>NC_066378.1:3815000-5175890 GCF_013377495.2 Cygnus atratus
GGCCTAGGGACAGGGTTAGCTCCACTGTTAGGGTTAGGGTTAGTTCCACCTTTAGGGTTAGGGTTAGTTTTGGTTTAAGGTTAGGGTTATGGTTAGGGGTAGGTTTAGCGCCACTGTTAGGGTTAGGTTGAGTTCTGCCATTGGGGTTAGGGTAAGGGTTGGGTTAGGGATTGGGTTAGGGTTCGGTCTAGGTTCAGCTGTAGTGTTAGGTTTAGGGTGAGTTCCACCATTATGGTTAGAGTTAGGCTTAGGGTTAGGTTTAGAGTTAGGGTTAGGGTTAGTTCCACCCTTAGGGTTAGGGTTAGTTCCACCCTTAGGGTTAGGGTTAGTTCCACCCTTAGGGTTAGGGTTAGTTCCACCCTTAGGGTTAGGGTTAGTTCCACCCTTAGGGTTAGGGTTAGTTCCACCCTTAGGGTGAGGGTTAGTTCCACCCTTAGGGTGAGGGTTAGGGTGAGGGTGAGGGTGAGGGTTAGATTTGGGTTAGGTTTTGGATTACGGTTAGGGCTAGGGTTAGCTCCATCATTAGGGTTAGGGTTTGTTCCACCATTAGGGTTAGGGTAAGGGTTAGGGTTACGGTTAGGGCGAGGGTCAGCTCTACTCTTAGGGTTAGGTTTAGTTCCGCCATTAGGGTTAGGGTTAGGTTTGGGATAAGGTTAGAGTTAGGGTTAACTGGGTTAACTTTAGCTTTATGGGAAGCATTAAGATTAGGTTTAGAGTTTTCGTTTCGGGCTAGGGTTAGGTCTTGAAATTAGGGTTAGGTTTAGGGTTAGGGTTAGTGTTAGGGTTAGCCTTAGGATTAGGCTTAGCGTTACAGTTATGTTTACCTTTAGGGTTTGAAAAGAGTGAAGGTGCAGAGTCCTGTTGTGTGTGGGGTTGCATAAAGTCTCCCCACTGGAGTTCGTGTGTACCCAAAGGTTCCTTTGGAGCACTTTTTGATGGGAGAAAGTGGCACCGTACGTGTTTTTTAGGGTCCTACTTAGGGTTCGTCTCAGTGTTTCGGTTAGGGTTACGTTTAGGGTTGTTTAGGAAGAGAGAAGGCACAGAGTCCTGTTGTGTGTGGGGTTGCCTAAAGGCTCCCCAAGGGAGTTCAGGTGTACCGAGCGGCTTCCATTGGGAGCACGTTTTGATGGGAGAAAGTTGCGCCCTACGTATTTTTTAGGGTTCTAATTAAGGTTAGGTTTAATGTTTCGGTTACGCCACTAAATGTGTGGTTGTGATTTGTTTTTTATGCATGAAGCTGAAGCTATTGGGGATATAATTGCACATCCTTCCTTTTTGCAGAGAGCATGGCTAAAAGCACTAGATAGTCTTGAAGTGTCAGGCTATTTTATGTTTCCCTAAAGGGGATTGGTTACTGTGTTGGAAAATTTACACGCTTGGTGCTGAATCTGACCAGTCTTCGGCTTCCCTCCATCACGATAGACCGGTGAAAGCCCTGTATTTCATGCTGTTCATACACCAAGTCTCACTACTGAAGCTACTCCACAGATATCTATTTAAAATGTGTTTTTTTAAAGATACTAAAACAAACAAACAATGTGTTTCTACTGCCTATTTTAAAGATACTTCATATATAACAAAAATACAGGTTATGGGTTTTTTTACCCATAGCAGTCTCTGTGCTATTCAGAATACCTTGAGAAGATTGTAGATCTACTGGATGTGACTAATTATAGGTGTCAGAGAGCATAATATTCCTAGAGTTAAGAAACACGCTCTCTTTAATTATTGCATTTGTACTCATCTCTGCTTTCTGAGTTAGCGTTTTCCTCAGCAAGAACTACAGCTGATGATTTGCAGTGGTGAATGACAATAAATTTTGTAAACAGCAAGAAGATGATAAAAGGCCTGCGGGTTCAATGGGACTTGGGTATGCTAATATCTGCCATCAGATTACACTTTGTAAACTGGTATTATCAAAAATAAGATCTTAAGAGCTAAAAACGTTTGCGTAATAAGTATGCTGGGGTAGTTACACAAAATGATGTGGACATTGGATATGTAGTAATTGCATGTTTAAAATCCTTTATATGCATATATTTGATGACAACAGACATGTTTAGAAAAGCAATATGTTCATTGAAGCTTTTTGTGTCTGTATTAAGTAAATTTGACAGCTGAAGCCTGGTATTTGAAAGTTCTGACTGTTGCATTGGAAACTCTGCTGTCCTGAGGTCACACAGTGAGTACAGCATCTGTCTTACAATTCAAGTACTAAGCAAAGCTGGGTCCATGCAGTGAAAGAATTTCTTTCCCATGCAGCCTGATGGAACAAAGTAACCCCCTTCCAAACTTCTAGCAATACCACAGAGGGAGGGGGGAAGCTCAGCAAGTGTAGAAGTATCTTGAGAGGTTGAATGGGCAATGCATTTTAACCAGAGCAGCTACACCAAGCAGCTTCCCAACAGTTTTTAAGTTCTTGCCTATCAAAATTCCCTGGGCTGGGAGGAAGTGGCTGCCTGGTTCTGCATTGTCAGTAGGCGTCCGTGCCCACGTAGTGTGATGGAACCCTTCAAGCTTCCCTTACAAATAATTGCAAGTTAGTTAGTTTGGTTTGAGACGTTTTTTTTTTCCCCATTCTCAAAGGTCGGGCATGCATTGCAGACAGCGCTGATTCATTAACAGTCAAAGAGTGTAGCTTTCCAGACAGTATTTTTGATTTTTTTTAAGCGTTCAGAGCAATGTGTTAAAGGCCTTTTTTCTTATTCTTTAATGTAACAGTGCATGGTGATGTTAGTCATCTTTTATCATGTTCATATAGCTTCTTTCCCTTAATTGCTATGACAAATTCATTTGTAAAACCTCTGCGGTGACTTGTTGACTTTTTACATGGGAGAAAGTTGGCTTTCCTGACCAAGCCCTAAAAACAATCCAAATCCACAAAATCTTCAGTATTATTAGTGTCAAAGCCTGCTCTGTACTTGTCATAAAAATCTATACTGTAATTGTGTGCTTTAGGTAAATAGATCACCAGATAAGACTGACAACAGCATCAGCAATGAAAGGTTTTAACCTGGAAACTGGAGAAGAAAATGGAGCAATTTCTTTCAAGAGAGAAATTACACTGATGTTATTTGTTACTGCTCCAGTTAAAGATCTGTCAGTTTCCAATCTAATACCTTGCTTCCCAGAAGACCGAAAACACGTATTGCAAGGCAGAATTTAGAATGCAAGGAACCTTTTCCCTGCCAGCCATGTGAAGGTCAGTCATAATTCCTTATCACCCTGGGAAGAGCAGGAAAACATTAGTGGTGGTTGTCTTACCAGTATCCCCAGAATGGGGAAGCTGGTCTGGCCAGACCACACAGATTTGGTGGCATTCCTCATGCTTTCTGAATTGGGTAACCAATCTGTGGTCATTTGATCAACCCAGGTCTCACATCCGCATCTAAGAAATGCTATGCCTTTTTTATTAAAAACAAATGAAATTAAATTAAAAGAAAAAACTTTGTTATGATAGATTTAGATTAGGTTTAGAAGAGGCTTCAGAAATATCTTGGAACTTCTTATTCAGACTGTGAAATTTCAACAAAATCATAGAAAAGTGATTTATCTTAGCTAATTGCATATAGAAAACAGTGAAGCTGGTACTACAGTGAAGAATTCTCTGATCCTGAGCTATTGCTTATTCCCACAGGACTCCTTGTTTTTATCTCTTAGAGTGTGAAACACAAAAATGGTGATACAAGTGAGACCAGAGATTAGGGCAATATGCTTACAAAACTAATATTTTTTTAATTTGGCTTTACTTTATGACATGAATATTAGATGTTAGGTGGTACTCCTGACCTGAGCCGAACTACTGGAGAATGCTATGTGCTATAGAAATAAAAGCTTTATGATTGCTGAATGAGTTTGACGTATCTCTGGAATAGCAGCTAACCCGTGTGGTCCACACAATTTCTGTGCTATTAAATGCAAAACAGTCTAATCGATTTCAAAAGTTCAATTTCTATTCCTAAAGGCTGCTTCCATAATGAATTAGGGGAAGCATAGCTAATGTAATAATGCATTGTTATTAAGGTTTTAGTAAACTTGCCAAATGCCAGGCTGCTGGTACAGTCATGGTGCATTACACTTGTGTGATTACATTTCAGTTGTCATTTTAGCAAATGGCATTGCTCACCTAGCTTTGGGAATTGATCTGCAATAGCGTGCCTGGGGCAGGAGAGAAGTGCGTTAGAAAGGTGATGCTTCCCTGTAAATATTCAAAACATGAAGCTTTTTAGCAGGTTTAATGTCTGCTTCTCCTAAATAGTGCATACAAATACTCTGTAAGTTACAGAACAAAAGGAATAGACTCTTCATCCCTTTTGAAGAATTTGGTGCTCCCCAGAAGTGTGGCCAATTAAGTGTCCTTTGCTATCTGGAAGCACTTGGTCAAATGGTTACTTTGGGGTGAGAATGGGAAAAAAGATGTTTCCTAAAACATTTTGATATTTGACTAGAAGTGCTATGTAAGAAATAAATTGTTCACTGTTTGTGGGTGCAATTTGTTCTGTTTAGAACTTGCGGTGGACACTAAGGTTAACACTGTAATTCATGGATGGGTTTCTGGTTTATGTTCCTCTGTATTGCTCTGAGAGCACAAAGGAGTGTTAATGCTGATCTTACCAGGCACTGGAAGATTTCCCTAATGCCATGTTCAGTGGAGTTATGTCAGAAATGTATATATGCATACTGGAAAAGTAAGAAAATGTTTTAGATAGGAAAAGCTGTACTTTTTTGTGTATGTGGCATTTACGAACCTCTCTGTGCATGCGATCACTAGTAGGAAGTAGTTATTTAATTAGGGGAGGGGGAGCATGAACAATGTGGAAATTTTTATAGCCACATTTAAAAAAAGAAATAACTATGTCGTAGTGTAGGACTAGGTTTGTGGATAGGTTGGGTTGTGCTTGTTTGTGGGAAGGATGTGTATATAGAGATCAGGTGCA
The DNA here is from genome assembly GCF_013377495.2 of Cygnus atratus. NCBI lineage: Eukaryota > Metazoa > Chordata > Aves > Anseriformes > Anatidae > Cygnus > Cygnus atratus. The sequence continues at coordinate 3,819,938 of NC_066378.1, forward strand.
CATCGTAAATGATGCCAAAAGCACTTTGCAGAATGTAGAGGCCGTATCAGCAGGCTGTGGCTAATTGTGACCGGCAGAGCAATACTACCTGAGTGTTTAGTATAGAGAGTGATGAAGAATAATGTATCCAGTAGAAAAAGGGAAGGCAAACTCACATGGGCAGACAACAATTTAAACAAGTTTAGCCAGGACAGCATGCTAATTCCCCCCAGATTCTGCATGGAAGAAGAGCAGAGGAGAAAGTATCCTTCTCATACAGAGAGAAACAACTTTGGGGTAAGTTGATGTGAATGTGGAAATGTTGAAGCCAGTTCTTAAATTGGAGTTTCTCCTGCAGGCAAAGCAAATGAAGGTGTTCAGTAGTGAGGGGGAAATTATAGGATTTAAAGCTTGAATGTTACTTACAAAGGACAACTTTTTTGTACAAAATCAGATCGATGGTATTTCGCTTTCCTTGAGACTGTAGAATGATGTCTTAAATTGCAAACAGTAGAAAGCAGCCCTGTGTGTGGCTAGAGTCGCTTCTCATTATTCATGCGATGTCCATGGAAAGTTAAATGCACAGAAGCAATGGGGGGAGGACGGTAAGCAGGGGGAGGACATAATGGAATGTCACTACACTCCTTGTAGTATAATGTGACCTTTCCATTAAATTAACGTTATGCCATTTGCACAAAAGGAGGGCAAAGATGGAGAGTATTTTTAGGGAACAATAGCCAAGTTAATTGGGTAGCTAAATAACTGTCACGCTTTACGTAAGAGCTCAAAAGCAGGATACAAGAAACAGAGTTAGTAGCTGTAATGTTATTGTGGATTCTCTTGGTTGGAAAAAAGAGTTACTTTGTGTGGAAACTGGGCATTGACTTTGTTTGGGGTACTGTTTTGGAACGCTGTTTTTTGTCCTCCCCGATGTATTAAGACAGGTTTTGACATAATTCCTCAATGACTTACAGCTAAAAGGTTTTCATGTCCTCTGTGCTAATCTGAGCATTATGAAAGATGGATTCTGAAGTCCCTGTTGGTGTACAGTCCTCAGATATTTCATCTCTCTACCTATCAACCTCTGTGGGTTAATCGTAGAGTAAGGCACAATTCCTCAGGTGAAACACTGCCAGACCATGGTCTGACTTCATTCACACCCACACAATTTCATTTATGGGTCAAAAGGTGCTTCATGAAGCAGTTGTGATGTTAATTTTAATTGCTTATTTGTACACTGCATCCATGACTAATTTTAACTTTTTTAAGGATAATCTTGACCTTTTAACTCATAAAAGGCAAATTCTAGCTGTGTTGCATTGGGCTCCAGGTAACAGTCTACATCTTTGCACTAAAGAGACTGCAAAACTGGCATGTGTTTGTTTGTTTTTGGTTGTGGTTTTTTTTTTTTTTTGGTAATGTTTTCTGTGCTGCAATTAAAGGTAGGTTACAGTAAATTACAGAACCCACTGAAGTCTCTGGCCCTTTCTCATCCCAGTGAGTGCACTTTGCTGTGTCTTTGGCCTTGAGCTAATGCCTGTAGTGCTTCCGGGGGGATGAAATCGTGTGGTTCCTCACTTGTTAGAGCAGTCCTTGCACTGCGATCCTTCATCCTTAATGTATTTACTTCAGTGCTGACCTTCACGCTGCTTTACCTTGTTGTTGCTTTACATGTTAGGCTCAAATATTTAAGCATTCAAGAAACTGAAAGCCTTTGTCATATAACAGAAGCATGTTTATTTTTTCTTTTACCACCGTCATCAGGTGATAGGTTAACTACAGGTATACCACACCGTGCTTCAATTTTTTTTTTGGTTAGGTTCCCCTGAAATGTTAGAAATGAATTCTTGGGGTCAGTGTCTGCTAAACTGACAGCGGATCAAAGCGGTGAGACAAATTGCTCATCACAGTTCAGGGAGCTGAATCCCCCATGCAGACAGCTGTATCGTTGCTGGAGGGTTCTCAGGCACTTCACCCACGAACTCTGCCCTGAGAAATGCTGCCATTGTTCGTTGGCGAAGCTCAGAGGTGGATTTCTGTAAAATAAACTGACTTTAAGCTCCCATCCAAGGCACTGCTGTGTTCTTGAAATTGTTTGGGTGTGTTTCTTGTCACCCTATATAGAGCTTGTGTCACTATGAAACAGTCTGCACTACAAACAATGATGCTAGTCCATGAAAATTACACCCTGGCTGTATCCTAATGATCCATTTCCAGATTCATCAGAACAAAGTTTTTTTTCTCTCTTTTTTTCTTTTTTTTCTCCTGGCTTTTTTCTAAAGGCTTGGAAGTACTGAATTCGTTCAACTTTGCTGTCTGACATTCAGAAATCACCCTTGCTGACAGTAAGCTTAGTTCATCTTTTACTGACTGCAGATTAAAAAAAAATATTTTTTTAAAAATCCTTTTCTAAATAGGCACCTTGCCATTTCATTTAGCTCATCGGAAGCATTTGAATCTTTCTGTCTTAAACAAGTTGCTTCTGGTAAAATACTGTCTGTAACTTTTTCTCCCTTTGGGTATTTCATTTCTAGCTGTTCTCATCAAATACTGTTAGCTTGTATCATTTACATGAGGTGTTTGAGGTCTGAACTGGTGCCTGGCAGTAATTGGCAAGTCAGAATGAGTTGGCTACGTAAGATACGGGCTCTAGAGCAAGGCTTTCCATCACCTATTGGCTGTACTGTAGGCAAATTGTATGAATGGAAGTCTTTGTCCTGTCTTGCTCTGAGGTCAACTAGAAGACACTATTGCTTGAAAACAGTGATTTAATGGCAGAATGACATACAGCCCTAAAACTAATGGAATACAAAATAGGAAATCAAAACAAAGACAGTGCTTAAGGAGAATGGGCCACAGATGCAATGCAGTCTGTGTGTGCAGCTGGCATGGCTATCACAAAACGTTTCTGAAAATAGCTGTCCCCTGGAAAGTCAAGTTTTTGTGGCTTAGCTGTGGCTTATTCCCTTATTTGTGTCAAATGTTAGCAATTTGTATTGGATTTCTTTTATCAGAATTGTAGAGTAGTTCCTAAATATTAATCCTTTTTTTCTTTTAAGTCACAGATAAAATAGTATAGGGCTTATTTGCAGATAACGTAGTCAAATCTATGAAAGAATACTAGTTAGCTTCATGTGATGAGCCAGCCAACACCAGATATAATTGAGGTGTGCATGCTTGCTAGTGTTTTAGTATGAGTTACTAAAAATCCCTTTTTTTTGTTCAGTATGTTATGCCTAAAACCCATGCAGAGCTGTTTGCTAGGACCTTAATGTAGCTATCAAGGGCACTTGGGGCTTTGTATCAGAACTAAAGGGTACTCTGATCTTGCAAAAAACATAGCGAATAATTCTTGTCTTGACGTGGTCCGTGTTTGTCATGGACAAAGTTGGTGCCAGCTGGACTGTGGGTACCCTTCATGCTGCTGTCACGGTATGGACTGTATTTATCCCTGTCAAAATATGAACTTAGTCAGGAACTTTATTCCAGCAGAGTTTGACCCTTTAAAAAAACATAGACTTGAGTGAAATTAAACAATGGTTCAGAAGTTGCTTATCTTTTTGCTTGTAAAATTTGTATTTTCAGTTTAGGTTGGTAGAATGTCCATGTACATCGTAATCAGTGAATACTCTTTGAATATGGAAGTAACAAGAGTGGCTGCTTGGAAGAATAGACTGGAATTGTCAGTCCCATATTGTGATGTGCATGTGGTAAAAAGATGACTTTTTTAGGGCTGGCAGATGCGCTCTGTTCATTTTACAGGTCATTAAATTTCTCATTATACAAACTCAATCATCTGAGTTTTTTAAAGTATGATTTGGAATATCCAAAAGATTAGACAGTGTGCAAAATAAATACAGAAGTTTTTTCAAATTGTTTTGTCTTTCAAAATTAAAATGATAGATAAACTCCATAATGATCATACTATATTATTCTCATTGTCTGCCTACCCCATATGGAGGGTCATATCCTGAAATTAGGTATAGCACCGCATGCAGAGTAACACCAACCAACATTGTATTTGTCAGCCCGTTTAGAGATTCTGATTAACGTGTCTGAATTCTTAGAGGAGAGAATCTCTAATAGGAATTTGTGCATTAGAATATTATCTTTCCTGGCATAGCTAGCAATCTGCATCCCTTTTAATAATAGTATAAAGTGCTGTGATGGCAGAAGAGAATTGTTGTTGCTAAACTTCTCTACCCTTTGTTTGTAGGATTTTATATTTCCTAGTCAGTGAGCCTTAGCTGTCTGGGGGGGCAGAGAGAGGAATCCTCCCAACCTTCCCTCTCCCTGAACTGGATGTAATGTTTTTTTTTTTTTTTTTCTTTTTTCCCCAAAAAGCTCAAGATTACAGACATCAGCTACCACTTTTCCTCAAAGTTGTTAGCCGTGATATCAAAATAAACATTTGACTGCAGATTTTAAAGTTTTGTAGGTGCTATTTGTGAGTAATGAGTGACATAGAGCTCTGGAAGCTAAGGACATTTTATGCAACAGACATGTTTTTCCATGTCATTGCTGTTCCAAGCTCCCACTGGTCCTGCCCATCCTCCTTTAAGAACAGTTTCTGCAAATCACCTCGGTCTTATATGCAGGGCATGAGCCTTGTTTGCATCTGGCTGCCCAGAGATTACACCTTACTCCCCTCTGAGGATTCTAAGTCGTCATTCACATTAGAAAGCTTTCAGACTTTGAGTGGCTTTATCTACATGGGAACTGTTCAAAAGAGGAATCAACTCAGGTGGCACGACAGCGTGCTAAGTTGGAAGTCCAGGAACCCCCCGTGGCTGCTGCAGGAGGCCGGTGTGTCCCAAACCACTGCCCTGTTTGCCCCATATGCACTGATCCTAGATGATTCTCTTATCTCTTCTGAGTGTACCTCTGTAGTAGTGCAATTAGTATTGGAAAATTTAAGTAACGTAGAGAATGTATACTATTTTTTAAATATACATATATATACCACCAGATTGAGCCATTCCAGAAATAAGTGCTAGGTGGACACACAGCTGGCTCCCATAATTAGGAGCCTAGCAGCTAGTAATTTGACTCAAAGTACAAGAAAGGGCTTGGAAAAATTTCTTCCTTAACATTTTTACTCATTTACAGGTGCATGAACTGAATTCTAATAAACCTTATGAACATAAGCTATCAGGTTTTCCTAAGACATCGTTAAAATCATCCACGTAAAACTGATAATTCTGAACTCTGTATGTACTGTTCATGAGGTGAAGCTGGGCTTGCTTATGCATCCCCAATTCCTTCTACAGGCCAGCTTCAGGATAATCAGTTGCTCACTCAATAGTTTTTGTGTCCTCATACCTACTACAAAAAAACCTTATTTCTTAAGATCAAGGAAGTTCTGATATCTAGCTTGTTTGAAACAACATGCTTCAGAAAACACAGCCAACTCTTTCCTTCTTTCCTTCTGACGTACTGGGCCAGCTGTTGTTTGAGCAAATTGTGCTATAAAGCTTGTCATATTGTACTATAATGTGTTTTGCTCTGTTGTTGGAGTTTAAAATGAATTTAGATCTTATGAAAAATGCTCAATTAAGTCTATACAGAATGAGATTTGCTATTTATTGACAAAACCGGTAGGAGTGTTGCATGTTTGCTCCCACTGCTTCTCAGAGAATGTATTTCAGGAGGAATAGATGCAGTAATGGTACTGCTTTTGGCCCCAAATCTTTGTTCTCTAAATTGGCTACAGCAACTTAAAAGACTCTGAAGTGAGTTTCTTTTACCTCAGGCTGTATAACGTATCTCAGTGTATGTCTGTAAGACATTGTCACTTGAATTTTTTCCATGGTAGGTCTGACAGTGATATAGGAAGTAGCTCATTGTGCTGAAGATTTTTCTGGGCCAGTGATGGTACTTTTAGTAGAAGTCAGGTCTGTTTCACTGAAAAAGCCAATCAACTTTTTAGGTATGTCTGCCTTGAATCAGGCCTATTCAAAAAACATGACACACATTCCCGGGGGGAAAAAGTGCTGTAATATTGAATTAAGAATTATTCTGAAATTCTTGCTAACATGACTGTGGCCTTTGAGAAGAAAAGGCCCAATCTTCATGCACTTTATTTGCTGGATTGTTCCTTCATCACTGCCCAGCCTCTTCTGTCCAATGTGTAAGGATTACACATTAAATTGGCATTGGCAAAGTGGAATGGCGTATTACCCCGAGTGAAGGACTTACTCTGTACGTGGTTTTAAGGTATAAGCTGGGCAGGAGGGGAAGAAGAAATCAGTTACTGCTAGGGAAATGGTACATCTCAAAAGGACAGCTCGCTGTTTAAAAATAGGTGAGGTATCTCCATCATCCAAAGCTGCCTTTACCTTTTTGTTTGTTTGTAGAGCCTCTGTTTTTATTCATTCTAATTGCACTTCTGTGAAACATTCTTTTAAGCCGTTCCGTCAGCACAGGGCAGTGTGAAGATTGTTGCACAGTGGTTTACTTTGTCGCAGTCTCTTGAGCCAGTTTAGCATTTTGCAGTCTTTTGTCATTGCCAGTTAAAGTAACTCCTGACTAGAAGGCTTGTGAGGGGGGAAAAAAAAAAGGTCATGTCAAAATACAATTTCTTTTACTTTATAAACTTATAGAGTAACTACACTGTCCTGCTCACGTATGAATGCCAAGACTTTTAAAGGAACTGCTTGAAACTGAAGATCTTAAGGTCCACGAGGAGTGGTGGAGGGCACAGAGAAAAGGGAAGAGAGCGAGGTACTAACAGTACACCTGGAATTCACTTTAATTTGATGTTCAGCATCCACATGATCAACAGTTGTGGCATATTAAATTAAAACCTGGTTGAGAAGAAAGGAGATATTCAGAAATTTGCCTCCTTTAGTTTTCTTCAGTGATAGTCAGACGTGCCGAAAGATTCAGTCAGACTGTGGAGTTAGACTTCCAGCTCAAGTCAAGAGGTGAGCTTTTGAGCTTGAGAGACCTGCTTTCAATTCCATGCCCTTTGTGTGTATATCCTATGTGACCAGGGACAAGTCACTTAACTGGCTGTACCTTCATCCTTCATTTAGGAAAATACAACACACTGACAAGAATATTGCAATCATTAATATCTTAGGTGGTAAACTGCTGTAGTAATGGGGACCCTGCAGGTATTACAGGTAAACAGGTTCTGGAGTCTTCCGTGCTCCTGGATGCCAGTGTAGCCCTTGTGGTCCCTCCATCTCTGCCTTGCTTGTAGACAGTCCATCGTGCTGAAAGCCAGCTGTGTTTGGCTACATGTCTGTGACCTCCAGGTGTGACTGTTGCTACTCGTCTGTGGGAACGAAGCCAAAGGAGATGTAGGATCTTGGTCTGTTTATTAATACAAGTACAAGAGTAAGTGCTATGCCTTAACAAACTGCAACAGCAAATAATTCCTACATTGCTGTTTGGTAAATAAAAGAAAGCATGGGAGAAACTGTGGAAGTTCAGAAGGAAACAGGTGGTGCTTTTTGCTTTGCTAATCCTGAAGTGGTGACTGGACAGTTTGAAATTCAAGTAAAGTGTTAACAGTCTTCACAGCTGAGAACAGTGGGCGTTGGCCAATCAATAATTGGCCAACCATCAAAACCAATAAAATAATCAATTATTAACTTTTGTATGCACTGCTTATTTAGTGAACCAATACCCTAACCCTCTTTCTTTTTTCCTGTAAGAGAAAAGTTCTTTGATTGTTCTTAATATGACTGAGTTTTGTAGTAACTTTCAGTTTTTGTTTTGTCCTCTACCAGGTGGCAGTCATCATGCTTTTTATTCTGTGGCTTTTATTGATTTGGTCAAAAGTAATTAAAGAGATAATTCGTTCTCAATTACATTTCCCTGAATTTCCTGAGGCTGGTACCTCTGCTTTCCAGCTGTGTGTTCCCCCAACTCATTCTCAAATTAACTTTGTTTTCACTATGAAATAAAACAGAATAGCATGGTCTTTATTTTGTTTGTTGCTTTTGGATTGAATAGTGACTCTGTGCTGTGGAAGATATTGATCTGTTAATTTTATTATGTACTCCTGCCTTGGTTCATGAACTTTCATGTTTTTAGCATAGCTTTCCAATAAGAAAGCATGTGTTAGACTAGCAGAACTAAGAAACAAATTTTTTAGAGATGTTAATAAGGGTTTCAGTTTTTTGAGTGTGCTTTGTTACTAAGTGGATCTCTGCAGCACTTCTGTAAGTTATTTTAAACTACTAAATGCAAGAAGGAAATGAGCACTATTGCGGTACATGAGGTTTTTATTTTCTCAGTTAAATACTGTTTGCATTAATTTCTAATAGAACGGACTTTTTGGCAATCCAAAAGCTTTTTAGGACATTTGGTTTTCTGTAAGAAGATCTGGGGACAAGATTTATAATTCTAACTTGAGTAGAGGGAAATATCTAGACAACATTAGCTAAGGCTGAGTATTATTTTGATTGACAGTACGCCACCAAAAATATAAATAAAAGGCTTTGGGAGAGCTGCATAAACCTAAATTACTGACATGTTGCCCAGAGACTAGGTTAATGACAGAAATAAAAGGCATAAAGAGAGATGTTGTATAGAAGCAGTCTTTTTTTTTTTTTTAATATGTTTACTTGCATTGACTTGTAAGGACACAATTCAAAACCTTTAGATCATGGAGTTTTCAGATCATCCTATAATGAAATGGTTTTACATAGACTGTAAAGATGGCAGGTCAAATAATGTAAGGGGTAACCATAAGGGGTTAAAAGTAACTGGGGGGTAAATGCAATGGCAACAATGGCATTACAGTCGAGATTAATTTGATCCAATTATTTTACATAATTTATCCCTTATCAGAATTAAGTAAATATTCTTTGGAGAAAATAAAATGAAAAGAGGATTTCCCAGAGAAATTCCCTGAGGATAAGCTGAGGCAAAGTGATGGAATAAACAATAATAAGCTATAAGGCAGGGGATTGGAACTAGATGGTTCTTACGGGTCCCTTTCAGCCCAAAAGATCCTGTGGTTCTGTTTTGGTATGAAAGCAATGGTCTTTCTGTACATATGCTCTCCACCACTATAATACCTGAATGCTTCATAAAAGTTAATGAATAAGAAATGTTGTTTTCCCCATTTTTGGATATGGGGAACAGAGGCCTAGTGAGCTGAGATGCTTGTACCAAAATTCATTGTAGCTTTTTTAAAAAAAAAAAAAAAAAAAAAAACAACACGTGGGGGGATAGGGGAGGGAAAAGCTCTTATTGGCTGACATAAGGTGTTAAATGTTTTATTTAGGATGTCAGAGGAAGTTTCCGATAGAGGTGAAATTGAGTCTACTTATTCTAAATTTCATTCTTACACCTTTACTGGTAACCTTTCTCTCACTTTTCAGCTGCCTCCTTCCATTTTCCTGATATGTCTTTATTGACGGTAATGTGTTTGTTAGAGCACAGAAGGAGAGCTGACGGGATTGGAGCTCCCTCCCTCATTAATACCACCATGGTGAAACAGAGGGATGAGTACCCCCCTCCTTTGATAGCGGGATCATTTCTGACCAGAGACTAGGGAATGGAAGCTGCTGCAATAGCACTTAACAAGTGCTCCCCTTGGCAGCAGAGATTCTCAACTGTAAAGTGCCTTGAATTATTGATATGGTACAGCACAACCTTAACAAATCAGGTGTCTTGTGTTTGAGGCTGAGATATATTTGCATCTGCAGATTTAGTTGTGGCATAGCTTAAGCTGGAGCACTAAAATAGCATTACTCCTAGAGCAATCTTAATTTTCTGCAGAATATTCTTACTGAAGTCCTTTGCCTAGGAGTCTCTAGTGTTTGATTTAAAATTCTCTTTTGGCCCTGATGTCTGTTCCATGTTCCCGCATTCTAGTGAAAGGGCAAAAAGGGTCAGTACTGAGCAGCAGCAGAAGCAGAAAAAAAAAAGTGTACCCTGAGTACTTGGCTAGAATGCTTTCTTTAAAAATCAATGTTTAGAATGCTACCTGCAGAACAGCAGTAGTCATCTCTGCATGTAGTGCTTCACAAGAGCTTTCTAAATGTTTTTGTAAAATTAAAAATACATTTTACCAGGTTGGTCTTGCATCTGGATGACTAAATGGGTGGCTTGTGATGAAGCTGTGCTGATTTATTTTCATCAAAACACAATCACCTTTTGCAAATGTAATCATAACGCTCCTGTTCAAGCGATATTAGAAAGAAGAGTGCAAGAGGTGTGTCAATCTGCTATTTTTCACAATAACATACCAACCAAATGCGTTGACCAGGGTGGAAAAAAAGCTTCATGAATTGCCAAGGAAAGAAGTTCTTTCACCAGCCTAATCAAATTGAAAATGTACAACCTGAAAGCAAGCTTGGTGTACCTCAGCTCTCCCATCTGTAGATGACATGCAAATCACCAACTCAGCATTTTTCCACAACAGGATTTGGAAAACAAAGTTGGAAATTTTCAAAATTTACAGAACGACATCTGCAAAGATAAGTGTGTGCAATGGAAAGTGTGTTTATTAAAAGGAAGGAAATGTCAGCTGAACAAATTCTATTCTGCAGAATTTAAAATAGAACGTGGAAGTATCTGGGAATTGTTAGGATGAAATCTAGTGTCTGGAGGTGGTGGTTTGTGATTGAAACAAGCTATTGAAAAGAATTTATTCATCCAAAAATACTTGGAGCTTTCAGTCTTCTTTCTGAAGTTGAAGAGGACATGCAAAGAGCAGCCTAAGCCAGTAAGGAGGAATGCCAGACCTTTGTGTGTGCCACCTGCAATAGCTCTGGAAGGGGCTGCCTCCAGGTCCACAGGAGCAGTTTATAGGGAACCAGATGGCATCGAGCTCCACCTGCTGCACTATCTCTGTAGTTCATTTTACTGAGAGCTGCTGCGTGTGATCTCAAGATAAACGACCTCAATCATTTTCAGGGAAACTTTTGGGTTAATTTCCTCAAGTGATCTCACTTAGGACCATGTTTCCTATATTACTGTATGATTTTTTTTGTATCTGTTTAAATTGCTGTTCTTTCTTACATACAGAGTTGTATCTTATTCTGTTACTTCACTATAAAGACAGCAGGAAATGATCACTGAAACAAACCTTTGATAGCTTAAAAGCAAATTAGATGAACTATGATAACAGTCTCCTTAAGTTGGAAACACTAAAAAAAAAAGGGGGGGGGGGCAGAGGGGGACCTCCAAGCCTATTCACTGCTTCTGCACTAAGATTGTTCAGCTTGTCATGATAACATATTGTTGAGTCTAACAAATTAGACATGCCAGCATTTTTATCTCAGTCTTTTATATCTGCACTACAAATTATGAAGATGAAATTCTCCTGTTCTATCATTATGTACTGTTACTGCTTTAAGCTCAGGTTGCACCTTTTCAATACACGACATTGTAATGAAAGATATCGTTGTAGGAAAGGAAGGTATTTCCTTCTGTTTTCTATGATAAGGCTGATTGAATCACATTATCAGTACCTGGGTGGAAGGGTAGCATATGTGATACCTCCCTCCCCTTCCTTCCGGAGAAACTGTGTAAAGGTTAGGTAGGTTTACAACTCTTTTCTTTTGCCTTTCCTCATGAACTGGCAGAGCTGCCTGACCAGAGGTGGGATGCAGGATAACGTTGCACCCTGTGAAACGTTGGTCGCAAATTTATTTTTTCCCATCGTATCCAGGAATCTCTGAAAGTTCTCTTTGAAAAAACTTTTCTCCCAGTGCTCTACAGCATTGAGCACTTGCAAAGAATGTGGCTAAATGGATTCCGAGCCTATACTGGTGGTCAATGTACCTCCAAACCATTGAAGTCTTTGGAGTAGTGAGTTATTCTGAGAGATTTTTAATTGATTTTAATCACGTCATTCAAGGTATTGCCAGCTGTAAAAACAATGGTAGCTGGCCATGGCCAACATACTGCTGCTTCTGCTGGGAGAAAAAAATAGTGTCAGGAACAAATCAGACTGGAAATTTGGCTGTTTCTGAAGCCTAAGATGCTTCTGCTCCAAGTCCAAATCAGGTTTCTTATAGCTTTCTCTTTAAATACAGATTAAATGTTTGCAATTATAAAACAAAACAATAACAAGAAAAACTACCACCAGCATCAGTCTGCATGCTATTCCTGTGGCAAAGAAGATGAGAACTCACATGAGCTTACAATTTTGGGTTTTGTTGCTTATTATACTATGGGATGATGCTCAGATAAGGTTGGTGGTTAGCATTGCAGACTGCAAATACAGAGGAGAGAGCCAGATGGAAGTAGTTCAACCTTCTTTCTCCTTCTCTGCTACTGTGTCAAAAAACTTCCAATTTCTTGGAGCTATTTTTTCCATCGTAATCTCAAAATGATGTGTGCCCTAGTATAAATTAAATGTTGTTCAAAATATTAAAATGTTGGGTGGGGGTAGGAGGACGAAAACCTTTCACATTTTGAAATGAAATTGCTTCCAAGCCAGGTTCTCTGAAGACTTGTTTCACCTAGGAAGTCATTTACCCATCCGTCTGGCACCTTTCTACCATAAAGAGTACTCTGAAGTTTAGAAGGGTGGATCAGAGGAAAATAATAGTTACATCATTTAGCATTATGTTTCAGATAGATTGTTTGTGTGCATGAATATGCATATAGTTACGAATATAAGGTTTTTTATGCTGAAAATAAAAAATCAAAACCACAAATACTGGGTTTTGTTTGGCAACAAATTTCTGAAATCCAGTCTACTTTTGAAAGTCTGTTTTCATAGATAAAGACATGGGACTATTCAGACAATATATTGATTATGGCATATAATCACAAATAGTTGCACTGAATTTTAGGGAAAACAAAATTTAAGACTCTCTTTACTGACTGCATACTTATCTCCAGTAATCTCCTCTGATGGAGTGAAATACAGGTGCCTGCTCAGGCTGTAAAATGATTCCTCTCTCGTTCAGTTTGTGAATGAGCTTTTCTTCACACACGGAGGCAGCTCTCGGGTGTATCAGGGTCCCTCTGTAAGACTTGTACTCCCAAGCCCTATCAATTTGCCATCTGTCCCTGCTGCTGCTGACCAGTCTTGTTCAAGTGCTCCCCAATTGCATGAAATAGCAGAGCCTTTGGACACTTGTCTTTGACATTTTATTAGTTCATCTTTACATGCTGCAGAAAATCTTATTTCTATTCCAGCTACTTTGCTTTTAGTACCATTGCTGTTTAATTTTTTTTTCAGTCTTTTGTTTGTGGGCTGCCTCAGTGATTACATTAGAATGCTGGTGTTAGCAGTTTTCTAGGGGGTGAAGAATACTGCTCCGTACACCTTCAGCCTTTGTTCTGCTGAAATGTTACATTGAAACATAGATTTGGAAAGCAGTTTGTGCCTTCCCAAGTCAAGATTCTAATAAGCAAAGTGCCGTGCTCTTAGGGATTGTTACACTTGAATATTTCCAGGCTTTGCTCTGTTGTGCAAAAGTTATTTCGTGTAGCAAGTATTTCATCCACAGCTCTGAATTTGCTGTGCAGAGACTTTCAGACTTTGTTGTACATCAGCTCTGCCCAAGCTATATGGATGTGGCTTTCTAGGGCCTCCAGATTTGCTTTGCTTGGAATCAATAAATGAGCTCTTTGATCTGAAACTACTCCAGGAAGGAATTACTATTTCCATATCCTTTTAGCCTGAGCACCATACGCTGCTGAGTGATCTAAAATCTTTTATTAATCTACCTGCATATGTATGTATATATAAAATATTAATAGGAGGGAATCTGTCTTCCTTCCACTTGAATAAGCTGCTGGTTGAAGGAGAACTAAAAATGGGCTTGTGTTTGACTTCAGGGCTTTTCATGAGTCTGTGCCATCCTTGGGGGTGAAAGCACAGACCCAAGAATAGTGATCTAGCGCAGTATCTATCTTCAGGGAAGAACAATTACAGGTAAGTAATTTCCTATTCCTGTTTTGGAAATTGGATTTTCTTTTTATGTTAGACGCAGTAGATAAATCTTCCATAAGAAAAGTGGTTTTTTAAACATTCAAGCACAGTAATTTAGGAAGCGCATATGCATTTTGCACAGTAGCTTTTCCACAGGTGCTTCACATGAGAACCTCTCTGTGCCATAGTTACCCAGTGACATTTTAAGTGTTTCTACGTAAGACTAGCCATTACTTTTGTTTTAGTTTGCCTCTCTGTAGGAAAACTTATTTGCACCACTTAATTTTGAAAATGGTGACCAGCTACTGTATGGCTAATGAGCATTTCAAATATGGTTACATGCTTTTGTTAATATTTTAGGAACCAGCGAAAAAAGACGTGCGGGAAAGACCACGCAAGGAAGTAGCGAAGGTGCCTACTAACAAGTACTCTTTCAATCCGAAGGTAAGACTACGTAGTTTAATTACTGTTGAAGCTTTGATTCAGGATTGAGTTAAGGAAGCCAACAGACAGACATCATGTTTAAAATATATACATAAGTGTTCACTGTATTCAAGGCTTAAAGCCTTACTGTACAGAAGGAAGCAGCCTTTTTGCTAACTGATGAACATATCATAGGTTTTATCTAGTAAAATGATTGCTAATGAGTGAGATAAGTTTATAGTGTAATTTGATAAAATAATATTCAGAAAATTCAGTTTAGTGGTGCTAGTTATTCCATTCATCAACTCTGGAAGGCCAACCTTCAAACTATACAACAGTTTAGCACAGAAATGACTAACATATTCAGAATGACTGTTCAAGCATTTTGTTTTTTGAAGGACGTAGGTCAGTATTGCACATCCTTATATCTCAAAAATCTGTAGGCGAAAGGGGTGCTGGTCATCTTTATTTCCTTTACTGGGAATTTATTTTTCTCAGCACCCTAGGACAACTTACGAGATGCACACAACTGCCCAAAGGAATACCTTAGGCTGCCCCTCAGGTTGTGCACACCAATATTATGCTTTCCAGTGTATGGCAATTCAGCCATGCACTCGTTGCACATTGAATGCTGCCTCAGCTGCGTATTTTATTAGCTTAACTAACACATGCAAAAGTACTGTATGCGCACAGCATGTGGTCATCATTCTATGAAATTGATGCAGCTGTTCTCTGGAAGCCCCAAGGATAGTTCAACAACAAATGTAACCTTTTATCTCCTACATATTTCAATTGCATAGATGTTCAGAAGAAAACATGTTGCACACGTTTGAACAATGTACTGAGTAGATGATTTTAATTCCCTTGTGTGAAATTGCTGACCTTGTGTATACGCTCTTTTTAAAAATAAATAAATAAATAAGAAACCATTATGTTCTATGCTCCAAAAGCAGCCGCATCTGTGGAACTTTTCGTATTGCTTTCATCTTCTTGTTTTGTTTTTGTTTGTTTGTTTAAAAATGCCTATCTCCTTGTTTTGAGTCTGAAAATTTTCTTGGATTGGAACTTCTAAAATATTTCTCTCTCATGTATACTTTTTGTAGTTTGCATAAGCAGTCACAGCAGTCATTCCCTTAGTCTAGGCGATTGAACAGTCTCTTCTTGTCTGATAGTTTAATGAATCTCACAGGTCCTTCACTGCTTGTAAGGCTTCTGTTAAATCCAAAGTCAGCCAATGAGTTAAAAGCTGTTGAAACACATGTGCCTACACAGACATATCATATAAGATTTGTTTACATGCTTATGAAGTGTCCTAATGCTGTCCCAGATATTTTCTGACCATCTCAGACAATATTTAGTGATTAAAGCTGAACTCTGAGACTGCACATATCTTATCTGTGCTGAGCTCTTATTAATACCTTAATGTTAATTATCGACTTTATCACTTTCAGTCTGATCCACCGGAATCAGTGAAGAGACTCGCCTCATTTAGAGAGACAGGAAAGGAGCTGAGGACTCTTAGTAAAGCTTTAGCTCAGTCAAGGTAAGGGAATCCAGAGCACACAGAAATGGACCAGTCAAGACTAAAAGAATTGTTGGTTCTGCAGTGGCAGCAGTTGGATTATAGGCAAAATAATCAACTGTACTAACAGCTTAGGAAAAGATGGCTTATAATTTTCTCTTTATGGACTTCTGTGTATACTCAAAATTTTGTCTTTGGTACATGAGGAATGATTGATAGCTCTGTTTATAATACTACGTTGTTTAAGTGTTCATTATGAAGGTGTTTGCTATTTCTTTGCAGTTTTTTGCATAAAACAGTATTGTGCCAAGATCTGGTAATCAAAGTAGTCAGAAATGAGCAAAGATGTCCACTGTGATGGAAAATATAGTGGTAGATATTCTCACTACAAACAGAAATACATGCAGAGACTCATTCGGAATATTCCAACTTGAGTCTCAGGAAGATGCTGACTTGGTACGAACAGACTCTTGTGCTCCTTAGCTGATGGGAACGGAGATGTTTTAATCAGACATAAATCTGGGATCCTATGTAGCCTTCTGTGTTTGGACAACACAACTGTGTTTGGACAACAACCATGATTTGATTTAGGGGGTTGACCATAGAAATTGGTTGAGCATGCTTGCTTTTCTTGGAATGTGTCTTCTGTTACCACTGTCGGAGATGCAGTAAGCCGTCTCTGCAGGGCATTTCTTATTGTCCCATCAAAAAAAATAAACAAAAAAAACAGTGAAGCCTATTAGTCATAGGCTTTAGCAAAGAGTGGTTTCCAATTTAGGTACTCATACTTTTAAATGCACTTTTGCTGTGTTGACACCTGTGTTTCAGCATTGTCACTACAGCTGCTGCTTAAGTTGATGAGACTGAGGCTTAAATATACTGTTCTGTTTCAATCATACGTTCTGATTGCACTCCAAACTTGCCTACAGAAACCATTGACTGTATTTGCTAAGTATTAGCTTAAATAATTGCTAAAGTGTTTAAGTCTTGCAGTAGGTGACTCTAGAGTTTTCTACATTTTCCTGGAACCTTCTAGCTTTCTTGATGTGAGTATTAATCTAAGAAACAAGAATCATTTGCAACTGAAACAGCAAGCAGTAGTACAAAAAGGTGATTTACATCTGGCAAGGTTTAGTTACAGCCTGCTGCAAATAAAACTGACAAATTGCTGCTGCCAGCCCCAACACGGTACAGCTTACATGAGTGTTTACCAGATTTGTAGACTTTAAGCCTTTGAAGAACATTCACTAGATAAAAATAGTTGAATCAAAGCAAACAGCAATTAGACAGACATTTATATGAAAACTTAATAATTTAATTGGTTAAGCCCAAGGAAGTCTGCCAGTCAAGAGAACACGTGATATTGTAACTTCATAATATGTTAAAGATTGTTTGATTAAGATTTTAATGGTGCAGAAGTCAAGGAAGTTAGAGAAAAGAAGCTTCTTGGCATCTGCTACTCTAGAGGAATCACAACTTTACTTTTCACAATGTAGTGTTTATAAATATTTCCAAATGTTTACCTTGTATACTATAAACATTTTTACTAAACTGTATACTAGTTACTCATTATAACATTAAATTTCACATTCTTCCCTTTTACCCTTATTTTACTTATTTTTCATTTATTTTGTTAATTCACTTTTTGTGAATTTTCACTTTATAAATTTGACAAAAAGGTGATAAACCATAAACAAAATAATAATTGTTGCATACTTTGAATGTTGAATAAGCCATTTTAGTAAAGGATGGCTTGGTTTTGCTGTAAATACAGTGTTAATTATGTTTGTCTGCCTTCATTGCTAACTATTAGTGGCATTGTCTCTTTGAAGTCAAGTTAAAAGTTCTTTTGATGAAAAACTGCCAGAGGTCAGTTTCTTCTTGATTTGTGATTTGCAGGTGCTTGCAGCTTGCTTTTGGATGTTTTACATCCTTTAATTTTGAATGAGTAGGATAAAAAATACTTAAAATGTTTTGTAGGATGAAATTTACCATCACCCGTGATATGAAAAGGCTTGATTTTTAAGTCTGATGCAACTGATTTGCCAGGCATTTGGATTAAGCTAATTGAACCATTCTTCTCATTATAATTTACAGTTCAAAGGAATTGAGCATCATTTACTAGTAGGTTAACCTGAGGGGGCCTTGGTTTGTTACTTGTTGGGAAACATTTTGAAATGTCAGTAGGAGCTACATAGTATTTTTGCATACCTTGACCGACATAGAGATATTTAGGATCAACGGAGCTTTTCCACATGGTTGAAATTCTCTCCAGTTAAGTAGACTGAGTGAGGTTCTAATTACATAATTGTAGAGACATACAAAATTAAACTTGATTTTATATCTACAATTTCTTCAGCATATCAGAGTGAGTAATGGACAATATAGGGCTGTTTTTACAGAACCTGGTGTTTTGAGCTCTCGATGAGGAGTACTGAATCTGAAGGATTCAGTGGCAAGAAAAACCATGCTTTTCCAAGGTGGCTTTGCTTTGTGCTAAAGAAGCTCCATGTAGGACAAGTGGTACAAACTGCAGCTGGACATGATTTGTTCATGCCAGAAGGAGAAAAATGTAGATTGCCTCTCCACCCTTCCTGCACCTTCTGCTCCCTGCTTCTGGGCATTATAGCATTGTGGTGAGTGCTGAATAGGGAGGTCAGAAATTGGGGGTGGGGGTATCAAGATGGTGATCCTAACTCCTGCTGAGCAGCTCTTTATGTACCTTTGTGCAAATCATTTGACCTCACTGCACCTCTGTCAAGTAAATTGGAATTGGAAACAATGCAAAGTATCTGAACTAAACTCACTGCATAAATATATAGCTTTTAAGTTGGCATGGATGGCAGAGTGTGAATGAAAATTGCTTTTTTTTAACATATAGGGATTTTTTTAACCATTTGTATTTACATTCTTTATTTTTAGTCTTATTACCATTATCTTACGCTTTCAGGGATGTTAGCTTGAAAACTCGTATGATGCCTAGCACTCAGGGCATGCAAGCATTGTCTTAAGTCATCTCCACAGCTCTGATGGGTATTAGGTAGATGATTATTACTCTGATAGGTAACAGGAAAAAAACAGATTGTGGATGTAAGATTGTAACTGGAACTCAGGTGTCTCAGGTAAGTAATTACTTGAGTTATTCTTCTAGACTTCAGTGATGTCTCTGTTTCTCTGATTGATTCTTTTTCAAAATTGGGCCACTAAATCAGAAGCTCCAGGGAAAGACTTTTTAAGAGATCCAGTCCATCACTCTGGGTGAGTGCAGTTGTTTCCTATAATAGATGAAGTGTTTAGTATAGCCTACTTTTAACTCAAGACATATGCTTCACATAATCATAAATGCAGATTCACCTTCAGCTGGATGTTTAATGGTAATGTAATCTGCAAAATTATGTTAAATGCAGACTTTTAATGATGTGAATAGATTTGATCCTAATGTATTTTGATGTTATGTTTTCTGAGTGACTAAAAAAAAAAACAAAAAACAAAAACAAAGAAACAGCTTTTAGTCTTTTATCACTTCTCAACTCTAGAAGCCAATACAGCTAAAAGGACAGAGAAGTTCTTATTCCCTTATGCACATTATCAGCAGAATTTTCTGTTAAGTCCTGATCAGTCGTACCTGTACCACACCCACAGAGCACAGGAATGTTGGGCAACAACATCTTGTTCCTAACATGTTGTTCCTAAACATCTAATTTGGCCTGCAGAATGTTATTTTACTACTGATGCAGAAAATGGAAAGACCCCAAGTCCATTTTAATATCCCAAGCAGAATTTGGTGTGCTGGCAGGTAAGAAAATATATACCTGTTAAAGCATCTCCAACTCCTCCATGTTTTTCTAGTTCCATAAACTTAATTTTCAGTTGTATGCAATACTGGCTTCATGTAATTTCAAATGCCTGAGTGGGATCTATTCCTGTCCACTGGTTTTCCATCACCGTTGAAATGTAGGTGGAACACAAAGCAAAAGAAGACTTAATCTTGTGTTACTGCAGAAGCAAATTTATATTTACTTTTTACATTGACAGCACAGTGTGGTGCCTTCACACTGATGGCTAGCAAAATTCCACTATACTTCTCTCTCAATCCTCTTCCTCAAAGGAAGAGGGGGAGAAAATAAAATGAAAAAGAGCTTGAGGGTTGAGATAAGGACAGGGAGATCATTCACCATTTACCATCACAGACAAAACAGACTTAACATAGGGAGATTAATGTAACTTACTGGCTATCACTAACAGACTAGAGCAGTGAGAAACTAAAAGCAAACTAAAAACATCCTCCCATCCCCATCCACCCTATTCTACCTCCTTCCCCCGAGTGGTGCAGGGGAACAGGGAATGGGGATTATAGCCAGTCCGTAACACTTCATCATTTGCTGCTCCTTCACGGTCACTCTCTGCCCCTGCTCCAACTGGGGTCCCTCCCACAGGATGCCGTCCTTCCCCAGCTGGTCCTATGTGGGTTTCCCACAGGCAGCGGCTCTTCAAGAACTGCTCCCATATGGGTCTGTACTGTGGGGTTGATCCTTCAGAAGCAGACTGCTCCAGCATGGGTCTGCCACAGGCTGCAGCTCCCCCAAGACCTCCTGCTCCTGCATGGCCTCTTCTCCACAGCCAGCAGCTCCAGCCCAGGGCCTGCTCGGGCAGGGGCTCTCCATGGGCCGCAACCTCTTCCAGGTCCCATCCAACTGCTCCACCGGGGGCTCCTCCATGGGCTGCAGCGTGGAGATCTGCTCTGCCATGGGACCCATGGGCTGCAGGGGGGCAGCCTGCTCCACCAGGGGCCTCTCCATGGGCTACAGAGGAACTTCTGCCCCAGCACCTGGAGCACCTTCTGCCCTCCTTCTGCACTACCCTTGGTGTCTGTAGGGTTGTTTCTCTCTATATTTTCTCACTCCTTTCTACCTTGATGCAGTTGCACAGCAGTTTTTGTTTTTTTTTTTTCCTTTTCCTTTCTTAAATCTGCTCTCACAGAGGCACGAGAAGCATTGCTTAATGGCTCCACTCTGGCCATTAGCGGGTCCCTTTTGGAGCTGGCTGGGACTGGCTCTTATCTAATGTGGGGCAGCTCCTCAGCCCCCCTGCTACCAAAACCTTGCCATGTAAACCCAATTCATACAGTAAATGATAAATTTACACATTTGAGTTTTGGTTGTTCTGTTTCTTGAAGATCAGAAATTTAGCTTGGTCAGTGCCTAATCAGAGGTTCTTAGCAAGCTCATGACAAATGTGCTTGCATACTGTTGTGTAGGCAATGGTCACTTGTTTCTTGAGAGCATTTGTTGTCTGAATACATGTTCAAATGAAGTTTGCCTGTCATTTTGTATAATACCACACATTCTTTACATTGTAATCCCAGTGGTGATCCTGCAGCACATCTAATATAGTTCATTCTATGTACTGTGGAAATTAAGTCACGAATCCTATATGCTTTATATTATTTAAGAAGTGAAGTATGATGTGAACTACAATGGCCATGGAGAAATTTGCATGAGAATTGGGGAAACTGATTTTTGAGATGTAGACTTGCATCTTCTAATGCTTTCTAAAATATGCAGTAGCCAAATGACCTGATATGCAGAAATATATCCAACATACTTTATATCTGGAAATCAAGAGTAAGTGATAACTGTTTTTTTTTTTAATTATTATTCTGTTGTGTAAGCCTAGATATTCCTCGGCTGTCGCTGTATGACTTTTTAACAATGAAAAAGTGCTAGCCATTCATCTTGAGTGTTTGTACAATGCTGCTTTAACTAAATCTGCATGTAGGATAAAAAGAACTGTAAGAAAAGCAAGGAGATGAAACCAGCAGACTTTTTAACCAAATATTGAGATATAGAGTTTCAGGAAAAGATAATTTCAAGTGAGAATTACTGTACTGATGGTTTGGACCAAAGAGCATGTCAGCAATACTTCTTAGTAACAAATTCAGACTACAGAAAAGGAGCTATTTTCCTGGGGGGAAGCAGAGTGGAAAATGCACAAAAGAAGAAAACTGGAGTGTAAATCATTAGGACAGCAACTTTTTATTTCAATGAAAGCAGTCAGGCTAGCGGAGCAGAATGCTAATACATACTACAGGGAGTCAGTGAATACAAATGACCTTTGTGGATTTTTTTTGCCTTTCCTTATGATTGAAAAGGAACAGCGAGCAGTTGTCTTAATTGGATGTTAATTGATACATATTCATGGAAAGTAATGTCTGTGATCTTGCAGCTTGTTTGTATTAACGAGTATAATGGAACAAACTGAGGAAGTTTTTAGGAATAACAATCACAGTGACATAGCATAGTAGTAAGAATTTTAAAATTATCTCAAAAATGTTTGAAGTCGTTACCAGAACAGACTTAAATGCATTCATAAAGCTTTAATATTCTACTTTAAACATTAAAAAACATGAAGTGCAGATAAACCATATAATTATGAACTCATACCTCCTCTCAGTAATATTCTCTTTAAGTATAAGATGCTCTTCATGATGATATATATAAGAGGATGATGACAATGCAGAGGTTGTTCAGACTGTCGTCTTTCATAAATATCAGTCTCTGGTCCTAAGCAGAAAGTCTTACCAGTACTTTCCAGCTAATGAGTTGTACCAAATCACTTTAGGGAGGTATCAGAGAGCTGGCAGGTTACCATTTTAACTAAACTACACGTTAAAATATAGGAAGGAATTGCATGTCTTTTTGTAGCATAAAAAGATCTGTTTGGGAAATCTGTAGATAATGGTAATTCTTCTTCAGGGATCAATGCATCTTAGTTCCAGTGGAGGTTGCACATGTAGACACAAAGAAGTCCTGAGTTACTTGGCTCAGCATTTCTCATTGTCTGATTCAGTGGGTGGAATACAGTATGGCACAAAAGATGACACCTTTATCTGTGACACTAGGCCAGGTTGCCCATGAACACCTCCAGGAAGGGGGCAACTGCAGCTTCTCTGGGCAAGCTGTTGAGCACCTCACTGCCCTCAGAGTAAAGAATTTCCTCCTAACATATGATCTAAATCTGACCTCTTTTAGTTTAAAACTGTTCCCCTTGTCCTATCACTATCTGCCTGTGTAAAAAGTCACTCTCCAACTTTTTTATAAGCCCCCTTTAAGTACTGGGAGGCCTTGATAAAGTCACCCCTGTGCATTCTCTTCTCCAGGCTGAACATCCAGCTCTCTTTCTTCATAGGAGAGGTGTTCTAGCCCTGTGGTCATCTCTGTAGCACTCCTCTGGACCTGCTCTATAAGGTCCACATCCTTCTTGTGCTGGGTGCCCCAGCTCTGGACACAGCACTCCAGGTGGGGCCTCATGAGGGCAGAGCAGAGGGGGACAGTCGCCTCCCATGACCTGCTGCCCACTCCTCTGTTGATGCAGCCCAGGATGCAGTTGTTCTGAGCTGCCAGCACACTCTGCTGGCTCATGTCGAGCTTTTTGTCTCCCAGAATCCTCAAGTCCTTTTAAGCAGCGCTGCTCTCCATGAGTTCTTCTCCTACTCTGTACTCATGTCTGGGATTACCCCAACCCAGGTGCAGCACCTTGCACTTGGACTTGCTGAACCTCATTAGGTTCGCGTGGGCCCACTTCTCCAGCCTGTCCAGGTCCCTTTGGATGGCATCCCTTCCTTCTGTTGTATTCACTGCACCACTCAGCTTGGTATCATCTGCACATTTGCTGGGGGTGCACTCAGTCGCAGTATGTCACTGATAAGATGTTGAAATATCTTTAGCTTTGATCTAATGATTATATTTTCATTTCTACAAGAGGAAATATTCTATTGCTATTTTTTACTAAGACAAGGAAAACTGAAGAAGTACAGCCACTTTGAAATGACATTCAGCTTTGAAGGAGATACTTCTTTATTGCTTTGTTGCAATGACATCTGTAAATGTGATCCAGAAATAATGTTAAGTAATCCACAGCTGCATGAGGATGTATTGTGTGAGAACCAAGAAAGTAGAGGTCTTCGTAACTAATCATAAATTGTAGCAAGATGTAGGAACACTTACACAGCAAAAAAAAGATTACCAAAGCATTGGAGGCTTGTAGTCATTAATACAAAATAAAAGCAGGTAGCCATAAATCACTTCTGTGAGCTAACTCAGCCAGAAAGACCATGCAAGTGTGCTGGAAATACTCGTTATTAAACATCACCACAAAAAGTAGAGCTTAAAAATAAATATATTGCTTAAAATGAGACTACTTGAAAATATTATCTTTGTGTAAAAAGGAGGCACAAAATGTGAAAGCAACTGGAAACAGGACCCAACAGAATGTGTTACAAAGGAAACATCTCAATTCCATTGAGGAGACAAATGTTTTCTTGTTTTTCTTCTTTCTGCCTCAGTTAAGTCCTTCTCATAAACGGATTGCCAGGCTATTGGTAATTATATTCACTGACCCCCGAAAGAGGTAGAAATACAGATTTTTTTGATGCCAAGAAAGGTGAGAAGAGGGATAATGTTTTTGAAAGTCTCTTTTCACCTAAGGTCTACAAATAGGGCAGGCTGCCAGACTGCTGTCCTTGTGTTCCTCTTCCCTGCACGAACTGATTAATACATCCCAGTTCCGCTCTTTGGCAAGGCTGAGGATATGCACTGAGGTGCACAGGGATAGAGTAGCCTATTAGAAGGTCACTGTACTGGTGGATTTGCAGTTTAAATACCTGACTGTAGGCATGGGCCTGAATTTGTTTCATCTAGAATGAGACATTTACCTGAGCTTTCTGAATTGGAAGCCCAGTCCCCCTAGACTACTTCTGCCATTGAATAGAAATAGATGTATTGAAGGATGATTCTGATCCTATGTTAACTTAAAGTCCGCCTTCAACTTGGGAGGAAGATACACATTGTAGAGGAAATTAAATGAGTTTAGACTAAATAGTTACTTCTCATGAAACAGAGCTACATCTTGAAAAGCAGAAGTATTTTTTAGATTTAGTCTAACAAGGCTGACCAAACTACATGGGAAAGGAAGCAGAGGTGATGTGACTGCTTTGCCAGTGCACTCTAGCTCACTTTTGGCAAAGAAAATGGGAGAGGAAAAAATGTGTTTACTTCATTAAGTGTGTCTATTTTCTTTAAATTGAAGCACTTCTATTATCACAAATTGCAGGTGTTTTCTATGGCTTCCAACTATACCAGTAAGATAGCTTGTGGTTATGATACGTAGTATCAGAAAAAAATTGAAAAAAATGGACCTTACCTCTGTCAACGTAAAATGACAACAACTGCACGTGTCGTGACTTATCTAAGCACTGGTACCCATGTAAAAATGACATGTTATGGTCATCCTTAGTCAGTAATGCCTAGGAATCGACAGCTTTGAGCTACAAGCCCAAAAGGAAGGAGTTCATGCCATTTTGTGAGCCACTCAAGCCTTTATTTGCAAAATGGATGTGCCAAGCCTCTGTAGACGTACTGCATTTCCTATAGTTTGAAGAAAATTGGCTCCCCTGCCTCTGTTCCAGTAGTGTTAGTTGAATAAAACTAAATGTCAAACTACTGGCAATTTTGCAGTATTCCAGTGGCTGATTTTTATGTTTTAAATTAGAAACTGCATGTTTCTTTAATATGGTTCAAGTCTCCTGAAGGCAGATCTCTAAAAGTCAGTCTGCTGAAAGCTCAGGCTCTACTAATGCATTCTTTATGCCCGCAACAGCAATTAGACTGACATACCCTGAGAGCTGTTTTGGCTACTTCTCTTCCTGCTACTGGCTTTGTAACTAGCTGTCTTTGGATGCTTTTTAATACAAAGCCACTTGAATTTTGTGATTGAAAAGGTAGCTACTATGGGAAGACTTTAAAAGGGAAGAAATGAGTTGCGTTTGGAATTTTGGTTATGAATCTTGACCGTCCTTACCTGTTAATCTATACCAACCCTGTTTTAATATATACAGGCAAAGAAAACTTCAGTGGAGATTCTGATATATTGGCATTCATGAATGTGTATGGTTTACTAAATGATTCAGTGGAGCATGTGAGAGTGGAGAGGAGACCGTAGTTACAAACCAAAAAAGTCAGGCAGAACTGAGAAGGTGCAATGTCTATCTGCCAATATTACTTTCCAGTGTACTTAATACTTCCTAATGTCAGTTGCTTGGAAACCAGTGTTGTGTGCCCTTTTGCTGCTTGGCAGAAATCACTCTAATTGGCATGTTTCTAGCACTGTCACTGCTGGCAGTTTGCAGCATTTTTTTTTCCCAGAAGCAAAAATTTTCTTTACATGAGTGATGGCTCACATTAATTAGACAGCAGTCATGGCCAAAGACATCCATTTAAGTGTATGGATGTATGAATCATTATCTCTATCATCAATCACTGGAAAGACTGCTATTCCCATCAACATTTCTGTCTTTCCAGGCTGTTCATTTGAGTCTCAATCTCCTTTCTTCTAGTGCAAAAATATGTTTGTTATTTGAAAATGTGTAAGTGGAAATAGTTCATTGCGTATTAGATTTTACCACCTAAACATGACAGTCTCATTGCTTGTATTGTGACAAAAAATGACACATTGTGACTGAATGTTTGAACAAAGCTACCACTTAAAATGGGTTTTCCATTATTTAGTAGTAAATGTCATTGTTCTGTGAATACCTTTGTGCGGTAAGTTAAGATGCTAGATTGTGAGGAGTAGATTCTACTTTCACGTGAATATCCCGAACCAACAGTATTTCTAAGAGGGTCGGGACCTCATTGGAGTTCCACTTAAGAAGTGAGTTTTTGTGGGTAACATGAACTTAAAAACTTAAAGTTGTTATTGTACATTCTTACAGGAAAAAGAAAAAAAAAAGTGAGCCTAAAAATCTTCAGATGACTTTTTTCCTTTCCTTCTGAAGTTTAAGTAATCGTTTCCCCAAAGCTTTTGGGAGAAGAATTTGAAGCAAAGCCTCGAAATTGACAAATTTTTCTTCCCTTCATCAGTACAAAACTATCTTCTCTGTGCTGCTCTGTAATTACTTCCCCCACTGACCTTAGTTTATGTACTTCTCCAGAGACACCAGGAGCTGGAAACCTAAACGTACCTGCATCCTGCATGCAACTTTTTCATCACCAAAATCAGCAAGAATAGAATTTACAGCACAGTGCAACTGGAGAAGGGCCTGTATATACTTCCAGAAGTGGTGGTTGCATGTTCTTGTGTTCTGTGGCTTCTTAAAAGTGAAATTGCTACCCTTCATTCTTTCTAGGTTCAGAACACATTTACATGTAAAAATAAGATCTTTTGTATATTACTTTGTACCTCCAGGTAGCCAAACATGATTGCGTTTTTCCACATTAGAGAACCTCTCCTCACTTCACAGGGGAAGCAGCATTTTCATTTTATTTAATGTCTTTGTAGTTAATTGAAAACCACTCCAAATTATCTTTAAATGTATGTCACATCTTTTATAATAGTGTTATGTTGTTTTGACTAGAAGATCTTTATTTCTTCTTGCAGTCTGTGAACATACCACAAATTTATTCATGTTTTGTTTCATGACTTCATACTCAGATTTTCATTTGAAAATATGCATCATCACTTTTATGCAGAGCCTGTTTTTGTTGTTTTTTTTTTTGGTGTGTGTGTTTGTTTTTTTGACAAACATGTTTGAGTACAGAGTATTGTACTCATCTTCAGGAGGACAAAACAGAATCTACATCTGAAATAATCTGGGTATTCCAGATTGTATCCATGCCTTCAATTGTTCAAGCCAGATATTGATGTGGTACCACTTTAGTTCCTTTCCAGAATGGTTAATGGTTCAGTATGGTAAATGATAACATATGTCTGAGTTTCTGTGGGTTAGTAACCACATTTAATAGATCTTAATGTAATTATGTTGTTGTTTTTTTTTTTTTACTGAATTTAAGAAGATTAGATGTATGAATATTTACCTATTAGTTTCTTACTGTGTGGTTACTCAGACATTAAGTAGGAGTAGTAAGCATTGTGTTCCTGGTTCTCTGTTGCCTTATATACAGTTGCTTCTCTGTAATTTGGCTATAAACACTACCAAACCAGAATTCTTAATTAATTTACATTAGTATCTATATATTAATTGTGAATACTTGCAAGCTTTTTCTGGCCACAAGATGAGACTTCAGGACATGACCTAAATGCCATGTAGATAGAGCTCAAGAAGAGGCTCACCACTTGTGGCTTTTGGTAATTTAAGAAGGGGGGTCATGCAAGCACTTTTTAATAACTCTCCGACTGTACTTTAAGTGAAGAGTGCACTAATTCTCATTTTCAATGAGACTGTCTTACTTCTTTAAGATCCCAAATGTGTAAAGCACTCTTAATAAATAACTTAGGGACATACAGGCATAGATACATATGCATTACCATACTGAATGTAAGGGCACTAAAGAATTGAGTGGAATAGTCAGCAGCTCCAGTATTTACTGAGAATGGAACAGGTTCTTCACTGGTGTGAATTCGTATCAGTGTTGACAGTTTACAACAAATGTGGAGTTTACTCTCCTGTTGTTCTGTGTGCTTTGTAAATGAGAACAGTACTGTGTCATAAGGATTTTCTTTTATCTCCGCACTTCCTGCTGTTTTATGGATACTATTTAAGCTTTACAGCACCTTGTCAGACAGTTAGAGGACATATTAGAATTGCTTCAGCTATTAGGATGCAGCAACTGCTCAAATGAAGACTGATGTGTTATTGCACATACACACTACATAGTATTTTGGGGAACTGGAATGATTAAAAAAAAAAGAAGTGTCCTATTCCAACTGAAACAGCTGTCAGGACAGTAACATTTAATCAGCTGAAATCTGATGAGAATGCAGGCGTTAACACTTGTGCACCTGCAGAGATTGCTATGGGATTCTTAATGACTTCAGGTAGTCAGAACTTCCATCTCGTTTTAAGTTCAAGAAGATAGCCTGTCTGCTACCACAGTGCTGCCTAGGCTAAGGCATAGATTTTAATTTTAAATACACATGAAGTGTTTAATACACATGAACTGCTCTCACCACTTCCTTCTGTGGATATTTCTTTGAATTCTTCAGGATCTAGCCGCTCATCGGCCTCATTTGAGGGTTTTGATAGGATCCCAGCTTATGATGGCATGGCTGCAGATAATTCAAAGTTTTCATTAAGAAGACTTGTGCTGTTTTTTAATTCATGGGTTTAGTCTGTAACATTCAGAATGCTGCATACAATTTAGCTGTCTTTACTGTAGTTTCCAAGTTACTGCTTCCTGTGCTGTTTTGTATAGATATGGGTTGTATTACTTTTTCTGCTATAGAAATTATTCACTCAGCATGCCTTTAAGTGGCAGTGTGCATAAAATTGCACTTGCTTTTCATTTGAGAAGCCTTAGCTCTTATTGAATTTGTCACAACTGCTAAAAGTTCGGCAGTTCCCAGCTGCCATTCACCTTGCAACACCCTCAGCAGAATCTGGTCTTGTGCCCAGAAGCTTTTACTGGGTTTGTAGGGAGTTGTTGCAGTTGCAAATTGAAATGCTTTTATGAAATGAAAGGAAATGGCATTTAGAAAGCATGTGCTTTCAGTGGCTTTTAGAGTAAAGCGACATTGGTTTTATTTATATTTGCAATTGGCTATAAGCCTCTGGAAGAGGCTAAATGCCTACTGTACAGTGTCTGGAGCAGGAGATGTTCTGTCATTAGCTTTATTGATATGGAGGCTGTAACCATTAAGATAAGAAAATTATATAAGCTGTTTTATGAAACAGTGACTAACAATTTCCATGATCAAAGCATATGTAGTAATTGTTTGATAGATAAATAGTTATTTTCCTTACAGCTCACAACTCAATTTTTATTCACCATGATTATAATGTGAGGCCTTGGAGGAAGAATCAAGCTGGTACATAGAGACTGCTATTTCTTTGCACCTCGGGAATGGGATGGGGGAAGACTAGCAGGAAGAATTAATGACACTCAGGTGTCCCCAGTAACACCACCTGCTGCACTGAATACAGCTGCTTAATAGATGAGCAGCCACATGGTAATGCAACCTTCTGCCCTTCTTTCCAGCAGGTCTGTTCAGGCTGGAGTTACACCAGCTTATCTGAGCAAGAACTTGGCATCACATGTTCAGGAGTATATATCATTCATTTAGTAAATCACCTCCCACAGAACCTGTTTGCATGCAAAGTAAATGTGAGGTGGTTGTTAACTGTAAATCTTGATTTTCTGGGACAAATAGATCCTTAGTATGATTCCTTTGAACTTAGTGAAGATGAGCGGTGCACTTAAATAAGATATATTTAAACAGAATGTAAAAAACCTGGAAAATATCTAGCTTGTCTTTACCCTAATGGCAAGGTTTCTGGTATTATTATTATTATAGCTTCTTAATGTTAGTCTAGCACCTAAATTATGATTAAGATAAATATATGATATCCTTTTGTTTTTGTGAGTCATTTATTGCTCAAAGAAAGGTACCAAGAGTCACATATCAGCAGTAGAAGTTCAACTCCCCGATACTTCAATGGCTTTGTATTACAATTAACTGATCACCTTTAGTCCCTAAACAGTAAATTGAAGAGTAATTTAATAAGTACATAATCGTACCAAACTTGTAACAGTTTTCTTTATGTGTAGTACACTACTGGGCCATTCCTTTGTGCATGTCATTGATGCTTATCTATAATAATTTCCTGTTGAAAAAAATGAAGTATTCAATGGTACATTATCACTGCTCAGGAAACTCCTTTAATTTTCATACTGACAAAGATATTAACTTAAAAAATAAGACAGCCTTTTATCTGAAACAGTTGAAAATCTGTGTTGTGACTACAGTTGACTGATACTCAGTTACTTTAATAAATGTATGCCAAATTTTATCTTGATTGTATTTTAATGAATGATTCTCACCAACTTGTCAAATAGGCAACATAGCTAAATTTATGAAGTTATTCTACAAACAGGGTATCCTGATGCCAGAATTAAAATGCAGAAATATATGATGTCCTGTTTCAGCAATACACTATAAATCTACAGTGCAGAAAAGTACACTTGCCACCTCTATATTTTAAGCTTGGGTTTATTTTAATGTTTTCCTAAAAAGAGTCCATGAACCTTCAGAGTAATTCACAAATATGCCAGAAATAATCCTATGGAGTTATGAGAGGGCTTTACTTAGAGACTGTAGAGCTACTTTTTGTGATACCTGAGACTTCAAGGAAGTCACAGACTCAATGTTCATTCACAAGCATGCGTAACTTTTCTTGTTCCTATTGGTATATGAGAGTGATCATTGATTTTGTTATACATATATTAAATACATTAGATAAGCATTAAAAAATTATACTGATTGCACTTTGCCACTTATACATCTTTCTCTGGTAGTACTGGTTATGGCTGTTAATGTAAAAAGAAACAAACAAATCCTTTCTAGTTTATAATTATATATCTTTATCAGTTATCTTTGATTCATGAAATAACTTTATTGTTCCCTATTTGTGGTATTGTAATACACAGGTACAGCAGTAGTTTTGATCTTTAAGAGGGAATACTTATATTAATTACTGTGTGCAATAATATAGAACAAGCACTATGGAGGGAAAAAAATCTTTTAACATATAAGTATCTTGATGGCTGGGAGAAAAGGGAGAGCATGAGAACTACTGGAAAAGATCAGAAAGCAGGAGTTTGCAGTTACTAAACATTTTCTAGTATTCTGAGGGGTGTCTGTTATACAAAATACTAAGTTCTTATGGAAGAAAAAAGACAATCCAGTCTGACAAAGCTCTGAAATCCTCATGTTTTTCTAAAGTATGCAGTATTTCTTGTCAGGGACATTTATTGTCTCATTCTATTTTATTTTTTTAGCATAGAAATATCTAGCAGTTGGGTTGCCATCTATCTGAAAATGAAAGGTGTTCAGACTTGCATTTGTGATTGCTGGACTTAAAGTTTACAAAACCCAGTCCCAAAACCATTAAATTGTGCAAGTGGTTTTTCATCAAGGGAAGCAAGGAGGGAGTAAACGGTTCCACCTGAGAATTAGTTAATTCGGTTCCTGAAATGTGTACCCTATATGATCTTCAGGTGCTTTAATGCATCTCCGCTAATAAAAGGAGGGGAGGGGGGTGTATTACTTCTCAGTAAAAGAAACAAGACCCAGCTTTCAAGACTAGATTGTTTTTGAAAGAATCAATACTGCCTGATGACACTTAATTCAAAAGTCAGCAATGCCTTAATTTAAAGGGCCCCATCCCATGCTTGAATAGCATGCCCTTGTCTGACTTAGATCATCTGCTACATTCTAGGTAACACGTTAATAAGTGGTGGTGTGCCATACACCTTTTCCTCCCCAGCTCACCTTTTCTTTTTTTTTGTCTCTGTTATCATCCTCTAAGGAGTGCATTATGGTTTCTTCATTTCCTTCTCTTGCAGTAATACCCTTCCTGTTGTCTTCAGCTCACTTACTGCCTTCTCTGGCAGCTTCCCTTTGACTAACAATTCAGCCTTCTGACAGCAAGTGGAATTTAGCAGCTAACAGGTAGCTTCAGGGTACTGCCTGTCAGCTGCTGACAACTGAGTTAAGATAGTGAGGGGCCCAGTGGTCAATTGGCTGCTGTAAATTAGAATGAGTCAGGTAGTTTTTAACTCAAGTAGCGGACACAGTGGTATCCTGAGTTCGGTAGTTAACCTCCAACATTGAATAGTTAACCTGTGCTGAAAGAGATAATGGAAAGATCTCCCAGTTCATATTGGGGAATTGTTGTCCTGTATCATATTGCAGAAAGAAATACTGTTGTTGAATATAGAAGAATGTGAAATCTGTTAAAAGTGCAGTTGGTGGGCTGCATAGAAATTAATTTTCTAATGTGTCTTTAGTACACTGGCCAAATTATGATGATTTTTGGCAGGCATCATGTCAATGCTGTGAAGAAAGGTGGAGCATACTTCCATATACTTCACCAAGAATCACTGGAGAGGAAGAACATACTGAACGAGCAGCAGGCTCAGGGAGTGAGATGGGGAACTGATTTCCAGCCACCCACATATTTCTCGGATCCAGAGGAGTCAGGGGAAGAAATAAGCACGTAAGTCAACTCAGAGAGCTTTTGGTAGTCCAAGGTCAGTGATTTTAAAAAGTAACAATCTCTAGTTTCTGTCATTACTTGGTATTGAGCCAGAATATTACTACTTGTGTGAACTAGAAGAAAAAATGCTTAAAAATCTGTGTGAATACGTCTGAACTTAACGAGCATGGAACAAAAAATGTTTGAGGCACTGTTAAAAAGGGGTAAGTTTGGAAGGTGGAAGGTCATTTGAACTCGGGAAAGGTTTCAGAGCCAACTTAGAACTGATTCTCTGAGGAGAAGAGGAGGAGGTCTGGTGAGAATTTGGCATGCTTTTGTCCCCAAAATAGGACCACAGAACTAAGAATAATAAAGAATTGCATGCAGAATAAGTGGCTTGGCTTGCAGAATGTGTTTCTTGGCTAGTTCAGTCCTATTACCAGCTTCCTCTGGTTTTCTCTCCATTAGATAGGTTTCAATCCTTTGCCTCAGTCTGATCTCTTCAGTGCACCTCTAATGCGTGTTGTGATGTTCTACTTGTCTTCGATCTCTCAATCCTCACTAGGTGGTGAAATAATTAAATACTTGCTCAGCAGGACAGAATGGCTATTCCAGAGCTTGCATCAAAAGCTCATTCACATCTAACAGTTTTCCATGGCTGGCTCTATGTCCCCAGTGCTTCCAACTTCAGTTTTATCTGAAGATAAAAAGACTAATGAGAGGCAGAGGCTAATCTGATGATCAAAATGGATTTGGAGTTTGTTCTAAAAATCAATACAGCATTGTAATGCCAGTATGCCTGACTTCTATAAAAAATTTCCCAGGAAGTCACAGCACGATGTTGCCATTATGAGTTAGGACTGCAGTTAACTATGCTTTCCTCAACAGTTTGCTGTGGCTTTTGTCCAACCTAGGTACTGACTTCCTCTCATCCACCTGTCTTTCATGAGCTGACTCTCAACTTGGAGAATTCAGTCTCCAGAGTCATCCGAGATGCAGTCAGACCCTAGTCACAAAGTGAGCTGACAATTTATAACTGTTATTTAAAAAAAAAAGATTTTTTTTCCTGTTAGTTTGAAACCCAGTCCAAATAACCAACCAAACAACCAAACACACACACAAAAAAACACAGATAAATAGCACAGACAGGCTGAGAGTTTTCAAACAGAAAAGTATCATATTTGCTAGAGTCATGTTTAATATCTAGTGTTCTAAATGGTCACTAGCTGAATAGCTAGAAAAGATGAGAAAATAATAGCATGTTACTGAAAAATAAATGGTGTTACAGAAGGAGAAAAGGTATAGGGTATAGAGGTCAAAGTATTTTGGAAGTTTTGCCTCTATCTGCATTATCTAAAACTTTCTTCTTACCTTAACCAAGTCACCTACAACCATGTTTTTAAATGGCTCTGTGAAGCACTGTGATCCTAGGATAATGAAGGCCACATAAACATTTCAGGTAAACAGGATTATTTAATAAAAATAAATTCTTGAATACATAACCTCCCAGAAAGCCTTTTGTAAACTCAGTGCTTATTATTCGTTTTCGTATGTAACTGTTCTGTCATCCGTAACTGAGATAATCCACATTTATTGCACAGGAAAAAAATATTGCACATATGAAAAATATCATTGCCTTTATTATTGTGATGATTCAGATCATTGAAGGCATTTATTTGCTTCTGTTTAGACATAGCAGGGCTGACCTAAAAAGATTTAACATTCCTCTTTCCTTTATGAAGGTATAGCCATACAGACAAAATTATCTTTATGTAGAAATGGCTTCTTCTAGCAGTAAAAACAACAACAACAAAAAAACCTTCTAGTGCAGAGTCTTCCAGGCTTGTGGGTGAATACTGACAAAGCCACTTTAATCTTATGTCTGTACTAGGCTCTTTGTCAGTTGTAAAAATAGCTTAAAAAAAAAAAAAAGAAAAAAAGACCCCAAACTCTACAGTAGTAAAAGTTGCCACTGTAAGCCTGCTATCCTTGAATATTTTCACTGTGCTGATTAAAACACAGCAAAATGTTAACATGTTAATTGAGAGTTTAATTTCATTTTTAGAGTAAAGCTTTCTAAAACCTGCCAACATTTCTAATAGCAAGTCATTAGAATATGATCAGATGTCAAAATTTAGGGGGGGTTATGGAGAATTTTCTCAACTCCAGGATGTGTTGGGTGGCACAGGAGGACACACTGAAACAAGTGAAAGAAGAATGCATGGTCTTGTCAGGTGTGCCTTTGTTCATTCAGACTGTCCCATGTAATTTACCCATGTGGTGTTAGCTCCAGTTATGTGATGTTTTACACATATTTGTCCGCAGTGGTAGGCAGTTTAAAAGAAAAAAAAAAAAGTCTAGATAAAAAATACAGATCATTATCTGTTGTGGAAACTTCCTTCACTCCCAGCTTTCACAGTGCTGACTTTAAAAATGAGGAACTTCATGGAATAAGTTAAGTCTCTGAAGCAGTGTTAAATTGCTGGAGGAGCACAAAATGACTTTTTAACAGACGATGTCTAGCTTCAGTCATTCTCAAGAGCTGAAACTATTGGCATGGTTTTATAGGCACAGATTCCACTGAAGGTGTGACACGGTGATGGATGTAGGCATTTTCTGTCTCCCCCTTCCTCTTTTCCTCTACAAGACAAAAGCAAATACTAAGTCTCTGCTGGGACTTTTTTATTGCTATTACGTAAATTGTAGCATTTAATTCTAGCATTTAATCGCATTAAATGCTAGTTGATTAAATAGCATTAAATAGCATTTAATCAACTGTGTTAAATATATGAGTGCTTCATACTTGGTAAGTTTCTTTTCATAACACATGACAAAGTAGAAGCAAAGTGCCACTCAGTAGGAATAGGTATTCCATTGAGGACTTCAACGCGTATACAGTAGTCCCACTGTATGTACCAGTATTCTGTTGTTCATCAGGACTACAAAGAAGAAGTTGGGAGAGTGATTTGAGGAAGCATAAAACAGGCATGTTGTTCTGAACAACAAAGTATGTGGAATTCATGTGCTCTGGTTATCTCTAATAAAGTACAAATTTAGCTAAGGTTATCTGAATGAAGATACTTACCTCACTTAATGAGTTTTTTTTTTAAGACGTTTCTTTTGGGACAGCAGGAACACCTGCCAGTTTTTATGATTCTTAGATACCTTTGTTAGACTAAATAATAAATGTGTTCGTTCATTTCTTAGTTAGCTGTAGAGCTGCACTGATCTCTGTAAAAGAAAAGGTCCCTGAACATAGAGCTGAAATGCCCATGCCAGTGTTGTATGTACTATTTACAGTTGCTGCTTTAGAAAATGTGTAGCAATTGAATGCTTGGGGGACACACTCCCCAGCCCTTGTTCCAATTATTTACTAGTTTGTAGTAGGCGATAGGAAGCTGACACCCTCAAACTTCTTTAGTTTGAGGAAGGAAATGTTAATCCACAATTGTTCATCCATCTAGGAAGTCTGTGCTAAAGAAATCTGCATGTAACTTTAAGACTCACGCTCCACCCAGTTCTCAGTTAACCTCTCACCTGTTTAAGGCCAATATCATTTCAGTTTTATACTAATCTATTATCCAGCTTACAGTATTTCATATTATATTTTCTCTGTGGATCTCCTGTCTCATGTAACAGAGCTGTGCCACTCAGTCACTCTTCTAAATTGCACTGAAGGAGAAAGCAAACTATTGCAGATATATCTGACACGCTTCACTCTTATTGCTCTTTTCTTTTTGGCTTCTTTGACTATCATACTAATTTTTAATGCAGCGATGAACCGTTGGAAGGTTGTTCTGTTTATTCTTGTCTTCATTAACTCCTTCTCTGCAGCACACAGTTACTTTACACAGCCCTATGTACTGTCAGTTTTAAAAGCCTCCTTCACTTGTCTTGGCTTAGGTGATAGAGACTTGGAGTTTGTGTCAGTTGTAGGCATTTCTCCTTATTTTTCATATTGTGGTCTTGACATGATGTGAGCAAAAAGTGTTGTATTTCTGAACAGATGCTGTATTTTATCTCCACTTTCTGAACAGATGCTGTATTTTATCTCCACTAAGTCCATAATCATGCTCTCTCTGCTTTGGAAAGGTATATGAGGTTTTCATATACTTTTGCTGCCTTTGAACTATGAGCTGGTGCTTTTGACATGAGGACCTGATTCAGCATCCCAGAGGAATATATTTTGA
Organism: Cygnus atratus; assembly: GCF_013377495.2. Classification (NCBI taxonomy): domain Eukaryota; kingdom Metazoa; phylum Chordata; class Aves; order Anseriformes; family Anatidae; genus Cygnus; species Cygnus atratus. The sequence goes on from NC_066378.1 coordinate 3,856,903, forward strand.
AAAACAGGTTATGGCATACTCCTGTTTACTGACAAGTGATTTGTTCATTCTTTAGAGACCAAAAGGTCTGTAGAAAAGGTCACATTCAGCTCTGCATGCTGTGCTCACTAACTTTATGTGGTTGCTTTCTGTGATTTTTAAGTTCTTGTGATTGTTGTGTGAGATTCTCTGTTGATTCCTTTCTGTTTCCTGTGGAAAACAAACAAACTTTCTGGTTATCTAGTATGTCTTTGTTACAGTGTGCATTTGTGTCTATATCTGGGCCTTGGAAGTAAAAAATGGCAAAGATTGAAGCATATCATTAAACTAGCAGGAGCAAATTCTGCTTTTCCAGAGCCCTTTAGAAAGTGTCTGCAGACAGACTGTATGCTCCTATAAGACAATTTCATTCTGTCCGAGTTATCAGCAACAATTTTTGTTCTCAGGTTAAAGGCAATTTTTGAAGTGTTTAACGTTTAAAAAGTAGAGAGTCTTGAATGTAAGGAAAAGAAATATCTTTTTATTTGGCAGACAACTCAGTGAAATGTGTACCTTATTACTAGGGAGTTGTCATGTTGTGTTCTATAAAAGGTTTGGGCTTGTCTGTGTCATACTGGGCCCACACTTTGACTTGACATTTTAGCCATCCATGCATCCATGTCCTAGTGCAGAACAGCTCCGTACTCAGGTGTGGTCTGAATAGGTAGATCACTGGAGGAAGCGGTCCGTCACTTGGGCTGTGAGGCTGACCCTGCCCTTCCTCCTGTGCAGACACAAAGGAGTAAGTCAGGGCTCCAAACCAAAGATTTGCATTCAGTAAGTGATTTAGGGAACTGCTTTCTGTCACTTCTCAGCTCTTTCCAAGACAGATCTTTTAAGAGCTGCTGCGTATGTCGGCATAAGGTCAGAGATGTCATCCTGTGACACTCACTGAATCTTCAGGAAGCTCCCAGACAGGCTCTTTAATAGTATAGATGGGTTTAAGACATAGCGTTTATCTCAATTCAAGATATAAATGTCAGCATACATGTAGTGAATGAATTTGGGATTGAAAGCATTCTCACATAGCTCTGTAGAAATTATAGAATCATAGAATGGTTTGGGTTGGAAGAGACCTTAAAGATCATCTAAATTCAATCCCCCTGCCACAGGCAGGGACACCTCCCACCATACCAGGTGTCCCAAAGCCCCATCCAACGTGGCCTCAAACACTTCCAGGGATTCTGAGCTTCTCTGGGCAACGTGTGTAAAGTGCCTCACCACCCTCTGAATAAAGAACTTAATGTCTAATCTAAATCTACTGTTTTTTATGTTTAAAGCCATTCCCCCTTGTCCTATCACTACATTCCCTGACAAAAAGTCCCTCCCCAGCTATCCTGTAGGCCCCCTTTTAGGTACTGGAAAGTTGCTGGAATTCCTGGAGACTTCTCTTCCCCAGGTTGAGCATCCCCAACTCTCTTCCTTCATACGAGAGGTGCTCCAGCAACCTTGATCATCTTCATGGCCCTCCTCTGGACTCCTAGTAGGTCCATGTCGCTCTTGTGCTGGGTGCATGCACCCAAATTCAGTTTCAAATAAATCTTCAATTGCTAATAATAAGTAGTAGTATAAACATGTAAACACAAATAATAACATTTATAAGTTATCATAAACATACTATGAATAATTATACATTCTGGTAAATATCTGATTAGCAATATTAAAAATATATGTGTGGTAATCCCCAGTTTAGAGAAACAGTTAAGTATTTTTTTTAAATGTGAGGAGGAGAGCGGGAATGTGGTGATGTGAACACTGTAAATGATTTTATTGGTTCTGTCTTCATTTCACATACTCCTTTTTTTAACTCTATTCTGTTCTTTCCTATAGTTGTTCTCTAACAGAAGGCAACCACTTGAAGAAGTCAGGGAAGAAGAAAAAAAAGATGACCTTACGGTCTTTCACTCCTGCTTATACCAGTGTCCTGATTCCAAGACCCCCTGAAGCAAAAAGGTATATTTGAAGGCAAATTTATGTCATACTGGGACACTGGTGTCCCCTGGGACACCAGGGGAATTCACGGCAAAACAGACCCATAATGCATATTCATCTCTTTAACTGGTGGACAAGATTAGGTGATCTTTAAGGTCCCTTCCAGCCCAAACCATTGTATGATTCTGTGATTCCTGAGAATTTCATGAGGGTAAGTCAAAATAATCAGTCTTCAGTGACTATTAAATTTCGTTTGTAAATGTTTGAATCCTAATAAGTTACTGAAAACCCTGTGTGGGTGCATGTGAACAAACACACATTGTTTGCCCTCCAGATTTTGATTCAGAAAATTCTGACTTATTTGCATATATGGTATAGCTTTTGAGATAAGGCTTATCTTAAGGAAAGGCTGTAAAAGTTAATATTTAATTTGTCTAGTTTAAAAAAAAAAGAAAAGAAAAAAGGTAGGCCTAGGAAAAAGAGGAAAAAGACAGTACACGTATCGTGTACAGTATTTTGTTTATTAACCTGTTGCTCACCAAAGTACCTTCGTATATTCACACTTGCCTGTGGACTAAGTTAAAATGCTAAAGATAATCTTAGTTCAGAAAAAGATCAGCCTGGCATTTTGAACTAACACATTGCCTCTTCTCAGATGCAAAGCCTTAGAAGCTACTGTAGAATCCAAAAAAAAAAAAAAAACCACACAAAAAAACCATGAGAATCCAAATCATGAGGTCATAAATCCTGGAACCCTCATAGGTATGAAAGTACTGAGTACATCACAAAGGCAAGTCTGTTGGAACATTTCCCACCAAAAAATATGCATCAACATTGCAAAAACCTCAAGAGGTGTCTAGAATTCACTGGGACAATAAACAATTTGTTACAGAAATGCCTTTTATCAACAAGAGCTATTATTGTTAGACTATCTATGTTTTCCTAACTGTAGCATAACACATTTGTTTCTCCACTTTATAGTGAACATCTTTTCCGACAACTGTGTGCCATACACTGGCTTTTGGAAGCTTTGACCCTTGAATCCAACAGTTCGATGCATTCCATATTAACCTGCTGGAATCCAATGTATGTGCGTAATGCATAGTAGTCTTTGGAGTAAGGGTTTTGGAATCTTTTGTCCTTTATACATAGTTGTTTCTCTTATTTCAAGTAATATTTGAGTGAAATGTTATTAATTCCATGCCATGCAGCATAAACAAATTTTGCATTGACATTGCCCCCATGCAGTTAGCAGGGAGTTGTACAGTCAAATTAGTAGCACAGCATGGTCCTCTATTGTTGCAAGTTGCAGAACTAGCAGAAAATACTGAGTTGACCCAACCAAATTTAGTTATGTTTTCTTTCCTACTTTCTTTTGTTAATAATTATGAAAATTAAATACATGTATTAATACATGTATGCATATTCCTGGAGCCTTCTTTAGAGGGTTATACCAGTGAACACAACAGGAATTCCAGGAATGTTATAATTACAGAACAAAGCCAGCTATTAGGTGATACTTAGTGGCTGTTTTTATTCTATCAATTACGTTACGATGGTGATGGTACTTCTAACAAAACTGCATTGTGTTGCTTCTGAATTTTTGTGCTGTTAGAAGTAAATAATAATTTAAGTTCTCAGCACTTTTAGTTAAATTTATGTCAACATTGTTATATTTATTGTTTTTAAATTATTCGTGTGTATTTGGTAAAACATTGAACAGTTTATGCTCTGATTTACAGGGCAGAGCTCTTCTGTTTTCTCTGTATATTCTCAGTCAAGACAAATTGCATTTATATATAACAAGAGTGGCAGAGTAGCATTATGTAGAATTAGCCTGATAAATTAGACAGGAGAATCAGTCCAGTCCAGCATGTATCACAGATGGGTTTTTCAACCCCTTACATATGAGGAACGACCAATAGACTGGGATAAGAGGAACAGTTTGTCAATAAACCTCACAAATACAGGCTGACAGCAGAGTATAAAGACTCTGGATTCATTTCCAGGTTCAAAAGTGGTATTGTCTCTTGTATACTTTCTGCTTTCTGTTGCAGTCTCCTCCACCACTCCTCTTCCTCAAAGTTACTTGAACTGATATGCATACACACGTACTTCATTTTGCAGTAACCATGAAAAATCAGGCTTGCATTTAGATCACATACTGTCTGTCCACACAAAAAGATTTTCAGATGTGGCAAAGGAAACAAGCTTAGAACACTAATCTGCTTTGTAAAACCTTTGACTGATTAGATCGGGACAGAATGATAAATGAGCCAACCTCAGAAGTGACCTGTTGCTATACCACAGCTGCAAGCGCTGCGGCTTTCACATTTTCCTTTTCAACATGATGTAACATTTAAACTTTTGGACTAGTACAGGTCCTTACTCTGCCAACAGCTTTGAAAAATCAAACTTGTACGACCCTCCTGTCATTTCTATCCATGAAATCTGGCTACACTGGATAAGATTCTTCAGTACTTGCACAGAGGAAGTTGAGAGCATAATCTGACCCAGTACAAGCGTGATATCTTGCAAAAATGACTTGGTTGTATTTAGGTTCATCTGCACTTGTGACTGTAGCATAATCACAGTTTATATGTTTACTACATTTTTTAAAAGAAGTTGTAATAAAACAAGGACTCTTGAAATGAGAAACTGATTAAATTGTTTTCACTTAGGGACCCTGGTGGCTGTAAAAAAACAGTGAAAGAAATGGAAGAGGAAAAGTTAGTAGCATTCATGTGGGAGCTCTTTGTTACAAATACAAAGGTAACTTCATTGTTATTTTCTTCCTTGGGAACTAATCTAACTTTTCAAGCATTTTTTTTTGTTGTTGTTAATCTAATTGAACTTCCTGATACCATGTTTTATACTCTGGATCCTGTGAAAGCAGATTGTTTGTCTCTCTGGGTTTTGATGAATAACAGTTTGATGCTAGGTAATAGCAAAAGCAACATGTAGCTATTCTGCAGATTGAAACTGTGGCTTGGCCTTAGAGATAATTACCAATGTGGGAATAATTAAATATTTTGTTAAAACTTATGTAGCCTTTGGCTTGCACTTGCCCCCTTTTCTTTATGAGTTGAGTACCCGGGGATTTCAGACGAGTATCCTGGAAGACCTTGTCCCAGTAAGTTCTAGTCACGATATGTTTGGTTGCCTTTTTACGCAGAATGTAAAGCTCAATTTGAAACAAATTCAAACTAAATTCCTATTTAAAGAAAGCAGGATTCGCTTGGCACATTCAAAGCAAAGCCGAGGAAAGGAGAAAAGCAATTCAGATGAAAGCCTTTTAAAAGATAAATAAAGTTATTATCCTAGAGGATGGTAATCTGGTAAGGCAAACATCATTATAAACACTACAAATGATCTCTAACACTTGGTAACTGTTTTACTATGATAGTCCATCTTTCTGAAACCACAGCAAGACTTTTCTTTTGGTTTTTTTTTTTTTGGAACTGCTAAAGTGAATGGATGGAAATAAAGTGGGAATGAGTTTGGCTTAGGAGCATAACTAGAAGAGCTCAGTAAGGAAACAGTGGATTCTGATATTTTCCACTCTAGCACATCTTACATTTTGATATTCAGCAGTTTGCCTAAGATTTTAGTTCCTTGCTTTGCCCCCTGTAAGGCAAATTTAAAGAAGTTTTGTAAAAGGCTTTTAAAGCCCCAGGTGAGGCACTCTTAGAAGTATGAGCTGTTGTTACATGCAGGCTGTTTGCTCTTGTTATTTGTCAGCACTTGCAGCTTGTACCCTCCTGACATAATAACAAAAATGATTTAATGGAAGATGAAGATTGCTGTTGGGGAATAAGCAGCAAGAGTTGTGAAACTTCTAAAAGACAAAAATTGTGTTTTTATGCAAATATTCTTTTCGCTGTTAGCAAAGTCAGCAAGTCACAGAATTAACAGGCGTGTTTCTAAATAGAGGGCTTTCTGACTTTTCCATATAGTCTTATCTGTTCTCTAAAGTCAGGTCCAAATGAACATGAGCAGAGGAAAACAAAGTGCGTGTCAACCCTTGTGTGTCTTTTAGCATCCATATTGCTGGGATTATTTTTCTGAAATAACTTTCCTGACTTAATGATAATTTCCTCTCTGTCACTTACACTAATTATTACTTGAACACTGCTTTTCATATTTGGTTTGAAACTTCTAGTGGAATTATTGGGTTTCTCCAGGGGTACTTGCTTTATAATGCATGGTGTTCCGATTACCAAACCTGCAGAATTCAATCTGCTTTCAGATCTACATTCCTGACACAGTATTTGCCAGGTTATTGGGTGTAGGGAGGAGACCCAAACATTTATCAAACCATTTTGACCTATTCCTCCATGGACATGAGAAAGTTGCTCTATTACCAACCTTCTCCGCTGCTTCAGTGTTACTTCAGCAGAGGAATATCAAAGAAAGATAATAAATTAAAGGAGGACTGATCCAAGAAATCACTGCTTTGTTGAAGTCACTGAAGAAAAATCTTTGAGGTTACAGGAAGGCTAGAAAGACCTTCTGCTGTGATTAGTTATGGAAATATGATTCTTGTCAAATTTGCTACAGAAATTTGAAACAAACTTGGCTGTTGACATTTGATGTTGAAAATCCTTTCTATTTTTTTTTTCTGTGTACAGAAAGACATGCGGAAAGCACGACACTGTCCACTTAGCAGGAAGACAAACAAGATATCTACTCCAGTCATCTCTCAGCTTAGTAGTCAGTCTTCTCATGGTCAAACCCCTCATGGTAGTGTAAATTCCCTTGTGCTTTGCTCTGAAGACAATGTCAACGTGAATGGAGGTTTGTCTGATGTTATGAGTGAGTCAGTGCAAACTAAAGAACAACATCATCTTTTTCCCTGTAAGTTTCTTTTCTTGACTGCCAATATCAAATAGATTTGCTCTCAGCATTACTAGGGAGTACTTAGTTCAAAGACACTGCTAGATGTACAAGTGTATTTCTCTTCAGACTTAGGGAGACTTGTAGAGAGTTCCTTACGCCCTCACCGTTAGCAAATTGGTTTAAACACAGTGTAGTCCCATGTGAATATTAAGTAAGAGTTTTAATTAGTAGTTAGTTGTAGCAGTTTTATGATCAGACTGTCATCCACATCTATAATATTCAACAGGAGGTAAAAACAGAAAAACCGTTCTGTGGTTTAAACAACTGATCCACTAAATACATGTCTGTTTAACTTAGGTGTTTGTTACTCTGTACTCCTCTTACTCATCCATTAGTGATTACCTGTGCTTGATAGACCTGACAGAATTAGTTTATCTGCCAGCTCTGCAATGCATTTTAGTACAAAACTAGGTAATCTTCAGTCTTTTCTCTTCCTCCTAAGTCAAGACCAGAAAAGCAAATGACAAATCAGAAATAGATTACAAGTCAGTAGCCTTATACCTAGAATTCACAAAGCTTCATGTAACTCATAAAGACAAAATTTTAAGAGTACATACAATTCATGTACCCACATGTAAGCACATATTAAAAGTGGGGAAGATTCTGTAGTAGGCAGCTAACTAGTAGTTACACCTGAGTGTGCCTCTTAGAGAAATACTTACGTTAAGGAAAAAATTCAAAATGCAGTTGGACAAAAGGCTTTCCATTAATTTAGATGCTGTGGTTTTAGTACTGCTGCTGTAGAATGTCTGCTTATACAAGTTTGATTTTTCAAAGCTGTTGGCAGAGTGAGGACCTGTACTAGTCCAAAAGTTTAAATGTTACATCGTGTTGACAAAGGAAAATGTGAAAGCTTCAGCGCTTGCAGCTGTGGTATAGCAACAGGTCACTTCTGAGGTTGGCTCATTTATCATTCTGTCCCGATCTAATCAGTCAAAGGTTTTACAAAGCAGATTAGTGTTCTAAGCTTGTTTCCTTTGCCACATCTGAAAATCTTTTTGTGTAAACAGATAAGATGTGATCTAAATGTATGAAATGTAAACCTAATTTTTTGTGGCTACTGCAAAAATATACATATATGCAAATCAGTTCACAACATAAGTTTTCTTCACATTGAAAATTAAAACGAGACCTGTATCTGAGAGGTCTTAGCCCCAAGCTCTAAGCTGGATTGTAGCTCCAAAGCTTTTCAGCCAGCAGTTTGGCTTTGAATTCTCAGGCAAAAACTTTTAAAAGAGGATATATGCATGTTTGTGCAAAGGTTCTTAATTATAAAGCATGCACCTGTATTTTGGCCTTTTCTTTAGGGCTGATCAATGTCTTTTCAATGGTTTAATCAGTGTTACATCCCTACATAATAGGTATATATTTGTACCCCGTTTCACAGATGTTTAAGATGTAGAAATCAAGGAGGATTGCCAAACTCATACAGCTTGTCTGTGGGAGAGCTGGAGATCATAACCCCAATTGCTGCAAATGCAGTCTAGTGAAATTACTACAGTCTCTGCTGTTTTTCATATTTCTAATTAATGTCTGCCTAGCTCACAGCTATGGAGGTTAATATTTCAAAAATATTATGAATATGGATAAGCTGGAGTATTCATTTCCCCAGTTTTCCTAACTTGGTAATTGGAACAGATTCTAATACTATAAAATGGAGGGCACGGAGATATTCATAGAGTTGTAGGCTATCCTGAGTTGGAAGGTATCCAAATATCATCAAGTCCAACTCCTGTCTCCACACGGGATCACCCAGAAATCAAGCCCTATTTCTGAGAGCATTGTCCAAACTCTTCTTGAACCCCATCAGGCTTGATACCATGACCGCTTCCTTGAGGCCCTCTGTTTCTGTTGATAGTCAAAAAGAGGACCTATATCTCTGTGGTATTAGCTGTGCTTTGCTTCCTGTTCTCTCTCTCCAAAATCTGCCAACTGGGCTGCTATCAGGACTGGCTTGAGACAACTCGGCTCGTCTTGGAGAAAACACCAATTGCAGCCACTCCTTAGAACAGCTCTTCTCCCCCAGACAGACATTATCAGCAGCATAGATGGGTTTCAGATATCCACCTATTCCATCTGCCTGTATGGTAACCATAAATAGAAAAGATAATTGGATTCTTTTTAGAAGGGCTTTGGCAATACGTGCCAAGAACAGAACAGATGAGATCTGTATGCAGCCTAAGCTCAATTTTGAGCAGAGGCTCCAACCCCATGGGAGTCAACCTTAATATTCAAACTGCTTCTCAGTTCTAGAGCTCTAGGAGGTTCAGTGGTATAGCCAGCATCTTAGAGGCTTACACACTGACTAGTAAGAGTCACAGGGGAGCCATCATTTAAACTAGTCAATGGTAGAGCTTTGAGTTTGGCTAGGAGTGTGGCACTCTTGAAACTTACCTTGGCCACAGCTAATATAGGATCTGTATTATAAGTATGTTTCTTAAAATTTTAGTCCATTAGCTGGTGTCCAACAATTTCTAGCATCCATGTCTTACATTTATAAATTCACAGTATAATATTCAAATCTGTACTTTTAACAAGTGGAAGTAGTTTTTGCTGATATTTAATACAGTTAACGTTCAGCAGTCATTTTCTATTACAGTATATGTGGTGCTTCACAAAAATACAGAAAAATGACCTTTTGAAGTTGAGGATTGCAACTTCAAGGTGCTGAATGCTCAATACAATACCACTTACTACCATGTGGGACATACCAAGCACCTCAAAGGATGACTTAGAATTTGACAGCTAACACTGGGATTTTTAATAAGGGTGTTTGGAGGGAATAATGCACAGAAGATGGCCATCTCAGTGTCTTTCCAGGGGGCTGGCATAAAAGCAGGAATGAAACAGCAGTGGAGAGGAAAATAAAGATGTTAATTTTAAGGAAAACAGTGAGTTAAATTGGCTTTCCAGGTGTTTGAGAGAGGAGAATATAAACATTCACATTACAGTGGAAGGCAGAAAGAGTAGAGACCATTGTTAGTGAGAGAGATCTGCTCAGAGATGGATAGTCTGGAACGTATAGCCAATGAAGGACTACTTGAGGTCTTAAGTTTTAGCAGATGACGATAAGGAGACGCAAAGGTGTAACTGGATACCTGTTGTTTTTAAACGTATTAAATTCCATTTGACATTTGGAAGAAGAAGGGCAAAGTGATGCTGTAGGCTCAAAAATTCAGAAGACTTGACAATTATGCCAATAGAATACTAACAGCACAATACAGGAACTGAAGATTGAATTTCTGTGTATTTTGTTCAAATCTTCCAGTTTTCTAATGTACTATTTTTATAAGCATCTAATGTAAATAATAATAATAATAATCTGTTATCTCCTACTTGATGGCTGTTTGTTTTTGGTTTTGTTTGTTTTGTTTTGTTGTTTTTCACAGCTCGAAAGAACAAAGTTTTTGCTTTCAAAAGGGATTAATGATTTGGGTGCCTTTGTATTTGGTTACCTATCTTGAAACCTCTTTTAAAAGTCTGTAGTTTTTAAAGAAACATAAATTTTTTAAAGTACTAAATATTAGGTCTCTGAGGATGTTTCATTTGGGCCAATGTATGTGACATCCTCTCTGCAAGGAGAAGAATGAATGCACTGTTGAGTTAGCATGTTTTTACAGATCATTTTTTTTATCAGCCCTGCAGAAGCTGATCCAGATACCACATGGTGACGTGTCAAAAGATGTCCCTGAACAAGAAGATATGGTTGAGAAGACTGGACTGCAGAGGTATGTTACTCAATGTGTTTCTGAATGATTAGGAGAAGCAACTCACCAGGACAGAGCTTAAGCATTTTTTTTCAGAACAGCTGAATTCAGTGTTCAGTGAATTCAAATGATACTAACACTTCTTGGCATGGATGGCAGAATAAACTTACACTAGGTGTGTTCCTTCATTACTCACTTCTGTGGTGGTTTCTATAGCTGTAAGACCAACACAACAAACTATTCTTATAATTAGACTTTGCTGAAGCATTTTTTTTTCCTTGGAGTAGAGATCAAGAGAAAAATTAATTGTAAACTTTGTACCTGGATAGCAAGGAACTCCAGCAAGTCTGTCATATTAAGAGTGTTTTATCAGCACCTGTAGGATGTCTCACATTCTGGAGAAGCCATACTGTACACTATTTTAAAACTTGTCTTACAGTTTGCTGTTAGTGGCTCAGAAGGATTACAGAGTAAACATGCCATTCATTAAAGAGCAGGAGAGAATAATATTAAGGAATCAGAGGCCCAGAAGGCAGGGATGAGTTTACAAATCTGTTTTTGAAGGACGTTATATGCTGTATAAACTCAGCTCAACGTGTGGAAAAAGTTTGGCATACAAATGTCAGAGAGCATTTTATTATAGTGAGGCCAGAGCAAGCCAGTAAAAACTTGCAGCACAGTTAGTACATTTCAATGCAGTGCAAAAAGACTTTCCTGGAAGAAAGTGACTGGCAGGAAAGTTGGAAACAATCTGAATTTAATATAGATTATAATTTTAATCAAATTATTTTGTAAATTTCATGAATTAAAAACTGTAGATACTAAATTTGGATTTTACTGTGAATGAGATCTCAAAATTGATGTGCATTCACATTGCTGTATGTTGTAAGCAACACAGATGCTTGTCACAAGATGGTTACCACCATACCAATGTTACAAGATGTTAATTCCAAGTTTTTTGTTGTTTTACTTGCAGCTGCCATATCAGCTCTTTCATTAAAAGAAAATCCACTTTGCGGGCTGATACGAGGCAGAAGTTTGCAGAAATACTTGAAAAAGCAGCTTGTTGTTTACATGACACCCTAGAGAGCCTTGAGAGGTAAAAAGAGACTCTTTTTGTATAGCCTTAAAGGACCCTGCACCTTGCTTCTCACCAGATTTAGGACTTGTCTTCAGATGTTTTAAAATGCATCTACTGATTTACATAAAAATAAGAATAAAGGCATGGTCTAGAAAACTTCATGACAGTCCACATACAAAAAATATACTACAGGTTAAGAACTTATGGCAGTGTTTTGGGATATTTCTGAATAACTCTTGTGGAACATAGTTCTGATAAATACGTTGTATATATTTCCTTTGAACATCATAGTCCTTTAGACCCAAAGAGAGAATAATAAATTCAGTTCACATATAGTCTGCATGGCTATCTTGTAATTTCATTTCAGAGATCACTGTATTGTTCTTCATCATTACTTTGACTATTCTCGTAGTAACAGTTGCAATGTCCTCTCTCAATGCCTTTTCCCAGATCAGTGACATTTCTCCTTTGTTGACCAGCTGAAATCTGTCTTCCTTTTCCTTTCACAGATGAATGTTTCTGGGTGATAGTTATGCAAATTGTTTTTTTCTCAATAAGCAACAGGCCTGAAATCCTTCCCTATGTGGCTGTTCTGCAGGATGTTATAGGCACAGTTTTCTTTCCCCTTTTCTCTTCCTTCTTCTTTCCAATCTTTTGTTCCATTTTGTAGTTAGATTTTTTTTGCCCCAGAGATTTCCTTCTTTGGAGCTGGGTTCTTACTTTCTTCCCTGAACAGCTGTTGTGACTGCCTAAGGAACTAATCATTCCGATAGTATTCTTCAGTATGGAAGGACAATTTTACCCTAAATCATTGTGAACCATTACTGTTTATTTTGTTTGTTTGTTTTTAAGTAGTGGATACCTTATAGAAAGTGGAGCTTTGAATTAAAATTTAAAATTTCAATTTAAGTGTTTTGACTTTGAAGTTTTTCTTACCTCCTAGAGTTGACATAAAACGTAAACAGTTTTTAATATGCTTGTAGAAGAAATAGGAAGTTTTATTAGTGTCCACAGACTCGTCATGCGATGTGTTCTTCACATTCGTTGTTCTCTGCCTTCCTTAGTATCCTCCGAATCAACTGTGAAGAGGAGTGGTAAGTTTTCAAGGATGGCTTTAATTTATTTTTTTTTGTAGGAGCCAGGAAGAGCGATGCTCTCAAAAATACCAAGCTTTGAAACGATTGAAGCATTTTAGAAAAGACATGGAAAGACTAAGACAGCTGGACGTGAGAGCTGAAAGAGAACATGTTGAAGATGAAATAAAATGGTAAGGAGTCACAGAGACCCTCAGATGGTCATGGTCACAGAGCTGTCATTAGTAAAAAAAAAAAAAAAAAAAAAAAAAAATTCTCGTTCTACACAAAGCAAAGACATGGAATTGCAGAGAGTGCAAGCTGCATGGAACATGTTTTTCAGCCTACCCTCTTTTGTTCTCCTTGCTAGTAGGCCTTCTGTCCTTCACATCTAGCAGTAATGAAAAGCCAATTTCTTATCTCAGGCCCAGAACGCAGGTGGCCCAGGAACTCATCAGTCATGAGTTAATGAATAAACCTAGTCTTGGCCTATATAGCAAAACTCTGATTTTAGTTCTCCAACATATGTTCCAGCTGTCCACTAGATTTAAGTTCTGACATGTAAATAAGCCCTGAAACTGGAATGAATGTGATTTTGCTTTTATATGCTCAGTTCTTCTACGAAAAGCCTTAACGTGAACAGAGCTCCATGAGTATAAAGGAGACTTACACCAGTATAGTTTTTCACTTTTCCCCCATATGAGACTAGTACTATCAGCCAGCTATTCCTTCATGTAAAAATCATACTTCCATAGTAAGGAGGCTTGTCTTCCTTTGACTATGCCAGCATAGTTAGATGAGGATACCTTTCTGTTGCCTGTCCTGCAAAGTGCTCATGAGAGAGGTATACGAAGAGTGAAATCTCTGACACAGCTGGTCAACCCCCTTGTGGAGACACTAGGTCATGACAGAGAAATTGCTTTCACCATAGCACTTATTTCACTTACAACACAGCTGTTTTTTCCCATACTCTTGCAAACGCTGCCTTGCTAGGAAAGCTGAATCGCAGTAGGAATGCTTTACTATGTTATGCTGTCAGTCTAGTTGTTTTCTCTCTCTCAAGAAGTGAGAAAAATAAAAATAAAATATGAACAGTGTGATATGAGCCTACTGGCCCTAGCTTCCTTTCTCAAAGAAAATATCTTAATGCATGAATGGGTTATATAAGAACTGCTTGTGACACAGTTCTGGTAACTGGGATAGTAATGAGTTGGCTAACCAGCCATACCAGCAGTATGCAACTGAGTATAGAAGTGGCTCTACTGAAGACAAGAAGCTATGTTTTCCTTTTTTACTGATTTAAGGAAGAAATTCCTCACCTCTCTCCTGCTGTACCAGTAACGTGCATCCTAAACTGTCGGGAGGCAGCACTTCCTGCTGGTGTGCTGCCAAATCCTCAGCCAGCAAACCCCAGTCATGCACGGTCTGGAAGGGCTTGGAACATCAGTCTTTAGGACTGTCAAAACAGCACTGCAGAGTTTACACAGAACATTAAAAAAAAAAATGGAAGTCTTTTCACAAGAGTTTTATTTTTATTGTAATGTGTAATTCTCCTTCTGGCTCTCTATATTCAGAATACAATGGTAAAGACTGTGTGTTACAGCATGCTCACATCGGTGAGATTTATGTCAGCACATAATGAAGAATGATGTTAACGGGGGGAAAAGGAATAGTAAAGAAAATCAGAAAGTGTTTCAGAGAAGGCACTGATTGCATTAGAAAATCTGTAGAGGCTAAACATAAATGGGGAAAAGCTGAAGAGGACATATCTAGTAAAAATGGAAACATTGTTTAGTTTTTTATTATTATTTGCTCTCATAACAAAGTTCGTCATTCAAAATTTAAACGAACAACGAAGAAGCATCTATTTTAATGCCCTGTAAAGGGAGATTGTGCACAAGTTCTATTAAATAAAGCTCCTTTGCATTATTCAATGGGAATTACACTGCGTATTGCATTCCACAAATAACTTTTTTTTTTAAGCCATGGAGGTGGCAAAGTGGCAGAAGTGTCAGGCAGACCTAGAGTTATCCATCAGATAAGCATTTGTTCCTAGGGCTTCTCTTTTACTGCTGTTCCTCTTTCTGCTAAAGGTTTCCTGTATTGCTGGCCAGACTCCCAGAGTCTGTGAAGAATGACCATTACGTGAAGAAAATCTTAAAGAAACTGGAAAAATTTGGCATGACTCCTGATTTAAAAATTCATCATGACACCTTTCTTAAGGCTTTGACTGATCTACAGGTGTGGGAGCTGTGTTCTCCAGAAATTGCTGCAGCTGTGGAGGTGAGACAAGTCCAGTTCTTGATTCTCTGTATGATAAGGTTGAGGAAAGCAGACACCTATGGGTGAAATTCACGCAGTGGGAAGTTACCAGATGAAATCATTTGGGATCTCATTATTGAAGATGGTACTATTCACCTTTTACAAGGCACATTGAACTCTGCAGGAGAAAGCTGTTATGACAAGCACTGGATTATTAATCAGTATAATTCTATTATTATGTCGTTGATTTATTTACTGCCACAGTGAAAGTGAAATCTGTCATAAATTGTTAAGATGCTCGACAAGAAACATTCACTTCTTGTGCCTTGAAGAGGCCTGTCATTCCCAGTAGTTTTATCTATGAGCTATTACGCCACTGATTCAGGAATTCTGCAGATATCTTTGTTTTGCTTCAACAACATGTCAAAATAATCTGCTTCTCAAGATCTTAACTTGGGCTCAGCTCTTGTAGTTGTAGAAGTGATTTGCAGAAAGTAAAGGCAGAAGAAAGAAACCAGAATACGTTTAGAATGTATACTGCTATGTAGTCTAACCAGATCAAAAAAGGCAATGATTCCACCTTTTGTTTTTTGTTCTTATTACAGTTCTTTCTTCTCATTTGCAAGACAACAGTAATCTCAGAGGGGCAGCAGGTTACAGTGTGTGTGCATCTTCATTTACTGAGTATATGATGCCTTACAAGAGCAAAGCACCCAATGTGTTGAGATCAGACTACCTGCATTTTCTTGATGTTTTATGAAAATAGGCATTTTGTTTTGTGCATATCTTGTTGCTAACCAGAGAGGCAGCCTTATCTTGATGTTCAATATGTCTCTGTTGCTTGTTTTTCTTTTTAGATTTATTTCTTTGCTATTTTCCTTCTGTTTCCTTTTCATTTGACCCTACATGTTAGAGTAGTATTAATAGAGAAAAAGATATAGGCATTGCTGAATCTCCTATCTGCTTATTTATACATCTTTCAAAAATAGCCACTGAGGAGGGAAGACCTTGGTATTCCTTCTGACCGGAATAGATAAAGGAAACTGTAGCATTTTAGGAACAAGAAGAGCATCAATTAATATAAACTAACACAGATTCCAGATGAAGTTTTTATTTAACTCCAGTTTGCTTTAATGTATGTAGTGCTATGTCAGGCAGGAGACAGACATATGTTTAAAAACACAAGAATTGACTTTGAAGGATTCAGGGTATAAATGGCAAGGAAGATTGTAGAGTTTTGCTTTTAATTCATTTTAGAGCAAATCTGGATGTTCTGAAAATTGCATTAAAATGTTTTGGTGATATAAAGCACTGTACTGTTTGCAGAAATCAGTATGTTTGTTCCATTGTCACAATGATCAATTTTTCCCGCATGTTATGTCTTTCTCTTACATATAAAATCAAATGCTCAGGAAAGAACCTTTTTCTGTTTCAGTTTGTACGTGAAAGTATTGTGCAGATGCCAGAAGAGGATTTCAGTGAGTGGTTTCGGACAAGAGTAGCCCCTCTCAGTGCACGGGCCTCTACCTTTTAATGAAATGGCCAGATGAGTGTGTTTTCCAGCTACAACTGTCTGGATTCAAGCAGAAAACCTACTGTCTGTTGAGATTTGCCTCAAGGAAGGCTGCGGAATGAATTAACTTCAGGAAGTCCTATTGACCACTCTTGCACACCCTGTACAGTGCTCTGCTGGCCGTGGTCAGCCACAGAAAATAAAAGCTCAACGCTGTTGCTCCTTCATGTATGATGTCTTGGACTCACCACCAAAATTTAATCTCACTTAACTTTTTAGGATGAAGACTGAGTTCCTAATCACAGGCCAGGTGGCTTCTTCAAACACTTCTCCAACATTACCTACAGTATAGCAAGCATCTCCTCATTACAGATATACCAGTTGTCATATCCAAATAGCATTGTCTCTGATTGCTCTTCATTTTACCTACTATTTACAAAACATAACCCAAACGTAGGGAGGTTGTAAGCTTTAAGATGATTGGTTTTTGCTCAAATTATTTTCTGAAATCTGGATGTTTTATTTTTCCACTGAGTTTATTTTGTAGTTACTCTGTGATTATGGCTTAATTTCTTGCCTTATTAAAATCACTTGAAAAAAACAGGCATCCTTAGGTGCATTTTCCAAGTTTTTACCTTTCTTTCTGCTGATTACTTTAGCATATATTTTCCATTACTCTGCTGGGTAAAACAGTAGAATGGCACCCCTGAACTCAGAGACAGTGATAATTCAGGAGCTCTGTGAATCTCTTTGGGCTTAACCATCTATTTTGTGGTGGGTCACAGTTGCTGGGTAGTGGAATCAATGACCTTCTAAGTTGATGATCTTAATGAGCTGCCTACCTGCCTGTCAAAGCTTCCAGAAGGCCCATTTGCCAGAAAGGCTGTTAATCCTTCAGCTGCAATAAGGAAAAACACTGCCAACTCAGGAGTCAGGTGAGTATAGTGACCACTGATGTGTAACATGTTATTGATTAACAACCTTATTTTGTTCCCTTCCTCAATCTCATAACAAGAGGTGAATGTTTTTCAAGGAAAAGAACCAAAACCACAATTTTCTTTTACTTACAGCCATCATAAAAAGTGAGCCTTAAAAGTTTTGTTGTGCTTCCACTTTTCTCACTCTGTATGTGGTGGTGATAGCCTAGCATTTTTACTGATAGCAAAGCCATATATTTTCCTGTCTCAGATTTTCTTTCCCTCCTTCTTAAAATCCAATGGCAAACTTATCTCCAAATGCTGTAGGACAGATCTAGTGCCCAATAAAATCAGTGTCAATGCTTCTACCAAATAAGCAGGATCAGATCTCAGTCTGACCTGTCAGACCTCAGTTCTGAATGTTCACTGTGGTTTTTTGTTTTGTTTTGTTTTGTTTTTTTAAACAAAAACAACTTCCTTGCATGCCTCCATGGGTTTTGAGAACCTCTACATCTACTGGCCTTTTGAGATCATTTCAGTGATCTGAGTTTCATTGTCTGTGCTGTTGTGTCACCCTGTGGTGACAGCTGATACTACACGCAAACAGAAAGAAATCTTAATTTAGCAGCTTGGAAGCTTCTGGCAGATCTATGTTTACACAAGGTGAAACCTTCATTTTAGCCATTCCTCTCTATATGGAAGATGCCAATGAAAAGGCTATGAGTTTTCCTCACATATAAGAAATGGTAATGGACTTGTCCTCAGCTGGAGAACATCAGCAATACTGCTGAAATCAGCAGTTTATAAAAGCTGAGCATGTGACTTAATGTGTCTGCCTGCGTGTAAGATGAGATGATTGTGCCAAATGTAATTAGGTAATGTCTGAGAAGTAATTTGAGCTCCAAAAGCAGGAAGCCAATCCTGAATGTTAGGAGTCTCTAATGTAGTTTTTGTAACAGTATAAAATAATCTTGTACATGATTTAGTTTGACAATGGCTCTTCTCTCTCCTGTTGTCACCAGGTAATGGAAGGGACTCCTCCTCTAGAAAGTAGATCATCTTTTCTCCTCCTCTGGCACCATCCTAATGAAACATTTTCTGCTGCTTTTATCTTGAGGTGGGAAAGAACTTCTCTGTAGAAAAATAGCAGCTTCCCTTTTCCTGCTTCCTGACAAACTTAGTTGCCTCATTACTGGCTAGACAAGATCCTCAATCCTACTCAAGTTTCTGTCTGCTTATTTAAAGGATTAAAATAATGCAAAGAGATTACTTCTCTGAACATCTCACAGTCTTCAACTTACTCCTTCGGTCCACTCTTGCAAGGTAGGTTCAAAGTAACCCATTTAACACACTGGAGATGGACACACCAAGAGTCCAAGACAAAGGTCAACAGTATGTGTGGTAGAGCTGCTGGATTAGTGCTGCCTGCTCACCCTTCCTCCAATTCTGTTCTGGTCCTTTACAGTTTCAGCAAATAGACTAGTCATTCACAAATGCCTTTAGCCCAAATGAACCATGCAAGCTTGGGTGGGCCGCTTACTTCATGCACTGGAGGGATGTTTGGGATTCAAGCAATGAACTCTCAGGCAGAGAATCTTGCTGTTTCCCACTGTCTGCTATGTTCTAAGTGTCATCCAAATCCCACCCTCCTCAGATTACACCTTTGTGAAACTGAAATAAGAACATTTTCTGGGTCTTACTAGTAGCAAGGCAGAAAGTTATTGTTGTTTGAGAATTGCTTGGCTATTAGGCTGGCAAGTGGAAAACACAATTAGAGTAAGTAAGTCCTCTTTCACAGCTCACCCTTTCCTTCTGCTTCACAGTGGTTTTGAAATTGTCATCTTTGCTCTTTGTGTAGGAAAGATTTCACCATGGTAGAAAAGAAGCCAGCCATTCTTTTACATCAGCAGCAATACTCCCACTATGTTTTACCTAGAACATAAAAAGCAGCATCTTATAAATAGGGATTATAAAATAAACATCTCTTTCTCGGAGATAGGCTGTTTTACCATAAATAAATGTCACAGTCATTGTAGGGGTATTCAGAAACCAGTATACGTCTTTCTAATTGGAATTCCAGCTTTATATATCACCATTCTATTCTGCTGTCTTGTAAATTAATGTCTTCGTGCCTGTGTGTTAAAGAGATGTAACTATATTTGGCCTCAGACATTAATAACAGCAATTCTTTTTGCTAAGTTTTAATAAATATCACTGTTGCAGTATTGCAGAAGATGAAAGCTCAGGCTAACAAACCCCAGGATATTTGGGCCCAGATTTATCTTCTAATAAGGTCAGTGGAAAGATTCTGATTGACCTTGTTTGGTGTTGATTACTGTAAAATGAGAATAGCTTGTTTTGACAAGGGCAAAGGCTGATCTTAAAACCAGCAGCCCAATCTTTTCTTCACGGCACTGGGAGTCTGTAGCCATACTTTTTGTTATGCAGCAAGCCTACACAAAATAAAAAAGACACTTCCCAGTAGAAAAACTGGCAGACCACCAAAAGAAAGGGATCAAAGTGAATAAAAAGATGTGACAGAAGGAATGCAGCTAGGAAGGATTCTCAGATACCCCAACCTTAATTTCCTGTCTCTGGGGAGATTTCTTCTCACATGCCTAAAAACAGCTTCCAAAGAAGGACCAGTGCTGAACTCATACCAAAGGCAAGAGGTCATTGATCTGGACAAATCCTTTAGCTGTTCAGTGGCACTGAGGTTTCTGTACAGACCCATTCTTGCTGAAGGTCCCCATCCTACTTCTCTGTCTACAGACTTCCAAACATTCTGCATGTGCTAAAAGGCTCAGAGACACCTTCATAATGCATTTTACTGGAAGCCTTTAAGAGTACTGTCAAAGGCTGGTTTATGGAAAATAAAATCAGAGCTATTTTGAATCATCAGAGCAGAAATACTGACACAAATGTATGTGTAGGTAGGACTGTTCTCCATCCAGAGCCTGGAGTTTGGTGAGTGGAAGTAAAGCTTAATCTTTCCTGCTTTGTCTGGAACTGAATTGCGCCTTTGAAGGTAATAGTCATCCCTGATACGGAGTCTGCTACCTTAGCCAGCCCATCAGGCCCATCACGTAGAGAACCTGGAAGAAAAGGTTTTGGAAGCAGACATTTTACCTTTCTGTTCTGCTACAACCAGCAAGGGTTAGCATGGCTTGTTCTGTCTCACTCTTCATTTGTTCTGGGTAAGAAACACATTTCCTCCTGTTTTAAAATTTGCAGCTCTGTATTTGGGGGTTGTTTTCCTTTACCAAAATCTTGGCTTCTTTGATTTAACTGACTACTGGCTGAAATAAATCAATGTCTAACCTCCTCCTGAAAAGTCCATAAACAGCTGATAGCAAGAAGCTGGAAGGATGTGCTGGGGCCTGAAGCACCCTGTGTGACTTGTTTCTTGTATTCTTCTTAGTCATTTTTTATTGGTCCATGTCAAAGATGGAACACAGATGGATTTTGATCTACCTGATGCTTGTGTTTTATGACAATATTGGAGAAGAAGGGAAAAGTTGAGCCTGTTGGGTGAAGGTCCAGCATAGCAGCGTCACTGTAGCACGTTTCAAGTTGTATTTGTCTATTCACCAGGGTAACAGTAAGCAGGAAGGATGTTCATTCAGGAGACCTTTCAACAGTGAGAAGAGGGGAATGCTCTTTTGCTGCCGTGCAGGGAAACAACAGCATTTCTCGCATTAATCCAGCTACTGAGTTCCATGTTTTGAGGAAGACACCACAGCTGGCAGTGACTCTTACTCTTCAAGGTAAGTGGTCTTTTCCATACTAAAGGATAGTTTTAGGGAATAAAAGTCAGATTCTAAATTATTCTGCAGTTGAGCAGAAGAGAAATAAAAGACATATTCCACTAGGAAAGAAAGAATGTCACAAGAATCTCTGCACAAGCTCAAAGGTAACTCTTTCTCATGAGAATATGAATTCCAAAGGAGCTGCATGCTGTAGCTGCGCAAATCTCCTGCAGGTTTTGGTCTGGCTACTGCAGCATCTGCACACAATTACACTATTTTCAATGGTGTCAGTCCTGATTAACAACAGTTAACGATGTCAGTTTTCAAGATTCCAATTTTCCATTGTTGAACTGGACTTTTGCAGTGCAGTTTGCAAGAATATGAATAAAATTCTGAAGGAGGGAAAGGCTGAGAGTTTTTTCTTTGTTGACGTTTCTTTCCTTTTTTTTTCCTGACAAAGGATTGTTCATTTTCTGTATATCTATATAGTTTTTTATTAGGGTGGCTGTGCTTTTACTAAAGCACATTGCATTGTAAATTGCACCTAACTATATATGACGGATTTAGTCATTGTACTATAAATTGTAGTGGATTTTTAAAAGAACCCATTGTAGTTGACAAATATGGCATTTAATTTATTTCCAGTGCTAGATTGCTGTAACAGTCATTGAAACATTGTCTTATGTAGATAACTTATTAGAATGTTTCCCAGAATGTTCTAACAAATATATGCCTTTAACAGGCTATTTCCTACCTACGGTTCTTTAAACCATATTTACAAAGTAGGTCAGGTTGCAGCTAAGGGAAATACGTATGGTCTGTAATGGAAACTCCACACAGAAAGTGTGGAGGAAAGATTACAATGCCCAACTGTTCCCATTTGTTGTAGGAAAAAAGGAACAACTGTGACCCATATAATCTAAGAGGCTGAGATAAAATTGACAAAAAGCAATCTTTTGCTTTTGAAAAAAAGAAAGAAAAAAAAAGACTTGATTACTGCATGCTTGCAGTGCATCCTGCTACAACCTTGCAAAAAGAATTCAGAACATGAGGACATGAGGAAGGACAGAATATTGTTCAGCTTTCTGAGAAGCCCTCTCCAAATCCTTCAAGAGGATTACCAGATTTTTTCAAGCATGAAGTGTAAAGAGAAAACACTGTAATTTTTAAACAAAACAGTCACTTAACATGAGAAGCTGCATGGGGATGAGCAATGGACAGTCAGACTCCTCCTTCACATGCTAGGAACATTAACTAGCCAGTCCTTCTCTACAGTTACAGCCCCCTCTACAGTCAAAGGGGATGAGAAGCCCTTCTCAAGGGTACCCACACAAGTTAGTGCAAGTACTCTGGATTCCGGTCACTTCTGGAGAAGCAGTTATGTCTCTTAGCTATGGAGGGGACTAAGAGAAGTTACCTGAGTAGAGGCATACAGCTAAAGCTCAGTTTTCCAAGTACCCCTTCAAGGTACATTCTGAAAGAGGCATCTTTTCTGAGATAGTATTGTACCAGGATTTTTGACAGCCATAGAGGATAGTGTGGCAATTCTGTCCCTAAATGGAGTATTTGCATATTTATCAATCTGATGTACTCCTATCAACACAGTTGTTTTATCAGTGCTGCAACTTGACTTTACATCACAGGACAAAAGTGAACACTGAGTTTATACACTTGAACAGATTTTTTTAATAGTCATCCAATGTAATGTATAAATGAGGAAGAAGAATAATGTCCTGTTACCTGTACATCCAGGTTATTTCCTGGTGGTTTACATATGACATTGTCTTGCTTGCCGTTTTTACCTGATAAATGATCTCTCAATGAGATTTGGGCTGTGTTCACCAGTGTGTTCTAGGACACTGCAATTTCATTGAAGTAAAGCTGCAGGGGTGTTGATCAGTCAGATCCAAATTAGATGACTGTTCTAATTACTCTATTTCTCCTTAATGAAAGGAGAGTACGTGTGTATATGTGTGAGAAAAGGAGAGATGGTCCTTTGGGATGCTACACAGCAGAAAAGTGCTAAATATATTAATAATTTATAGAACAATTAGTATTCAGCTTATTCCACAAGTTCAGATCTGAATCCAGATCCAGACTTTCCCTAATGGGTGCATTTAGCCTTTTGGTTCAAACCCTACTCTATTCGTAGGTAATGTTACTGACCTAGTCCAGCCATAGAACAATATGCAGAGCCATGCCTGTGTCTTGCTCTTGTTTGTTCCTGTGTGAAGCTGGAGCTGATTCAGAGTAGTCTGTGAAAAGATTACAGACTCACTCTGTGGTGAGTGAGAGCCAATTTAATTCATTGTCTGCATCAAATGCCTTAATTAACAGAATGAGATGAAACAATAATAAATAATCTTAAAACACTTTCATAAAAAGCTTTCAGAGAATTTATGAAAATTATTCAAAACAGCAATTTTCTGTTATTTGCTAAGTAAGAATTAGACAGCAAATTACCATTGCCGTTTCTTTGATAACACAAATGCCTCACAAATTTCAGAATTGCTCAAGTTCTGCTACAAACACTTATTAGCATGGTAATGGATTCAAAATGTGCTTTACAAGTGACTTATAAGCAAAATTCCTGGCTGGAATTTCTCTCCCCTAACTTTAATCATAATACACACAGACTCTTTGGGTGCTGCCTTCTCCATGGATTCTAAAAGAAGTCGGACGTCGGTGAGCTTTGATGCTCTGCTTTGAGATGTTTAAAGTGAGGTAAGAGAAATCCTGCCATTTCAGTGCTGCAAGGGGACTGCTACAACAGACTGTCTTGTCAATCACAAGGAGAAAAACTTCCAAGAATATGAACTCATTTCCAGGAAAATGGAACAGTGAGATAAAATAAGGACTCCTCACAGCACAACACAGGTCACCCACAGCACTGAGCAGATGCCTGTTGCTGTCTGAGCTGCATTAACAGATTCTTTGATGCTGATGTGTGATGAGATCAGGCAGGTCAGAAGCCAGGAAATGGAATAGAAGAAGGATAGATCATGACAAACATATAAAGACATCTTCACATGTGTTTAGGCACTAGCAGGTTTGTACAGACAACTTATTTATTGGCTTCAAATTATGATAGTATTTCAGAAGTTTAACAATGAATGAAAAAAGTCTCAGACTGCAAAGGAAACTTTAGTTTTTATCTGGACATTTCCCTGATCACACATTAATTTACCATGAATAATTTACCAAAGCAACAGCCCATCAGGGATGTTTGATGTTTGCAAAGCCACAGCCTACTGTTACAATCCACAGTGAAAAGTAAGAGTATATCGTTGCAAGGGTAAAATAAAAGTTATGTTTAAGCTAAGAAAAGCATTTCTCTCATGATACCTATTAGAACATCAGCAGAAACTAGTCCCAGTGGTAGAATAATCTATCAGCCCCTCAGGCACTGCTGACTCAGTAACACCCACAAAATTACATTAGCAAAAAAAAATCCTGATCCACATTTTTAAGGAAGGGAACATGCACACTTCCAGCTAGTACACTTTCTGCTATTTAATATGACACATATTAAACCTTGCCCACTTCAAAAGCAGAAAAGGTGAGACATGCCCCCACTGTGACCTAACTGGTTATATACTAGAAGAAATAATGACAGTGATATGAACAGACTTAGGGAAAAGTCTGAATTAATTCTTGAAGTGCAGGGTAATGCAAATATGTGCAAGTTGGCCAAAAATAAAGCAAGTTGGTTTTTGGCCTTTGATTCCTGAATGTTCTCATTTATTTATGACAAAGAGTTAAAGGGCAGATATACCTCTTGACTCAACACCTTTTGCCATGCACAGATGTTGACTCTTTCTGTTTCTCATGGAAAATAAGTAATTTTCAGACAACTTGTCTCTATCTTCTTTATAAGCCCACCCACTACTGTGGTGATGAGAAATCACCATCAAAATTATTTTTGTAACATCTTGACTACAGTATTCAGTTAAATAATACAGCAGTTCTCTGTCTAAGGAAAAGTATAACTGTGTGAATATTTAATATGTGTGAAAACCAATGAACTCAACCTATCTGATTCAACGTCATAAATTAATAACACCCTTGCTAGGCTCCCACTGAATCAATGGGAATGTAAGGGCCCTCAAGCAAGCTTAGTTTCAGTCTCCTGGATAAAGGGTTATTAGTTTGTCATTATCCCGCATGCTACACTCTCTTAAAAACCTTCAGTTTCTCTTTTTTTTTCTAAGAGCAGTTGGAAAAAGGCAATGTGCTCATCTTTGCCATCGTGAGTGCAGATAGCATGATCTGAAATGAGGTGCTGGGCCCTCACCAGCTCTGCTGCCGTAGGGATTGAGTGTGCCATGTAAGGTCAGTTTGATGTCACATCGCCATGCTGTTCCAGAAAGAACTACATTGCTAGAAATGCCTCCTTTACCTTACGCTGAGCTGGGGAAGCTCAGCTTATCTGACCAGCCTCTCAGGCCAGTACAACATCTCACCTGGTCCTTCTGGCATGACTTCAGACGTCAAGTGCACTTGAGAAGAGTTCATCGTGATTTGCAAAGTCTCTGCTCCCTTAATGCTGTGGAGAACCAATGAGGAAGCTCCTTGTATCATGTTGTCTGGACATATACATGAGCCCCAAACAACCTCTGAGCATTAAATTCTTATTTTTGATCTTTCTCTGGACTTTGACTTGTGCGTGCAGGCATTACAACTTCTTTTCAGAACAACTGTGAGCCATGAGCATGCTTTTGAGGAGAGCTCTACCAGTCAGCAATACAGCAAAGCATGGTGGAGAGATCATATTCTGTATTATGACAAATCCTGCTGTCAATATATAGCACCATCCAAAATCAGGGGAAGAAGACCTTTAACAAAAAATCTTGAAACTGCATGTCTGTAGCCCATCTGCTTTGCCCATCATGATAAGCAATTTATCCAACATGTTGCCTTACTCAAATCACTGGGAAAATCTCTGCTCTGTGCAGAGTGATCAGACAGAAAATTATGTTTCTTTTTCAAGACAGCTTCAAGTGCAAGGCTGCAAGCAAGTATATTGGGTGCTCTGACTCATTCTCTTGGAGGGCTGTTTTTATGATTCCTTTCCACAGAGCTACACCTTAAAACTCTCAGTTAATGCTTTTAAAGAATTTTCACAGCTTTCTGCTGAGCTACCTCAGCACCTCTTCTCTCTGAGGTAAAAACCTTTCCCAGGTTCTTGGGAATATAACCACCCTCCATCACCACACTATGTGAAACCAAGCTATTGGCTGAATATCTCCT
Organism: Cygnus atratus; assembly: GCF_013377495.2. Classification (NCBI taxonomy): domain Eukaryota; kingdom Metazoa; phylum Chordata; class Aves; order Anseriformes; family Anatidae; genus Cygnus; species Cygnus atratus. The sequence goes on from NC_066378.1 coordinate 3,883,304, forward strand.
TTTTTTTTATCTCAGTAAGTGGCTACAAGTCAGTACCATTTAAAATTTAAGCCGTCTTGTCCTAGCGTGATATATTTCTTGGATTTCAACCCATCTTCTACATAAAACAAACCACTAAATTCAGCTACACTAACTGCTTGATGACAGAACCTTTGTCTCACAAACCTCTTAATGAGCTCTCATTATCACAAATTGCCCCTGAATATCTTATAACATCTTTCATAGCTACAACCATCTCACCACTTCCTGTCTCTTGCTTCCTTTCCAATCCATTAGCATGCCTTAGCAGCATCATTTGCACAATTAGACTTTGCTGTTCCTAGAAATGCACAAAGAATCCTGGCTTCTACTTTTAGGTCTGCATCTTTGAGAGACCTGGGAAGGGATTCACATAGTCCAGCTTAACAGAGCCCAAATTGCTCCTATAGTTCATGCTCCACAGTGGAAGATTGTTAACCTGCTGTGGCTGGTAATTCCATCATTCTCTGAATCACCTTCTCTGAGGTTCCCCATAAAGGCACTTAAACTAAATGTCTGACATTAGATAGTAAGAATATATATCCCATCTTCATACCCCAGTTGCAAGAGTCCCTGGTCTCTGCACACAACTTTGCCTTCTCTTTAGAGTTGATTTGCTCACAGTTTTTTGTTGTGCTTGTTTATGTTCAATGCTAATGGCTCAACTTGTCCCACATAAATGAGATGTTTACATTCACATGCCGGATAGTAGATTCTTATCTACCTGTGAGCATTTCAACTAAAAAGACAAACTTAAACTCATTACGCCATTGCAATGTTTCCCAGAAAATGTTTTCATGGATTAAAGGCTTGTGTGGCCCTGAAAGATGCTGGTCACTTGTAGAAGGTAAGTCCATGGTCTCCATCCCTACTGAAATCAATTCTAAAAGTAATTGTGCAATGTGATGCAAACTGTATTTTCTGAGCTTGTCTTGTGTATGTTTAAAGTCCGCTGAGAACAGGGGAGAATCAAAGATTTTACAGCTACAAAGAGCTACAAAGAGCCTGTGCTCTTTACACTAATGGGTAAATTGACAAGCAGCTTTAACTTTGGTATTTCTTACTGTTTCCTAAAGATACAGAATCTTTTCTTTCAACATCTTGATAGATCAGTAAATTCTCATTCCATGTGATATTCCAGGGATGCAGCCTGAGAAGTGATTAATGTCTATGGAAGTAAAAATACTGCACTTACATAGGTCTTTACTATGTTGTCTGTGTTATATCTTGTAGGATGACATACATGAACAGGAAACAGCGTGCATTCAAGTCAATTGCAAAACTCCCAATGATAAAGGTAGCTCCTTCACAAAGCTCTAAGCATACTTTACTGTTTGCTGTAGCTTGAATTAATGAAGTACTTCCAGGAGGAGCCAGACACAGTGCAAATGTTCAACTCCAACCTTCATCTGCCCAGAAGTCCCTCCGTTTGGCTGAATCTCCATGCAGGTATAAAGTTCTTTTTTTTTTTTTTTATGGTACATGGCATGATCAGAGCCCGTTCCTTTCTGGACGCTGGCTGTTTTCCTCATCAGCTTCAAAGCCATAATGGAAGCAGATCTTTATATGTTTGATCTGTGTTTGGTTTTGGTTGATTGATTTCCATGCTCCCCCTCAAGCTTTCCCCAAAGTGGATTCTACCTTACAGGTGTAATGTTTAGTAGGGACTGAACCACTTGGTAAAAATTGGCCAAAATACTCTGAGCCTGAGCCACCAAACTTTTTAAGTAGGCTATTTTCAGCCAAACTTTAATATTTTTGCTAAGTTTAGCAAGTCACTTGGGTTAGATGACAAATTCCCATCAATTCCCCATTCCCTTGATCAAAGGAAAATGCCTTTGCAGACTTTATGCCACTTGCTGATGGAGCTCACTGACACCAGAAACGAGAATCTGAGAAGACAGCGAAGTTCTCCCCAGGGATAACACAGAGTTAAAGTCTTTTAACTGTACTGGTTAAAGTTTCAGAAAAACGGGGGAGCAGCCAAGGGTCATGTGGCTCTGGGCCCTGCTGTGCCAGCAGCAGCAGCATGTCCTGGGGGACGTTTTGAAGAGTGGGACAGCAACAGCTCGGGACCCCTCGCCGTGCCTCCAGCCATCCGCAGCCAGACCACGGTACCACTCTCGACGGCTTGGTTTTGTACGTATTCCCTCCTTGAATTTGCTGTGTTAAAACATTTGGCAGGAGAGGAGGTGTCTGCGGGCTGCCCCCCCCGTACACACACACACACACCCCCCGCAGGCGTCGCACCGCACCGGGCGGCTCCCTTGGCTCGGTGCCGCCGTGGGTGCCGCCTGCCCGGTGCGCGGCGCTGGGCTTTCCGAGCCGCCCGCCCGCCGCGCCGCAGCCTCATGTCCGCTCTCCCCGCAGGCACCGACATCAAGAGGGCTCTGGAGAACAGCCCCGAGACCAACATCGAGGATGAGCTCCCCGACGCACCGCCGCAGCCGCGGCCCAAGAACTACCTGCTCCTCAGCATCCTCGCTTGTTTCTGCCCCGCCTATCCTGTCAACATCGTAGCCTTCGTTTTTGCCGTCATGGTGAGTTGCAGACCGGCCCGAGACCGCGATTCCCCCCCCGGTTTGGGGTTCAGTGTATGTGGCAGGCGACCCCCAGCTGTCTGCTCCCGCATGGAGCCGGTCAGGCTTGGGCTCTCCCTGTCGGGAGCTGCAGGAGCAGAGTGGGGCTGGAGGAGCTATCTGGATAAAGAGCATTCAACTGCTTCTGTAAGCACTTGTCCCCAGTGTGTGGACAAAGTTCGGTGAGGTACAGAGCATGAGAAAGGGCTCAATCAGGGGGTCCATACAGCTATCCCAGCAGGTATCAGCTCCAAAAATTATCAGACATAAAATGCAGAGGGAAAGGCAGTTCAAGTCAAGTTTTCAATGTCAGGCTATGTGAGGGAGGGGAGTTTATCCCAGTTAATGAGATTTGTTGCATCAACTAACTTGCACACTGAATTGGACATACAAAGTATGTGGAAAAGCAGCTGGGGAGCATAAATCAGATTTGCAAAGGAGTGGATGTGTTTTCTGCTTCAACTAACCAAATTTGATAGTGTGTTTATTATTTTTTCAGTGAATAAGCCCTTTAGCATGATGGTGATTTTATTTGCAAGAAAAGTAGACAAACCAATGATGGTTTTAGGTTGTTGGCAAAAACTCTTATAAAATAAGTACCAAGTATGCTGAGAGAACAGGCTTATTCCTATGTAATTCATTCGCATAGTCCTAAATAATGCAGTCGTCCTGTTAAAGGTAAAAGGACTGTTAGAACAGAATCTTTTTCTCTTGGTTAAAAGTTGCACAGTCAGGTCCAGACTTTTCTAATAGGATATATGATCAGTGTAATCAGTAATACTGCAATGTATTTCTGTTGTTTAGGAGCTGAAAAGGGTTTAAAACATGTTGTGTATTTTCATCCTTTTCTCTGACAGACAGGCTGAAAAGGTAAGCAAAAATATAGCTGTTTCTTTTTGCAATTAGCTATTACAATAATTACTTATATGCAAAATATACGCAAACATAATCTTTTAAAACTAGTAAGATTGATTAGTAATCAGACCTTGATACTAGGATCCATGCTTAAAAAAAATTACTTAAAGAAGCCATTCCCAAACCATCTTCACAACCATTTTTGTCCAGAAAAGAAAAGTATTAGCTGTCATTTTATTTTTTTCAATTTGTTTGTTTTCTTTGTTACTAATTATGCAATATGCTCTTTCCCTTGATTTGAAAAGATCAAATCTACTGGTTTTGGTACCCAGCAACCTTTCTTTCAGTGGACACATAGGGCGCTATATAAAGTAATGAGATGACAATCTGGGGCTGTGGGCATCTGTTCACTATGACAGTACTTTCACCAAAGCACTGGGGTTTCACAGAAGTTAACTGTAAAGGACAGAACCTGGCCTCTAAAGATTTTTGCACCCCATATGGAGAAATGTCTACCCACGCCCTAGTTGAAGTTCGTGTAGGCTTCTGGAGTCAGGCTTAAGTAACTGTCTCCGTGGGATATATAGAAACCAGGGTGGGAAGAGCACTTCCTGAATGCTAAACAGTCTGTGCAGGTCACAGCTGCCCATTCCCTTAAAGGGAGGAAACCAAAACTAAACCAATAACCTCCATTGTGTGTGATTGTCTTTCAACATTATTCATACCTAAAATCTCACCTTTTCCATGAAGATAACATGTCCAAACTTATTTTCCACAGCCCTATTCCCTTGCGTTTTGGAGCTGCAACTTGTAACTGCTCCATTCACCACTACTGCTGGTTCTCCATTTTAACTTGTGCTGCTTTCATCTCTATTTCTGCTGGAACCTACATCCTCCCTCTCTCTCAGTGTATTTCCTAGAGTTGCTAAGGGTTAATGCTGAGGTACAAGCGTGGGTTTTTTTCTTTTCTTGTAGAAGATACCTTTGCAGTCTGCACAGGTTGCCTGAGACCTTGTGTTAGAAGAGGTGCAGACCCATAAAAGCAGAATTCTCTATAATAATTTCCACTGCCTAGAATGAACCTGAAAGGAAAAGTCATGTTGGCTTCCAGAGGGGCATGGTTCAGCACCCTGTTTGTCTGTGTGTGTCATGTCCTCTTTAAGTGTTCTCAATTCAGACAATGAAAATAGCATTCACGCTAAAAGTAGAGTTTGGGCTCTAACACACCCCCAAATTAAATGACAGATTTGTCTTCAGTCTCTTCTGTTGCCCCGCTTACAGCTCTGGCACTGGTTTCATCACTCCTTTCTCACCTGTGAGAACACAAATCTTACCATTCTAGATCTATCTTCTTGACTTTATTTTTGGAGTCAACTTCTCTCAGGTCCTCCCTATTGTGATAATAAACTTCTTGTTCCTTACCCATTTTGTGAAATCTATTTCTCATGACAGAAGTAAGAGGATAGCCAATGAAATGGGTGGCTAATGGCCTCAGTGCGTTGATATTTTGGCATTTCAAGAGCTGCCCCCTCAGACTAGGTCCTGGTCACTTGCAGGTGTAAGGTTTGCTTAGCAGTTTTAGCAAATGGAGATCTGTTTTCCTCATCATCCGCCTAGGGCTCCTGGCTGTAGGATTGCTGTTCTCTTCAGTGCTCTTCTGCCTTTCCAACCAGATGCTGTTAGTTCTTCTGCTTCCTGTTGCTTCCAACAGCTGTGTTGTATTGCTGTACTATCAGTAGGCTTACTCAACCCAAGAGGTGCCTAGCTCAGACTTTCCCTGTTCTTTCTCACATAGGTGAGACAACAGGCATCAAGACAGGAGGGTGAAGTGCAGGTGCCAGGTCAGGAGGCTCGTGTGACAGAAGAGACTTCTCTGACGTGGGTCTGTGGCTAGGCAGGGTGCCACTGAGCTTTTTGATTCCTTATCTGCAGTGGTGTCTTTCCCCCTACCATGAACTCAAACAACACTTAGTTGGCGGTGGATTGCCAGCTGTATCTGAGGATTGGTTCAGGTGAACTTGTATCTGACACATGGAATCAAAGCTAAGTGGTGGTTGTGGAACAGGATGAAAAAATGAATCGTGTGGATGTCTCTAATACCGTCACTGAGGTCTCATAGTTGAATGAACCTTGTTGGCCTTTCTCAGGACAGCACCTTCAGTTACCTTTATTTCAAAGATTTGTGTGGCAGACTGGTCATCTAACTCCATGTGGCTTTTCTAAGTAGCTTATAGGTACATGGATGTGTAACACCATATGGAACATTATGTACTTAACTCAGTAATATTAAACAAGACTTGACAGCTGTTCTTAAGCATGTTCACACAGCCCTCATCTCTGCAAACTGGTTATGCCTTTCCTCTGCAAGGATACTTTCAACCTGTCCCCAGAGTTGCAGAGGTACAACATCTGCATATAGCTATACAGCCTGAAAAACTAACTCTCCTTTCATTGTGTCCTGTTCATCACATGCCTGCTTCATTTCTCAAAAAGCAGAGATCAAGCCTGGTTCTGAGCTGTTCCCCAGGTCCCTCTTTTTACTCCTTCCCCGTTTGTTGTTCACAGTGAGGAGTCATACTGAGCCAGCACATCTCGTTCTTTCTTTGGTCTGAGTTAGAGAGAGTATCTCATTTCCAGGCACAGCCAAATAAGGTTTGTTGAAGCCTGGCTCATCCAAAGCATAGCAAATGTTGATCAAAGCACCCCAGTCTGTTCTGCCCAGATTTGTAAAAGACGTGGAAGAAGATTTCTGTAGTAATTTAGTACTCTTTCTGCTTTTGCCATAGATGGTCTTCTGGGGGTGTGAAACAGAAAATGTATGTTGAAAGGGATTAATAGTCTGTAGCTAATTCAACATATTTCTGTTCATATGAGGTTAAGTTGGTTCATTGTTGAACTGAGAATATCTTTTGTAAATAGATGTGTGTGAACCTGGTGAAGTCATTAAGATTGCTCCAGTAAATAAGCAGCTGCAGAACTGTGGCTTTAATTTAGTTTTTGGCTTCACAGAGAATGAGGTAGCAGAAACTTGAGAAATCATATGGTATTAGGCTGAAAATGGCTGGAATTTGTTGTAGAAGTTAGACCAAATGTTGCACGCAGATGCAACATCAGACCCCAACCACTCCCCAAACCTATTATTTTTTTTCTCGAATGCTGTCTAAATTGCACCATTTCATTTAAGCCTCTTAATAAAAAGCTTTTGTCTCCTTCCTGTCTCACCCAAACCCTCTTCTTTATCATTAATGCTATTTTCCTCCTCTTCATTGTGGATTTTTATAAAAATGACAGTACTTATTAAAGTGCACAGGGTGAATTATTTATGTGGTACCTGCAGGAATTGCATGGACATTCTCCAGGCTTCCTCAATACATTAGCAAAATGCTCCCGAACTGCAAGTTTATTGCTGTCACGTGTTGTTTACAACTCTGTCCCTGCTTTGAGACCTCATGGGGATCTGAGCTTAGAGTGTTTGCAGGACCACTGTCTAGATGTCGTGGAAAGCTTGTCCTTTTGTGGGCGAGGGGAGCAAAGTAGGGACTGGGGTGTCAGTGATGTTTTTGCAATATTTCTCCCTGTAGCCTCAGTCACATTCATAGCTGCTATAATTGCTGGCAGAGACAGGAGAAGTCAGCTTGCTCAAGACCAAGCCAAGCCATTTTCCTTTTATTGACCGTCCTGAAAGTTTTTTTCTGGAGAAAAAAAAAAAATAATAAGAAAGGTCTTGTCCTGTAGACAGGCCTGTTGAGAACAGGGGTGTAACAGGTGAGAGGAACTGTGCCAGCCAGCTCTTGTAACAGGAGGCTGCACTGGTGGAGAATCAGGGGTGACTGTGCCTTAGTACAGCCACTGTTTTTCTGCCTGAGTGATCAGGTGTAGCTAGGCTAATACTCTAAGGAAACAAGGCTTGGGCGGTCATCCCGTTTGTTTGTGTCTGTCTCTCATCTCCATCTCTTCTCACTTTCTCCATTATATATCCTTTAAGTCCACTATCCAACCTCAACAAAATCTGACAGCAAAGCAGAGGTATTAGAGATATTCTTTAGAGAATTGTAACAGAGAAATGTTTAGGCATATAGGCTGCCAGGAAGAGATGTATCAGTGCTCTCTTTAAGGGCAAAAATGCATCAGCAGCTCAGCCTTTCTTAGACACAAGAGAATATGTACCTGTACTTATCCTTGAGATGCAATTCTAGGAATATAGGCTTCAGTGCTGTGGGACTGCCTTGGCACAAGTGATCTTACTACAGTGCTAACAGCAAGAATGCATCTAGCCCATTAACTTCTGTGTACGCTAATTGACAGAACATATACAGATAATGTCCCTAGTTATTTTTCCGCTTGGCAAAAAGGCTCTTCTTGGTATCCCATGAAGTCTAAGTATACTTTAGCAGCCAAAGTGCTTTTCTTTGAAAAGCAACAAAGCTATCTAGTGAGGTGTTTCGTTTTTCCAAGCTTGCCATAGCCGTTCATGGTTATACATGTCTGGACATAGAATAGTATAGGAAGGTGAATAGCATTAAAAGAAGATGAAATTCAGCATTAAGGCTAAACTGAAAAGAAGCACAGATTTCTGAAAGCATATGGCATAGTGGTCATGTAACTAAATGATGTTCCTCGTGTCATTTTGAGGAAAATCTCAGCAACTCTTGATACCTTACTGTGGTAGTGTTTATGACCTGAATGAAAGCCCATGGAAGCTAATAAATCAACCTGTCAAATCTTCCATTTGGATCAGACTGTGGGATTTCCTGTTTGTACAGTGGTAACCCAAGTCTCGTTAGGAACAACACTAGGGCTTCCTAAGTTTGAGATGGTTACATTTCCACGCAGTGGCAGAAGTATGCTAACTCGGTGTGCTTGATGTGGGAAAGGTGCATGATGCTGAAGCTGTCCTGTAGCCAACATGGTTAGGCTCCTACAGTGGATATCATTGGCAACATCACCTTTAAAATCCCATGTACTTTGGAGAGACTAATTTTCACGAGAAGGAAATCACTGAATGCCTTTGGTTCTTTGCCCTTGTTCTCATCAGACCTTTCAAATGAGCTTTACTCTGAAGGATCTCAGCCAAATTCTTAAAGAAATAAATGATGGCAAAGTATTAGAAGTAATTTCCTCTCTGCAGAGCAGCTCTTCTTTCTTTTGGTTTAGTTCAACTGCTGTAAAATGATTTGTCTGAATAATCTCAGATTAGGTTTAAAACCTCTCTAGCTCTAAAGTGTGCGTGACAGTGAAGGCACTTCTATCGCCATAGCAGGGCTAGAATTTGGCTTTTATTGGGGGGAAAAATGACCCATATAGGGGGCATATTGCTGCTCTAACTCTGTGTCATTATCACCAGTGTTCATTCATTTCCTGCTCTCAAGTCTCAGATCTGGTGAATTAATTGTTGTCCTACCTTTGCTACAAAAAAATGATTCATAAACAAAACACTTTAATAACAGAAGCTGGCAATACCTCATGCAGTCATTTTCTAAAGAAAACTTGTATTACTTAGTCCAAAGAAGAGTTCATTTGATCAGGTCCCCATATCCCCCACTTCCATCCCCCACCTTTTGGGGATACTTCCTGGAATAAGATACTAAAGAACAGGTCATGACTAATCTGATTCCCTGAGGAAATATACTGAGATAGTTCAATAGTGCAGTCTGATAAAGAAATCTGGACTCAGTGTCATGGCTTATGAATTCAAACTCTCCTGATCTTTTAAAATAAATTCTTAGCAATAACACCCTTTTTAAAAACTCTTCGATAGCATCTTATTCTTGGGAAATGGTTACTACAAACTCTCTTAGATTCGTATACTGGAATATTTCAGTGTCTGCTGGATCTTCTATTTTAAAAATATTCCCTGGTTAAAAAAAAAAAAAAAAATCAGTTCAGAAAACCCTACAGTCTGTCTCACGAAAGACTAGAAGATCGGAGTGGTCTTATCACACCTTGCAATCTTTACATGTGATGAACTGAAAGCATCTGCCACATCATGGGTGGATAGAGATAAACTTAGGCTGTTGAGAAAATATCTGTATTTCTTATGCACACCTCTGAATGTACATAATAACTATCAGCACATTCTAAAAACGCAAAGGGACAGAATTTCTAGCCTGTGAAGATGGCACTCAGATGTGTTGTTCAGATGATCTAGTTTTCTTCATTTTGTTTTCTCCATCACCTGCAAACTACCTATTGCTTTGAAATTAAAACATTGGAAAAACAGAAATTTAGTAAGCCTACTTGAACCAGTTTTACTGAGGCTTTCTGTTAAAAATGCAGCTTATTTATACTCATTTACGTGCTTATGGTTCTGTAAAGGGTAAGAGTTTATTTCATTGCTGGTGAAGTGGCCAACTTCTGTTCAGCTGTATACACTTAACAGTTCACATATATTACAGAAATATTTTCAGAGATAAAAGCCAGTGATTTATGCAAGTGGGTGGATTAGCGCTGATATGATAGCTCTTACGCTGGTGTGTGCAAGAGAACTAACCATATGAGCATAGCTTCACTACTGAAATAAAACACATCTAGGTACAATGAAATGTACTGAAAATGAGTGGAGCGGATAGCTGGACTCCCTGGTTACCTTGGACTGTTATCAGTGGAAATTTATTTTTACAAAGCAAATAATCATTTTCTGAAGTTCTTTCTACAGTGTCAATGTGCATAGAACTTATCATTAGTTCAAAGCAGTTACACTGGTTTGTGTGCAGATTTCTGTGTTGTTGTTGTTTTTTTTTAATCACAAGCTCTGTTTCTCTTCTACAGGCTTTAAACAGTTATAATCAAGGAGATATAGAAGGGTCAAAAAGACTGGGTCGCAATGCACTCTGGGTTGCTGTTGCATCCATTATCATTGGCCTTGTCATCATTGGAATCTACTGTGTAGTTCATTTCACAACGGTAAGCAAAATACTATCAGTTCCAATGCAAACAGTTCTTCTCTGTGCAAGGGCTTCAGAGTAAGAAACTAAAGACTGTCAGAGTCTGACTCTGTTAAGGACGCGTACAGGATTTCCAAAAGATCAATTTTTGCTCTTTCTTATTTTGCAATTTAGAAAATGCTGTTTTCTGTGGTTAAATACAAAAGATTGTGTTAGCAGCAGTGGAATTTCTGGAAATTCTTGCAGCTCCCATAGATCTTTTAAATTTAGGCCAGTTGCTTTTTTTTTTTTTCTTGCCCCTCAGTTTCTCCATCTGCAAGACCAAGTGCGTAGAGATCCCTAGATTCCAAGCAATGGAGCCCAGAGGTGCTAATTTTCAGTCTCATAATCTGTCCAACATTTCTTTTTTTAGCTTTGTAAGAAGAAGACAGTCAATTACTATTTTACCATTTGATATTATGGTGGTCATAACTTTAGCAAAAGTGACCACAAATTTAATTTTTACTTGGCTTGCTGTGGGTGAAAGTTGTTCACTCTCAGTGCATTGTAACTAACCTTCATGCATATATCTGGAATGGTAGTGAAGAAATTCAACAAATAAATCTCAGTGTTTATGCAGATGGATTGCAAGCTTATTAGCAAAACAGGACAAAAGTAATTACGGCATCAATATCCTTTCTTAAGGTTGTGCAACATACATTGCACATACTCTGTGCAACAATATGTCTTCTTAGTAATGTGCACTCTCCGATAAAATAGCTAATTTAAATCAATTTATTGATGGCTGTTTAGGTTGGCAAACCTTTTTTCCCTAACCCTTCCAATGCACATGTTCAAACTTACATATAAACTATAAATTGAGATCGCCTCAGTCATCACTGAAATGCAGACATATCTGGGGAGTGGAATGAAGTAGCTGGTTAAACATGTGCAACATTTTCAGACACAAACTTAAAGTATGAGCTGTAGGGAAGTTAGTGGTACTGGTGTCCATTTCTGTAGGATATTAGTGGGTGGTGCCACAGAGTCAGAAGCTTACTGTATCATTCAGTAGTTTCCCTTGCATTTTGCAAGCAGGGATCTCTTTTCAGTACAGCTTGTGTTTGGTTTGTTCAGCCCTCACAAATTTAAAACCAAGTCACTTCAGGCTGGGAGTGCCAAGTTTTGTAACTGATGGCAGCAGTAAATTCCTCTGTTCACTTCTACTACCTTACTCATCATTTTTCAGACAAGGATAGCAGCCCAGACCTTTTTTTTTTTTTTTTTTTTTTTTTTTTTAGGTAGGAGGAAAGAAAGGCAGTATGAGCAGTGGTAGAAAACACTGACTTGAAGCATTCACATTAACTAGGGCACAAATACCTATATTTAATTGCTGTCAATATTTCACTTTCCCTACAGTGAGACCCTGTGTGCTGAATGTGAATGCTTCTTTGTGCCTACTGCCAGATATTAGAAGTAGTTGGCACTTTACGTGTAGGTACAATTTGTAAGTATTTCTATCCTACCCCCAAGGAAATAAGCAGCAGTAAATCAGTATAATACGTCTTCATTGCTTTTCTTCTTAAGTTTTGTCTTTTCAGGATTTTTTTAATTTTAAAGAAAAATACCTGCATTAGATAGAAGCATTGTCAGGGACCTGGGAACCCTCAGCATACTGATGGGGTATTACTTTCTGTATTCAGTGAATAGTTTCCATAGGGGTCTCATGGCCAAATGGTACCTTCAGTTTTGTAAGGGCTCGCGGGGCAGGTTTAGCAGATTCACCCTGCTCTATGGCCTTCCAGAGAGCTGCTCCTTCCTACCTGCTTGATGTTCCTCCATTACTTATTATAATTTCTTGTAAGACAGCAAGGTTAGACATGCATGTTGCTGCAGTTCACTTGGACTATTCTGGCCAAATCTGTTGCTTATGAACTGTGGAACGAATAGGAAGGAACACGATACAGTTAAGTTGTGGTGCCCGTAACTCATTACTGCAGTAGCTTGTCATTGTCAGTGACACTCAGATCGCATGCGAAGGAGAGTGAGCTGGAGTAGACTGACCTCAAAGCTCTCTGTCTGGGATCTGGTGGATGAGATCACGGACCTGTGTCTCATAACAATTCACAGACTACAGGAACACCCAAAAGGCTGTTTTGCATCTGACTGAAATAAGATCAGAAGGGACTGGTGGACTCAGGAGGAGGAAGATCCTTTCACTTTTCAGAAAGGTCCTACCTTGTGAGCCCTGAGTGTCCTTGCATGCCTTGCTTGGTTTACTGACTTACACAGGAATGGTGACACGGGAAGAACAGCAGGAGACACCTACTTCTGCATGGAAGAAACAGCACTGGCTTTTTGTTTTGAAGATCTACTCAGTGCTAAGCCAGCTCCAGGCTTGTACTGCTGCCTTGGAGAGCCTCATTTGTCTTTAATACTAGCATGTTATCTATGGCAAACTTATATTAAGATATATGTATATATATAGGGCTATAGCCTGGAACAGGGCCCACCCAACACTTGGAAATCACCTACTTTCTGCAGTCTTAACCCTGAAAGTAGACAAGGGGAAGCCATCACTTGCATCACTGCAGTTAGCAGCCCAGCGATAAAACTCATCTGTTTTGATCAATGTAAACTGGCGTGTTCCTTGCTATGTGGAGGAATCACCAAGTGTTAAGCTGCAGCCTGTGCTGAATGGGGCTGTCACCCATTCCACACTAGGCCCAATTTCTTGTTACGCCATTCTCTAACTTTTAATGTCTCCTATCCACTTCTCCTGCACACTTGCCTTGCCAGTCCATTGCACTGAATTACACTTTTACTGCTTGCTCAGATGAACTTAAAACAGTATTTGTGTCACCATTGAGTCTAGCCGTGCATATGTGCTCATAGGCATGTTGTCTGTAAAGAACTGCAGTAAGAGAAGAGCCGTATTTATCTTCCATGAGGAGACATCACTGTGAACTGAAACAGTGCAGAGAGCTGTGTGCCGCAGCCTGCGTGTGACCTTAGTCTGCTGTGATATGCCTGGTTCGAGAGTAAATGGCAAGATACCTAATGGCAGGTGACACAGCTGTGTACCACAATCTGAATTTTGCCTCTAGTCCTGATGTTCTTGACTCAAAACAGATGTGGTAGACAAAAATAATGGTGGAGAATGGCTGAAAGGTATGAAAAAAACTGTTGTGGAAAGATAAAATAAACACAGTCTCTTTGGCTGGGGAAATCTGGTAGTTAAGACAGGTAGTTAAAGGCAGTGAAAGGAGGTAAACAAAGAGTGATTATTTGATGTCTCTTCTGAATGAGGTCAAGAGATATCAGAGGAAAGCAGCTTTAAATGAGATGGAGGTACTTTTCCACAATGCAGCTGTGGAACTTATTTCTGCCCTTTGCAATGGATACCAACTTTCATTTGAAAGAGTAACCAGAGAAGTTACAAAAGAAAGCTTACATGCAAAGATGCAGATATTATCTCAGGCTCAGAGAGTTTCTAAGCTGCAGATTGCCAGAGTAGGAAGGCAATAAAGGGAGAAATGTCACCCTGGATTTAGTCTTCTCTTACACAGTCCCTGTAGGCATCTGCAACATGTCACTGTCAGAGACAGGATGCTGCAGAGGTGGCTGTCTGCTCCAACCCAGTACCATCCTTTTTATATTCTTTCATGAAGCCTGTTAGCAGCCTTTCCACTGACTTGAATGGATTTGGAGTAGGTCTTCCTGTTTCTTGCTAAGTATTTTGGTCAGTGAAGGCTGATAATTTCATCAGTGAGCATTCTCCAGTAATTGAAGATCTGGGTTTTCAGATCAGTCTCCAGATTTTTGGACCAGTCTCCAAATTATGTTCTGTTTTACTTTTTGATAACACGAGACGCTTGGTGTCTTTGGATTTTATTTGAGTCTCACTAGCAGGATACAGGAAAACATAATCCTGGGCTAGGACCTCCTTAGTTAAGGAAGCCTTAGGTATCCCAAACCCTGTTTGTAGCTGGATTGCAACATGATATTATACTTCCTGCTTGTATTCTTGTATTTTTACTCCATTACCAGTCTTGCTGCTTAGTGGTCTGAAACAATACACAGCTTCTTATAGCACATGCTCTTAGGCTTTCTAGTGTCAAGTGATACTTCCTAGTGTCAAGTGATACTACTGTCAAGCATGTCCAGTGAGCTCAAAAGCTGGGTAGTTAGCAGAGACACACTTGTAGAGGTACAGAGGCAATGTGATTGCTTTAGCCTCATTCCTTTAGCAAACCACATTTAAAAATCTGGTCAAGCTTTTTTTTATCTGTGTATGGAGATAATGTTCCCACAATAGATTCTGCCCATTGGAGTCCTCAGTAGTATCCAAGACACAATCAGCAAAGGAGTTAATGTTATCTACCCCATATATTTACTGGTTAGTGCCCAATGTATTGGGTCCCCTTTTAAGGAGCTGCTAAGAAGTAGCTGCTTGATGGAAAAGATATCTCAAGACTCCAGTAGAGAGCCCATAATCCAGAGACAAGTCAGTGAGATCAGTACAACCATGGCTAATGTCTGAAAGCTACCCACAACAAAAGAATTTGAGGGAACTTCTCAGATCTTCCCTCTCCTAACACAGATGCACAAGAGAAGAGGTATCCCAGTCTTTTTAAAAATTGTCATGTATTGCTGTTGTATTTACCAAGTTGTCTACTACTGAGAGTATTGTTCCTGCCTGACTGTTTTATGTACCGCTTTAAGGAAGCAGAGATGCTCTTGCCCTTATGAAAGTATGGCAAATAAGAGACCATTTCCTGGCAATGAAAGATCTTAACTTGCATTGATTCAGGTAACCCAGTTTAAAAATTCAGTTCAAATTGACAGATGACTGGTGCCATTAGAAGCTTAGTGCTTTGATTCAAAACCGTATTGAACCACTAATCTAGAGGGCTGTTTGTTAAGAGAACAAGTGCCACTAAATAATGTATCCATTAGCACTATAGAATTAATAATTTAAACTCACAAGGCAAACTCTGTCTCTTCCTTCTTTAAAAATACATATTTTTTGTGTCCTTGCAGCATGCTATCTGAAGACCAGGACCGCACTTGGAGTATATCACCATGTAAATCTCAGGAGGGGAAAAGTAAGAAGAAGAGAAGGAACCCCTTCTTTCCAGACTGTTAGATTTGACCCTACAAGTCTGCAGAGGCATGTTGCTGGTGGATGAAATGATAGCCCAGTTAGTTAATCAGCATGGCGTGACCAGGTTTTCAAAATTATTTATTTATAATGAATCTCGGTATAAAGCAGCATTTTCTCTTTTACCCTAATATGTAATGTGATTTGCCCTAACAACTCCTTTTTTTTTTTTTTTTTTCATTTACATGGAATAATGTATGCTGGGTCCATGATGTTCCCTGGCTGAGCCTACCCAAAGCCAACTTATCCAGACTGTTTGTAGTGTGCAATGTAAGATCTGATGCACAGCCCACTGAAGCCAGTAGAAATCATGTCACTTCCAGTGGGTTTTGGATCAGGCCATTAAGGATTTTTTTATTCCTGTAAAATAGTCTCAATATAGCATAATCATAACAATGGGTTTGTGATTTTATCCTGTTATGTGGTTTTATAATGCTGTGGGTGTACTCTGACTCAGTGGCTGCTTTCTTCTGTCACCCTCAGCTTTTAGGTCTTTCCATTGGACTTTTCACCGTCTGGGACCGATTTCAATCACCTAATTATTAGAAGACTCTTTTGTTCCATAGCATCCATATTTTTATTAATGATTTCTTCTTGTTTTGTTGTCTTTCATTGTTGAACTCCTTTGACTTAGCTCCAGTCCTGCATTAGAGTTGCATTGATCATATTTTCCTCTTTAAACTTCGTGTAAGAAGTTTCTCTTTTTTTAATCTCACAAATGATCTTTTTAAATAGATGTTCTTCTTCATCTCTTTGTTATTGTTCCTCTAGCAAGTCATATACTTTCATTGTGTTCTGCTTTGTTCATGTCTTTTTTTGTTTAGTTCATCCTCTCGTCTTGCTATGAATAGTCTATATATCAATGCAGTTAGACATGGACAGACTTTTCTATGCTTACTGACATTATGTAGACTCTTGCTGATCCTGACTTATTTCTCAGTGAACAGCCTTAGATTACAGAATTGATGGCCTCTAAATTACGGCAGTTTCTTGACACTTTATGAAAATTTAGCATGGGACAACTTTTTTATTAGCTGAAAATTGTTTGTACGTTTGTTTTGTAACACCAATATTCCATTTTCAAAGGAGTAAACTCTGAGCATTAACACAGATGACTACATCCTCAGTGGCGGTTGTTCCATTTGCTTTAATTGTTACTACATCTTCAAGCAAGCTATGCCAACTTACACTTACTCTCCTTGCACTAATGTAGATCTGGATCGAGTGGATCTGGATCCAGAAATGCATGGGCGTTTTACAGGTGCATGTGAGCAATGCATCATGCCTGGCAGAAGTACACCTATTGCCAGAAAAAAAAAAAAAAATCTCCCAGAAATCTGTACCTGTTAAAGCATATGCCTGGAAGTAGCATGTATTTTCTGTGCCTTGGTATTATACTTTTAATGTGCTTTTTCACTTTTCTTTCTGCCAGATTCTGTTTTTCATTGAAGTCAGTGATGCACAGCCTATCCTTAATTACTCCAGTATAAAACTTCACTCACATCAGTGAAATCAGTTGATTTCTTCAGCATTTACACTGATCTAATTAGTCAATGTGAGAATCTTGCCACTGATTTTGAGGATCCCAAGAATTGGCTGTCCTGTGAACTTCTCTGTTTTTTGAATACTATTTCAACAGTCTGATATGTCTTGTGGGACTTTTAGTAGCTTGCCTTATTATCAAATATGATAGAACTGTCATTGAGAAGTGGAATAAAATTACTTTTAATTCACGTCCATTCTGGTATGTGGGAAGTTCTTTCCTAACTTTTGTTGCCTCTCCTATTTTAAAGAGTAATTTCCCTGTCTCAAACCTATCGGACAATTTCAGAATGAAATCAGTGACAACAAAAACAGGACTTCTGACCTACGTGATACTGTTCAACCAGCCTGTACTGCAGCTAATACATGCAGAAGTTTTAGAGATAATGTAGCACTCAAAATATCAGCAGGACAGGCTCCGTGCTTCGTTTTCAAAATACCATCCAGAGAAAGAGTCTTGAGGCCTTTTCAAAGTGGACATTCAGTGGTTTCTTTAGGGCTTTGGTCAAATGAGTTCACTAAAGGAGGTCATGCAACAGGTAACAGAGGTCAGAGGCCCACTACCTTGCATTGCTGGCATCAAAGCAAACACCCCTGCATTGCTGTAGTAAAACTTTTGTACATCAACGTACTAAAAATCAAAGCGTGCATAAAAAGTTTCAGCCTTAAACATTAAATTCCTGCACTGTAAACTAAACCAACACTAGAGGGGTGATGGGGAGAAAGAATTTCAAAGTTATTTGAGCATTAGAGGGTAGGGATACGTGACTTGAAGTATTTTTTCAAAGTTCCTAACAAGAATTTAGATCAATAGGAGTTAGACAGCTGCCTTGTTCAGATGCTTTTGAAAACCATACGAGAAATCTAACTTGCATCTTGGTGCTCATAAATATCTTTGAAGTCTCACTCTTAATAGAAGTGAGAATTGAGCCATTGTATCTTCAGTACTTCTGAAAGGAAATGTTGCTACCTTACAGTGCTATTGATTGGTATAAAAATAAAAGCTTTATATTAAACCACTTAATGTGACAGATAGGGGAAAATGTAGTGATTCCTCTAATGTCCTTTAGTGCGTCTATGCCATAGGAAATCTTATTTTTGCTTTACTAATGTATTGGTGTCAGTTCTCTTCATTTATTTATGCTTCTCTACATTTTCAGCCGTGTTTAAGAAATGCAGTCGAACACAGGTCCTTCTCCAGCTTCACCTCACTTGTGCTGGAAACAAATGTGGTCCTTGTACAACCAAATCATTCTGTGATAGACCCAAAGTGAGGTATCCAATGTTTCGATAAAGAAAGAAGAGCAAATGACATTTTACTGCCCAAATCAGCAAGACCCCTGGGTGACAGCAGTAGTTATGGAAGGCAAAATGCAGTTGTCCAGCTGAGAAATTAATGCCTGCTTTATATTTTGAGGGCCATACAAAAAAAAATTCAGTATCTATGATAGGCACTGGAAATTACTTTTCCTTCATCATCATCCCTCTAGGTTTGGATTTGACCCATTACCATTATACATTGCACCTGCCAAGGTTGATGAAGAAAAAAAAAAAAGAGCTCTCATGTATGCTCTGAATTATGCTAATTCTTGAAATAGAGGGGGAAAAAAACAGTAAAATGTATTTCAACTCCATGTCTGTGCCCTGGGGAAAAGAACAGAGTCTTCCTTTCACAAATCTGCTCCAGGCTTCCATTTTTTTCTGCAGTCTTCCTGCATGCTGAAGGCACGACTAATGTCTGAAGTCCAGCTCTCTTTTCTTTCCTGCATGTATTACAGGCAGAGACAGATGGAAACTTGAAATTGCTGGCCTCAGCTTCTGGATCAGATTAGCATCTTTCGCTTCTTACAGGGCAGCTGCATTCTGCAAAACAGCAGTGTGTATGTATCTTGATATGTAACCCTAGAACAGGGCTTCTAAATATAAGAGGAGTTTCTTTGCTGCTGTATGAAGGGGGCCAGCCAGCCAGCATGTGGTGTATGTTTCATCAGATTGCACAGCAAAAAAAAAAAAAAAAAATCACATCAAGAGGAGAATATGAAACTCTTAGGGTGCCTCCCTGCAAGCACAACCAGGAGTCCACATCTTCTGACTTGAGGATCAGCACTGGCTCCTCAATTTATGTGGTTGTAGCTACAATTCATGAACACTGTGCCTCAGGTGTCCAGAAGCTGTTGCCTCTGTACCCATATCTATGGATATGTGCTCACAGTATGAACCGTGTTCTGCCTCTCAGCCTGGAGACAGGTTGTATCTGACTGCTGCCACAGTGTCTGTCACTCTCAAAATCAGCCCAGATACCTCTGCTGGGACAGTGTGTGCACATCTCTCTGTAGGCTCGTTTCCCTATCTGGACACTGTCTTTGTCTGTCAGTTATTTAAGATGGATTTTATTCCTGATTTGCATCAGTAGGGAAAAGACTGTGTCATTTTCCAAGTTATTTTGTATTTTGTGTGCACTGTGTATGCATATATAAACACGAGGATACATTTGAAGTACTAGGTTTCACAAAGTAAGTGAGATTTAAATACAAAAAAAAGTCACTGGGCTGATTTGGGGCCAACGTGATGCCACATCCTGGTAACCTGACTATTCAAGGCTATTCAGGGGCCTTTATAGAATGTTGTTTCATGGAGGGAAGGGTCCATATCACCAAACCTTCACTCCTGATGATGGGGTAACTAAGAGGAAGCTGAATAGATGTGGGGCCTGCACTGCCTTTGGAGAAGATACCTCCAGGCAAAGTCACATGGGGAAGGGCAGTGCAGGACAGTCTGTGTGGCGTCTGCCTAACCTACAGCTCTTCTGAGACTGAGCCCTGAGTCTTTCATAGGCAGTACCTTCAGGCTGAAACACTATTTGAAAGTTGGCTTTCTGTTACTATCTTCCCATCTCCTACCTCATTTGTAACTAGTAGGTCTCTGACACCTTCAGAGCATTGCTGTGTTGGAGTAGAGGAGTTGCGATGGGATGCAGTGGTCTGTCTACAAGTGATTTTTTTATGTGCACTCATGATTTTCCGTTTCCCAAGCACAACGGCATGTTCTGCACGCACAGCAACGGCATGCACTCCTGAAATGTGAGTGAGCCTTTAAGGAGGGCGCCCAACTTCCTCTGCATCACTCCCTGGCAACCTGGCGAAATGGGCTAAATTCAGAAGTGACCTAAATGGAGGAGGGCGGTAGGAGACGGATCACTCAGCCACTATAAAGGTGTAAGAACAAACTTGGGAGCCCAGGGTAAGAAGGAAGATTATAATAAGAATTTTAATGGGGAGGTTTCTGCAGTTTAATTTTTCCTGTCTTGAGCTCCAGGGTAAGTTCTGCTGCTGCTACCAACTAACTCACTTGTCTCTATGGCACAGAAGCTAAGAGAAGCACTTGCTCATATATCCTTTTTAATGCAGTCTGTGTCATGTCTGAATTTGATCTACCAGCTCATGACTGAGGATAGCTCTTCTGTTTTTGTCATATCAGGCTGCAGAGCTGAGTGAGCTTCCACTTAGCTTGCTGCTGTGTCTCTTTGGCTAAATAAGCTTGTGTCATGTCAAGGAAAACGAACTTTGCCAGATACCAACAGATTCATCAGGACTTTAAACTGATGGACAGTTGGACTGATGCACAGTTGGAGACTTTTGGCCATTGCACTTTTTTCAACGCTTACTCTGGGGTAAGAGAAGGGGACACTTCACTGAAATTAAAGGATGCACAGCAGCTTGAGGGGTAGCGGTCAGCCGTAGCAGACTCATGCACTTATATCTCAACCAGTGTGTGATGGGGGCTTAATTGCCTTTTGATTTTAACTAACTCCAGGAGATAACCCAAACAGGGAAACTGGGATTTTGACCTAGAGCACATGCTGATGAGTGCTATCCCTTCCCCAGGGCTAGCACAGGAGTTCAGCTTTGACTTTTTGTGCCTACAAGTCTACAAGGCTATTGTCTTCACCCCATTTAATCAAAGACAAATGTACCCATAATACAGTTCTCTCCTGACATCATTTCCATTCTTTTTTGGCCCTTATTTTCTTCAAAAATGAGTTATCTGATGAAGACAGATGATAAGTTACAGCTTTAGAGGGTAGAGTGACTCAGTGGTAAAGGTGACACTTCACTTGACTCCTCAGCTGGTACTGCACGGAAAGTGCTCTGTCATGACTGTTAGAACTTTGACAAAGTCTGCTGAGTCTCATAATTTTATGAGCCAACAACTAAAATCCCTTAAAATTAATTTCTGTATAGGATGCTCTGTGTGAGTTTTAATAGGCCAGGCCTAGTTCATATTTATTAAAGAAGGTAGATGTGAGTAAGGGAAGAAGGAGCTGACCATTATGTGTGGCTAGTGATATGATTAATAACACAGAGACCACCTAATTCCTAATATCTTGCAGGTGTTTTACAAGCATTTCCTGTTAGAACCTCACATTGCCATATGCAGTGGTATAGGACAGTCATGACACCTGAGAAAGCATTCATTGTTTTATGGGGTCATGGAAAATCTGAAAGTGAGCTGAGCTCTTTTTTTTTTCCAAGTGAATTTCTTATTTAAAATTATTAAGTTACATTTTCCCCTGATTTTTTTTTATTACCTTGAAGCTGTCATTTGCAATTTAAACTCTCCTTGTGATTCACCATGCAATTTCCATAATACCACTCTTTTCCTGAGCACACAACCATAAATCTTAGGGTATTCAAATTGTCATTGTGATCAATAATACCAAAGTAATTTTGTATTTGTTTTGTGTGATGTTTAAATTTAATGTTTACTTAAGATGAGTACTCGTTTCCTGGAAATGTGGGTAGTTAACACAAGCTGGGTCCTGAATTTGCCAGAACAAAATAATTTTCAGTTCTTTATTTGTATTTAACTAAAAGATTTTGCAGTAGTCATTCAGCCTAGCGTCATCTCCATTTGCCTGATGGAAAGCTAATAGCTAAAGGCAAAAGCGATTAAGAGCCTTCTTGAAAGTTATGCTCACAGTTAGTGTTAGAGGCAAGAAAGGTTTTTTTGTCTGATTCTTCTCAGTGAAAGTCCTTCATCTCGAAAATGTCAGTTTAGAAGACCAAAGTTTGTTAGTTGTCAACAGTTGTCATAGTAAATGATTTCAGTAGCAAGTGACACCTCTGACATTCTCACTAGGGAAGTTAACCGGAAACCTCATTTGTGATGTAGGAAATACAGAAGTTTTGATGGAAGAATGTGAACCCGTTCCCCATCTGGCAGTAACGAAAGGAAGGTTAAGACAGGTATGTAAAGGGGCAGGAGTAGAAAAGGTGTTTCCTAGTTTTCCTTTGGGATGTGGAGACAGACATGTCCTGGATGAAGTGGAAGAAGGGGAGTTTTTATGCCCTCCAGGTTGCAGAGCGTGGAAGGAAGCAAAAAATCACAGATGCTATTAAAGGGAGGAGCAAAATTCCCGTGTTCCAGAAAATCAGTGGGCAGATGATCTTTGCCAGGCCATCGTGGCATGTCTTCAGCTAATCTCTCACTTCCCACATCTCCTTTATGAACAGCTGTAAGGGAATTGGGCTCCCACTCAAGCTGATAGGAGAAAACAATACTCCAGTGCTTATGAGGACCACGCATACAGACATGCACATGAGGAGGTGGGGTGATGATTTACTGGGCAGCCACCCATGTAAGACTCATTGTTCGTGGTATAAAGACAGCCAGCCCTCATAATTCATGGGGACCAGGCACTTAACAAAAAGTTACAGGCTGATTCCTCCAGGACTGTGCTGCTCCCACCTGTCCCAGCTGTGGCAGAGGGGGAGGACAATCAGTTGGAGAAAGCAGTCATGGGGTAAGAGGGAGGAGAAGGCAGCAACATTGAAGCTCTGTTATCAAGAGGCTGAGAAGCCTGTGCCCATTGCCTCTGTCCTGTCCGCAGTAACTCCCACAGGTTTTGGCATGTAGCACCCCATGAGGTGGTTCCTCACTGTGTAGGGAGGAGCCACGACATTTTAATACCAAAACTTTAAATTGAGTGATGCTTGGACCTACCATAAACCACTTAATGACAGCCTCATGAGCTATTAGCAGTCCCTATCCAGAGTTCATTACTGGTCTGTGCTCATTACACATAACAAAAACCATTGCAAAGCAGAGAATGGGCCCTAATGGGAATGTACCTCTGCGTGCAACGAGTATGGCTGGATATTGTGTGGGTCATCGCGATGGTCCCACTGGCAAGTGAGGGTAGGACAAAGCAGCATGTGTTGTATCTCTAGCCTGCACCGCAGCCAGCTCCGCAGATGTAACCAGCACAGGCAGAGGCATGTGTGTTAGTGCCGGCCAAAAAAGAACTGGGGAAACAAAACAATCAGGTTTGTAGATGATGAATTTAAGAGTGCTAAGCTGTGTTAAATATCAAAATAACAACAGCTGCATTTTATAGCAGTGTAACTTCTGCAGGAGCTGGGCAAGAGCTGCCCACACACATTCCGCTCTCAGCCCCTCTGACAGGCAGTCCCGTGCAGAGGTATTCCACCCATGAATGACAAATTAGCAGCAGCTGTTCCTCAAAACATGCTGCAGGAGCCAGCACTCAGGGCAGCACATGGTGAATCCGTCTGTCCCGGCAGAATTCTTCCCACCACACAACAGCATGCCACGAAGATACGCTCTGATTTGGTAGCAAACCTTCTATCTGTTTGCAGGTTGCATCGACTGGGTAAGGAAAAACAAACCAAAAACCAAAAAAAAAAAACCAGCACCACCAACAAAAGCAATTCCCTTGTGACAAGAACTACCAACCTGGGAACTCACAGCCCTCACAGCTTCGTGCCTGTCAAAAAAGTAGAAGAAAGACAGCGGCAGCAGATGGAGAGCCAAGGGTAAAGGAGATAGTGCAATTGGAAATGCTTAGAGAAGTACATTAGAGAAATACACATGTATAATTTAATTTGGAAAACATTTATTAGTTCAGGACCTTCTCTGTGGGAAGCAGAGCCGGGTGCTGTTGGTTTATGCTCCTTCAGTTGCGTTCACACAGCCGGCTCTCGCTCCGGATTCACCAGGAGCAGCAGCGCCTTTCCCCTAGATCAGGGCCCAAGGGCTCGCTCCCCCCGGCTCTCTAAAACCCCGTGGTGGAGATTGGAGGGGGGAAAATAGCCCCAAGAGGCCGGAGAGGAGCCAGGAGCTGTCTGTGGGAGCCCGGGGCAGGGGCCTGCAGGGCCCGGCAGCTCCGCGGGGCGGCAGCGGGGACGCGGAAGCGGAAGCGAGGGCGGCGGGGCCGGGGCCGGGACCGGGAGGGCGGTGGGTGCAGGGGGCTTCTGTGGGGGCCGGGGGGCGCCGGGGGGACCCTGCCGCTTGTCCCAGGGGGCGTGGGGGGGTCCCGGGCAGGGGCAGCTCCCCCCCCCCCCCCGGCGCCGTTGAAGGAGCAGCGGCGTGCGCCCTGCCGCACGGGGCCGTTGCCGTGGTCACGCTCCCCCGTGTTTTTTTTTTACCGCTCCGGATGAATTCTTTGCTGTTTTGTTTGCTTCTCCAGGTCCGGCACGCCGAGACTGGTTTCAGGGTGGGACTGAGCTGAGATCTCTGCAGGTAAAAGTCAGGCACCCTCCGAAATGGGAGGCTACGGGGGCAGTGGCCTGTGTACCTACATGCATCCTGCACAAGGCCCTGTTTGCATGGTTCCACATGGCCCCCTGGGACATCTCCAAGTTACTGCCCTGCAGACATCTGTAACCTCTCAGTAGGATGGGCTATGTGCATGCAGGAGGCAGAGAGCACCCACTGTCACTCCTCTCCCTGCTGGGGGGCTGCACAGGCTCCAGTCGGAGGGCTTGGGCTCCGGAGCTGGAGGGTTTGTCGTGCTGCCCGTGCAGCGGGCCCTGGTTGTCCCAGAGAAGAGTGGAGACTGGAGGCAGCCTCATCAGTGGGGCCATGCCGGCTCCGCTTTCCCAGGCCCAGTCTGCTACTGTAACGATCCTTCAGCAGGTCGCCACCAGAGCTAACTTGTTATTTTCTACTGAAGTCACATTTTTAACAGGCTGCTTTTGAAGCGCTCTGACAGTTAAGTTCTGCTGATGTTTTGACTGATGTAGTAGAACATTGTATGTATGGGTGTTTCAAAAGGCAGAACAAGCACTCAGCTTGCGAAGGCAGAATATGAGTGCTGCAGTGACAGATACCTGCCTGCTGAGCTTTTAGAGTGGCCAAGTCTTGCAGAGATATTAGGATATTGAATTGTAACACAATTCAAGGGTAGTTAAAAGTCGTCATTTACTGTCAGTGTTCTGAGATGCTAGTACATTGGATTAATGGAGGTTCTTACACTTCAGCTCAGAACCCAGGACTACTGATGATCCTGCTTTCCTGCCTAATGGTGTTCTGGCTTCAAAAGTACATATGCCAATCTGGCTTTTTTTTTGCTGTTTTAGGCCCTTAAAAATGGGGAACACAAGCAGCGAGCGAGCTGGACTGGAGCGTCATGGGCATAAAGCATCCCGAGGTGACAACTCAGGAGGAGCCATCAGTACGAAAGAGGGTGATAGACCAAAAATCTTAATGGATAGTCCTGAAGACACAGACTTGTTCCATTCAGAGGAAATGAAGGTATGGCTGGTTCTTGCCTTCTGACATTACTGGCTTGGGCACCCTGTCCAGCTGTAATGCCACACAGTTGTTAGCAACCTACAGTTATTCTGTAACCGAATTTACACACAAAATTGACTGCTTCCCTCGTTTCCCACACTAAGGAAAGATATACCATTGATATTCAAACAGATAAAATGTGTAATGTCTTGTTTTTCAGCAAGTATTAATTGTATAAAAAAAACCTCTCAGCTTTTGCCCAGCTAACTACAGTGACCCATATTCCTTCAAATCCTTAATGCTCTTGCAGTCACCCACAATGTTTAATTTATTATTTTCCATATTAAAAGATCTGTTAACTGCTTTTTTGCTCATTATTAGGTGATTGGTAGAAACTTTTTGCTGTGCAATGTGTTTCATGAGAATATCTAACAATAAATTACACTGTTAGATTTTTACTGTTGTACAAAGCCATATCCTGTAAACAACTTGTAACCTTTCTGGATCCAACTACAAATTTTGTGCCTACCACATTTGTGCAATCTAAATACTTAAGTGTATTTCTTCTTAACTATCTTTCTTTTATCTCTCTTCTTAACCTAAGTTAGGCTTCAGGGAGGGGGGTTATTTTGCCTTCCACTCTTTCTGTAAATTTGGAAAGCTTTAACAGCTTTGCAAAATCCTTGCAAATGAACAGTATCTAGAAATGCCCACTTTCTAATGTTCTTCTGACAAAAACTACATATAGACTTATACCTTAGAGAATCATGCCTAAGTGCAAAAATATGTGTAGTGAAATATCAGCTGTCGAAGGCTGCCAAGAAGGAATTCATATTGATTAAAATGTTGTGCTTGTAGGCTCCACTGGAGAAAGAGGAATTCCTAGCTTGGCAACAAGATCTGGAAGTGAGTGATAAAACCCCTACTCAAGCTCGACCAACAGTCTTTCGCTGGACTGGAGGAGGGAAAGAAGTTTATTTATCTGGGTCCTTCAACAACTGGAGTAAAATTCCTTTGACAAGGAGGTAATAAGCTTCTTTGATCAATGATATTCCCTGTGGACTGGGAAAGCTTAGAGAAGTGAGAAAGATAGTCAGCTGACTGGTATAGCACTTGGATATGGATCAGTATAGTGCTTACCACTTTGCTGCTTCTCTCCTGAAGCTCTTGGCAAGAATCTGAGTTTCTCTTCATTTTTTGACTTTTGAATGGCTGGGAATGACGGTTGGGTTGTGTGTCAATTTTAAGGAGAGGTTTGTTCTCCATTTGCTATGTTTGAATGACCCAAAACAGTTCTTGCTGCGCAGAGTCTGCTGTCTGGGATGGACTTGGGGTATGTAAAACGAGGCTTCTTTTAAGCAGTGTCTCTCATGGCACATATACTTTCTTGTCATATGATTGGTTTTTGTCCAGCTTTGGGACAGTTTGCTCTCCTGCCATTTTCTGGAGTTTCTCATCTCAGTGGGTGTTTGCTTGCATTGTAATTGTTGCAGAAGTGTCTTAATCTCTTAGGAAACTTGAGGGAGGAGCATGGTGGCCTGATGAAATAAATGGTATTGGATGGAAAAAAAGGGTACTGTAGCAGTATTGCAGTCATTCTCTAAGTAGAAAGCCTAGGAGATGGGAAATGGTGAAATCAATCTGGAAGAAGGCCAAAAACGGTTCTTCACAAAATCTGAAAAAAGCAGGTTCATCTCTTGTCAAGTTACATACTGTGGGGAAGGAGATATCTGAACCTCTTTAAAGGCTGAATAAAATATGTGTTACAGAATCAAATATGCTGAAGTAGAAGAGTTCATTGTGCTGCTTACTTGAACAGAAGTAAAGAGAAATACTGGCACTGCATGGCTTGTTTGAATTGCTCACATAGCATCAACTGTTTCTCAGCTTCTTTGAGATGCCTATAAAGAATCCTGAAGAATCAGGAAGTTCATAGCACGACAGTATGAAAATTGCTACGCAGCAGCTATTCTAACCCAAAATACCTCAGAAGTACTGAGTTGCTGCTTTCATCTTCCAGTTGCTGTTCATTCATTTCATTTCTGAAATGCAATATGTGATGACAAATACGGAAAGACAAGGCAATATAAGTAAGCTGATCTTGTTCCCTTAACAGGAGACTTGCAGATAAAATGAAGTCTTGGATACTAACGAGTAACACAAAGGTGTGAGAATGACTTTTTAAAAAGCCCAGTGCTAATAATTCCTGGATTTCAGGACTGTGGATGTTAATTTTGAATGTGTTGTCACAGAAGAAATTATTATTAACGTTAACTCTAGTTTGAGTATTTACCTTAGATTTTATCAGAGTCTCTTAAACGTGGTGTTGCCTTTTAAAGTTTTCACATATTAAGGAGATTTGTATTCTGTGTTACAATGTTTGTCATAGTTAATATGTTGATGCACTTTTCAGAGCATTTTAGGAGAGATTGTTTGTTTTAAATTCCAGTCACAACAACTTTGTAGCGATCCTGGACCTGCCAGAGGGAGAGCACCAATACAAGTTCTTTGTCGATGGGCAGTGGACACACGATCCTTCAGAGGTAATGCTTTCTTCAATTTGCTATATTTAATCATTGAGGCGTCTGAAGAGGAGAAACTGAGGGGTTTCTGCACCAGTAGCTGGTCTTTTCAGAGAGGAGGCATTTATTAACAGAAACGGATTGTTTAAGCTGCTGAGATAGTTCTGATCCCTGCTGGCCTAGGTGGTGGCATCAGACTGACAGCCTCAAAGGACAGGAGATTTTGTAACAAATGGGTGACAAGGTCTCTTGGGTCTTCATTTTTAAGAGATTGTGAGCTGTCCTTGTCTGGTCGCAAATCATCTTTTAAAGCACTATAGCACTGCTGACAGCCCAAATCCCCCTGTGCTACACTTGCTGTCTGTGCCAGAAAGTTGATCTTGCTGGTCTAGAACTTTCCATCATCCAGTAATTGTGCCAGTTGTGCCAAAACTTACCAGGCCCATTTCCTCTTCCTCCACTATAAAACGAGTGTTAACCCTGTCCCACCCAGCAGTCCCTACCTGCTTCAGAACTAATGCACAACTTCTGGTTGCAGTCTTCTTGCTGCTTTGGCAAACCTTGCAGAATTTACTTTACAGTAAAATTAGTTCTTAGAACCCTCTGCGCTGGACTCTAGTCCTAGCTTTAGCAGTACACCTGCAATACCAACCTTACCAGATACCAGCCTGGCTCTGAAAGGCCTGCAGAAGCTAAAAGTAAAGCCTAGCTCCTTCTGTCCTCGCTGTTAGCTTTAGCCCAAACCTAATCCCTGCCTTGTCTATAGCCAAAGAATCTCTCAAGAGTCATGTCGACCTAGCAGGTTCAACTGACATGAGTCCCTGTCTGGTTCTAAATCCTGCACCTGGCCCTTAACCTAACACTGAGCACTAGTGAGATCCTACCTTATCTGGTACCAGCCTATTTTAAAAAGCAAAATACTTCTTTCTTGTTAATGCTGATTGCATAGTTTTGAGAATTCTAATAGTCCTGCAAGCTTTTTTATTCTGACTTCTGTATCCTGTTTCTTCCCAGCCAGTAGTAACCAGCCAGCTAGGTACTGTCAACAACATCATCCAGGTGAAGAAAACTGACTTTGAAGTATTCGATGCTTTGATGGTGGACTCCCAGAAATGTTCAGACATGTCTGGTATGAGCAGTATAAAATAGTAATTTTATATCACACTTCTTAGAGCTGTTAAAACTTCTGTCTTCCTTTATGTCTGGAGTTAAAGCTCCAGTATAGATTAACCTCCCCTTTTGTCAGGCCCTCTGGACACAAAGAAAGAATGTGGAATGCACAAAAGAAGACACCTCTGACAGAGCAATAGAGCTCATAGTAGATCTGACTGAGGAGGAAGTCATGTGTGCTTAATAGCTGTTTGCCTGTGAAATGTGAAATGACTGTTTTTAGCATGCTCGGTAGTGCATCAGTCTGTACCTTACAACATCGAACCAATGTTGACAGCCTATATTGTTCCTAGTAACATCTTGCTCTGCTAAGGAGATGGGCTGAGGAGGTTACAAGTTGTGTGTCAAGAGGCAGAAATTAGGTACATCTTAGTAATGCTACTATGGGCTGAGGAATATCTCATATCCTATCAGTTTAGTATAAGTGATCCATATCTTAGATCAGAATACTATGAAAAAGTTATTTTAGTCTGATGTTTCAGGTTCTAGTATAACAGAAGAGAGGTAAGATTGAGCTTAATCATCTCTGAAATCAGCCTTGCCAGCTGTCCTTTGTAGACCTTTGGAGGGATAGAGACCGTGACTCTATTCAGTGTTCAGAAGATCTGTCCTTTGGGCCTGAGGCAGAAGATGCCTTTGGCTTGTTTTTGCTGTATACCACTTTGCCCTGGACAAAGCGTTTTTGGAGAAAGTGTAATTTGTGAGAGTTGGGCGGTACAAGAATCCAGGAGGAGATTCTAGTACTTGAAGCCCTACCGTGCCCCTGCACCACCCACGTGTTGTAAAAACCTTTCATTATTTTGCTTTAAATTCTGAAAAGCGCTTTCCATTAAGCTGTCCCTGCACTGCAGTAACACCTTTTACATGTGCGTTCCTTTGTGTTTGGTACTTCCCTTGCAGGTAACATTGTGGCTCAATGCTTAATATTAAGTGTTTGATGCAGAAGTGACAGGCAGAGATGACAGTGAAGGTCTGGAGTGCAGTAGGCGCTTAGAACTCAGCCGCCCAAATCTGCACAGCTAGTCTCAAAGCAGACAGGTTTTGGCCATCTTAAGTCACATCTTGGGCAGTGACCAATCCTGTTTTATTGCATCAACTGCTGCAGCTCATGTATTTACATGCCATTGATTTATTTTGGTCACGTGTTCCTGGATGTGCGAATCCACTTCATACCTGTAATGAGCAGATATTCTTACAGGCTATTTTAAGAGTAAATATTTAACATCTCTTTGGCAGAGTTGTCGAGTTCACCTCCAGGACCTTACCACCAGGAGCCCTATGTTTGTAAGGCAGAGGAACGCTTTAAATCTCCACCCATTCTTCCTCCACACCTGCTGCAGGTCATCCTGAATAAGGACACAGGCATTTCTGTAAGTACATCAGTCTGTTTTTCTGAATAAGGGCCTTAAGGGTGTGAATGGACAGGGAAAAATCTGGAAGACTGAAGGAAAAGCCTTACAGTGGTTGCCATGTTTGTAAGTTTCATATTATATTAAGACCAGGTGGATCCATCTGAAGCAACGTATCTTTCTACTTGACTTAAGAGAACTGGATTGCTGTTTTATGCCCCCAAACCCTAATCTTCCTACTGCAACACTACTTAAATGTCAGGAGCACATAAGAAGTAATTGAGATCTGTTTCATGATGGCAGTGAGGATTCAGAGGGTTTCACCCTGGAGGGATCTTGTATCATTCTGAAACTTTGTCTGCTTTTTTTTGATGGACTGTGTGCAAGAAGCAGTACGATGCATTTGAGCATGTGGCTAGTTGCAGATGGTGTTTATCACCCATCAGCTCTGACAAGTAAGCTGTGAGTTCTGTTATTTTCACACTGTCTCACTTTCTCTTTTTTCCAGTGTGATCCTGCTTTACTCCCTGAACCCAACCATGTCATGCTGAACCACCTCTATGCACTTTCTATCAAGGTGAGAGGCCAGGACACATACTTCACACTAGCAGGTTTTAGATAACTATATAATATGCTCACTTGTTTTCAATCTCCTGTAGGATGGAGTGATGGTGCTTAGTGCTACACATCGTTACAAGAAGAAGTACGTGACTACTTTGCTGTACAAGCCAATATGAACATCGTAGTACTTTGTGACCAAGTATTCTGGGCCAGTGCAGTCTCAGAAAAAAAATATGCTTCTCTTACCAAATGTATTCCTGCTCTGTGCTGTAGCAAATGAACTCTAAATTCATATTGTTTCTGAGACTTCCAAGTTCTCCTATATTTGCCTTATTTTCCCAGTCCCACCTTGGATGTTCTTGGAGACGGCAGCTCCATGGCAACGAGACTGATGGCAAAGGTGTCACTGTCCGTTGTCACTTCAGTTAAAAAACACACTGATTCAATAAGGCTGAGAAATGTAAGGGCAGCAACAGATTAAGGACCTTCAGAGAGCCAGACTATAAGAAATAAACAAGCCAGCCCAAAGTCTAGAGAGTTCAGGATTCTCGTGGAATCTTATCTGAGCTCAACATCAGCAAAAGCAAGCCCATGACTGCTTTCATAACTTATGTGCATCAAAGTCACAATTATTTCAGTAGCAGGTTTCACACTTGTATGGCTGAAATAAGGGTGAGGAGTGATAATTATTTTGTAGCGTCTTTTCTAGGCAAAATCATTGACACAATCACCTGCGCGTTCATTTTTATTTTACAGTAGATTGGGGTGCTCTCTTTCTACTGTGAATAGCTCTGTAGTTTTTCTCTTCATGAGAACTGAAATATAACTTTTCCCCTGTGGAATTTCTGTAATTGAAGCAGTTTCAGTTGTTTTTACTGGCTGGGTTTTTCTGTAAATCATAAATGTGTCTTGTAGTAATCTGCTTTTGCAACCACTTTCCCTTGCTGTCTGATAAATTCCTCAAGCTGGGTTAGGTAGCTGTAATGAAATCAGGATATTCCATTCAGGGATTAGTTCTTCAGTAACAGCTGCTGTCAGCCAACTCAAAGGTGACTGTAAGGTACCTGCATCCAAGTGGCCAAACTCCTGCTGTGAGTGGCTGTAATAATGCTGGATGCAGCAGCATTGCACCTCCTGTGCCCAGGGCTGGCGCTGGGCCTCCTTGTCAGCAGCACTGACCACAGGTATAAAATCCCTGGTACTTCTAAAGCCAGGGCTGTGGTAATTGCTGCAGATTTTATTCTATTTTCTCAGTGATTATAGTAATGCCAGGTTGCCTGTATGTGGTATTTACAGCCTGTTTAATCCCCAAATAAATGTAACACTAATGCAAAACTGCCTGCTCGCGTGCCTCGGGCCTGCCTGGAGAACCCATCCCAGGAGCTGACCTGCTGGGTCTGTTCCTGTTCAGGGCTGGTGCCTGAGTGCCTGTGCCAATGACAAGCAGCCCCAGTCCCACTGGGGGAAAGAGCACGTGGAACAAAGCAGGGGGGACAAAAGCCGCAGCAGCCAGCATTCAGTGGAACCACAGTGGAGGGTGGCTTGCCATCCTCCTCTCTGTTCATTAGCCTTGTTGCAATATTCTGAGTCGCTCAGTAGATCTGGGTCTAGTGCAATGGTTTTCTTGGAAAACTTTCTTCATTCTGTGCTATGGATGGTATTTAGTATTCTGAAATACGGAATTGCTTTTGTTTTCAGCCTCTTTAGAACCAAATAAAACATTTTCAAGAAAAGTGGATGGTGCTGTTATTAGCCTTCCCATTTCTGGTGACCTTAGCTTCTTTGAGTCGTTACTTGTTATAAGTGGTGATTAGCTGATTAGCGTTTTATGCCTTAGTGGAGTGGGCAAGCTTTTGTCCAGAGATGCAGCTTGGTCATTCACAGTTACTAAGTTGTTAAAAGATGTGTTAGTATGTATTTGTGATGCAACATTTACAGTCCGAGTATTTGTTACAGGCCCCAGTGATCAGGTCAGAAAAAAAAAATTTGATCTTGGCCTTAAGCCACCCCTTGCTGTTTTTGTTAAAGCAAACCGTTTGTTGTTCTGAGCCTTTCTCCTGGGCAGTGTGTAATGCAGGTGGGCTGGGGTTTGTGGTGTCAGAGGCACACCAGGTACAGCATTGGCTTCAGCTGTGCAATGGGACAGCCTGCATGTAAGTTTATTAGCATCAGACAATACTAAGTCTGGGAAGAGGCTGGGGGTTGCATGAGCGGAGCTGGTAGACGCATATGCTGTAGGTGTAGTCTGCCTGGGTGTAGAGGGGCCATGGAGCTCAAGCTAGTTAGGTCAGGGCTTAAAAAAAAAAATAAAAAATTGAAAGAACAGCAAAGGGCAATGGCAAGCAGGTTGAAACAATTCCAGTTAACTAATTTTAACAGGATCGCCTTTTGTTGAAATGTAAGCTCAGTCAAAACTGCCATTTTGTCATATGCAAGACAGCAGTATTTATGGCCATGGTTTCATTAGTTCTTGCTAACCTTTGTTTTTTTTCTAATTACATATCTGCATGACTCACTCCAGGCTTTTCATCAGTGCTGAGATGATGGAACGACAGGACAGAGCCAAACATTTTATAGAAAACTGTGCTTTGTTTTTTTAAATGTGCAGAATATAACAAGCTCTCAGAAGGCAAAGGGTACTTAGTACATGGGGTGCACCTGGCACCATTTTATTGCCTCCCCCCTACACACCCTCCCCCCCCCCCCAAAAAAAAAAAAAGCTTTGCTTGTGCCCTTCAGAACCCAGGGTGAAGGGCCCCAGGTGTTTTGTTTTTTTTTGACCAAGCAAGCAACCCAGCCCAGCCCACTGGGGGCTTGCAAGTGCAATTACTCTGTGAACACGTCCATCTGTGCTTGTTCTGGATGGGTGAGCACAGCCACCCAAAGGCTGGGGGCCAGTGGCGGGGGGGGCTCCCTCCCAACCACAAGGAAGAGGGTGGCAACGTGGTGTCCTCCAGCACCTGTGGCTTCACCGAACATCTCCCAGGAGCCACAGCCTTCCTCCAGGTGAGCCCCTGCCACACCTCAGCCCCCCAAAATCCCTTCCTCCTCAGCAGGAGGACTGAGGACTCAGGCCCGAGGGCTGACAGCAGAGGTAAGTGGTGGCGGGGTGATCTCTTTGAAGGTGGGGAGGGGGGTAGTTGTCTGCCTGAGAGGTGAATGAATTAGCTGATCACACATGCAGTCCCTTATTATAATGGGATGAATCAAATCCCTCTAAAGGCAAAAGCTGGATGAAGTGTTGGATTTATTAGCTCGCTTACATTCCCCACCCACCTCTCACAGTCTGTGCTGTTATGTTTATTCTTGGCTGTTGCTAGGAGAACACTTTTTTTTTTTAAGGTAGATGCAGAGCCTTTTGTTACTTTCATTCTGGGACTCTGGAGTAAGCCATTACATTCTATAAATAACAGGAACTCCCTTCCCCCACCCCCCTAAATTTCAGCATGACATGGGGTGGTTGTGCTGAAGTGGATTTGTGCAGGGTTCTTGATAATCAAAAGGCTCAATAAGTAATTTTTTTACTCCACCAGTTTCTGGATTATTTTAGCTTTGTTACAATTCTGATCATGCATCATAGGACTGCAACAATGAGCTTTAAATAAGTATTCTTTGTGCACAGTAAAATAGAAATAAAGGAACATTTAACAAGTTAGCATTTCATCATATACATCAGATAGTAGGCACAATAGATAAATCAAGCAGCTTGGTTTTTATGTAGAGCATTTTCATGAAGAATGTCATGTAGACCAAAATGTAATAGGAGCTATTAGTAACCCTCCCACACACCCTCCAACAAGCCCTTTATTGGGGGTAAGGGGGCGGCTATGTGCACAAAACCAAAAACACTGAACAGTAGGAGGACAAATTAAGTTACTGTAGGCAGCAGTGTGAATATTAAAAACCTCTTCCTGTGAAAGAATACTTCAGACCCTGTAAAAACTGGTTCAGTTAAAAATAGATGTATTTACATTTAAGTCTGATCTAGCAAGTTTTCCCAGCAGGTGTAAGTTAAGATGTACAGCAACTCTGCAGGTTGTACTCAATCTGAATTAGATTTGTGAATGTTTCTTTTTTTAAAAAGTTGCAGCTATTAGGCCTTAAAGCACCAGCATAATACAGCAGTGGGATGAGTAACTATCTGTCCCCTTTGCTACCAGTACTCTGCTGGGATAAATCCCAAAACCTGTCATTAGATCACACTATTGTTAATTAAGATGTTTTTTTTCCAGCTCAAAATGCACGGGTCATTTAGCAGGGCCACATTCTTTTCCCATATACTCACACGTGTCTTACCTCTACCCACATCACTAGTTTTGTACGTGAGGGCAGAATTTAGCTGTAGGTGTTCGCAGCTGACTGCTGCTAGAGTAAAAGAGTTGGAGAGATCCCTCTGTTTTAGTTCATGTGAACATGCTTTGCCTTTGTGAAGCCACTTATGCTACTAGTTCAGGGCATAACGACTATTAAAATGCTAAATAGTCACGGTTAGCTCTTTGGTAAGCTCTGACGCCTATAGATTACACAGCCTCAAATGCTGGGTGCAGTATTAGGATGGCTACGGGTTTCTCTGTGTAGAAGGAAGCGTTCATTTCACCATGCCAGTCAAGATAGTTATTTGTTTTATTTGGTTATTGTTCAACAACAAAGTTCAATACTTTCCAGATGGAGCTTTGAACTGTCCCTCTAGTTCCCTCCCTTATCAATAATAAAAAGGTAATGAAGAAAATTCCTGTACTTTTAGATACCTAAAACCTCATTTATGCTAACAAGCTTCAGTTGCAATTTAATGTTACAATATTTCTTCATGGGAGCTAGGAGGATTAAGCTGAGGCCCCTCCAGTGTCTGAAGATGGCTGTCCACAACCACCATTAAAACAAAAAAGCTAGTGTTGAAAAACACAGTTTACAATAAAAAAGTAGAAACCAATTCAATTCCCTTTTGTTACGAATATAAAGTTTCTTGTAAATATGTACAGTCCTTTGAGCTATTTCTATAGCAGGAAGCATTTCACGAACAAGACACAAGATATACACTTTCAGGACTCAACAAGCCCATTTCTGAGGTCTTGAAGATCTTCCATGAGATGCAAAGATTTAAAGACTGATCTCAGTGACCTTTCAAAATATTCAGACCAGAAGACAAAACTTTCAGCAAGTTTCCTGCCATATCATCTGACCTAAAATAACCCAACAGACAAGAGAACAGAATACAATATTCATGAAACCTGCCAAAGGACACTGACAAGGCATTTGACTTCTTAGGGATTTTTAGAACAGGTTAGCACGGGCTTGCAAGGGACTAGCAGAAGTTTAAGAGTGTGGCCAAGGGAAGATTGGATGCAGTTTTGCTCTTTCCAGTTGTAAAGAACATGGTTGTTCACTTCGAATGTTGCTATTGCAGACTGAATGGTCAAAAATCTGCTTTGAAAATCTTTTGCTCTCTGCTTCATGTTCACAGCAAAAGAGAATAGAAAGCAATAAATGGCTCGAGGTTAGATACGCGGAAGCGAAGGCGAAGGTGTGTTCAGTAACCGCTAAAGCTGTTCATTGTGAGTATCCTCTTGTGCCGTGACATTTGGTGCTTATTGTACGGCAAGTTACAGCTCACAGGGATGAGCCAGCTCTGGGCTGCTCCTCTCCCTGGGGAACGTGGGCTCCTCGTGGGCTTTGAGATGGGGCTGTGGTGTAATTTCTGAAAGGACTACGTTTAATGCTGAGAGGAGAACACAACTGTGACTAATTCTTGTCATAGAATAAGGCTTGTTAACTCTTCATTGCCAAATTTCCAGAGTAATTAACGATTATTTTGCAGCGTAATCTAGAGGTTTCAGTTAATTTACAAGTGAGGTACAATACACTACTCAGCAAAGCAACCTAAAAGGAGAGAGCAGCCAGTGATGGTGCAGCAGCATGCAGTGAACTGTCATGCAGAAGACCTGGATAAAGTCTTAACACCCCAGTAGCTTATAGATAATGCACTTTGTCTTGGGGTAGGGCACATGGGATCACAAAGCGGGGTT
Organism: Cygnus atratus; assembly: GCF_013377495.2. Classification (NCBI taxonomy): domain Eukaryota; kingdom Metazoa; phylum Chordata; class Aves; order Anseriformes; family Anatidae; genus Cygnus; species Cygnus atratus. The sequence continues at coordinate 3,920,485 of NC_066378.1, forward strand.
CTTCCCTCCCCAGAGCTGCTCTAGAGCAAGTTTAGTGAGAACAAAATAACTCTCAGAAGTGGCAGGTGAACAGACTACAAAAGTAATTTTTTTGTGTTCTGTAAAGAATATCCAATCACACCTTCTATTGAACGACCTTGGCCCTTCTGTTTCCAGGCCACCAGGAATTCCCAGCACATCTCAGAACTATGATCAATTATCTGGTAAGGGGTGCTAACCACATTGAAGATCTGGGGTGGGACTCTAGTCCCATTTAATTTCCTTGATGAAGCACTAGGGACTAAAGTGAATACAAAAAGTTCATGAACTGCTTGAAAGAGTAACAGTAGTACAAAGTGCAAAAACAGGAGTGCAGGAAAGTGCAGAGAAATTAACTGAGATGCGAACAATCTTCAGAAGTGTCACATCTCCTGATGCGGAGCTAGCTTTGGCCCAGAAATGCTGTTTGGTAACTGGGCAGCAGACATGGAGTGCATATACTCAGTATATTTCCTTTTTTCTTTTTTTTTTTTTTTCCTGCAGGTCAAGATGAATAACTTTGTCTAGCTGAGACTTACACTGAAGACTGGTCCCAGACCTGGCAGGGAAATAAAATGACAGTTAACGTTGCACATATTTTTCTCATATATGCACAGGTGCCAGAAGCAGTACATCAGCTAACTACTGCTGAACAAGTGCTGCATGCCTACTTGCTTCTAGGTGGCATCATTCTTAAACCACTGACAACAGCAAGTATCAGCGCCACCCTGATCACAGCAGGCTCCCGCATTCCTTTCTCCAGAAATGACCTCCCCCTCAAGTCCTCAGTAACTCAATTTATGTTAGTAAATGCACCTGCACTTTCACATCTGAAGGACTTTAGCCTGTTCAAGGGCCAAGCTGCTTTTGCAATTACAGAACTAGCACACAGGAGGGTGTTCACAGGGCCAGCGAGCTGCACAACTTGTGTGTGCTATGTTTTGACAGAAATGAAGTGGGGTGAGATTTGATTTGCTCTTATACTTTACAGTCACCAGCCCTTCTGAAGTCCATGTCTTTTCACAAGAACAGAGAAGTTTCCAAGCTCCCGACTTACCTTGTTGACTTGAGCAAGAGGAGTTCTGGCACCACTCACGGGCATTCGTCCTCGGCTGCTCTCATCAAACAGTCTTCCAGGGGACCTTTCTCTGCGGGTGCTCAGAAGCCGGCCTGGAGATTTCTCCCTCTCCAGTGGTCGCCCAGGTGACTTGTCCCTCCGCAGCTCTGTCCTTCCCTCACGGTACCGATGTGGTGTGCTTGGTTCTCGAGGGTGGCTTGGACCTTCTGGTGGTCCTGGGCTTGATGCAACCCGCTTGGTTATGTGCTCGTTGTATGTGGGCGGACCTCTCTTGTTAGGGCTACTGTCATTCAAAAATAATGGACGCGAACAGCTGAGCAACAAAAACCTCACGTTAAATTTTCTTTTAGCAAAAATAAAGCTTTATCCTAACAGCCAGCAGTGTTTATGTGAAAAATCATCACACCTCCCTAGGCCAAGCTGAAAAGTGCAAAGAAGCTTTGATAGCTGAGCACTCCTTACATTAGCGACACTGGTAGGGTGCCTTAATAAATTGCTAACGTAAATCATGTGCATGTAACACGCCACAAAACTACATGTTTTTATGTACATAAGTAGCATAATTTTCCATATAAAAGTGCACTAAAATTTGATGTATTCATCTTCACATACAAAATTTGTCACTAGCTCCAGGATGCTAGGCCAAGTTAAGGTGAGCTACAAGCCTCTGTTCCACAGCTTTCAATGCACAGCAGCACTACCAACCGCAGTATTTATGCACTTAGCTGAAGTATCTGCTCTGCTGAACACTGTCTCCTTAAGACATCCATGCTCTTTTAAGAGGAAGGGGCTCTTGATTTAAAGATTCTTAAAGTCGATTTTTAGCATCACATCAGTATCATCTAAGGTCACCAAGTTTTGAAGTCGCAGTGGACCAACATTAACAGCTGAAGATCACAAAATATCTTTTACTTGGGTTTGTGGAAGAGATTACCCGCATGCTCCTACAGAGTTAATGTTTCTTAGTGCTCTGGATTCTAAAAGACAAGCGACTCCAGTCCTTGTTCCATTCCAGAATTACAACAACTCCAAGAATGGAAAGAGGCCGAACATTTGGGGGTAAAAGCCCTCTGGATTGAGTTTGCTTACACAAGGACTGTAACACACTGACTTTTTCATACCTGCGTGTAGCAGAAGATCCTCTGTGATGCTCATTGTTGGTCTCCTTCACCAGATTGCCCTTACAGCAAATCACTCTTAATTTGTCTTGGTAGGAGGAGGCCAAGTAGATAGCTCCAGATGAAATTGCAGGCCCTAGGTACCGTGGATTTGGTATCTCCAAGTGGGCTCGTGCAGGAGTTCTGGGTAAAATTGCAGGAAGAAGTCTTTACGATGACAACTCTGCACATTTTCCTGGGAAGTACACATATTCTTCAGCACATACTGTTCAAAATAATGAAAAAAAGAACTACTTACCCTAGAGAAGCTCGTGCCTGAATCTCTATCACTTCAAGGGAATTGAAGTGGGTCACAAAGAGATAGGGCTCCCTGTAGGCTGAAGGAACATCACAGAAACAAGTAAAGCACAATGTAAAATTCTCTATTAGAAACTTCTAAAAAGCATCAGTGAACACAACAGAACTCTGCAGCCCACTGGAGAAAAAACAGGAAAACTAGGTTTCCTGTAATACAACAGACAATACTACTAAATAGAGAGATAGAAGCTTAGAGAATTGCTCTGAAACTACCTGCATCCCAACAATTTTACTAACTGAAGTATTATGAATTAGGCATTAAAGTGCGCTATTAACTGCACAAAATCCATTAGGTAGAGCGAAAGGCCTGAAGGATCCGCACTGGAATGATACATTCTTGACTATTTCAGAAACTTTCAAGCATCATTAAAAATTCCACTAGCCAGTTTAGTCACTGTCAGACTAGGAACATTAAGGAAATACATAACTTAGGTTTACTTTTCCCTAATTGTTTACACCTCAGGTGGTCTGCCATTAGGATTTATAACAATCTTAAAAATTTCCATAGCTTCTGGGAGCACTGGAAGAGGGAAGAAGAAAGAGAACTGCTGAGGGTGCAGAATGCCTTTCCCATGGGAGCGTTTTCTTGTTTCAGTAACGTCCATAATCCCAGCGAATGTCCCTCTACACCTACCAAAAGCTAAAGGCAAGCGATTCCATTTCAGGTCATCCGTCCTACTGCGTCTTCCATAGGAATCCACAAAGACCCCGAATTCTGCCAAGAAAAGTAGTGTTATGTCATAAGCAAGTGTCTGGGTATTGACTCACAGTGAGAAGGTGCTCACTGTCTTGCATGTCCTACAGTGCCTTGACATTGCATTGTCTAGATTTAGGAGAACTTGCAGTACCAAAAGGTACTTAACTTCTAGATCTGTTTATACCAATTAAGGTAACGTCATTATTTCATCTGTTTTTACAGCTGGGAAAACTATGAAACTCCTACTGTAACTCGCTCAGAATTGCTACTACTGGGCTTTTGAAGACTTCCTGTGCATTTCCAGGACACTATCCTAGAGAGCCAATAAAAGCAGCTATATGAAAAAACAACGCACCCTCTTTTTATCAGCACAAGAAAATTAAAAAGGTCTCATGTATATATATGGAAACCAGACAAGAATTCCAAAGTTTGAAAACCCCCTAATGTTTTATCAGGCTGATCAAACACCTGTCTGCACTGAACACTGACTACAATCCCTTCTTTTTTGGGCACAGAAGACTATTTGTGGTAACTGATCCACAGGCACAGAGCACTTTTAAGTCAGAATCAAGCTGATCAAAAGTGCTTCAGCAGACTGGATCAGGAATGGTTATTGTAGCACCAGCATCCTGTGCATCTTACTGTTTAAATCACGGGAAGTAAACTGTTCAGCTTTCTATTCCAACAGTACCTTCTGACAGTTCACAAACCAAGAGCAGGTGTAGTACAATCATACAACACACTTACCATGGAAACACAGCAGATATTCCTCCCTCTGCCCCGTTGGGTTCACCTGGATGATACTGACTGGGAAACTGTTGGTGGATGCAGCAAACACAGCAGAGGCCAAAGTATGATCATTTTTATCCAGAAACTCTGCAAAGAGAATGGGACAACCAGCTTGATCAGCACCCTTTTTTCCCCCCCAAAGCAGTACTTCCATCTCCACCAAAAGAATCTGTGGAGCCATTTGGTGCATTCCTTAGGAAATGCCTCCTACCCTCCAGCGTATACTGTTTCATCTCAATTTCATAGAATTTGTTGGTTCCAATGATGATGCTGTAAGTGGTCAAATGTATGCAGCTGCAAGGCTCTGAGGTTTCAATCTCCTGGAAAAGAGGAAAGTATAGGCCAATATTAGTTCCCTGTAATTCTTTACAGCTATTAATTATTCTGGAAGATTATACATTGCTACACTTATAAAACAGACAGTCAGCAACCCCAAAGTCATTAACCATCTCTCAAAAACATGGAAAAGTAATGGTTAGAAGGAAATGTTTTTATTTTGTTGCAAGTGACATTTGCTTGAATATAGAATTGTAGGTCAGCTCAACTCTGGGTGCTAACCTTACTGAGAAACTCTTCCTTTCTTGAAGATGCACCATCCTGGAAGACATTCTGCTGTGTAGCTCAGTTTTCTGTAGCAGCAGACTGCTTATTTATAGCAGACCACAGCCACACCGACAACTGCACATCTGAACAGTGTGTCTGGAGATGACGTATGAGCAGGACTGAGCAGTTAAGAGTTCAATCAGAGAGATGTCACTGTGAAGTATATCAGTTAAATTTGCCCCAACTCCTGAATAGCTGTGCTAAAACAATCACTTCCTAGCCTGGAAGTCGCTAAGATTCAGAGCAGCTGCTAGAAAGGCAGACAGAAGATCCTAAGACAACTGCAGTAGGATTGACCCAATCAAGTCCCAAACTCTTACAACACAAGGAACAAAACTCTTGTCAGTAGTCATGCCCACCACTGTGATTTGCCCAACAGAAAGAATCAGCTCACTAATGCATCTCTGCTGTGAACGTGACTAAGAAATTAGCTCAATGGCTCATTAAAGATGACAACGACAAACATACACAGTCTTCCTTCCTTCCTTGTGCAAAGTAACACAGTACATTGTCCACCAAGATTTGCATTATGACTGAATACCTAGAAAAGCTCTGCAGGCTAGACTGACAACACAGACTTTAAGATCTTCTGAGGATAAGGCTCCTTGCATAACCCACATTTGCTCCCCAAGCTGCTTCAATTAATCCATAACAGTCCCTGATGGAAAGGTCTCAGAAAACAGAATCCCTTCATGAAAGTTGCCGTTCTCTTTTCTACAATAAAGTGTGGCTACTGCCACATTCATTGGGATTTCATTGGATCACAGAACTGATGTGGTTATAAATTAGGACGTTCTAACATCTGTACATTCCAGCCCACCATTTTACCATGAAACCCTATAGCAATCAGTTTGATTTGCCTCCATCCTAAGCTGTAAAGATCACTTCAAATATTTGTCTCCAGAGTCATGGATTTGATCTAGACTTCTTTGATCTCTACTGTCTATTGTTTACCCTACTTTATCTGGAAATTTAGTTGGCAGCACAGAAGAGCATATTCTGGGCTTGCTGCCATCTTGTTAGGATCTAAATTAGGTTGTCTGGATCAGTGAAGATAAGGAAAACCTGTCTTCTAAAGCACGCCTTTGCACATTCTTTCTGTAAGCCCTTGTCAAGGCACTCCGCACCATGGAGAAGCTGAATGGCAGCACTAGCAGAGTGGTGGCTGTGCATCTTCAGAGTTTCCTGTCAGCTCATACTCCATTGTGAGCAGGACTTGATATCCGCTACAAAGCTTGTACACATTCCAAGTTTGCTGTTATCCTCGTTGTCTGTGCCAAGATCTTCTCCAACAAATGTATCTTAACTTCACAGGAGGCCAGCGCAAAGAATGTGTGCCTGCAGCTGGCGGTCTGAAGGAGTTGCAGTGGATCTGCTTTTCATATCCACGCTTAGCAGAATGAAGCAATACGTGTGCCAGTACCATGCAGTACCAGTGGTGCAGGCAGACATGCTTCCACGCACAGGAGGTGTACACACAGCTGTGTAAGGTCTGTATCTTACTGCCTTGTTGGCTGGCCAGAAGAAAGGATGCGTGTATCAGGGCAAGTATAGCAAACAGCTGCCTGTCCTGTGATGGGATAATACCAAATACACTTTGATTTCCCTCAGAACAGTAAACAAATTCAGATACCTATTGCTTCTTTAATTGCAAAGAAGAGAGGTCATTTGTTGAGGATTTCTCCAAAGGGAATAAAGGTGAAAGAACACTGCTGGATAACTAAGAAGAAAGCCTTTCTTGGGTAAATAAGCAGGGGTACAATTACAGCTGTGTCCGGTATCTCAAAAAATCCCAATTCCCTGTTCTGCATCTCTCCAAATATGCCAACCCTTGGTGTAGGAACTTGCTGCCTGCTTTCTTTTTAGTCTGTGCACATTGCAGTTTGCTATCATTTTAGCTGGAAAGCAAATGTCCTTATGGATACACAAAAAGTTTAAGGTGTTCACTCCAGAGCAAAGCAAAGTCTTAGTGCAGGGTGTCAATTGCCTTAGCTACTGAAGAGCATTACTAAGCTTACCTTTCTGATGCAGAACTTGTTCAAGCTCTCGTTATATCGCAGAACAACCACTTTATTGGGCATGGCTGCACAGATACAAAGACCATTCTCGACCTGTAGGGAAGTTTACAGGCAAAGTTTAGGGTGGTAATGGAGTAAATTCTAATGCTGAGTGTATGGAACAGATCCAAATTTCTCTCAACACAAAAAGAAGTTTGCAGAGTAGTAAGGTAGTATAGGTGAAATAATGAAAAGCCTCTTCAAACTCAGAATGTAAATTCGAACTGCTGCTATCATTTCTTTTATACTTGAAAAAAGTTAATAAAAATCAGAAGTTTCTCCACAGAAAAATGTTTCATTAAAAGGAATAAAACTGACAAAAGTTAGGTTTAATTTTACCCCCTCAAGCTGTTATCTTAAACATCTCTTTGAACTGAATGATGTTTCATTTGTTATCAAAGTAGTCTGCAGAATTAATTGTTAATGAGATGATTTTTTTATTTTTATTTTTTACTGTGGCTAGATGTTCCATAATGAAACTGGGAATTAGCAGAAATATCAAACGTTATCAACTGACACAAGCACGTAAATAAATTTGCTAACCTGGAAACTGTTACATGACATTCAAGAACAAATAGCGGATGAATTTCACTAAGTATAAATCTTAAAATTGAAGTCAACTGTGAGGAGACATGCTATGCTTTGCTGGATTTCTTATTATGTAGAAGTTCAGGATATACCATCATGCCATCCTGACTGAATTTATTTGTATTTGTAGTAGATCCTCCAAATTGGCTCCAGCTCAGTCTCTTTTCCATCTGTACTCGTCTTATTTCAAGGAAAAGATTTAAAACAGGAATACAGACTTTGGATTTGTTGCCAGTGAAATAAAGATTCTGATTTGATTAATATTAAACTTGGTATAGACTAAAGAGTGGTCTGGGAGCAGGAGGGAACTCTATCCTACCTTGCCAGCAGCAAAAAGGTGACATCCTTTGACAGCCTCAAAGACATTTGGTGAGATATCAGGCTGGGCTGGGAGGTGAGACTGGGCTAGCGATTGCTTCACTTTTTTTACATCCACGAGACACAGAGCCCTTTCTTCTCCTGCAGACAAAAGCGGTTACATTTTGTCAAGGGAAAGCTCCCTGTTCTCTACAGGTCTGTTCTGTTACCTAAGCAGCAGCTTATCATTACAGGCTGTTACCACAGTAACAGCCACAATGTACCATGTACAATTCATTTAATATAATTCTTATTAAAAGTGAAACAGAAAACTTAAAAAAAAAAAAAAAAAAAAAAAAAACCACACCACACAACCAGCAGTAAATCCACAGGGATAACAACCATGGATTATTAGTGTTGCTAAGGTCTGGTAGAACATCATTAATAATGACCTCATTAGGACACTACCCAAAATTAGCCAGGAAGTTTTTTTTTTATTCTTTAGAACTCCTTAAAGCGAAAGGTTCGTTAACCTTTCTGTGCCAACATAACTGGCAGTGGGTTTCCAAGTGCTCCAATAAATTGCATTACAGACCAAGCCTGATTCGTCTCAAGAAGCCTAGGGACTCAGTAACACAGCCTTCTCCTAAAAGGAGAGAATGCTGGTGTTCTTTCATAAGGCAATCTTAAACAAGCACTTTAACACGTCCCCATTTTGTTACGTGCATCAGTGTTTAGAGCAAGAAAGGTTGAAAGTCGTTGTTGGCCCTAGGCCACAGAGATCACACGATGGTCCTCAGTTTGTTGACTATGTTAAAAAGATGGTATGTACGGATTAGGAAGGAACGTGCTCAGTAACTAGCTCAACACTTTATAAACTTGCATTGGGCTGTTTGCTCTAGGATGTAGTCAGAGACCCTTCTCAAGCCTCCACCACTTTTCTGTGGAGCCCCAGAGAGGACACGAGCACTCCAGGCAGGTTCTGCTCCTCCTTTACTGCAGCTGCTCTGCAGTGTCTCCTCCTCCTGTATAGCAGGGGAAAGAGGAACAGGCTGATTTTATTTCTGAACTGCAAAGGGCTCAGAATGGCTACCCAGTTCCATCTGATTTCAGCCTAGCTGAATTACCTAGCTGCTCCACTCACTTGCCTATGAAAGTCATATGAAAAGGAGAAAATAACAAAATGGGTAACTGCGGCTTAAACCCATGGACACCAAGAGTGCTAAGATAAAGAAAACAGGGACACGTTTTGGAACTAAAACCAATGAAGACTGACCTCTTTACAAATCAAAGCTGGAAACTTTTTATCTCTGTTCCTCACTCCCTCAACTTTGGAAATCAAGAAATCGCTTTCTGTCACTTGGAGGGTTAACTAAGCCTTCAATCAGATATTCATTTACATCAGACAATGCTGCGTTAAGCACAGTAATTGATTCCTGATAATATGCTGATTTAAATAAATGCATAAATAAAAACTCTGTAATTAATCTAAAGGAAGGGCGGTGAGTTTCCTCCTACCAATACAACACAATTACCACAAAGTTACTGCAGGCATATATGGCAGCAGATAGCCCCCTACCTGCTATCATGAGTAGCTTCTCCAGATCCTTGATGAGGTGAATTTGGAAGACAGCACCCACTCCTGGGATGTGCGTTAAGGAATTCTTTAATACATTCAGGGCATAGAGACCTTCCTCTGCACCCACAAGTACTACCTACAGTGAAAACAGGAAAAAAAGAAAAATAGCACATGTGGTGAACAAGGAATGCTCCAAGAGCAAGCTTGAATAATTTCATTTACCAGTGAAGAGGAAAAAAACAAATCAATAACCAAGTATACAATTACACACACACATGTTAAGATACAATTTTCATGAAAGAACAATAAAATATTCAGTAAGGTTCAACTGACCATTGTCATTACCTGGTCACTAAAGGGCATTGTGCAATTTATATCCAAACGGTCTTCACCTTCTAGCTTCAGCAGGGAGTTTCCAAGCAATTTCTGCAAATGACAGAAAGAATTTTTTTTTGTTGAGTTCATCTTGATCTCTTTCTCTACTAGTATTTTAACAATGTAAAGTCATCATTTCAGATGGGAGAAAAGTTTAGCACAGATTTCCTTTTCTGAGAAAGCTAAAAGTTGCAGGGTTTCCTCCTACAAAAGAATTAGTATACTTTCATCTACATGAAATACAATTAGAATTAACCTAAACTCAGACAGAACCTATTGTTGTCCCTATCCTTTCCATTTCCCTCCATCTCCTGTAATGGAGCAGTGACATTTTTCGAGAAGGACTAAAAAAAAAAGTCCAAATGTCAGTGGGAGCTTATATATTTTCTCAGAGACGGAAGAAATGTTAGCATGAGAGACGATTTCCCCCTCGTCAGACATTCACTACCTCCAGAGCTAACATTTTAACATATAATGCCATAGAATCAATTCTCCCTTTATCAGAAAATAAAGGGTTATCAGTACAACAGTGTTAAAAAAGGCTATCCAGAGACAAAACAACTCAATTTAACCTCTTATTCTTATCAGAAATAAAACTAAAAGTAAAAAACAAACACAGACTTCCCCCCCAAGAAACAAAAGGAAATCCCATCTCCCTAAGAATGGAAGAAGGAGCTTTTTGTTTTTTTCTTTCAAGGTTTGCTCATTCCATGTGGTACATTAGAGGATTAGATTTAAACCACATCCTAACTCCTAACTGCTGTTTCTTCCTTCTGTTTGCTGGAATTAGAGATCATTTTGGGGTCCTCTTACTATATGCCCCAACTCTAACGAAGGCTATTGTAATATAAAACTTCAGTCTCACAAGGAACTAGTTCCTGTTACTCATACTGTCCATCTCAAGGCAGAAATAACTTACCTTCAGTTAAACCTCAGTGTCTCAAATACCAAAAAAAAATATTTTTCAAACACTCTGCTCCCTCCCAGAATATTTTATTATTAAAAGAAACTTTTATACTCACAGCATCAGCCTCAGCTTTTTCTCTGGAAACTCTCCCACCTGCCACTATTGATTCCAGTGCTGTGACCCAGCGCTGTTTGTCAGGGAAGCTGGGTGCTAACAGGTAGAGTGTTCTACCAGGCCAGCAAGTGGTGTGTGGATGAGACTCCAATTTTAGGATATATGGCACATCTGAGATGTTGTATAGATAGAATAAGACTTAGATTAGTTTTCAGAATATTGTCAGTGGACTTATATCAACACCTTTCAGTGTCATTGGAGAGAAGTTGTATTTAGCAGGATGTGTTACCATGGCAATTTATACATAGGTTTCTCCTTTACAGGTCCTGCATAGGCTAGCCACTTAAAGCTAAGTAGTAGATAGAGGTATGCAAACCATACTTACAAGGCTGTCTCTAATAAATAAGAATCATTTCTTGTCTTTTATTCAAAAGAGAAACATTATGGGAAAGCAGTACAAAACCAGCCACTCAACTAAAGTTTTCCCTGTACTGTTCAAGAAAAATCTATAAAAATTGCTTGTGGAAACCTTTGTTTTTAACAGTCTGTATCCTTTAATGGCGAAGTCAAGACATACATAATCTTTTCATCAGTTCTATTGAATACATACAAATCAAAACATTAACATTTTTTAATAATGAGACTGTATATACACCCCACAGTGTTTCTAAGTTAATAGCTTTCTGGTTAGAGTACAATGGTGGCATGAATTACAAAATTTCACACTTCATAGCGAGCACTGAGCAAAGAAATTTGAAATAAACCAAGTATGCCTTTAAGTATGTTACAAAATACTAATATTCACTTCCACTTGGCTTGATGGTTATCTTATTCACAGCTCAAGTACCATGACAGAAGCAACGGCCTGTGTATCTAGATGACTAACCTATTCACCTAATTCAGAGAGAGGTAACCTCATAATTGCACGGTTACAAAATAAAAGTTAAAGAGAGAAAAATCTGTTCAGCCAAACAGAATGCCAACTGATGTCAAGCCAGATGAAATCCATTTGACCTCATGTACATAGATTCTCACCTGTCTTTGCTGTATTGGTAAGTTCAGTAGCTCCTACAGCTCCATGAACAGTTACGTCACCGTCAGGAAGGCAGAGTTCAAATTCTTCCAGAGGCCTCTGTCCAGCTGCAGAGAGAACGGGGAGATGGACTAAGAAGAGCAAATAAGTAGTGAGAAAATACCTGTGATAGCAAAATGAAGCGCATACACCCTGGATATTTCCCAGCTGGACTGTAGTGACATACCAGCCAATAAAACCATTAGGGATCTAAAAAAAAATCAACTATGTTGCCTTATTACAAAGGAGTAACTTAATTAGGTATAGCCACAGCAAACAATCCTTAGGCCTCTCCAAACAATATCTGAATATTGAAAGAAAAATTGTTCTTCCTAGAAATGCTGTTACCTTCTCTTGCTTCTGCATCATAAATGAGCACTTTTGTTCCTTCCAGGACAATATACTTCCTGTCCCAGCCCTGCTGCCCACGTTTATTATTCCTGAAGAAAATAAGCACAAAATCGCATTGGATTTTCTACCTGGATTATGAACAAAACAAACATGCAAATTGTAGGAAGAGATTTCAGTGATAGTAAGAAACTGTAATGGGCATGTACCAATTATCACCTCACATGAGCCAGGATAATATATAAAACTTTTCCAAATGTTTCAGCACCTGATATGGTACCAAGATTCATGTTTATACCTTGGCACTTTCATCCACCCTTCAAGACGTAGACTGCTGCTTGGCTCCTTCAGCTGCAGACCGGGAGAATTCATTTTATCCCGGCAGAATGCTTCAGAGAAGTGTGTGGCATATTCTGCTGGCAGTCCACAAGTAGCTGGCAAGCAAGTTGAGCATTTTGGGTGACACATCACCTGGCATTCTGACAGAAGGACAGAGAAAAACTTATGTAAAACGACAAAAAAAGCACGGCGCAGTTGCTTCAACTTCTAATGCACAACCCCCAGCTTTTGTAAGAATTTCCTTCTACTCTAAACCATCAGATGTTTTCTAATGTAGAATGTTTGCACCAGGAAGTTTCAAAATCTTCATGCTTGGTCGTTTATTAAACTTTCACTGAAAATCTATTCTAGACAGCTGATCCTTTTTCATTCTACTGCCATGTTACACTCTGTTCGCGCACACGCTCTGCTCTTACCAAGACATTTAGATGCTTGCCGTCCAAAGTGCACAGTATCCAGACATACCGCACATTTTGTTGCTCTCATATTTAGCCCCACATTAAAACGATGTGGGATATTGTGATGCATTCGCTCTTTCAGGCGCCGACTGTACTCTGAAAGGGACAATATCTATTATCAGGATTCAAACTGTAACAGGGATGAAAATTATAGTAGGTTCGGGCATTTTAAAGCCAAAGGAATTAAAAAGTGATAGAATATCCCTATCAAAGCCCCAATGAACATAGACACTGTCTATTTTCCTTTGCAATCTGCAAATCTTAAACTACATCTCCACCTCAGTAACTACCTTATACAGGTGCACAGAATGGACCATTCTCAAGTGGCACATAGAGCTGAAACTGCTACTGCTTGGTGTAGCAAGATTATGCCAATCAATCCAACTGAATTTCAAGTCTGCACTTAACTGCAATTCTTATAATGTGCTAGACTAATCACAATTTTGCTTATAGATAACAAACCCTTCAGCACCTATACTTTTGTAGTCAATACACAGCAGGCCGTTTCCATACAGCCTTCATACTAACCATCAGTGCCAGCATATCTTAAAGCATACCTAAAATACCTGTTAGTGGATCTATTCTGTATTTTTGGTCATTAAGGAATAGAGTTAATCCTTCAAGGCATGCTCTTTTACTGAATAACATGATTCTATTTCCTGACCATGATCTGCCACTGAAGACATCTTCCTATGCTGATGCTACCCATCCTTACAGTACCCTGTGCCTCCCTAGTATCTGATGGTGGGACCTATTTGTGCTTTTGTCTTTTCCATTTTCTTCTAAAGACTCAAGGTTGTAGCTCAGAGTCTCTAGGTTTGACACTCATTCTTGAATACCAGTTAGTTAAGAATAAAAGAGCAGAGCCCTTAATCCATTTACTTTTTCTGATGAACCTCTCCCTTCCATTCTCAGTAATATGGAAGTGTATCCCCTTCTTCTAGTTAATAGGGTATCAATATCTTTGACCTGGTAACTTCCACTTATGCCTAACCCAAGTCTTCTCCTCCTATTACCAAAAATCTTGATAGAATCTTTCTGCTCAGCAGAACAAATCTGTATGCAGCTTAGACAAGTAAAAACTTTAATTGCTAAGGAAACAGCCATAAATCCTTTTGATCAACGCACAGAACAGTACAGAAAACATACTCCTTTGAAAACCAGAAGTTCACCAAGGACCTACCCTCTGGTGTGGAAGATTCCTTCCTGCGACTGGAGGGTGGAGCGAGCAGACTGATTGGAGTAGGCTGATGCTCTGGTGAGCGGACTATGGCAGACATGATGATCTGCTGCCTGGCTGTGGCTGGAGTGGATGGATGAGGGTGGTCTGCTATTTTCCGATGAGCAGCTACAGATGAGATAAATATCACTCATCAACATAACCAATATGAAGAACTAGTTCATAGCAGTGGTTCTGTGCAACCATTCAATGGTTGCAACCGGCAGAAAAATGTGTAGCCTTACTGCATCTTCACAGCAGTAGATAAGACTTAAACAACACACTACTGCTCTAGTGGCATACAATTAAAGGCATGTTTTCAGACCAAAAATGTGCGTCTCCTCCAGATTCACCTTTTCTGCTAACTCCTACCTTCTTCGCGAGCAGATCTGAGCTCAATGCGTGTTTTCTGTAGAGCCTCCTCCAGCTCAGCAGAACGAGCTTTCTCCTTCTCCAGTGCCACTTTCAGCTCATTGTATTGCAGGGGAACCTGTGTGGGTAAAGAAGGGTCCTCTTTCCGCCGACTAAACAGGCCCTAGCAACAGAAACACACAGACAACTCCTAACTCCTAGTAAGAGATGGCTTAAACTAGGCAAAGTGAAACTAGCTAGTGGCAGTCCGGCCAGAGGGCCTAATGGTAATTCTGATATAAGTAAGGATGGATTTTTATCTCATACTGGCACTGGAGAAAAAGTGTTGAGATATGGATTAATTTACAGAGGGACAAACATTACCTGTTAATACTTACACCTTGAGTTTCCGAAAGCATCTAAACAGAGGATCTCAAAATATGTAGTTAATTTAAATTCAAAATGACAGAACTGCTTATGACACAGATGTGACAAGCCACATCACCTGACTAATCAACCCTATGCTACAAGACAACCACTCTAGATACAAAGTATGTTCATACACACATACATACTTACTGTTATAAAAAAGAAAAAAGCATGATATAATTAAATTAAAACTCTGTATTCCTACAGCCTCATTGATGTGTAGCTACTGGGTTGTAACCTAAGTATTGTGGGAATAACAAAATACCGGAAAGGCCACGTGAAAGACATTCTGCCTTGTAAAGCTTGTGCTCAGTGACTTGAATACTTAGATGAGGACACATTTGTGTTGCACAAAGAAAGATAAAACAGAATATTTTGAATACACAGCACATAACTAATCACAAAGCCATCATTTAACTCCGTGCCTCAAACCTTTTTCACCCACCTTTTTCTTTTTTGCTGGTTGGTCCATCTTTGCCTGCAGGAAATCAATGAGTTTGGTTTGCTGAGAAATAGTGCCCTCCATTTTCACTTTTTCATGGGAATAGAGAACCTGTGAAACAAACAAACAAATACGTAAGCAATTTCATCCTAATAGTAGAAACAAACAGACAACTCAAGAGGAGAACGGAATTAAAAACAGTGTATTTTGAAGTGTCACACAGAAACAGTAAGCCACATCCCAAAACTCCACATTAAAGAGGAAGCACAGTCCTGCCCACTGTTTCCTCACCCTCACCTGAATGTTTTCCAGCTGATATTCCAGATCACTTCTTTCAGTCTTCAGAAGGTCTGCTCGATCTAGAGCCTCCTGTAGTCCTTGAGTTAGGCGGAAGATGTGATTCTTTTGCAAATCCATTTGCTGCTGCAGCTTTGCCTGCTGTTAATAGGAAAACAAAGGCCAGTGTTTGTTTTTTTTTAAAAAAAAAACTATTACATATTAACATTCCTGGTAAATTAAGCATATTGCACAACTTAAAACTAAACTGACACTTTAAAAGCTAAAAAACTACAATATTCTAGAAGTTTTCCTTCCCTTCAAAATGCATTATGACTATTTCCATGTAGTGTATTGACATTAATTCACAGCAACAGAATTTCTTTCAACTATGTGTTCAAGCTAATTGCTTTTTAAGCATTTTAAAATTTTGTAATTATTAATTGTACTGCACACACATGAAGTAATTTGCATGCCATTTCTCAAGTCCTCTATGCAATCACCAAAAGCCATCTCAGCTGTTCCTAGTAAAAAAGATCTTTCCTATAAACCAGAATAAACTCCTGCCTCTATTCACATGAGATGAGGAAATGTAAGTCCAAACATCTACATCTTTGTCTCCAAACAACAACAGAAAAGAGCACATGATACAACTACTCCTAAATAGTTTTCTTGATGAGAAAATCCCCAAGTATGAAAACCACCAATGCTCAGATATTAATAAGAGCCAGAAATTTTTCACTGCGATTCATAACGAAATTATCAACTCTACAGTAACTTGCCAGTGCCCCAAGTACATCAACGGGTTCTAACTGCCCTATGCAGCCTGCAACCACCTTTCTCCCAAAATCCTCCTCTACAAACTCTTCCCCCACTACCTAGGTTTTGGCCTGCATTCAACGTCTCACTGATATGGTGCAGGTGTGTAAGGTGTGTAACCTTGGATCAGACCTCTGTGAACCCAGCTGAATTATGAAAAAAAGAGCCATGAAAAGCCTCACCTGTGGCCTCCACCCCCCATGCACCCTCAGCACATTGGCTCCAGAGCTGTTTTTGAGCTATGGTCCTTGCCCTTGCTGTGTCAGAACTATTGTGTAGGAATGCTGTGCCTGGGCATGGACACTGCCTTGCAGAGGTGACCTAGGATGTACCTTGTCACTACAGGCTTGTCCAATGATCTCCAGGGCACCGGCTTAACCCAATTACTGTCACCAGGCCTGATCTGGTCTTCTTGTGCGGGTACTGTGGGACTGTGTCTACTGGCTGCAAAGTCCCTGTCCCTGCCCACCTTGCTGGCAGCTCTTGGCTCCCAGCTCACCTTTTCTTGCGCAGCAGTTCACCTTTACCCTCCCTGCTGTGGCCACCCATTTTGAAAAGTTTTAAGTAAAAACAAAACCCCTATCTTAATTCTCCACAGTTGTATATGAGAAGAACAGATATGTAATAACTGCTACCCACACAACTTCCTCCCTTCTTCCCCGCACTATGGAACCTCCTTAAGTTATAACTTGAATTTACAAGGTTACCTCTTCCAGAAGCCTCTGCTTGAGCTCCCTTTCTGTCTCAAGCTTCTGTTGTAAACTGCGTGCATTCATCTCCAACATAGCGTGCTTCTTCTCCAGGTCATTGAGCTAGGCAGGTGGGATAGATGATCAGGACAAGGCTAATAAACAATGTTCCACAATCTTAAAATCCAACTTTACAAAGCATACACAAAAGAGAAATGGTACAACTACCCTTTACTTAGTATAACGGGCTGTGGGGGGACAACAATTTGGTATGTCACTGCTCAAATTAAAAATGTGGACATCAAGTTATTGACGGAATGCATTGTACACTCCTGGGACAGGCCGCTTTTACCTTCAGTCTTTCTCAAAATGGGCACAAGTACAGACTGGGAGACGAGTGGCTGGAGAGCAGCCCTGCAGAAAGGTATCTCGGGGGGGCGGGGGGGTTGGTTACAGGAGGCTCAGTATGAGAGGACAAACTGCATTTTGGGGTGCATCACACACAGCACAGCCAGCCAGGCAAAAGAGGTGATTATCCCACTATACTTAGCATTGGTGCAGCCTCACCTGGAGGTATTATGTGAAGTTCTGGGCTCCACAATAAAAATGTGTGTGTGTATATATATATATATATATATAAAATTTATTTTTAATTTATGAATATAAATAATATTATATATACACATGTATATATAAACATAAAAAATACTGCATCCAGAGGAGGGCAACAAAGCTAGTAAAAGGGCTGGCAGACATGTCCTATGAGGAGAGCCTGTGGACACTTGGTTTGTCTAGCACGGAGAAAAGTAGGCCAAGAAGTGACCTCATTGGTCTCTGCAACTTCCTGAGCAGGGGAAGAAGAGAGGGAGGCGCTCTTCTCCCTGCAAACCGACGACAGGATGTGCAGGAGTGGCACAAAGCTGTACCAGGGGAGGTTCAGACTGCATGTTAGAAAAAAATTCTTTACCATGTGGGTCATCATGCACTGGAACAGGCTTCCGAGCAAGGTGGTTGATGTCCCATGCCTGCCAGTGGGCAAGAGGCATTTGGATAACGCCCTCAATGATATGCTTTAACTTTGGGTTAGCCCTGAAGTGGTCAGGCAGTTGGACTGAATGATCTTTGTAGGTCCTTTCCAACTGAACTAATCTATTCTAAAATGAAATCCCAGGTCTTTGGCTTGAAGACAGAATTCTGCCCTATTGACCTCCCATCTGTGATCTTTAATCTGCCCCAGCACCTTGAAAAAGCTGCTCAAGACCACATTTCTAGAAGTAACATCTCTATAAAAGACAAGTATCTCAGCTAACAATAAAAGTTTCAGGCTGGAAGTTACTTACCTTATCAGAAAGGCTCTCAGCTTTGAGTTTTTGTTCCTTTAGTGCTTGCTGGAGGGCTAGAATCTCTGCCTTGTGTTCTTTGACAGCTAGTTCTACCACCTGGCGAGATTCAGTAATACGCTGATCTGCTCGCACTCTGCATTAAAATGGAAAATGCTGTTACTTAACTCCTTTCTGGGTTTGACCTCTTCCTAGCATGCAGTGGCATCAATAACTTTCAGGGGTTCGCCTCAAATTCAAGATGTTGCTTTATAAAGCCTGTTTGTTGCGACACTTCTATTATATAACCCTGTTCCTGCCCCTGCTAGAAAAGCAGCCTGAAGACCCCACAGTAACAATTTGGAGCAAGGACTAATTTTCCATATAACAAAGTAGAAGAAAAAGAAAATCAAGACTTTTATAAATTGCAGTGATAAATACCATTCCCCTTGAATTGCTCACTTGTAAAGAAACAAAAGGAATAATATTACTGGTGAATGACTATTAACTAATATACCATTTTTAGAACTACCTCACAAGAATTTATATTTAGTTCCAACTCCCATATCCTATTCTAAAAATGCTTTGTAGAAGCTCATACAAGTTAATAAAAACGTGCAATAGAGAGAGAAAAGACCTGCTCTGTTTCTCAGTATCCAGCATCCTCTGCAACTCTCTGACACGACATTCAAACTGAGACTTCTCATCCCCTAGAACGTTTCTCCATGCTTCCCACTGACGCTCTTTCTCCAAGAGTTCATCATTCAGGGCCTCCAAGTCCATTACTTGCTCTTCCAGCATTGTACATGTTGTCTTCAAGGCCTCCATAGTCTAAAAATAAATCCTCCTATCAATTCTCACATCCCACATCAAGCATGCACTTTAAGCTTCAGCCTTACCATTTAACTTACAGTACATGCAAATTGGCAGCAACCATTAGCTGGTAAATCACAACCCATTTATTTCAAGGCTTCCATGCATTCACTTGTGATTGCCTTTAATGTCAGTTCTATCACATTATGAAGATTTTGGAATTGCCAGGGTCACAAACTTAAAACAAATAATTCTAAGTTACAATACCTTTACAATGCTAAATATCTAAATAAAATTGCATAAAAACACAAAGGGAAATAACCAAAAATTTCAATTCATTCAAGTACATGGGGAAGGAAGGCTTAAACAATAATCGGTCCAATCGCCCGTAAAGGCATATTCATTCCCCGCACGCTTTCAGATTTAAAAGAATTTTTAGCGTTTCAGATAATCATCTAGCTCGACTGTGATCCAGATTAATGTTACTTACTTGTTTCTGACTGGTAAGCTGCATCTCTCTCTCCGTGATCTCTCGACGGAGATGATCAACTTCACTTCGCAATTGGACAACCTCATCGTTGGCCCCTGAGGCCTCATCAAGTTGTTTGGACAAGAAGAAATTCTGATTGTTCAGTTCTGCATTGTCTTCACTGAGCTGGTTCAGCTGCTCTTCCAAATCTGTTATCACCTAGAAAGAAAAATATATTAGATTATATGTCAGTGAGTACAGCTTTTAGAAAAAGTATTCTGCTCTTGCAGAACCATTTATTGCCCAGCAAGCAGACAAATACAAGCTGCTTTCTTTTGCAGATTTACACACAGGCTGTATTATAATGGCAGATTTTATGCATGGGAGTGTACTTAGATTAGGAATAGCTTTGTTTCTTACACAAAATGCTGTGAAATTTTTTTGATTGGTTTTAGAGTATAAATATGCTGCAATGCAATTTAACGTGACAGTTCTCTCTCAAATAATAAAGTACTGTGTTGGGAGTCAGGAGTTCTGATTGTATTCTCAGATCTGCTGCTGACTCAGTGTGCTTTTGCCAAAGCACCTCATCTTTTTTGCCTCAATTTCCCCTTAAGTGAAATGAGGCTAACGCTTCTCACAGAGACTTTTGAAGCATGATATTTAAGAAAACTGACTAAGAGGTGCAATGAAGGCAGCATAATCTGATGAATCTTCCTAGAAACGTAGTTTAGATTACTATAAGTAGCACTATATATAGCCAGAAAAAGCGGAAAAATGCAAGAAATATTTTGTCCAAGCAACATCAGCATAGGATTTATGAAGAAAGAAAAAAACATGGCAGCACAACAGACTAATAGAAAATCAGTGAAAAGCAAAACCTCAACAAGCACAATAGCCTTGCCTTTAATGAAGTGGAACCGTCCACTTGTTAAATCAGAATAGCATTAAACTATAATGCTTTAAACCACATTCCCCTTCAATTTAAAGACAAATACAAACAACAGCGGGCCCTTTTCACAGTCCCTTTTCATTTTTATGAATGAAAGGCCATAAACACAGGATGGATGAATACCTGTACCTCTGCCTAACTGAAAAGCAATGTCATCACAACAGAAGGGAAAGGATCCTCAGAATAATCTTGAAAACAGCTTAATAAACAGAATTTCAGAAACAATTAACATTCAACTATTAGAAATATGTTCAAGAGGCATTTTTGCCTAGATGTCAAAGAAAAGTGAATAATGTACTTCATTAAATGGGACAAACTAAAATCCCAGAACACAGTTGGCCACACATTCAAATTTAAATGTTCCAATTTCCTACACAAGCCAAGCACTTAAATATATAAAGCAGTAGAGCATAGCACATACATCTCTTCTCAGCTATCTGGAAAGATGACAACCATTTCTTTTTGAAGAATCTGTAACACATATATTGGCTGCCTTTTACCATGCCTCTCCTAGATCTAAATTAACCGCATTTGATTTTTAAACTGTTGGCAGAAAAAGTCCAACTGCCATTACTCCCTGCTGGGTGAAGGGGAGATTCCCATGTGTTGGGTCAAATCAAAGTGATTTGTAATCTAAAATACAACACTGCTGATGAAAATCTGATCGTGTGGTTGTTCCTTGAGCAGTCCTACTGTTCAAAATATGCATTTTATTCTGTATCATGTGTCAAGTTTTTGACGAACCCAGACTGTATCATCAGGACGTCTTAGTGTCATACTGCTGTAGGGATAAAAGCTTGCAAATGTACTTAAACAAACAAAAAGGAACAAAATGCCTGCTTTTCCAGTGTTTTACCTACCATTCTTACAAATAACATTGTAGATTTCTACTAGCTGTCAGATCAGATAATCACTTTCTTTTTCTTTTACTTTTATTTTTATTTTATGTTTAATCACACCACGTATCTTGGGAATTTTAAGGAACCTGTTATACAGCTACGGTTTCTTCCACTTTCATTGCATATATTAATGCAAGTACTTTCTATAAAGCATATTAAGCTATTTTTGAAATAGAAGAAAGTAGAGATAGGATGGAAACAAAATGGATAAGGTGGCGTGCAGATCTAATACTTCAAACTACTTGACTCATATTTAAAATTAGCTGTATTTCAAGTCAGTTTTATCCCTTTAGGGCTGGAAGCTAAGCTTCCATTGACCTTTATTCTAGGTTCTAAGATTCTGTCTTCTTTCTCTGGACATAACCGAAATTAAACCAAATCACCCGATATTTCACTGTTACATTTAATCTAGTAGGATATTTCTGGAAAATTTCAGACAAAGAACAAAGCAATTAAGAAGGGTTCCAGAAGTAGTAATGTGATCACCTCTCTTGAGGATTTTCCTAACAGTTTATTTATTGAAAATTCCTAAATGGCTTGACTTAAATTTCAAATATATTATAACCTATGTAATGCAATCTAGATAGATAGATTGTATTTATTTATTTTAAAGAGAGATAATTGGTTCTTCTCAGTATAATGTTCATTTTTTCATGGAGAAAGGGAAAATTTATTGACAAAATTTTAAAAAACCTATCTATTGGTATATATAACCCAATATGGTTACAGAATTTATAAATACTGTAAAGCCTAAATGGTGATAGGTAATAGCATCACAGGAAAATGGGGCAAGGTGTGATGTAAATGGCTGTCCTAAGAACCAACAAGGAAGAAAACAGATCAGGAAAGCACATGTGATAGGAGATATCATCTTAGGCATACATATATACAAACTATACCAGAATCCTGTACCTGAAAAGAGTCAATAGTTTTAGGTATTTTTCTTTTTAGTTAAGGAAATCCCCAGGCAAAACAAACAAACAAACAAAAAACTGAGCTATGCTGGAAATAAATTTTTAAGTATATTAAAAGAAAGCCTACAAGGAAACACTACTATATCCACTGTTATATCCTTCTGAAACTCAAAATATAATTACAAAAATCTTCAAATTTAAAGCTTATAAAACAACCAAACACTTGAAAGCTTGGAAAAGCACTTCTAGGCAGTACAGGCAGCCTTATCTGTGGCACTGTATCACCTCTCACAAAGCCACTGAAATTTTCTCCTCCATCTATGTACATCTTCATCACAGCAAATACAGAAGATTGTGATTATAATCTAACTGAACCACGCTAATCTTGACAGACTGTTCAATACATGCCACATCTAAGCACACAACTTATCTTTATATTGGTATAGAAGATGGTATCTCATTCTTAAATATTACGGAGCACCCGAAGCATAACAACTCTTCAGCAAAGTGATTATATTCAGCACAATTCCCTCCCCGCTGCACGGTATCAGAGGCAGTGTTTCCATATTGTGAGATTGCACAGATTCATAGGTATTATACCTGACCCAAAAAACTTCTCCAGGCAGTGATCACAAATTAAATTGTATAGCAGCAGTTCAGGACTGTGATGATTAGGTTTTTATATCAGACAGTGTACAAAATTTAATCCATACACTCCACATGTCAAAACCACAGGCAAAATAATGATGGAAAGAAAGGAAGGAAGCAGTTTTAGAATACTCCCAACTGCAGTTCGCAAGCTTCTCCAAAACCTTATCCAGTTCCTTCAGGAAGACGCCTCAGTTCTCAGATGCCACCGACAAATGTGCAGGAAAATGTTAGGACACAGCAAGGTTAACTGCTTCAGAATGCCATCAGCAGTACGTTCCCTGGGGTTTAATTCGATCTTTAGTACAACCTTAATTCAGAACTTCTAAACTAATGTATAGTTTTACCCTACTCATTTCCACTCCTCCCACCATCACTGAGCTTTACTAGAAAGTTAGCTGTCAGAAGTAAGGAAGAAAAAAGAAAAAGCCATCTCTCACCCCTAAATTATCATGAGAAGAATGTGGAGCAGGCACCAGCTTCACTTCATCTTAACCTATTCACATTTGGACCTGAGATACCAAGCTGTTCTAGCTGAAAATTACCGAGCATCTTAATGACCACAGGCACAGATGCATACTTGTATGCAGACACGCTTGTGTGTCTTCCTGTATGATGGATATTTAATAATCAACTCCTCACTTTCCTCCTCTTTCCATAATCAGAGAACTTCTGCGACTTGAAACATACCTTACACTGTGATAGATCTCAGTCTCCAAAAATTCATCACAGCTTAGCTTGGGGGACATTGCTCATTAGTAGCTGCAAAGCAGGAGGACACTGCATGGTCTGAGTACCCTTCCTTTTCACAACAACTCAGTCTTAAAACATACACTCTCCTGTACTCCTCAGTCCTACTCCTCAGAAGATGAGCTGCCCCTTCCAACCGTGAGCCTTGTCCTCAAAGCACGATGATGTCGTCCATAAAGAAGGCCCCATTAACACCACATCAACACCCTAAAAGTCTCTAACTTTTCGTTAGACTACAAAAACTACAAAGCTCCATTTTTGCCTATAAGAAGCACCTGTCATAACATTTTCTGTGAAATGAAAATCAGGAACAACCCCTCCCAACCAACAGCCAATAACATAAATATATGTACGTGCGTGCATGTATGTATATGTGCAGATATTCTTGTTTGTTTGTTTGTTTTACAAATTTAACTAAGCCATATAAAACTTTTTGCCTGGGTATTAGCCTTGTTACAGCGGGCAAGATCTCTTTAATCCAAGAGATAATTTAGCAAAGTATGTAACATGCCTGAATATAATTTTGGAAGCTCTCAAGAATACGTAAAGATTTTTTCTTGTATGCCAACTAATTGGGCCAATGTGGATCAGGAGCTCACATTGAAATCAGAAGGACTTCGTGCATGACTGAAGTGGTACGTGTGCCTAAGGGTTTGTTGTAGTTTTAATGCCCCACTATCCCATCTCATAGACAAGTGCAGAATCAAGCATGTTAATGCTTATGATAGCAACACAAGACAATCACGAAGGAACCTCAGGGAGGACAGATAAACCTTATTTTAATGGTGAAATCTTGAATAAATGGAAGCGCAACGTCCAATTAGTACTAAAAATGCCATTCTCCTTTCTAGAGTAAAAGCAATAGCCTGTACCTGAAAAAAAAAGGAAGATTCAGGCAGTGGATTCCTGAAATAGCAATAGTATTTTATACTAAGCTGATTGTAAATGATTGTAAATACTTTATGGGATACCTTTTCTTCTGTTTTTTTTTTTTTTATACACATTGCCACCTCCTTACTGAATGTTTTCTTCTCGAAAGAATTCTATTATTTAGATAACTTAGCATCACTTTTAACATCAAATGCGTTGATGATCCAACAAAAAGCCATAATTAAAAGCCAGATGGAAACAACTGACAGAAATGTAAATCTTCCTATTTAAGAAAACGTATTTTATTTCCAGTGTTTTTGCTGATTGCCAGGGAAATAACTTGAATTTTAAAACTCAAATGGATCATATGGCTAATATTTTTGATAGAACAATTCTTTAAAGCTAGGGAACTAGTCCTTCATCCCTCAACAGATTTGCTGGATAAACTATCATTGTGAGAAGATTATGATAAAATATCACTCTTCATGTGTGGCCATGTGCATCTGTATGTGTGTAGAGCAGGTGCTACAATTTGCAATTTTTATTGTAATTATGTATCTTATTATTTTTTGCATAACTGAGGTCTTTGTACAAGAAAGCCAAAGCTAGTATTTTCTTTTTGACCCCAACAGTAAAAAAAAAAAAAAAAAGTTACAAGATGAAACAATGCAGAGCTATCAAAGCAATTAAATATGAATTCAGAAAGACATAAGAAATTAAGACCAACAATATAGCAATGGTCTTTATGTACACACCCCAAAAGACAGCAAATTTAAAACTGAAAATAGGAGAACCTAAAAAAGTATTGACTTGGGTCAGAGGCCTCAGCAAAAGAAAGGACAGGAGTGCAATGAAGGTACAAGGAAAGCAGATGCACATCTGAGGTGTGAGCCTCCTCTATAACTGGAAGCTGCAACCTTTGTAAAGCTAGACTACAGAAGTAGAGTAAGTATTTTTATTTATCTTTTGAACACTAAGAAAAATATCAAAGTAATGCAGTCTTTCAATAATGTGCTTTTTTCCCCTCTCTAATCTTATTTTCATTTTTTCTTACGCTGCCTTGGGTTACTTAATAAGATTAACTAAAAATTAATTCCATACCAGAATTCCATACCAAAAATTAATTCCATACTAAGTTTGCCAGAATAGCTCAAGGAGTTTGTTTCACCTCAAAATGGATGTATTTTCAAAACTTGCTAAAAGAATAAGCCTACTTATTGCTATGCTGCATAAGTAGCAGCATATTACAATTATTCTCTTGAAGTGCTATTTTAAAATGAGTATATATTCTAACCACCTTCAAGTAGAATCAAATGGTCACCAAGAAGTGAAATCTGCATCATATCAGTCCCTATTCAATTAAAATGAGGCTGAAATATCTGGTGAAGGCACCATAATAAACGTTACCTGATCCCTCACTGTCAACAGAAGATTGCCCTATCATTTATCTCAATGGCCCACAGTAAAAAGGATGGACAGCTAGAACTACTTATAACACAGAAAGTTTCTATCCATGGTCAATTAAATTATACATACATTCTCCCAGGCTGGAAAGAGAACGTATGATGAGCATGTATTATTCATGTAGGAACTATTTCATTAATTTCTTATTGATGAAGATGTTTTCTGATGCCTGATCCCACTTATCCCACTAAAGGACATACAATGCACAACACTTAAAAATCTTTTCATGCAGAACATTCAAAGCTCTTGACATTCTTGTAATCCTATGGGTCACTCCTCACTGCTGGAGATTGCTCGCCACACTTATGGAGCCAAAGTCCTACAGTAGTGAGATAATGAGTTACAACCTCTGAAAGGCAGCCTACCACGCAGTGATAAGAAGCTACAGATTTTCCAACGCAACTGGTTTTTGCCTGCGTGGAGATCACATAAGTGTTTTCATAGAAAGCTGTCATTCTTTACAAAGGCCAAGACAGAACAAAAGAACAGAAAATATAGCTATGGATGTAGGATACATGACAACACATATGGAACCAACTTGCGCAAGCAAAGACGACTACAAAAAGCAAAGTTTCTTTTGAAGACTTTCTTTTAGATGGAGGTTAATACATTTTGCTCTACTTCCTCATTCCTTCAATAGAATATAGTGATATTCTATTAACAGAAGTTAAGCACTGCTTAGTGCTGAAGAGTAACTGAGGGAAACAGAATAACTCTTAAAAGATATTTTTGAAAGATGAAAACTTGTCTGTTAGATACTTATTTAGTCCTTTATTTAGTCCTACAGCACAAAAAAAATAGATTTGAGGAAATCACTGGAAGTGGGGAAACAATCAAGATAAAAAAAACAGCAGTTAAGCCTTGCTTACAGGGTGGTGTAAGGAGAAAAAGCCTAAGGAGATCAGCAACCAATGCTGATCCAGAGGATTCAACACTTCTGCAGTTCATGTCATTGGAAGTCAGAAGTTCTCATCAAGCATCATAAGCAAGTTTGAAGTGGTAATCTGCAAGAATACCTACTAATACACAAAGCCTAGGACATCTCTCCTGGACTGATGAAATGAATACAAAAACATGTCGAAAGATCTCAGGCAATGTAAGGTGCAAATCAAGATCCTAGAGTCCTTTCTGCTCTTTGAGCAGATGACCACATGTCATTGCATCATCTGGAACCATAAATTTTCTTGTCTCTTCAAACAGGCTTGAAATCCTCCTTAAAACCCAGAGTAGCATAAATGCTCTCCCATTCGCTCTGGCCTAGATCTACAATGCAGCTCAGGATTTGGACAGGTAGATCTTTTCTCCTTGAGAGTAGAAAAAATCTTTACCTACAATCGTTTTTGCAGCTGCTACACCATTCTTATTAGCTGCACTGCAATGAGATATTTTAATTTTCTTTCTTCTCCAAAAAGAAGAATAGTATCAATTTCGTAATCCAAATAAAACCTCACAAGTGAGGTTTACCTCAAGCCTAAAAGGAATCAAATCCAATCACCCTAGCTCCTACTAACACCTTGAAGACAGGAGTCCGCATTAGTAACTAATGTCATCAAGGAGTAAATAAGTAAGTTGTTTAGTTCCTTATCCTTAATTTCAAAATAATTCAATGATCTGTATTTAATACTCACTGTGCAGCTATTACGAAGGGCTTCAAATTTACGCTGGATTTCATCTCTATGTGCCTAAAGGAGGTAAGAAGTTAATCATCAATTTTTCATACATTAGAATTAGAATCCAACAGCTGTTGCTAAACAAACTGCAGAACAATCTACCAGCAAGCAAAGTTTGGAAGGCAGATGCTGCACACTGTGAAAGCACTCTGTAGTGGCAAAGAACTGATTAGCAAAAGTCACATCCTACTTACTCAAATGCTCCTAATTCTGAACTACTTTAGGAAAATGTACAAACTCAAGAACTGATTATATAAAAAGTTCCATCATAAATGGTCACCTGATGATATATAGATTCCATGTTAAGTTTGTACATTCATGAGTCGCTTTTACTTCCATACCCAGATTAGTGTTTTGTATAAAATAAATACTGCATACAATTTAACGCTTGCAAAGAAAAACTACAATGAAGCATTATGCAAGCTATCCCAAACAGCTCTGCCAATCTACCTGAATCCTACCATAGAGTACCATTTAATCCTAAGCCTCTCTAAGCAGCAGTGGTGAAACACAATAATCAATTCTTTGGAACACAGCATCCAAAGCACTGAAAAGGGCAAATGCTTATTTTAAAGAAAGCAGTATTGCATGCACCATTTTACCTCCTCATTTACAAGCAAAGCATGACAAAGCAAAAGTTCTTGTTTCAGCCTCATGGCCCCTCTCAAAATTCATTTAGACTAACAAAGTGATTTTACAAGTGTATAATGTCATATGCTATCTGAAACCTTAACAAATGAAAGGTCAGTGCACTAGCACTAGTGCACCAGCTACCTTTCTTTATTCGGAACATTTTTGTTAGAGCCAAGAGACTAAACAGGACAAACTCTTTAGCAGAAATCAAATAATGAGAGCTAAAAAATTATCTTACCACAATGTGAAAAATAAAAAAGTATATACAAAAAAATCCGTATCGGAAATTCTCCAAGCCCACTGAACTGGATTATCTTACAACAGCTGGTCCAAAAGCACTACCATTTTGCCAAATTAACAGAAGCAGTAACTGAGTGAACACAGGTCATATACATTCATCTGTTTCGCTGGTGGCAAAGGGTAAAGATATCAAGCACATCATCATCCTGTTAGCAGTGATATTAGGAGTTATGCAAAGCTTTCAGCTGGGTGGAAGACGACCTCAATTTTGAGCAGAAAGAAACCGATGCCAGCCATGTTCTGTTCAGTTTCTCTTACGGCCTGGTATTGCTGCCGTATTTTCCCAGCGCATACCTGCTTAAGAACAGCTCTGCATAATACCTCCATTCACCCACCCAAAGCATCAATCTAATAGAAACACTATCTCAGCAAAGCCTACTATCCCTTCTAAAAAACAGCAATGGCAGAAATATCCAGAATAATAGTTCTGTATCACTGGAGCAAGAGAATGCACGTTTTCAACACTTCAAAATAACTGGATTCGGAGGTCATTGAAGACTGCCTCTTCAATGAGGGTTAGCTGTCAGCCGAAGTAGCAGGTCACACACTTTTCTCCTCTCTCTCCCCCCACTGCCCTGGGAATCCTTTCTGAAGAAAATATTTCTTAGAATCAAGCACTGTGAAAGCATCTTTTTGTATTCAAGAGACAGCAACCAGCAGCATATAATTTAGAATTTTGTTTCCTGGGAGGGAAAGAGGGAGGAAGGAAGGAATATCTTTTTTCCTTTATATCATTCACACACCTCACCAGAGACTGCAGGATACAGGTGACAATTTTTAATGAAATAAAATTAGGGTGGAATAAAATTAGGGTGTTGTTACCATTATTTTCATAGGATCTTTTTTTTTTCCAAAGCAAGTATAAAGCAGGTTAACTCATAGAAAGAAATCATCAAATCATTTATGATCATCAAGTACCTTCAAACTCGTGATAAATTATTTAAATAAGTAAATAAGAGAGCAGAACTCTGTCAATAACAACTTCACATGCAACTTTCACCTCATCACAAAGCAATAACGCACTTGCAGAGTCGAGCAGTTTTGGCACCAATCAACCACTACTAGGAAGCATACATATGGTTAAAGATAATAAGAGAAAATTTGACATTTTAGCCATTCCTGCCTCTATTAACACAAGGCATAATTCATGTCTTCTTCTGAAAATTAAAAAAATTATATAGTAAAAATCGATATTTAACCTCATTATGAAATGTGCACCTAAATAATTCTAATCGAGTGCCAATTTCAGGGCTCACCGTGAGAGCTTGAATCTCTTCCTCTGCCTCAGCTGTAGTCTCCTCTAGTTCAGTTTTGGCTTCACGGAGCTGATTCTCCAGGGCTGTCCGTGCAGCCTGCAGCCCAGTAATTTGAGATTCCCGCTCCTGGAGTGTCAGCTGCAATTCCGTCAACTGCCTTTTGAGTTCCAGCTTTTGTTCTTCGTGCTCTAGACCAACCTGAAGAATGCAAAAGCAGCATCCAGATATAAGTTACTAACAAAGAAAATACAGGCAACGTAATCTCATTTCAAACCTCACTTTAGGATGACATTGCCGTTTCTATCCCAAAATCATATCTTCACAGATTGCTTAAGTGACTGAGAAGTCAAGGATGCAGCATTGCCTACTGCCTAATAAAGGTGACTGGTTTGCTTTAAAAAAGATCAAAAACAAGATGGCATTTTGAAATGAAAATATGGGCACAAGAATACTTCCAGCTGTGACTCAAATATCACATATCATATGTTGATATGAAAAGCAGAAAAGCTGAAGTGGTTTGTGATGACCTTTCTTCACTGAAGTTATTTTATTTAAGAATCTTTACGCCTAAACATCGATACTAATCTTTATGTGCATGTAGACATTTAGATTCTTTTTGAAGAAACCAACCAAATCCCCTTGCTCTGGGTTTACTCAAATGGCTTCTATCCAAGGTTTTATTGAGGCATCCTCAGTGATAAACATCTCATTTCCAGAAATGGATAAGAAATGAACAAGCAGCAGAACAGATCTCAGTGCTCAAAATCAATTCCAAACCTTAGTACCTTCTTCAAGCTGTTTGCTATCCCTTGTGAATCTTTCTGTTGTGCTGCAGATGCAAGATAAGCCCGCTAGAAATCTTACAGTGGTCCCAACCAACTTCCGGCCAAACAATGACACACGTTAGTCATCCAACCCTCTTAGCTAAAGGCAAAATTTCAGTCTTAGCTGAAAATTAGTGGAGTGAGACTGGAGAAGGTAAAAAGAAGACCTGAAGTGGATCCAAACTAGTTGATACAAAACTAAAGAACTAAAAATGAAGCAAAGCTCACAATTTATTTATTTTTTAAAAAGCATATTTTCATATTATTGTTAGTTTTCTCGAAAACTTTTGCAAAATGTGCATGAAACGCTATGTCTCCTGTGTTCTTATAGCACCTCTGTCGCGCCGTTTGCTTTCTATTCTGTAGACTCTTTATAGTAAAGCTGGTCACTGCACATAGCTAAGCTTTTATTCTCTAACCCGTTACCACTCTAGCTAGAAAACATTATAAGGATATTGTACAAAAAAAAAAAAAGACTCTGAGAAAGCAAGATGATCTAAAAGCTTAATACTTACTCTAATGAGCAATCTTTTTATTTTGTTTTTATTATTTTTTCATTAAAAAAATAATAACCTCGGGGGAGGAACATACTGCTAGACTATAATAAATAATTACATCTTAAAACACCATTATTAAAACACACAGAACTACAACAGCTTATTTCTAGTTGTTACTATAATAGTCCAAATGGGTTACGTTAAAGCAAATGGAATACATTGGGAGGGATTAAACCCAAGCCTTCACCTCTCGTAGCCTAGTCTCTAACTCCAGCAGGCGGTTCTTGTCAGTGTGATCTTGGTGACTCATCTTCTCCAATTGTTCCTCTAATTTTCGATTCTGGGCCTCTAACTTTCCAGCTTGTGTTTCCAAGTAGAACTTCTGTTGCCTGAGCTCTGAAATCATCTCCTCCTGGGCTTTCCTGAGAGGAGAAAAACACAAGTGACAAACATGAAATGTCCTTAAAATACGTCCTTTCACTGGACTGAAGTAGGGAAGAACACACCACAAGCTCCCTATTAAGCAGAACAGTTAAGTTAATAGCCTAAATTCTACACCCTTGTATGAAAGTAAGTCAACTCCATTACCATCTGCAAAACATCCACATACTAGTGGATTCATTGACATATGCCCAGAGCACTAATATTTCATATTTGCAAGTTGCACAGAAAAATAAATTCTACATGTGGCTGTCTACAACAGTATTTAAGCTGTACTTAATTGCTTTCATTTCACCAATTCCTTGTTACGTATTTTCCTATGCAGGAAAAATAAATGCTAAGAATAGTTGTTTTCACATTATATATTTCCATGAGATAAGAGAAATCCTATGGTTTACGGTTTTTTTGGAGGGGTGTTTAGTTTGTGTGTTCTTTAAAGCTGTAATGGACCCACAACAAGTTCTAAACTTGACCTACATTGAAGCAAAACTTTGTTGTCTCTGATCAAAGTCTCCATCTATAAAGTGAATGAAAATAATTACTTGTGTGCATAAGAATTTTGAGAGCTGGCAATGTCTGCTAAAAGCAGCAATTAGAATTTGAAATGCATATCCTCATGCATAACAAACAAACAAACAAAAACCACCCCTACGTTATTTACAACTCCTGGAATCATTTTATCATGCATTGGAAAATTCTGCCTCAGGGTGCTTTCTATTTAGAAATCTCACAAAGCTTTACATATATTAATGAATTAATATTTTAAGAAGTTCACTGTGAGATAAACTGTTATTAATCCAGTTCCAAAGAAATTATGTGGGTTGCCCAAGATCGAATGGGAAGACTTAACAAAACTAAAAATGGAACTTGTCTTCTGACTCACATTTTTGTGCTTTGCACACAAAACCCTAGTCACTTTTTCCCCGCCCCGTTTTCTTTTTTCTTTTTATTTATCTCTACAGACTATTGGCAGCAAGAGCTGTCAATAATCTGTTATTTTGCTTTCTACTGTTTCCTGGGCTGCCTGCTCAGGTACTCAGATACTGGCAGAACAAAAGCTAACCAAGTTCCACAAGCCTTTGAAGGGTTTAATCACTAGTTCATCTCTTCAGACATGCTCAAATTAGTTGTAGCCTTTGTAGATTCAAAATGAAGTCCAACAGATTTATACATATTCACCACCACAATTCGTAAAATAAGCAGAAACTCACTAGCTATCTGCATATATAAACATGGGCATAATAAAGCATTTTTTTCTTAAAATGCTGTTGATTCTGTAATATCACCTACCAATCCTGCAAAATTACGTTATTTGACAATATTTCTTACAATAAACTATTCAAAGTCATATTTTAAAGCATTAATATATTTTTTTCTTGTTTTCTATTCATCTCAGGGAAAGTGTCCTGCTATCAGAGGATGCATCTAGCTCAGCTGAGTTCTTACACTCAGTTCAGCAGCAATGACGACTCTGCATATCCTTCCCAGGTACATGTTGAGACACTGCTTGTGTTTTATTTCAGACTGAAGGTAAGTTATGGCTTTTGCCACCTCGACAGATTTCCTGGGTGATAACTAGAAGTCATCTGGAGCATAAAGCAACTCAGTTAAATTTTTCAGTTACTTCTGTGGTTATTTTTGGCTGTTCAAGCCAGAAAAACTTGCCAGATATTTGAAATATAACAAAAATTGGAGCTACTACAAATCTGGAGGCATAATCAGCACTGAAAAGATCAAAAACAAAACAACTCTGCGCCAAAATTCAATCTTGCTTGATTCTATTCAATATTATACGTGAATCTGTCCAAGAGCTGCCCACAGAGATACTGCCTAACATTGCATCCAGCAGCTGATGGACACTGAAAACATTTATGCAGACAGCCAAATGTGATGAATCTCTTAACTCAGTAAGAGCATATACTACTTTAGCACTATCTCGCAAGGCATATCAAACAGTCTGTGCTTTTTCCTGTACTTGAAGTAGAACATCTACATCATTTAGGAAGGAAAAGCATTTTAAAGACAATAAGGAAACTAAACTAAAATGAAAAGCAAAATGAAGTTCAAATAGACAGGAAGGTCTGACACAAAAGAGAAAAGGTCCAAGATTTCCTCTGTGTTAATAAATAAGAAAAATTCACAAGAATAATTGCTGATGACACAGCAACACAAGATGACATTAGAGCTTGTCCAGTAGTATCCCCTAAAACACTGAACTATTACACTGGTCGTTGATGAGAACTAAAGAGAGGCTCAAGCTGAGAGAACAACAAATATATTCACGTACTAGCTGAGTTATGTAGAAAAAATGAATTGAAATATCAGTTCTGAAGTTGAAGCTGAGATATCTCCTGCTCCACATTATTTCTGCCCGCTGCAGTAAAAAAGATCTCTCTTGCAAACAGCAATTCAAAAACATACAGGAAAACTCTTGGCTTAAAATCTAGTTTTCATTTTGTCTTCTCAGCCATTGATTGGGTGGGACAGAATGTTTACAATGAAAGGTATGTAATGTTTTTAATTTCAACACTGAGTAACTTCCATAGGAACCCAGGAAAATATAAATATATTAACAATATACATGTTAAAAAAGGAATATATGCTTCTATAGAGGTTAGACATTTAATGTATTGGTATTCATTTAATGTTTGGTAAACCTGCATAAAGCACCAACCTCAAGAAAGACTCCAAAGTGGACACTGTAATACAAATCAGTTTCGCTTGTCACGTTTCGGAAAACACAAAATAAGCAGAGAACCAAAACTATTTGAAGAACAAGCACATTTTCTGCATTACAGGAAAACAAGCAGGGAAGCACAACAAGCCTGTAACAAAGAATCACTTCAACGTTTTCAGAACAGATCTCACTGAGAAATGTTCAGTAGTGCCCAATATGATAGCAGTTGCTGTACTTACATGTTCCTCTGGGTAAAAAGGCTGCTATTTGCTGCCAGTTTATTGGCCTCAGACAATTCCACTATTCTTTGCTCCAGTGACCTAATCTTTGAATCCATTGCATTGATCATCTGAAACAGAGCAACGTGCCTTTGAGACTGCACAACAAAAGTGATTTTAAAAGCAATGTTTAAAATTAAACAAACAAGTCTCAGAATTTCCAGAAACAAAAATAAAAGAATATTGATCAAATAACCAAGAAAAATAGTATCACAGATACAATTACTGGAGCTGTTTGCTGCTGCTTTCCACTGCTTAAATATTAGGGAAAAACAACCATTGTTTCGTCAGTGCACAAAATGAGTGGTATACAACAACTTATGCAGCCACTTTCAGAAAATATTCTTGAAGATTCCTTGTAAGAAAATCAACATCTTTTAAAATAGCTTTTAATCAGTACATTTCCTTCAAGACAGGAGCAATGAGAAACCTCTAACAAGATTATCTTGCTTAGAAATCACAGCCTCAAAAAGCTACTCTTCAAACACTTTGATTTCCAATTCAACTACACATACCGCCTTCTGTTCAGCCAGGACTTTACATTTCTCACGTGCTTCTTCTTCATGTCTTCTGAGCATATTCTCAAGTGCTTCCTTATCAGCAAGATCCTTCTTCATCTGATTTTCCAAAACCTAAATGAAGATATTTCTTTTGTCTAAATTATATCCGTTTCACTGGGCAGAGGGCAAGCAGAGAGAAAATCATCAAGAAAGACAGAATTTTTAAGGAATTCATCACATCTCAAGCAACATTAGACCCAGGATGCAATGGCATGAAACCCTGGAACAGCAAACTCCAAAAAAGAATGCTCCCTCAGCTACCTCGGAAGACTGAATTTAATGATGGTGTTTTATGAAGACATGAGACACTAAATAACAATAATAATAATAATGTATAATCTATGCTCAAGAAATATTCCAGGCTACTGCAACAGAAAACAAATAAAAAAACCTGTACCCCAGTGTGTAAAGCAGAGGAGGTAAAGAATTGTGCATCCTTTGGTTGCCCTAACAACATGGCTCAAAAGTGATTTTTAAGTTCTGTAAATATGCATGAGAACGTAACTGAGACCCCATGAATTCTTCAGGTCAGAGACACCAAATAGAAGAGCTAAGATTTCTTTTTGTGACACAAACACCTGTCATTAGGAACGGGACTGAAGTAAATTAACTGTCTTATTCTTCTCTCTTTTTTATTTTTTTTTTATTTTTTAAAATAAGCTGTGTGTGTTCTGTACACAAGTCCAGAATTTTAAATCGGTTGTTAAACTGAATGTCATTTCCTTCAAGGACAGTTTTCAAAGGCACAAAGAACTGTTATGGACATGACTCTTACTAGAACTTATTTAATCAGTATCTCTCAGGATACTCTTTAATGTCCCAGTTATAAACATTCAGTGTCTTGAAATGCTTTTATCTAGCTTCCTGATCTCCTACTAAACCCTATATTGTATGTTTCCATAAATCACCATCTCTCTGTCTCTCTTTTTCTTTTAACTTTTTTCCCAAGCCCTATCTTGTTCTCCAGTTTTTATGTCAGCACTTCTCCTTTCCCCAAGATCTACTTCCTCCTGCTTTCTGTCACCCTCCTCTCATTACTGAACAAACATGCTCTGATCTGCCAGGAAATCTTCTTTTTTTTTTTTTTTTTTCCCATCACGTTTCTCCCACAGAAATTCCTTCTTTCCTCTTAAATACTACATCCTCACATATTTAAGCTAAAATGTAAAAGTCAAGTCCTAGGTAAATGTAATAGAGAAAAATTGCTGAAAATAGATTATTTTTAGTAGAAACAAAGATCCTTACAAAATGCATTTACAGGCTGACGCACTGTAGGTTCTATAGAAAAATCCTTAACTACAGCACATACTCCCATTTCCCAATTTGTTTTTCCTCGTTTTAGATCGTGTCTATAATTCTATTTCTAACTGTATGTTAAAGTCTTATGCTACCCTGGAAAAGACAAAAACAAAGTGGGTGGTTTCTGTGGATTCTTGGCAGATGTTACAGCTCCAAGAAGATGGAAATTCAGAAACGCTCTATTATTTACTGAATTTAAAACTTGCAGGTAGGCTGTGTGAGTACTCTTAAATAAATCAGAAAATCATCAGTAGGAACTGAAATCTTTTTCAGGATGATAGATCCAACACCATTAAGAAAGAATTATTTAGTCAGCAACGAACAAGTTACAATCAGCAACTGGTTTCTGTAATTCTGATTTCAAATGCCACCTGTTTTAATACAATGTTAAAAACAGATGAGGTATAATAACATGGACTAGAAGAAAAACTCACTCATATTTCACTAATCTCTCTGAACATTTCAGCAGCAGTAAGCAAGAAGGCAACTCATAAGACAAAGCAAAGCCTAAAGGCAACAGTTTTTCCCTGAACCCATTCTAACCACAAAAGCTTGTAGGAAGGTAAGAAGATATTTTACTTTGAGTTTTTCCTCATAGAATTGCTCCTTTTGTTTCAGCTGCAACTCCAGATGTTGTGCTGCGATCTGAGCTTCACGATGCTTTTCTTCCAGCTCCTAAAAGCAGCAGAGATTCATATTCAGACATAGAAAAGTGCATACGGGTTGCACAGGTATTGCATATTTGTTGTCATTTTTAAGACTCCCCACTATGAAAATCTCTGGACCATGGCTGTCATAGTTAAATGACATGACAGCAGCATGTGATCAGTTTTAAGCCTTGCATATTGCTGCTGACCCATCCACTGCAGAGCCAGCACACTGCTAAAGTCAACGATTTCCACTTGCACAATAAGAATTTGTTCCCCAGTAGCTTATTCCCAAAGACAGGCCAAGCATGTTTTATGAAAACAAGCGGTTATAAACACTTCATAGCCGCAGTGGCATCACAGGAAGTTCAGACCTATTTTTATTAAGGTCTCTCACCTGTTTTGTCACAGAAGGACTCAATAATGGGGTATTGCTGTCTCTGCTTTTCATTCTATATTCATAGAGTGGGAATAGTATTTACTTTGCCACATTTCTCAGATGAGTGTTGTCAGAATAACTGTTTATAAATTGCTTTGAAAATGAGAAGTACAGGATGCAGTATACATAGTAGATGGTACCAGAGTATTTTTAACCTCTTTACCTCACAGCTGATAGTTTTAGCTGTGCACAGTAAGGACTTAGATAATTCTGCATCTCCAAAATTAGCTATTTTAGTACGAGGAACATTCTGCTGTCTGCATATATTATTGGGGATTAATCTATAAACACCTTTCAACATGACACCTCACAAAAGCTGAGCTTAGAGCTTTATGCTCCTTCATTTTCATATTTGCCATCCTAACAATTTCTTTAGTACAACAGGCAGATCCAGGTCTGTCATTCACTACCACTGGGCTGACTGTTGCACAGACAAGTTCAGGTTTTGGGATGCATCCAGGTCTCCTGCCTACCCCACTACTGCACAGCACAGGAAAATTTCCTGATATTTCTACTTGAGCATTTTCCGTATTCTCTCTCTTCTCTCCCTCATCTTGAGAGCATACTAAGACTTCCTCGCTCCAGTAATTGCAGTAGACCTCCTTTTCCAGAAGTGAAAATCAAAAAGGAGGTTCACCAAAAGTAGGTCATCTACAGTGCCTGGTACCCGACACTTCTGCAAGGAATGGAGATTGCTGCTTTTTGCAATTGAAATACGTCTCCCAGCAACAAGAAGGACAATTCACCTCCCCCAGAAGCCCACACGTTTCAGGTCCTGGCATAGAATCAGACAACCAGATCAGCAGCAGCTTCAAAGCTACCAGCATCAGACTGCTCATATTGTAGAAGATTCACCAGCTTCAAGTGGCACTTAACAGCCAGTGTGGGCTTAAAAGGTAATCTCTAACCGTTCCAGTTCCCACTGTTCTCTATGTAGCTGTAACTTTCAATTGTTATTAGCATCATAGCCATGATCTACAATTTCAAGTAGTATCTTCCCTAACTTATTTCTTACTTCTTATTTAATTCTCTACAGACAGATCAGCAAGTCTTCTAAAGTATCACTGAAGGAGTAGTACACAAAACCAATCCAACTTATTCAACAATTTCTACCTTATTCTATACAATTCTATTTAATTTTATTCTGTATTGCCAGCTCCTTTGCTATCTTTCTGTCCTTTCTATAGCAGGAAATGTCAAAAGTGTTTGAGGAGATCAACTTGAGGGAATGAAGAGTGCAGAAGAGGAGGAAAAAAAGGTATTACCCATGGCTCCCAAATCCGAGATGCAAGGGACTAGGAAAGACTATCCAACATTCTGTCAGAAGTCCATTGAAACTATCTATGAGAACTGCTAAACATATCCCCTGGAGTAAAACAATTAGTTAGGTATTTCTGCATTCCCTTCCAGATTTCTCTCCACAGAAAATATAATCGAAATCAAGGAACAATCCCCATATATACAAAAGAGGCTTATGAAACTATCTGAAGTTTTCCACTATTTCTAAATGCAAAGTTGTCTCTGTGCCCCAGCAAAGCCATAGTCTCCTACTTAGCATGCATTCATGTTATCAAAATAATTTGAAAGAAACACCACCACCAAAGACCTGATTCTATGTTTTCTTGAGACCCTTCAGACATTCTGATGCTAAAATTTGCCTGTGCAGCTATTACTCAGAACATGCATGGGTCACACTTGTCCAAACATGGTTCTTTTATATATTTCCATTTGGCCTTCCTCAGGCCTGTCTATGCTCAGGATTACTACCAAGAAAAAGTAATACCTTTTTGTCCTTATCATATTAGCAACACAGAAAGAAATGCAAATTAATGTAATTGCTCCAAGATTATGCTTCTTCTCCCAGGGAAGTAAAAGTATTAGAAACACCTTCTATTGGGTTCACTGTAGACTCAAGTACCAACTCACTATAAAGTCTTAATAGGTTTAACAAGGAGAGAAATAAGAAATTGCCAACAGAGCTATATGGGTGAAAATGGATTCTTGACAAATATTATCTTTGGAGAAGAACAGTTTAGATGACTTATTTCTTTCTGCTACAAGGTATAAGCACTTCAGGTAGACTTGACCTCTAAATTCCTTTTGCAATTTAGTTTAAAATCAATGCTTTTATTATTGCAGTGTCCTGTACAGTATCCTGTTCTGAAACAAAACATTAGGTAATTAATTAAAATACTGATAAGTTGACTTTAAGGTGCTTCTACTTAGATGATTAGAATTTTATAGTCTTAAGATTACAGGTACAGGAGTTAGTTTGTAACTAAAGGTGCAAACAGAATTTGCAAACTTCGGGTTTTCCAGTATTATTGTATACAAAAGCAATCCCTTTATCCTTTATTCAACAATTTCCACTTTATTCAATGCAATTCTGTGTCTTCTCTTCCTTTTTTACTCCTTTCTTACCAACTCTTACCCTTCATCTTTCATTTTCACCTCTGCTCACCAGAATTTTTTCCGCCATCTGTTGAATCTGTTGAGATTTAGTCTGAATATCTTCCTTTAGACGGTTTTCTCTTCGTTCCACAGTCTCTAATCTCTTCACTTGATTCTCCAGAGAATGGCGCCGCTCCTGCAGAGCAATTATTAACTGTTATTTAGGCTAACCAACTTTGCATTACCACACAGCAATAAGCCGTCTTTTATAGTTGAAAACCTCATCATGGCTCAGATCCCTCATCCTAACCACAAGTCCTTATTGGTTCCTCACTGAAAATAAAATCAGCCTCTCAGTAAGTCTTCCTCAAATTAATTAA
This sequence comes from Cygnus atratus, assembly GCF_013377495.2. Classification (NCBI taxonomy): domain Eukaryota; kingdom Metazoa; phylum Chordata; class Aves; order Anseriformes; family Anatidae; genus Cygnus; species Cygnus atratus. The sequence continues at coordinate 3,960,894 of NC_066378.1, forward strand.
TTAAAACTTTAATTAATATAATTAATTAAAAATTGATTAATTTCTAATGTCTCTTTCTTATTAAGAGTTACTACAGGAATACAAGTTGTTTACAGTCATCCAGATGAGGGTTCCCGGACACATCCCAGTAACTACTTTATACTAGCTAGACATTCTCCATTCACCTCTGCTTCAAGCAATTTCTTCTTCATGCTTTCATTAGAATCCTCCCGATTTTGCAGTTTCTCTAACTCCTTCTCAGCTCTCTCCTTTGCTTGACGGATATTCTGGAGAAGTTCTGTTGCCTCTGAGCTAGCCTTCACAGCCTAGGTCCAAAGGAAAAAAGAAAAATTATAAGAAAAACACACATACAAAAAATGTGTTGAAGTTCATAACCTCAAGATGATCAATGTGCTGTCCAAAATTGCTACAGAACTTTGGCCTAGCAGTCTAAAATTAAGACAGCCTACAAACATGTTCAGGAACCCAAATTCTAATTTCTGTTACCTAATTCTTTTCTGTTTCACAAAAAAAAAAAAAAAAGGAAAAAAAACACAGAAAATCCAGATCTACACGTTTGTCTTGCTGTACTACAATTTCTAGTTTTCACTGTGTTTTATGAAGTGTGCCCCTAAATTCAGTTCAAGTTTTTGCATAGGGCTCACAAAATATTCCTGCTAAAACATTAGGAAAATAACCTTTTGGCCTACTGATAATTGATAATAGAATTAACTAAAAGAGAAAAGGGGGATAAAACAAGTCTCCGTTGAAATATTAAAAATAACATTTCTAAATAGTTTTGACCTCCCGTTCATATTTCAGACCACTAACCCCTGGAAATGCCCTTTCTGAGCAGCTGTCAAGGTGAGGATAAAGCTCTCTCGGTGAATTGTTATGCCAACCTCTTTCTTTTCTGCTAAAAGATACCCCCAAAAAGCATAACATCTAGAACAAACAGGTTCTCACATTGTTCTCACAGTGACTGATTGATCACAATTGCAAACATTATATCTAATGTACCTCCTTCAGCTTGTATCACTGAAGTATTTTAATTCTGTTGTGAAGCCTTATCATTCAACCGTTTTACCATAAATAACTGAACTGGAAAGTGATTTTGCAATTAAAAGAGACTATGCTGGGAGACTAAATCAAATCCAACTCTTTTTTTCTTTACACTAGTGAGCTAAAAAGATCTAAACACTTGTCTTCAGAAGCAAGGGACCAGTGCATTGCATACGGCACACCCAAACTGGCCATTCTAATTAGAATTTCTCTACACTACTCCAGTTCTGACTCAGCTTCATTTGTAAAAATAAACACTGTTGACATGTCTCAAGAACCAAAAGCATATTGAGAACACCAATGATTTCAGATACCAGTTCGCACCCCCTTTTCCTTATCATCCCCCATGCTATGACTAATTCTATTTTTGAGGATAAAACAAAGTGCATCCCTCCTCTGCATTAAGGTTTCACTGGAAAATCTCGTGGAAAATTCACTTTCACCACCCAGACATTACCTTTGTCAGCTTTTCCTGCAGCTCCTGGATTTTGGCCTGCTGCTCTGTGTTGATCTACAGTTAAATAAAAAGATTGGGGGGAAGGGAGGAAACGAGGACAGGCAAGGTGAGTGGTAAAACCAAACTGAGAAAATTCTCTTGACTTATGATACCTCACTTATTTTAATTCACTTTCTAAAAATCTTTGTTTCTCCCTATAAATTCCAACATCCAAAATGTCCCTTGGCAAATCCGCTCCCATTTTATTAACCTCTGGTTGATTTCATATTTTGGTCACCAACTAGATTGTTCAATGTGACAGAGCTATACTCAGCATTATTTTTATTTTTTATTTGCTATTCTCTATTCATGAACAAAACTCTTATGTATCACTAACCCAACGCCAAATTCAGATTAAACATAATGGCCTGTCTTTGCCTAGCTGGAGAGCACAACCCATTAAGCACAGGACACCAGCATGAAGCTTTATATCAAACCAGAAATAGCAATGAATCACACCAAGAACAAAAAATCCAGAAAAAAAGGGGCTGGGTGTGTGTGTGCAGGGGGAGCAGGGGGAGGATGTGAGGCTGTGCATGCCACTGGCTAATCAAAGACATTCTTGGTTTCTGTGCATAATACAAAATACCCAGGAAGCAAACTCCAGGACATTAAAGTAGCATACCTTCTCTAATTTGCAATACAACTCTCCTGCTTCACTTTTTCCTTGATCTTTAACCTGTAACTTAAATATAAAATATATAAAAGTCTCGGGAAAAGCTTTAGTGCACTGGTTTTCTACCCAGGCATCACCTCATGCAAATTAAACACAAGCAGTTACACAAAGCATTAATTATGCTGTTTCAAGAGTACAACCGAAAGACTTTTTGCATTAGTTGTACAATGCCACACTAATCTTTAGAGAACTCACATACAACTTGTGTGTGTAAAATAACACTAGAAAAGTAAGCAAGTATCAATCCCCCTCTCCCACAAAGCCTTAAACTACCTTTTGCAATTTGTTGTGACATTCAGTAGCTTTACGTTTAAATTCTTCAGCTGCCATTCGGGACTCTCTTAACTCCGACTCATAAAGATCACTACGCCTGCGAGCTGAAATCAGATCCTCTTCTAATTGATTCATCATCAGCCTCATTTCTTCTACTTGAGCTTGATATTCCTGTGGTTGCAGCAGAAGGGTAGGAAAAGGCATTACATTTTATAGGCAACAGAAAATATATGGAACAGCAGATCGCAGAATGTACTGTTTGCCTGATTGCAAACAAGAACTCCATATAAACACATGTAGAAGAAAAAGAAAAGTGTTAAATAAAACAATGAGAGCTAAATAAAAAAATATCCATCGTGTTCTGGTTTGAGTCTTTCCATTTTCAAGCTAATACCTCATAGAAGTTAAAAACGTTGCCTTTTTGTGAGTGGCTTCACTATAGAAACACATTTATCTTCATAAAAGTGATTAAAATTATTTATATTTCTGATCTGTGAAACAGAAGCGTGCCTTTGAGTTGATGTCTCTACTAAATGCACAGATACTCCCTCAAGATATATTTTCCTCAGGCTAATAACATGATAATTACCACAGATCTGCGGTGTTTGGATAAAAGAAAAGAGGAGAAGCAGAGGAGTAGCAAGTATACTGTAGCTCCTAGCCATAAGTTATTTTCTCTTGACAGAGTTAAAGAGGAATGTATTGTTCTGTATGGGAAACAACCTAAATCAAATACTAAGAATTGTCTAAAAGATAGTAAATAAATAAACAAACACACATTTCCCATAGAAGGCATTTGTCTATATAGACAAAAATAACGATTTGCCATGCAGGACACTGCAAGAAGGGGCATTTGGATGGGGAAGGTGTGAGAAGAATGTTTGAATTGATCATCTCAGTTGCGACTGGGTACTCAAACTGAAACAAGCTCATGGGATTGCTTCTTATATCTTCATTGGAAACACAAGTCCAGTAAGTATACTTTTTAAAAAAATTACTCTAAGCAAAAAGTATTTTTATAAACCTAAGAACAAGTAGAAAATAAGCACATCAGGAGCTGGGAAAAAAAAAAGATTTTGAAGAACTGACAGTGGGGGAGTCCACCTTTCTTTCTATTTTAATATCTTACAATATTCCTGACTACCCCCATATTCAAAAGACTAATTGTCTCGTGACAAACTCAAGTTTGTCATCACTCCTTCCAGACAGCCAGCTGCCTTCAGCTAGACGAGTGATTGCTTCAACACTGACCCTAACGTCAGCCTGTGATTCTCGAGCAACACAAGGACCTTATGCTGCTGTTTAAAGAAGTTGGGCCTTTAACAGATAGCTTTACTGACCATTACAGGGAGCGTGGCAGAAGGGGTCTTAGGGTTATAATCCCCGAACTGGCTCTGATTCACAAGGCAAACAGGAATTCTCTCTTTCCAGACAGTCTCTCTATGAATGATCTTATTTTCTTGCTGGAAGCAATTAGAGCCTTTTTATATTAAGTGAGCTCAAATACATTAGCTCAAAATTTGCTTCACACAATTACATTTGTGAATGAAAGAGGCAGAATAGCTTGAAGGAAAACATGGTCTGCTCAGAAATCATTATTTGTGAAGACTCTTCCTAAAATACTCAACTTTTATATCAGCAAACACTTGACCAAAGAATTACAGGTATGATTACAGTTGCCAATGTGAAAATTAGTGTTTGGGAAGGCAGGAAAATGGAAAGGGAGAAAAGAGGAAAGCAGAGATAATAAGTAATATTTCAGTTTTTCTTGCTTCTTGATGTTTTCAAGACCATCTTTGATCAGGTCAGAAAAAAAGGCTTCATCACTCACTGAAGACAGAACGATACCTCTTGAATATACATTGGTCTCAGTTTTAAAACCACAAAAATGCATTTAAGCGTGTATTAATGGACAGGCAAAGCTTAGGACATCTACCTGAAGCAAAACAAATCACAGTAGCTACGTACAAATGAACAGACCATATGAATAGACCTTTCTAAAACTATAAAGATTCTGACACGTTATAAGTTGATCCGTTTGTTCAGGTCTTCACCAAGTAATGACCAGTTAATGTTGAGATTAAAATAAATAAATAAATAAATAAATAAATAGTCACAACACTCTTCAAGTATCCCAGTGAAGTTGAACCTACTGTCCTGCCCTGAAAACACCAAATGCTTAATTACTGCTTTTGAAGGTTCTGATGTGCTCTGAGTTTTACTGGTTCTCAAGAGCTTGGGGTTTTCAACAGCAAAACTCTAAAGGACTCATCTATCTCACCTCCCATTTCCCCCCAACATAAAAATAACGATCCATGTCTTTACTGGCCAAGATCCACCTGCCGGTATGAGTCAGCAAAAACATTTCTGCATATCTTGTTGCGGTGTTATTGCACACAGGTTTCAGATAGCTCACAAGATCCCCCAGATATGAAAGTCTACAACATATTACAGATCCATTTGTTGACCTAAGCAGCATTTTTATGTCATTATTAATCTTCACGAGATAAGTTAAAAGATTCTGGGACAAAATATTTGATTAAAAAGTACTTGCATTAGACTCATTTAACAAAGAAAAAAATATACTGCTCAACAATCTATTGATATTTATGATTACCAAAAACATTCAACATTTAAAGCAATTTTGCTAATGAAGCACCAGAACACAGAGTGATGAGATTTAGATCCCTTGTATTACATAAAAGAACCATCCAGAAGAATGCTGTAGAAGTCTTTGGAGGCCTGCTTCATCCAGCGGGTTGTTTTTGCATTTCATTACTTTTTACATAAGTGTTGCTCCTATCTGGAGAATTATTACCAAGGTTTCTGGGCTTCCTTGTCTCAAACACTATGAAATTAGTCTGTTAACATTTGTAAACTGCTTTGAAGATGAAAACCAGCAGATAATTGCAAGAATTGTTTGAACTCCATAGCAAATTTCAATTTCTTTTTCTTAATATAATGCGTTAATTCACAAAACTGAATGGGTTCTGTCTTGTAGATTATTTTTAATCCTAAAAGTGTCCACGTCTGTCACCATATTTTCATTTAATTTTGACATTTTCTTCCTTATGAACAACACTATGGATTAATGAATTTTCACCCTTCTTCTGGTGGGATAAAATTATGAACACCTTTGCAAATGAATAGAGTTATGAAAGGCACAGTTAGACACCACGGATGCTATTTTGAAAGACTACTAATTAAGCATTTTAAATGGACAGATAAAGAAAAAAATTCAAGGCTAATTCAGTGCTTTCCAAGGTTATGATTTATGAACTTGTTTTGAAATCTATACAGCTTGACCATTTAAAGCTGACAGTTCATTTCTAATGCAGCACACTAGTAAAGCATTTCAGCTTTTCTCCTGAACTGCCGTTACAGACAAAGTACCTTCAGGACCAGGAAAAGAAAAACTGGAGGTTTGGAGTTTGTGCTTTCTTATGTAGCTTCCCATTTTGTTTAAAACACACAGACTGGGAGTCATTGCAGTTCACCAACATACAATGCAATCCTGATAACAGAGCTAGAATGTGCCAAGAGTGCATATTTGTAGATAGCCACTCTACTCCCCAAAGAAGCAGGTCTACCTGTTCTTTGATCTCTTGCAGTTTTCGGCTCTGCTCTCTGATATCATGAAGTAGCTGTAGTGCCTTATCATCTTCCTGAGACACCTCCATCCGTGCCTGTTCCAGGCTTCGCTTTAAGCTCTGCAGAAAGTGAAATGTTCAAAATACAGTATTTTTTTTTCCAGGTAGCTGTATAATAAAGACTTTTAACTATGAAAATTCCTCTTTTACCATAGAGAAGCATCAAAAAAAAGGCAGCAATGATGGAACCATAAAAAAATTCATGGCCAGCATGTCTTTTATCTGGATAGAAGCAGCCCATTTTATAAACAGCATTTACTACACTGAAATCTTAGTTCAAATCTCTACTTCCTCACATCAGTTTGGAGACAGAAACCAAACAGAGATCACAAAAGGCATCTATTATTGACAGAATTTATCCATCTTTTATCCAGAACTATTAATTCACAACCTAGATACAATTCTTCATCTTCATGTTGCTAACAACCTTGTCCATTTTTCTTGTTACTGTTAAGTGAGTTAAATCCTTTAAATCATCGTTAAACTTTTACAAAGGACAGAATTGCTTCAATATCTCACCACATACTTTACCTGCAAATTTCGACAGACCAGTAGTCCTCCTAACAACTGTGTATTAATCTTCACCAGAAAGACACAAACTTAGTTTTATTTATTTACCTATCTGGCATAGGAAAATCACTCAACCTGGTTTTAAGACACGCTTCCCAACAAACAAACCCATCAGAAATGCTTCTCAATTCTCTGAAACAGTGCATTATCTGGATTTTTGTTCTTGCTAGGAGAGAGGAAACAGACTAATAAATCCAACTTAAAATACAAAGACTATTAACTGGAATGAAAATACCCTCCCTGGAATCATGCCAGGACAACTGGGCAGACGTTCCCACTCCTATGAAAAGTGCCAAATGATATCTGAAGACATGGTTTTAAAGCCTCATTTTTATATTGTATCTGAAAAATAGCAGCTGTCCTAGCATCGTCCCTGATGTTATGCTGAGGAACTCGATCTGTCTGTACTCAGAATACCATGGCTTGAGGCAACACCTTCATTTCCTAATCATCTTATTTGCCCTTGAAGACATCTGTCTAGGTACTGATTAGGCCCCATCCTCTACTGGCTAAGAAACCCGTAAGAAGCCAAACCCAAGTATGCTCTAGCACAGCTAGTAAGACAAAAAAAATAGATATTTTCAGCAAGACCAGAACATTAGTTATTCCTGTACATTTTAAGCAAATAAGCATGAAACATAGTTTGAATAAAATTATCAAACAAGCCTCTGCAAACAATTTAGCGCTCCATTTTCAACAGAGAGCCTCTTGCTTATTATCTTCTCTCCATCAAGCACCCTGCTGAAACCATGATGGAAGAGAAAGACAAAGACCACCAGATTTCAGGCCTTCAGAGGGGAAAGGACTGGTATAAGGGCTCACACTGCATTCTGTGATATATGTGGCCAGGTCCTGCTCCAGGAGGGATCGCTGGGTCTCAGAGGCTTTCAGTTCCACCTCCTTTTGGCTAAGTACAGCCTCCACCTCTGACACTCTCCGGTGCAACCGCGTCATTTCCTGCTCCATCTGCAATAAATATCAAGAGGTTATAAAGGGGTCTCCAAAAGCTTTGTTAACTGCTACTTTCAGAGCTCTGTTTGTCAGGAACTTGTCTCCAAGAGACCTCTAAGCTATATTTCTCCAAAAGGTGTTTAAATTCCAATACCATTGTCTCTGCTCCAGGAATGCACAGTTCTTCTTAAGGACAAGTAGTAAGTCTAAGTCACCCCATTCATTCAAGCTGCTTGTTCATATTCAGTCATTCTTCGAACCCCAGTTAGCAAAGAAGCCACAATCATTTTTCACCTGACTTGCAGAGATGGGTCACTTTAACCTTATCCCAAATCCATGCTGGACCAGGAGATGGTTTCCCCCCATCTCCTTGTCAGGAGCAAACGGTCAAATCCAGAACAGAGCAAGGAGAAAAGTAATTGAACTCTCATAAAAGTCTCAAACAAGCAGTGAGTTTCAAAAGACTCCACCAGATTCCCTTTATTGGAGCACAGCAACTGTTACAAGATGTTCACCGTAACCAGTGACGTGACAGCAGTTACATAAGCAGAAGCTGATGAGTTAGGAAGAGAGAACCTCAGAACAGTGCTGCTGTAATTGTGCATATGACGAAGAAGAGGCACGGCCTGCAGGAAGCAGCAGTCGTCTGTGTCACGCTGAGAAAAGGACTGTTTAAAATCCAGAGCCGCTTCTCGTTAAGATAAAAGGATCTAGAGCAACAGCATGGCCTAAATTCATCTCCCTTTGTATTGGACAGGAAGCCACCTCACTGAAGGAAAAGCACTTTGCCCACCACGAATCTGGATGATCAGCAGCATCTGACAGATCCCTGGACACACAGTGGTTGCAGATTCCTTGAGCAATGGAGACGGTCAACTGCATAAATAAATACCTTGTGACACTTGTCCTGTGCGTCTTGGAGTTCTTTGCTCTTGAGAAGAAGTTTCTTTTCCATGGAGCTGGCCTTGACGGGAGAGTCCACACTTGAAAAAACAGATCTAAAAGAGCAAAGCCAAACAGCATGTGAATATGGGCAAAAGGTGAAGAAATCTGCATTTATGCAGCCTTGGTAAAGTCATTGGACACTTACACGACAGTAGAAGAAAGGTGTAGCAACCACATGCTAACAGCTATCATTTCAGATCAAACATACCATAAAACCTGATGATACTATATCATTATTAAATAATCCATGCATACTTTAGTTAAATATTAATATTTTCCATCAGTGACTTATGTTAGAGCACTAAACAATAAATCAGAGCCACATTTTTGCATAACTCTTGTACAGATTTGTAAGTGTAACAGAAACAAAGCTTTACGGTCAATTTAACCATTTTGGAAGGATAACGTTTTCAGAGTAGTGCTAATTTTTTGTACATAATTGTTAAACAGAATTTTAAAACTATAATTAAAATACAAGAGCCCTAAAAACTGTGTCACAATCTGCACCATAAGAAGGAGAATTTCATATCCTTAATTACCTTCCACGACTCAAAATAGAAGTAAAACTTTCCCAACCCAATTCATATTATCCCTACGAACTCAGTCAATATCAATGATTAGTCACACTGCAGAACTTCAGAGTTTCACTTAAGTTTTGTTTTTGTGGGTTTTTTTTCCCATGAGACACAACTTAACTGTACTGCTCAAAACAAGTTGTCTCCAGAAAACAGGGAAAAATATTTACACTTTCTTAAGCTTCCTGCCTATCTGTGGCTCTACATTTAAGAAGATGACCATTTCTGTTAGTCTAAATTCATTCTAGAAAAGGAAAGGAAGCCATTCAATGTTTTGGAACATATTTTTAATGATTTGCAGTCTTAAATATGTACATTTTAGCAAAAAAAATTAAGTACACACATCAAAACATAACTTCAAAAATCACATTTTCCCTCACATAAAGTGATTCAAAGTAGATACTGAAGCAGTTAATGATGGAACCAGTGTTAACTAATATATAAAAACGCAGAAGTACAATGAAGGTGCTAATAAAAGATCATACAGTCTGCCCACACGTTGCTTTCTGCTTCTCCTGGCCATAGTTTGGTATGCAGCCAGTTATCCCCATGGAGAAAAATGAGCTTTGAGCAGCTCTCTGCGTATAGCCACACACCCACACACAGCAGCAGTCTCTTCTTAACACCAAGGAAAGTTTGATTCCATCACCACCATTTTCTGAGAAAAAATCTATTCCTAAATCCAAATATATATGCAGCATAGTCACAAAAAAAAAAATACAGTGATTTTTATGAAAATGGCAAACTAACATGTATGTACCAAAATAGATCTTCAGTACCACCACCTTAAGCTGTCATTAGGAAACACAGCTTTGATATTAGCAAACAAATACATCAAAATGCACCAACTGTGCCTTGAAAGTTCTAATCTTAATCATTTCTTCAGAAACCTAGTGTGGAAAAACTTAGAAGAAAAAGTCCTGCATGTCAGGCAATACTGATATGGTCAGGACTTAATAAAAAACAAAAGTTAGAAGTGAAAGCTTTTGTAAAGCATTCTTTTAGTCCTGGTGCAATCAGTCCGATCTGTCAGATTATCATATTTAAAAATCAATTTATAAAGCGTATCTATACTCCTACAGAGAAAAGGCAACCATCTGAGAAAGTTGCATATTAAATCCCTTAACAGCTGGGTGTACAAACAAGGCTAAAAATGAATAGTTGAGAAAAGCAGTCTAAAAATACAAATTAAAGCTCACATTAACTAAAAAAGACACTAAGGAATCTGCTTTAAAATGTAAATCAAATATATGTAAATAGCTGCAAATGTATATTGAGACAAGTCTGGAAATCTTTTGATAATTAAAAGTTAGCTTTACAGGCCTGAACCGTACTGGCTAAAGCAAATTTTGATTTTAAAGAATTATAGTTTCAACACCAGCCACCACCTTTTTATTTTTTTCAAATCTGAGAGATTACCTAAGAAAACTCTAGTCAGTTCTCACAGAACTGATTTTATTTGTTGTTTCTATTTTACCTTCCCAAAGGGGCCCATTTTATTTGTTTTTTTCCCTTATTTATTTTATATGTTATTAAAGCAATCAAAACATAATAGTGCAGGCACCATTTTGCATTTCAAAAATACCTCCTAGCCAGCCAGCATAAAGCATCAGTGTGCACTGCAGCCCAGGAAGTACCAGGACAGATTCAGACAAGAAGACCCAGAGCTTGCTCAGCAAAGACACGCTGCTCAGTCGCAAGGGATGGCTTTGGGACAGGACCGCACGCAGCAGAAGCGTGCTGACCGAAGTTTGAATTTCATGAGGTGACTCTAGAGGGAGCTGCTCCTCAGGGCTGGTATCAATTTAGGAAAAGAAGAAGGATACAGACTAGAACTACAGCCTTTCCTTCTCATCCCTGTCTAAAGAGGGGAAGAAATTCCCTTAAAAATACACATCCTAGTAACACAACCATTTTCCTGCCATGGAAACAAGTATATCTTACCCCCAAGAGCAGCTGGTTTCAGTTAGGATTGGACACACTGCTTTTAAGAGATATCCTTCCCCAGTAATACTTTCTTTTGTACAAATTATATTGGAACGACTTCATGAACATCCACATAACCTTCAAGTTATCAGAAAGGGGACAGAGAGAGGAAATCAAGAGAAACGGAAGAGTGATTAAATTAATAAGCCTTGTCATGGTGATATAAGCTCTCAACACAGCATGACAAGGTGGAAAATGCCCACCTTGCTGGGGCACTTATGTTCTTCCTCAGTCAGCAGCAACTCCGAAATTAAACACAAAGTCCAACATCAAAAGCCATGTTGGAAAGCTATCATCTAGGTTGGTACCGTCTCAGAGTATTTCATTTAATTAACTGCTACATCTGGATCAATTATTTTAGCACAACAGAGCAGTTTCTGCTGTTTCCTCCGAAGTGTGAAAAATAGATTAACAAAGGGTAACCAGCATACATCAACAAGAACATTGCAATAGAAGATGGAAGAAAAAAAAAAAGTCTATAGTACCAAGTGCTGATAGCGCTAGCTGAGCCAATTTACTTTCAAAGGAAGCACTGCCCACACGTCTAAAAAAACAAGTTAACTTACAGCTGATTATCTAGCGATTTCACAGCTAGATCAGCAACAGCCTCAACCAGCAGAGCTATCAGAAATGGTGCTAGTTGTGTAAAAGCGCCTCCAGTTTTAACATGGCTGAGGAGAAAAACATATCTGTATGGGAAAAGCTATAGGATGATTCTGGGGCACAGAACTCTCTTGAACCTCTCCTGTACATCTTACCTCTTACCTTCCTTTGCCCTTTTATGCCACTCTCAAGCTCCCAGCTCACCTGTGCTTCTTCCTGCTCACAATGATTGACACCATCTGTCCTAATCCTGGCCCCCACACAGCATGCCTATAATCTCATCCCCCATCCCTCATGCTCTATTCTTTTTAGCATTATACTCATCTGTACCTTCCGCCCCCTCGTAAATGCTTGCTCAGGCCTAAAAAAAACAACCAAAACCAAACAGTGATACCATCAATCTGTGAATAGAGCAAGCTGAAGCAAAGCATATTTTCAGTTTGCTCGTCCTCTGTTTCCTCTCTAATCTATCTTTGGTGAAAGAGTTTACCAGAACCTACAAACTGTTGGATGAAATCAGTGATCTTTCCTTTTGGAGGAATGGCCTCATTTTAACTCTCAGTATCTGGTAATGACGATCACAAATCCACATCAATTCTTAAATAATTTTAAAAATCTTGAAAAATGCCACTTCTTATGATTCTACAGAAAAGATCTAGGCCATCTACCATAGCCTTACAGACCACTTACAAGAAATATTAAGATTACATTTATTCTCTTCTGAAAGATAATTTTGAAAAGTAAAAACCCTTATCAGCAGCTGGGCTGGGGTACTAGTCCCACTGCCGGCCGTGCCTATGAATATCTCTGAGTTCTGGTTTATTTTGTCTTAGCCTAATTTTTGTATCATAAGTAGTCAGGGCCCTTCAGTTCTTTACTCCACGTAACAGACAACAGAGACAGGCAAAATTTTACATCATAAACTACTTTTTGTTAGCGTTTTATTATTGTATATTTGGTTAGTCCTGGATCTATAATGTATTTTGTGTATGCCTTAGGGCTTCTGCTAGTCACCTGCAGGGGACAAGAATAATTTTCTTTCACCACCTGATGCATAATTCTAGCATCTAAGGGTTTTTCTCACTTGTTCTAAGCGCTGGAATCAGCTACAGTTAGGGACAGGAAATAAGGTGGGGCCAGCTTTTAATGGAATTAAACTTGCAGTTGCCTGTTATCTTGTCACAGTCACATGCTCGCAGCCAAACCAGCAGCCAGACAAGTATTTCTCTCCCAGGTCAAGAATTCTAGGGCCGTGATGGGAGGAGTTAGTTGGTCCCCCACAGCCTGATCCCATTTAGAATCATACTGGAGATTTCTTTAACAAACACTCCACTAGTACAGGAACCTATGGCATAAGCAATGCCCTTGATTTCATAGAATGGTTTGGGTTGGAACGGACCTTCAAGATCATCTCACTTCAACCCCTGCCAAGGGCAGGGACACCTCCCACCACACCAGGTTGCCCAAAGCCCCATCTAAGGTGGCCTTGGGCACCTCCACGGATAGGGCATCCACAGCTTCTCTGGGCATCCTGTGCCAGTGCCTCACCATTCTCATAGGAAAGAACTTCTTCCTAATGTCTAATCTAAATCTTCCCTTTTTTAGTTTAAAGCCATTCCCCCTTGTCCAATCACTGCACTCCCTGACAAAGAGTCCCTCCCCAGCTTTCCTGTAGCCCCCTTTAGGTACTAGAAAGGAATTGGAAAATCACTATTTCCCTTGATTGCTTCCTATGACCCATTATTGTCGTGCCTTTTGCTCTTCTGTTTGCTCTCACATTTGTTATAGGGCCACAAATTCTTCCTAGAATTCTTGGTACAGGACAACACACAGAATATTTTCATTCAGTGGACCCTTCTAAACTACACATTGACTATATAATTTCTGGCAACAAGTCTAAGTGACTTAGGTGAACCCTTCTAACACTAAGTGGTTAGGAGAAAGAAGATTATGGGAAACAAGAACCTTTTATGCTTCTGTCCAGTTTTTTGAACCATCCTTTCCCTAAAGGAATTGAAATTCCTACCTCTACTGTAGCTCCTTACCATCCAATGAACAGGGTTTAACCCAAAACTTGGCTTGACAGACTTTAAATTATGAGCAAGGAAAGTTTCAAGGACCTTGTTAATGACACCCTGCAGTTGCCTGGCCTAACTGTGAGCAGCACTAGAGGCATTAGCTGTCATGCTGCAGACACAGGAAAACAGATCTGCATCACTTAGCAACCATAAGGGATAGACTTTTCAAGGAAAGGTTTTAAAAAGAAAAATTCTGCACTGATAAACTTGATGACTTAGGACTTTGCAGAGAAAGCATCCCAGGATTCACAACAGATAAGCCTGACCTCCAGTTACTGCTTTGTTCCCCAACAAGAATGTGATTTTCATGGTAGCGTGGACAGAAACAGTACTTTAATTTCCTCAGTAAAACACATACCCACACAATACTTTTTAAGTATGAAGTTATCTTTATCTCCCAGGGTTGCAGCGATATTGAGAATAAACTAGTCACTGCAGTATTTAAATACAGATATATATAAGTCTCCATAGATTCTTTGCCACATTTAAATCGCCGCCTTAGAATATGCAAGTATTTACACCTTTTGATATAAAAATATCATTTATCGAGATTGTATTTAAAAAAAAAAAAAAAAGAAACCACTAAGGTCTACTCCTATCAAAGTCATTTTGGAGGAAATTAAGTACATTAATTTCAGCTCAGGAAAGACCAGGCCACACGAAGAAGAAATTTGACTTCAGTCGTAATTTCTCCAGAACACATTAATCTCGGTATTCCTTTGCTGTAGCCCTTCTATCTATTGCCAAAATCCAAATATAACTCCAATATGCATCTTCAGTACTAGGTCCCCTAAGAAAGTGTATCAGTCAATCTGCTACACCTCTATTACTTTTCAGCCTTCAACCTCCAGCACAGTTACACCACTGTTCACGAGACTTTACCTCAGGCTCCACTCCAGTTGCAGTCCTGGACCCCATTACATATACGTTTTTATCATACATGTGTGTTCATTGAGCCTCTTCTGACTGATACATGAATGGTCTAGCCTCGACAGATGGATTGCAGAACCCCAGGCAGAAAAGATAACACCGTAAGTTCTTTCACTTAAAAATCACAATAGATTTTAACCCCAGGTATCTACAGATACAATATTCAATTTTCCTCTTTCTGCAGACAGTATTAGATCATTTCACCAAAACAATACTTTTTCGGTTGCTACATCCTCTCCCTTCCTTCCTCTTTTATCATAAAAGCAACTCTGCTAAGGAGGAACAGCCAAAGACTCCCATTTTATTACTGGCATAACCATCATATAACCTTGATTCATGGTGTGGGCAAGATCAAAGATGTCAACAGTGTCACCAGATTTGGTTGCACACTTCCCCTAGAAGCAACTATCACAACCAATACAATATGAAAATGAAAACTCAATTAAGACAGATCGACAACGAAGTCCCTTATGGGAACTAACTAGCAGCAACGAACAATGGTTAACACGAAAACACAGCACAGCGCCTTAGTGCATCGAGTCACTAACCCAGCTAAAGCCATCGCATCCCTGAGAGGCCTCTCGGTACTGAGGGAAGGACTTCTCAACTTAACATACTGCACTAATACTTTTTCAATTGCTCTATCATCAGGAACTAACCACCCACCAACACCAAATGGTTTATACCACACTATTTATATTCTTCTTTTTCCTGACTCCGTTCTCTCTGAAATCACATTTTCTTTCGATTGAAAACTCTTTTTTCTGCATCTTTACCCCTCTCCACAAACACAAACCCTGTATACTTCACCCGAATCTACAGCCTCTTAACACACAGTGCAGCTATGTCCAGTCTTCATATTTAACTCAACACAGTCAGCTGCCGTGGAGCTCCTTCTCTTGTTCCCTGACCCATCACCGCACATTCCCAGATCAGGGGAGCTCCATTTCTGTGGATCACTGATTCAGCCTTACACATCCCCAGCACTGTGGTGCCCACTCTCTGACCCAATAAAATGCCCTCCCCGCTTTTCCATCTCCGAACTCTTTAGTATTTTCCTTCTTTCAGAGATCTGCAATACCAGTAATGCAATCACCTACTGCTCCCTGGTTAACAGCAGCAACTAATTCAAAGTATTTGAAAAACAATTTTAACAATAACTGTTCTAGAATCAATCCTTCAATTCCTTTCCCTCTCCCTCACCCCAGAAATAATCGCAGAACGGAACAACATGCACAACCCACAGCAGCAACAGATAAAGCCAGAATCTGGCACCTTCCCTAAAGCACAGCGCAGGCCAGTTAAAACAGCTTTTTTCCCCACACACACAACATCCTCACTGTAACAAACCTTCGTATTTTTCCAGTGGTCCTATGCACATAAGCAATAGATTCCTACTTACTCTGATCTGAGGGCTCCCAATGCCTTGATGAATGAAAACCCCACAAATGGCAAATCTTCACCCGAGAAACCTGCCGGGTTCAACTGGCGCGCAGAGGATAAAACCCGTGAATTCTTCTCTGGTTCATCAAAATTTGAGGTGTCATCATCAGACTTGAGAGTAGGAACGAAGGGGGGAGGAGCTGGTGAAAAAAGCAAGGAGAAAAGACAAAATTCAGCTACAGTTCACTCTGCAATAGTCCCACTCATTCAGTGCTCGCAATGGCACTGCAGCTCCTGCTTTTAATCTTGCTAACACAAGCAGACTGAGCTGCTGCTCTCAAATCGTATTACAGCAACAAGAGATTAACCCTTCCGCTACCAACATGGCTTCCACTCTGCAGGCAGAGTATCTTCCACACTGATTAAGCTGGGTTTTAGGTTTGGGACTTTGGGGTGGTATTTTCTTGTGGATTTTTTTTCATTTTGTTTTCCCAAACATACATTGAATCAAATCAAAACGCCAGGCTAATGAAATCGTTACTGCAATATAGCTAGAAGTCATTCAATTCCGATTCATCTAGAAAATGTCTCCAACCTATCCACTTAATGAAGACACTACATGAGAACATAGCCTGAGCCTTTGCTAGTTAGATAAGGGATATTATCTACCCTTTAATACTGCCAAGAATCTCCCCAGCATGGGCTTCTAAGCAGCAGTAAACTAGCCTTTCTCCTGGAAGCTTTTAATAAATTACAGCTACTGAAAGCTAATTAGTCTTTAGGAAGAGAAGAAATATCAGCAAGATTTTATTTATCCAGAAGAGCTTGCTAAAGATCTGGAACTCTTGTTGGGACACCACTGCAGTCTGGCTCTGATACAATCAGCTCAGAAGAGAGGTATATATAGCTGGAATTACAATGTATTTTCTACTACAGTTTCTAAATTGGTACAATTTAACTTGCTAAGCAGTTGGTGGATTTCAGCTGATTTTCTAACGTTTACCTCAGTTTAATTAACCAAGGGAACAAAAGGACAAGTAATTCTCATTGATGTGCAGCACCCCAGCTACCTGCTGGCTTGGCTACGTGTGTGAAAGGAATGAATGCAAAAGCCTGCTGTGCAATTCCTACCTCACTAAATCACATTTTCTTTTTTTCTTTTTATTTCATCACTCAGGTCCTCACTCACTGCAAATCCACTAATCTCTTTTTTTGCTCTACGAAGGAGACAGCTCTTCAGTCGGTAACTAGAACACAGCCCATTGTCACAAGCTGATGGAAGCGTAGTGTGCTAAAACCGTTACCATGGATCCAGTATAGATCTCCTGTAGCTGAAGGGCTGATGAGAATTGAAGAACCGGGAACAAACATTACAACCCCTGCAGTGCAGGCTCCCTGCTCCTCACTCTGCATGCTCCGAGTTTAACCCTACCTGCCTGCATTCGTGACAGATGCTGATGCTTATCTGACTGACACAGGCAGAATGAGTCACGGCTGGAGCTTGCTAGCTCCCTCTAGGTTGCCAAAGCCTTTCACAGCCTGCTTTTTAACTCTTAATTCTCTAGACAAACCTATGCTTAAACTACCCACCAGACCGGTATTAATAGCCAAAAAAATCTGTCTCTGTAAACTGCCAAATCACAACTGCACACGCATGCTTCATTAGCAGCTCCCCGAGGAGCCATTCTGACGCTGCCGCCGAGCAGGGACTAGAGAAGGAATTCCATACAGCCGATAGGATGCTGCTCACGTACAGTAGTTCCAAGCACAACAGAATGAGATAAATGGGGGAAAATATACAAATTTAAAAGGTTCAGCAGTAAGCACTTTTACTTACTGGCCCCAGAACATTTAGATTTTCTGTCAATATCATGCATTTATTAAGTTCTGCTATTTTATTGGTTACAATGTGTATTTAGATCCAGTATAATACTGACATCTATGTATTGTAAACATATTTTTGGAATACAGATTGTTTATTAGGATCTTTTTTTTTTTAATTCACTTAATGTCAGGACAACATCAAGCTACTCTTTCATATGCTCTTGATGATTAAAAAGATGGAAGCAACATAATACAGTTCATAAGTATATCATCTTTAATGCAGATATAACCCCAAAGTTACAGTTAATTCATAGCAGAGGAGGATAATTACAGGAATTAATATTTTTTAGTTTAGCACCTCTGCTTAAAGAACTTTGCAAAGCCTCTTAGAGGAAGGGGTTGCCACGAGGTTTTTAGTATTGTCTTTGAAGACAGATTGAGTTGATGAAGCAACGTAATTGAGAAAACAGCAAACTATTCCCTTCATTTGGGGAAATCTAGAGTCTTTCTTAAAGAGGTAGCAAAAAACAATATAGCCACATTTTTATAATGGTATAACATCCCTGTTATATACTCCTCAGATTCTGACAGTTAACTTCAGCTTATAAAGAGAGATCTAGTGTCTTCCTTCTCACCGGAAGGTAGCTAAGGAGCTCTAAAGAGTCATCTTCAAGCCATTACAATTAAAAAGAAAGTCTTTCTTCTTACCAAGAATAAGAATACCTAGCCAAATTACACGCATAAAAATATACAATTTAAATATGCCTATGATCAGCACGCACTTAAAAAGATAAAATAGATTCAATAGGGGAACAATGGATGCAAAAATGAAAAACTGAATGTGAGACAGACTAAACCCTTGGGGCTGGTGGATATCTAATTTAAAGAGCACAGAATTTTACACTACAGTTTCTTCTAATGTTTAATAGATGCGCACAAATAAGAGAAATTGTGAACACTACTTTGAAAAATATTGAAAATCCATTTGCTATTTTACATTCACTAAAAATCCATGACTGACAGTCCAAAAACTGCAACTTTGCAGTATAACCTTGTTACAATACTTTTATCAAGAAACAGTAGTGACTAACGAAAAAAAATTAGAACAGCCATTAAAAAAAGGGGGGAGGCAAAAAAAACACCTCAAGGTGTTAAGTCATTCTGAACTGTCAACAGTGATTGCAAATGAGATTCAGAGCTTCTTCCGAAATTTCAGGACACTGGAGAAAACCCACTTAGGAATAAGAGGGAATATCTCTATGTGAAAAAATGCTAGGTCCATTCTGTCTGATTACTTGGTAGCTCCTTCTTAGTCCATTATTCCTAAGACTAAGAAGTCCTCCGCCTGATGTCCAAAATGCCTACAGAATAAACAGAGGAGTCTTGTAAAAGCAAGCTAATATGGATATCAATTTGGTTCTCAATGAGGGTCACATGGTGATGCAATCTCTAGCCAATCTCTAATAATCCATTATTATTTCTTGCTTAGAATCACAGGACTCACAGTTACTGTATTTTTGGAACAAGAATGAATGCAAATGGATAGATGTGCTTATCAGTTCCTTCTTTAAAAGGAAGGATCCTTCAGCAGAGGTCAAGATAAGCCTACAAGAACTAAACGCTAAAACCACACCATCACATCTGACAAGGTGAAAAATTCGCACTTCTTTCAGGCTCATCCAAAAGGAAGGCAAAACTATTAGTCAAAAAAGACAGTAGACCTGATGCTTCTACTCTTACAAACTGTATAAAGACCTCTTTCTTCCTTTGATATGTTTCAAATGAGCGTATATGTTCTGTTTACCATTTAAAGTATCTTGGAAGGAACTGCATGCTTTAAAAAAAGCCAGTTGCTTGCCTAGATACCTCCCTACTTGTGGAAGGATGTAACCCTCTTCCATCTGTTCCAAAGAATGACTTTCAGAGGAAAAGGGGGTGTTGTAGGTTGCTAAGTTAAACCAAAAACACAATGCAGTACTTTAACCAGTTCATCATCAAGATTGGATAAAATGTCTCTTCTGGAAAAAAAGGGGGATTCGTTTGGTTGTTTTTGGCGGGGAGGGGGAGGCCTGGTTTGTTTGTTTGTTTTCCCTGCATTAGTGTGTGTATTTGTGACTAGTTCAAGGAATATTGCCTTAGTTAGGTCCTTCCCTCCTTTCAAAATATTTTTGTGCAAATTCAGAGAAGAGAGAGCATATTTCCCCTGGGACAGTGAAAGACTTAAATGAAATAGGAAATTTACAGGAAATACAAAACACTTCTAAAGAATAAAAGTGTGTCTTCTCTTGATCTACAAGGTGATCTATATATACTTGCTGGGGAGAAGCATCCGCGTAGCCTTTTTAAGTAGGTTAGGCGTTAGTCTCTCATGTTTTAAGAGGCCTATTTCAGCACAGTGTTATGGAAGAAAAAGAGAAAATAGCAGGTCTAACGGACATAATTTAAGGATGTTTTGTCTAAGGCCACTTGAACAAAGACATTATATTAGTTCTAAGCCATCTATGTAACAGTAGCTTAACATCTTTTCTGTTCTCTCAAGGCAATGATCCAACACATACATTTCTGTTAATAAAAGTCCTCTTCAAGCTGACATGAAAGTGATCTCCACTTAGAGAGACAAGTCAACACATTTTTTCTGAAGGCAAACAGCTAAATGAAACATCACAACGTTTAACTGTTAGCATACTGAATGACAATTTGGGGTTTAGGATGAATTGCAGAATTATGAACAGGGAGATATAGGTTACTGCCTGTTTAATAGCAGAAGACAGCCTAAAATCAATCTTCAACACTTTCTGAAGTCCTCCAGTTTGCACAAGACCTTCGTTCCTTTCTTCTCATATATTTAGCTTCCCCATGCAAGACCAAATATGCCATTCCAATTTCACGACTTCTTGGAATACAGTTACAAAACAGTTCTTAAAATGAATGACTCTTTATGCTATACATACATACCAGATTACAATAGAATCTTCTGACAATCTCTCAGATAACCTTTATTAGACAGATTTTTCATTTCAGATTAAACAGCTGATATGATTTCTGGTTTTCAGTCAACAAGAGGTGGTTAGCAATATTATTATTAATATTGACAGATTATACAGAATGTAGCCGTGTTGTCAATGTCTGATATGTCACCCCCCTGTATTCTACCTCACATTCTAGATACTTATCAAATACCCAGTTAGTAGCCCTGTTATCAACTTTTCAGTTAAAATCTTGATCATTTAGCTGAATCACAGCTAAAGATAAGTTAACTCTAGTAAATAAAAATCCAAAATATTTTTTGGAAAATTCTGTCAAATAAAACAATCTTCTGAAAGTTTTAGTTTTTTAAAAGCTTTCGAAGTCATTAAATAGGAGAAGTTGGTGAATACAGACAGCAAAACCTGCAAACGTGTTTCAATAAAACACTCTTAAGGAAGGACAAAATTACCAGTTGACAGCTTCAGTTAAAGTTCACCTTTGATTAACGACTGGGTTCTCTTTATGTAACTTAAGAGCTGCTTCTACAGACAAATGTTAACTGACCCAACAAAGATGGGAGCTTTTTCAAAGGCAACTATCTTTTGGGAGGGGTTTACTTAAAAATCAAATGTTTCATAGGTTACCGTAACAACAAAATGTAACACAGAAAACCCCCTTAATTGCACATTCTTAACCAAAAGTGGTGCATTAAGAATGGTTATCCTGGAGTGCCCAGCATGATAATTTAAATACTTGCTAGGCACGGGTACCAATTTTTTCCCTACCGTTCTCAGTCTGAAATAGAAATAAAATCATTGCTTTTATAGGGTAGAGGGAAGTCTGAGTGTGTTGACACAGAATTGATTTAACAATGACCTGTTAGAGATAAATTCATATTCTATACCCCCAAAATCTTACCATTAACTTGAGGAAGTGAGATTCCTTAGTCTAATTCTAAATCCTGTGACCCCTTCCAGCACTCACTGGCTTCCTAATTTTCTCAGGCTGCCATTGCTCCAGTTAAACCCCACTATCATACGAGGTCAAGATAAGAAAGAAACCTCTTAGCCCAGGCTGAACCCATCAAGGCTTTTGAATAGAACTACAGTGACGCTGCCCTGAATAGGCCAGCAAATGGAGAACCACTGCAGAGAGCAAAGCAATAGGTGATACATTGAACGTGCTACTAAAATCAAGATGACTGCTGTGTTTTGTGCCAGTTACAATGAGGTTTTTAAGATGTATGAGACGTAACAACCAAGTCAGGGGTCAAAACTGCATGGATCTTCACCATAGGTGGATCTGGATATTACAGGGAATGATGCAATCCACTGGACAGCTGCAGGCGAAAACAGGATTTAAAAAAAAATCCAAATGACTATTTTAACCTTTATAATGACATCAGGGCTTGCCCATCAGAATTACTGTTATTACATGAAATGGCAAAAAGACTCTCAATTAACTTGTGCAGTTGTGTAAATGCTGGACAGGCAATTGCCAGAGAAACACCACAGCATATGCTCAAATTACATTTTTTTCTCCAGATATAAGATAATATGATAAAAATGCAATACAAAAATTTCAGAAATGGAAACTGGTAGCTTAGACAGGATTCTGGGTAAAGAAGGCATTGTGAGCTGAAGCCTGGGAAACATGCGTTGAAATGATGAGAAGGATTTCTCACTCAGGGCTCAAAGGCTCTCTACGGGCAGAAACAATGACATTTACCAGAATGGCAGCTCCACAAGTTCAGAATTAATGAATCAACAGAAAAGTGAGTAAACATTCTGTGGAGCTGACAGCTGAAGTGCTGAGATAGTCATCAAAAGCAGAAGCATTGGCTTAGCAATTTATGGAAATTAGAGCACAACCATTGCTCTTACTACAGGGCAGCATATTTTATAAGGAATATATGGCAGACATGTACTTTGCACAGATAATCTTACAGTCCAAATAACTTAAAGAGTATCCAATGTAACTTGGGCAGAGATTGCTGATGACCTCGGAAATACTTGTTTTTGCCACAACGCTGGTGCCTCAGTACTTCCAAATACTAAATTCTGTTATTTCCTTTGTATTATAAACTACTTTCTGCATAGAAAGTTATCTGCTTCACTGATTTTATTCCATTCCTAGCAGAAGGAACAGATTTTTTTTAACCAAAAAAAAAAATTAGTCATTTATTAGTCACATTAACTTTGAAAAAAAAAAAAAAAAAAACACCAGTGCCCCCTACGACCTCTGACATTTTATCACCTACAGAAGATTAAAAATATATATATATCTAGAAACTGGATCACAAGCAATGAGAGAAAGATGAAAGATACAATTTTAAAAAAAAAGCCAAAATTAATCAAACTGAAGTGCAAAAGGCCTGAAAGAACACACTGATGCATTTTAATCTGATAAAAGACATGTAAAGGCCACTGTGATTTACTAGTCTAGTGCCTACAGTAATATGGCAATTGCATCAGAAATTCATATAGAAACGTATTAAACTTCATCTTACCTTACGATTTTCATCTAAGAGATGTTAAAACATCCTATCCAAAAACCAGAACAAATTGTGTTGTTAAAAACACGTACACCAGAACACAGTCTTGTTTCATTATTAATGGCTCATATCAAACACACTTAAATACATTGTACACATTTTCATGTTACTCAAGAAATGTTTATGAATGCAGTGTTATTCTACTTACAGTTACGGATATTATTCCAGTCAATTTTAGCAAAGAATGGATGGCAGCAGAGTCCCTCATAACCCAGCCTTTCCTTCTGCCCACAAAGCAAGCTCTGGATCAGATCAAGAAATTCACCACTGACTTTCACATCCTCTGGGAACTTCAGAAACTTCTGGGTTAGAAAGAAAAGAATTTTGCTCAGTAGCAAAACAGTCTCAGAACAGTAAGATTCTTAAGCTTCAATAATCTGAGATACGTCAGGCAAAAGGGATGAATATTAGATAAATATTAGATCAGACAAATAGTAGACCCAGTTCACCATCTTATGCTGAACAATGGTCAACAGCATACATAAATAGAAGAGTACAAGACACTTCCCCAGAGAATCCTCCCAAGCTTCCAAGAATTTGTGGCTTAGGATTTTCTGAACCAGGGATGATATCTTCGTATTTGCCAGATCTCAATGCATTCTTCTTTGAAGATTCTTCTGGGTTTGTTTAGTTACTCCTTGAACCCATATAAATGTTCAGTAGCTGCAAATTTATGCTGGGGAGATCTTTGCCATAATGTGCTGTGTGAAGTATCCTTTTGGGTTTGTTCTGTAGTCACTGCTGGCTACTTTCATTTGATGCCCCTAATTCTCATACTAGAAGGTATAATAGACAATCATTCTTCATTCACTTTTTCCCAGACAAATGATTTTTTTTTCCTATTAACTCCTACCATTCGATGTACTATTTTTGTTCTGTTACTAAGAACTAAATGAACATTTTTCTAGATCATAATTTCAAAATACTTTTCTTGAGCCCACCACTAGGTAAAGTTGGGATACTTTTCCTTTTACATGCATTGGTTTGAATTTATTTACACTAAATTTCACAAGACATTTTAATCAGACACTCAATATCCTCAAGTCTTTTTGCAGCTCTTCATAGCTGGCCCTTGCTTTACTATCCAGAAACACTTAGTATCATTTGAAAACTTTATCAATTCATGATTCATCCTTTCAATTTTTTTCCTAGATTATTTTGGAGATGCTACAGTTACAGGTCCCTAAAATGGACAGCTAAATCTTTTTTAATTACTGTATTGCAGATGGTTACTCTTGGACAGCTGTTATAAAAAATAAATTTATATCTGCAATACAGAGGTATGTATAAATAAAATACTAAAATCTTTATAAAGCATATATATATATATACACACACACACACTAAATATTTTATGAACATGTCAAAGTAAGAAACATCCATAAGCTCCTTTTCCCAACTGTAAAAAAAATATATAGTCTTTAGTGACAACCTTTTTACCCAGGAACATGGAAGGAATTCTCTCTACCTGGAAATTCATGATGTTATTGAAAGTTTTTGCTGATGTTCCCTCAGTGAACGGAGATCTTCCATAAATCATTTCATATGCAATGACTCCTACGGACCACCAGTCACATTCTGGGCCATAAGAAGCTTTGCCATCCCCATTCAGTCCTGTCAACATTTCTGGTGCCATGTAGTCAGGTGTACCAACAGGTAGCTTGGCATTTACCTGGAAGCAGTAGAAGCAAAGATATTCCAAGTGAAGTTACAGAAAGAAAGCTATTTGATACAAAAAAGGAGTCAAATTATAAGAGCTGTCACTGCAAACTATATGCAGCTGAAGTAAAATAGCAGCATTATAAAAAGGACAGCATTACCGAACACTGATGTTTTGAGCAGTATGCATACTCTAGCACTACTTACTGCTTCAACTGCTATTAATGGGAACAACAGAGCTCAATTTTCAAAAAAGTCAAATTTAGACATAAATATTCCCTGCTTTCATTCCATTCTGTGTCATCCCTACCTTTCTGCCTTGTGTTCAGGATCAGCTAGTATTCAAATTTCATGAGTGCTTAGAAAAGGTAATTCAGAAACCAAAACTGAAATTATATTTGCACTGTCATAAAAGAGTGAAACAAACAAGCAGGGAAACTAACACAGAAACCTGAAGAAGATTGAAAAGATAGATAACATATGAAGAAAAAAAAATTACAAGAAAAATGCAATGCAGAGAAACACCGGAAAGGGAAGAACGAGGAAAAATGAAAAAATGAAAGATTGGAAATCATAGAACAAATGAGGAATCTGTTCTATAACTTCATATTCTCACTTAGTTCTATTTCAAATTATTGTTTGAAATTGTATGCAGTTTACTAATTTTAGAATCAACTTATAAAAAAGTTCAACTTACTGACAGCATTGAATACAGTACCTTTTGGTGGGTAAACCTGAATCCTTGAACATTGGAATGTGACTCAATTTAATTAAGAGCTCCCTGTCTTCAAAACTATGCCAGCTTAGTTACAGCAAACATAACTTTCAGTCCAATTGCAAACAACTGTAAATCCATAACCTTCTTTAAACACAGCATTTAACAGTTGTGAGAATCTCTAAAAATATGATTTTGTATTGCAATACAGCACCATCGGAAAGACTTGCCTTTACCCTACTTACACATTAAAATTAGGATACGCAAATATATATTTACTGAGAGCTGCAAAAGATAGCCAAGCTCATGTTCAAAAAGACATTCATGAATGGAAAAAAATCATTGTGAATAGATTCCACATTGAACAGGAAAGGCAGAAGAACAAGGTGTAATCAAGGAACACATATAACATCAGTCCTCTTTTTGACTGGAATATCCAAACAAGCCATAGACAAATCTTAAATCCACATTGTTACCATTTTGTTTATTGTCATTTTCGCAGCAGACCCAAAGTCCACCAGTTTAATGTGTCCTATTCGGTCAATAAGAACATTCTCTGGTTTGATATCTCTGTAAGCAAAGAATAAAGCAATCAGTACCTTTTTATGCTGTTCCCCACTGTCACATCTGCACATCAGTACCTCGCTTTTCAGCTACACTCAACCATATGCTCAGCTGCATAACACCTTAACAATGGATTAGGATTTGAGTCTTACTTCCAGTCGTTATTCTGCTTCCAAGTAAATATGAAATTAGTGAAGCTGCCCATATTTCATGGAAATTTAACAGTCGTTGACAAAAGATGGAAAGAAAAGATGGTTTTGCACTAACCTATTCTGATACTTTGACTATGTTGTAACTCAGTTACAGCAAAGTATTACGTAGCTTTCATCCTAAATTTCCTCCCAAGTTATTCTATGCATCTTTCAAATCCAGGCAGCCACCTTGCATTAGAAAGCCACAGCCTATATGCTCTAAGTGCAGCCACTACGGCTGCTTGGAACATAAAATGGTACATAACATTTTCAAAGTCTCAGAATAGAATAAATTTACAGAACAAGTCTTCCTTAGAAAGGGACACCTACAAAAAAAAGGAAATGTTCAGTTATACCTATCAATAAATGGGATAAATCACTAATGTGATTTGAAAAATGCATACAGTTATAGCCTCCATGCCTTGATATGATCTTTAGAAAACTCAGTGATGTATAACTATTCCAACATACTATACCGCCCTGTTCACCCGTACAACAAGCTTTAACAATTACACTACTTTCCCGTAATGTTTGGTTCTAATAACAACAAGCCTTCAGTTCTGGAAAAGATTTTTGTTCCATAGTGCAACATTAAGGCCTATTTTTACTAAGCCTCCAGAAAATATATGTAACAATCCTCTTCTAATTTCAGTTTGAACTTTATATCAAAGTTAATGCTTTTAGCTGCAATTATAGTTGGAGTATGATTAATTTTCTAATTTTCTCTCCTGATACAGCACGTGAAATACTGTCCTTGAAGAGGACAGAATATAAAAAACAAGAATGCATCATTCCAGAACGCTATCTGGAACAATACTGATTAAATACTATGTGCAATGCAAAGCAATCTTTACCTACCGGTGTACATAACCCATCTGATGAACACTGTGAATAGCCAGAACCAGCTCTGCAAGATAAAACTGCACCATAGTCTCATCCAGGTGGTCCTCATATCGGTTTAAGAGTGACAGTAAGTCCCCTCCAGGCTGATACTCCATAACCTACATAAAAATTTAGAGGAAGAGATACAATTTATATGTATATAAGACATTCCATTCAACTCCCCCATATTATACTGGACACATATCAAAGAGCAGAATGGAATGCAGGAAAATTTACAGAAGATAAGCACATTTCAGCCATCACATTCTTCTTAAGTATAACAATGGTAACAGTGTTCAATAGAGAAGAAACAACCTATTCTTTACCAAGTAGAGATTTTTCTTGTCTTGAAATGCATACTGTAACTGTGGAATCCATGGACTGGTACTCTGAGATAATATACTGCGTTCTTCTTCAAAAAATGACACCTATAAAAAAGAAAATGTTCAGTTACATCCTGATCAAAATGCGTTAGATTATATCAGAATTCCCTAGTTTTAGAAAGATGAAAGTCTGTGCCAGACACACATCACTAACACAAAAAAATACTTAGAAACCATTAAATGCCATTTCCTTGTGATATGCACCTTTAAAAGAGTAATTTTACACCTTCTGCTTTCAGTTCCCCTCACACCTTTTGTTTAGTTCCTTTGCAACTGAACAGTCCCTGCAGCAAAGCTCAGCTCTCCTGTCAAACTGGAGAAGCATCTACCAGTTTGGAGTGCCATCCTGACCTCATCTGGATTGGCCCTAATAAAATAAAAGTAATCTCAAAAAGCAGAAAAGATGCTGCGACAATTACAGGGTAGCATCTCACAGCTAATTCTGTAACAAATTCGTGTAAGATATAATACAAGTTTATCTTGAAATCCTACTTTAGCAACTATTCCATTATTCATATGTGCAGTCGGACAACACGGAATTAGTTTCATTACAGAAATATTGCTAGTTCATCAAGATCAGTGGTCCCTACTTTCACTGTGTGTCATATTGAGGGTAACATTATAGTTTGCTTTTCTTACCAACCTGTGCCACGGCAAGAGTAATTTCCATTTAATTTCATTTTTGACAACCACAGACAGCGCTAGAGAATCTCAGGAGCAACATAACTGCAGCCATATATTGGGAACAACTAATTTAGATATCGCTGTACAAGTTCATGAGGCCTTTCACGCAATCTGTCCTCCATGCCATCTCTCATCAATGAAAGATTAACTTCTACTTGTCACTAGCCTCTGGAAACAACCTCCATTACCTTTTTTTTTTAATCAAAGTTTTCAAGTAGCACATCTCTCAAGTTAATGAGAGGCTCTCCGTAAAAATTCAGTCACCAGTTTGCTTTCACACCCACTCTTGACATTCTACATTGCTCTTTAAAATTAAAAAAATAACTTAACGAATAGATTGCCTGAAAATTCAAGACATCAAATTGTTCATCAAGCTGATCAATACAGATCTAATATTTTCTTCATCTATTGTTTCTTGCTTAATAATTAGATGATAAGCTCTTTGAGACAAGGATTTTTTTTGTTTTGAATGGTACCTCACCTAGTAGATTCATGGTCTATGATGATGACTTTTAACCACAGCAAAACTACACACAAATGCGTTACTTCACTGAAATGTGAAATGATTTTCCGATTCCATTTTATATTAAATAAAAATTCGTAAATTTATAAAAATTAAATTAAGTATAATTGTAGTGACAAAAAGGAAATGCTTCACAACTTGTAGTTTGTTGTACTACCATCATAACAACAAAATATACATACGTGCTCCTGCGCCAACAAGGACTCCTTGCTCATCACCTTCATAGCATACACATCACCTGTAGCTTTCTCTCTTACTACTTTTACATCTGCAAAGTGACCACAGCCAACCACACTCTTTACTTCAAAATCCTTCACACTTGGTTGCAGTTCCCTTAATTCAGCTATAGTCTCTGCATCTATAAAAATAAAACACTTATTTTTACACTAAACATGAACACAACATTCGCAACAGGGAATAGAAAAATAAAGCAGTCTTCTCATTCCAGTCTCTATAGAAATGTTAAATCATTCCAGAATATGCTTCTTTAAAAAAAGTGTATACAAGTACTAGAAAAAGACAGTATTAATGCATAGTTAAGACTGAAACATGGTGCATACAAAAGAATCAGGAAATGCTAAGACAGTTCCCATAGCAACCATAATTCTATCCCATTCATAACATCAGAGGCTGATAGCCTCTTTTGTTTCTAATTTCTTTCCAACCATCCTTTGCCAACACAAAATATATTCGTTAAATCTGAGGGCTTTATCCAGTGAGTTCCACAAGTCAAGTGGCAGGGTTCAGCCCTCTGCCTGTGGGAGGCACTAGTCTATTGTCTAACAAATAACCGTTGGCATTTATTTCAGATGTTTGGTTTAAGCTTCCCATTGACTAGTTTCCAACGGAATGCATTGTGATAAACAAGTGCTCTCTGTAGAGTGTTCTAAAAATTCTTCAGACTCCAGGAAAAAACTACTCTCAGCCTAATTAACATCTTGAAACTGTTGGATGGAACTCTTACAGAGTACATGAATTACCTTTAACAATTTTTTTAGTGTATCCTAATAGAAAAGTTGATTAAGGTTTTTTTTTTTAAAAAAAAAAAATCTGAGCATGTTGTCAGTAAAAGATTTCTTCCATCGGGAATTATTTCTGAACTACAGGATTACTACTTACAGGTCACACAGGCAAAATAGGCTAAGACATGGAATCTGAAATACTAATTCAAGCTGAAAGAGACACGTATTAGCAAGTTAATTTCTATATCTCTCCTCCCCTTTAGTCACTGCCCTGCTTCAACTTCTGATATAACTTCGTTATATATACTCGGAACTTCATACTTTTATCAAAAGTGCCTCTTCAACTATAAGTAAAATACAAGCTATGAAGGGTGTGCTTTAGAGTCACAGCACTTCAAAAGCCACTGGCCTTTTTGGACCTGACAAGGTTCCCCTTGTAACATCGAGTCTGTCCACAAGAAGTCAGATGCAAGTCCTACGTTACAATCATTAACAAATAACTAGAGCATCATTTAAACGTTTATGTTTTGAAGCATTATGTTTTAAAATGACATCTAAAGATTAGTCTAAAAACCACTTACACTTCTTGACAAAGTTGCCCACAGGTTTAATTTTCATTAAAGAGGGGTTTCTGCATTCTTCAAAAAGAACGAATAAAGAATCGAGGATGCCTTCCCGGGAGAGAGGAGACATCTGCTGTTGAGTCACAAAGAGTGGCTTCCCCTGGAATAAAAAAGAAGCAACAGCAGATGGAGTCTCAGACAACAATGAAAAACCTCAAATCAATAACATATGTATAGAACAGATTATATATTATCTATTTAAAAATTACTGCTTTAGAAATTAGACAAATAAGGCAAAAAGCGTGAAATAAATATATCAATTCTCTACGTCCATCTGTAAGAGCTGTCACAGGTATTTGACTTCTAGACAAAGCAATCTTGTAAAGGTTGTTAAAGTTCAAATCACAGCTTTCCTGAAATTGTCTGCAATCTATTGCTGATTCTCATCTGACTGGCGTGTTCTTGACATTGTACCATATGTTTTTTCCATGGCACAAATAGTTTAAGCAATCAGCATCAATATTAGCTCTGGAAGCAAAAGCTGTTGAACATCAGCTGATCAAATAGCAGCTGGTTAGGTAAACCCACCTCATGACAAACGCTAGGTTACATCACCATGAAAAAAACTGGGGACTGGAAGCCGCAAAATGCAACATTACACCTTTATGTGGGAAAAGCCCCTCAAGGTAAAACATTAAGAGGCGCAGGTGAAAAGAAGACCAGCTACTATCCCCTCAGCTTCACGTGAACAAGGTACGCACTTTGAACTTGAAGGAAGTATTGTTTCCTTTTGCCCCTTCCTCCACAACCCCCCCCCCAGGCATGCTTTGGGGGCCCACCCCAACAAGAAAAGCTGCGTTTGGCACACGGTATGGCCAAACTGGAGTTCGCCAACCCCCAGGCCAGCCTCTCTTTACCTGGAAGAGCAAGTTGAGGCGGGAGACGCGGCTGGCGATGGGCTCCATGGGGCCGGGCTCTGCCGGCTGCCGGGCACCGCATTTAAACTTCAGCATCCCGTCAGCGCGGCTGCAAGAACGGAGCGCCGCGGCCCCACCGCGCCCCTTCCCTCAGCACCGGCCCCGCGTGCCCGGCCCCTTCCCGCCCTCGCCGCGCGCCCCAGGCCCCAGCCCCGTTTTCCCCGCCGCCCCGGTTTGAACGGCGCCTAGGGGCGGGGCCTCGCCGCCGCCGCTGACGCGAGCCCAGCGCCCGCTCCTCGGCCAATGGTGGGGCCGCGGCTTCCCGTGAGTCGCTGCGGGAGCAGGCCTGAGGGGGTGGGGGTGATCCTGTCAGGGCCGCTTGGCCCCTGTTTTAACGCTTTTTCTGTGTTTTTTTTTGTGGCAAATCTGCAAAGGCAGGTGGCTCCTTGTGAGCAACTCGAACTGGAGCTGGTGCAAGGACAGACTGGACGTCACAGTTGGCAGCAGCAAACTTCCAGAGGGGAAATAAAAACGTTTTCAGCAGTTTTACATGTTATTTGGAGTGCATACTTCACCTTTATGCATTTTTTTTTTTTGTGATCACTAGCCCTTTTCTTCATGTATAGGGTCATTAGCTTGCAAGTGAAACCATGGTAGGAATGCTTCAGCTTGGCACCCCCTCCTGTGTGCCACCCTTCCCAACGCCAAGTGCACGCAGCACGACCTTGTTCCGCCTCAGTCACAGGGATGTCGGTGCAGAACAGAGGGATGAAGCGCTGATGCTATCCGCAGTTACACAGGGTGCAGGATGCTGTCTCAAAGCACTGATCCTTGTTACACAGAGTCTTGGCAGGGGTTGAGCTGGTAACAGGAATCTAGGTGATAGGGTTCCTTAAAAATAACCATCATGCCATGGAGTGACATAAAACGACGTTTCACTATCCAGCACTCATCTTAATTGTGCTAATAGCGGCTTGGCAGCTAGCTGATAACGTAATGCACTGGTGAAGTGATTACATTATGGCTTTATACAAATCACTTTTACCAATTTGTTCTTCTTTCTACCTCTTCCAGTCCACCTCTGGAACACTGACATATTTTTAGCATATTTCTTGTCTCAAAGTTTGGGTTCATTTCAAGTTATTAAACCTGAAAGAGTTTTTAAAATCTAATTTACTGTCCACCACCTGCACTGCCAATTTGCTTTTTGGATTCCACTCAGGACACTGTCATTGCCTATGTCTCATCCACAGCTGCAAAGCACAGGAGTGATCAGCTCTTAAAAAGAAGCAATAAAGAGCTTCTTTTTCTTAAACCAGTCAATTTTCATGCTAGTTCATTTTAGTAAAATACCACCTTGATAATTGGAACCCCATCTTGTCTCTGCCCTAGATTTTGGGCAAGTCTCAGCTGTCTGCCATCCAACCAAAGAGAACTTTAGGTTCCTCTGACTTTCCCGTTCTCCAGCCTACCTCTTCCACAAATGCCATTAGCCCCAGCTCTCGTAACTGCCAAAATCACTGTTAAATATCCACACCATTTCTAATGCCACTTGGGAAACTACCATATCTGTACAATAGTTTAGATCTAGAAGTGGGGGAAGCAACATAGCCGGGTTCTCTTTCTGACAGTTCATTTCCCTATTGTGTTCAAATAGCAAGGTGTGGCTGAGTCTCTTCATCTCTGTGGGGTGGTGTAGAACAGCCAATCCACAAACTGGATGAGGATATGGGTCATTAAATGTTTCGTTTCATCCACATTAGACTGCCATACTTGTACAAGAAGAACACAACCTCTGGGTGTCCCACACAATAACCTGAATTTGTGTAACCAGCCAGCTGAGCTGATTAACAAGTCTGCCTCAGTTTGATAACTGGCCTCTCAACTGCCCAGGAGGTTCAACTAAAGTATGAAGTTGTTTGCTACAATTTTCATGTTAATAACTTAATTTTCCCTAATAAAGTTCTCCTTGTTTGTGTACTGTTGAGTGTTTGCAAGAAAGGCAGCTGGCTGTTCAAAGCATTCTTTGGGACAAATGCATTTTTCCTAATAATTCAGGTGAGGGCTCAAGTTAGATTGTTTCCCTTCAAGAAGGCCCTTAAATAAATACGTTTGCTAGAAACAGCCATGATCACATAAGCAGCAGCAGATCACATACAGTTCTTTTCTTCTTTGTTGCTGTGTAAGAGACTCACATAAACAAGAATATCTACCTATGAAATGAAACAGCAGCAAAAAAAAAAAAATACAGCTGTACCAGAACTGTTATCAAAACATTAAGAAAAAAAGCTGAAGTGGCAGATGGAATAAGTTGAGGAGAGAAGCTGTACAATTTCAGCAATAAAATCTTAGTAACCATTCCTGATGTCTCAGGTGAAAAGTACGTACCCTTTCAGAGAAACAAGTATTTCATTTTCCTTTAAATTGGTGACTTGAAGTCTTCAGAGTGAAAGTGATGATTCCTTCATAAGTCTGATCTTTTTAACTGAGAGCAATTATAGTACACAATTTCTCTGTCTTCAGAACGGCCAAAGTATGTATCACTTCTTGATCTTGGCAACTACTTCTGTGGATAACCTCACTTTACTTGAAGGATCATCAGCAGACCTGCAATTGTATAAAAGAAGGGTTTACTTCCTGCTATTAAATTAACAGGTCATTCAAAAGCTCAACAGAATTAATAGTTCTATGATTTTCCCTAAACAGGTCCCAATATGGTGCTCAACATATTTTGACATCTCACCATGCATTGATTTGGTTACCATCTGTTTGGCTTTTTTTTATTATTATTATTATAAAAGTAGGAGTTTCCCTTTATTTCCTTGGCCAAAATTCTCTGCCCTCATGCTGTTATATAGTGTGCCAAGGCGACTGTGTTCCAAAGATTTCTTGTCAGTGTTTCTAACATCCTTCAGGCTTGCTTGGGGTATAAGACACTAAATAGATATAAAAGCAAAAGATCAGGTATACAACTATGCTAACTTTTCACCAAGAACCTGACGCTCATATTCTCACCCAAACTAACATAGCTTTATTTTAATGGGCAGCAAGATGCCAAATCCCCCCCTCCCCCCCAACATCATCTAGCTGGGAACCTCTGGATTTACAGCAGCATCACTCTTAAATATCATCTCCGGAGCAGCTCCTGAGATTTACGTATGGGTAAAAGGTAATAAAATGCTCATTGTATCACAGTTCTAAGAGCTGAGCATTACCAAAAACAACTCCTATCTTTTGTCCTACCCTGGAAATCTCTTCAGCTCTGCTGTTTCAAATCTTAACACTACTCTGTCCATACAGACTGGTATCAGTTTGCAATCTAGGCTTCCAGAGTATGTGGACCCCAGAAATAAATCAGGTTCTTCAGTGATTTTGTTGTTGTTGAATGTTATGGTTGGCATTAATCATAGCTAATCTATATGGATATGACTTTTTAAAAAAATACGTATTATATTATCCCTTATTGGCTCTAGTCCTTTCTCTAATCCAACAGTACTTAAAAGATCCTGTAATAGACCAAGCTAACCCTGATCACAGCTGGGTGACCACTTTCTGCATCAAAATAAAGCTTTAAACTTGGCTGACTTGTGTTCTGGCTTAAACCCTTGACAATAAGTAGCTCTCACCTTTGATTATCAGGACTTAAATAATCCTTAGATCCTAGGCACACTTTTTCAGCTTTGTTTTCCCAAACTATCACAAAATATCTAACTTAGCTGCAATAGTCATGCACACCTACATGGAATTTACATATTTGCAGAACATATATAGTGAAAATTAACAGTTAAGGAAGAGGTAAGTAACTTCCTTTTCAGAGAAAGAGGAAAGCAAAGAGAAATAATCACCAGGAAAACAATTATATCCTTTCCTCTGCAATATTTTTAATTTCCTCCGCATAATTTTTGGAAAGAAAAGGAAAAAAAAAAGCACTGCAATCATTCTCCTAGGATAAGCAGAAAGGAAATGAAACTTTAAGAGACCTAAATGGTTGCTAGGTGTTTCTTCCCTAGATTTCCACTAGTGAGCTACATCTGATAATATTCAAGATTACTTTGATTGAAATATTAAAGGTGTTTTTTGTTTGTATTAGCAATGTGCGTATGCATTATGTAAGTGCTTATTTTCAGTGTTGTTTAATACAACGTTTTTATTTTCTTTACATTTGCACACCTAAAACCCATTCAAATAATGTTTTAAATAAACATGGTAGCTTTGCTATTAGTTACATGGTCATCATCTGTGTTTATTTTAAAAATGCAAACAGATACATGTGATGCTCTTCACACCTAATCCTAGGCTCTGAGGATTCTCTGAGGATTCCTTATTCCAGCTAACACTGTTCAGTGATTGTCCACGTTCCCAAACTCTCCTAACATTTCAACCCTAGGCTGAATTTCTCTTTAAGCCAGAACATAATCTTGCTGGTTCTGGTGCAACCAAAATGAAACAGTAACTGAAGTGAGTCACTAACAATCTTTTTTTTTTTTTTTTTTTTAACTCGGCAAACCAAGCATTTATAGAAGCTGCAGGCGAATCCCAGAATAATAAGGAATACTTGTGTCTTAGACTGGTGTGAATATTCCAGGCAATGCTGCCCAGCTGTTCTCTGCAGAACACGGCCCCTACTCCAAAGTAATCATGCTATAAGCAAACTGAATAATACATAGAGGTATAGTTTCTAAGGAATAAGAACTAAAATTCACGAGGCATTTCTTTACAGAGTAAAGTCTCTGTAGTGCTCTAAAAAGCAGCTTTCACTGCTAATACCCACCAAGCACGTCTGTGTCTCTTACAGATATCACTGTAACATTGGAGAGCCATACTAAATAATTAGAAGAGAAGAGCTGGTAGAAACTAAAGTTCTGATATCAATCACAAATGAAAATTTTTTTTTTTCTTTTTTTGATAAAGTTTGGGTTAAGGCAATTGAAAGAAGCTGAGCTGAGAAAATGAGGTTATCTTCCTTTCTGAATGCTGTTCTACAGGTTTGCCACCTTCAGCACTCAGAAGCAATTTATACTGGAAAAACGTTCAGAATTTTCTGCCCTCTTGTTCATGAGCCTCACTCTCCTGGCTGCAAGCTTCACTTCGGTCCCCTCCTTCTTATGATAAAACACCATCTTACCTAACTTTGCAATTGCATTGATCACTGTATTTCCATTTGGTTGTTTCACCACAACTTAAAACTATTGTTAGATTCTGGGGAGTCGCATCTCAAGGCTAAAGTATCACCTGTCCCTGTCCTTGCCTCCCGACTGATTTGCAGTATTACTTTGATTAGTCCCGTGGGAATCTCCCCAAATTACACCGGTTGTTCAGCCTTAGAATGTGCTTTACTTTTAGTGTTATATAACATTCAATGAGAAAACTCTCATGCTGAGTCTGGTGTTGTCAAATTCTTTTTTCCTTGATAATGAGACTATTAGTTCCAGCAAAGCTCCATTAAAGTACTTTATACCACTGATGCCTTAAAACTATAAAACTTGTCTCAGATTCATAGAAAAAGGAACAGCCTCTTGTATCCTATACCTATAAGGTAGTATAGTTGGGTCCCAATAATGGAGGTGGAAGAATACAGGAGATTCCCCCTGAGGTAAGCAAGAAAAAGAGACAGTGTGAAATGAGTGCATCTGGGAACATCAGAGGTGAAGGTGCCATTAACCACATGAAAATGAACCTTTTTTTTTCTCATAATTGTCTTCCACATTCTTTTTTCTTTTCTTTTCCTTTTTTTTTTTATTTTTTATCCTAAAGCAACTACATCATTACTTACTAGAGAAATACTTTATTAATTTTTAGATACCGTGAAAAGCAAATGATTTCTTTTTTTCAGACCTCAACCTCAGGCTTCCTTTGTGCTATTACAGGAACACCCCTGATTTCACAAAAATTATTTTACAGAAAGCAATTTATTAAACCTCACGATCTGTCAAGACATATGAATATTGATGTGTTCACATTAACATTCCCTGCAGCAGCTGAAAACTAAATTTGTCATGACATAGTGGGAATTACATGTTGCGGAGCAACAAGTGACAGAGGCTTAATTAAAGCAAAACTGACAAAGTACCTGAGCAATTACAGCAAACATTTTTTTATTTTAAACGTAGCTAAAGAACTACTTGCATGTTTTCAGTGAAGTGGAAAGGAAGGCAATATTGAACTCTTTCAGAAAAGAAAACCTAGAAGAGTACAGGTGCAGTTTGTCATCTGGAAATTGCATATGACAAAATACTCAATTACTCTGAAATTTAGATACTTAGATACAGCGATGGCCATATCAAATTATATTTTACCTAGATTCCCAAAGAAGATACGAACTGAGATCTTTATAATGAAGATAAGAAATTCTGTGAGAGCACAATTAAAAGTGATTAATAGAATTTAATCTTCAATTGGTCCTAAGACAAATGAATTCTAGTGGTTTAAAGGAGGGTTTTTTCCTTGCCCTAAATCAAGGAATCCACTAGAAAGACACCCTTTAGTTCATCACAGCAATAATTTGCTTGCTTGTGAGATGGTCCTCTGTGTTTCAATGCCATTTGCTGTAATCCCGTCTAGAAAGCTGACGCTCCCCACCCTCCTGCGGGCTGCAGAGCAGTGTGTATCCTGAAAGAATTTCTGATTCAATCCAGTCCATGTGCTATATTTGGAAACTGGAAATCTGACCACCATCAAGGGAAAGTGCCCCAAAAGATTAATTCCGTCTTAATATAAGTAGTAGGCTCTTCTTAGTTGATCTCTATCCCTGAGATCAGCCAGAAACAGATGTGCCAGACACACATCTCCACATCCAATATTGATGAGTAGCAGAGCCATGCATACCCATAAATCTCTTTGGCTGACTTCCAGAAAGGTGGAAGAATGAATTAATTTAGGAGTTAGCTAGACGGCGTTGAAAGATACTCATATATCGCTATACCATTGTGATTTTAGGGAGAACAGGTCAAATTATTGTTTGGAGTTTTATGGAATAAAATAGGTTAGATTAATGTTGAACCTACACTACATAACAAAGTGGCAGGCAGCCAGATGGGGAGGGGAGCATCACTAAATCAATTTTCTACTGGAGTGGAAAACATCCCCCTTTTTGAAACAGGGACATTTGTTAGTTTGGTTGTTCAAGGTAGGTCAGCTCAGTACCAGTCACACAGTACAGTTCATTCATTGTAAGTTCACTGTACCTATGCAGATGGGATCTGAAGACATGAAAGTAGAAAATCAGAGCATCACACACCGAAAGCTGGGAGGAGCCTGCTCACATCAAATCCACGCACTAGGACAATCGTTCCAGTTGTCTCTGATGTAGAAGTCGTTGTGAAGCATAAGGTGTTTTTCTGTAGCCCAGCGTCAGCTGACAGATGTGGCAACAACGTGCTTGATTAAGAGTCCCAGGATCTGTTATCTAAAAGCAAAATAGAATCATTCACTCGTACCTACAGTTTAGTAAAACAAATACTGTCAGACTGAAACATTAAAATTCAGTATTGAAATAAACGAAATAAATGTTAAAATTATGCAAGCTCTTTTTAAAATATCTTATTACTACCTGATGAATTAAGATATAACTGATGAATTAAGATATAGAGGTAGACTTGACTTATTCATATAAGTGAACGTAGAGAAATTATATCTTTTTTCTTTTGAAGATTTATTCAAAAAATTCCAGTAAACAATCTGTACACAGTAGCCATACAGGCATGATGGCAGGCATGAATAAGGTAGGAAAGAACAATAGTAGCAATAGTTCAGAGTAAAAATAAAAGCATCAAATGGATTAAATGACAGCTTTAATGTAGAAGGACTTTTCCAGGTAAGACTAAAAGGAATTTAGATATGATTGCCTGTCTGTCTATTTTTTAATTTGGAATCACGATTTTGGTACTTTACAGATTTAAGATGTTCTTGCTCTGAGTGGGTGTGTTCATTCCTGTCTTGAAGAACTCAGCAATGGCAGCCTACATGTTACTTTATTTAATTCTTCTAGAATTACTTCTATACTGTTTGCTTGGAGGCCAATAAATATTTTACAGTGACTATTGTGGAATTGTGATTTTTAAACAGTTTTTCTATGATAAGACTTGTGATGAATAAGTGATTAAGAGAGAGCAGTGACAACGAGCAAAGTAGCTTGATGTTCACATAAGGACTGAATGACAATTTCTGGCTGTTCTGCAGGTCAAGCTGCTGTTCACCAGACCTGATGTGCTATTAGCCTGGCTCACACTTTTATTATACTTTAACGTTTCCTTTGCTACCTGGAAGAAAAAGGCTACAAAACCAGTACATTCTTCCACAAATGGGGAAAACAACAAAAACAGAAACAAAAGACTGGGGAGGTTGTGACTGTGGGAGGTTGTAGCAATGGTGTAATGTTTATGGTCTTCCAAGAAATTGCACTTAGCCCTTTTTTGCCAAAGGGTGGATGCTAAAATACTAGTTTTGAAAGAAGAATGGAAACTCCACATAAAAGACTTTCTGTGGAATAAATGTTACCTGCAATAGAAAAGGGTTAGGGGCTACTTTTCTTTTATCCTGTGTTTGTAAAGGACTGCAGATGGATTTCCTTCCTAATGTTTTAAAAATCAATTTTTAATAAAAGCTGTTTTCATGCTTGTGTTTCAAATTCTTTTGTAATTGAATGAATCACGTAAGTACAAAGGTAGAATATGTTCTACCTTCTGCTCTTCCCAGCACTCAGCTATCCAGATTTCCTCAGTGCAATGAAAGTCTTGGACATTGATTCTCTCAAGTTTTGAAATGGAACAGAAGCAGCATTTATGAATTGTGCCAGTGGGTGAAAACAGCTAACAGCAATTCCTTTCTTGGAAACAAAGGCAGAGGTGCAGGCTTGCTGAGCCATTGTAAATAATACACTTCTTAAACCTTTCAAACATGAAACAGAAATCAGTTAGCTTTTCATATCAAACAATTATCAGAAAGCCTAATGGAGAACCTCAAAATGACAAATAGAAATGACAAAAAGGTCTATACTAATTGTTATTTGCTAACAAGTCTTCTAAATCAGACCACCAGCTCCCGCTTAGAATCCTCTAGAAGACAGCAGTAAAAGCAGTGGAGGAGGTTGGGTTCTGCGTCAACTCAGTCCACCATGAGAAGAGTAACAGGTATTTGGGGATAAAGATTTTACATTTTAGAGTACAAGATGCTGGAATAAAAGAGTGTTTGCATGCAGGCTGCATAGTTTGTTTCTTCTCTGTCCTCTTTATTCTCCTGGGTTTCATTCTGACGCCTTTCAGTACCCCAGCATCAAAAGATGATACATCACCTAGTTCCTGTGAATAAGAACAGCTACTCCTCTGTTGAAAAGGGCTCTTAAATCCTATTGCTTCCCTTTTTTTTTTTTTTTTTTTTTCATCCAAGCTGTCTTCAGTGACAAACTGAGCTGGAGGCACAGCCAGGGCGATGCTGGCAGTGGTGTTCAACAGCTCTCTAGAGTCTGCTAAAGGATGGCTATTCCTGAGCCAGTCTTCCCACCTTCTAGGTAGCTTCCTGGGGCAAAAATACCATCTAGACATTCAAAAATACACAACAAACAGGCTGACACAGGATATTTATAAATTGTAAAAATGCAGGAATGAGCCTGCCTCACCACCGTGTTGTCAACTGCCCAGCTGTGGTATGAGCAGGAGGACACACAACTCCCACAACTTGAATCAGAAGTACTAACACATCAGAAAATGGCAACTGCT
Source organism: Cygnus atratus (assembly GCF_013377495.2). Taxonomy (NCBI): domain Eukaryota; kingdom Metazoa; phylum Chordata; class Aves; order Anseriformes; family Anatidae; genus Cygnus; species Cygnus atratus. The sequence goes on from NC_066378.1 coordinate 4,002,152, forward strand.
ATATAACTTTTTTCTTTTCATCTCTATCAAGTCTTGTAAGTAGCCATTTCTGCCCAAGCTATATATTAATTGCACGTTGTTAGTAGATTGATGCTCTCTCACATCATCTGCATGGTGCTTCACGCCAAAACCACGAAACTGCAGGACTTCAATCATAAAGGAAAAAATAATCAATAAACCCAGGCAGCTTGTGATGCTTAGTGACAAATTTTCCCTGCCTGTATGGCTATATTTTAATTTAGACAAAAATAGCTAACACCACACTTGCATGCAAAAAGAAGTCATCTGCTACTTATCTAATGTGTAATTCAATAATTCCTATAATTGATCTTCATTGACAGTTTATGCAAGCTCACTCACCCACACTGCACATATTGTGCTTCCTGACATAATTCCCAACATAGACTATGATATTTCAACAGAAGAAGCTTGTTAAATCAGGTCAAACAAAATAAAGAATCAGAATCTGCTGCAAGTCCTTACAGTTGTCTGTCTTTTCTGTCCCCTCTCCCCCCACGTCCCAAAAAAAGAGAAAAAACAACTATCAGTAATTTTGTAACTGGTTAAAAATGCAAAACACAGTTTCGTTAAATGTTGATAGGCTTCAGAAGAAAACACATCCTCATTTTTTCCCTAGACACCAGATTATTATTGTTTATCAGACATAACTGCCAGTCTTTATTGTTTCCACATGGTTTCATTTTCCCTGGAAGTGCCATATATATTTTAACGATCTGCTGGATTAAAAGAATTCTAAATCAGTTTCCAGCTGATGCGATGCTATTTCTGAGATAGGCCAATAACGGACATTTTCTCTCATACAGACAAAGCAACACAAAATTATGGCATTGATAATGGGTCTTCAGGTGTCTGAAAGAGTGATACCTAATTTCAGAGGAACACAAACAATAGAGCCATTTCCACTTACAGCAATTGTAAATAAAGAGGAATGCAATGTTTCTGTTTTATAAACACAAAAAAAAATAGCCAGCATTGTCCAGCCATTTCAAATGACTGTTTCTCTCCGAAGGACTGAGATGCAGAAAGAGTTTGACTGACTAACAACTGATGCATACAGCTAAGGGCAGCAGAAAGCCAGGGGAAGGTGATTAGCAGCATACCGATAAGCCAAACACAAACGGCTGGAAAACCATTTCCGGGGCATATGCTAGGACAGGGGAACCCCTGGTTTAATTTTCTGAAATAAAAAAAAAAACTTCAGCTTTTTAAACAAAGCATTATTTGAAGCTCAGAGACAGACACTTTTCCAAAGATTCAGCTACTACATATTCTCTTGCCAACTTCAAGACCTAATTTTATAGCACCTGAGCAAATGATTCCCATAAATAACCTCTTTCACCCACAAGCCTTTCCCCCATCATCCGGGGGTGGTCTTTTAGGCTAATTTTCCTACTGTGCCACTGAATGATTTTCCAATTTCTGATAGCTATAGCACTTCAGGTTGGTTATGTTACACCTTATTGAGCAGGTAAGTCATCATGAGAAAAAGGGAAGCAACCAAGGGTGACGTGAGTGCAGAGGCAATAAAAATCACAGGAGCCTGCTCTTATCGTCCATGCCCACAGCAAGTTTCGACGGAGGTTTCTGCACAGGAGAGGGATGTTGGTATGCTCAAAAGATTGATACGGTATTTCATGAACTCTGCAGACTTCTAATTTTATACGGAAACATCTTTTCCCCAAAGAGTAACTTCTGAAACACCAAGCAAACAAAAATACTTCAAGGATAAACCTACATATGCTTGTGTTATTTGTATATAGGTGACTCTTTTGGAATAAAAAATGGAGTAAAACTGACAACACGCATCTTACCTATTGCTGACACTGAGTAGCACAAAACTGACCCAAGGAATAGCAAGGAGCCAGCAAGGGGAAGCTCTGGGTCAGACTGTGCAGCATAGGCAAGTCATACAGCCTCTTAGGGTAGGATTGTTCAAAGAATGCTTTGGGAAGTAGTTGCTTCCCTCCCTTTTGGCCGTGGCTGAGATTTCTTCACTTAAATGTTAAATTTGGGAAATAATGTTTTATAATCTCTGCAATGTCCTTGAATCAAAGCAGCGAGGGAAAATATAAAAATGAATGAAATTCTTCATATAAGGCTACATCTGACACTTAAAAACATAAAAGAGGATGATTAATGTAGGCTAAATTTGCATTAAACTAAGATTTTCTTTTAATAGTAAAATGTTCCTGGAAGAAACCAGATACCCAAATATGTGAGAGAGAATGCAGACTAGCCCCCATCACTGAAATAATGCACATAAAAAGACTTGTGAAGCCTCTTCTCCTCCTGCCCCACAAGGCTGATTTCGTATGGTTCAGAAGATCTTGTCAGGCAAAGGGCTGGAAGCTTTATAAAATGACCCAATCTCCAGGGGAGAGGTGAACCACAGTCCAAAGCACCACAAAGCGCAATCAGCTAAACTGGGCTCTGATGGAGAACCTGAATTGCTGTAGATTTTTATCATAGTCTTGACACGTAAGTTGAAAGGCTGTCAAATGAGCAAAACATGCCCGTGACCCTTTTACAACAGCACGTCAAAGTGTTCATCAATCCCAATGAATAATATTTGGCTTCATGTTTGTCACATCTCTCATTTGCCATGTTGCAGGTCACACTGCTGTCGCACACCCTGTGGGAGAAGCAGGCTGTGAACTCAGACCGAGGATGCACCACATGTTCAGAAATGTCATTTCCACTAAGACTGAGCTCACCCAGCCTCTGCAGACAGGCAAAATTTAAAAATCAGAAACAAGAATGGAAGATACTCTATTAAGGTAACATTCGTATCTGAATTTCACCCCCATATAGCTCATGTGTGGGTGAATATTAGATTTAAGCAGTTAACTAAATGCTGAATATATTAGCGACAAATATGGTCTATGCACTTCCTAAAATGTCTAGGAGTATGTGAAGCAATAATATGGGAAAGGTAGGGCAGAAAGACAAAGGAAACTTTTAATCTTCAGGTTTATTTTTAGGTCATATATTGAATGAAGGTTTGCCTTTTCCACAGAACACCCACACCCATGCAGCAGAGCAGAGATTCATCAGCCCAGAGTATCACAGCTTTCTTCATGGTGTTGCTTTTTTCACATAATGTAGTTAGTTAATTAGATCTCCTCTGATCAATCATTGAATTACTGCTTCAAAAGGCATTATGATATGATGAGAGTGCCTCACAGCAGTTTAACACTTTGATTTTTCTGTCCTAACACATTTACAGCTAGTGTGAACTAGGTCTTCCCAGCAGGAATAAAGAAATACTCTTTTTTTAAATTACAAGCATGATTTATCTCACAACTTAAAAACTGACCAGTAAATTACTGTAATATGGTTTCATTCTCTCCTCTTCTCCTTCCTTGTATCTAAGTCTAATCCCTTTCATGTTTTCCATGTGTCTTATGTTTTGATCTCAAGCTCTGTGGAGCTGCAACCTTCTCTCTCACGCTCATGTTCTATTCAGTTCTTTTAATACCATCACCATAAGACATCTGTGACTTCAGCTGTGCTGTGGTATTTCCTTCCTTGGTCCTCAGGAGTCTGTCTCAAGAATCAAAGAAGTACAGTCATTGCAGGAAGACACTATCAGGGTCTCTGTTGTTTTCCTCTTGCAATTTGACTCTTGAAGAGAAATCGTGATCTAAGGGTTAAGACTAAGTCACAACTTCAGCGTGAGAGCTGTGCATGACCTGGCATTTGGGACTTTTGGCTAGTGTTGGCCTTCATCCCTCTGTGAAATGGGAACAGCAATTACAGCACAGTGTTTCCCCAAGACCCGCTCCATTTTAGTTTCAGTGAAGAGCTTTGGACTCCTTGGAAAAAGCAGGAGGTACGGGAAGAGATGGTATCTAGTCTTTGGAAGTCTGGTTTTGCTCCCTCTGCAAGAGCAGATGATATCATGTGTAACATTCAGGGATATTCACATGATTTGTTTCAGTATTAACATTTCCATCCTATCTTTCTCATCGCTGACCTCCCCACATAAACACCCCAAGCTAATCACAGAGTTTACTCACCCACTCCTTGTGGTAGGATTTCAACAACTGCAACAAGAAGCTGACATTATTTTCACTCTCACATGAACGACCTCTTGCAAGCCAAATTGCGCCAAGCTGTTAAAACCCTGCCTGCACAGAGTCAGCTGCGGCCGGACAGACAAGAATGTGGACTTTTCATGAGGCAATGAGCCACCAGACCAGCTCTCAGGTTGTGTTTCATATTCTCCACCTTTCTGCGTGCACAGAGAATCTCAGTCAGGCCCCACATCTGAAAAGGAACTATGACAGCCATACATGCAGCAGCTCCCCTCAATGTAAAACATGAGTCTTTAAATACTTTTTCTCCTTTTTATGCTTTAGCTGTTGCATTACAGTTAAGTATTTGAACTACCCAGCAAATTCCTTTTTTACTCCAGTTTGCACTTTGTTTTTCCCATCTGAACATGGGTGATCCCCTGAAGTGCCTGTCCCTAAGGCTACCTGAGGGTGTTTCTTGCACTTGTGGCATCTAGAGTTCCTGATTAGCAGGTAGTGCTGTCAAAGGTCAGAATTTGTGATCAATAATTCCTTTTAAGATTAACATGTAAAGATAAACTATAAATCTCTTTACCTGCAAACTTCAATAATCTGCTTTATGCATGCTCATTTGCTTATCCAGTGCGTGGTGGTATGACTGCCTGGCCTATACAGGTCAGGATGACCTCAATCCTGCTGGCCCCAGGTGCTGAGGTCTGCTCCCCTGACTGCTGTAACACAAAGAATTTTAGAGGAGCAGATTCTGAAACACTAAAAGCATACCTATAAATTCACCTTTAATATTGCTATAAAGCAGTGTCCTTTGGCTTAACAGTGCTATACAGAGTTCTTACACTAGCAGTATAACAGTTAAAAAAAAAAAGCTTTTAAAGTTATGCTCCTGTTAGTGATGGAAGTCCCCAAATGAGGGGAAAAGATGCATTATTTTTAAGCAGTAGAAATGATGGAAAATAATTTACTTTTTAATCCCAAAGAATGACACTTGCCAGATGCAGGGGAGCTGAACAGTAATATAGGAGGTCCTGCAGTTGCCTTTCCAGAAGGATAGTGCAGTCTGCAAGTAATTAAACAACAGAAAGCAATACCCATAATTCAACAGTATGTCTTAGCTATTATTTGGTAATTCTTTTTCTCTTGAAATCTCTTATACATAAATATGAGCTTAAAATGGAAATTACTCCTACCAAGTTTTATTTCATTGTGAAATATTCTCATACAGCAATATGCAACCATATCTAAAAAAAAAATCTCTCACTGCCAGCCAAAGCTGACCTGCACTCTCACAAAGCCTGCTATTTTGAATTTGAATGTGCTACCTGGTATGTGGGCAGCAAGCCCCAGGGAGATGATACACCAGTCTGGCAGCACTCCATTCCATGAGGCAGAAGGGTGCTGACAAAGGACGGGGATTTAGAAATCAGCAGCTAGAATGTGAAAATACAGGATTTTTATTTTTCTGAAGAGATTCAGAAATGAGTGTTTTTATGACAAGACTGATGGCAATCCCCAAATTAACCCCCACTAATGAGACACAGAAAACGATTATCGGTTGGCTATTGGCTATTTCCTAGCACTTGCAGTGTTCCCCATGCCCAGGCTGGCAGAGGAAAAATGATTTCCAGAGGTTCCTGCTCCAGACAGCCCCACAGAGCTGCTTCTCCCAGGGAGGCTGACATCCCTGCGCAGCTCCTATCCTGCACTAATCAGACACTGCTTCACTTTCTAAAAACTATTTCATGAGGAATGGGTGTTTTGAATAAAAGCCACTTGGACTTCTCAAACTTATTATATAAGAAATTACTTTTTTTATACCCTTTTTGTGTGCTCATTTCTTCCTGAACACCCATTTCAATCCAGAGCACTCCATTCTGGTGAGTATTTAGAAAATACTATGATGCAGTCTAGTAATAAGAAGCGACATGTGACTTCTCCAGCTTGGACTGATATGGACGAGATGAGAAACAAGAATGTTTCCAAGTACGACCCTATTACTGGAACACACACACACACACAAATCTCACCCTCTAACCCCTGCCTGGCCTGTGTCCTGATGCCAAAAGATCAGGAATTTACCTTCAGGCTTAAGATGAACATGTACAAGGTAACAACACCTTTTCTTTTTTTTTTTTTTTTTAAAAAAAAACAGAACTGTCTAAAGAAAGAGAAGTAAAGCAACCAAGTCTGAAAACATGAAAAAGTAGAAAGATCCTGGGGAATAGCACTGACTGACTCACACTAACGCAGGGTCCCTCAACCATGTAGAATGAGCTTCAGCTAACCAGGAGCCACTTAATTACTCCTGTTCAGTGGTTTTCCACCCACATGTTTATCATAGTTCATGCTGCTGAGAAGCACTGAAGAAACAGCTCGGAGATGAAAGGCTGCTCCTCTCATAGGTAATGGGTGCTGCAAAAGCTCTTTCTGAAAGCTTCTGCGCTGCCCATATCCAGATGCCTCCATCCAGGCAGGATTACCTGCCTCATGGTGTGAGGGTTCATGCCCTGAGAAGTTCCATGCTTTGGATTAGTAAATAAGGGGATCCTTTAGCACCAGCTGAAAGGGCAGGTTTGTCTAGACAAAATACCCCAAACCAAAGTCCCTCAAGGTTGTCCATTCCTTTATCCTAGGGTAAGAAACTAGCAGTAGATGGAAGGAAATTTTTGCAAACACAGCCTGTCTGAAAAGTTTAAGTGGCTGAACAGGAGGTTTGATCCTCTCAAGAACCTCCTGAGCAAGGTTATCAATCTCTTGCAGTCTGCAGGCTCCCAGTGGTCTCAATTTCAAAGGCAAAAGGACATCACTCCCACACTACAGCCACTTGCAACATTGGCCACAGCACAGCCAGGGCAAGTTTTGAAGAGCTCGAGAGCCCTGCAGATGGCACATGGGAATGTTCTCCCCTTCTGGCATGGCAGCTTCCTAAACAGGCGCAGGAACAAGCTCATCCTTACTGTGCACATCCACTTGTCTCACTTTCTCTAATGAGGTACAACAACAGGCCAGATCTTTCACAGATGCTAAGGTGCTGCCATTTACACTGAGTAGTTAATGGGCCCTGAGGATTAAAATAATTACACAAATCAATGTATAGCTAATTAAAAAAAAAAAAAGAATCCTGTACTTTTTGCTTTCAAACTTCTTGTTACCAAGAAGTGAATCAAGCTTCTTGTCAGATAATTTATAGAATAGCAGTTTCCATAACAACGTAATTGCTCAATGAAGCAAAAATACCTGGCAGAGTTGCCATTGTCATGAAATAATTGACCACAACAGTGAGTGTAGGAAGCTGCATCACAACAAAGATTGCTTCATGTCAACGTGGTCAATTCAAATCTAACAACACTAGATCAAAGACCATCACTCCCTCATGAGTCACTACAAATCATAGCACATACAGAAGAGGCAGAGCAAGATGGTCCTGAACAAATATTTTTTCCCCCACAGTCACATCTAACCATTTAATGGTTGCAAAACTGCATGGTGGCCAACAACACAGCAGGTAATTTTAGGACCTAATGGTTTCCGATAGAGAAATACAAGCAAGAACATCTCACTCAGTTTGTGTCTCCATATGAGCAAAAGCACAGGATGCTTTTTCTTTTTTAAAAGGAGTGTTTGTTCCGGAAAGACTTGTCAAATATTGTCATACTGCAAGACTCAAGAGGGGGGTAACTCACACCCACTGCAAAAAACACCTACTTCATTGAAAAAAGCCACTCTACCTATTGAGCACTTACTACTTTGCTCCCGTGAACCACAGAAGCAGCAAGCCCAGGGCCAGGTCTTTGTGTACATGCTCTGGGTTAATGCCTCTGAAGCAGGCTTGTGGAGCCCATCCTGCTGAGCCCCATCCCAGGTCTGCTCTGGATCCTGTTACGCTCACTGCATTCCCAGGATATTTTTTGTTTCTTTGTGATTTCTCCAGCTGAGAAAACCTGAAACAAAGAGAAGTGATGCAGCAATCCATCCAAGTGGCATATGTCTGTAATACAACATTAAGGCACGTGGTGCCAATCCCTGCAGCCAGGACAAGATTATATGTGGATGGGAGCCCTCCTGAAAAAAGCGTTCGAGCATTGCCCGAGCCAGAGGGAGTCACCTCTATGTTCAAGAGTTTACCTGGAGCAAACTCTACCATCAGCCACAACTGTGTTTTTTTCCCTCAGCTAGAACTAGGTAAGTCAAGAAGGAGCCCTAGGAGCAAAGCTAAGTAGCACATACCTCACCTGGCTCATCAGGGCAAGGAGTGAAACCAAGTCAAACTGCCAGTACAGTACCCCAGCAAACTGAGCTGGCCTGAAACACTGGCCATGCAGCTCCACAGGCTCCAAGTAGCTGTGCTTTTTCCCAGCACTGTCAGCTTTGCTCTGGAGAGATGGCTCTGGCATTCTTCCAAACCTCACACCTGAAACAGTGACTAAAAGCTGCAGTACAAAGTGTTTACGTCTCTAACTCATGGATGTCTCAGCACGATACCTGCATGTGCCATGTAACAAGTCGAATCCATGACCCTGTTCTTTTCCCTTTGCATCCCTTACTCCTTACAGGTTGGCAGTAAGGTGAGCAGAGTCTGGAGTTGGCTCTGCCCTTAGGCAGTCCTGAGTCACTCAGGCCATGCTTTCATAACCTTAAGCAGCCACGGGATTTTTCCCCAGACTTTGATGTTATGAGTCACCTTGGTGTCCGAGTGCTTTTTCTGCTCTAAGTGACATAATATTGATAACCCTGAGAAACAACAAGCTTGATGGGCACTCTGTGGGGATCTTGAGCCTTGGGAAGAATCAGGATGGTCTTTCAGTTCACTACACGTTGCTTGGCTAACACTCCTAACAGCTTTCTTTTCCCTTCTGTTTAACCAGAAATTTCTATTCTCTCCTCCCTTACCAACCTCTATAAATCCACTTCTCCATCCTCTATTTCCTCTCCCTAACACCAGGGAGAACCTGGGCGCACACATACCCAGATAGCTTTGGACATTACAGAAGCAAAGAGAAAGTAAGGTCACACAGGAGTCTTATCTCCAGCTTTGCAGTTCTGGCCTGCTTTAAAAGCAAGACACGTATTTTCTTTAATTATTCATTTGGGTAACTGCAACCTCTGAGCAAACTCTTAGGCTGCTGACTCTTCTTGCTGCCCATCTTGCAGCAGCAGGAAGCTGTGGGACATAGAAACACCTCAGCATGCAGGTACACGAACCGCCAGAATAACTAAAACATTTGTCAGAAATAAAGTGCAGTAAAGCAAAGAGAAAAATAAAGCAATTAATCATTCAAACAGATATGAGAGAGAGAGAACGGCAAAAGGAAGCCAATAGCTTGTGCCGTCTTCCTTGGAAGACTGTCAGCCCACTGACAGGAAGATTAAGGATGCTGATAGGAACTCCTCTCTCAGTGCAGTTAGCTTTAAAAGCATAGGACAATAATCTACTTTCACAGGTCTGCCTGTGGCTTTCCCACAATGCGTCTTTTGCTCCCGTTACTCTAAATAATAAAGGATGATCAGTGCTTCATTTCTAGCTGCTGCCCTCACAGCTGAGGTGGAAGAATTGACAGGAGCACTTGGGCATTTATTGGATTTGCAGCTTTTCTGATGTGTTAAATGTGTTTTGTCTTGCTTAACTCATACAGTTCTGCATACACCAGCATTTGCTGGTGTAACCACCAAAGGTCCAGACCCTCTGCCACACTTCCTTTGTAAAAAGACCAAAGGGTGAAATCCCTGGAAGGCAGAATATTAATTTCAAAGCACTGGTTTTAACAATGTACTTGACATTGGGCTTGAAGAGCCTGCACAGCTTTCAGTTCACCTTTCCTTGACCCTCTGGGGAGGACAATACTCACTGCCATATCCGCGGCTTAAGCTGGATTGTCTGTTCCAGGAGCTCACTCCTTTAGGAACCTGTTTAACAGATAGAATTGCACTGGCAGATTGCCCTGAGTGGCTCCTTGAGTTAAGTTCTCCGATCATTCCCCTGGCTTGGTTACTGAATTGGGTAATCAGGGGTTGGGGAAAAGCAAGAAGGGAAAATTATTTAGAAACAAAGTCAGTGCTGTTCCTTCTCCCTGTCCAGGAGAGGCTAACTTTTTGCTACTTGCTTTTCTTTTACAGCCCTGTAAGTTTTTTGCCTGAGCAGGAAAAGAATGAAGAACACAATCTTACACTACCCTCTTATACCAATGTTTATTTTCAGCCTTATTTCCTAATACCACAGGGAAGGCCTTCATACATCCTGTACCTGTGGGGTGATGACTTCACTTGCATCAGTCACTTGCTCTCAGTTCTCTGCATGCTTGAATCAGTCTGTCCTTCCTGCAGTTTCAGAAGGGGCTGCACTATCATCATCCCTGTAGCGATTTCCATGCTGAAAGATAATTTACGCTGTACACACAGGAACCTTCACACTGCAAGAGCCTCAGCTCCTGAAACACTTGATCTAGATGTCCACAAGACCTGCCCGTTATTTTCAGTTCTTAGCATCCACCTGGGGAAGACTCACACCAGGCATGAGCAGTGCAGCAAAAAAAAAAAAAAAAAAGAAAAACTTGCCTCTGACTCATTTCCCTTAACCCATTCATCTTTTTTTTTCTAGGCTGAGGTTCTCTAAAGGACACACCAAGCCTATCTGGGGGAAGAGAAGCTGAAACAGGTGTCAGGTGTCTATGGACAGAGGCTGTCCCAGCTCTCAGCTGAAATGCATTTTAGAATCTAAATGGCTAATGCCAGTGTATAACTGTAAATAAACTGTTGTATCCTTAACTGTTTTCTTGGCTATTTGATTGGGATAATGTATATAACATAAAACACTAGTGAAGTTTTAAAAGTAATTAATGTATTTCTAAAAAGTCAAATCAATAATTAAATTCACTGGATTTTTTTCTTGAAATGCAAGTCAATAACAGGTCATGCTGTGAGCAAAGCTTTAGTCCAAGGTTACTGTAGATAACACTATGTTTTGCAGTCAGTAGGCCCCAAATGAGCATTAAGGTTGTGTAGGTGCCTGACCAAGATGGTGGCACATCTGCAATACACAGCACTGATTTACATCTTCTCCATCCAGGCAATAGCTTTTTTTCCCCTCCCCATCCAAACAGATGCAGCTACAGGGTTTGTTTCAGGCTTTGTCTGAGAGATTAAAACCATCTCAATATAATCTCTTTTTGGTTTATATACTGATAGAAGCTTTAGAGATGAAAATTAACGCCACAATAGATTTCATTAATCACACCAGGTTTGGTTTGCTGTAGTAGGCACATCCAGCAGAAGGTGCTCACAATCAGTTTAAACATTAAACTCCCTCCTCTGTTTAAATAGTGCTGATCAAATCTCTGACAGTATGGTTCCTGTGTCAGGGCAGTGGGATTCCTTTAAAAGCTGTAGTACTGTTCATCTCACCTTATGGCGAGTCCCATTTCCAGCAACGTTGGCCCCACTTGATCGCAAGGACATAAGCTCTAACAAAATCAGTGCCTGGGGAACTGCCGGGAGATAAAGGAGGAGTCACCTCCAGGTCACGGGGGCCTTATTAGCCACCAGTCACCATTGCAAGACGGGTGCCAGCAGGATGAGCATGGCACGAGGTAGCGGGTCTCCACCTGGGTTTTGGACAGCAGGTGCTCGCATGACAAAAAGCACTACTGGCATTAACTGCCGCCACCAGGACAAGAGCCAAGAACAGACAAGTCCTGCTAGCTGGGCTGTCGGGGCACATCCCCCACAGAGGGCTAGGTCCTGGTGGCAGATGGCCAGAGGGAAGTTTGCATTCCCCCAATTCTTGCTCTAACCGTCAGGAATAATCTGCAGCTCTCCAGGGACCTGGGTCTGACACGAGGCAGGAACCAGCCATGCTAGAAAACTGCATCAGCCCTCAACCGTTCCAGCCAAAAACATCCTTGGGACTGATGCGTTGGGCAGCTGCATGCAGATGAACATGGTTTAAGTGAACCCTCTGTGGAGGGAGAACAAGCCCCATGGAAGTAGGGGCTAGAAGTAAAAGCTGAAAAAATTAACCATTTCTTTCAGCAAACCTCCAGGAGTCAAAACCACTGCTTTCTTTTCAAACGATTCTGTTCAACCACTATCAATCAGGGCCCCTCCTGAAATTAAACCACCAAGAGAAACTGAGGAAACAGTCCAAGCAGATGTAATGATGCACACTTTTACCCTGCCTTGCTCTGCCTCAGCCTCCCCTCCTGTGGCAGTAAGCAGTGCCTGGATCAGAGGGGAGAAATGAAGTCAACAAAAACAGAACTGAAGAACCAACTCCATGGAGCTCGGTTAGCTGGCAATCCTGCCTCCTCCCGGAGCCGCAAGTGCTCTGAGCACAACTGACTACGACTCCCAAAATTCCCCGAGGTCGCTTTGAAGGCAAATGTTCTCGGGGAACATCCAAACCAATCTGAAATTGAAAGCAAGCCCCAGTGGCTGTTGGAAGCTGTAGTCAGCTCTCCAGGGGCGAACTACCGAGTAGAAAGGCTTGGAGAGCTGCTCCCTGAACCAAAAGAGCCCGGCAGGCAGCAGGCAGGGAGCGCTGTGCTCGACCTTCCCAGTACCTACTCGGGGGGGCTTTTCCTCCCCGTGCCCTCACCAGAAGCAGCCAGTTGGGCACCGTGCCGAAGCCCCGCTCCCTCCCCAACCCCCCAAGGGCACCCCAAAAGGCCGATGAGCTGGGGGGCTGGGGGGGGGAGCCGGGAAGGCGGGGGCCGGCGGCGGCGCTCCCCGCCCAGCAGCGGCAGCCGCGGGCCAGGCGCGGGGGGCGCAGCGGAGCGGTGGCGGCGGCGGCGGGGGAGCCTCGCAGGGCCATGTCGGCGCCGTGCCTGCCCCTGCCCGCCGCCGGCTCAGCACCGGCGGAGGCGGACAGCGCCGGAGGCATGGAGCCGCCCGCCGGCACCACCGGGACCGGGAGCAGGACCGGGGCCGCCGGCTTGGAGCTGGCCCTGGAGGAGGAGCTGGCGCTGCTGGCCGCCGCCGGGGAACCGCCGGAGCCGCCGCCCGTCGCTGCTGCTGTCGCTGTCGCCGCCGCCGCCGCCCGGGACCCCGAGCTGCTGTCGTTGATCCGGCAGAAGGAGAAGGACCTGGTGCTGGCGGCGCGGCTGGGCAAGGCGCTGCTGGAGCGCAACCAGGACATGAGCCGGCAGTACGAGAGGATGCACAAGGAGCTGACCGACAAGCTGGAGGTGAGGCCCCGCGCCGCGGTCCTTTCCCCGCCCGAGCCCTGCCGGAGCTCCCTCTGGTCGTGACGGGGTCTAAAAGCAAGGGAACGAATTAAAAATAACCCCCCAAAAGCCCCGAGGCCTGGGGGAGAGGCACAGCACAGCCGCGCCGGCCTGCAGCGCCCCGGCCGCTTTGCCCCAGGCCCCGAAGCCGCCTCGAAGTTGGGGCTGTGCAGCAGCAGCAAGGTGCTGGGCATGTGTCAGCCTCCTGCTGGAGCCGAGGCATTAGGCAGGGCAGGAGAAAAGCCCTGGTGATACGGCTCTGCTAGCTGGTTGCTCTGAAAAAATACCTACAGGTATGGAGATGTTTAGCTCAACCCCCGGGCTCCTGCCATTTATTGATTTTAAGGTTGAAATGGAGCTGTTACAAAGAAAAAGACTGGTGCTGGCAGCTGCTTTTGGAACAACTCTCTTGCACGACTATGCACAACTATCACCCTGCTCCTTTTTCAGAGTTTTTCAGAGATACTCTTGAAATTTTAATCCTTGATACTGTGTACAAGAAAAAGCCTCACTCACCATCCTAGAGAGTTTGAACAATACTGGGTTAACACTCAGATTTCAAGTCACAGCCCCAGACCCATTCTTTCTGCACAGCCCTGCATATTTCTGTGTTCATCCCTCACGGACTTTCATCTCTCAAGTTCAAGAGGATTCGTGAAATTAATGTATGGCCTTTGTTCTCAGATCATCTTCCCGAAAGGGGAAATTTCTCTCTATTATTGAACTCAGGACTTCACACTGGCTGGTTTCTTCCTCTTTGCAGGGAAATCTCTGCATTTACTATTCTGGTAGAAACAATAGCGAAGGTGACATTTGCTCAAATTGTTATTTAGCAGCAGTATTTATCAGATTAGAATTTCTCAGAGTGTTCAAATGTGCTGGAGTGAATGTTTTCAGGCTGATCTTTAAGCAAGAACAGACGTATGTGGCATTGTGCTGACGTGGTTCCCCTGACGAGTTGGAGTAAAACCTTTCCTACCGTTAAAGAAAAATGCACGACTTCAGGCGCTTCCTGGGCTGCTGTGAGTGAGTTCTGGAGACTCGAACACCACTCACTGTTTGCAAAACGTAAAGGTGAAAAGGAGAGGGGAAAACTAAGAACTATGACTTTGGAGTACTTTAACATTCCCCAAATGGTTCCCTCCACTCTTCTGGGCCCATTTAGAAGGCGAATGAAGGGGTGATGAATGCAGCCAGTTGTTTACATTTTTCATCCCACTACTGTAGCTCTAACTTTCCAGTTGAATAGCAGATTCCTGTTTTTCAGGCTATGCATCTGATAGGAGCTATCTGCTTACGGGTCAGGTTTTTTCTGCTGGGTTTGGCAGATCCAAACTGTGCTACTTCACACACACACAAAACACAACCTCAAATGTTAATATTCTGTAACACAAACTTTATAAGACTCACTTCTGCAGATTAAACGTTGGCCTCCTCCTGTTGCCACTAAAATTTTCACAATAAGCTTTTCAATTTTGGAGGAAGGGGGAGGAAGGCCCCACGTGTTACCTCCATCCTTACACTGACAGCTTTCTCATGATAACCAGAAGCAAAACTCAGATGAAATCCTTGGTGACAATTGCACCTGGTGTAGGGGTGTAGGAGTACCACTTAGGAGAGATTTCCTCCCAGGCAGCAGCTTAGAGTTGGTTACAAGAACTCAGTGAAGCCTCTCCAGTTCCCAACAGCCAACGTGCTGGCCTGTGCTTCTGGTGCTTTGCCTCAAGACGCTGCCTTTGCAGTGTTGTCACCACGTTGTTGGTGAGAAACATCTCTTTTTACTCTGTGCTTAGGTTTGTTCCCCGTGGCAGTGTGCACACAGGACACAGATAGCTGCCCATAGCCACATTGGTTCTAATTCCGCAGGTATTACTGAAGTGCAGCACTCCTACCATAGACCTACTCTGGCAGCTTTCACTTCAGACCCTGGATTCAAATTTGTTTCTAAACAGAGTTGAAGTCCTGTAATAAATTCTGATATGTAATCTCAGTTTTATCCTCCGCAAGCGACTAAAACAGTTAATGCCTTGTTCTGTTGATACCGAGAAGCTTGCCCCACCTAAGCATTTTTCAGTGCAGACCCTCTTTGTCAGCTGGGAACTCCTCTTTGCTCTCAGCTTGTTAAACAAGGACCAGCCCAGATCAGTCAAGTCAAAGAAAACCTGCTTTTGGAATTAAATACCTTCTAGAAAACAGTTCCACACAGAAATCAGTGAGCAGCTGGTGGACAGAGAGACACTTGTAAAACATGAAACCCTCCTACTGAGGACAGCAGTTTGCCCTGTCATCACTACATGCCAAAAAAAAAAGAAAGCTATACAGATCTGCAGCTGTGCAGGTGCTGGGGTGAGGGCAGGCAAGGGGAGACGGCTGCAGAGAGAGGAGGAGGCAGGAGGGATCGGTCAGCAGGTGTGGGCTGGTTGGTCCTCCCTCTTCACAACAGCCTCTCCACACCCCGCTGCACCCTTCCCCCTTCCAGTCCCTCCATCCTGAGAGAATAAACTGCAAGAATAAATTTGCTGTTCCTCACCTCCCTCCAGCTCCTGCCTGTGTGATGGCTGCTTATTGGAGCCATACGTAGCATGGATTTTCCCTTGCAGTAAGGCACTAAAGTGGTTTTTAAATGATTGGCAAGGCTTACCAGTGGCTTCTAAATCACATTTGAGTATGTCTGTGTGCACCAGGGAACTTCAGCTGTGCTGCTGCTCCTCAGCAGGCTGAAGTTTCATCTTCCATTTAGAGAAGGCCCTGGATCTTTCTTAACGTTGCCTAGCAGTGAAAGAGACAGAGCTGTAAAACCCAGCATTTCTGTGTGCTGCTGAAAGCGAAATTGTGGCTGCTCCAGCCACACTTAGTTGTCATAGGCCTGGTGCTAGGATCTCCTGCCTACCTATTGCATTAAAAATAATTATAACACTATAATACTGCTAAGTGTTTGCAAGGAGTACTCTTTCCTTTAGCATCTGGTAACACAGGGAAACATTTTTGCTTTGGGCCAGTTTTTGTTTTTTTTTTTTTTTTTTTTTTAAATCAGCCTTCCCTCATATTTGAGGGTTTTCCAGAAAGTCCTGGATTTGTGGAAGAATTTGGAAGGGCACAAGCAGGGTGTTGCTGTGCTGGAAGGGATCTAGAAGCTTTGGGGATAAGATCAAGGAACACGGCATCTTCTGCAGGGCAGAAGAGGTGGACGATCAGTGATGGCACAGGCCAGAGGCTGCTGGAGAAGTGCAGAGCGTTGACATTCAGACTTGCTCAGGAAGGTGACAGAGACCCTGCCAGGAAGCTGTGTGTCATCAGCAGTAGGTACCCAGGGGAAACAGCCACCTCACAGCCTAACAGGCAATAAAAAGCCACTTCACATAAATGCAGTGCAATTTTCCTTCCCTCCTAGCAGCTTTATTTTCCCCTCCTAACATAAGCATCATGGGGATTGCTCACTGGGGGATGATAACCTCAGAAAAGTGGGAGAGTGCTGCCAGTGCTGGGCCCAGTGGGTTTCTGTTTGCTGAGGCACATTCCTAAAAGGCTCATGAATCTGGTGGAGAGTAACCATAGGTTGTTTTGGGGGACAGAAAACAAATGACAAGGAGAGGGCTCCTGCTCTTCTAGTTTCCCCGCTGATCTTAGGACACCGCCATGTCCCAGTCTGTGACCATTCAACAAGTATGAACATGGCTTCAGTCACCATCCAAGCTCAGATTTTCAGAGCAGAGATTCTTTCAAATGGGCACAAGAAATCTGTTTTGACCTGATTTGCAGCTCTGTATCAGTCAAGCCCTCATTTTACTGAGCCTGTAAAACGTCCAGAAGTTCCACCAGCTTCATGCTGTCCCTCATATTGGAACCAGTCCTAAACTCACCAGACCTGAGAGTTGTTCCTGAAAAACCTGCACCCCAGAATAAGCACATGCAATGAAACTACTTCATTATATCCATCGCCACCCCAGAGGGGACTGCATCAAACAACAAAATTACTGTGGACTATCAAACCACCAGGCAACTAATTAGGTCAGGAATAGAAGGAGCAAATGGATAGATGATTCAAGTGTTGTTTGTAAGACCCCAATGACAAGAAAGATGCCTCATCTAGGTTCCTCGTCAGCAGGAAAGATACAGTTTGTGTAATTTTGACTATAAAGGCAATTTTTAGAAGAATTATGCCACTGCCCATTGAAATACTGCGTTGGAGTTAACGTAGGCTCTGCTAAATCAATTGGCCTGCCTGACCTATATTTTCCACTTATTGACATGCAGCCTGCTTTACCCTTTTGGCAGTTGTTTCACTAAAAATTCAATGCACTGATCTACAGAGGCCAAGGACAGGCCACATGCTGGGAATGGGAAGCAAGTTTAGTGCCTGTGACCTGTCCTGACATGGGATGGGACTGCCACCTCCATGGTACCAGAGTGTGACAATGCCATTCTCCTTCCTGCAGGAAAGGAGGCAGTGCTAAGCACGAAGGAGGGGAAGGAGGCAGCATTCACTTCTTTCCTCCCTTCCTAACCTCTTCTTCCCTCTCCCCTGTTATCTAGCACCTAGAACAAGAGAAGCACGAACTGCGGAGGCGATTTGAGAACAAGGAAGGAGAATGGGAAGGAAGGGTGTCTGAACTGGAAAGCGATGTGAAGCAGCTGCAGGATGAGCTAGAGAGGCAGCAGGTTCACCTGCGTGAAGCTGACCGTGAGAAGACACGGGCTGTCCAGGAACTCTCCGAACAGAACCAAAGACTCCTGGACCAGCTCAGCAGGGTGAGTCACCGCGGCATGGCGAGGGCAGGAACCCAGCCGGCCCGGGAAGGGCTCGTGGCTCGGCTCTAAGCAGCCTTTCTGACAAGTGAGTGGGAAAGATTGCTTAGGGAGAAGAAATGGTTCTGCATCTACGCAGATTACACCAGTGCGTCTATAAAACATGCTGCCTTTAAACTGAATTTTACACCTTTAAGGAGTGTTGCGTTTCATGTTTTGGGAGTTGAGTGGTCATTTAATGCATAGATACCGTATCCAAGTGTGCTTTACCAAATCTATTTCTAAGTTTATGAGTAGGCTAAACAAATGTAAAACAAGAAAAAGACTCATCTGTGACAGGAGAGGCTCTTTGCTAGCCTCCCTTTTTTTTAAATATCCATTGTTTATGAAGTTTTTAAATTGAACATACTGGGTTGTTCCAAGATGGTGTGTCACTACAAATAATTTCACCATGTTTAGATGTGTGAGAACCTCCTGAAATTCCTTGGAATGGCATGTTTCAGCAAAGAGCTTAGCCTCTGAATGAAAGAGGATTTATAGTAAGGCTGCTACAAATCAGCCTAATTGACTGGCTGCTTCCAGCATGGGTTTCTTTCTGAGAGCAAAAGACTTAACAGTTGCTGCCTCCTCCCCCAGAAACTGACCTGTCTTCTAGAATTAAGAATCTTTTTTTTTTAATCCCTGCTGGACAGTCGGTACAAACCATGATTTTACTGCTTGAGAACACAGTTACTGCAACAGATGAAAGCATTTTCTCTCCAGTTGTATATTCCCCAAATTGCATAGAACAAAGACACACCACAGACTCATGCTGAAGAGGCCTATGTAATGGTAGGAGAGCATATTTCAGACCAGATTTGGTCAGGGGTGAGACTTGGGGGCTGACACAGACGTTTCTTAAGGGAAGGTCAAGAGCTCAGTTATAACACTAGGACCAGAAGACTGAAATGGGCCTAGCACACAGGTCTGTTCACTTGCTTTTACATAACCTGAGTGCAGTTTTCCTCTGCCTCTGGAGGTAAGAGGTCTTCAGTATAATGCTCTGTACTGGCACTTGAGGAAACCATCCCTCAGTCTGCTGTAGGTTTTCTTGTCAGCCTCTGAAAAACAGTCACTTAGTCTGGGGATCTGATTTTTACAAAAATATTTCCTTAGCTCAAGAGAACTGCTAAGTTTATGAGGGCTTTTAAAGCACTATCTCCCAAGTGTAGCTAGAGAGATCTTTCACCTCTTCTCTGGACAGAATCTCTCATGTACAACATGGGTAAGAGGTTCAAGCCAAGGCCTTGTGTTATGTTACATTTTTATCTGGTACTCTGGACTTGGCTCCCATCAGATTTGGTGGCCCTCAGGGATTTTCTGTGTATGCACGATTTCCATCATTGGCTAGGAAATGTAAGATTTTATGGTCCCAGTGGAAGCATAAACTAGAGACCAGCCTAGAAGGTAGAAGAGGAAAACCAGACAGCTTGCTTTGGGCTTTAAACAGCATGGGATTATCCTCACATGACACTCCTGCTGCAGGAACCTCTCATAGCCCAGCTGCTCAGAGAGCCTCTCTGCAAAGGAGCCACCAAGTTAGGTCTTCCAGCATGCAGTGGCAAAGCATAGCTTTTGTTCCCTTAGCTCCCTATTGCTGCCAGAAATAATCTTAATCCATTCACTGCAGAATTACTGCATCCCAAAGCTGCTTCTAGGTGCTGCCCTTGCTGCTCCAGTCCCACCCTGCTCCCAGCACTGAGTAGGGGACAGTTGTTCCACAAAGCACAGGTAAGGCAGAGGGATACAGGTAGCAGCTTACACTTGCTGAGGCTCCTCAGCCAAGATCAGTGCTCACTGAGTCTGTCACCTGGCTAAGAATTGCCAGTAACTCAGGCACAGCAGTGGATATAGCTGGAGCATAAATAGTTTTCCTAGAGCTGTAAGAGTCTGAGCAAACTGAAGCCAAGTTGGGAATGGTCTGTTGTTGTTCAGCCAGGGCTTTGGTTGAGGCTGTTAAAAATCTCAGCATTACATTAGCACTTGATTACTGGGTGCTTGTTATCCACATTTGCTGCTCCATGGTGCAATTCCATCATACTTGTCTAGTCTCTTGTTCTGAAGATGTTACATATGTAATGCTTGAGGCAGCAGTAGTGCTTAGACCCTGGCCATCCACACAGCTCTGGCTCCTGCTACTACTTAGACTTTCAATAAATAAAAGGACGTACAGCTGTGTGGACACTTGCCTATCGCCATGTTACCATAGCCTGGAGTCTTGCTCAGGATCATGAACTGAGCACTGGCAGAAGACAAACCCTGCAAAGAAGCGCTATTTCGGCTTCTGTGAACTTGGAAGTGTTGCTGTTATCCTCTCTGCATTCCTGGTTCTGCATTTTGCATCTCAGTGGGTTGTTTGGGAGGAAAGGGTTAAGAGAAGCCTGTGATAAGGCAACAAAAGCCTCAACTCTACCCTTATCCACCACTGAAAACCCTAGTAGAGGCTTCACTCACAGGAGGACAGAGAAACGTTACTCTCTGGTATGAGACATTCTACATGAGATAGATACTACCTCTTTAAAATTGAATTTCTGTAGTTTAGCAATTAACAGCTCATGGCCCAGTTTCACAAAACATGAGCATCTCTCCAGGGGAAGGCATTCCCTTGGCATGAGGATCTACGTGTCAAACGATGGGCTCAGCCTCACGACCTACTAGCCCACATGGTTTTGCTTGCTTCTTTGGGAGTTCCCAAGCTTCAGCCCCTTTTACCTCAAAGCAAGGCAGCATCCACCATCTCCTTCATCCTCCTCCTTCCTGCTGCAATACTCTTTTGCTATCTAATTAAGCCTGTGGTCTTTTTTTTTTTTTAAAAAAAAAAAAAAAGTACCTTCCCCAGAGATGAAGGGCCAACCCCACACTTTTTTCCCTAGTCTGAACCTGGCACAAATGCTAACCGATCAAGCATGCGTTCCCACACACCCACACAAGGGTAGCAAAGGGACCCAGAAAGCTCTGCCTTGCAATTCAGTTGTGGGACTGAAAATTCCATCCTCGATTCTGGCACTGACTGGTAAGGAAAACTCAAGGATAGGGATTTTAAGTCTGTTCCAGTCTCTAAAAATGGCGATAACTGTCTTGCCTTAGAGTTGCCACAAGGCTAAAATAAGGGCTATAAAATGACTTGAGGTCTTCAGATGAGATGATCATATAGGAGAACTTTACATATCTAATAATAGTAAGTAGGTTATAAGGAACTTTGCCTCCTCTTGAAATACAGCCTTCAGCGTGGTTCTCTGTTTCTAGCAGAGCAGAAACACTGCCCAGTTACAGCAGCATTAAACTGCATGGCAGTGAGGTGGGATCAGCTGGGAGTTCAGTGAAAGACATGACTCAGATGCTGAAGATCAAGTTTAAGATCTCCACAGTAACCTTTTTTTTTTTTTAGTTTTCTAAGTGATGATTAAAGCCTGTTCTGCATGTTGATTTGATTCCCCTCCCCCTGCCACAGCACAGCAAAGCATGTAGGAATTCTCAGTAGCGCATCCGTACCAAGCCGAACACTGATTTTACAGAGGAGAGCTGCAGAGCACATACACCAAGGTACACACTGCTCACCATAAACACTCCAAGTACAGGAGGCAAAGCACAGTTGTGCTGAGAAAGTCATGGCTTGGAATTGTGTTTTGTTTCCAGCTCCTTCAGTCTCTCCCATCTGTTTCAGTTCCTCATTTAAAAAAAAAAAGAATTTCCTACACTTTCTATCCTTTTAAGTTCAAAAATTATGGGGGTGGAGCTGCATAGGCAAAGATCTCCTCTTGTGTGTGCTCCCAGCAGCTCTGCCACAGCAAGTCCTGTCCCCACCTTTGGGCTTCTAGGAGCAACGAATACAACATTAACAAGCAGCCCTTTGCCTATAATGATGCAACATATTACTACTTTGTCAGGAAGTGAATGAAAAAAGACTTTCACACTGTTTCTAAGTGGCTTCACCAGATGGCTTTCCCACACACTTCCTGCTACCAACCCTGGGCTCCTGTAGCTGTTTGCTGCATGGAGCTTGGGTGAGGATGTATCCTTCCAGTTCAGTTGGGTTTCTGCTATGGTGCACAACGCATAAGGAGGTAATATCACAATGTCAGGCTCAGGTAGGGTGGTTTTTTTTTTTTTTGCAATTAAAATGTCTTTTGCAGCAGCAGGAAGAAGCGTGTCATCTTGCACTGCTGAAATAGCTCTTTGTGTTTAGAGAGGAACACTCAGCCACCACGGCGTCCCTCTGAGGGACCCTCAATCACCAAGTTCATATATTCGCTCAGCATCTAGTGCCAGTGCGCTGCTACAAAGAATGAGGTGTTTCAGTCAGTCCCTCTGGTACAGCAAGATGATGATAGGCCAACCCACAAGTCTCCAAAGGAGGCTGGATTTGCTAACCCCAAACCTTCCTTTCAGTAATACTGCAAGTGAAGGAGATCTGTTTCCAGCTCGGTGCTGTAATACGCAGCACAGCTTCACAGCACAGGCAGACTTTGATTTGAAAGAAACATTTTAATTCAAGAATGAAACAACTCTATTATATTCTCCTTTCCAAATCAATTGTGTTTTAAATACATCCTTTGGTGGTCAACAACATGCCTAGAAGAAAAAAGATGGCTCTTCTGTCAGTTATTGATTTGAAGAGCTTTTTCTGAACGTTGTTTATTGAGTCTATCAACATAGGAACAATGTTGGATTTAAGAAATCCAGACTAATCACTGAAAAAGAAGTTACTAGAACAAGCGTGCTGGGCAAGATTCACTGCTTTTTCCGTGCCAGAGATCTGTAGCCATTACACTACAAGTTAGCTTGCCTTTAATTCCTTATTTCATCTGTACAGGTGCTTAATACAAGCCTCCTTACGGTTGTTTATTGAGTTGTCTGCAGTAACCCAGCACGGTGTATTGAGAAAGTCCATGCTTAGCACAGAGGCGAGTAAGTCAGGCTCAACTTAAACACCGCTTCTGGGACTTTATTTTTTAAACAGAAAAGCATCCCGAGCTGACCAAAGCTTGAGAAGAGTTGCTTTGACTAGCCCCACACTTCAAGGTGCATATAAGTCACTCCACTGAATTCTTTGTTGTTGTGTTTTGTGTGTTTTTTTTTTTCCCACCTGAAAGCATTCACTGGAACTACTCAGAGGGATTTTGTAGAGTCCTGCAGAGCAAACCTTGATCAGCATCACCTCTGAGCCATGTAAATTCAACATGGCAGGGCGACTGCGCAAGAGAAGGCAGAATCCCTTTCTGTTGAAGGGGCTGAAGTACCTGTTCCCTCACAGCAGCCTAAACAGGGCTGCCCATGCCCTGGGGCAGGCAGACACCCCTTCCAGCACAGCTCTGTGCCTGGCACAAGGCACACTTATCCTACACGTGGCAGGGTGAGTGGGAAGCAGATCTCAGCACAAGCCAGAGCCAGACACCAAAGTTATCAAACATCCTGTTAACCACACCAGGCACCCTCCAGCTCCCTGCCCCTCTGAAGCACCAGCAGATCCCAGCACTACGTAACCAGATCCCCAGTCGCCCGCTGAATAGTGATTCCTGTGCAGGCAGGAAAGGCTTCCTCGTCCCAGCTACTTCTCCCCTAGCAGAAAGCACTTGTTAATAATTCAGCTTCATGCCACATCAGGGCTGGAGTGCTGAGGCTTTCTATGCTAAAGCTGTAAATATAGGACGTGACTGCAGCTGCATTTTCTCACCTGCAAAGTCCTACAACGAGATGATTCAGTGCCCTAGAAGGTAATGAAGACACATCCTGAGGTCACTGCTCAGTAGTGCTCGCTCACCAATCCATCTGGAGGAAGGAAGACAGGCAGAAAGAAAGGCTCAACCCCCCGGTGGCAGCCTGACCAACCCTGCAGCACCCATTAACCCCATTTCGAGGCACCTAGAGCTCTGGGAACCAACCGGAACAGGGCCATCCAGACACCAAGGCATAAATGCAACAAACACCAAAGAATTCACGCCAGCAAAGGGGGAATAGCCCCCCCCAGAGGGGTTGCTCAGAGGCTTTGCACCTACCCATTTTAGGCAAGATCCTTCCCTTGTGTCCTTTGGCTAAAGAACTAGTGAGCACTGGGGGAATAGTCAGAAAGCTGCATGCAGAGTAAAACAGGGGCACAGACTGCTACTGAACCACAGTGCAAAACCCTCCTGAAGGAAAGGGTTACAAATTACTATCAAGGTGAAAAATGGCTACTATGAAGGCAGCAGAACTACACAAATCCCTGTTCATGGAGTAAAAAGAGAGCATCCATGGGGCTGGATGGGACCTCATCCCTCCTAGGACAGCAGGACAGGCACCCCGCCATCCCTGGGGACCCCTCGGCAGTTGCTTGGTGACGGTACACCACATCATGATGTTGCCATGGCAACCGGGCGTGATCCTACTGCTTGTGATGCGGGGACAGTCGGCGGACACGCAAGGAGACGCAGTTGTGACGTCTGAGGCAGGCGGGCGGTGGGGGTTGTGGGCTCGGCTCACTGCCGGGACATATCCCAGGCATCCACCACTTCACCCCCCGCCCCGCTGCCTCCCCTGTTCACTGTGATTTTTCCAAAAGAATTCACCCTGGAGATCTCCCGGGCCATGGCAGCCCTTTGTTCACGCCACCCACAGGGCAGTTTTTGAGCTGCTGGGGCAAACGTTTTCTTGTCTTGGTAAGAAGAGCCCGTGTGAGCAGGTGAACCAACCTGTGCAAGGGTGGCTGTGCCACAGCTGGGCACCATCCTGGGCACCCTCCCTGCAGGTCCAGCTCGGGGGGCACAGTGCAACAGAAGGGGTTATTTGTCACAACCACTTCACCTCTGCACCGCTTACAGCTCATCTCACAGCCTTGGAGGCTTGTGGTGCAGGGTGGAGCAGCAGGAAATGTCCCCAGGAGACATCCCCAAAGCCCAGACATCCTGTCCCCACCACCAGGCAGCAGATCAGCTGTAACGAGGGTGCAGAGCACCATCTAGGAGAACACACATGACTGTTAAGCACCTGGTAATCAGCTATACGCAGTTCTTCCTTGCACTTCAGCTCACAGCCATGCCTTCATCTCTAGCAAGTAGCTTTGGAGCAGATCTCAGGAGTTTCTGCAAGGCTTTTTGCCTTGAAAGATTTTCAGACCTTCACAGCTTAGTGATTCTGCTAGCAGGAATCCAACATGAGACTGAAATTGAACATGATATGTGATGAGGAAATAAAAATCTGAATGAATCCCTTCCTCCCCTCTTACGCAGCACTAAAAATGTCAAGTGGCTATTCTGTTTGTGTCCAGGTCTTGATGCTTAGAGGAACTGCTTTATTATGCAGTAGCTCAGAGGTAAGGAAACGTGGGCAGAAAAGATTTTGTAGGAATTTCTGCTTATTCACACTTGCTGTAAACACTTCCTCCAGGAGATTCTAGAAAGTAGGACACAGAAGGTGTTTGCATCCAGCCACTGCATTACTAGCTAGAACCAGAGCTAAACACAACTCAAGGCTTTGCAAATCTGCACATAAGAAAAACAATTAAAAACATCTGATCTTTAAAGTGCCATTCTGGGTTATAAACTTTGCACACCTTATAATGAAGTCTTTAAAATCCTTTTCTGTTTAAGTGTGATTGCTTTTTCTAAGTGCAGTTTAGTAGACAATAGCCCAAGAGGGAAGTCTCTTCTACACTGAGGGGTTTTTGCAGGCTGTATTAGGTGCTCTGATTATCCATGAAATCATAGAGGCCCCTTGCAAAAACAGCCTAGAGCTTAATCAACGTTTTGTTTAGAGCTGCATTTAGCAAAATCCAGTTTATTTTAAGCAGATATGGGATCAGTGAGACTCCTGCTGACTTCTGATGGATGCCCCAATGCAACAGAGAAGGCTTGTACTTGCCAGTACCACCCGTGGAGATGGGAAATCCCATCTCTGGGAGCAAGAAGCTGCCCAGAGGTGAGAGTACAACCAGTAGTAACTGGCAGACCAGGACAAAAACTAAGCAACTTGCATTGCAGGGGAACAGGGATAAGAGGTGGCCCATAAGTAGATCAGGCAATAATTTCATTTTGAAGAGGTACAGGTTGGCCAAACAATTTTATTAGGTGGCTTCCTATAGAGGCTCAGTTCTGTGGCTGCAGAGATTTGCACCAGCTTTCTTTCAGGCAGGAAAGTGTCTGAGTGGGGACTGCCAAGATCAGAAGCATGTGGGAACATTCCCATTAATGGTTCTCATCATCTCCTAATTACTCTTTCCTGGAAGGCTTTAATGTTGAAGCATGTATAGAGCCTTTTTAAAAGCAAAAATTACTTGGATAGGTTCAGATGGGATATTATTCTACCAAGATTAGTACAGCAATGCAGATGGGTAATAAATATAGAGCTATCACAGGAACTGCTGCGTATTTGGGAATAAGCGGGCACGTAAGGCATCCAGCTCACCTGAATTTGTCCTTTAAATACTATTTACTGGTTTCACTCTGCATTTTATCTGACCTAAAAGATCTGTTGTTTTGTCCTCATTGCTTCCCCCTTCTGTTGTTCCCCCACCTCAGTCTCTCCTCCTGGATACATCTCAAAAATGAGTTCAAACAAATTATCGCTGTCCTTAGGCTGGTCGTTGTCTCTAGTCTTGTTCCTTGAGCTGACGTGAAACCATGCTATTGCTTGATTCCTTTGGGGTTAGCCTGGCTTCCACTTCCAGTACATTGAGAGGGAAAATTTATCCTTGCTACTCCCTTGCTCTCTACATCCCTCAAAGTCTGTTCCTGAATCCACTTCCAGACTTGGCACCGTTTTGTATAATGGAGATGTTCTTTTGGAAAGCTATTTCATTGGCAACTACTTAGCATAAGTTGTTCATGGTTATTTGTTAACAAAGCACCATTGCAGTTGGTTGCCCACAAGCTCAGAGCAAGGAAAACTGAAGTCTTTTCCAACTCAACTGGAGACCAGCAGATTTGTTGCTCACACCAGGGCCATGGGGCAAGTGCCAGCCACAGGACTTGTTAGAGGAAAGGGACTACACTTACAGAAGAGATGCACAGAGCCATTAGCTTTTGTCGGGTCAAGTGCTTCAGGACCAAGTAAACAGGTTTCAACAGAAGGGCGCCTTTGAGAAGTACTTAGAGTTTTCCTTTGTTACTTTACTTGATTAGCAGGTGCTTTGCATAGATCTTTTTGTGACACCAGAAAACTGATGCACTGAGGCTAGGCAGCAGTTGTCATGGTAAGCCTAGGAAAAAGACCCTAACAAAGGAAATTTTCTTCACCATTTCCATTGGCAAGCAGCTGGCACAAGAGTTTGAGCTGTCTTCATCTTACAGAATGCAGATGAATTTTTTATTATTTAATGTGTAAGATTAGGAAATTGGGAAAGTAAATCCCATAATGAAGTACACCACTCCAAGAAAAAGGTATTGGTGCAGACAATTACTTATAATTTAGGCTTTATTCTCCATATCCCCTTACATATGGGGCAGTGCACATAAGCTGTAGGATAAGAATTAGTGTAGGCATTAAGGAAAACATCTAAGTTAGCTGAGCAGAACAGAGTTCTCAGAGATGTTACAAGGTCACCCATCAAAGGAGACTTTTGGGAAGTGGCCATGTAGTCACCATCACACAGGGCTGGCCAGTTTTTGCCTTGGTATGAAAAGAACTAGGCAAAATTGAGTCTGAAAGAGGCCTTCTCTATCTTTTATCTGAGGTTTCTCTATCTTTTTTATCTGAGGTTTCCCTATCTTTTTTTTTTTTTTTTTTTAGAGAAAACTTTCATGAGTTCAGGTGTTCCTGCTGTTTCTGAATATTGAAGGAAAAAGGCAGAGAAGCCCAAACAAATACTCACAAGCAGTAACTGAGCTCTAAGACTTTGGAACAGATGTGCATTTTCCCTCCACACAAGCATAAAGCAATAAATAGAGGGGTCAAAACAAATGCAAATTGGGAAAGATTCAGAGGTAGATTCCAACATTTTCTTGAACACAAACTCAGGTATTGGGGGAGTTGCACTTTCCAGCAGATTTATGTTTCTGTGAAGCCAAATGAGAAAGTGTGAAATGATACTTTGGCAAAATCTACAATCTCCTCTGAACGATATTTTTCCAAATAACATCCATTGATCGGCTATGAAGACACACAGAGATTTGCTAACTCAAATGATTTCTGTAGTTCTTGTCTCTAATCCAGAGAGATTTATTTCCCTAGGTTTTACTGAATGTCGTATTTCACATTGTGCACAAGTTCTTCCTAAATGTTGTGCTTCTTTATTTCCCTCTCCACCTTAGCACAAGGGACCAGACTTCAATAACTAGTAAATATTCAAAGCTTTAAATGCTCAAGGCAAGCGCTCACAAAACTGATGATTGCAGTGGTACCTCCTCTTCCTGGGGCCTTTCTGTCCCTGAAGCACTGGGGCCATGGATGCTCTAGTCTCCACCATAAGAGACCACACTGAGCTGCCCCATACTCACCTCAGTCAAGGCAAGACAGACCAAAAAGCTGCTATTTAACCTGCTCAGGCTCATCTGACTTATTTTTGTGGCATGGAGGAATGA
Source organism: Cygnus atratus (assembly GCF_013377495.2). Classification (NCBI taxonomy): domain Eukaryota; kingdom Metazoa; phylum Chordata; class Aves; order Anseriformes; family Anatidae; genus Cygnus; species Cygnus atratus. The sequence continues at coordinate 4,030,700 of NC_066378.1, forward strand.
GCTCACCCCAGAGAAAGGTGGAGGAGGAGGATGCACACTTGAGAGCATCATTTTTTCCTGCCAGAGGCAACTGCATGTCCCTGATGCTTTTAAAGCTGAGTAAACACAGGCACCTTGAGGCCTCACAGCCAGCACCCAACCTTTACACAGAGTCCATGCTGGACAGAGACCCCAAAGAAAGCAAATAGAGAATGGTTCCACATAAAAGCAGGGCTGGAGTTAAGCAGAAGCATTGCTCACAAGCTATTTTCTTGACTGACTGGAATAGACACGCTGAGCATCTGCTTTTACTACTTGGAACCCCTTGAAGGAAAAGCCAGGTGCCACTGCAGAAACATCTGAGATTGTGCAAGTCAGTGGTTACAATCTAAAAGAACTCCTCAAAACCCACCTACAGAGGATTAGCAGACTGATTTACTTCATTTAAAGAGGCCTCCTCCATTCCAGGCATTATCTGACCCAGCAGCTCAGAGCTACTTACTGAGATTAACTCTGGCACCACGAGACACAGGCCATCAGCTGAGGGCTGCCTCTCAGTGGCTCCTTCCTTCCAAAGAAATCGTTTGCATCAAGACTTTGAAAACTTGGGAATTTCCTTTCCTCCCCACTCCCCATCCTCCATATTTCTCCATCAAAAGAAAGTATCAGACTAAAAAAGCCACGTTGTGAAGGAAGGAGACAGGCAACCCTTATCCCTTCATTACAGGTCACTGCCTTGCCTCACAGGAGGGGGAAGATTTGCCCAGAGTGGGACAGGGCCAGACCATGCAGCTTTAGTGCTCCAGGTCCCAAGTGTTGGCCACCTCCATCAGTCACTGCCCCTTCTCATGGCCAGGGAGCACATGGCTGACAAAATACTTTGCTGTGTGAGGCAGTCAATGCAGAAGCCTTTTCTAGCAGCGTGAGCTTGTGTGAGTGAAGATATTAGCTCTCCTGCTTCCCTTAATCTCCCTAAGCAGATCTAATAAGCCACCCCAGGCCAGGGCAAATGGCCTAGTCTGACCAAAATGCCTGCTCAGACCCACGTACCATCAAACATGCCATTAACACCCACCCAGAGCCAGCTGGCCTCTGTGCAACTAGGCTCATCCTAGGGACAGAGAAGGAGAAAACAGCTGCTTATGCTGGAAAGCCATTGCCAGAGTACACACACGTCTATGCCTATACATACACATACACCCCCCTTCCTCTCTTCCTTCCCCTCGCATCACTCAGCAAACAAGACATTTGCATGAGGCACCTGCTAGTATTTCAAGCACGTGAAGGGGACGGTTTTCATTAAGGCTGTGTCAGCACCGCAGACCGCAACGGCTTGCTTATACCTCCAGGCTGCTGATGCTGCAGAGCGCAGACAGATGGGCAGCCATCTCAGCGCCACAACAGCCTTGTTCACCCCTTTGTGTGACAGCAGGTGAAGCCTCCGCTGTTGGGTAAGTTGGAAACCTCAGGGCCAAGTGGTGCTGCTTTAATATCACAGGGAGATTTGAAGCTTCTGCAGCTGCACACCTCCCAGATTTACCACAGAAGAGGCGACACTTCAAAGGCACACAAATAATCGCTTTTTGGTGCATTCCACCAGCATCGTTAGGCAAATGTCCATAAATACCCTTCTCACATATCTTGTCTCACTGAGATTATTCTTGTCTCCCTGGCAACTGTCAGATGATGTATAATGCTAGCAGGGATTAGCCCCAATGAGCCTTATAACCCTCGTGTAAATTCCTGCTCTATGAAGAGACCTGGCCAAACCCGCTTCTTTCCTGGCAATGTTAAAGTGTTACCGTAAATAATATTAAATCCAAGAACCTTTCAGTAAACCTGAGTAAGGATGAAAACTAATATGGGGCTTTTTAAGTGGTAGTATTTGTCTTGTCCTCCAGACAAATAAGTTTGAGACGCGTGGATATACTTGGTGTCTCTCAGCTTGACAAGTAAAGCTGTATTTTGAATCAGTGCTTAAGAGAAGGCTTGTGCTGAAAACTTGGGCTCTAATATCTTTATCTCCTTTGTCCCTGGATGCCAGTGGGGATCACACTGGGAAATTCCAAATCCCCACAAGAGCTTAAACTTATGCTACACTTTTTTAACCTATTCATTTCTGAAAACTAACCTGGATTCAGGTCAACGTTTGAAATCCATGTGCCTACTGACACCCGTTGCATCAAGACTTCCTGCCCCAGCAAGCAGCTATGGCCTGTACCTTATGCCCCCACTCCTCAAGAAGATGTCGTGACTAAAGCATCACACCAGAGGTACAACCTCACCACCATCGCTTTCTGCAAGTGAAGAGCATTTCTCTGGGTAATATACCACATTTGGGCCTAGTGAGGAAGTTGTTTGTCTCCAAGATCCCCCTCTGGCCTGCCTGTACAGTCACAGCAGGCTTTTGCCATGCACGTGGCTAATGCCATGATGAGCCCCAACCCCAGATAGGAAGAGCAGAGTATCCCGGCTCAGGAAGCCGGGCAGCACCGCATTATAAGTAAGCCCTAGGGGCTGAGATGTCCAAGCAATGACAAACAGCCCGTGGTGCACAAGTGACATGTTTAAACTACTTTTTTCTTCTTCAGTCCATTTGAGTCTTTATAATGTCCCGACTTGGCAGCATCAGCTCTAATTCAACAGGACAAAAAAAAAAAAAAAAAACTTTGAGCAGAGCCAAGGAAAGGAAGCTAAAAGAGGAAACATCATCCTCAGCAGCAAAATCAAAACCAGATACACTGCAGCCGAAATCAGAGAATTTCTGTAATTAAATATACAAGTCTCTGGCACAGTGCTGTGTTGATGCAATAGGTTGTGGTGGCTTTCTATTAGAGAGATCAGCTGGAGAGCTGGGGAAGGGCTCCAGGATTCAGGAGGCAGGTCACAAAACAGCCAAGGCAAGGGGTGATAGGGAAGCTGGTGTAGGAAGGGTAGTGGCAGGCAGAAGCAAATCTAAGGCTTGGCAGAAGCTCGTTAGCAATGATGCAACATGATTTCCTCGCATGCTCTGTGGACCTGTTTGCTTCCCAGCCATCTGCCACCTCCAGTGCACATCTCATCATGAGAAACGGGGAAGAGGGTCAGTGGCCTAAAGCAGGTGGTTTTTAGCACAGGGAGGATTAAGTCTTTCTGACTAACCTGCATACCTCTCTGCTCTGGCAGAAATTTTAAGCAACACCATTTTAGACACTCCCAAACACAGCAGGCACTCAGTAGATTTACTATTGCTACCACAGGCTTCTGCACAAAGAAATCCAGCTGCAGCAGCAGAGTAGAAACTGCTGGGAGCTGAATACCGTGATCTTCTGACACTGATCACATTATTCTTGCTTTCTAACAGCAAGAGGAAGAGCGAGTTAATCATCTAGACGCAGCGGTGCTAGGACAGATCCCATTTTTAAACCCTGCTGTAGTAGTGTAAAAACAGGAGCGGTAGACAAGCCTGCACTCAAGTGTGGGATAATCAGCATGCGCTCCCACAAGGCAGCCCCCACTGTCCTTTGAGGACAGAGCCGTTAAAGAACATAACTGGAAATCAAAGCAGCCACGGAAAGTATGAGCACACTCAAACAGGACTTTCAAAATGAAGCCCACTCCCAGCAACCTGTCAGGGAGACTTTGAAGGTAAAGAACAGCCACTGCCATGCCAGTTTTGTTGCATTTTACGTGGTGCAATTTAGCTGGTCTCCTGTTACCTGTTTAGGGCCAGAAAGCACATATATGGCATATATAATGCTCTCAGCAGCCCTGATGTATGTTTAAAAGCACCAGAGCCAAAAACAACAGCATTCCCCCATTTCCCACAAGACACCCATAGGTCTTTTCCCACTCCACCCCTCTGAACCACATCAGCAAGGGTGAAAGGCAGGGGCTGTGAAGGCAGGGAGAGCACTCCCCTTGCTCTGCTCATGCCAGCAGTGCCAAGGATGCTACTGCTTTGCAGAGGCAAAGCCTCAGCCATCAAAACTTCAGCCAGCAGGAGAAAGCATCCTTTCAGTATCAGACACATAGGACAGGCTGCTAATTCTCGCAGCATTTCCAATCTAAGGCCTTGTGCCATGCCTACAGATCTCCCCAGCTCACCATCAGCAGCCTCACAGCTCAGCTGCATGGAAACCCAGGCTGTGGGTCCACCCTGGTCCCTACGTCCACCTGGCACCCACTGCACGCCCCAGCCCAGGCTCACTGCTGCTGCACGGGGTCTGTTGTCAGAAATCAGAAACCTCAGTACTAAAAACCCCAGTGGGAGTGATTTCTCTCAGCAGCAGCTCAGACTTCTGGGGAAAGGACTTTTGATTCAATGAAGCCTGACCTACATTTGATAAACTTTGGCGATAGGTACAAGTCTAAGTAGAGTATGTGTGCCAAATCGGAGGCCCACAGCCAAACACAGAGCCTTTGTCTACAGTATTTTCAGTGGACTCCAGCTCACACACAGTTACAATAACACAGCTGTTGTGATGTTGCTACAGTGGCTTTTTCTCTTCTGACAGCATTTCACCTCTCTTCCATCAGAAAAGATAACTGAATACATGAAGGATTTGGGACTGAGCTGGCTTTCCCACACAGGTCCCTCCGTGCTTTACTTCTTAAATGATATTCACAGATGCAGCAAAGCCTGGAACTCGCTCAGAGAGGGGCTCTTTCCAGTCACTCATAATGCATTCCCCTGCATGCATATGATTTGGCAGAGCATAGTGTATTTTATATGCCGTCCTGCAGCATGTGCTGCACCCGCCTTGTTTTTCAGCTAAGTTTGCTCTCTGCATCTACTTGCCTTTTTTTTTCTCCACCAAGCACAGCTTTCTGTAGGACTTAAAGTACCAAAATGCCAGTGAGTTTGCCAAAAGCTGTTATTTAAAGAAACCCATGCAAAAATTTTTTAAAAACTAGATTGTGGGAGGACAAGGCTCCAAGAAGAGATCCATGTTCTTGTTTTTGGACTCCCACATTGTAGAGAGGCTCTGGCCATAGCAGCACCCATGGAATGCCTTCAGGGGAGCACCTCACCCACCAGGCTGACATGTGAGAGAAGATCTGGCCGCTTACAGAAATACTCAGCAGATTCCCAAAAGCAGGGTTACGGGTGCTATCCAGAAAACTTTCATCCTAGACTTGGAATACACACCTGCTGGGGCTTAATTTAGCATTTTTAGCTCATGCTAGAAGTCACTACTACATATTGCTATCAAGGTGCTCCGAAGGCTAAGTCCTTGCCCTGAGGAGCTATAACAAAGACCTAATCCCCTCAGCACTTACATCTGTGGCACTGCACAAAAAGGTAAACAAGTACTTCTGTGTTCAAGCATCTGCTGCACTGAGTCATAAGCTGTTTCCATGTTAGTGGAAACAGAGCAAAGCTGGGTTGAGAGGAGAGAGACAAGTGTGCATGTACTTATTACATATGGTAATGCACAAAGTGTAGATCTGCATTTTACTTCAGCAGATCAGAGTGCTCAGATGTTATTACTAACACATTGTAATTATCTTTTGTCAGTGATCACCAAAATCAAGGTCTGCCTTGCGTTAGAAGTCTGCTCCAAAGACCTTACACTCTAAAGAGATCTTTTTATGCTGCCAGCAAGGGAGAACAACTCAGAAATAGCTGAAGGCTGCTGAAGTACAGGAAAAAAGTATTGCCAAGTTAAATGGTATCTTCAGATGCTTTTTGTCTGCAGGTATCCAGCCCAATTCAGTTGTGTTTAGAGTGACAGATCAAATACTAGCTGATCAAGAAATATTTCTTAAGTAAAACCTTACCTAACAGCTCCAGAACTAGCTTCAAGAAAGTAGATTTGGACCGTTTTATTTAAGCATTGCAATTGTGACATATTGGCATGTGGCTGTTCTGTGTGTTTTTTGTGATTTTTTTTTGATACTGTGACAGACTTGCTTTTTTTTTTTTTTGTCCCTCTCCTTTCATTTATGACCCTACCGTACCTAGCAGTGATTAAAACATCCCCTAGTGAAGGGAAAGCTTTATTGAAACTAATAGTTTGTAGCTGAAGCTTCCATCCTAGCCAATATTCATTATAGTTTGTGGGTGTCCTTATTTTTCTACAGAAATCAGCTACAAGTTTTACTGCATCAGTTATGATAAATAGGCCTTCTGCACAGAGTAACTTATATCTTGCCTTAGTTAAGCCAAACAAAAAAGACTTCTTAACACTCCTTCCTCTGGGTTTTGAAATAAATTGGACAAGTTGTCAAAGAAGTGAGCAAACACATTGAGTACTGCTTTTCAGAAACAGACTGATGGAAGTTATTGGGAGTCAGATATGACAGGAATTCAAAAGCTAATAAAACATCTCCCAGGTCAATCTATCATAAAGTTTAAATACACATCTATGTTTCAGAAAATGCTTTCTTCCTGTCTCAAGGCTTCCTAATAGAAGTTAACGGGTTTTAAGCCAACTACTTGAATTTTGTATTTTTATTTTTTTGGCATCCACCAATTTCACAGGAATGGGAATGGACACCAGTATTTCGACGCAGTCAGACATGTCTGCAAATGCAAGTTTGAGCATCAGGTCTAAACACATTGGAGAGCTTTTAGTTTGCACGTTACTACTAAATCCACAAAGAGTAGGTCCTAAGCTTAGCAGGTTATAAAGGTAGAAATTTCAAAAGCTGGTGGGGATGCCCTCTGCCATTGTATTACTGCCATCATATATTAGATATCCTCAATAAAACTCAGTTCATTTTCTTTGAAATAAAGGAGATGTCAGAGCATTTAAAGCCAGAGTAAGAGACTGCAAGAAGCTTAATTATTGTCTTGCTTCCAGGCACGGATATGCGAGTTTAAACACCTCCGGGTTTAAAAAGTCGTAGACTAAAACAATTTCATAAAAAGTAAAATTCAAGAATGGAGATTTGCTATCATGACTTCTGGCTACCAGCGAAGACAGCAAAGCCTCTCGAGAGCAGCACTATATATTGCACTTCTCTTTGCCTCAGCCATCATAAGTGTCCATTTTATTCCAGGAGGTTTTAATGACTGAAGTATTTATGCTTCCAGTTCATCAACTACTTCCAAACTAATCATGCATTTTATATTTCGTTATACTATCACCTGACCCACACTTATGGCTCACCAGAAGTTTACTGGAATAAATTTTTTTTTGTCCTTTAGCTTGAGTAGAAAAGTCACATTAAGCTCAAAAACTCTGGATTAAAAACCCACATCCAAGGTAAGAGAGCCAAAATGCTCTACTGTGATAAAATATGGCTTTTGTCAGGGAAAAAATAACCTATTCATGGAAACTAAGCATTAGAAATGCATTAGAAGTTACCTGGCAGAGCAGATAACTGAATTTATCAATGTAAACCAGGCCATCCCACATTCAGACAGCTCTAGTTCCCCCTGCTACATCAAGGCAAGACTTCAGAAACTGGGGTCTCACACATCGGTGGTGTGAGGTTTTTGAGGGCTTTTCTAAACTGAGTGTCCCAAACCCCACTACAATACACCGGCCCCAAGCTGTGCTCCTCAGAAATTAATGCAACAGTTCCCCTCAGCTCTGCTGTAGGGGCATGGACTTGATTTAAGCTATAAGCCTTCCTGCCTCCAGTTGCAAATACGTGTAACAAATACTTCAGTCAAGGTCATGTGCAGCATCTCCGCAGAACTAGAAGAGCCTGCTGGTACTACTCCATTCCTTCTCAACAACCAGGAGCCGAGCAGCTGCCAGCAAGCCCTGCATTCAGCTCCCCACTCTGAGCCCACTGACAGACACCAGCCCCGGGAGCCCCTGCGCAGAGCTGTCTCATCTCCCACTCTTCCGGGAGCAGCATTTGCATACAGAGAACAAGAGCCACCCTAGGTGCACTGCTTAGCATTGCGTGTCCTCCAGGCACACTTTGTCCTCTGAGTTATCTTCAGTGCTAATTTATTACAGCATTCAAAGCAGCGGGCCTCCGGCAGTCCCTCCCACAGGAAGCTGGCTGACTCATTTTTCCACACACTGTATTTTTCTCTCCACAAGAGCCAAATACTTAGGTCAAGAATAAACCACAAAAAAAGGGAGGCTCATATTTAAGCACCTCCTAAAAGATGTTCACAACCCACATCCACTTGTGAAGCTATTTCTTCCAAACAATGAACATAGACATTACACCTTGCCAGAGTTGCCCCCGTATGGCACACAACTGTCTTCATTTTTGCTGTGAACAGCCATTCCTAATCCCATAAGATGCTTTAGCCTAAGATAGCGGTTGTTGGCTTCAGCCAAACAGATACCTTAGTACTCACTGACAAAGAAGATGAAGACCACCATTTTGTATTCATTCCCTTGAGCTCTTTTCAAAACAAACAAACCCACAGATATTTACTTTATAAACTAGTTGTATCGAGTAGTTTTCTAGGAAAGTTAAAAAGAAAACCCTTGGCTGTCCACTCTTCCATACTTTGCTTGGTGATGCAGTAAGAATTCACTATCTCTATTAAAAGGATTTTTCAAGGACATTTGGAAAGAAAAAAAAAAAGCAGTACCTTATCATATCGGGGCATTAACAGCAGTTATCTCCAGCAGCACTTCCAGCTCTCCAGCCTCAAGAAACATGGGAAGCAGTCAAAGCCAGCCAACGTGGGCACTTTTCCCCTCAGAACAGGGGATCCAACTTCAGGCTGAGCAGGATCACATTTTCCAGATGTTGTCACTAAAGAACTAAACATCTGTGCTCTGACAACACTTCCCTATCTCAGAGGGCAGGTACAAGCCTAACCCCACAGAGAAAAAAGTACCAGCTTCCTCCTGTTCTCTCTTATAGCCAGCTCCCCCACTGGCCTCTGCCTCTCAGGTGTGAAGCATCTGAGCTGATGATGCATTAACCCATTGCCATCCACTGCATCACTGGGGTGTGCTGGAAGGAAACCACTCACAATCTTGGTTTGTTTTAGTTTAAAACTCAGGTAGATAGGAGTGATGTCAAAGGACAAGCTGAGCAATTACCTGTTTGTCCTGTAGAAGGGAAAAAATGAAGAGAGGACAAATCTGGAGCAAAGAATTTTCACTTTCTTGCAAGCAATAAAGTATCTTGTTTCTAAAACACCATGACTGTATAAGAAGTGCAGATTTGAGCATGGGATGCCACAGCCCTCCTTTGTCTCACAAAGGCCTCTCAAAGTACGTTTAATGCCACAGCTAAGAGATATTTCCCATCAGTAATGTCTCCAAAGCTTGATGCTTATAAAAGAGCAATTTCAGTGCTTCGTCTTGGTTACCAGGCTCCTTGCTTTGGCAATTACAAACCCTCATCCTTTAGGTCTTTGATTCCCTTCTTTCCCGATAGGTCAATTTTGTACTAAAAAAAATGCTCATTTCTTCTTTAATCCATCCACTCTTGTCAGTATAGGACCCCTCAAACACTCTAGTGGGCCTGTGCCCTACAACATCAGTCTGTTAAGGGAAGGCGCATCAACCTGTATGGCCGTAACAGAGGAGGTCAGGCAGACTGCCACATAGTCAAACCCTTCTGTCTAAGCAGATATGGATTTATTGGCTCCTCTGAATAAGGAGAAGGAATAACCAGGAGGAGACCCTCAGGGGCATAAAGACCATTGCAGATAGCTGGGCATGATGGCATATGGTATGAAGGTATCAAGTGCCAGGTATGCAGTAGTTTGCCTGAACTGCACTGAAAAAGGTAATAGAGAGTGCACCACGTTCTGTTCACAGTTTCACATAGATGTATGATTTCAGTGCCCGGACCCAGTGAGGACAATGCAGGCTGGATGCTGTGTGCCCATACCATGGCCAGCTCACAGATCTTACCTACATGAAGGAACTGATGGTCAGAAACAAGATCACTGGGGAGTGGGCTGATGGGTGCAGCAGCAGGTTGCAGAGGTGGTTCCTGAGTAAAAGGAAATCCGTGTTAAAAAGTAAATCATACCTGCGATATGTAAGCAGATATATTCACTTTGGTTACTAGTATCAAACCCGCCTACTAGCCTGCTTATAGCTTGTGGGTATATAGTGGGTATGTATTACATACTGATACCCTAGCACTTTCACAGTGTAAAAAAATCAGATTTTCTAAAAAGTATACCATGGGATCAGTGCAAACAACCTCTGTTGGATGTTTACAACCAAAATATTTTGGAAGTGTTGCCAGTTCCCTAAATTCTCATTTTCCCATGTAACTTGGGTGGTAACAGCTCTCACACCGGGACCAAGCTACTACAGACTTTGTGTGGTTGAGTTTCCCAAACTTGGACAGTAGCAGAGCAAGGGACGAGGCAGGGAGAGGAGGATTCAGTCCCACCATGTCATTTTGCAGAGATGGGGACAATGCTGGCCCTGGTCATGATGAACATCACTCCCCAGCTCCAAATGGCCTGCTTTGTACTGGGGAGCAGAGGGAAGAGGTCCTACAGAGAAAGCTTAGCCATGTCTTCCCATGTGCAAAGTGTGTAACTGCAGATTACTGATAAAGCTAATAAAGCTGATAGCTGATAAAGCAAATTGTGTGCCTGTGGTGGGTTGACCTTGGCCTTGCCAGCTGTTCTCTCACTCCACCACCTCCACAGGATGGGGGGACAAAATAAGATGAAAAAGCTTGTAGATTGAGACAGAGACAGAGACAAGGAGATCACTTACCAATTACTGCCACAGGCAAAACAGACTGAACTTGGGGAAAATTAATTTAATTTATTGCCGATTAAAATAGATTTGGATTGTGAGAAACAAAGACAAAATTAAAGCAATAATGTTCCCTCCGCCCTCATCTCCCATGACTCAGCTTCACTCCCTCATTCCCACCTCCTCTCCCTCCCTTCCCTGAGCCACGCAGGCGGATGGGGAACAGGGGTTGTGGTCAGTCCTTAATGGTTCCTCTCTGACACCTCCTCCTCACACTTTTCCCCTGCTCCAGCATACATCCTTCCCATGGGCTGCCGCATCTTTCCCATGGGCTCCAGCATACATTTCCCTCAGGACAAACCTACTCCACTATGGACTCCTCCATGGGTGGCAGGGGAATCTTGGCCCCAACACCTGCAGCACTGTCTCCTCCTTTTCCTTTTCCTTCTCCTTTTCCTCTTCCTCTTCCTCCTCCTCCTCTCTTCTCACCTTAGTGCTTGCAGGGCTGATCCTCACATTTTTCTCCTCACTGCTGGGCAGCCTTTTGCCCTTTCTTACCGGGATTTCTCTGAGGCACCACCAGCTCGCTGAGGTGCTCGGCTGAGCCCTGAGGGGAGGCTGCTTTGGAACCTTCTGGAACCAGCTGGAACCGGTGGCCTGACTTCTCCTCACAGCTGCTGCTGCAGCCCTGCTGTCAGCTCCTCAGCACAGATGCCTCCTAAAATCTACCCCTCACCTCCATGAAACACATATTTATGAATTGTCATTAAAATCCACCCTCATCATGCAACCTTCACAACATTCTCTTATGTCATCAACCACAGAAATGTTTCCCCACACCAAAATCATCACAGCATGGCAAAGGTGGGCAATGAACACGCTCTCTACAGGCCCACCCCTCCTCCATCCACCACCTCACAGCAACAACAAGAAAATCCCCACTATTTTCCCTGTCCCTGGCTATGCCCAGTCCAAGCTTTGTCCGTCTCCCAGTCACTGCCTTTACCTCAAATTCCTTGTCTGATAAGTGATCTCCTGGACTGGTAAGTGGTCTCCCTGTCTTCATCATAGCCCACAGGCCTTTTCACCTTATTTTCTCCCCCATCCTGTGGAGGATGAGTGAGAGAACAGCTGTGTGGGTGTCCAGTCAAGCCGCCACAGCGCCATTGCTCTGACGGGGCTGTTGTGAACATTGCAGGGACCATCCCTAAGGGAGTCCCTCTGTGCACATCAGTCAGCAAGTGCAAACCAGAGCCCTCAAAAGGTGACAAATAACAAGTGCTGTGTGGTCACTGTCACGTGAGCAGTTTCCTGGCTAGAATAATGCTTCGAATAACAATTTAAAATTGACCTGAATTTAAAGCTTCAGTAAATATCTCTCAAAGATGCCCAGACCGGGCAACCTCAAGGTATGCAAAATATAGATGGCTGTTTATGGTGTGCCAGGAGCTGGACAACAGCCATGGCCTTGCCATTTCCTTGGCATGGGTCAGTTAGCCCAGAAAATCAGGCTTCCCACTGCTGCTGGCGGACACCAGGGTGCTGCCTGTGGTGGTGGGACAGCGACCCCAACCCTCACTCGGCAGCCAGATTAATGGTCTTTATTATTATTATTACTCTAAAGCAAGATGTTTGTAATTTTCTCCTTTGCTTGCTTTTCAGTAGCCAGATATATTTTCCTCCCTGTGAAGAGCTGGGAATCCAGGAACCTGGAGCCAGAGTAGGCAGCGATTAGTGATTGGAAGTGTTAATGGTACCACAGTGGGAACGGGGAGTCCCTTGAACTCAGCTATTAGCAAATTAATAAAAGGGGTAACACGCTCTCCTGAGTGTTACAAATTTAGCGCTAATTAGGGTTTCTTTTCCTTAGCTATTTTAGGCAAGTAAATCTTCAATATCCTTTGTTAAATTTGAATCATCTTGTTTGTAGAAGTAAATCATATGGCAGCACTGGTTTCTTTACCCAGCTACAGTCCATTAGACTTTTTGCATTCTCTTTTTCTTTCTGACATGACTTATAACTGGGTATTTTGTATGCAGTTAGAATTCTTTAGCAAATCTTCCTCCAAAAGAGGGTTTTCTTTTCATGAAACTAACCTGCAGGCCATTCATTTCTCACAGTCCATCCCAAATGTTACAAAGAGCCCCTGTTGACAGGAGCTTCAGTGCCCCAGTTTACTTAAATTTATTTTATTTATTTGTCATATATTCCAGATGTTAAACCTCATGGAGTTATTGTAACCGGTACACATTTTCCTGCCAAATATGTACACAGTTTCATATGTTTTAGCACTCTAGAATTAATAAGGAGAGAAACTTATCAGCCTTGCAATGTAAAGAAGTCCCTAATTAGAGCAGAGACCAAAGTGTCCTGCTCTTCCTTTCCTCCTGCATTGCCCAAATCTCATCTAAACCTTGCCTGAAGTCCAGAAAACAAATCTCACAGTTGATTGAATATATCTAATTGTGAATTGATGTCTACGCTTTTTCAGATATGTTTCAAACACTGCCTGGTAGCTGTGTTGGCTAATTTTCCTATACCCAGGAAATTAATTCTTTCTCTACTACAGAGAAAAGCTACGATGTTGGGCGATATAAGTCTGCCTTTCCAAAATGAATTTTACTTCTCTCTAACAAAATCAATGTATTACTAAATGGTTGATGTAACCACAAAAAGGTTCTAACTTTTAATGTTTAGGAAAACACTGATAGGGAAGAGAAAGCACTACAGTTTGTATAATAAGAGTAAAGCCAGACTGGCTGAGGCAGAATAAATCCACTTCAGTTTAGCAGACATGAAAGTCATAGCTTATCTGAGCAATGAATGGAGAATGTAGATAGAAGGTTACATCCTCTGATGATATAAAATAAAAGAGCGTTTGAAATAATCAGTAGCAGGCTTATGGTTTAAAATGCATGTGAACGTACGCACACACCTACAGAGGTGTGAGAACAAAGCAGAGACCACATAAAAATATATCAGAAAACCTGCAGAATATTGTACACTGTCAAGGTGGCTATCTATGTAATATTCAAATTTACATGAAAATCTAGACTTTATAATCAATTAGAAGGGGTAATTTGGCTGCAGTATTAATAGCCTCTGAAACAAATGTAGCATAAGAACTCTACAGCACCAACTGTAGCTCAGCTCAGAAGACTTTTTCTTTCATACAAAAACTCATATCTTTGAAAAAGGTGAGACTAAATGCATCAGCTATTTCCCTGTCTAGAAAAAAAAAAACAGGTGAGGATTTTTCCTCATTCTCCTGTGAAGGGAAACACATGATGCAGTCATTTCTGTTTATTTCTGTTAAACTATTGGTCAGGGATAGTATTCTACACTGCATGAGGTTAAAGAAAATATTATTTTTACTTTTCTCTACTGCAATAAATAGGATGTGAACAGTGTAGGTTGAGATGACACTGTGACATGCTGTCTGCATTAGGGCCCTAAACACTAGCAGTGAGTTCTTTCTTCCCTCCAGGTGGGCTAAAACTGCAGGAATAAGATGTGTGAGCGTGTAAGCTGAACAGCAAGTAGATAAATTCCAGATGATGATTTAAAGCTGGAGAATAGAAACCTTACAGTCCTGCAAGCAGCACAGTACCAGAAAGGACCTTTGAGGTCAATTCATTTCCTTTCTGTCATAGACAGTCCTCTGAAAGAAACTGCGTGATAAAGTGATCCAGCTCCATCACAAAATTCATTTTTGCTACCATTCCTCCTACTGTAGTGGTGCAGAAGGAGGAATCCTACTGCAGCGCCTTGGAAACTTAGAAATCTTCCCATTCCCAGCCTCAATATACTCTTACACAGTTTATTCACATCAGTTCTATCAAAACTGTGCTTCTGCTTAAATAGCACTTCTCCGTTCTGCGTGCTGATCCACGATATATTTATAGGGAGCCCACACTCAGCAGTCATTGCATGAGATAAAGCAAGCCAACCTCTTTTAGGCTCCTTTCATATAACAGATTTTCCATGCTCTGGATCATCCTTTCAGCCCTTCTGATCTGAGCACAGGGACCAAAACTAGCAACAGCAGCTGTATGTTGTCCGACTAGAGATTTCTACAATGCCTTTACATTCCCTTGTTTCTTACTGCTGCGTTGTATGTTTGTACTGTCTGTACATAGAATTGTTCTAGCATATAAATTGTGTTATACAATTAACCATCAAATACTGGTGTGTCATCTCATCCAGTACCACTTGTGCTCCTTGGGAGTGTGGTCAGCATCTTGCAGGCAAAATCCTTTGGTGCTTTTTCATCCTTGATAGCTCCTGCAGCGTATTTCAGCATGAAGATGTTTCAGCAGTCTCTACAAATGCAAGTGAATCATTCACACAAAGCAAAATCCATCCATCTTCTTTAGTGTCACCAATTAATAGCAGTTCAGGATGCCTTGAGATCCATAGCTGCTTAAGGGAAGAAAAATAACCACCCCCTCCCTATAGTCCTGTGCTGTCACTGTGTTTTGTGTGCTCTGCCTGTGCAAAGAAGCTTTATTTAATAAATAAATGGGAGAGGCAGGGGGAGTACGCAAAGGCCTCTGTTGTGAGGCTTTAAAGAAGGTGAAAATACTGGTTATGCTGACATAGGATAGGAAGGGAAATAAAAATCAATTGGTAGACAAGATTATTTCTTATTATAGGAAACTCTTTCTTGTTCCAGATGCCAGTGGTCAGGACCTGGCTGATTTCTGCAGCCATGTTTCTGTCTTCTGCTGCCCCTGCAAAGATTGTGTTGGGGCAGCCACAGTTTCTCCACCTGATGGAGGTGGAACAGCCTTTTGTCTCTTGCTTCTGATTTGGATTAATTTGCTGCAGGCTGCAGAAATTAAGGGACCATTTTTAAAAGGGATAGTGTCATCTCCATGGGCAGCTCAGGCTGGATCTGTGTTCATTCCTTGAGTCAGGAGCTGTTGGAACAAAGTCATTGCACCCTTTGGTAGAGCTGCTGCCTTGGGCTCCCTGTCAGCCCAGACCCACATTTGACGGACGTAAGATGGACTCCCAAACCTGCCAACAACTGCTGACCTTGCTGGGGGTTTTCTCTCCTTGCCCCCATCCCTCCCTCCCATCTTATCTCCCTGTTTGAGGCATGGGGCCACTGGTGGCATTTGCCGTTGGACATACAGTTCTGCCTGTGCCCTGAGCAGGATGTCAGTGCCACATCTTGAGGGGGATTAATTCACTTCCAGCTAATCTGCCAGGGGGGAAGTCTGGGCCTAAGTGTACTGGAACCTGGTGGAGGCTAATTAAACAGAGAACCATCCATTTCTGCTATCCCATTAGGGATTTGTCATAAAAACCTTATGTTCTCCTACAAACCTAAACAAATGTGTTCACCGTATAAAAATCAGCAGTGAAACTGTCCAGAGGGTTGTTAAATGTCTAAGTTGTCATTTATACAGCCTGTCTGCAGCCTGGATCCTGTAGGTAAGGAATGGCCTTTCCGCTGTCCTCAAACCACCCCGCATAACTGGGGCATCCCTCCTTCAAAATGGGAAAGAGGGCCAAGCCCAGTGAAGCCACACTGACAGTCACCTGGAGTGGATGCTTCTCCGTCTGGCCCTGATGGGAGCCAGGAGTCAGAGGCAAAGGGCACTTGTTTTACAGCTGCACCAAAGATGTTCAGAGGTTTAGAAAGTGTAAATCCAACAGTGGTGTTTTCTGGGGTCTGTGGAGATTGGCTCCCTCACTGCCTTTGTGAGCGGCCTGCTCGCCTCCTCAGCCCCAGCTGGGCTACTGTTTATGAGGAAAACTAAATTCCCTGTGAGGCACAGGAGTCATCATGTTATTTTGCAGCAGGAGGAAGTTGTGGGCTGTGTCCCTGTGCCAGTCCTGTGGGAAAATAACATGGTCTAAGCGGCTGCTCTCCTCAGCTTCTGCCCAGGATGAACTTTTCCCTGGTCCAAACTCTACAGGCCTCAGAGTTTCTGCCAAAAACAGGGGTTGTGCAGAAGTCATACAGGGGCAGGTCTGCAGACCTTCCCCTGCACAGGAGGAGATAACTGCCATGGGACAACCCCCAAGGTAATGCCAGCTGGTGTTCTCCTTGCAGGCGTCTGAGGTGGAGCGGCAGCTCTCCCTGCAAGTCCACACCCTCCGGGAGGACTTTCGGGAGAAGAACTCCTCCAGCAGCCAACACATCGTGCGGCTCGAGAGCCTCCAGGCTGAGGTGAGTAACTTGTGCTCAGCCTCTCTCCTTCGAAAGGCAGCCAGGGCTGCTCTAACCAATATAACAAACCCCTCTGAATTGGGTGAACAAACCCAGTTGCTTGGGATGAGCAAGAAGGTTGATAGCTGTGGTGCAGAAGACTCCCCCAGTAAGGACTTTTGCTGCAACACAGAGCTGGCCGGGTTGGCAAGGGCCAGTTTGTACTGCTGCCTCAGCCACAAGCACACCTGCAAATGAATGGCTGGGAAGGATCTTCCAGGAACTTAACTGTGGAGTTAAGTCTTGTGGGGCTGCTGTCTGTACAGCTTAAACTCTGGGGCATGTTGGGAAGGTCTGCAAGGTTGATTTTTTGTTGTTCCTCATGCTTGCAAAGAAAGCAGCAATCCTCTCCTGCCTCTGAGCCATGCATGCGTGAAAGCAAGGAGCCCCTGCCTGTTTAGCTCTGGTACATTAGCAGATATTATATTATCTTCCTTTCTCTTTCCTTCCCTGATGGGACTCACTGGAGCTAGTGGGGCAGATGTTCAACTCTACCACCCTGCCGCTTTTTTATTTTTAAGCTATCAGGAAGAGCTTTTCCTAAAATCTCTCAATTTCTTCTTCTCTCCTGCTCCCACCTGCTCCCTGCTGGTCCCTCGCCTTCTCTTCCCCTCCCCTCGGTGCGGAGCAGCAGGTCCTTGAAGTAAGTATGGAGGCTTGGAGGGGGGCTGCCCGCGCGTGCATCCCCGTCACCATGCATGCCTGTCACCGTGTATGCCTCCCCTCACCTTCTTCCTGTCTCTTGCTTTCCAAATCCCTCTCCCCTGTTCCTATGGCCCAGGGCCCTCAGCAGAGCAACGGTTTTCTGTTACGCAGTCATTCTCAGGGTGTTCATTACTGGCTTGGATACCAAATACTTACTCTCAGTACAATCTCTGTATTATACCTCTTATTTTTCTCGCACCCCTTTCTCCAACCCACACAAATCATGATGGTGGTGGGAAGAGATATTTCAGAAACCATTAGTCACCTAAAAGCAGCTTTCTAATACCTACAGCAGCCTTTACCCTGCAGAAATAGCAAGGCCACACACTTTGCTAATATTTCTTCATGCAACCAAACATTTCCAGCAACCTGGAAAGCAACAAAAAGACAGGGTCCCTTAGAGGCCAAGAAAGCGGTAGGAATTTGCTGAATTAGTCTATGGCCCATGCTGAAAGGAGTTGAAAGGAGACCATAGGGAATATTTAGGGTTGTACTGTAGTGGTGAATGGCATACACAGTCCCCAAAGGTCCCGTGTGCACAAATATGGGAAAACATTCCTTTTTCTTGGTTAAACAAGAAGTGACCTTGGCTAGTGCTGATTCATCCTGTGCACTGTTCCCAGCTAAGTGAATCACAGAGGTTTTGTTTGGCACATTGTCCCTCTTCACCTAAAACCGCTGCCCTTGACAATTAAAAGAAATGAACCAATTTTAAAGGCAGCCGAACACTGACAACTAAAAATAAGCATGGCACAGAAAGGAGTCTTCATGAGTAGAAAGAAAGAAAAATCCCTGATGAGGGCCTGGTGAACGTGCAGCAATTAAAAAAAGTGTGCAGGCAGTGCCATGGCAGAGCCCCATGGGGAGCAAGAGCCCAGAGGCTCTCCCTGTGCTCTCCAGCACTCATACAGGAGAAAATCCCACCTTTTGCTCAGTCAGGGACAGGCCAGGAAAAGTAACTTCTCCCATGGTACTCCCAGGGTACAAGGGGTAGTCAGGACCAGGCTCCACTTTATCCCTTTGGACATTTCTGCCAGCTCCCTGGCCTGCCAATGCACAGTGAGACCCTTTGGAACTGCCCCTGCAGTGTGGGGAAGGAGAAGTTTCCATTCAGACCCTTCCTAAGTGAGTAACCACACAAAGAGGTACAGTTTCTCTCTCACACACAGGTACAGGATACGTACATACATACTTTTTGTTTTTTTCTGCTTCATTTCTCTCATGGAAATGTGATTTTGCTCCTCTGCACTTCCTGGAAAGCATGGGGTCCAACACCAGCTCTCATTCCTCTGCAGATCAAAATGCTGACAGACAGAAAGCGGGAGCTGGAGCATCGCCTTAGTGCCATGATGGAGGAGAATGACCTGCTCCAGGGAACCGTGGAGGAACTGCAGGACCGAGTCCTCATCCTGGAGAGGCAAAGCCATGATAAGGACCTGCAGGTGAGGAGACAGCAATGGGAGAAGGAGGAGCAAAGGAACGGGGAAATTGTGTCAAAGATGTGGTTTGAGGTAAAATTGACAAGGAAGATAATCAAGAACTGGGAGACAGAACAACTGGAAAAATAAAATGCAAGGAAGGAAATGTAAAAGGAACTGGAAAGCACTGGTCATATTACTTAATTTTTTAATAGTAGAATTGGCTCTAGAAGCAGCTCCTTTATAATATTTCAGAGAAGAGTAACCAGCCTTGTGGCTGTCACAGCTCAAGCAGTTTCCCACCAAGCCATCTCACCAAACGTCACTCTCTGGAGAACAAGTTGGCCTGTCTGCAACTTTGGGCCTCTTAGTGGAGAGCAAGATTTTACTTCTCTTCTGCGAGCTGACAACCACTGTACCCCTAGATCCCCAGAACAACCTGTATCTTTTTTTCCTCTCCCTAGAGAAATGAGAAACCTGCTGATGTGTCAGACAGCACTGTCCTCCCCAGCATCCACAGTCCCACTGCGTTCAGCTCCACTGCTCGCATGACACCTGGCTGTGCACCAGCCCCATGCACTGTTTCTGTGCACAGCAGTGGCTGCTCCCCCTCAGGCAAACTGCAGCCCAGTGCTTACAGAATTATACAGTTGGGTGACCACGGATAAACCCCAAAACAAATCAATGCCAATGTTGCATCTTGTGTGTTTAAAACACTCCATTAACTCAGATTGCAAACCAGTGAATTAGGGAGTTTGACATCTGAGTTTTGTGTGTTAGGATTTAGCTGATCAGTATGTTAATATTTCTATATAGATTTTTTTTCAATATGTATTTATATTACTTTTCTTTTTGGATTCACTTTCTGCTCTGTTAGTTTTAGCAAGTTTTTTTTACACAGGTCCCAATTTCTTCACAATGTTCCTCATTTTAGCACTTATTAAACTGCTAATTTTATCTTTCAGGATATTCCAAAGCCCAAACAGTGTCTAATAACATTTGGAGATTATTAAGCTCCAATAAGTAGTAAAAACACCCAAAGGTACTTTCCTCCTGGCTGGAAGCCCTCTTTCACACCACCTGTTCCTCCCTCTCAGCTCCTTCACAAACCAAGAGATTCATCCAGTCCATACCACCTCCACTAACATTTTTTTCCCTGCTTCTTTGATTTTCTTTGGAAGCTGCATCAAAGCCAGCTGGAGCTCCAGGAGGTGCGGCTATCCTACCGGCAGCTGCAGGGGAAGGTAGAAGAGCTCAGTGAGGAGAGAAGTCTCCAAAATTTCAACACAACCAGCACATCCCTGCTATCTGAGATAGAGCAGAGCATGGAGGCAGAGGAGCTGGAACAAGAACGAGAACAGGTATTTGCCCTCCTGCCCCTGGGAAAGCTCATGGACTTCACCAGTCCCAGAGGGAGAGGGAGCTTAATGCATTGAATCTGGATTTGGAGCTGAACCAACAGCTAGAAATTGGGCTGTGGTCCCAGCTCTGGTATAAACACCCTTTTACTGTATGCAAGTAAATCTCTGCATCCATTTCAAAACCAACATAGCAATCTAGGTGAATATTTGTGAGCTTTAGCAATCACACACCTCATCGTGCCATAGAAGGTGGACCTCCGCAGCCTTGACATCCCAAGCTAACATGGGGCTCTCTCGTTCCAGCTGAGGCTGCAGCTCTGGGAAGCATATTGCCAAGTACGATATCTCTGCTCCCATCTCAGAGGAAATGACAGCGCAGATTCCGCAGTCTCCACAGACTCCTCCATGGATGAGTCTTCAGAAACCTCATCAGCCAAAGATGTCCCAGCTGGTAGCCTACGGGCAGCTCTCAGCGAGCTGAAAAGACTGATACAAAACGTGCTGGATGGGGCAGACTCCACGGTGAGTCAGTAGCATGGTGAGAGCCTGTTGTTGCACATGCCCCCTTGCCAAGGTGACAGAGCTTGTTACAAGCTCCCACTTGATCCTGAAGTCCCTGGTCTCTGAGAAAGTCTCCGTGGCCCACAGAGATGGGCTGTCATGGTGCACAACAGGCTCTGTGTCTCAACTGGTCAGCCAAAAGCTAAACCAGTACATGGGATTCCAGCTTGCACTGGTTAGACCCCATGAGTTTCAAGGTTACACTCTCAAGCAACCCTCAGTCTGGGAGTCATTCTGGAAAAGTAATTAAAGTAGACTTTATTTTAGGTTTGCAGTAAGCTAGATTTTCAATATGGAAATACTGCAGATGGGCTTGTACACTGCAGTTCAGTTGTTTCTGTTACAATTTTCCTAACCTTGTTGTATTAGCAATATTGTAAAACCATTCTAACCTTATGTAGATAGGTTCTGCCCCTACAACTGAGGCTGAATAGAAATGTTTTGGGGAGGGCTGCCAGACATGAATCAATCAACAGGTGAAGGGTTTTGCTGGCACACAGTGGTGTTCATGGGCCTTGGTGCTGTGAGTGAAGAGGGGGTGGCTCGGGGGACTGCTCAGCATCCACAGGAGTACAAAATTATGAGAAAACACCTGGCTTTTTGCAAAGGCTCCAAATCAGGCCTATTTTCATCACTTGCAAGCTAAGTGCACTGCCAGTATGACTTATTTGAGAGGCCGTGCTGATGCAGGCAGTGCAGACTGTGCAACTGCAGAGCCATGTGCAAGCACTCACCTTCAGTACCTGTAGCAGTTGGTAAGAAAGCTGAGCAAGGACATAAAGTTTTATTTGTTAAATCAAAACCAGAGAGTCTTGCAAAAGGTCTACAGTCACAGAGATTATAGCCACGTTACCAAGCGGTCAGTAGGTCTCAGTAAATTCAATTTATGCTGATGTGAGACCATGTCTGAATGCTTTTTATCATGTGTAGAAGCGCTACCCTTGGCTGAGCACATTTCCACTGTGGAGGTTTATGGAAACAAAACTGAAACGCTGCCAAAGTCACATTCACACTTTCATCTTCCTTGTTTAGTACCCTCCACCTCAAACAAGCACCAGATTAACGTAACTGAATTTTTTTAATGAAAATTGATCAAGAGATTTCTCTCCTGCTCTCAGAGCTCTCGGCGAAGCGATGATGACACCTTGGAGGAACAGATCAGGCGAACAAGTGAGGACTCACGAGCCCTGAGGGAGTTAATGGAGGGAGAACGGGGGAAACTGAGACAGAGTTTGGAGGAGCTGCAGCGACTGCACAGCCAGGTTAGTGATTCCCGTACTTTACGGGTGGCCTTGTAACACCAGTGTTCATCCCCAAGACACATTTTCCATGGAAGAGATCACCATAAGTAGCCCAGGAGCATCTGGGCAAGCACCAGCTGTGATTGGATGAGGGAGTCTCTGTTAAACTCAGTGCAGAAGCTTCACATATGTAAGATGAGTTCCTTTTGCAAGTGCCCAGGGGCCCATCCCAGACATCATCTCAAGCAGCCAAACTTCCTTTAAACCTTGCACCCGATCTGCTTTAGCAGCCAGTCTGTCTCACTTAAACTTTTCTCAGCAAAGTACAAGGCTGTTTGATATGGGGAACTGGAACCCATAGATACCCAATCTGACCCATCTTGCTTGCACTAAGCCCTCCTAGTGCTTTTATATTTTATTATTTGCATTTACCTAAGGGTAGATGCAACTGCTGAACAAACTAGTGCTGCTGTGCTGTACGTGGTGCAAGACTCGCCCCCTTCCAGCATGTCCCACAGCAGCATCCTGGCAGCTTCACTAAATGCACACCTAGAGAACCCTAATCACCCAACCTGGCACTAGGCAGTACCCCGGGCCAACAGGGACTGGCTAACACTAAAGCAAACACAGCAGCAATGAATGATTCAACCCTGAAACAAAACTCCACATGCAAAGAGTTGAATCAGAGTGCATCCATCCACACTGAGACCAGCAGGATCGTCCAAGGTCATATACCAAAAGCAGTAAGTGGAGACAGGCACCCAAGGAGACAGTTGGCAAACCCCGTCTCTATGGCGGAAGTCTCCACGTGCCAGGGGAGATCTGGAGCCTGTGGCAGAAGCAGCCTTTGGCACAGCTGCTCATGTAGCACCTATTGCATTGGAGCAGAGAACGGGGTTAACACTGTTGGCTGGCTTTGCCAGCACTGCCAGCACTGCTGTATCGCCCTTTTGCTGTATCCCTTTGGAGAAGGGAAAAGAAAACAGGTCCCTGACCAAAAAGTCAGCACAACCCGGGGTCTGACAGCCTCATGTAGGGCTATGGGAGCTCCCACCATGGTGCCAAAGGAAAAAGAGCAAGAGCATCATTAAATACTCCTGTCAGTGACAGCTGTGCATGTACAAGGATGCCTTGCTGCTGAAGCAGCTGATTAGATGCAGACTGCAGCAAGGAAGCAGCCCTAGTGCCTGTTTTTCCCTGAGGACCACTCCTCTCAGCAACACAACCACGCTAAGCACCATCTTCAAGGGTCCAGACTACTGCCACCAGTGAGACATGCTCTGGCTGTGCTGCCAGGGATTGCTGTGCACCACCTGCAGGTCCTCCCTCACCCTTAAGAACACCTGAGATGGTGAAAACAAGGGTTTGATCCCTGCAGCCTGGCTATGCTGACAGACCGTGAGAGGCTTACTCACAGTTGTTTTTTTTGAGTGAACATCTGTACACCAGCACACTTGTCTGGATGCAGCACCTCCTCAGCACAGCTCTCAGGCTCATGTACCCTTGATGGGACACCAGGAGGGAGCAACACTTGGTTGCGCTCTGCTGTGACTGGTCCTCCCCAAAGTCCCTAGCATAGAAGGACTTCAGGACCCTCCCTGCCTGCAAATCCCAACAATTGTTGGTGCAATTGCAAACCCCAAACCTATCCCCAAATGCAGTTTTGCGTCTTGACTCACGACCACCACCACCCTGGGATGTCAGCAGAAGTGCTCAGCACCTTTCACACAGCTCCCACCCCTGCTCTCCATCACACCGTCACTCTGAGCGGTGTGTCCCACGCTGGGCTGCAGGAGGGCATGGCTCAGGGAGGGTTTCCCCATTCCCCAGCATAGGACAGCAAAGCCACTGCATGCATACAGACACGCTGCACTCACGCCTGCCTTCCCCCCGACCCAACCATGCCGTTCTAGCAGCAGATCCTCCCACGTCCTCAATGTGATGAGCCCTTTTTGACTGTCTGCCCTCTATTTTAAGATTTCTTTGAGGACTCACGTACTACCAAGCTGTGTTCAGAGAAGGGAGGTGGGTCAGGTGCTGGAAGGGTTTCCAGGTGGTGGAGCAGCGTAACGGAGCACGCGTGTGCCATAAACAAAGAAATTAAATGTGTATGAAATATTGCAGAGCTGTGTTAATGCGATCCTTGCATGATTTCACACCCTATTAACTCACTCTGCACAGGACCAAAACAACAGATCATCTCTCAGACTATTTAAGACTGCACGTATTTTAAAGTCTAATTAAATTTTAAGACGTGCCAGTAACACCTTCTGTGGCATGAAAGGGAATTTTCACATCCTTTGTCTTCAGCTTCATACCGGTTTGGAAGACACAATGATATCGTTGTTTCCCCCAGCAAAAGAAGTTTCTCTTGCTGCTAGATGATATTGGCAACGATTTAGTCTGAGTAAGGACTAAAAGGATGCATGCACAAGACAAACCGCTCAAAGAGGGAGGTGTTTCAGCACTGGTGCCACACTGGGTTTAAAGCTGACAAAGTCACAGGTGGGTCCTGCCCCACATGGCTGCACAGCTCCTGGTGCTGTTGCTGAATGTGACCGAGTTCACCCTGGTGACTTGTCTTGCTCAGAACAGCACTGCCCGCACCCCTAGGCAAGCCAGCACGGTTCACCAGGGGTTGCACCAACACTAGCAGCCCTTTGCTTGCAGATGCAGCTTCTCCTACAGGCAGGGGACCTCAGTCTCCAGGTTGGCCCACCTGGCTTGTTTTTTTTTACCCCTGCTCATGGTGTGTTTGTCCTAGTGACCCTGGGTTTCATGCCTCCCCTCTGACCACAGGTCACGCTGCTGAGTGTGGAAATGACGACGCTGAAGGAGGAGCGGGACCGGCTGCGAGGAGCTGCTGAAGACAAGGAGACGAGCGAACGGCTCATGCAGGCCATCAGGGACCGAGATGAAGCCATCGCCAAGTAAGTGGGGTGAACAGCCAAAGCCAGGCTGAGTTAGCAACAAAGGAGCTCCTCAGCAGCAGATGCCTCCAGGGTGATTTTTTTTTTCCACCCTCCCGAAATTTCAGTAGCTGTGACAAAGCAATGGAGCAAGTCTCAGCCTTGCTGGTGGTAGAAAATGCTGCCAGGAGGTCAGGAGCAGAGCAGGAGATCCCAGGAGCCTCTTCTCGGCAGGACTAGGAGTGTTTAGAAGAATACTGTGAACCTGTTTTGCCATCTGTGGTACTGGTCTGAGGCACAGCAAGTGAAATCACTAGGTCTTGTCCTATTCTTCTTATTTTTCTTTTGTTCTTCCAGTCACACAAGCCCTGCTTCCCTGCCCCCTGCCCATCCCCATTACAGCCCTGCATAGACCTCTTCCCTAAACCATTTCTCTGGTCACTCTCTCTCTTTTCCTGCTCCAGGGTCTTTTTTGCATCTCCAGTCCTATGATTCTCTATTTCTCTGGTCAGGATTCTCCCACCATTTTGAATCTTTGTTTCACTGTCCTCCTCCTTGCAGACCTCTGCAGTTTTGCTGCCCCGTACCCCCCTTCCCTGGCGCTGCGCCTCAGCTTGCCACACTGCCCCACAGCATTGCTGAACAGTGCTGCCCCAAGCACTCTTTTCCCCAAGCAGAAAGACAGAAACATTCACCCCCTGTGCTCTAGGTAGAAAGGAAACACCTGATAATCTCCTCCAAAATGAGATGGGCCAGGATACCACCAGTCTATCTCCTTACAGCCATGCCTACTCCTCAGGTGCTCGAAAGAGGAGGAGGTGAGAGCATTGTACCCCTGCAGCTGCAGGGGGCTAAGTCTGCATGCACAGATACTATTTTTTTATGTGACCTAATCATTCGTGCTGCTCTTGGCTGTGTATCCAGCTACCAAATTCCTGTCACTGTCCTCTGTTACACCTCCATCTGTTGGCACAAATCAAGAGCATCCCAGCTGCACAGCCAGGCGTGGAGAGGTTGTTCTGACATTTCCCATGCATGTGGGTTGCTGGTTCTTGCTGTGGCTATGGCAACACGCTGCCGCCGTGATAAATCCCACTGTAATATCCAAACAGCAATGGGGAGCTTCATAGCAAAAAGCTATTTAAGGTGCTCAGACCCATAGCTGGGAGTGGAAAGGTACGGCTTCTCTGCAGTGGTTAATGACCCTGCTGGGACAAAGCACTAACATTTACAGCTGACTGTCCTGTAGTGGCAGAAGCCCAGAGAAAAGGGACGTGACAAGTGTGCATGGTTGAGTGGCAAGTGATTAATGAGCAGTAGCTGCAAGTGAAAGCAGACAAGGGCATCTCGTTGCTGGAAATGAAAGCACCCCTCCGCAGACTAAGGGGCTGCTCCCCTGCAGCGAGCAGCCTGACAGGCATGCGATGCTCTGCCTGCCCTGCAACTCAAGGGTTAAGTCAGTTTTGTTGAAGCGCTACCAAAAAAAACCCCTCTGAACAAAAATAAAATCACTGCCTGAGGCAGACATCTGGCATGGAAAATTTTTAGCTTGAAGCTGAAGTTTGGCAACATGGGAAGCAATAGGAAAATAGGATCTTATAATAGAAGGTGTTAAGCAACCACTACCTGGAATATAAACACAAATTCCCAAATTGCTCTTCTGTAGGAGAGCATGAGGGAGCTCTTAGGAGGCAATGAATTAGATGCAATTAATAAGATGCAATTATTCACCCCAAAAAATATTTTCAAGGAAAAATGGTTCACAGCAAGTCACATTACAGTTTCGCATCACACAGCAATTAATTGAAAACTTAAGGCCAGGCAGTTTGCGCTTACCTGTGCTCTCCCAGCACAGTGAGCAGCATTTCCCAGCTCAGGCAGCTTAGGAAATTGCTCCTTTCCAGAGGATAGCTCCTTCCCACTACCCTGTGGCAGCTGGAGCATCCCACCCGTCACACATTCAGAGCTCAGCCATGGGCTCATCCGCCCACTGAATGCCTGGGAAAACACACAGCAGCAGCATTCCTGACGGCCAGCACATCCCCATTGAAATAGGGAGCTTTCTTTAAAACTTAATATGTAATTCAAACAATTTTAACAGTTTCTCATTCTCAGGAAGCAAGTGGCACAATAAACTTTCTTCCTTCAGTTCTTCCTTCCATCCAAGTCCCTATCTCTAGAAAATGAAAGCAGAGTTGTAATTGCTGAGGGTTTTTTGTTTGTTTGTTTTATATTGCAACTTATTGATTGAGTGAGCAGAGAAAGATTATTTGTTCTTGTTTGTGTTTTTTTTAACACATACCATTTCATTTCCTATGCATTAGTGAACAGAGGAAATGCAAAAAAATTATTTGTAGATTCTACCTCATTTTAGTTCTCCATTTTTAATGGCATATCCTGCACATCATTCAAGCATACTACATTATTTGCACAGTAGCGTATCTGAATATCTTTTCCTATTTTTTTTTTATAACGTGCTTACCTGAAATCTGCTGTTTTTATAGTGAGGATGTCTGCAGTTCTGGCCCACTCTTCAGATAAGTAGACAGTCCAGTCCTCCAATGGAGATGAACTGTTTAGAATCTGGAGACTTGCCAAATAACTAAATTGTTGACTTCTCCTCAAGGATATGTTTAACATTTCCTTAAAATAATTTAAAAAATAAGTCAAATGTCCCATTTCTTGCTCTCCCCCCAGGAAGAATGCGGTGGAGGTGGAGCTCGCCAAGTGCAAGATTGACATGATGTCCCTCAACAGCCAGCTGTTGGATGCCATCCAGCAGAAGGTGAACCTCTCGCAGCAGCTGGAGGCCTGGCAGGTGAGCAGCCCCCACATCGCCTCAGGGCAGGGTCCAGGGATGCACAGTCACCTTTGGGTGACTTTTCCCCCTCCCCATGGGCTCACTGTGCTCTCAGCCTAAGCATCGGTAGATATGAGCATTTGATTTCAGCTCTGCAGAAGCCAGTGATGCCGTAGTAATCAGGGAGGAGGGGGTGGAGATGAGGGGGGAACAGCCCTCTGTTCAAATCCTTTCAGCTGTGAATTGTTAATTAGTTATACAGTTATATCCCTTTAATTAATTATAAAGGAATATCCATTTAAAATGGGGAAACAAACTGGATCTCATGGTTGCATGTGGCACGGGTATCGTATGCTTTGTAGAATAACCTGATGTTTCTCTGGGGAGATGTCCATGCGAGGTATCCCTGGGTGGTCGCAGCCTTGTGGATATGTGAACACAGCATGTCCTTGTGTTTCCATAACTAAACAGAAGGGTGGGAGGCAGGACGGTTGTGGCGATGGTTTCATGGTATAGCTGCACTGTTTTCATCCACTCAGAAGATCTGGCAAGATGAAAAAGCTAAAATCCCAGCTCTCCACCAAGGTAAAAGAAAAGAAAAATATCAATAACAACAAAAATCAAATCTCAAACCCATAGCAGTTTGGCAGCTGCCCCAGAGATGCTCTGCTTGGGGTCAGTGGGAAAGACCCATGCAAAAATGGAGAGCCCTTGACAGCAAACAAAGCTGTGTCCTCTAAGAAACTAGCACTGAGGGAGGGTAGCTTTAACAGAAAATGAGCAGATGTAAGAGAAAAGATCCAAGCTAGTTACAGTAATTTGTCACAGACCGTGCAAGACCCCAACTCTACTAACAACCAGCCTGACCAGTAGAAACCTTTCCCATACAACCTTGCTCCTGTTTCAACTCCACTGTGTTTTCGTTTCTCTTTCTCTCTCTCTCTCTCTCTCTCTCTCTCTCCTGCTTACAGTTTGCTTCCTCAGGGCTTTTTACTATCTGGCTCCTTTGGTTTCTGATCTAGTGGCCTTTCTCAGTTCCTGTACCAACAGCTTTAGTCGTACACCCCTCCTGCCTTTGAGGTGAGCTCCCTGCGCCCTTGCCAAGCACCTGCCATCCCCTTGCCTGCTCCATTCACTGCTGCCATCACCCACATCTGTCTCTGTCCTCACCATCATCCAGCAAGAGAGGCCAGTGGGGACTCTCCATCACCCCTCAGGATCCTGCATCCCCCAGCACCAGGCCAGGGCAAAAGGGGCAGCACCCTGCAGTGAGGCTTTACCCCCCAGGTCACCATGGGGAAAGCCAGGCTGAGATCAACGTATCATTAACCCTGTGGATTCAGCATATCTAGCATCTGGAAAACTTCCTCAAGTACAGGCTGGGATTTTGCTTCTCAGCCTCATTATCTCGTAAGTGATACTAAACACTCTGCAAGTTCTGCTTCAGTTTGAATGAGAAGTATCAATTCAAACCTACTTGCTTAATACCATCTGTATTTTCTGGAACATCCCCATCTTAGAGTTTTGACAATAGGCATTTGCTTTCTGTCTTCATACACCGTCATCCAACCACAGCGAAACAGCAACCCCAGTCCTGCTCCTAGCAGCCTGAGATGAGGATCAGGCCCATTCACACTGCAGAAAGTTGTCTCCAACATTCTGACCTGAAGTGCTATTACACCATAGCAAAATAGTTTTCAAGCACCTGGCGTCCCCAGAACAGAAGCTCAGCTACAGACTCACAAAAGAAGCCAGGTGATTTACTTATTTTGGGGACTTCCTTGCAAAGTCAAATGTTTCTAGTAAAATGGGATGAGATTCGCTGCTTTAGCTGGGCATATATGGAGACTTTAAATGACAAAATGTTGCTCTTGCACACTTTTAGTCTGCACTTTACGGGGGACCATCAAGATTACAGTTTTCTATGAGCAGCTAGTCATACGGGCTATAAGATATGCCACAAGCAAAATGTCAAAACATCACAGGTCCAAGCCTAGCACAAGGGTAGCACAGGAGAGGCCTTGCACGTTGCCCCCATGCCTAATTTGACGCACGCTGGTATTTGTCATTATCTGACTGGGGACAAGAGAGGGGTTACTGGGGCAGGAATGAAGATGGAACAAACTTAGAAGTGAGGAGAGCTGCTCTGAAACAAGAGCTCAGTGGCTTCAGTGCAATAGCAACAGTGGCACCGTTAGGTTAGAAAATGCTGCAACACTAGTGGAGAGCTGCAGCCTGCATGGGCACAGCTGCCAGCCCCCGGGGTTACCCTGGGCAGCTCCAGCCCTTATCTCATGTGAGGGAGCCTGACTCCAGCTCACAAAGAGGATAAACACCGCTTACACCTCCTTCTGCCTCACTCCTCCTGAAAAGAGCAGAAACTCCTGCCCTGAAGGCCCAGAGCACACCAGTGTCATGGCATCCAGCTTTACGGACCGCTTTGTCAAAAGGGTTTCATGGCCCTGCTGCCTGTCCTCCCGCTGTGCCCCCAGGCACTCCTGTGCCCCTGCCCCACACCAAGGCAGGGACCACAGCTCTTCCCCAGTCATGGATGGGACAAGGACAGGGAGCCTGAAGGCAGAACACTCTCAATAGCACAATATTTGCAAATATATTCTATATACACACACATATAATACATACATAAAATCAAATCTGTCCCTCCTTCTGTGATTAACCAAGGACACAGACCTGACATACTGCAGCCCGGGTGCCCACGTCATCTGACAGAAGAGTTGCCTTCAAAATCCCAGTGCCATAAATTTCTACATGGCAGCTTCGCTTCTGGAAACCTGTCTCACCTTAATGCTGATGTTTGCCTTAACCTCTTCAACTCTGCCTCTTCCCTTTCTAGTCCTGCTCTAAAAAGATCCAAAGCTTCCCCAGTCCATGTAGCTCCACACCCTAACGCTCCCCTGGGGAATCCTCTCATACTTAATTCAGGTTCAGGCGATGGCTGTTGTTCCTTTTCCCTCCTGGAAGTGTCACAAGAGGTAAGGTGGCACTTTCTCACCTCTCCTGCTCCCCTCTGAACCCCGCTGGTGGCTCGCAGGGCTCGGGACCTTGCCTGCTGGCTGGCAGACAAACTACCATCCTCCCCAGGCTGCCAGACAGCCCAGCCACGAGCAGCACCCAGTCTGATGTCTAAATTCAGCTGGGAAACTGAGAGAGGAACAGCCAAAGGAGAGAGGAAAGGGGTAAAGAGCAGCTCAGACCATTTCAATAGCAGTCATGTTGCAGCTTCTCCAGCAGTGAATTCTCTCTGCTCCTAAAAACAGGTTCCTTGTAACAGACAGTAATTTCAGCCCCTCAGTAGCTTCCAGGCCACCAATGCAGCTTGATGCCCCCAAAACCAGGATCCCAAGCAGCTGTTGGCTATGGGTGCTAGCACCCAAGGCCCTGGGCAGCCCGATTTCCCATGCTGTGCCAAGGAGATGCAGGGCTGGGAGCCCTGCATCTGAGCCCTCCAGGGCCATGGAAAATAGCTTGTGGTGGCCTTCAGGGGCAACCAGGTTTCACTAAGGGTTTCTCCTAGCAGAGGCTGTGTCTTCACTGCAGGGTCCGTGATGCCAGTGACTGCTGAGACCCTGCCAACCCTCCCAGTTGGCAGAGAGACAGGTCTATGGGTACCCCAGGAAAATGTGACTGTCTCAGTGCTGCCCTGAGGGGGCTGCCCTGCTACAGCCTGCCCAGGATAACCTTGTTCCCTCCGGGCAGTGCTCTTGGTCCTAATCAGGGACCAAATCGCTGGAGAATAGGTGACTTCTCCTGTGGAGCTAGTTTGTGTACACAAATTTTCACTAAGATTCAGTTTAACTACGCAATTAGAGTAGAAACAATGGATCTGAAGGTTTAAAATTTGTGGAATTGATAGCCAGGTTTTCAAGGAACACATTAGCACGTGTCATTAGCAGCAGCAGAGCTGACTAATTATTTTGTGTGGAGCAATTTCACTGTGCCATAAACATGGATTAAAGCAGAGTGTTTCTGGTACGTTTAAAAAACCACACTGCAGTCGTTGGTGCCAAGCTGTCAGTCAGAGCTCCACCCCGCTCTGCCAGCTCTCTGGAAGGAACTGGTCTAAGGGACGAGCACAGTTTTTGTCATTAATGTCTGGTACAAACCCCACATGGGGTCTGGTGGGCCCATGCCTGGTCCCAGTCCTTCTGCTCCCGCTGGCACCTTCCCCCAGGAACCCCCTGTAACAGGGCCGTGCAGGCGGCTCTGCTGCACCTACCTGCCTGCAGCAAGTGCAGAGACCTGCTCAGGACAGACCTCCTTATGTTTCCTGGCTTTGCCATCAGCTGCATTTGGGTTTTTTTATTCCTCTCCCCAAAGGGGACATTTAAAAGCTACAGGCAGCAGAGAAGCATAGTTTATAGTCAGAGTCCCAGGCAGGCACGATGCTCCACTGTGAGACTGCTCAAGCAGTTCACCCCTCAGACAGCATGATTTACCTTCCTTGCTTGCTAAAAAGCTCACAGTGGCAAACGAGGCTGAACCTGTCACTGGGCAGGGAGCTAGAGCTGTCACCACACTTGTCATCCTTCCTTCATCTCATCACCGCTTGTTTCACACCCGTGTCAGCCGCGGCCCTGTGCAAGCTCCCCTTGAGCATCAGCTGCCGCTAACACCCGTCTCCTCTCCCTCCACCGCAGGATGACATGCACAGGGTCATTGACCAGCAGCTGATGGACAAACACCCGAAGGAATGGAGCCAGCTTGCTTATTCCTTCTCCAGTGGCTACGGCGCAAAGCGGAGTGCCAGACCCTCCCCCGTGTTCAGGCCGGAGCCGCAGGGGGACGAGCCCGTCGGGGCAGAAGGGAACCGTCTTTTTTCCTTTTTCAAGAAAAATTAGTTTGAAAAAGAGAAACCTCTCCACCAATTCCTGCTTCAAGATGGGGAGGGGGGCAGCTGCCCCATTTGCTGATGGACCCAACTGATCCACTAGGAAAAAAAAGGGGGCAAAGGAGTTAACCCTTGAGACTCTGCACTATTTACACCGCACCTGGTCTGAACCAAATGTTTACATGAATTGGAGATTTGCAAATTGACAATGTGCTACTAATTGAAAGCAACTTTTCTTATTCTTTAAGCGAAGTGGTAAACTTCAGGGTATATTTTAGGCGCTTTGACACAGTTTAGTTTCTGCTGTGAAGAATAATCCGATTGTCTTAAAAGCATTCTCATGCTGGAGAAGGAAATAAGCAGCCCCAAGACAAAGCAGAGCAGGAGACTGGGAACTACCATCACAGTGAGTGCAGGGGGGAGAAGAGAGCTGAGCGCAAGAGGAGAGAGAAGTTCATTATACCGCCCTCCAGGCCTGGCAGCTGTGATATCCCTCCATCCATCCCGCTGAGACTGGAGTTGCTCCAGCCCCAGCATTGCCATATTTTGGCAAGTGAAGCTTTCCCTACAGCGGAAGACGAACCCTCACTGCACATCCTGCCTGTGCACTGTCCCCCCACTGTGGCTCTATGTAGCTCCTCACCCCTCACTGGAAAGCCAGGCTCCTTGCAGATCAGGGCAGTTGTAAGCTTGCTGATGTTACCGTCTTCTACAGCTCCCTCCTGTTACAGAGAGAAGAGTTGCAGAGTCTGCAGTTGCACAAAAATATTAAGGATTTCTCCCCAGAAGATAGACCATCTACAACAGACTACAAACTGAGTAATATTGTGGATGTTCAGTTCTGGGGCACCTACTGTCCCACTGATGGCAAAGGTAGCTGTGGAACTTCAAGTCACACGCCTTTCCCCAAAGCCATGTACCCCTCCCAAACTAAGAAACCTGTTATTTTAACTGCATAGCCACCCCACCCCCCAAAAAAGAACTCATCGAGAGCCTACCCATAATGAAATCTATGGCCAACTGATGCTGGGTTGGCAGACATGATCCTTAGAAATCATGCACACACCTACCTTCACTAAACCACAGGCAATTAGGGCACCTACAAAGCTCTGGAGATCCTGTAGCTTGCTCTTTGCCCCCACACGGTACTATTAGCTATGGCCTGATGTAAATGGACAGCATTTGTTCTTCCTGTGGGTCGTTTACTACTCAACCCTTCGGCAAGCAGGTTGCCAAATCTCCTTTTAACTGAAGATGATCAGATCCTGCTTTGCTGTAACCAAGACTTGATCAGTGATAAGGAAAAAAAAAAAGCTTATTTGGTGTATGCACACAGTGGTGCTGGAAATCCTGCAATACGTTTCCCTACGCACTGGACGGGCACCTTACAGCTCTTCCCTTTAACACAGTCTACCTTCATAAAACAGTGAGTTACACCAGGCCACGTTCAGAGATGTCCTGCTGCTGTTATGCAATTTTCACGCGTTCTCCCAGCTCACAATACCCACAGCCCCCGATTTGTTTCCCCGTTGCTTTGAGGAGGCTGCCCCCTACGCTGTCCCACAGGAGATGGAACGACGTACACATTCAGCTCTGCCCTGCTCAGCAACTTAGGTGCTAAAACACCATCCTACAGGAAGCTGCTCATCTCTGCTCAGTATTTACCGTCACAGGCTTTCTGCTAGAATTAGGTATTGAACACCTCCTTCTAAGAAGCAGGTAAGAGCTTGGTGGGTTGTTTTTGAAACTATTTAACTTACCTAGTGCATAGGGCATACATAATACCTCAGTACAAATATCCCTCCTGCCTACAAAGATTTGTGCGTTCCCATTTTTCCTTATTAGTATGAAGCTGCCACTGGGCCATTCTGCAAGGAGCAGAGTACTCTTTGGGATTGAGAATGATGATAAAAACCTGAGTGGTAAAACACATTTACCTGAAAGCAACGAAGCCTGGATTCTAGAACCTACTCCAGGAAATTCTTAGGTAAAGCACCACCAACGTTGTCTGATGCTTAGAGAGTCTGTAGCCTGACTGGCAGGAAAGAAAATGAAATCTTTTGTCTCTCTTCCACTGAGTGCCTGCTTGTATCCACTTGTGCAAGTGAAGGAAAGGGGCTTAGCGCAGTGCCAAGCGTGCTCTCAGGATGGCGAACCCTCATCGTCCCATCATACCTAGGCTGTGACTCTTAACAGGGCAGAGACACGAGGCATGTGCTCAGCATCTCCTGCTGTCAGGACTCAGTTATGCCCATTGGCATTGACAAACTGATACCTGCAGAATTAGGCGTGGACTGATGGATGCCAGCGATACCTGTGAACAGTTGTCATCCAGTGTTTCTGTGGAAATGACACTGCGTATTTTTGGGAGAGCCATGTGAACATCTTGGTCTTCACAGCTCTTTTATTCTGCTGTCAGCTGTCATCTCCTGGGCCCCAACAGCTCTTCAAACCACAAACCCAGCAGCTGTGTGGGACTCCGTCCCTGTGAGGACGTCTGTCTGTGTGTATGTATGCAATCCTAAGGCAAGGGCCTTAAGTTATCCAATGAAGATGCAGTAATGAGATGAAGAAAGGTGCCTTCTGCTACATGTTTGCTGAGAGGAAAGTGACTCATTCGGTTGCAGGAGTAGGCAATTGAAATGCACAGCACATCTCTTCATTTAAGGAGGAACCTATTTAATCCCATTGAAATTTTATTTATTTAATAACAGTGATGGAAGAGATTGCAAGAAGAAAGTCAGAATGTTCCAACGTGCCAGTTGGATGTGCTTTCTTAAAACTAACCCCTTAATCCGAAAGACTTAGTTGCACTACTAAACCCAGAAATACAAGAAAATTGGGTTTTAATGAACTGGACAACAGACCAAAGGAGACCTCCTTGTGCTGAGCTGCTACTCAATAGGAACAGAAACTGCCTTAACATAGCAGCTAGGTTTTGTTTTGTTTTTTAAAAACTTTATCAGTGCAGTCCTTCGTGTTCTCATTTGTCATGTCATGTTTTAACAAGGTCCCGTCTATTTCACCTTGAACTGTCGTTAAAACACTCACCCCCATTCTGTAATGGCCAGGAACCTGGAATTGTCCTTGCAGTGTTGGGTTAGGAGTCACTCACTCCACTTGTGGTACTTGATACTTCTAAGACACATGGCAAAAAGGAAACATCAGCTCCAGTGAATGAGATGGAGGGAGCGCATTAATCCAGCAGGTACTCAGGATCCCAAAGTAGATTTTAAGAGTGGGATCAGCAGCTCCAAACACAGCACTCACCCTTACTATTGAGATAATGGTTAATAAACCAGTCGTGCTGCACAGTCCCTGTTGCACAGAGAGAAGATGCCTGCTGAGATTAAGGTTACAAAGAACTTTCCCACAGTTAAGTAACAGGTGGCTGGGCAAGCATTGACTATGCTAGCATAAGGGAAAGGGGATGAATCTCCCTTTAGCAAACTGCAAGGGAAGCAATGGTAAACAAGAAACATGTACATGCAAATGAAAGGCAAGTCACTAGCACTTTATATTAATATAAACTTAGATCAGCAACTTGCCATCAAGATGGATGCTAGATCAATTAACGACAACGGAATAATTTTGCACAGAGCAGTGAGAAGTGAGGTTACAGGCAGTGCTGCATGCACAAGGACTTTATAGCTGTATGCACTTGTCCTACTTAGGATGGTAAATTCCAGATATGCCTCTGCAGCAGGCAAACTCTCTACTCCCCACTCGGCTATAAAAAGCAAGATTGTTTTAACCAAAAGCCAAGAAAGGAAGCGTCTGGGTGCTGCAGGA
The DNA here is from genome assembly GCF_013377495.2 of Cygnus atratus. Lineage (NCBI taxonomy): Eukaryota > Metazoa > Chordata > Aves > Anseriformes > Anatidae > Cygnus > Cygnus atratus. The sequence goes on from NC_066378.1 coordinate 4,067,125, forward strand.
ACAATTCCCTTAGATTGAAAGGGAAAAAGCACACAGCAGGGACAAGCGGAAAGAATGTATCTATAGATATGTACATAAACCACAGTGCTGTAATTTTTGTATGTAGCAGTAATGTAAATAAATGTATGGTTTTTATAAGATACATATTATAAAAATCTATAAAGGCATATTTTTAGTAAAAACAATGCTCTACTTCTTTTGTAAATAGTTCTCTTCAGAATAAAACAGATCATTTATACGATACCGTCTCAGCTCAAGTCACTGCTTATCCTGCCTAGCTGCAGAACAAAGTCACTTCTTGAACCATCATCTTAACACCTAGCAGCAGCCTTAGTACCTCGCCACCCAAAGAAATTCACCCACATAAAGAACATGCACACGTTCAGAAGAGAACAGTCCTGGAGAAAGAACATTTGAAGCACATCTCCTGCTGCACAGGAAAATAGAAAGGCAAACTCAAGTCTTCACCACCATCCAGCCATTTGTATCACTGGCCTTTATCTGGAGGGATATTCAAACTTAACGGGTTCAGACAAAACACAAGCGACAATGAAACGCACCCAGCTTGCCCCAGTTGGGGTTTGACCATCTGTGTTCTGAGGATTCCCCTGTCTGCACGGTCGCAGCAGGACAGCGCAGGCAGAAGAGGCATCTTTCCACAGCAAATTTTCATCACGCTTCTCGAGAAGCGAGGACCTGCCTTCAGTAGCCTGCTTGTGTACCAAGTGCAGGGAGCGATAAACTGGCAGCAAGCACATGGTGATAGTTGCATAGCTCCTGTACAGAAACACAAACATTCAGAAACCCCTGTGAAAGCAAGGAGAGACTCCAGATGCTTTTTACACGTGGGGTCTGACCCCTGCTGCCTTGGATGAAATGCTTTCAAGCTCTCTCAACACTTTCTGTAGAACAAAGATTCTAGCAAAATCATTTAGCGCCTCTCACACAGAAATAAGGGTAACAGTTCTAATCTACGCTTTGATTCACATTTAAAACTACAATAGCAACCAAGGATTTGAAAGCATGAATTTTTGTTTTGCCAACACCCCCTGCCAGAAAGAAAAACCCTCCACATACAGCAGAAGGCTCATCCCTGGCTTGCCACCCTCCACCTCCAGATGCTGGACTGCAGAGGAAACAGAGCCTCGAAAAAGGTTTGGCAGCTTGTAACCTTTATTTTTAGTTTTTTAAAATTATTTAAAAAGCATAATTAGAAACTTTCATTACAGAAATAATCCTAGCAAACCAGTTAGACATTCCATTGCTCGACATTTAGGAAACTTCACATCAGCACACCACTAGAGATGCAGTCCCCACCCCTTCCAATTGAATAGTCGGTGGCAAGAGCAGATATAACTGCTCCTCTACAGCCAGCACTAGAAAAAAAAATCCCACTTCAAGCCAGGAGGCTGGACACCTGGCTTGGCAGAGTTCAAATTGTGGCCACAAAGACCTGGACTCAGAGAGGACCAATCCTTCCACATAAGAGAACACTCCAGGCTTGGGTGCACCATTTCCTCATTTTATTGCATCAATTCCAGTAAATTCAGACATTTTCTTTACTTTTCCTGCCTGTACGAAGTTGCTCCCTCCTAGACCTGCAGACTCGCTACCACAAGGGTCCCAAAGTAATGCAGTTGGGCCCTTTAATCTGGAAGTGATAACTGTCACAGGACAGCTCCGTTTCAACAGGAGGGCTCTGAGGACTGACAGAGCTCCTTCCCTGTGCATACACCACATTCAACATCAGAAAGCAGACAGGATGGACACCTGGTGCAACTTAAGCTGCCACTTTCCATAGGCGCTCGAGTCTTACGAATATATGAGCTCACACTAGCATCCCAGCTCAATCTTATTCTTGGGTTACCAATGAAAGATATGTGAAGGAAAGAGATGGGTGAAGGCAGCTGGAAATGTACTCCCAGCACCTGAACTGATTAAAATCGTGTTACACATTCATCGTTTTCATTTTTTTTTTAAAAAAAAGGTCCTTAAAGTGATTGATTGTGATGTGATTGTATGATTAGGACTCTTACCACAACCCGTAAAAGCTAGAAAAGAATGTAGGCAAAATAAGTGACTAAATTTTAGCCTCTCCTGGGGGAAGGGGGAGGAAGGGAGAGAGGAGGGCTCATGGGCATTGGTGAATCACATCCTACCAAACCAAGGCCAGCAATTCCATAGGGCCTCACACTGACAAATTGAGTACGTCCATCTTCAAGGTCTTAAAGGAAGCCATATCCTTCATGCCTTTTAGTCATTTTAAAGATTTTGTTTAATTATTATTTCGGCAATTATTCAGGTGCTAAGCATGTACATTCAGCCCAGACATTTGATATCTTAGTTACACACACATACTCTCTCCACCTTTGCCTATACCTATCCAAGCCGATGAGCTGAGCCCTCGTTTTCCCAGAGAAGCCAACAAGGACCAGGAAAACATTACTGAGCACAGCAAGACCAGTTTGTTTCCGGGGGTGATCCTCCACCACCACATAACCCAAGCAAGCAACCTTTCCATTTCCTCACATTAAACAGCAGTCCCCCTTTTTACTAGAAGAATCCTGGGAATGATCCTGCAGCAGTTTCCATATTCAGACACCAATCTAGAACAGCTGGATTTATTTTCATACCTTTTCTCACTCAAAAACAGCTTTGCCACCAAAATTCACATTCAAGTTCAGATCTCGTTCGTTGACAGGGCAATGAGGAGAAGGGGTATTGTGTTTTTTTGGCAGAATCACAAGGTTTTTGTTCTCAAATGAAATGGACCCTCACTTAGGACCATGGCAGAACCAAAAGCAGAGGTCAAAGGAGTTTAATTTTGCCTTAAAAAAAAAAAGTCTTATCCAAATAAATCCCACTTCTGCATGTTGGTTTGTTTTTCAATATCTTGATACAAACTGAAGGAGAGCACAGGTACGGCTGGGCTGCAGCACAAAAAGGTGAAACCCAAGGATGCAGCCACAAACCTGGACCATGGCAAACTGAAATTCAAGGCCCCAGCAGCAGCACCAGCTGCCGGCCCAGGGGCTGGTGAAGTGAAACCCCAGGCTCCAGCAGCAACACCTGCGATCCTGGTACCTAGAAAAACAAAGCCTGAGCCCCAGTAAAAGCCTGGAACTCAAAGTGAAGCCACAGGCCCCAGGGGCACCAGTTGCCAGCCTGGAGCCCAACAGAAATGAAGCCGGAGGCCCCAGGAAGCAGTTCCTGCCAGCCTGGGGCCGACTCGAATTAAGAACTTTGTACTACTTCTTTAAAAAGGTGAACTCTGCAGTCCATGATTGGTTGACATTAAGAAGGCATAAGCCAAAGCGACAACAGGGAGGCGAGGCTGGTTAAAGCAATATACATTATATACAAACTCTTGGGTTAATTAGTCCACTTGGTAGGCAACGTCCTTTCTTGTCTACAAGGCGCACTGGAATGAGCAGGGGAGGAGAAGGGGGCAAGATTCCATCCGATACCTTCTTGGCACTGAAGTGGCAAGGTGCCAGCGCCTCTTGATAGAAAACATGGAGAGAAAATAATCTTTAAATAACGGCACAAAACTGAGAAAGTCCTCCCAAAGCCTGCCCCAGTGGAATTGCCCGAGTCTAGCTGGAGGGGCTGATCTGTCAGAGCAGAGTCTCTGCAGCAGGGAAAGGGCATTAGCAGCACCGCTTCTTCCTTTTACTGTTCTTCGTTAGCTTCACCACGTCATTCTGTTGCTGCTGTTGCTGCTTTGCTATGTTTTCTTTCTTTGCTCGCAGAACTAGCTCTGTAATGCAATTAAACATCTGCAAGAGAAACAAGCGAGATCAGACCACCCAAAGAACTACGGCTAGCCATTAGGGAGCTGCTTTAAAAGAACAGCATCCACTCTTCTTGATATTTCAGTAACAGTTCAGTACGCTTCCCCAACCCACTATGGGCCAAGTTCAAATCTGGCATCCTCCAAAGACGCTTCCAAGCTAAATCAGTGATGTCTCAATCCGCTTTCCCAAACAGGTCAGTTTGGCAGCTGAGGCCTGTAGTGAAGACTGAGCAGTTCTACCTCCTACAAGCATCCTGCCCAGCGAGGAGCCTTTCCTGAGAACGTGCCTGATGGGTTAGCCCTGAAAAGCTAGGGAAATGCAACGAGGCCTCCTTTATCTCACTTCACCACAACCAAAGGTGGTTGGAAGCCTCTTCTTGTCATTTTACCTTCTCACATGCAATCTGCAATGAAGTATCCTTCTTCCTCAGCAAGAATAATGTAATTCTTATTTTTTCCTCAAACCATTATCTCCAAATCGTTCTATACATACTCTGTTCCGCGTATTATATTACCTCTTCCACATTAATATTTTCTTTGGCGCTGGTCTCAAACAATTGGATCTCCATCTGCCCAGCAAATTTATAGGCATCTTCTGTTTCTACCACTTTTCGTTCCGGGTCATCATTTTTATTCCCCACTAGAAAAGGGAAGAAAAAAGTCAGTACAGTACTTCAGTAGGTCAGCCTGCTAAATAAGATGCTCTAAAGCTCTGGTCAATAACTTACCTAGTATCCGGCAGACATCATCACAATTTTGATTAATTTCATGCAACCACCGTTTTACATTCACAAAAGATTCTGCACTGGTTACATCATAGACAACAATGACCCCATGCGTTCCTCTGTAATACCTACGGAGCAGGACAAGACAACAAATGTTAACTCAAGTTATGCCTCACTTTCCCAGCTCTTTCTCTTGCACTCAGCTTCCACAAGATTCACACCGATCCCCAAGTTAAGGCAATCAGGTGCCCCCGTCTTCTTTCCAATGGGAGTCATTTAATTCTTCTATAGCATTTAGGTCACAAGCTGCTCCTCTAAACCTACAGAGTTCCCTGCTCACTTAACCCATGCAAGGAGGTTTCCAAGTCCAAAGACTGCTGCTGTCTTCCTTGTTCAGGCTGCCAAAACCCTCAAAGATGAGTAACATCTTCCAGCAACGTGAGCACAAGGTGGTGATGCCCGAAAAAGCCCTCAGCACTGCTGTGCTGTGGACCTTACCACTGCACAAGCCACAGAGTCTTTGCAGCAATTCCCTTATCTATGGAAGTTTACTTACAGACTAAAATTTCACAGCAGATCTCCAAATATACTCAACCCTCAGCCACAGTTCTCTAGAGCTCACAAAAATTTCTGTCCTGTTGAACGACTGCGCTCTGATCACACCTTCCTACTCAACAGATCTACTCCATATGCACACTCAGTGCGTTCTGCTACCTTTAGCCATTAAAAATAAGCTTTGCTTCAGTTTATTCCCATTAGTCTTGGGCAATCACCACCTTTAAGAGATAAACTAATCTGATATTCAAGAAAAAAGCTGAATTCAAATTCCAACATCATCACATGCACGAAGCTACTGAAGGCAGGCAGTATGGGCACCACAAGAATGCTACATAAATATAGCAAGCTCCACATCTTCAGTTTTCATCCACATTCACAGGGCTACCACGTATTTTCTCTGCTGCAAATTAGGCAGCTTTGACCCAAAAAAAATAATAATAATGTAAACAGCTGACAGCAAGGCCTTCACCAGCAGCCAGTTCTTGTACTTTGAGTAGCTTTTTTTTCCCCCCGTTCACTACCTCCTCTTTCTTATGATCAATATTAAGATCTCTATAATTTTATGATTAATATTAAGATCTGTTATTAACACAAATGCAATAATTCAGCATACCAAACCTGAGGAATTTCCCTTAAATTGTGACAAATTTCTGGAGCTAGATCTCACACCATGAGTACCTCTTGCAGCTCCCTTCGGCTGCCCTTTAGACGTGCTGTGACCACCCTGGTTCTCTGATAGTTTATTCCAACACAGTGAACACAAGTTTGAAATTCAAAGCCGTTTAATCTAATCAAATGCACTGCTTCTTAGAAGACCTCAGTGTCATCTCACTTCTGCTATTGATGCAGTTGAGTAAGTCGCTGTCTCTTCCTCGCCTTCAGCCTCACCATCCCTCCTTTAACAGAATGCAGCTGCCTTTACAAACCATCAAGAAAGACTCGGATGTGATACATGCCCGTCTCTGGCGAGCGCACGCATCTCCTCCTAGCCCTTTCCTCTCACAACGGCTTTGTAGTGATTGTCACTGCAGATCAATGCTTCTCTGTGATACAACACACACTCTGCAGCAGCAGGAGAGCCCACTTAACTTGCTCACCTGGGTGCTTTCAGCAGACAGCCAAATACTTCTTCCATGCTATGCTTTACCAGTAATTTGTGCTTGTACATCCACTTGCCTTGGCAAGAACTAACTCAGGTGAGAATTATTTATTCTCAGGCAGTAAGAAACCCAGCACTGTCAGATATTCTAATCCTTTCTCAATCAGCTCCTTTAACACTTTAAAACTTGCTACAGCGCTGCATTTGTGCTTTACTTAGTTACAAGCTCAATTTTATTTTACAACTTAGACCCTTTAAAGGAAAAAATATTCTGCAACCTGAATCCATACATTGCAAAATCTTCTCCTGACAGCAGCACGTACTGCAGTTTTTGATGAATACTTGTTTTATGACTCTCCTGTATCACTTAACGGTCCTTTAATTCAGCAACCCTCAGGCTGACCTACCACTTCCTCCCTAACACTGAGCATTACATTTGCAACAAGATTCAGCCTTTGGAGACAAGCCGTAGTTCAGTTACACCAACGCAGAGCTGCTTCGCTCTGCCGTGCTCCCCATAAAACCATCCCCGTCATCAGAGGACCCACTGGAGCATCCTGCAGCTCCTACCTTGCCCACGCATCCCGGTTTTCTTCTAAGTGACAGCAAATGATGTCGGGGAGTAGGATAACGCGCCCTGCACATACAGGTCCCCCTCCCGACACGCTGCCATTTGCTCCTAGAGATAAGGACTGTGGGCTGGAGCACGCAGCACACACCACTATGGCATTCAAAGCTCTGCGGGAGCTGGGAGCTCCTGCCACAAAGCAGTAATATTGCCAACCAGCGCATCAGAAATATCTTCCTTTGTGCAAGACAGCAACCCCTGACTCCTGCTGAGCTCCTACCAGCACACACTGCTTCTATTTTTGGAAGGGAAAATTGTCTGGCACACCGTTCTAGAAAGGTTGCCAACCCCTCATCTCCACTAAAATGTCATTTTCTCCATTGGCTGACATTACCTTTTAGCAGCCTGAGAGATAAGACCGACTACCTTTTATTCTCTAACTCTTTAGCCTCCTAAAACACACTTTAAACAAAAAAAGCTAGCCGTGCTGTTTTCTCACATTTGTTAGGTACAGACTTATGTCCTAGATAACATTTTAGCCTTAACAAATACAGCAAAGATTTTGCAACCTCAAGTGCAGGACAGTACTAAAAGACCAAAATCTGGTTTATCCTGATCCGCGCTTCAAATTTCAGACTGATACCGTGCAGAGTTGCTTTTATAGGAATGTAGGCTTTGGCGAGCAGAGAACAGATGGGGCTTGTGGCATTCAAGGAGAGGTAGGTGTAAGTTTTATGCTTTTGGCAACCAAGAGGTAGCTGAGGCTTTGACACTAGAGAAAGAAGCTCTAGCTTCTTCCACATTTCATGGAAGATGGATACCACAGGAATCAGAGCAGAAGAGGAATGAAGTTCTCAAACTCGCCCTCCCATTCAAGGACTAAACGACTGATGCTGGCTGTCCTCTGTCAGGGAGGTCTGCCATCTATCCTACAAACCTCAACAGTCAGTACCTGCTACTGCTCCCACTGATAAACATGTTAAAAAACCACAACAAACAAGAAGCTATAGAAGAGTTACTCATCTTCAGAGTGCCCAAGTATCCCACTGAGATGAAAGACAACCAGATCTAAGCTATTTCCACACGCGTATGCCTTTGGATGCTTGGTAGCAGGCACCGATCCTCCATTTGGTTGGAAAAGTTACCCAGTCTTTTTTAGCTTTGGTGTGGGAAAGGCTTCAGAATGATATCAGTTAAGTTGAAATTAGTACAGAAGTAGCCAAGTGGCTTGTTTTACCTATAGAAATATTAAAAACTCCCTTGAAAACGTTACCCACTAATACTGCAGTCTTAAAACAGAAAAACTTCAGAACTAGCCAACCAAACAGGACACATCCTTCAGCCACCCACATCCCCTGATCTCTGAAGGCTACCTTTCCGAGCAGAAGGGAACATTTTGCCTTCCACTGTTGCATTTCCTACAAGATACCGGTAAGAAAGTTCTCAGATTTCCCCTAGTAAATGCTTCCCAAGATAAGAAGATCACCAAGTCTGAAGGCAGCTAAGCAGGATCTAGAAGATGGGTCCCATTGATTGCATCAGTCCAGTATGGAACATAAGTTCTTTTTTCCAGGGGAAAAAAAAAAGGTAACAGACCAACTTGAAAGATAGGTCACTGGTTTAAATCTAGCATCTTTGTTAATACTTCACTTGTTTGTAGCACGTTGCCTTGTTTTTCATTCCTCTAGAATTCTAACCGATTCCAAAGAATTCTAATAATCTATTTTCATACTTGTGCTTCCAAGGCACCTGAAGGAAGACATCTGTTGTATAGCCAGCGGTCTGTTTGACTAGTCTTTTGACCATCATATCTGGTTTACAACACAGAGCAATTCCATCCTCTCCGAATGCTTATCCCTCTCTTGAGCATGCCATTCCATATAAATGCATGGAAGGAAGTTCCTCTGCTTTTACTGTTCATCCTGAGCTAACATCTGACAACTATTACCTAAAGCTTAAACCCTAAACCCACAGTCCTGAATCAGGACAGAGGAGTCCTTACATACACCAGCAAATCAAGTACAGGAACTGCCTGTTCATACAGCTCCAGTATTTCTGTTAACACAGCTGAATTCTGGCTTGCTACCTCTTCAGTGAATTGAAATCAAATTGGAGTTCGGATGATGTTCCATGCCAACCAAATTACTACAGCTTAGCCTCTCCCCCCACTAGGTACCAGTTATCCCAGTATTTCCACATCTAGTAGACAGTAAAAACAGCTGCTTTTATGCTCCTCAGTCCACAAATCTAATCTGGTTTGACATTCCTGAGTTCCTGTAGAATGCTCCTGATCAAATTGATTTCTTCTCCTTAAGTTTTATTTTGTTCTTCAGTTCTGTACCTGCGGTCAAGTACAATCAGAACAGTATAACTTTTTAATGTTTCCTAATGTTTTACTGTTAACTTCCTTCCACCTCAGCCATTTTGCAATCCCAGGTTTATGCTGCAGCACTTCCAACCTATTATATTATTTCCAGGTGGGCTCCAATTTCAGGCTGGCTTGCCAGGCTTGGCTCAACGTGAATCTCAACTCTACCTTTAACTGAGGAGGGACTTCCTGCCCTAAAATATCACTGCAGTAACACCTTCTTATGTTCTTAACCTCAATCTAAATGGTCGCTGTAACAAAGACTCCACATCCCTCTGCTGACCGTGCACCCACACTCCACTCCACCCACGACGCAGTCAGCGGAGCCCTTTCACAAATACTAACACCGTACCTCAGTTTGAGGCTTCCTTGGTTCCAGGCAAACCAGCTACTGCATTCCTTTGCCAAACAACAGGAGACGAAACCCTTTCCAAAATCAGAACCTTGTTTACCTATTGTTTTCACAGGTGGTACGTCCAGGTCAAGGGTGCCTTTGGAAAAGCAGCAGGGAATGCTGGACAGGCACAGCCAGCCCACCTAGCAACAGGGGAAGCCCCCAATGCCATCAGCATTCGCAGAGTGTTTTCCTCAACAGGTCAAACACACTCAGGCACTGGCACTTCTTTGCTCGAAGCTGCACAAAATTCAACTCTTTTTCCACAGCCATGCAAGATTCTGTAGCAGCTTTCCCAGTATTAAGGCAGGAAAATTGGGGCCTTCGCTTCCCCAAGAGCACAAGGTTTGTACTCGCTCTGCTAGAAAGCCATGCAAAAGAGAGGAACAACCGAGTTCAAACGGGTCATGGCACAAATGCCTCCAATCACTTCAGCTTCTCCATTTGCTACTGTAATTGAAGAAAAAAAATCCATAAAACACTACGCAAAGTCTGACCTGCAGCTATTCCTGCTCACGAAAGGAAGCCTCTTTTCCTGGTATTCCCCATTCAGCGGCAGATACCAGGGCTTTTTAAACTAGCTGGCATCAGCCCCTCAGCCCCACGAACCAACGCTCATTAACGCAGCTCCGAGTTGTGTCAGGGAATCTGCAAACAGGAAGGGCCGCTGCTGACTCAGCACTAATTGGGGCACCCGGACTCCCGTCCGCACAGCTGATACGCGCTGCGGCGCTGCGCTGCTGCCTCCCCCTCGCCGCTTCCTGCCTGAAGCTGGCTGCCGCGCTCCAACAAGAAGTGATGTCACGCACAGGAACCCTACGAGAGGCAATGGAGCTTTTTCAAGCCAAACACTTCGGAAACAATGGAAGTAATCCAGTAATATCCGTCTCGAAGGGCAGAGGAAAGGGGCGGGGCACAGGTTTGATTTTGCCATTTCTAGCTGTTCAGGCACAACACGGATGCAACCAGTCCCACTATTTTCGTGTCTGAGTAATTTAATCGATATATCAGCTGAAAATGACTCTCCTCTCAAACTGGAGCCAGAAGAGCAGTCAGTCACAAAAGACCAAGTGAAACACCTGGATCTTACAATTCTTTTCTTTATTATTCTTTTATTTCCTTTGTGTACTAAAGCTCTATTTTCCTAGTATATTTCTTCTTACTCCGCTAGTGCCACGTTGAGCACTCCAGCATTTACTGCACTTGGTTTACAAGCACGTTTTATTCTTAGTTCCCATCGCAGTAGCTCTGGGTGTGGTTTCTTCAGGAACAGGAAAAGCTGCGCACACACTGTTCAAAAGGACAATGAGCATGAAACTGAACTCAGACCAAGGAAAAGGTTAACTTTGTGTGGGTGTCTGCTTCACCAGAATTCAACACAAAGATGGCCTTTAAATACCTCTGTCCTAAAAGAAAACTAACCAGCGGTTACCCTATTCTTAGACCTTTTCTTAGAGCTACTCGTTAGCTATACAACACAAAGGGTTTGTCCCTGCACTCCTGCCATACATCCGATCAGATGATGATCTTTCTGGGCAGGTTCTCAAGATAAGTTTTCTAGTATACGCAAAAGAGTGAAATAACTCCATTTTGGAAACTAGAAGCAGAGTAATAAGACAAAGCCAGCATGGAAATGCACAGAAGACTGAGGAGATCTGAAGTCCCAGCTTCAAACTTAACGGCAGTAACAACACCCCTGTCTGCTCTCAGTCAGCTGAGAGAAGTCCCACTACACAGACAGCACAGCTATCGTTAGCTAATTAACTGTGCCATTAAAATATCTAAACTACAAGATCCATTCACAAAGCTATACGTCACAAAGCCCAGTTATCCTCACGTTGATGTGATGGTCCGGAAGCGCTCCTGTCCAGCTGTGTCCCAGATCTGTAGCTTCACTTTCTCTCCATTGATCTCCACCGTCCGGATTTTAAAATCCACTCCGATTGTGGTAATGTAGCTGCCTGAAAGGAAAGTGTGGATAAGTGAGAACCTACGTCTCGTTTACTTTGCATGGCTCAAAACACACTTCTGAACCCCGTTTGGCAGTAGCTCTCAGGCTGGACAGGGGGACAACTTTCCCCCATCTGCTCATCTCTTAAAATGCCCTCTGGGGTTATGTTGATCTGCATATTTTATCTGCAGCAAATAGATTTTTTTTTTCTAGCCATAAAGCCCCATCTCCCACGCCATCCTTAAAAGTTAAAACACTGCTGAAAAATAAAATTATTCTTCTACTGCACTTGTGGTCAAGGGTAAGCACTCAAGTATCTTAAGACATGGATGGTAACTACGCAAGTATTCCACATGTGAAAGCTTTGTGACAAAGCTTTGCCTCAAATGCTAATGCAATCGCCTATTTTGAATACAGTCTGTTCTGCGAGTTTCCTCCCAATAAATTAGTTATGTCACAAATGTAAGTGATTTAGCTACAGTATTCAATCAGCCTAAATCCCAAAGGGCTAATGGGGAGCCTGCACAGAGCACAGCATAAGCTAAAGAACCTAAGCTATTTCTGGAACCACGTCAGCGTTTAAACGCTGTGGTACTCTCAGTTGTAAGTGAAGATCCAACAGGATGGCTTAGAGGGGCTCGTACTGAGGGAAGCAGAGTCAGAAACACCTTCCTAGTACTGCTACCAGTTTGTAAGTGCTGCGCAAGAACTCCTTGCCAACCAGGAGCAGCGGAGCAGACCTTGACCATTCCACTTAGAGAAGTAAACAAAATACTCACCTGAGAAGGTATTATCTGCAAAGCGCAACAGCAAACTGCTCTTGCCCACACCTATGACAAATAAAGACATCTTTGAGTACAGTCATCGTGGATATCAGGAAACACAGCAGTATCTTAGCCACTCGCTGCATGCTTTAACTCTAACCAGAACCTTTCTCGGCTGCTAACTCGGTACCAGCCACCCCGAGCAGTCACCTCGGTACTCTTCCTGAAGATTTCATCAAGTGCCCAGTGGCACACTGCGGTCACTCCAGGACTTGGTATGCTTCCTGGAGCAACACAGGATTGTCTTTTTTTTTTTTTTTGGCCCCTCCTTTTCAAGCCCTCAGCAAACTCCAGCTATTTTCTGCAGTCTGCGACTCACTCTAAGAGGTCTCGGGGCAGCAAGAACTAAATGCAAAGCTGGGTACGTCCTGCTGATGTGCTCAGAGCACTGCTCTCAGCTTTCCCGTTGAATTCCACTTGCACATCAGCTTGCACCACTGCCTACCTCCCATTCCTCTGCGCCGTGCTGAACCGCAGTGGAATTTGGACTACTTAGACAATCAGACTAGGATTTGGTTTTACAAAGCTTACGTTATCATGGCCACAGTTTAACCGAAACCTAAACCAAACAGAGGAGCTGTTTGTTCTAGAGCATCCAAAATCAGCTTGCTCTACACCTAACAGGAAGGACACACACCTTGCTGAAGCTGTACCTTCTGCCAGAACGTTCCATGAAACAAATTTATTCGTTTATTTATGTAAGTGCTTTGAGGAGCACTGCATCCATGCTTTCCTTAATCGATTGTTTGCACCCAGGACACACCCTCTTGCATGGAAGCACTTCTCACAGGTCTTGGAACACAAATCACAGGAAGCTCGTTCCTGCACACCCAACCGAGGGAACTGGGGGATCAGAATGCCTCGGAGTTGTTAACTCTATATCACATCTCTGTTGTTGCTGTCCCTTCCTCTCCTCTCCATCTCATCCCCCTCCAAAAAAAAAAAAAAACGACCTGCTACAGCATGAAGAGGAAATTCAAGTTCACCGGGGTGATTATCTATTAAATCTTTGCAGGTAGAAGTTATTTAAGCTCTTTATTTTGGTGATGTATAACTTAGAAATTCTTCTTAACAGAAGAACGCTTAAAGGTACAAGTAAAGGTTACGTAGACCTCCAATAGTTCTTGGCCGTCTGCATCTGAAGACAGCTACCAGCAAAAATATAAGCCAACACCCACTAAAATCAGCATGATACCTGTAAAACACATCTCACTTGCAAGCAGTTCAAGTCACCAAACATTCAGAGAAGCCAGACTCATTTCACATTGAGTATTAGGGGAAAAGAAAGAGCCGTGAAATAAACCACATAGCTACAGCGTGCGTACACTGAACACACCTCTGAGCTCAAAAAGGCAGCAGAACAGTTCCCAAAACTGGACAGAGCGCTGCTTGTTTAGCAAGAGGCAAACCCATGCACAATGCCAGTCAGCTAAAAATAAGGAAAAAAAGGAACTGTCTTCAGCAGGTACTCTGCTTTTTGATCAAACAGCCTTGGCCCCCAGCTTAACAGAAAGCAAGCAGATGCTGGAGCCCGCAGACCTGTCAGACCACAGCACTCGCTTAAGAAGCCAGCCGGCCTCAGGCTGCCCTGCAGAGCAGAACTGCCCGGGCTGCACAGGACCCGGGCTGCACAGGACCCCGGCTCCAGCAGGCCGACCACCGCCGCACCAGCACCATCCTGGCCTCAGCACCCGGCTGGCTGCTCGACAGGAGGAGCCCCTGAACCCTGGAACAAGCTCCAGCTGACGGCGGTGTCACTGAGCACACGCTGCCTCTGACCCTCACTGTGCAAGTCGAGAGAAACCAGACTCTTCATCATACTCCACTTCCTACACAGAGTTATTTGAAGATCTGAAGCGAGAAGGCTAGCAGGGCTCTCGGCTCGTTCCAGGCAGCAAGCCGAAACAGAACGAGGAAGGCCTACTGACTTGGCAAAATGAAAGTTAAAAGCAAATTTCTGTGCCCTTCCAGTTTCTAAACCCACATCTTGCCAAGCGGTGAGGGGAATTCAAAAAGCAGGAGTAAATTGAAGCAGCACGTACAAAGCACAGATCATCTGTATTATTTTTAAACGTTTGGCACAGCGGAGATAACCAGCAGCTTCTCGAGATGACCTGTTCTAAAAACACACAAACCTACTGCCCTCGGACGTATTTGCATACGGGGAAAGCAGATGAAACAATCATCCAGCCCCTATCAGTCCACTTCCTATCGCAAGGCTTCTCTAAACATCAGTAAACAAGGCAAGCAAGCTGTTTTGTGGAAGCACGGACAAAGCCTTCCTGGTGGGGTAAGCAAAAACAAAAAACAAAAAAGAAAATCAATACCCCCAACTAAATAGTGAGATTTAATTACAACAACAGAGAACCGCAGACAATTCTCACAATGCTTTCCTCCTCTGGCTGGATAACAGCGTGGGGATGTTGCTCAAGACAACTCGACTGAAAAAATTAATTTAATTGTTCAAAACAAGGAGAAGTCTCCCTAAGAGTTTTCACCATCCTGTTTATCTTGCCTGAACAGTTTTGAAACTCATCAGCAAGCAACAGAGCTACTGCTTTGCTCAGAACGCAGCATTTGGTTTTAATAATCCGCAGGCTCCCAGAACTGCCTAGGGTTTTAAGCTGCTCTGAAGCTCTTGTCCCGTTCTCTCTCTTCCTTTTAGACTCGTCTTTTAAGCAGCCCATTCCTTCTTGCTGACACACAGCAGTATAGAACAGAATACCTTCACGTACAGCAAAAGCTTCTGGAGGTGACAACTGCCAAGATCGAGCAGCATTCCACTTTCACCCAAGAGCCATGCCTCGCTGCATGCTGGGACCTGCTGCCTCACGGACCACACCTCTACGAAAAGATGAGGGTGGATGCCGTCTACTCCAGTTTATGGAAATTTAACTGTAAGCTGCTGGAGCGTTACCAAGGCAGAGCTGGACTGGGGTAGGAATCGTCCCCGTCCCGCTTCTTACGTACCTAGGCTAAGCTGCAGACCCGGGCTGAGTTCTCATGCCAGCCCTCCAGAAGTTTCTGAAAGTGCTGCAGGAGCATTCCAGGTTTATTTGCAAGCTGTGTACCTGCCCCTTCTCCACAGCTGGCCTAGGTGTAAACACCTAGACCACAACTAAAAACACACACCGGCACTAGCTTGGGGGGAATTAAAAAAAAAAAATAATGACAACCTGCAGAGGGGACACTTCAGGCTGGGGCAGAGTTAAGGGGTGATGTGGGGAGCAGGAAGCCCAGCTCACAGCTCTGCTGGATTTGGGGGTGCCCAGCACCCAGCTCCGCCCTTTATGGGGAGCCCAGCAATGCCCAATTTGGGGAGCAGGGCACCCAGCCCCCAGCCCTACCTGATGTGGGGGCGCCCAGCCCCCTGCCCCCAGCCTCCCCCGGCCGCTACGAGGCCGACCCGCAGCCGCCCCCCCCCCAGCCACTTCCCGAGGTCCCCATCCTCGCCCCCCACGCCCCCCACACGCCCTAGCAGCCCCCCCGCTGCCCCTTCCCCTCACACCCCCCGTTTTTACCTTTTCCCCCTTTTTTTTTTAACCCCACCCCCCCCCTTCACCACACCCCCCGGCGAGGCCCAGCCGGGCCGCGCCCCCCCCTCAGGCTTCAGCCGCAGGTCCCCTCAGCCCGGTCCCCTCACGGGGGGGGGGGTCCCGGCGCCGCTCCCCGCCCCCGGCAGCCCCCCGGGGCCACCTCACGGCCCCTCACAGCCCCGCCGCGCCGCCCCCCCAAGGCCCCAAGGGGCGGCCCAACCCCGGGCGCGGGCCCGG
Source organism: Cygnus atratus (assembly GCF_013377495.2). Taxonomy (NCBI): domain Eukaryota; kingdom Metazoa; phylum Chordata; class Aves; order Anseriformes; family Anatidae; genus Cygnus; species Cygnus atratus. The sequence goes on from NC_066378.1 coordinate 4,083,181, forward strand.
CCGAGCCCTCACCGCTGTCGCCGATGATGAGCAGCTTGAAGAGGTGGTCGTAGTCCCGGGCCATGGCCGGGGGCGGCGGCGGCGGCGGCGGGCGGGAGGCGGGGGGGGGGGAACCGGAGCTGAGGGGGGGGGCGGCGGCGGGCCCGGGCCCACTTCCCGACCTGCGGCCGGAACTGACAGCCGCGCTGCTGCGCATGCGCCGCGCCGCCGGGGCGGGGAGGGTGGGGGGGGAGTAGGGCGCACGGAGCATGCGCACAGCGCGCCCGGTGCCGGGTGGGAGGGGTACGCGCCCCCCCCCCTCCCGCCGCTCCCCTCTGGCAGCCGCCATGATGGTGGAGGGGTGGTGAGGGGAGGAGAGGGGCGGTGGGTGTGCGTGGGGATGGGTGTCGGGGGTTGAACCGAAGTCCTGGCTGATTTTGGGTACGAAAGGGCTCTGACACAGCGCAGGCGGGCAGCTGTGCCTGCATCACCTCACACCGGCGTTTCAGAGTGCACTAAAGGGTGTTCCACTTCCAGAGGTGTGCCACCTCCAGAGGGATCTCCTTTTTCCAGAGGGATTTCCCACATCCAGAAGTGTTCCACATCCGGAGGTGTGCCACTTCCAAAAGGATTTCCCTTTTCCAGTGGTGTCCTACATCCAGAAGTGTCCCGCTTTCAGAAGGATTTCCCACTTTCAGAGGTGTCCCACTTCCACCAGTGTCCCACCTCCGGAGGGATTTCCCTTTTCCAGAGGAATTTCCCACTTCCAGAGGGATTTCGTGCATCGCTCACTCCTTGCTGCCATCGCACAGGTGTTGGCTGCAAACACTGTGCAAAGCTGCGACCCCTTCTAGGTGGAGATACAGCACAGGAAAAGCTCTGTTTTTCTCTTTGGATGCTTTCCTACCAAAACATCTGTTCTTGTTGGCATTCGAACTCCTTGACAATGCAGTGTTTTGGTTTAGAATACCTCATTTATTCAGGACCTCATTTTTCTTCACATTTTTTAAGACTTAAAAATAACAAACGCAATGTGCTAGTCATTGCATCTATCTTCAAAGTAATTATGTCACCACTAATTTTTGTTTAGCACAGATTCAAACCAAAATACTGACATTATTTAATTAAACCGAGTTTTGTGGTGGTTTTTAATTATTTTAAACACAAGCTTGCAGTTCATTGACAGAAGTGTCTCATTACCACGCTTTGGTCTTTCAAGTGGGAAGAGCCGTCTTGGCTCTGAAGAGCGCAGACCTCTACCAGCAGCTGAGCCTACAGATAGGCAAAGTGAGGATGGCACAGAAATCAAGGACAATTAACCCAAATATAACCCAATCCATAATGTTTTTGCTAGCTACAATATAATTAGTTGTTCTAAAGATACTTAGGATGCACCTACGTTGAGGATCCTTTTGGTAGCTCAAAGAGAAATCACTGAAACAGCACCCCTGCAGACCATGTCAGTGAGCATTCGGAGGGCATTCAGGCAGCAGAACAGGTTGCCCTGAGAGGTGGTGGTGTTCTGCCTGCCTGCACATTGCCCACCCTGAGCAACCTGCTCTATCCAACTGTGCTTTGAGTGCAGGGGCTGGACTTGCTGAACCCCAGCGGTGCCTTCCAGCCAAAATTACACTGCAAGCTGGGAATGTTTCTTAGAAAATGACAAGCATTTGGTAGTGGTATTGCTTTCTCCCTTAAAACTGACTCAAAAGCTGTAGATTCTTTTCTTTGGGTTTACACAATAAGGTTTGTTTAGGAGAAATAGAATATTTTTAAGGCAATTGTCTCTAATCAATTCTAGAGTTATTTCCTATTTCTTCTACATAGAATACTGTGGTATGGTCCCACTGTTACATTTTTGTTATTCTTATGGAACTCATTAGAAATATCTGGAAACAAACCACCCCAGTATGGCTAAAACAGCATGTCTAGGGTGAAGTGTTTTTTTTTTTTAGCACATAAAATTGCACCTTTTAAATACTTCTGATCAAAAACACAACTAATACCTGTGTGTTTAGTTACAAACCTTCCCTAATCTTAACCTTCAGAATATGTTCTATCCTTCAAAAGCTCACCCCTCTCACACTCTTCTCGTCCAGAAATCCACTTGGGTGACCTCCATCTCACATTCCTACACCACGGCCTCTGCAGTTCATGCATTTAAACACCACGCGCTCTAGCTCATTCGCTGTGATCCTCAGATGTATGATGTAGCTAACTGAGGAGCAGGAAAGAGGCTGGAGCACTACCAGACATGAGGGGGTGCCATTTTGCCGGCCCATGCTCACAGAAACCCTGCTGGAAAAGGGTCTGTAGCTAGCCCAAACCTAGCCCAGTGCTAAAGGAACACCCCTGCCTTTCATCTGCTGCAGTACAGCACTTGGGTAGCCCGTTGTATAACCCAATGCATGCCCCAAGTGCCAGGATGGCCGACGGGGCTGCACCATTGCAGGGAGATCTCTTGAATCCATCATACAAAACAGCAGCTCAACCCCAAAATTACAGTGCTCCCATTACCTTTATTTTTAAGCTTATGAAACCTCATGTGAAAAGCATAAGATGAGGTCACATTGCCAAATAAAATGGACCATACACAACTGTGTGACTCAAAAAAAAGAAAAATTTATATTTTGTTTTCATATTTATCTCTTTTCCATTGAAATTTTTAACACCTTGTAGATTTAAATATAGCTCAAATTATTTTGTGATCTTCTTGAAATACACACAGTTCAGCTGTCACTCAGAGGCAGCTGCTTGACAGTTCAAAGATGTTATTACAGTCAGTTGTAGGAAAAAAATTATCTTATACTGACAACTGGTATTTTCAAGACATTTGAAATGAGAAAAAAATTAATTCCTTAGTCTCCAAGTTGGCACAATCAATTTATCAGATCTCATGTTGTGGCAAAAATTATGGGTATTTTATCTCTGATGTATTATATTGCAGTGCATAAATAGTTTAGTGAAAAGTAGCTATCAAAATCCAAATTCAGTGTTTCGCTGTAATTGAAAAATCAGCATATTCTCAATAAGTGCAAGTGAGCTCCTACCTTTCACTCCTCCCTCTTGGAAACAACTAAACTGAGTGTAGACATAGCTGCTATTTGGAAAGATGAATGAGTTTTTCCACTTCACGTTATACAAGGTTAAAATACGAATCTTCAAAAGACCCTTAATTCAACAACAAGATTGCAATTGGCTAAAATTAATAAGTTAATAAAAAAGCCTTCTATTAACTGTAATTTTCCTTCACACATTTAAGCGGAGCATCAGTTAGAATCCTAGAGAAAAGAAGTAAGCCAAGCTGTCTGTGATTGAGAGCTCAAACTACTGTTCTTTAGAAAAACTTGCAATTTTTTCCTGTTTCCTGTCTACATCAATGAAATAAGCAATTTCAGTACAAACACTGAGCTGTTTGCCACCTATCCGGTAGTTTTTGAATAGTATAAAACTCCGTTTACATCTGCTTCAGTGCACAATGGTTTTGCATTGCGTGCTTTAACTGCTGTTCCTGTTATCCCAAAACACAGTTCATTCATTATAGGTGAAATTAATCACAATACACTGAGACTGCCACATCCTTAAGAGCATTTTTAGCTGAGTTTTCACTCTGATTATTATCAATTCATCACAAAAAAATAGAGTTTAAGATTTAAAGGAAAGTAAATTAAAAATAAAACAGATGAACTAGTCTATTACCACTCATCCTCAAGATCTTGTAGATGAGAATTGAGATTTAGGAGCCTAGAAAATAGTAAACACAGTATTCTTCTTTAGAGGAGGAAGAAAGATACACTGTGGTATTACTGACCAGTTAATTATTAGAAGTATACTAAAACAAATTATTCCCACCTAAAATATAGGAGTGGGTGTGAGAGAGAAGCAATATATAAAGCTTTTGATGCCTAAAACTACTGTAATGTTTAGGTGGAGTATTCTTTAGATTGCTCATGACAGTTTTATAAGTAATGACATATAAACTACATTGAGCTACTCCAAGGGATATCCACCAATACTTGGAAGTTTTCTACTCAGTGTACTCATAGCTTGCTGTCAAACAGCACGCAAGCTTCCTACAGTGAATTATCCCATGACTGGTTCTGCTTATTACTTTCATTAATTATCTGGATGAAGGGATAGAGAATACATTTTTTTAATCTTTAGATAATAGAAAGCAGAACAGCTTTGCAAGTATTTTGGAAGGCAAATTCTGAGTTCAAAACCACCTTCAAAATGTAGATGAACGTTATGAAGTAAGTAGTCTGGAAGTTCAGTAAGACCAACTGGAAACTAGTGGAATTTTGTAGATACAATCAACCACATAAATACAATATTGGACATAAATAGCCAAAAAGGAATATTGAAGCCTGGATTCATAGCTGATCACAAACTATAAATGTTTTTAACAGCAGACTTGTTGACATAAAATAAAAAGGAGCCAAACCTCATGTTGGGATAGACAGCAGCGTCTTATGTAGGACTTGCAAAGTAATATTCTCCACTATAAGACTTGGTCCAGCAGTGGACACCACGAGACAACTACGAGTCAGAATGGAACAAATATGAAGGGCAACAGGATAGTTTAGAAAACATGATCTACAAGGAAACCTAAGAGATCCAACCTTGTTTCATCCAGGAATGAGAACACTGCAGGGATGATGTGGCTGTTGCACAAATTAACTGTTCTCAATGCCTGCGGGAATGGGCCAGGCAGTAATGGACTCAAGTAGCAGCAAGGAAGGTTTTGGTAGACATGAAGTAAGCTCTGACAGTCTGAAAGTGCTTCTAATGAAATAGATGGCATAGACGAGTTATACAAGCACCATCATACGATGCTGTAGAAGAACAATTATATGGAAATCAATTAGGAACGGTTCAGTCGGAGCTGAGCCTGTTTTAGATGAGCAGTAAAGCAGCTGACTTTCCCAAGTCACTTCCAATAGTTCTTCTACAGCAAATCACTCGTTTGCCAGCAGCCTGTACCACAGGTTTGGGAGCTGACAGAACATCAGGAGCTTTTTGACAGGCTTTTGACCAGAACAAAACACAGCACTCCCAAATACCTAATCAAGACTGTATCTTGCTATTTGAAGAATTAGCATGGTGAAGATTAAATGTTTTTGTTTGCTGCTACTGCCACAGCAATCAGCAAATTAGTTCTACTAGAGTGTGTGATCCCTTGTGGTTACATTTTAGGCTGTCAAATTTTATGGTGTGTAGTATTGTATTCTCCCATCATCATGGTTTGAGCCATCCAGAGTTGAATCCCGCCCCTTTGAAACTACAGATCTTAATTCTCTAGCTTCTGAGGTGCAGCCATCTGCTCTGTAGGTTCATTAAATAGATACAGCTCGCTTAACTAGTACTCTACATAGAATGCAAAACAAATTTTCCCTCTAAAAATTGGGATTTTGCAACACAATTTTTCACTATTTACATCAAGTGGCATTAAAGGTATTAGTCAATTTAAAAAAAAAAAAAAAAGAAACCACACAAGTGCATAGTTGGCCAGGTAAAATAAAACACTGTTTTCTTGGGGCAGTACAACTCATTGACAAAAAAAATCCATGTGTTGGAAGTGCCAAGTATCTTTCAAAGCCTTTGAAGACAAAAATAGAGGACTTTTCGCAAGTCAAATAACAAAAAGCTGGATGTAGTCAAAAATACTTTGGAAATGAACAGGAGTAATTACAAATTTCATTAAATGTCACTTCTGGCTTGGTTTTAAACCCTAGCCTCCTCAGTTTTGCAAAAGGGTTTTTATAGATTGCAGCACTACCCACTCTACAAACCGTATGCCCTAGAAAAAGCCGGTCCAAAAAGTAAATCACAGTATTAGTTTGTTGACAAATGAATGTCTAAAAACAGTTTACACCAGAAGGATCAAAGTCAAAGCCTTTATTAAATGTTCCTTCTTTAAACAGACTGCATTTAATTCCCCTTTTGTATCTGTGATTTCTAAGGCTGTTTTAAATACTGTGTTTTACAGGGATTTTCAGTCTTCAGAACCGTCACAAGCAGCAAGTTAGCAGTACACAAAAACAATACGATTGAACTTTCACTGAGTTCTATTCCAGCTTCACAGGGTCTCTGGAAAAGACCAACAGTACTTCGAATACTGGAGTTTTTGCAGAGACCTTGGAAAAGAAATAGGTATCACCAGAGTTTAAGCCTGATGTGCTCTAGCCACACCTCACAATTGGCCGTAATTTACCAGTATTGATTAGTATATCTGTTTCTTGCGCATTATCTGTTTCAAAAAGGGGACCAAATTTTCAATTTTCAGCTAATGTGGGTCTAATTAAGGCTATTCTGGTATATTCGATACTAAAATACTCTCTGGGAGTCCTTTTCATGAAATCCCATCAGAATTAACATTTTCAAAAATGAAAACATTTAAAATAGGTGTTTTGAGTTGAAATGCTGATGCAGCGGTTGGTTCAGTGTTTTCTTGTCTTTTCGAGCTTTATTATCACGTCAGTATAGTGTCATCTATCTGTTCGTCAGAGTCAGCCTGGCCAGCCAGCTTCTTAAGAGATCGCCTGCAGCTTTCGTTGAGAAGCTCCAAGCTGGCAGCATCCAGAATCTTGGAAACCGACTGTGGAAAGAAGACAACACCAATTACCAATTCCTTAGGATACACCATTCAAAATAACAGATTTAAGTGCCTCACCAGGTATATTTGTCTACAATTTTTCAAATATGCCCAAAGCCTTCATCTGGTTTTATGATTCCAAACATGAGAACTATCCAAAACCAGCTAGGACTTTGAAAAGAGGTCTGGATATGCATGTAACAAAGGGGTATTCATTCCATCCATCCTAAAAATACTCTCTCTAGCACCACTAATGCTGCAATAGGATTATACAGGTGACAACAGCAATAAACTACCAGTTCTAGCTGAGGTAACTACAGCACTGTAAGGCTTCAGGCATTTTGAAAGCAAGTCTACTGTTGTAAACATTAAGGGTTCATTAAACACCTTGATCTTCACAATACTGCATGGTATGATTGTACAGTATCAGATAACTTGCATATTTCTTCAAAGCTTAGCATGAGAATAGTGATGAAGGCTTAAATGCAAATAGGAACATCCCACACCATCTATTCCAGAAGAGACTGCCAGCACCTTCTGAGACTCCAGGCCCAACACTTAAAACAACCAAAGGCAGAGCCACGTGACACAGCCTGCTACTGGTGGTTACATTTTCTTCTGTCTCATACCTCAAGTACTTGTTCGCCCGCTCTCATCTTCAGAAGGTTAACAATGGCTTGGTCGCTGTAGGCTCTTACGCTCGTGTTTTTGTCCTTTGTGTTGTCCAGAAGTGCTTTGAGAATTGGTTTTATTGTCTGAGGATCCAGTGGGGGAAGATGGTTTTTATTTGCCCACCAGATCATCTTCTCTGCAACTAACTTTATATCACTGGATGAGTTCTGGAGACACTGAAGGAGACAAAGATGGTCTTAAATTAAGACGTACCAAGGACAGGCACTTAAAGCACACGTTTACCTTTTTTCTAATTCAAGTATCTTAAGCTACAACAAGAAAAACAAGCAGTCAAAGATACACAAGAGAGAAACATGTTAGTTATAAACAACTTTTACTAAACTTATGTATAACAGTAAGAGAAGATTAAACAAGATACTTTTTCAAAAGAAAGCTTCTTAAAATGTGGTTGTTGGCAGGGTCACATGCTTCTCTTTCAGCAGTCTCAGGAAATGACAGTGACCACTGAATGCAGCAAAAGCTGACAGTGTTAGGACATCTATAAAATACATTCAATAGCAGAAACAGCGCAGTCAATCTCTGATTGGCGTTTAAGGTGCATTTCAATAGGATATTTTGTTTTAAAATAAAAAATTGAGAGATGCTTACTTTTGATTTAATATCAACATATTAAAACATGAAAGCTAACATCTAAATGTCAACAATTAGTAATGTGATAAAGGTCCTGTGACAATTTTGATTCTTATATTTTAACATCATTCTATGATACAAATTAACATATGGATGTAGAATTTCAAACAAAAAGATTGCTTTGAAGAATTAAAGCCTCCATGTCAACTTGCACGTTTGATAGACTGAAATGTAAAACCTGAAAATGTAACACATTTTTATTTACAATAAAGATAACAGACAAAATAAAAAACAGCAGCTCACCTGCTCCAGCACTACTTCTCACTCTATCTTCCCTTACCTTTTCTAAGACATTAAAAAAGATCCTGAGGTTCTAACGTTCAAAATCAGATTCTTTCTACTTTCATGGGAAAAAAATAAACCAGAACATCAGAGAAAGAAAGGAATTCTGAGGTAGATTATTTAAATAGATATGAATTGAAAAAAAGCATTAACTTCAATATTCACTTTTCTTCCAGGCTGTAGGAGCTACTCCCTTCCAAAAAAAAAAAAAAAACAAGTTGAAAAGTACCACAGCAAAACCAGCGGAGGAAAGGAGTAGGTATTTGGTACCTTTCTAACAAAATCCGTTAGCAACCTTAAAAAACAAACTGACAACTCCCCCGCTACAGTTTTCTGTCTCTGCCAGCTGTTTGTTATTGCAAAGGAAAAAAAATCACAATGAACACAGAACAAAAGTCAAATTTCCACATTACAACAGAGATGGTGGTATTGTGTTTGCAGCTGCAAAGTAGGCTAGTAAAGTTATTCTGTCTGTGCTTTGCTACAAAAAAGACTGACCTAGATTTCCAAGCATCAAGGGATTTAGAGCTTCCTAAAATAAGGGAGCTGAGGTTTCAGCTTTAATGCTACGTTACGATACAGATATTTTATACAGAAAACCACCTATGAATTAGGTGAAAGAAAGATCATATGACACTAGTTAAGATCCCAGGAAACCAATACCAGGTAGCATGAACGGTCTTACCTTAATAAAGAGGTTGGAAAGTTTTGGAGGCAGGTTCCCTCCTTCTTCCATGTGGTACTTCATAAGAAAGCCCATCCCTCTGATGCCACTAACTGCAATGGGTATCTTCACCATAAAAACAGAAACTGGTGTTATTACAGCAGAGTTCAACAGCCTTCATAACTAGGCCCATAGTTACAGACTCTGTAGAGTCTGTACTAGTTGCAGGCCCACAGACTGGTGAGCTTTTGCAAAAGGCTAAACAGATCTTTAAAACAATGGTAACATGCAACTCATGAAAACAATGTAATGTTATTGGATAAGTACTATAAAAATCACGATGGAATATGATGATAAAAATCATCATGGAATATGGTGGCAGACCCTACATGGCCCACAAGTTCTCAACGCTAAGTTATTCGTGCAACCCTATTTTTAAAATCTTCCTCCTAAATTGAAATATTTGCACTTCTTGTAAACCTGACCCGTGAATGAGAACTATAATGGGACAGCAGAAATGTAATTTATTCCCAGTGAAAGTTGCTCCACAGCTGAAGATTATTTAATCTTCATCTCCACAGAGACCAGAACTCAAAGAATTAGGACAGTCATGTCATTTCACTATACAACTGCATCTAGTCAAAGAAGAACATTCATAGTGCACTTGGGAATTTTTTGTTCCTTTTTTTTTTTTTGGTATTACAGTGGACTTGTGTGCCTTTTAAAACTACTCCCACAAACACCTGAACAGAAATTGCCCACCCTCAGGTAGTGCTTACCCTGTCAGCGGTGGCATTGCTGAGGATCATCTCCTGAACACTGTTGTAGTATTTGGGGGAACACAGCCTGTAAGGAGCAACGTTTACAGCCACCGAGAGGGCCAGGCTTCGTCCATGTCTCACCATCCAGTCAATTCCAGAGACATCTGCTAGAAATGACAAAAAAAAAATCTACCTCTAAAAAGGCTACATCTGAGAAAATATTTGTCAGTTTGTCAACCCTGTTACATAAAATTAAATAATTAACAGCATCTAAAGCAGCATCTTCCTTTCTCCACTCCTCCCAAAGAGCTACAAACTGTGCTAAAACACACCACCACTATCAGACAGGAACACCCTCTGGGCAGACATGGGAACCTGACACAAAGAAATGACTCTGCATTGTTGAACCTGGCTATTTCTGATGGTCTAAGTCACATGTAGTCAGACCCACATCACTTAGTGCATGAAGCAACTTGCCTTTGGAATTACATAAGCTTTGACACTAATAAAAATGTAAAAGTAATCCGTAATTTGAAACCAGGTAACAGATTCCCTTTTTTTAATTCCACAGAGTACCACAGCACTCCCAACCTACAGTTTCCTACAAAATTCATGCATTTGTCTAACTGAAAGATTAATTTTCCAACAGCATCTGAAGCCACCAGATTTGGTCTGCAATAAGTGTAAGCCAATCTAAGTTCACAGTGTCATCAACTAAGGTGGGACAACCGTCCCTCCACCCTTCCTCAACATCCTGTCACCTCCCATCCTCTGTGCGTCAGCACTAAGCAATTACTTGGCCATGCTGGTACTTTCATCAACTCACCTGAAAACAAATCCAGAAAAAATACAGGTAAACCTGAATTACAGCCACTATCCTGTGCTCAGCAGTGTACCAGAGTGTACACATGAACAGCCACGAGCAAGAAAAGTACAAGGAAATCTCAAGATTCAGGTTTAAGATCAGGAGGAGGAACCTAAATCACTAGTCACAAAGTTTTCCCAAACTGCTGGCTAAGAAGGTATCTTCCCCTGCTTTTCAGATTCAGTTCTGGTCACAGTAACTTCACCTACCCAGTAAGTGTTGTTGGAGAACAGTACTGAGCTCCTCTTCCGACAGAAACGCACACAGTTCTGCCAAGCAGCCAGCTGAGGCCATGCGGGTGGCATCCTAACAAGGGAAGGAGGGAGAGAGTAATGCTGGTGGGGCTCAATGTACATCACAGATCAGGAGCAAGAAGAGCAAGTGACAGAGGATGATATGAAATAAAAAGAGAAGGGGGAAAACATACTAGTAGGCACCCTTTCACTCCTGCTACCTATGGATTTCTGTCAGTTCACGAGGTTTGTTGTACGGAATGGAGTTTAAAGCCTCTTCCACAGTCAAATAAAAAAAAGCCAGCAGAGATTGAAGAATTAGAGGTCTCACGTAAATTCTGACTTGTTAAATGAAAAAGTCATAAAGATGAAAGTGAAAGTTTTAAAGGATACGTTTACACATTTTGATTCAGTCTAGAAAATAAGCATTACTTCTAGCCATCTCTAGATAAGCTTATCTCTGTAATAAACCCATAGTACTTTAAATTTAAAGCTTCCAGACTTTTGTAGGTTTGGCTTCTTATGCAACTGTATCATCACTGCAATTCTCCACCCTGAAACATAAAATCCAACGGGAATTTTTCTGTTTTTCTGTTTCTAGCATGACAATAGTTGTATGTCTGCATTGCAAAGATCAGAACACACAAAAAAAAACCCTATTTATTTTAATCTCACACATGATACTGTTGCTGTCATATACAGAAAACACTATATTAAACTTAGTGTTTCTTATTTACTGGAGAAAAATCTGTCATTAGCAAAGAATTCCTCACAGTAAATGACAACCCCCACCTGAGAGCCTACAGACACATGTATGTGCATGCAGCGAAGGTACTGCAGGTTTTCTCTGAGATAAAAAGCAAATCCTGACTTTAGATCTTTCTCAAGCATGTCGGTGAGGAACTGCAGGTCAAACCCACATATACGGTTGCTAAGGAAACATTAAACTAACAGGTTTTCAGAGTTAAAAGTAACTGGCTAGAGATCTCCAATTCTTGCACCTGGCTCTCAGTTAATCGTACAAGGCTCCAACAAGATTGATTTTACAGACCGCATTGTTTGGTGAGCAATGCCCAACTAAAATGCTTCTTTATGTAAGTTTCTTCCCCCAGAAGGTGTTTTAGAAAATAATTTTGTTAGAAAGTTCAGATGGTAAGTTTAAAAATAAGACTGTCCACAATGTGGATCCTTTGCAGCTGTCTGAAGCAATACCTCATCATGTCCCAGCATCCCCAGAAGCACCGTGCTGATATTCTTCCTAATCGTAGCATCTACTTTTGCACCAGCTCCTCGTGTCACAAACCGCAGAGCTTGCAGCATCGTGTCCCTAGAAGTGATAACAACATACAGTCAGAGATTGCCTCTTCCCTCACGCTAAAGAATAAACTGAGCTCTGGACACCCGTAAGAATTTCTCATGCAGCAATCAGATTAACATGCCCTGCAGTTTAGGAGACTGATGTTCCCTCCGCTGATAAGAGCTCCACACTAGAGAATATTTCCATGTTTGTGTCTGTCTCTTACAACATAAATATCTTCTGACTATTCAAAGATTTTTAAGAAATAAACCAGGAAATTATTTTGTTAGGGATCTGTATACTTAGGATACAAGAGTAGCTGCATTACTTTAGGTCAAACTGGCAACTGATGCAGTCTTGTATCTGAACGTGGGTTGCAGTGGTTGCTGGGGAGGCTTGAAGAGTTCCTCCTCCAGCAGGGGGATTGGACTAGATGATCTTTCAAGGTCCCTTCCAAACCCTAACATTCTGTGATTTAGAAGGGAGAAGAACTGAGCAGATGCCAAGTAACACCTCCCTGATGTAATATATCAGGGCTTAGCTTTTGACCCAGAAAATACCTATCATCCACGTCCCTGGTTTTACAAGTCTTGATTAACAGTAAGTAAATCTTACTCTCAGAACTAAGGGAGGGAAGAAATTCTACTCAAACAGCTACAGTAGCTCAGCCATTCTAGCCCTCCCTTATCCCTAATAAGCGGCGAAGTCTGAGGTACCACCTCCACCTTACCTGATGGCAGAGTCATCACTGGAACGAATTCCGTTCAATAGCTCAGTAAAGAGAGGATCCACTTTTACGTGGATAACAATGAGTTTGCCAAGAGCATCGGCAGCTTTGAGCCGAACAGCACGGTTAGAGTCTTGCAGAGCTTTGGTGAAGGTTGTTTGCAACTGAGGCAAAAATGGTTTCAGGGCAATCTCAACCTATACCAGAGATGAAAGAAGGAAAAGTGATGCAGACAAGTCTGAAACAGGGGCTAGAAATCAAGGCCTGTAAGCAGCATGACTTCTGTAGCAGTCAGTTATCACAGTAGCAAATAGCCCTTACTCAGATCTACCAGGCTACTAAAACAGGAAGAACACAAACAGTGCTTTACCATGAAATGTTTATTCATTTCAAATCTAACCTTATTTTCTGTAGACTGAAATACAAGGGAAGTGTTAAAAGATTTCTACACCATCATGAATGTTCTTTTCTGTACAGAGCACTGAGTAAAAGCTCAGCTCAGTTCAAATGCATGAGATTATCATCTTTGAACTTAACATTTCACAAAACGGGGAGAATGCAGGAGGGAAATTAATTACATGGTAGTTTTTAATCATGTGAAAGTGGGACCAGCATTTAGCAATATTTCTAAGAGACCTAGTGATTCAAAAACTGGGGGCTTTTTTTCGGTTGGCCAGTTCCAATGCCATTCCTAAATATCAGATCTACACCAGCAGCTATCCTAGCTGTATTTAAATGAAGAGCAGCAGATTTTAGGAAGGTTATCATGGTATATGTTCACAAATCAGAGACAATTACTTTGAATCTTACCTTGGCTAAAAGAAGGCTTAATGTTTCAAGCAGAGCCACCTTGACATTCCAGCTGAACCGATCTCCCAAGATCCGAATGAGTGGTCCAGTAATGCTTACCACAGATGGTTTAAGAGCTTCAGCAGAAGTCAGCTTAATAACTAGCCCTAAGGCCTTTGCTGCTTCCTCCTTTTGCTCTGGATTGCCAGTTAGAACACCTTCCCGCAGCACCAGGAGTATAGAAGTCACTCCCTGTCATGACAATTAGATAAGAAAGCTCAGAAGCTTTGATGCAAAAAATGTCTTATTTTTGCTCCTGTTATACACCAGATGAACAAGCTTGGAGAGTTTCTCTCAATTTCCTGTTGACCTTCAGCTGCCTGCTTCCACATTTACAGAGCTACTTTTATTCAGCTTGATTTCATGCATCTACGCCTTGCTAAGCCAGTTGCTATGAGGAAAGTGCTGGTGGATGAGGGAATTTTTAAACCAGAGAAATTTGGCACACAAGTCCAGCATTACACCTCCACAAGAAGCAGCCAGCAATCATGACTTACATGCATAACAGAATTGTCAAAGATTTTGTTACAAAAGGAGTTGCCTGCAAGGTAATTCAAGAGCAGGGGTAGCCTACAAAAAGTCTCCGACATGTGGATTTGGAATTTTTTCAGTATTTCTAATAGCTGTAACATCTTATCAATCAAACCCCCAAAAGGTGGGGGTGGCTGTGATGACTCCACCTTTGCATCACGTGCTCAGTCTGATCCTTTACCTTCTTAGGAATGCAGAATCCTGGCACATGCTCTCCTTTGGCCTCATTCCCTACAACCCGGATGTCCCTGTGTAGGTCCTCAATGAGGGCAAGCTGGTTCCCAGCATCTAATTTCTGCAGGAGAAAGGGGTAAGACAAAGATGAGGTAACATCACAACCAGCTTTTCTTTCTGAATTCTCAGGTGTATCAAGAGAAGGCAGCTATTTCCTGCCTCTTCCAAAGGCCTGCTCCTTCACCCACAACGCTGATGTCAAGCTCAGCCTGTAACTCTCAAATCTTTGCAGCATTTGCAAATGTAAATGGCATTTACAATCAAAACAAAAGGTTCAATTCAGGCAGTATTTTAGCAGCTCTATCCCCGCTTTCTCCTTGCCAGCCATTACCACCGTAACCTTTTAAAGCTGCATCTTACCTTGGTGATGGAATTAAGTGCATCCCAGCTTTCATTCAAAACTACAGGATTGGTATCATTAAATAGTCGTATCAAGCCTGAAACCAGGTTCCTGAGATGACCGGTATAGTCTGCTTTTGTCTTGGAGCAGTAGATATTCAGAATGACAGCTGCTGCTTGTCTCATTCCCAGCTCAGGGCTGCGGGTAGCTTCTAGCAAATCTTCAGTTATAATTCTCTGTCCAACATCATCTTCCACGGACAGGATTACAGACTGGCAGTTTGCCATCTCCTAAAGAGTCCAAATTAACTTTACATTAACTCTCAAATAAAATAAAGCCAGATTTAGCACCAGGTTTGCCCGTGTTATCCAGAGCATTATCTCTTAGATAAATACTACAATATATCCCACTTGCTGATCTTTTCTTATGGAATAGCTGGTCACACTGCCATTAAAGGCTCAATTCAGAACCAATTTCCCACTCATATTTGAGTCCTTATACTTACTTAGTGACAAATTTTAGGGTTAAATAAAGCTATAAATGGGTCACTAGTCTTGGAGCAAAGACAGGTATAAAATCATCTCTCGAAATTTAACAAGTGACCTGAACTGTTGCACAGGTAGCTCTGCAGCTACAGAGGGGCTAACTTCCAAAAATTAGAGTAGCTCAGTCTGCCTGATCTTATTTACGCCCAGACACCATGGGTCTTGTCAGATAACTTTTTTTTTTTTATTTAAGTAGTTTGAGGCTTTGCATCATAATACTAATTACAAGCACATCTAGAAGCTGAGTGAAAGGGCATCTACAGCAGACAGAAAAGAGGACTTTATCACCAACATTCCCAATTCACCAACTTGTGTACATGTCTATATTCAGTCACAGCTCCAGGATGTTCTCTGGAGTCCAAATAACAGATGTTTCTGAAAGCAGTTAAGAAGGAGTGCTGCGTGCAAAATAGGAGATTTTCTCCTTCCAGCCCTTTAATCTCTCAGTCTTCTATACCAGTAATAAATAAAGTTAACTAGACACTCTGGCAGTTCTCCAAGAATAAGTAAACTGAGAATTGCATCTTGTTGCAGGCCAAAGAGACTTTCATACGGATACAAATGGATTTGGAAAGCATATGTTTTTCAACTCTCAATATGCCACCAGGCAAGAAAACTCAGCCTGAAGAAGCTAGTGGATGGAATATGCAATCTGTGAATCTAGAGAACACAGATTCTGTGCTGAGAAATAAACCCAAAGCACTATCTTCAGGCAACCAGTCATAACAGAGAACTGAACCGTGCTACTTGCCAGTTGCTCTTCACTAGTCCCCAGCTTCTCTTTCAGTGCAGACATCATAGCAGGCAGGATGACACTCAAGTGCCTTGTCAGAGCATCCCCTGCTACTGACGAGAGGAAAGCTAGCACACGGGTATTCACAGGGGGAGTAGTCAGCTAAAAAAAAAAAAAAAAAAACAATACAAAAATAAAAAATGAGACAAGCACGAAGTTTCTTCAGAAGGAATGAATTTTAAGTCATCTATAACATGAGAAAGTTTTAAGTATGAGTGCATCACAACCACAGTGACAATGTTTTGAGCATAAAATCGGAAGAAAATTTCAAAATATTTTGTCATCAGTCCAAAGAAATCTGGCAGAAAATAGAATAAAAACATAGCTCTAAGTTTAAAATTTGTTTCCAGTTGTACCTTTGGCACCAAATAAGGCAACACCACCCGGCTCTTGACAGCCATAACTTGTTTAAGACCATCCACAGCAAAATCAGATGTCTCTTCATTATCCTACAGGGAGAAAGAACATTATAAACCTGAGACATGATTTGTGACACACCAAGCTAAACCCTGTTTCAAGTGACAATTCACCAAGTGATCATATAACCAGTACTTACACAGGTCCTTCTATCTAAAAATGCTCTTCTATTATATAGCTAAAACCTAAACAAGCTCTTACGTCACATTTTTCTGATGTGACATATCAGGCATGGTGGCCAATTTACGGAGGTGACAATGGCAATTCCCTAGCAGAGCCAGATGCAGCAATTCTTAGGCTTGTACTTTAGCCACAAGACTTGCCCTGCTGATGGCTAGCATGACTAGGAGGAGACAATGTAGAGATGCCACTCCCTGGAAGGGTCTGCCAATGCAAGCTTCCCTCTCCTTTAAGCTAGTCATTCAAAACTTGTCCCACAACATCATTAAGTTGTTGACTAACACTGAGTAATGCTTACCAGCTGCTTCAATAAAAATGGCAGGATGTCCTCAAGAGCTTGATGTCCAATTGTTGAGTGCAACTGTTCAAATGTTTTAGCTGCGGCCTCTCTGACTTCTTCCAGAGGGTCACACAGAGCTTTTCTCACAGTAGGAACTAGGGACTCGGAGAAAACCAGTACCTGAAAACGTAGAGATAAAATTACAGAATATCTAAAGCACAATGGACACGTGCATCTCAGTAGAATACCTAAGAACAGGAATTAACACAGCAGACACTAAGTTTCTGTTTGCTTGAAATATACCGGAAGAAAAGAAGGATTAATCAAAGATTCACAGTGCTCTAGGGATACCATGTGGATGTTTTTTATTATGATAGCTCATAAAAGTCAGAACTGTGCGATGGTTTAAATATATCAACAGATGCAAATGTGTACATTTGCCTCAACAGCAACTCATGTTAGTTTTAAGTCCTGAATTTAGTCCACAAAGGAAGTCCAATACTGTCACTATATTTCTGTGTCTCTACTGCAACAGCAGCATTGTAACAAATACCTAGGAAATGGCAAATTTCACCTTCCTTATTTAACTTACCGCATCTCTGCTGGTAGATTTCATTATCTCGCTCAGCCCAATGCAGACTCCTTGTCTTTCATCATTCTTGTCTGACCTCAGTCCGTCTTCCAGAATAGGAATGATTTCAGGAAGGATCTTCTCTCCTAACTTCCGGACAAGGTCTCCCAATGTCCGTGCCGCAACCTATCCCCCCAAAATTAATTAATTATTTTCTTGTTTTATAAAACTTAAGAAGCTGAATTTTGAGCAAAAGTTAGCTTTTGACTATAAACTACCATTTATGGTATAGACAGAGTAGCAGCAATGGAAACAGCACTATAACAAGTAGTCATAGAAAAAATAGTTTTACTGTCATCACAGTTGCCTTCAGTAAAGAGAGAACTCTTATACTCACTCTCAGTCCAATTAAATTCATTATAGCTTTAGAGTGATTCATAAAAAAATGTTCCTGTGTTCTTCATGAATTAGTTTATAAGGTCTGCAGTAACAGGAATGCATTACTCAGTTTCTCACCGTTCGTTTATCTGCACAAGTACTGGCTAAGAATTTCAGCAGAAGCCCAAAGAGGGTTGGCAAAATTTCACGCAGTGTGCGAGGAGTGTTTGAGACTACAATCTTCCAGACATGTAAGGAGGCTTGACGCACTACCAGCTGGGTGTCAGAGCGGCCCATGTACAGCCCTGCCAGCACCCTGTTCCTCCTCTCCACACCGAGAGCATTAATGATAGCCTGAAAAGAAACAGCACAGAATTGTGTTATCCACACCTGAAACTTCCAAAAAGAACAAGATACATGCTTATTCAATATGTCTTTCCAGCAGGCTTTCCAAGCTGATTTTAAAAAAAGCACAACAGACAGGAACAGCTTTACCTTGTTCGATTGGGCTGTTCCAAAGTTGTCATCCTCTGAGGCAGTTTCTGTGGTCATTTTTCCAGTCACTCCTGAGATATGGAATAAAAGATCTCCAAGGAGCTGAACTGAGCTAAACCTGGCAACAGAAAGCAAGTCAAGTGTTACGAACAGAGTAATCAGGCAGTCCCTGTCCAAGTACAGCAATACATCAAACAGAAACATGAACAAAATGCAAGGCAAAGAGTTAGGTCAGCACTGAAATGCTGTATGGGCTGATACATAAGATCATTCTGCCTACATGACTGTGAACAAGCATGCTGGAGAGAAGGGGAAGGAATGAATTCCAAGCCAGACAGGACGAGAGAGCTCCTGTATCAAAGTAATGTATCAGGGAATTGTGTGGACTCTGAAAAGGAAGATGACTTTGCCAGTATCTGTGCCAACCCAAAAGACATTCACCTGGGATAAAGGCAACCATCAGCACTCAGCTGACACAAGCCTCTTAGTACAACTAATTTTTGAGCAACTGCTATTAGCTGTGAGTGCTCCACTGCACATTTCCATACACAAGTGAACAGTACCTTACTCAGCACTTTGAAAAATGAGAAACAATATGTTTGCGACTAAATATTGCCACATCAGCTACCTTGGAAGTGCTTGTCAGAGTTGCTGTCAGAATTAATAATCTAGTAGGAATGCTTTGCAGGTACCAGGAAACCTGATCCACGGCTGGCAGGGCTTCTCAGGCTCGGTGCTATAAGGCATCATACTCAATCATCAAGCAAAAAGAGACATTTGCTTTTGCTTCATAGGAGGTCTCTGCACTTGCTTGAGAAGCAACAAAGTCTTAATCACACCAGTTTTCTAAGCATGGAAAGTCTGTGGATAAGATATACCCTACCTTATCCTCCACAAATCATCAAACAGGCCATCCTCAAGCTGTGGCAGGAGAAGCGCGATGGCAGTCTCAGCATACATACTTATGATTCTCTGGCCAGCGCGCAGGGCAGTGTCTCTCACAAACTCATTCTCATCTGCTAGTGCCTGAACAGAGAGAGAAGTGTCTGTGAAACCTGGTTTTTGTTTTCTTTTTCCACGACAATATACAAGACCAAGAAGGAAAACAAAAAGATGTTTTCTCTCAGCCATGAAAAGTAAACGAACCATACAGTTGTGAATGGACAAAGGTGATTTCAAGAAATTACTAGTGACCACAAAAGAAACCAAGCAAATAACTTGGAAGAATAAATCATTTATAAATTAAATTCTTTTATGTATTTTTATAGCCCAGCAATGCTGAACAAATATCTACCTGTCTCACAATTACTGGAAATGATGCTTAAAATACTCTGGAGGCTTTTTTATTTTTTAATCTGCTAACAAAACTCTTTAGGTCTCTGCTACATACCTTAAGGATACAAGGGATGATGGGACCAACATAGGGAATGAACTTGTCTCCAAAGGTAATTGGCAGGTAGTTGAACATCATGATATAACCATCGCGCACGTGTGGAGCAATATCCACTTTACTGGCAGTAGCTACAATCTCTGGCATAAGTTTCTCCAGCTTCTCCACCCCCAAACCAGCCATAACTTCAGCCAGACCTGGAGAAAAAAAGCAAGCAACAGAGCTGATAAACGCCAGAAACAACAAAGCTAATCTGATTCAGTAGGAGAAAGCCTGAGCTCCGTATTCAGACACAGCTGTCCTCACCTTGAGCAGCACCAGATCGGTCCACTGAGCTCTGCTCATATGTCAGTGTCTCCATCAGCCATGGCAACAAATCCTCAAAGCATGATTCTCCCATGCCCTTTACCATGGCTCCCAGTGCTTTTGCAGACACTGTACGCACCTAAAAGACAAGAGAAACAAGAGATTTGTAAAATACCCTGTCAAAGTTACTAAGACAGAGATGTGTCAGCCTTATTACAGACCTACAGAAAATGATGATAAAGTTTAACATAATGCACTGAAATGGTATTTGTACAAAAAGACTTACTTCAGGTACAGGATCCAGCAGAGATGCCTTCAGTCCTGGAGTCACACTGGGTAGGTAAGGAGCCAGATCCTGAAACAAAGAGCCCAAAGATTAAGTAGTAGATTCAAAATGAGAAAAACTTAAATCATCTTTATGTAACGGGCAGTTCAGCCCCTTATTATTAGCAATCACCCTTAACATCTCGAGAGTTCAATCAGTTCCTTTTAAAACCCTGCAAATGAGCACGCTGGATTGTTCTCTAAGTAGAAGAAACAACACCAGTTCCGTGCAAACCACTTGAAACCTTTTTGATGCTCAGCCATAACTTAGCACTTTGTATCTAAGGAAAATCCAACACTCTTAACATTTACACAAGGTTTAAATATAGAGATTATCAGCACAAAAATTAAACACGGTTCTTTAGCCTACAGTGAGGTTGTACAAATACTTTTCAAACAAACCCAGGATCCTTTTGTAAGCAACTGATCTGTGTTTCGCTGGTAGTAGTTTTGCTTGTTTATTTGTTAGGGCATTTTATATATGGCAAAAATTAAAAGACTTCTTTTGCAGGGATAAATCTGGTAATACCTAGATGAGGCAAGTGCAAAGCTAACAGTCTCAAGCTCCTGAGAATTTTCACTGCCTTTATAGCCACTGCCTGTTCATTTACATACATTTAATTAAAGCTGCCTAGATTCTAATATTGTTTACCTTAATAACAAAATGCAAATAACAAACCAAATAAATTATCCCCAGTGCTTTCTCCCTTAGCTTCTACACAGTAAAGATAGCACACAGTTAGAAAGCTCCTTTAGTACTGTACCTTCTGATCAGTCAGGGAGTACATGTTCCCAATAATCTGCGCAGCCATTTTCCTCGTGTCTGTGGAACGATCTTGAAAAGCTCTCTGAACAATTGGCATAATAAGAGCTAACGATGGAGCGTCAATGAAATGGACAAATTTGGTATCCAGCAGAGTCTGCAGACACTTCTGAGTCTTCCTGGAAGGGTCAGTGAGAGCATCCAACAGAACTGGAGTGATTGCTGAACATTTTTAAAAAGGAGAGAAAAGACTTTATTTGTACATAAAACAAAAGCACATGCCAGAGTGAGCTGGTGTTCTCTCACAGGATGCTTTACATCCTCTTAAAGCATTCAGAAGCATAGAACAGAGAAAACCCTAACAACATTAGCTGACAAAACAGAAAGGAGTATTCACAAAAAGCCCTGAAGCAGACAGCTGTTGTGAAGCTTCCATGTTATACTGCTATAGAAGTAGCTTCATTTCTACAGAAGTTCACATTTAATCCTAAATGCAGTGAACATAAACTGTGCTATTATAAACCCTGGTCATTGTTCGGCACTAGAGATGCAGACAGTTCTTACCAAGGATCTCTGGATTCCTGATGACAGACCCAATCTGCCTGAGAGCTTGCTGACCCGCATTCTGCACCTTCACATGAGAGTCTGTGAGCACTTCAGTAAGTTTTGGCACAATATTGGGTAAGCAGGAGGAGAGCTGTTTGGGAGCACAGTATGCCATGGCTCCCAGCAATTCCACTGACCCTGTCCATGGAGAACACAAAAAGAAAGAAAGAAAAAAATTGCAAAACAATACATAACATTAAGAAGAAATAAGAGAAGATTCACCTCAAACTCAAATCTACAAGTGGTCTCAGCAGAGAACACAGAATGGCTGAAATCCATTAAGCCACTCTATGCACTTTAAAATACAAAAACTATTTTTGTTTTGTTTAGTACCAGGGAAAAGAAGGGTGGGACAGGGGGGTTGGGAAAGGAAACATCTAGCTTCTGGACTCCTTCTGGAGAGATGAGGGATAAAAAGCATCCCTTGCACCTTCCAGGAGAATTTGCTCAGGTATCATAAAATGGTTTGGGTTGGAAGGGACCTTCAAAATTATCTAACTCCCACTGTGGGCAGGGACACCTCCCACTAGACCAAATTGCTCAAAGCCCCGTCCAACAACCTGGCCTCAAACGCTTCCAGGGATGGGGCATCCACAGCTTCTCTGGGCAACCTGTTCCAGTGCCTCACCACCCTCTCAGTAGAGAATTTCTTCCTAGTATCTAATCTAAATCTATGCTCTTTTAGTTTAAAGCCATTACCCCTTGCCCTGTCACTACTCTCCCTGACAGAGTCCCTCCCCAGCCTTCCTCTAGCCCCTCTTAGGTACTGGAAGGCCACTATAAGGTCTGCCTGGAGCCTTCTCTTCTCCAGGCTGAACAACCCCAACTCCCCAGCTTTCCTGTAGCCCCCTTTAGGTATTTATTGGTACTTATTTAGGTACTTATGATTAGGTGCTTATTCCTACATCCTTACATCTGTAAGGATGCACAAATAAGCAAGGGGAACAACAGCAAAAGTAACTATGAGTTACTGTCAGTCATGTCAGTCAGATATTGGTCCATACCAGCTTTGGTTCTCCAAGATTCCTCTTCTAGTGCTGCAAGAAGTGATGGCAAAACCAGCTTCACTCCATGAGTACTCAAGTTGCTCATCACTGCTTTGGCACAGTCATCTGCAGCCTCCAAGGAGAAGAGAACATTTACAAGGAGTCACAACATGGTTTTTCCTTCTTCACTCAACGACTCAATGGGAACAAAGCCTTCAAGTAAAATTGTGTCTAAGTCCAACAATGCAGCTAGCCGAAAGTAGCTCCCAGTTAATGGCCATTAAAATAAAATGCTTTCAATTATTAAGATCAAGTTATGTTAGTG
Organism: Cygnus atratus; assembly: GCF_013377495.2. NCBI lineage: Eukaryota > Metazoa > Chordata > Aves > Anseriformes > Anatidae > Cygnus > Cygnus atratus. Next base: position 4,106,220 of record NC_066378.1, read on the forward strand.
GCCTCTCAAGGCATGTGTCACCTTCTCAATCTGCCTAACTATAAACAGCATTCATATCCATTCCATTTCTGTTTTCTCCTAACTGCATGTTGTCAGAAATCTGAGGCCTCTTACCTCTCGCACATACTGGTTCCCATCTCCAAAACAAAGCAGCAAGTGAGGTAGCACATGAACCACGTACGGCTCAAAGAGCTTTCCAAGCATGCTGCAGAGCATCTCAAAGGCAAACAGAGCCCCTAAATAAACATAAAGGATAGTCAGAGGAAAATAAACATAAAAGATAGTCAGGGGGAAACATAACTTCATTTAAAGAGAATGGAAAGAGCACATATAATTTGCCAGATATCTGTAGAATTCCTCCAAAATCTCTCAAATCTCAGCCTGAAAATCTCTTGCTTTCTTGCACTTGTGGCAAACACTGTGGTGGAGATCTGTGGTCTCAGAAAGGACAGCAAGAGGCCCAGTAGCATTAAACCCATGTAACAGTCCTGACTCCTAGCTTCGGTAAACAGAAATAAGGACAGGAAACATCCAGCATCACAAGGAAGAACTAGGTTCTGAAAGCCACTCTAGACCAGCTGAGTATGTACTGCCTCAAGAGGCAGAAGCCCACCTAGGAACACCTGCCTTTGAAAACAGGAGGCAGGAGTACAAACATACTGTCTAGGACCAGATAACCTTCTCCCACCACAACGCAAACAGACCAGTTTTAGGACACTGTACACAATTAGTGGCTTCATGACAGACAGCCCTCATTTCCTATGCTGCAAACTTTTGTAAAATAAATGTAAAGAAAAGCACAAGGTATCATTCAACATGACCACAGCAGTAGTAGATACAAGATAAAGGTGAAGTATTTAGAAGGAAAAGCCTTTCAGAAGGAAAAGTTCCTTACCCTCACGCCGACGGAAGTTCTTCTTGTCCTGGATAGCATCGGTTAGCGTGGTCATCATCTCCTGCTGCTTGAGAGAAAGGATGCCAAGGCCTTTCACCAGGCCTGCCAGCCCATAAGCTGCACCTTTGCGCTCAGCATACTTATCCGATTCTAAAAGCAGCTGCATCAGCTTCTGTATCATTCCTCCTGCATCCTCCTTAATTGCAGGCACCAGTGGTGGTAAACAGCTTGCCACTGACTCCTGAACCTGTAAAACAATCCGCCAGCTGTCAGATCACAAAATGCTGATCACTAATGTAACTTTCTCCGAGATTGCACCCACGATGAGAGCTGTCTGTCACCAGAGCCATTTTTAATCTCTCTGACATCAGTGTTAACCTGCCTCTGCGTGGAACATGGGGACTCCTCCAAGAAGGCACCCACCTGCTGAGATGGTGTGGACAAGGCTGCTATCAGTTTGCCAACAATTGGTTTCACTTTAGGGTCACTCTTGTCCAGATGTTTTGCCAGTGAACCCATCAGAATGACCACACTCTGCCTGACAGCATCATAGCTGGCATCATTAGGAGCATTTTTCAGGAATTCTTCAAACACTGGCAAGAGAGAGTTAACATTGTCCTGAAAAACAAAACCACAGAACTTGCCACTAGAGTCCACTCAGAATGAGATTTGCTATGCTCAGTGGACTTGTTTGTTCTTCTCTGAGCCAACAAACCAAACAATCAGACAGTATTTACAGTTCGTTTAATATGCCACATCACATAAAACCTTGTGTCATCCTGACAGGCAACAAATATTTCCTGCTAGAGAGAAGTTAGTCCTTAAAAATTAGATCCCCAAAGCTGTCAGCACAATGTTCTGCCAGAAGCAGTGCAAGTTACCAGGCAAGACTGCTAGCCTAAATGTGAGTGCCTGCTCTTTTGCTTGTTCCATTTGCAAAGAAAGAACAGAAAGGTAAAGCAAACTTCACACTGCTTTTCTAAGAAAGAGAAGGGAAGACAAAATAATAAAAATACTCTGACTGTCATCACCTGTCAAGAGAAGTCATAAAGACAGTTGCGAGACACAAGAGTGATAACAGAGCAGAAACACTGAGCTTAACGTGAATATAGAGGACTGTCCAGAAGAGGTGACTGGCACACGAGGAAAAAAGGAGACGAGCAATTTACATCCCCTAAACCTCTCCCATCTAACACATCTTTGTGAGGAAGGTCATGATCCTTAGTTTTTGGAATAATTTCAGATGTTATGAAGTTTAATTAAGCCAACGTTCAGAAAGCTTTTAAATTTTGCTTCCTATGAGGCCTGAAAGGGAAATATCACCTTTCCAGAATTAAAAGATTGGTGGTATGATTTTACTTTTATTACTCTGTGGTATATCATTTTAACTCCAGTTAATTCAGGGCTATTTCTTTTTTTATATCAATGACAGAATCATGGTTGTAGCCAACACTAGTCACTAACAGAACATCACTGATCAAAAAAATCCTACTATATGAAAGTTTCAGCTGTTACAAGTAACACCACCATCTAAGAAAAATAAATAAATAAATGGGCTCCAACACGGTATCTACATTTTCATCCCACCTGTTCCCACTGCTAGAGAGAGAAGCATTCAGACTTACTTTGCCATGAGTGTTGAGTGTTGAAAGAGCTGCATCTAACATGCACTTCCTGACCTCAGGACTGCGATCGTTCAGGGCATCCGGTACGAAAAACTGAAAGAGTGGCTTCACCTGAGAACTGTCCAGATGCTGTGAGAGCTTGTTAAGGGCCAACGCTATGCCACACCTGTAAAGATGGTGAGCTGAGTGAGCTTACTGACTTTTGACAGCATTTGCTTGAGGTCTCAAACATATCTGCTATCAACAGCACATTAAAGAAATTAAGAGAGAGAGATGCTATGAAATTAGAGGGCTTCAGTGTCCAAGCTAAGTGCATTTCATTACATAACCCCATGCTGCAGGTTCCCAAAAGGACAACAATCCTTCAGCCAAATAATGCCTTTTATGCTGATTAAGCATTACAGATACTTGGGCCAACACACAGATATCAGGATCACTTCACCTACTGCTGAAATACAGCAGCTGTACCACAGCATACATCAGCACTAAACAAATTAGCTTAAGAGAGCAAACAAGATCTCCAATTAGACCTGTATAGGGCATGCAAGTAGACAAAAAGTAATTATGTAAACTGGAATTTTTTCAGTTCATTAGGGCTAGCACTGCTGCCTGCTTCTCTTGCAACAATCACTTGTCCATACAGAGATAGGAATCCATTAAGATAGGACAAGATTCAGAGAGACTGACAGGGAAAGATCCTGTTCTTAACAGAAGGGCATAGAGAAAATAGCACCAAGTGTTTGGACGGAAGTGAGAGCATCTCAATTCGGAGTGCCCAGCCTGCTTGAGGGGCACAAATATTCTTAACAAGAAGGAACCATGAAATCAGCAAGTCAATACAACTACATGTATTTTGTCCTTGAACATTCCCTTATAGAAATACAAGTGTAGAAACACTGCCTGGATATATAAATAAAAATGTGGAACACTGCATTTGGATGCACAGGAAGCAAGGAGATAAACATGAAGATAACTGTACCTTGCTTCCCACTGGTCAGGTGGTGATTCAGATATCACTCGTCCCAAAGCATCCAAAACTGGAGGTGGCCTCTGCAAGGAGGGAAATTTCATCAGAATGCCTTTTCCAAGGACACAAGCGCAGAGAATACTGTCAGGCATACCTGCAATGCCATTTTTAAAATACTGCAGAGAGGTAATGATACCACTAGCAGAAGAGCATAATAAAAAACAAGCAGAGTGCTAGTTTAGGACCAAAAAAACTTAATTATAGTCCCTGCTCTGCCACAGTCTTCCTGTATCACCTAAGCCATATCGTTCACGTGTGCAATGGTGCCATTACTTGCTGTTAACTTGAGGACCAATACATTAAAGTTTGTGATAAGCTCAAACAGCAACAGTAAGCTTCATGCATATTCTCAGAGCAGCCAAAAGGAAAAATGATCTTTAAAAAATAGAAAATATAGCAAAAGCTTGGGCCTGTCAACCCTTTGGGACAAGAGTACTTACATAGAGCTTCTCCTGGTAAATCTCTGTAAGTTTATTCATAACCTCTGCTGCTTGGTTTTGATACTGAGCTACAGCTCTGGAAAGAGCTTCAGCACCTGCTTGTCGCACTGCCTCTTCATGGTAGATGACATCTTTGATCAGCAGAGAACAGAGGTCAGGCTGCAGCTCCAGACCCATGGACTCCCACAACCTGCAGCACGTACAAAGAGGCAACAGATCACCCTTCAGGTAGAGAAGCCACTGCTACGTGCAATATAAGGCTGACCCAAACCTGCCCTCCGCCTCCAGGAGGCAAAACCCCTGCCTATAAAGCTGCACAAGGTGAACAGCAGAGAGGCCCCCTTACAATCCAGTCAGCTGGGAATAACTCTCACCTCTCTGCCAACTTCTGTATCTCATCTTCCACATCAAACTTTACTACCCAAAGGCGACGCAACAGATTCAGTCCATTCTTTTCATCACTGTCTGGGGTTGGTAGAACCATTTGTAGCTCCATCAGTCCCTGAATTAATTTACAGTAGAATCAGTGCAAATATCTGATTTTAGAAACAGATGCTTTAAAACACTTAAAACTTTTGCCAAGTCAAGCTCTCAGTGGTTGGAAGTATCAAAATTCACGCACACTTGTGCAGCACTAGGTTGTGCTCTGGTGACTACAGTCTTTTCTGTTCCTGAAAACAGAGAAACTAGCTCAGGAGAGCTAAAAAGAAATTTGTTTGATGGCAAAGAAAAAGAAAGCACCCTCAGTTTTTTTGGTTTTATCTTCTTTGAAGTGACTAAGCCTGAAGCTTTCCAAAAACACCAGGCCCAATATAGACAAAGCAATTTTTTGACAGCTTCTCCCTTTGAGACTAAGCTCTAAGCAATTTTAAACAGAAAATGGTAAGCTGTTGTAATTACACTTGTTTTAACAAAACAAAAGTGTGGATAGACCCAGAGTATACTCCTTTCCACCAGGTAAATCTTGCACAAAAAGCATTACTCATAGCATTAACATTCAGTAGCTAAAGCCTCCTACTGCAGACATATCACCCAAGGACTAGGATCACAGCCGAAGCCTCTCTTCAACAGTGTTGCAGAAGATTCACCTCCCCAAAAATGAAAGAAGTCAGTGTAACCATGAGTTGTTCCCACCTACCCTGAGGGCTGCATCTCGAACATTCATGCATGGAGACTGCAGGGCCTGCAGTAACACATCAATCTCCTCCTGTTCCGCATAGGCACAGCCGTCCTCCCCACTGCTACTCGTGCACAGGGAGGTCAGTGCGTTGGAAGCCAGAACCTGAAATGCCGAGAGGAAGCATTAAAGATTCCACCACTGCCCTCTTCTTCTCTGCATTTGATCAAAGGAAGCACAGGTGGGCATTGAGTGCTATCACAAGCAAAGAAATTCTGAAAGAACAGAGACGAGGCTTCAGGATGAAAATAAGAACTGAAGAGTTCAGTCCAATCCCGTGCCTTTTTGTTACTATTTGTCTTTCTGCCACCTCATCCTTTTGATCAAACTTTACTGCTGGTCACTCCGGGGAGTGACTACAGATTTTCTTCAACTGAACAATGCCTTAGAGAAGGAATAAAGTGACACCTGGGGAAAACTGAAGAATGTTTGATGCGTAAAACTCACAGGAAAAAAAGACACAGGTATTTTATCCCCCCACCCCCCCAATACCGTAAACATAGGAGACAAATGATAATATATCAACCACCAGCCTCAGGGACCAGGTGGATGTATTTCCCTCAGTTAGATGCTGATGAAACTGAGGCAGAATCCTGACGGTGGTTATGAAGCCCAGGACTCACCTGTAAACGTGGAGAACCTGTTCCTATCACCCGGGTCAGCAGAAGCAACATGTCCCTTCGGGGCAGCAACTCCGGGCCATTCTGAAAGAGGAGGAGGGGAGAAAAACCCTTACGTCTTGTGACTCCAAAGAACTATGCCTGTGTATGGCCGTCCTTATTTAAGAACCACAATAAAAACCTAGGTCTAGGCACACAGCCAAAACCTATGACAGAAAACAGTCGTACGTGGTTAACTAACTAGTAGAATTAATCTGCTTTGTCTGGTTTACACATTAGGTGTTTCATCCCATCCCTCAGCTGTACAGCTGTTGAGGAAGGTCACCTCATCCCCACAGCTCTCACTTACCTCATCCACCAGCAAAGCCTGGCCATTTGCTGATGATCTCAGCTGAGCGTGAACCGTAAGGATCTGCAGAATCTTGACCAGGAACTCCTCCTTGTCTTCACTGTTATGGGGCGTCTCAATCATAACAGTCTTTAGGAGAGGAAAAACTAAGGAAAATGCTGGAGCTGATAATGGGGCAACACCTGTGAAAAGGAAAAAGAATCCTGTGAGCACAACTGCTCACCATTTTATAATACTGACTGATGCAAAATGTACACTTTGTAGGTTGTAACAGATGTTGCCAGCTTCAATCTTACATACAAACCTGTTAAGTGACTCTAAGTATTTCTGTGCCCCTAAAAACACAGTGTCTACGGGATGATGTCTCGTGTACCTGGACTTAGCCCATACAGACACAACGCTTAGCCTGTTGAAGGCAGCTTGCATAGCCTGCCACCTGTTGAGTCCCTATCACTTTGCCTCTTAGTGGCAGCAACATTAGGGCTCCAAGACTGACATTTGGCACTCAGATCTACCTAATGTTCTTGCTTGCTATATCGATGAGCTGGCTTTAATTAAAGCCACATTAGAATTACAAATTACTTCCAATACTATAATATTTCAGAAAACGCACACAGCAAATGCAATTTTCTGAGCAAAATCCATTGAAACAATTCAATGGATTGAAGTAGATGGACATGCAAAACCATGGTTTTGTCTATACAGACCATACTCAGGGGATGGGGGAGACATCACAAAATTAAATCATTACACAATCAGTGTTGAAATTAAAAATCTAATATTTAAATTGCATTAAGTTTGCATGTACACTCTCTGAGAATTCACTTGAATTAAACTAAAAAAACATTACGGTCAATTTTATTCTAAGCAACAGGATCCACACAGGGATCTGATATTATTTAACTAACTCTTTTTTAAAGTTGCTTTGTCCCAAAGTAGCAGCTTATTTGCCAGCTGTATTCCCTTTAAACACTTCCTACCAACCTAACAAAACCTGTCACTCCAGCCTTCATTTGGATTCTTGAGAATGAGGTTTCTCTAATTCTGGCACAAGGCTCAAACCCTCTTAGCCCCAGAAAAAATTAAGGCTTTTGGATTCCTGTTGTTAAAAGACTTTGATTCTTCCTTCTCACCGGGGCTTGGCTATGGGACATAACAAGTGCTTGTTTCAGTCTTCCAGTTAGTCCAAAGCAAAAAGTTTACAGAAAATCTGAATGCTACAATTAAGAAAAAGAAAGAATGATTCTTTTTGATTTCAAGCTAAACTGTCAGCACTACTTACTTGCTGAGTATATATATGGTTAAGTGTAGAATGTATTCTTGAACATATGCCTGTGGGCCTCTAGTTGGAGTCATGCTTTTATATATTGTTAAAACTAAAGTACTGGATATCTAGGGAAAACGTTTGCTTTCAACATCCTATCTGTGCTGTCAGAGAATGCCACAATTTAGATTTCTAAGATGCAGATGAAGAGCACTGCAGATACAATACTGCAGTATTAGTCAGCTTATGTAGGGCATAGATACATACTGCAGAAGTAGTTCAAGACAGAAATATTAAATACCAAACACACTGTGAGCTCCTAACTATTTAACATGAATAGTTTAGGTAAAAAACCCGCTATCTCAGATGTGAGATTTTTCTCACTATCTGTTTGCTCACTATCTGATTTTACGCTTTTTTTTAATTATTGGCCAGATATTTTTAGGCTTAAGCAACTGTCCCTCTATATGCAGCAGGAAGGAGAAGGCTTTATCTGAGAAGATAAATGTTCTGTTAAAAGAGTAGCTGGTATTTTAAAATGTATCTTGGCATTTCAGCAATGAATGATAAATTTTACCATGTACAGTATAAAGACGTGTGGTCTCTCCTAAGTATCATGGTAACTAAAGAAACTAACTTCCACTAAACAGTACTGTGTAAGACAGCACTCAAAAGCATTTTAAGAACTTTGAGGAAAAATTATTTGGGAATACAACTTGACTTGTCCAACAAAGTGTTATGGAACCTACTGCCTTTCTCTTGCTGGAGAAGTAAAAAAAAATCAGATATTCATTTAAATAAGCACTGTAAGAAATATTGAAGGCAGAACATTCAAAATACTTCCACTGCTTTCTGGAAATAATCATTCAAATGTTAACGATCCTGCAATTAATATGGAAATGTATGACATAACAGAGACACTGAATTATCACAGAGACGTTGAGCACTAAAGTGGTGCTCAACATGGTCAATTGCTCCTGCTCTACAGTAAAGATTATTTACGTCAGAGTCACAAAACTGCAGATCTGACTGGCGACAGAACTGTAAGGGCAGAATTGAACTACTGGGGTAAGGGACCAAGTGGAATCCTAGATTTCTTTAAAAAATTTATAAACTGTCTACCACAGCAGTTTCTGACCGAGCTAGATGATGATCAGCTCCAAAGCCTGGGTGAACCACCTCTATCACTACAGAACACCGCATATGTAAAGACAGACTAAGTCATCCCTGCCTCCAAAAGAAGCAGGCTTCTCCAACCTCTTCTGAACTCTTATCTATTACCATGTAGTGATACAAGTACTTGCACACCCCATCATAAAGCAGATTTTGGAATTGATCTATTTTAAAACTAACCCCTGGGTTCATTTTAGCCCAGATCATATTCTTGAACTATAAAAATACTGGTGCTTGCCCTTATGTTACAAAGTAGAAAGGAACTGCTTCTTCTGTAACCATGCCAGAATAAAATATTCATGAACTGCAGTACTACATAGAAAACAAGAAGCCGCCACAGGCACTTCTCTGCTGAGATTTCAGATAACAAGCAATTATTTTGTCTTTCCACTTAGTCTCACTGAATCACTTATGCTAAATGGTGGTGAAATGCAAGAACTGTCCTTAGCAAAGATGAGTCTTAATTTCACTACTATTATTTCTGTCTGAACCATTTTAAGAATAAAGTTATTTCTGTTTCATTTTTACACTTAACTGTAATTGTAATATATTTTCTACTACTGCCACCACACACACAAAAAAATTAATGAGGAAGTTACAGTTTTTCATATCTATGAAAAGACTTATTGGATTTAAAAAGAGAAAAAGTGAAGTCTCACCTATGAAACATACAAACCAAGAAAACTAAAACAACTAAGTTATTTGGGGGGGGACAGGGAGGTTAAGATCTACAGTGCCTTTTACCTGTTTCTCCCTTGCTTGTTCGGCTCGGAATGGTGTGGGCATGCAGCAAGCTAACAACTCTGTTGAGAGCAGTTGGCAGCTCTTCTTGACACCAGGAATCATCCAATTCACATTCAGGTTTCATCAGGCGCAAGGTCACATGGCTCACTAAAGTACCTGGTATGAAAGAATAAAAAAATATGAGAAGACTAAAACCAAACATTTCTTGAGAACAATCCCCCAGAACACAGACCAAAGAATTCTAACAAAGCTCTAGGAAACATCCCAGGCTGCAAAAGATGTGCAGAGATGGAAGCACAGCCCTAAGGGTTATAGGGGACATTTTCCTTCAGAAGAGTCACTTTCTGCTGTATGAACATTATTGTGTATTCCCTCCAACAAGGAGCAAACTCTTCTTGTTTTGCAACATCTGTCATGAAATTTCAGTAATTCCAAGCTTTTCTAAAGATGTCAGCCAAACCAAGACCTGTCCAGCAGTGGGATCACTAGGACACTGCAGTCACCTCCTTAAACACTGTTCCATAGTGTTTTTTCCTCTTACCTATCTGCGGTATACGGTCATGATCCACAGCTTGTAAGCTGTCACCTTGCCATAAAAGTCATGCACCCTTGTCCTTAAACAGCAACTGCAAATACTAACCAAAGGTTTTAAGTCGAGCAGGCATGACACAGGAAGCTAAGGAAAGAAAAGGATCCTTAATTCTTGGAGCAGCCAAAGGCGATCTAAAAAGTGGCAAGAAGGAGCTGATGAGACCAGGAATGTACTGAGTTAGACCAGGAGGTTTTCTCTTGATAACAGTGTCCAGGAGTCCCAAGGCTGTTTCCAGTTCATTATCAAGCTGTAAGAGAAACAATTTGAAGGATTACCATAAATTACTCTGGTAGCTGCAGGGCTGGCAAAAAAGATCATCAAAACTTGCCTCCTTCAGTCGTTTCCTTATTTGAGACTCCTTTTCCAGCTGTGCATGCATTAATTCTTTCTGCTTGCTAGTCAGTTGCACCTCATCCTTTATTCCTTTCTTCTTCTTTATCTCCTGCAAATAGAGAGAGCCATGGACATTATTAACTGGGAACTATTAACTTTAAGCCCTCAGTTAGGTGGAGGAGTAAGTTGGACACCTTGTCTTTTAGAATTTACTTTTAAAACAGGATGGAAGCACCTGTTTAATGACCCCTACTGGGAAACTCACACAAAATGCACTGAACAAGAGATGAAGAGAAAAACAGGTATTACCAACTAGTAAGTGCACTCAAAAATCAATAGAATACAGCAGAAATTGATACATATACAGGCGTAAGAGAAACTGATATACACAGATACAAGAAAATAAAATATTTAGGTATTCAAAGAAATACAGAGAATCTTTCCCAACACTGTACACAGGTATGCCAGAAGCTATGCACAAAACAGATGAGATAGCTTGGTGTCTCAGCCATCACTAATAGCTTTCCTGTTCCCATCACCTCACCTCCTTCAGCTCCAGCTCAATGATTTGTTCCTTGAAAGAGTAAGCTTTATTCTCCCTCTTCATATTAGCCTTTTTCATACTGTCCTGTTGAGCACTGAGAAAGAAAGCAAAGAATCAGCACTATTCTGAAGAAAGCATACAAATCCAGGAACTTCTGTGCAGAAAAGAGTATCTGACAAACCCAAACCCACTCACTCACTGACAAGATGCCAGCAGGAATCAATCCCCATGTTCACAGAAAAAAGAAATGATAGTCTTACCTCTGTATTATTGACTTGTCATACAGTTCTCCCTCTGGTGTCTTCATGATAGCAAATTCCTCTCGAGTAACCTGGCACAGAGCTGGATTCTCCATTGATGCAGAGATGGTGCTGATGAGCTGTGGGAGCACTCTGCCAGGTGAAAGCAGGGAGAGAGATCCCACTGCATTCATGGATGACTATCAAGAAAACGAAGGAAAAACCACTATCATCAGTATTCCTTGATACTGCTTCAAAGGACTATGCCCTGCTGAAGCAGGCCATGTTGTGTTCTTTGAGAGCAACACCCTTCGAGTTCTAATTCCTCATCCAGTGGGTATCAAAACCTTATCTAGAATTCTACTCAGCTGCTGATACACATTCTCCCTGCAGCCTTAAATCCCAGCTCTTTTTTTTTCCCCACTGGATTTCTCTTTGAACCTGCCTTTTCTCCATGTTATAGACACATCTCCTTTCTGATAGACCACTTCTCCAAAAAACTCTTTTGTTTCAAAGTATCTCCTTATACTAACAACAGGAAAGCAGAAGTTTATCACCTGGTTCTCTGGAGCGTAGGCAGTGAGTCTGGGTAGTATGTCGTTCAGGTGTTTGGTAATAAAGTCTTTGGGATCTATCTTCATCTTGATGAGGAGGGCTGGCCAAAGACCTGGCTGTACCGCCACTAGCATGAAGAATAAATAAACATAATAAATATGAAGCACATTACTAATACAATGAAACAAAAAGGTAAAATAAATTAAAAAAATATACCACATACATTGTCCATGAGAGTGGTTTTATCCCTTTACTTACCTAGAGACGGATGATGGCTCACCAGCAGCATCTCCAGAGCCAGCTTTTCTGTCTCAAAGGAATCCACATCCAGCCCCGCCACACTTGAGATGACACACAGTGCCTCATGAAGTACACGGGGAGGAATGTATGTCTTTCCTAGCTCTGACAACTCTCCTGACTCCATCACCAGGACCTCCTGAGGCATAACCTAGGGGACAATTTTTCATAAACATCATAGCAAGCTTTCCTGAGCCCTGAGCACACTTTCCTACAGGAACACCATACGGAACACCAGAAATCAGCTCCCTCTGAAAGTGCTAGCAACCTGAAGTTTTCCAAGAAAATAAAGAATGATAATGGAGCCAAAGCACAGAGTGCTGACAGTGATGGAAAGACTAAGAGCAGAAGACTATACTAGATTTGGCAAGGCAGGGTAAAATAAAACTAAAACTATCATTTTTAGCAAAGAGGACTTTGGAAAAGGTTTCACCGGTTGGCTAGGAACAGTACGCCCAGCTTCTGCTGTCTAATTTTACCCAGTATCTTTTCAAAAATACCTTATTCAGGCTTTGTCTGTGACATAGAGGTATTGTTTATGAAGTCTCACCCTTGGTACCTAAATAATGCAACATAACCTATTTAGCAACTTGACATGGTGCTGGCTTAGCAGCATGCCCAATAATACAGGATTTAACATTTCCTTTTTTTTTCCCCTTCCATTTTTGACACTAGTTGTTACTGAAGTATTTATATTGCATTTGTTTTAAATAGGCAGTCTGAACTGTTAGCCAGGGCCAAAAAATAGGGTACTGAGAAAGGATCTACATAGTTGGTCTTCCACTGGCGAGTAAACTTGCATTTAAATAATACAAGACCAGGGAAATCTGCAGCTTCCTCCCCGATTAATTTGGAATAACATGGGTTTTGTGCATATAGGGAAGACTAAGCATCCTCACACACCAGGGACACTAACAAAATAATAGCAGTAATCTAGTAACAAGTGGCATTTCTAGAAGATCACTAAGCTGGACCTGAATCCTTTTCCTAGCACACTGTATGCCAATGTTAACAGCAAACCTACGATAGGGAGCTGACTGGCAACAAACAACTAAGCAGGGACGAGGCTTCTTGACCACTCACCTTATGAGAACTGAGAACCACTTTCAGCTCCTCCAAGAGTCCATAGGCCAGTTTGTACCCTCCCAGAGAGGACAAGAGCTTCCTGACTGTTTGATGGGCCTGTCTTCGAACATGCCAGGTCCGACTCAGCAGTACTGCAATAAGGGCACGGTGATACTGCCTGAAAATGGAGAAATAAACAGGTTGAGCAACGGAGGTAGTTCTGCAAACCACCTAGCCACAAAAGCCCAAAGCATTCAGCATTTTGTACAAAGTCGCAGGCCCACCCTCTCCTGCATAGACATTCATGATCAGACCCAGATCAGTAACAGCACTCTACGTACTGAACTTTACTTTCAGGGAGCCGCTGTGCATGATCCAAGAGGAGACGCTCTGTCAGCTGCAGTACGGTACACATTGCTGTGGGAAAAGACAAATATTTAAAATAGCATGTGATTTCATAAGGAAGGAGATTTTTTTTTAACTTAAGAATGAATAAACAGCAATCAGAACATAATAAAATAGCTGCCAAAATTGAGCCTCTACATAAGCTTCTCAATAAAGCTAGAAACAAGTCCAACTCAGATCTGACAAGACTGGAAACAATTTCCCAGATCATATTGTTTCAGGATACCTGCAGACTTGGGAAGGAAAATGACTGGATATACACATTGCCTTCAGCAAATAATGATCACAGCAAGCAAAGAAATTATGCTAGTTCCCATTTACCTCTTCAAAGCTTTGTACAAAAGATAAATGAACTCATTTTGGAGAAACGATTCATGAACTCATTTGCAAGGCTTTCAGTTTAAAAGATAGTCAGTGATCTTTCTGTGGGGCACTTTTTTTTTCCAATTAATCTTTAAACACAAGAGAACAAAATAGAGCATGGATAGACTAATGTATAACCCAATTGATTTCTTATCTGTTACTACTCTTCCTCCACATTACCTTACAAGCTTCCTCTGCATGTATTCTTCTCCAACCTTATTTTACTTTTCCCCATCTTCATCCTAGTTTTATGCTTATCCATGTCCCTTAGATTGGCCACAACTATCTACTTACAAGCTGGAACACCACACACTTTTTTGGATTGGAAAGACTTTTACTGAATATAAAGATTTGGAATTGTAAATGTTTGATAACATAGGCTAGAAACATTAGAAATAAATTAATTCACTGCCAGGTTACAATTAATTTAGATATACTTCTAAAAGAGAGCATTGTTCATTTCAATCTGAAACTGGATCCCCAAGGACCACAGAACAGGGCTAACAGCAAAGTAGCTCACTTAAGTAATAGAATTAAACAGTAACAGGATACACAATAACTGATAATTTACCTTCCTCTGAAGCGGACTGCAAGAACTTCTCAGATGTAAAAATTTGTTTTTTCTCATCCAGAATCAGCTGCCAGAAGCTGCTCAGCTTAGACTCTGACAGGAAAAGAACAGATGTCTATCAAGGACTTACCAAAATGAGTAAGAACTTACCAGGTTACAGAGAATACAGTAAAATTCTGCCTCCTGAAATTTTTGAAGCTATTTCTAGCTTTTGCTTGTCTTCACTTACAAAGCCTCTCATCTCTCATTCAGAACTATAAGCATGTCTAAAAAACACCTGTTGAAAAAAATATATTTCTCTGACTTACACTTGTGAAATGTAAAATCTGTTTCACCTTAATTTTCATAGGGCAAGCCTCCCTAAAAATGAAGAAAAGGAGAAAGCTGATGTGTTGCTTTTGACAGACAGAACACATCTGGATTTTATATCCTGGCAGATGTATGAATTCAGACAGTTCTTGCAATATGCTCTAATGGAAAACAGAATTCCAGTGCTGCAGTTTTCCAAAGACAGTTTGTAAAAATACTACATAAATGGCAAACAAGTTACACTTTTAATGCTTCAACACTTTTAACACTTCAGTCATGTCCTAGCATGTAAGGTCTGAATGAATTTTTTGTCAGAGCAAAGAGAAATACTGCCCCAAGTGAATGGAAGCTGGAATTTGCAAAGCCACAGAAGAGCAAGAATTTCTCATTGACAGAACTGGGAGAGATCAGAATAAATCCTTCCCTGGTTTACCAAAGGGCAGTGATTCTCTACTCAGAAGCAATATATGGATTAAGGAATAGAACCCGAGGCACACTGTCAAGAAAAAGTGTTATTCCTCAGAGCCTGTTCATATTGGATTCTGCCAAGATGTTTTGTGATCTTACCAGTTTGTCCCTCAATTACAGACATCCTGCAGATCAACAAAGCTGCAGCAACTCCTTCGGTTACCATGGGAACCTGAGTACTTTGGGATGCCGCTTTTTCTACTGTCTGGATCAGCATTGGCAGCAAGTCCATTGCCTGTAATAACGTGTCACCTGAGGAGACAGACAGAGACAAACTGCAAAACAAAATCCTTCACACGTTAAACCGAAGGTATCAACGGTTCTTCTGTTGTTACGACACAAGAAGCAAACCAGACACAGACGGGGAAGACTCCCAAAGCACTGCCAGTCACTCCTGTGATTAAACTTCAGCTATGAGGATGACAACCACTCTGGTCCTTTCCTCACAGGTAAGAGGGTCCCATCCCACTACAAGCTTCTGTTCATGGGATGCAAAAGAAAATGCTAATCCGGTTACATAAAAGGAACTAGTTCAAATCACAGGAAATCTGACGTTAAAACTATGTTTCTCTGAGAGAGCAAAAGTAAATTCCTGGCAAGCCACAACCATCTGTTCCATCTCAAACGTTCAGAAGCCAAGGAATCCCGCTGATCTGTGACCCTCGCTTCCAAGGCAACTGAGCTAGGCGTTCCTGCTACTTCCAGAAGCAACACCTCAGACAACGCCAAAAAAAAAAGGATCAAAAGACACCATGATTTTGTACATTGAGTATTTGCAGGTAGCGTTTTAACCATAAACCTATAAGAGTTAGAATCTTTATTTTTTAAGTTGGATACTTCACTGACTGGGCCAAAGCAATGGTAGCCAGCATTCCAGTGCTGAGTAAATTGCTTTGGAATATGAATGTCTTAAGCCATGATCCCTCGAACAGCTGCACACCTCACACATGTAATCCTCCCTGCCCCTGCCAAGCATGAGCAATTTTAGGTTTCCCATACTGATCTCTCTGAAGGGACCGGCCTCTTGTGATACCTAACTAGTTTTTAAAGTGGATGGTGGTTTTCTTCAGCCCTATAATAACACAGAAATTCCCAGCGGCTACAATAGAAAAACATGTAATTCTATTTTTACTCATACCCATGTTGAGAAAAAAATGGCAAATCCATTGTACCTATACAATGGACTGAGTTATCCATCTCTCAAGAAAATGTGTACCGTCTTTTTGATTCATACTGCCTCAACAAGAAAGGGAGATCTCACATATGGAGATCAGACCAATCACCTATTGACCTGCAGATGAAGAGCTGAAGTCACAGAGGATACAACCAACAGAGGCAAATCTGAAAAGGATCACCAAAAGTTTAGAATTTGTGAAGATTTCAAAACCATGTTCTTTAAAAAAAAAAAAAAAAAAAAAGCTCCTGAGCATCAAAACCACAGAGCACAATCCCAGTGTTATGGGTGATACATGAAGCAAAAGCGTGGTCCCTTAGCTAGAAACACTACAATCTATAAAACGAATCAATCCCAAATTACTTTGGGGTATATGAAAAGACAGCACAACGAATGGCGATACGTAGTTACACAAGGAGATACGCTATCTTTAAAGGCTTGAAAGCAGAAGAGACTTCAAGGAGAAAGATGAAGGTTAATGAACAGGTATCACCTGACAAAATCCTTCTTAACCCACACAGTTATCTACTGTATCAACAAGTACAAAAGTTGATTATTCATTTCTTAAGCCACACAGTCAAGAGTTATTAATAGCTGCGCAGTTTTACCTTTGAAAGAGGCCAGCATGCACTGCAGGTAGGCATGCCTCACAGCTGAAGTGGAGGTTTTAAGGCTGAAGGCTTTCTTTAGCCATTCCACCAGCTTCTTAGGGACTTCTGTGGTGAACCGAACACACCAAAGAGCCAGGACAGAGACTGCATGAACCAACGTGCCTTCATGGACTAGGAAGTAACACAGAGCTCACGTCAGTACAGCAGTTGCATAAAACACAGGAAGACATAAAGCAGAAAGCAGATAATGTTGGGGTGAGGAAGGAAAAGAGTGCACATGTTTCTAACACGTAGTGTTGTCTCCACAGGGCTGCTCTTCAGAATGGTGCGATGTATTTTATAGCACAACAGGCAAGAATCAGGATTTATCCTAAATAACAGGCCATATGAAAAGCCTGCTCAAGATGAAAGCAACTTAACAAATCCAGAAGAGACCTCACCTTCTTGCTGCAGGAATGGGATGAAAAGCTCAGCCACGGTTCCAGTCAGAGCTTGGCTAGATGTCCCAGAAACCACGTGGTGACTAAGGCTGCCAATCCCTGAAAGGAAAAACATCTCTCATTAGTTCCCAGAGTACCAGCACTTGCTGTAAAATCTCAAAACAATTGCATTTCAGTCCTCACGTAGACATCTCTTTCTTGTCACTACATCTGGATCACATCCACCATGAACCAACGTTACAGGATACATTTACCTTCTTCCTTGCAGAAAACATTTTAGCCTCCTAGCCAACTATTTCCCTTGAAGAGAAAGTCAAGAATTTGCATGCAGTATCCAGCACCCTGTATGAAATTAACCACAGCCAACAGAGACTAACCAGGCAGGGAGATTCCTAAAGGCTCAAATACAGATCCCTCTCATTCAACCATCTGTTGGATTTGCTCCACTAGAGAAGCAGCTTTCTTTTAGGATCCTCACCTGAAAGGACACTCATCTTCTGAGCAACAACTGTCAGCTTCCCCTCTGAGCCTGCCAACAAGAAACAAATGGGTGACGGCTGACGCACAGACAGGCAATCGCAATGTGCTACATCAAGTATTTTCTCTAAAATACCCCTGATCCAGGCTGAGCAGCCCTTACCATACAGACAGTCAAAAGCAACAGAAAATAACATCCACAAAACTCCTTGCAGCCAACAAACCTTTATTCACCTCTGCTGCTTATCGTACAATTTACTCACCCCCTAAGATGGCAAAAAGGTGTCTGCTCAGTGACTCCACAGCCGAAGGATCACTGCACTGTCGAGCCAAGTTCTTTAATGCAACAACTGCTTCATCCATCAGCTGCACACTGTTGGATTTCAGATGACCTAGAAAATGATGCACGAGCTAAGAGCTCTCTATCACAAACAGTATAAAAGCAGCGAGACAAGGATTTATCTTTGCATGTGGCCTGACTCAGCTTCTGGAACGTCATGTGAACTATTCCAGTGCCAAGTTACAGTATCATCCTCCCACCCAAATAAATCAACCTCGACACCAGCAATCAAATTGTTATACACAGAGCCATAAAGGTGAAGAAAGCCTTATTCTGAATTCATCATTCCCTCCAGAATTAAGTACTTACTGGCCAGTCCTTTCACGATGTCCAGAGCGTACTGGCTAAGATCCAGGTTCACAGATAGGAGCAAGCAAGAGATCGCTGAAGACAGAAGAGATAATGTGATATTATATTTTGTTAAGAAGTTGATTTTAGCATTTTAATACTTCCTTCCCCACAGTACACATCAAGAGCAGACAGGGCCAGTAAGAACTAGGGAGGAAAACCACGGAAACTGATGCCCAATCAACAGATTAATTCAGGATTATTCTTAGCCCTCAGCTGTGAAATTCTGCCCTCAGCATAAACTGCACCTACCACATACCCAGACACTTGGGACCACACCACAAATGTTGCTTCTCCACATCCAGCTCTTAGACGCCAGACAATCCCGCTGCCTATGCCCACAGGCCTATAAGCATAGTCCAGAGGGATGTACACCCCCCACGACTCCAGGACTCTAAGGAACAACTGTTCAGGCTCTTTGGCAGAGCAGCGTACAGAGATGACAGACTCACTTTCAATTACATTCTCAGGACTTCGCAGCAGGGATTTCTGCAGTGTTGGCAAAACTAAGTCCTTGAACTCAGCGTGAGAGACGTATCGAAGAATTGGGGAACAGCTGTCCTGCAAAGGGAACAAAGCACTCAGCACAGCAGCGGACACAGCGCACGTAGGACAAAAGCATCGACAGCCCTGGAAGAGTTCGTCTCACCAGCACGTGCTTCTGAGGCTTTGTCTTGCTCATAAGGATGGTCTTCATGTAGAAATCCAGAAGAGCGCTCTGAACAAGCAGAAACACCGATTACAGCCACGCTGCAACCCACACAGCTCCCTGCACGCCACTGGCAAGCCAGGCTTGACACCCTGCCTCACCTTCCTCTGGAAGGCAGCCCTAACCACCAAGCAGAAGCTTTGCTTGACGGTCGAGCAGAGATCAGGGCTCTCTGCTGTACCCGCCAGCCCAACACTCAAACGCCACCCAAACCAGCCAGCTGCTGCCTTTCATTCCTACAACAAGGAAGAAGGCAGAAAGCTGCAGCGTTGGCTGTCTGTGTAAAAGCACAGGCCAGAGCAAAGACCCACATACCTGGCAGCTCCCTTTTTAAATGCATCCCATTGGTTTAACCACAATTCTGTTACTGCTGAATTGACCGATAATGAAACCAGAGGCAGATGGAAAGTACCAGCTTCGCTGACACATCTGTCCCCCCACCTTCTCTGTGATGAAAAGCAATGCTACTTATTTAAAAAAAAAGCAGTATGGCAGATTTACCTTGTGGCGTTTGATGATGTCAATCTCCTTCTGGGCTGTGCAGAACTGCACCACAAGTCCCAGCATCGCAGCATAGCTCTGGTTTGGTTCAAGACCGAGAATGACAGACAGGTACTGATCCACCAGATCTTGGTTCTAATGAGAGAGAGAGAAAAAAAAAAAAAAAACAAACATTAACACAACAGAAGCTAGAACTGCTACTGAATAAAGTTACAGAAAGTATACCTCACCTCTTTCCACAGCCTGTTCAGTTTCTTCACAGCCCCAACCACTGCCTGCTTATGAGAACCTCCCAAGACTTCCAAGAGGAGTAAACACTGAACCTCCACCTGCCAAGGGAAACAACCAAGACAGCCCTCGTGAACCTGCTTCTCAAAGAGCTTATTATCAAACAAGAACTGTCAGATGCCTGTGATTAACTCCATCTGCTTATGAAGAAGTTCTTAGGCTGTGTAAGTTCTTCCAACAGGCACATTTAGGGAGCTGCCACTGTTTTCACCCCATATGTACCACTTTGCAGAACTATACATAACAGTTCTGGAAACTCTGACTTGGAAAACAGTAATTTATATCAAGTTACACCTCTTCTTGAAGTGTATTCCAACTATATTCCAAGGTGCTGTGAGCATGGTCCCAGGGACAGATTGTTAACACAGGTAAAAAAGAAAGCAAAAGGCTACTTAAGACCACATGACAGAATATCACGGGCAAGGCAGGGAGGCAGAAGGAGTTCACAGCATGCTTCAGACAGCAACCTTGGAGGCACAACTTAGGCTAGAAACACAGGTATACACCACAGCGTGCAGAGCAAGTCTGCTCAGGTGCAAGACTGCCTCAATCTCTTGCTTTTTATATCTCCTGCCTTCCCCAGCAGAACAGGAGAGGTTAAAATGCACCAGAAAGCAAAGATCATCTTACGAACCCGGGTTTTAACGTGATGTTATTAGTCACGTTCACAATTACGTGCAATGTTTCAGCAAACTGAAGACATCAGAAACATTCAAGTCCTCATCTCCAAAGGGTATTGCTGCAAACCAAGAAGAACCTACCAGTTTTTTCCACGTTTCCCCCTGTCTCTTGTCAGGCGTTGGAAAGACTGTGCGAACCAGCAGGCACGTCCAGGAGAGGGCCAGCAGAGCTGCAGACCCACTGCTCTTACTGTAGTGGAAACAGAAGGCAGGTAAATCCACAGCCCCCAAGATAACACTACATAACTCCTACTAAGTCAGAACTGGCTCATCTACACCACCCCAAAACACCACCTCATTACTGAGGCTATCTTATAGCAGACAAAATACAGCCAAAGTCTCAACTTTTAAAGGAAATAATTGGTGTTTGTAAGCTCCGATGGCTTTTGTTTGTTGTTTCAGCTCCTGCTTAAACTCAGAACTCCTGAATGGCAAGGGGAGGCTAAATCTCACCTGCTGGGAATGAGACGCCTTAGCGTGTGAAAGATCATTTTTGGATCTTTCCAGCGGCGTTACAGCAATGAGTTAAATACTTCGGCAACTGGGACTGCCCAAAAAGTGACTCAAGATTTCTCATCTGCTGATCATCTTTACTGTCAGAGCTTCACAGCCTGAGACTGCCAAATCACTTCGCAGCTTACGTTCCCCCCCGGCACACCACTCAGCTGATTTATGCCAACTCTCCCTCCTTCCTCCCCTTCAGGTGGCAGATCCCACCTCTCGGCTCCCTGAGGATCCCCACCCCATTTTCATCTTTCTCTCACAAAGTGAAATAAGGTAACAAGTCACCCGATGTACTGACAGTCACCTGAGGAGTAAACGCTGCGTCACTGCAAACCTTTACACCAAGATCAGGTATTTTTCTTAGAGGTACACCTCTGTTCAGCCAGGAGGCAAGAGGTGGGCAGAGGAGGTGCAGGATGGCACTCTGGGGCCTCCATCAGCCTAACAAAACCCTAAGTCACCTCTCGGAAACACTCCCTAGCTGGTGTTTGCAGATGCTGCTGCTATACAACAGCAGCTTGTTTCTCATCTGTACTTCATCATCTTCCTGTCAATAAGGCCTTGAATTCCAGCAGCTGAACATGGGATGGGGCAGGAACTCCCCTTTCCTAACCATTTTGGAGGTTGTTTCTTCCTAAGAGTTTATTCCTCATCACTCCAGGCTTAAGCTTAACAAAATAAAACTGTAACTTGGGCCCGATCCACCAGCACTAACACCAAGAAGATTCTGCTTTCACAGAAAACAAGAAAGAGGTTAAAAAAGTAAGATTTGAACAGTCATTACATTATCCCTGAACGCTTTTAACAGCTCTGGCAAGCAGCAGCAAAGCAACTGTTCCAAAGGCAGGAATAACCACCAGCAATTCAGCAGTGATTCCACACAAAGCAACTCATCCCGCACCTGGGAGCTCCGGCCTTGCCGCTGATCCCCGAGGACTGAAGCGACTGCAGAAGGTTTTTTGCTGTTGCATCTGGCTGGGATTCTGCGAGCTGCTGAAGCGCCAGCTGCAGGGCTCTGCGGGATGCCGCGTCGCTGGCGGGAAGGAAAAATGGATCTCTGTGAAGTTATAAACCCTGCCAACATCGCACGTATTACTACCTTGTGTCACACAAAGGGCTCTGCTTTCCCATTTCAGCTAAGAGTTGTTTTATCCTTGCTGCTCTGAGAAGTGGAGGTTTCTGGCAGAAAGCTCCGTTCCCCTCCTCGGCTGGCAGAGATTACACTGAGGCCCTCCAGCAGGTTGCAAAAGACAACACAGGTCCTGAGCAGCTCCTCTGCAACAGGGCACAGCTTAACCCAGTCCAAAAGGCATCCTGCTCTGGCTTCACAAGGACACTGCCGAACTGAACTACAGGATACGAGTTTTAATTTCAAATAAAAGTGAAGCACAAGGTAAACGCTGTGAAACTTTCTAACGTCAAACCTAACTTGAGAACCTAATTACTAGGCGTCATCTTTCCATGTCACACGCATCTCTGGGACACTGCACGGTAACACTCCCAGATGCTCCGTGCCTGTTCAATTGATAAATAACCTGGGTTTACTAAGAGACTAAATAGTACAGCCTTTCCACATCAATTTACTCACCGGTATCGGTGCAGAGTAAGGCAGAAGAGTTTGCAAAGGCCTTTCACTGCACCCTCTGGAAGATCTGCAACAGATTGGATTTCAGCATATTTCTTTCTCAGTCACTGAGGTCTTTAATGCACCCGAGCACCTTGCAACTAAAATCAGTGAACCGACCACAGCCCATACATACATGCAGAAGCGTTTGCTAGGACCACATTCAGAATTCTCTCTTTTGTGTATATATTTTATGCATTTTTTTAAATAACAGCAAAATCGGAATGCATGCTATTCCAGCCACCTTCAGAGAATGAGAGATATCAAAACGATTTTTAAAAATGTATTTAATTTTATTAGGACTGTGTAAAGTCTTCTGGTTGTATACTCTCTCTATACATATATTTATACATGTGTGTCTATAAATACTCCATGAATCATTACAAAACCAAGAGAAGAGTTGAAAGAGAAGAGAGAAAGAGGTGTCTGATATGCTGATGAAAAACTAATACACGTGTGCTACAGCTCCTTACTGGAAAAAGCACACATGTAAGTAACTGAAGTAACTACAAAAGCCACGCTTGGAACTAAAGCTGTACTCGGAGCACATACTCCGAATGCTGCCACCCCACGACATCTAAAACCTACCCTACGAGTTTCACTCTGCCTTTTAAACAAAGCACTTGAACATTGCTCTCCACCCTGGTGATCGAAACTGTCTTTACCTTTCCCAGAAACGCACTTTCCCAGCTCGCTGAGGATCTCTCTCCGCTCCTTCACGCTGGCTGTAGTTACTTTTACTGCAAACCGCTTCAGCGTATCAGAAATCTAAAGGCACAGGCAGAGGAGAAAACATCAGGCTGGCTTTGATGTCAACAGAACGTAAAACGAGGGCAAGCACGTCCTGTGCAGCTGCACAAACGTATTGGCCAAATGTGATCATCTGTGGTCTTACTGAGTGGGGACGGGTCACTAGTCACTACACCACGCAAAATGAAACTCAAAAGGCTCCCCTTCGGCTGAAGGAGGACTGTTTTCTGTCGGTTAACCTGTGATCGTGGCACTCTCTAAGGTACATTTACCCTTCCAAAAAGAGGACAGAGCGAAAGGTAAAATCAATGCCCTAGAGCACAGGGCCTTCAAAAGCCAGAAACCCAGCACTCCAGGAATGCAGAGGAACTTTGCAGGGGGTGTTATCTCCCAAAGCCACCCACCAACGGCCGATGGCCTAGCACGGAGCCTAACCTCACCTCCTGAACACCGACCCCTGGTTTCAGGCTGTCACAGGTTATCACTGCTGCTGGAAATTACTTGCATGGGGAGGGGAAAAAAATGAACAGCTTGCCTTTGTTCTTATCCAGAACTGGCACACACATCTCAGGGGCTCTGTACCTTGGACTCAGCAGGTTACAAAGGGTATGCCTCGCTATAAAACTCCTTCCCTGTGCTGTCAGTAGCGCCCACGGTTACCCAAGGAAAACAAAAACCACAGATCACACAACTCAACGTGTGTTTGCCATGCCTGTGCTGCTGCGTCTGTCATGGGCCTGAACCTGCAGGCTGTAAAAGGGCCTGAAATCCACCAAGTTTACTTTCTGTAAATAGTTTGTGTCAGTTTTCAAGGGATATGGAGATGGTGAGATAAACTTTTTTATTTTTTTTCAGCAGTGATGTGTTCTCAGAGACCTGCTCCTTTAGAAACCTGCACATTGGAAACCCTTCCAGTGAACTTTCCAGTTTCAGAAGTGCACAAAAGGCTCTGTGGAGCCTGAACAGGGCTCAGGCAGGATTACACCCAGGTGTCCTCTGTATTTACATAAACCAAAAGAACAGGGCTACAGGAACGGCTTTTGAAATTCACCTCTTACACCGAGCACCTTCATAAATTTATAACAGGGATATCTTTAGGAAGGGTGGCAAATAAACATGTCTTCAGAAGCTGATTAAAACCGCTCCTTCCCTCTTAAGGCAAAGTTCTCCCAGTTTTTCCACAACAGGTCTTTTTGGAAAGAGAGGAAGCCCGGCAGTTTGGGAAGTAGAAGCTGTCTCTGTTCTTCTGAAGAGCTGCTTTCAGTAACGCTTCTTTGCTGGCACAGAGGCAGGGAATCCCTTCAGAAGAGGGCTGCCTAGGATTTGGAAACGGTGTCCGTGACCCAACCGCCTCCTCCTTCCCTGGGCTCTCCCTGTGCCTCCTGCCTGCAGATGCCGGTCACCGCAGCCGCTGGAGGCCCCTCGTTAACACCTTCCCACTACCTGCCTCCACCACCCGCAGGCTCGGGGCGAGCCGCACTCGCTCACGCCGCTGAGCCCCCGGCGAGGTGACGCGGACAGGACAAACCTGCCGGAGCTACCCCTGCACCGCCGGAACCCAGAACCCCGGCGGAGCTCCGGGGCTGCTGCCCAGGGAGGGCACGGAGCGCGGCTCCCCCGGCCCCCCCCGGGCTGTACCGGGACCCCCGCTGGCCCCGGGCCGGCTCCTCACAGGGAAGGGGCCCGGCCCCCAGCGCCGCAGCCGCCGGGCCTCGCCGCCCGGCCCCGCTCCGAGGCCCAGCGGGGGCTCGGGGCTCAGCCCCGGCGTCCCCCCGCGGGAAGGGCCGGGGGGAGCGGCGCGGAGCCGCCCGGGGCCGGGCCGGGGCGGGCGGGGCGGGCGCGGCCCGCACTCACCTGCGTGTCGGCCGCCATGGCGCCGCTGTGCCCCGGAAGGAGACGGCGCTTCCGGGGCGGCGGGCGCACGCGCTGCCGGCGGGGAGGGGGCGTTGCCATGGGGACGGCGCCGCGAGGCGAGCCGAACGCAGCCGGGTGCAGCCGAACGCCGTCGGGTCGGGCCGAACGCAGCCGAAGGGAGCCGAACGCAGCCGAACCCCGCCGAGTCGAGAGGAACCGCTCCGAACCCACCCGAACGCCGGCGCCGAACCCCGCCGAGCCCCCCCGAACCCACCCGAAGGGGTCCGACCCCCCCCCAACCCCCCCCCGCAGGCAGGCAGCGGAGGCACACGCAGGGTCCAAGAGCCTTTATTCGCGCCCCGCGCCCGCCGCTAGTCGAAGAGGCCGAAGCCCATGTCCTCGTCCGACTCCTCCGACTCCTCCTTGGCCGCCTCCTTGGCCGGCGCGGCGGCGGTGGCTGCGGCGGGTGCGGCCGTTTCGGCTGCCGCCGGGGCGGCCACCACGAAAGCCGAGGGGTCTGCCAGGAAGGCCTTCACCTGCGGGGGGGAGAGAGGGGTAAGGTAACGGGGGGAAGCACCAAGTGCGCCCAGGGGCTGAACCCCGGCTGTGCAGCTCGGCAGGCGTTGAATGAGGCGCTTGCCCTAGGGGTGGGGGGCAGGCAGGGCCCAGCTCGCTCCTCCCGTGCCCGTGGGGTCGCCGCGGGGCTGCAGCCCAAGGGCTGCCAGCACCCGGCTGCCCCCTGCACCCAGGTCTCGCAGCCCTGGGCGGGCAGGGCTTCAGGGGACGGGGCTCCTGCCTCCATGCTCATCGCACAGGGCCAAGCGCCCTCCGCAGGACACACGGCTCCGTCTCATGCTCAGAGGCAGCTCCGAGTCCTCTCAGGGTAGGCAGCGGGCACGGTGTTTCTGTGCAGTGCTCGCTGCACTTTTAACAAGGCTCTGGGCTGCGGGGCGGACGCTGCCGTTACCTTTTCGGCCAGCGGGAAGGTGTAGTCGGTCTCCACCGCCACGGCCAGGACCCGCTTGTACCCGTTGATGATGGAGTGGGGCACAGAAGCAATGGTCGGGTACCCAATTTGCAGGCAGACGCTGGCAACGTTACGAACACCCTGTGAGAAGAGAGAGACGTGTTTCTGCGGCGAGAAATAACCGGGACGAGAAACCGTGACAGCACGCCTCTGTGCTGCCAACACAACGCAGGACAGTACACAACGTGCACAAGGAACCTAGCCCCACTGCATTAGACATCAGGATTTAAAAGACTTCAAACGCTCGCTGAAATAGCTTCCAGATTGCACAAACACTTCACTACCTTTACACACTCACTGATCCCACACAGCCCACTTAATGAACGGCCAGTACGTTTTCCTTTGCTTTGGTCAAAAACACCTACAGAAGGTGCTCTGCGACTGCTTCTCCAGGGCACTCAAGACTCTACAGCCTGCGGCAAACACGAGTGCTGACGCTTCGTTCCGGGGCAGCGCCTGCTGCCCGTTTTCCCTCTAGCACGTAGGCGAAGAGCTGAACCTAACGAACACAAAGCTGAGGCACTGACCTCCAGGAAACGCTTGTGCAAGGTATCCTCGGTGATGTCCAGCACTTCAGGATTGTAAATGCTGCCATTGTCAAAGACCTGCTGGATCACCAACCCGAAGGAGAACGGGGAGATGTTCAGCATGTTCAGCAGGGTGGCTTCGCTGGCACCCACTTTGTCTCCAGTCTTGATGAGCTGCACGTCGCTCTAAGGGAAGAGGAGGAAAATTAGTGAATGTGCACAAAGAAATTCAGGCCAACCAACACAGCAGTGACACAAAGGCACGTTTCTAATGGCAACAGATGAAGGAACAGGTGAGCACAGGTAAAACAGGCTCAGAGTTCACCTCTAAAGAGACCTGGACCACACAAGCAAGCGCTGCTCAACCAAGAGATGAGCACCGCCTTGTTTCCCTATGGGTAGCTCGTGAATTCCTCTAGAAGAGCTCAGATCTGACAGAGGAATGTAAATCCCTCTCCCCACCCCACTGCATGCCCGAACCAAGCCCTCAGAAGTTCCCGAAGTGAAGCAAGCAGACTGTTCATACAGTACTTCAGCGTGAATGGGATTTTGGATCGTTACACCTCCTGTTCCTCCACATGAACGCTGGACGTAAGGACAACTCCACGCAGTATCGCAGCAAGCGCCCTTCAATCAAGGGAGGGCTTCAACACCACCACCGCCACACTGCTCACTGACCAGAATTTCAATGGTTCCTCTGGAAATCTTCGTGGTGATTCCCAAGGCCTGGAAGAAGGAGGTCTTCTCAGGTCCGAGACCGGTGTTCTGGGCTGGCACAGTCACGTCACAAGGAGCAATCGCACCAGCACGGGCAGCTGCTGGCACCTGGAGAAAGAAGAAACAAGGTACGTCAAAAGAATGCTTACCTCTCAGATCCCCTGCAATGGCATCAACTCCTTCCCAAAATGCTCCTGCATGACAGACATCACCCAGGCACACACGAACGAGACAGCAATGGAAGAGCTACTCAGCTACAGCTGCAGGGGCCTAGTTCCCAATCCCTAAGGACTCCTGATAACCAGGTATCCCCCCTTAAAAGTTCAGTTTCACTTTTCCCTCAATATCACCCAGCCCAGAGATGCAGCGAGGGCTCGTTCCCCTACCTTGTTGGCCAGCAGCATGTCCCGGATCTCAGTCAGATCCTCCTTGGTGAAAACAAAGCCCACGTTCCCACGGATGTGAGGCAGCAGCCTGAAGGAAAGATGACAGCCTTCAGTACCACTCCTCACACGTCCCCTCCCAAAGGGAGGACCCAGGAGGCCGTTCAGAGACCCGTCACCCACTTTTCCAAGGCAGGGTTGTTCTCCAGGTGCCCGCGGATAGCTTTGCGCATCATGGTGTTCTTCCCCATCAGCACCACGGCCTTCCCGCGCAGCGACATCCGGATTTGCTGCATCTGCTTGGATCCCACGTTGTCCGCTCCCACAACGAAACATTTCGGGTAATCATCCAGCAGTTGCTGCGGCGAGAACAGCACCGTGTAGGCAGAGCCGGCGCAGGGCAGAGCGGCCCGGAGGCCCCGCCGCGCCCCGAAACCCACCCGGCCCGGCCCGGCCCCGCTCCCCGACCCCAGGCGGCGCCTCCCGACGGCCCGCGCCGGGCCGCAGCGAGACTCACGATGATTTTCATGAAGTAGTTGGACTTCCACGTAGCCCTGTCTTCCCTGGGCATCGCGGCGGTGCTCCAAGGATCGCCCGGCGGGTTTAAAGACGAGCTGAGGCCTGCGGGGGACGGGAGCGGGTGAGGCGGCTCCACTCGGCGCCCTGCCCGCCTCCCACTCCCGCTCCTCCTCCCCGGGGCCCTCAGGACCCCTCAGGACCCCCCAGGGCCTCCCCGGACCCCTCAGGGCCACCCCCAGGACCCCCTCAGGGCTCCTCAGGGCTCCTCAGGGCTCCTCAGGGCTCCCCAAGGCCCCCCTCGGCCCCCCCCCACCCCGCGCTCCTACCTCCACGAGGGCTCCGGGAAAGAAAGGCCGGAGGGCGGGCCCGCCTCCTTTTATACCGCGGCCCGCGCCCAATCGCGGCGAGCCACGGGCGGACTCCGCCTCATCCCATTGGTCGGCCGCCAGCCGTGGCGGAGCGGCCGCGCTGGTTGGGCGGCGCGCCTGTCACTCACGGGAGCGGCGGGGCGGGTTCACGCCCCCTGGTGGCCGGAGGAGAAGCCGGCGGGAAAGCCACGCCCCCTGACGGCAAGCCACGCCCCCACCGTAACCGCGCAGCGCGGGAAGCCCTCGGATGGCCCCACCCCCGTGGTTGAGGCCACGCCCCTCTGGTTGAAGCCACGCCCCCGGGGCTGAGGCCACGCCCGCCGCCCGCCCGCCGCTGACCCCGGCGCCCCAGCGCCCAGCCGGGCACACCGCGGCAGGGCCGGGCACGGAGCGGGCTGAGCGCCCGCAGCAGGGCGGGGCCTGCACCCCCACCCTTCCTCCCCCCCAGGGTGCAGGCAGGGGGCTGGGGAAGAGAAGCGGGGGCTCCCGGCTCCCCCGCCCCGCAGCATCGCCCCACGGCTCCCCGCGAGCTCCCGGTGGCGAGGCGACCCCCGGCCAGCAGGTCGCAGCTTACAGCGGCACTCAAAGCCCGCGCCTAGGTGACCCAGGCGCTCACAGCCCACCCGCCTGCGCGAATTAAAGAATAAAATCAAAGGGGGGAAAATAATGAAATAAAAGAAAATAAATGAAAGTAAAAGGATGAAATAAAATGAAAAAAAGGAAATAAAATGAAAAAAAGAAATAAAATGAAAAAAGAAATAAAATGAAAAAAAGAAATAAAATGAAAAAAAGAAATAAAATGAAAAAAAGAAATAAAATGAAAAAAGAAATAAAATGAAAAAAAGAAATAAAATGAAAAAAAGAAATAAAATGAAAAAAAGAAATAAAATGAAAAAAAGAAATAAAATGAAAAAAGAAATAAAATGAAAAAAAGAAATAAAATGAAAAAATGAAATAAAATGAAAAAATGAAATAAAATGAAAAAATGAAATAAAATGAAAAAATGAAATAAAATGAAAAAATGAAATAAAATGAAAAAATGAAATAAAATGAAAAAATGAAAAAAGAAATAAAATGAAAAAAAGAAATAAAATGAAAAAAAGAAATAAAATGAAATAAAATGAAAAAATGAAATAAAATGAAAAATGAAAAAAAGAAATAAAATGAAAAAAAGAAATAAAATGAAAAAAAGAAATAAAATGAAATAAAATGAAAAAATGAAATAAAATGAAAAAAAGAAATAAAATGAAATAAAACGAAATAAAATGAAATAAAACGAAATAAAATGAAATAAAACAAAATAAAATGAAAAAATGAAATAAAATGAAAAAATGAAATAAAATGAAAAAAATGAAAAAAAGAAATAAAATGAAATAAAATGAAATAAAATGAAAAAATGAAATAAAATGAAAAAAAATGAAAAAATGAAATAAAATGAAAAAATGAAATAAAATGAAATAAAATGAAATAAAATGAAATAAAATGAAATAAAATGAAAAAATGAAATAAAATGAAAAACGAAACAAAAACAAAATAAAAACGAAACAAAAACGAAACAAAAACAAAACAAAAACAAAATAAAGGTGATGGTCCCTGCCCCCGGCCGCAGCCCGCCCCCCCCCCAGAAAGAAGCAGGCGAGGGCAGGTCGGTTTAACACAGCGTCGAGGTTACAAAGGCAGGCGGGCAGCCCCGCGGGCACGCTGCCTGGAACAGCACAGCTCGAGATATAAAGGCGCTTTCTTAAAATCACTTCAAAACCAATTTTCGTATAAGAGGATTAAAAGCAAATTAGATATGAATTCAAAATCAGTGTAGAAATCTTATCAAAGGCAGGATACAGTATTCATTTCGATAGTAAAACCAAGTGTGCCTCACACACCCGACCCCGGGGACTTGTTATGCCGGTAACAGGCAGTACAAAAGGTTATTGCTCTAGCATCTCTCCGTGGAACACGTTTAACAGGAGCGCAGAAAGGAAATACCGAGGGCTGACAGGTCTCGTTAGCAAAGAGAGGAAGGAGAAAGCATACAAAGGGTGGATTTTTTTTTTTTCCCTGGCTTCTTAAACCCCTCCGCTTCTCCCCGACCTTGCGACAAGCGCAGGGCCTGGTAGGTGGGAGAGCTTCGGGCCAGATAAACGCACGCACACCACAGGCACTCGTGACGGGGATGGGTGATGAAGGCTGTCCCTAACCTCCCTGCTCCTAAAGAAGGGACGATGCCACCACTGCCTCTCTCCTGGGAGCAGCAGGCGAGGGGAGTGGGTGCTGAGGGAGGTGCCTGGCCCCGCACGTCACCCTAGGGGCGCTCAGCGGCACGGAGGGATGGTCAGGGCTTGGAGAGGGCAGGGAATAACAAACTAGGGGAAAAGAAAAAAAAAAAAAAAACACAGTAATACCTTGATTCCTCTTCAAACAAACAACAAAAAAAAAGTGGTATCAACTCCTTACAGTGTAATGGAACTGGAGAGACCCTTGCAGGGTCCTGGCTGCCTGTGCTGAGGCTCCTGGTAAGCCAGGCGTGCCCGCGGCCCCAGGGAGCGGAGGCAGGGTGGTGCTGAGCTCGCGGGGTGCCCTCGCCGTGCTACCGCTCGGGCTGCGCTCAGGAGCCTCAGAGAGGTGTCAGGACAGAGGGCTGCGTTGCCCGCCAGTGTCAGGGTGTGCTCAGAGCGCTGACACGCGCTGAAACGTACTGGCTAAGGCTCCTGCTGCCGGGAGGGGGCTGAGGAGAAGCTCCCTGGTGGAGCCCTCGGGCTAAGCTCAGCTGTCAGTCACACCCAGCCGCACACAGGGACCAGGGGACTCGCCTCTCTCTGCTGAGACACAGCAAGGGCATTTCCAGTTTAATGGTCCGTCTCTGGAGCTGCTGCCTCCTGGCAGCAGCAGCAAGCACTACCACCCACCCCCCACCCGCCCTCTCCCCTGCCTGGGAAGGTTTCGAAATCACAGTAACGTTCAGAGAGACAGAACTGCCCGGGGGGAGGCAGAAAGATGCTTAGCTCCCAGCTAGGACGCCTCTAACAGAAGAGTTTGAGAAAGCAGTTCTGACAGTAGGGCTTGTCGTTCTGTTCTTTGAAGGTTCCTTTGTTGAGCTGCTTGAGGCAGAAGGCACAGACAAAGTGTTCAGGGTGAAATTTCTTGCCCATTGCAGTGATGCAGCGTCCTGTGATAGGCTTCTGGCACCCAGAGCACAGCGAGCCGCGACGCTCGTGGTAATGCACCTCGCAGTAGGGCTGCCCGTCGTGCTCGAAGAAGCTGCCGTTGATGAATGGTGTGAAACATTCCTGCAGGGGGAGAAAGCACAAGGGGACAGAGTCAGTAACAAGCCGGGGATGTGGGAGGCTCCACAAATCTCCTCCACTCCGTGGCACGAGCTCTCAACATCATCCTGCTGTCCACAGAACCGAAGTCTGTCCATCAAGAAGAGTTTCCAAGGAAAGGCTGACGGACAGAGCCAGAAGGAAGGGAAATAACCACGGCCCTTTCCAGCTGGCTTCTCTCACACAAAGAAAATAGGAGTTACCAGATGCGTTCAGCCAGGACGAAGAATGCTGCTCCTTCCCTCAAGACAGGAAACAGAGTAGAGCACCTTCCCCTTTTCTCCTAATCTCACTCTGGCTTCCCCACAATAGGAGGCGGAAGGCAGGGACCAACAAAGGCTTTCCTACAGCAAAACCTAACGAACGTGGCACTAGGTCCAGCTGGGAAAACAAGGCACAATTCCTACTTACAAGTGCTCTCTGGAATGGCTGGCATGACGGAGGTACGCTTTGTGTAGGATTTGGATTCCACCCTGGAATACCTCCACCAGGCACACACGCATCCCTACTGGGAGAAACCCTTGTTTTTTTCCACAGTGCTAATGATTTTGCATAGACGAGGACACACCTGCCATGTGCCTGTTGGAGTCCAGCACTCGTCATCGCCCTCAGTACCAGGCAGCTGAGAACGTGACAGCAGAACCTGCGGCAGAAGCCCCCATCCTCCCTGCAAGGCCGGGGAGATTCCCCTCCTCGTGCAAGCAGTGAACTGAGGCGATGGCCCGGGAGGGGAGATGAACATCCTGCCGCGTGGACTGAACGTGGCAGCAGGAAGGCCCACTGAAGCCAGATCTCCGTAACCCTGGTGCTGCTCAGCCCAGGCACCTTCCTCATCCCCTGGATCACGTGGGATCACACGCAGCCGGACCTGTGTGCACAGCATCCAGCGTGCAGGGCCACCAGCGGCTCCACGCTGGGTCACAGTCACACCACGAACCTGCAGCTCGCGATTCTGCTGCTCAGTCTGGTCTCTGCCTTTCTTTCCCACTGTAGGAAAGCCTGGCTTGTATTTGCTCATCTCTTGGGGCCTGTAAGAGTTAATATTCACAAGGCACTTTGAAAGAGCGCCAAGCATTTAATCTGCAGTATTCCTGTTTATTATGCCTGCTGCATGGAGCCTGCTGCTACTTCACTGCCTTGCCTGAACAAGGTCAGTCTCATTAGTTTACATTGTCAGATGGAGCATGGGAGGAAGAGCCTCAAAATCTGATTGCTGAGGCAAGTGCTCAGAGAGAAGCTTAGCTTATAATTGTTTAAAGGCCACAGAAAATGCCTCTGTTTATCTGTGAGCTGCTGCAGAAGCCCATAACTGCAGGAACAGAAAGAGCAAAGCAGCTAGAAAGTTTCATGTAAACCGGGAAAGGAACAAGAAGGTGCTTGGTGTTGATGTGTTTTTATCTGGCTGTCCTTCATGACCCCACAGACGCATTTTGCTTGATAAGGGACCAGAGGCCCGCAGGGTGGAAATGACAGGGGTCGTAGAGCAGCCCCAAAGGACCTTGGGTTTCTTACCCGACAGACAAAACATTCAGGGTGCCACAGGGTGTTCAAGGCAGAAATGTAGTTTTCCAGGATAGCCCGGGCACAGCCTCCACACTTGGGAGCAAACATGTCAAAGTAGTCCTTGCGGCAGTAGGCTTTGCCGTCCTTCTCATGAAACCCTGCCAAAGCAGAACAAAGAGCATCAGCTCCTGACCTTCACCTATGGCCAGCCAAGCTCTGGAGAAACCAGCGCGGGTAGGATCATCCTTCCCGTCCCCTCACGCACAGCAGGCAGCTGTTCCTCATTCTGCTGCCCTTCCTGTCCCATGCGCACACATGCACATGCATATTTTTCCTCTCCAGAGACTGAGAGAGAGAAAAAATTCCTGGTGGTATCCTTTGTGCATAAACAGCTATTTCCCTTGGAACTTCTGCCTTCAGCAGTTCCCGTCATCTCTCAGGCTGGCCCCTAGTAGCAGCTCTGCCTTACACACTTGTCTGCAGCTCAGGGAAGAGATTGTTTTCCCCTTGCATAAACCAGTAATACCTTCAGGTCCAAAGAAAGCTCCACACTGGGCACAAAAGAAGTGTTCAGGGTGCCATGTTCTGTCCAAAGCCGTCACCACTTTCTGTTCAGAAGAAACAAAGTACAATCATGTTAATCATGGGTTCAGCTTGGAGGTGAACAAGGGGGCACTGGGTGGAAGAACACAATGTTGGTGCTGACAACTGCGTGCATTAAAATAGACTGTCCTTTACAGAGCTGAGTCAGTTCTCCTGACTCTGGCTCATTCAGGCTTTCCCCACAGCACACTTTTACCCTAAAAGGATCTTACACACAGCTTCCTCCCTTACACAGGGCCCCGTCCAGCTCTCAGGACTAGCACACTGGTGCCTCTTACTACAGGCTACCAACAAGCAGGAGCTGGGGAATCGTTACCAGAATGACAGAGCCACGTTCTGAGGGATTACAGCCTCAGTGAAGGCAAGAGGGACTAACCCGTCTCATTAATTAAGTTCATTAAGAACTGGACTGGGTCAAGTTGTTTCCCTTTCAGAGCCAGTGCAAAGGAAAAATCGAAGTCCCCAGACAACATCTTTCACCCAGGACGCATGGGTGGAGTTTTTAAACACCGAGGCCTGCGGCACCTCGTGTCAGGGCTCATAACCCCCCAGAACTCACATCGAGGATCGGCCCGTTGCAGTAGTAGCAGCGAGGAGAGAAGAGGTTGTGATAGTCCTTCTCGCAGTAGGGCTGCCCATCCCGCTCAAAGAAGTTCCGTGAGCCGATCTCCTCCTGGCAGTGGGTGCAGACGAAGTGCTCAGGGTGCCAGGTCTTCCCCATGGCTGTAACTACCTGTTGGGAAGACAGCTTATGAAGGACAACTCTGTCTCGCTCTCCCCTCGACCACATGACAAGTTACCAGCTGGAGGTCAGCAAGAATGACAAGATCTACTACTCAAGTGAGCCCTGGACTGGGGTAGCATGAAAACTGAATTACCTATCATCTCAGGAGAGGGCAGTCCCTCAAGGGCAGGGTAGAGGTCACTGGAGGAGCTTACAGCGTACCTAGCCAGTGGATAAATAGAGTACTTCAGTTTCTCCAGCATCTCCAGTCTCTTCAGCCTCACGAAAAAGCCCTCCCCGTTACGCCCAGCTGCAGCCCAAGCTTCAGCACCGGGGTGGCACCTTCGACCCACCTGCCCAGCGATCGGCTTCTTGCAGGCTCCACAGACGCCCTTGGCAACCGTAGCTACTCCCAGCTTGTTCAGGTCGGACTGGAGACTTCCCAGCATGGTGTCCAGCTGGCTGCCAGGTTTGGGGGTTGTGGACGGCGGGGAGCTGCTGCCGGCTTTCCCCTGCGCCATGAACTGCAGGGAAGAGAAAACAGAGGCTGTAAGGCAAGCGGTGCTGCCCTGACCAGGAAAAGGGCTGCTGTCGCTGCCAGCGGCTCTTCTGCAGAGACAGGAGATTGCTAGGAGACAGCCACAGAAGCTGGTGAGAGCCAGGATCAAGTACACACAAATTCTGCCCATGCAGAGACTCTGGGATGTGTAACAGCTGAGCTGCGAACTAAGGATCTGCCTTTCCTTTGCCGCACAGAGCAGAAGTTACTAGCAGACCCCAACCAGTCGGTACAGCGCTCTCTAAGCCTCTGCCAAAAATCTCCCTTCACCTCATCAGCTCCTGGCCAGCTGACAAAGCAGAGACGCCAGCCGAGGGCCTCTTCCCCTTGACCTCTCTCTGCTCCTACGCTGCTGCTCGCTGTCGTCCTCTCCGACAGAGACCCCTCTCCTCTCCATGCTCCACCTCCCTTTCAGCCAAAGCACCTTCGCTCTTCCCTCCCTCCGTCCGCACCGCTCCTTGCCGAGTCTCCCTCGCCCCATCAGGTGGCTCTCATCCCACGCCTAAGCTGAGCAAGTGGAAGCAGGAAGGAAACAGTCGGAGTTGCCTGGTGTTTACCTACAGAGAGGGCAGTGCCTCCACGGCAGCAGACTGCGGAGGAAACACTGCCACGTCTGTTGGAAACGCACGCGGGGTGCCGGGGAAGGGGATCGCGGTACTTGTCTCAGAGGCAGGTTCTGGAGCTCACAGCACAAGCAGCTCACAAAGGCTTCCCAAAGAAGGCCAGGGGGAGAAGTTTTACTTAGGTTCATAACTTGGGAACAAAGTATGTGTGCTCTTGGGACACCAAAGCCCCCTTTGCAGGCAAACTGCAACAACGAGGTAGAGATTATCTCAGCTGACCCCGCACTGCGATACCTACTGCCAGGGTTAGAGAGACCCAAAAGAAATCCCGCCCTGAGATGTCGGTCTGGAGCATGTTTTCTCCTACTAAGAGGACAGATTAAACACAGACACAAAATCTGTGCCTGCAAACACCCCCCCAGCCTGCTGCCATCGCAGCCGGGGGGGGCAGGACATGCTGAAGCACCTCAGAGCCTTGGCAGAGCTTGGCAGAACCACCCCCTCCAGCCCCAGGAGGAGCTCTGTTCCTCGTCCTGCTCCCACTTGCAGTCAGCCAGTTTACCCAGCGGCCAACCCTGTTTTCCACTTGTTTGTACAAAATTTCTCAGGCCATACGTTAATTTTAGCTTCCTGGTGGAGCCTAACACACAGCTGTCCCCTCCCAGCCACCCCCGCGGCCCCCAGCAGCAGAGCCCAGCCCCAGTGCCCGCAGCCCTCCGCCTCCAGCCGCTGCCGGCTGCCGAGCGGTTACGGCGACTGCCCCACAGCTCAGCACCCCAGGGAGACTTCCCCAGGAGACAGACACAGGCCCCTGCACAACACCAGGCCAGAGTCCTGGGGCAAAGCCAGGGCTTCCTGCACGGCACAGCGGGAGGAAAAGGGCTGGGCGGAGCAGGATCACATCCTCCCTCCCTCACTAGCCAGGGGGCTTGTGGCCACCAGGCAGGGCAGGCGCAGAGACCAGTGATAAATGCCACCTGGAGAGATAGGAGATGAATTCAACGCGGAGCAACACCCTCACCTGGGGTGCTCCAGAAGCCACAGGTGACCCCAGTGCAGGCACAATGACCTGGGGACACCACAGCATCTACCTGGCCTGGGGATCCAGCTCACAGACGAGTCCCCACTGAGGAAGGCTTGCCTCCACCTCCTGTTTCCAGTGCCTGCTGTGTAAGGGGACACCCAGCACAGCACCACACAAATCCGTCAAGCAGAGGCCCTTCAAATTCCCGCCCTGCACCCATGAGACCTGCCACCACTCATATCCAGCTAAGAGCTCGAGAAGCAACACGCCACGCTCTACAAAAAGCTACTTTCCCCACGCTGGGAGCTGCACGTGCACCCCCCGGAAGGGCACGCCATGCAAAGAGAAAGGAGGTCCTGCCTTCTCGGGGCTGGGGGGGCCCAGGGGTGCTGGAGCAGCCAGCAGACTGGCACTGCCGACGAGGGGAGGAGCAGAGGTCACCTGCAAAGCACAACAGGTCACGATGAAGAGGCTTGCTCACGGCTCAGACCTGTACAAACCCCACGGCACACCGCTGCGCTGCTCACATGTAATTAAGACTTCCCAGCGTCCTGGAGCCGCAGCGCTTCCCTAGGGGGGGTGCAGAGCACAGCCCTTGATCACACCACCTCCTCCCCAAACCCACTCGCACTGGGGGCAGCTAGCCACACGGACCACCACAGGAAGGGCTGAGATTCTGGTGTCTTTTTTCATCCCTCTCCCTACTTCAAGGACAATTCTGGCAGAGGGAGCTGAGCCTTAGTTTCAGAGCCACCTTTTTCACGTCAGAGGAAAATACAGCCAATGTGATCCCTGCTGTACAAAGGGCAGGCAGGAAGCACACGCACCCCAGCGATTACTGCACAGACGTGCACTTCGCAGTGCCAGACAGGCACTGCTGGGATTGATTTGTTATTACCGACGGCTCTGCTCTCCTGCCACACGGTCCAGCACCAGCCTTTGCCTGAACATCTACTGAGCTACCAAGCTGGGAGCAGTGGTTAGACTGGACAAGATTCTGCTAAAAAGAAAAAGAAAATAAACAGAAAAGACAAGCCTGCCTGCATCTGTGGGAAGAAAGCCTCATCTTCAGTCTGACAGCCAACAGAAACAACTGTCTTGGTGCTAGGGGTCCAAGGCTGGGGAGAGGAGTGCCCAGGATCTTCAGAAGGAGGGGTGCCCCCAACAGAAAGCTCATGATAATCAGCAGCAGAAGTCTCCCACTGGAAGAGAGGCTGGGGAGCCAAGCTGAAGGAGGAGGAGGAGACTGGACGAGGAGCTGAGGTAGACGGTGGGTGGGAAGGCTGAGGTGGGAGAGGGAGGAGAGGTACGGGGCCAGGGACACGAGGGGGAGCAGCGTTAGCAGGGGCTGTCTTTGCAGCTTCTTTGGAAGGCTGGAGCGGGGGAGAGGCTGAAACAGAGACCGTCCTCCTTGGGGGGTGCGGGGACTCTGGAGGGAAAACCACCTAGAAAGACATGGAGGAAGAAGAAGAGTGAATAAATCCAAAGAGGAACCAACAAGCACCTCCTGCACCAGGAAGGCTGGGAGCACAGACCAGATGATAACCCAGTCTTTACCGCCCAGTGCTCTCCCCCTTCCTTTTCTGAACCTCCTTGGGTGCGCACCCAAGCACAAACAGGACATCAGCCTCACTGCCACAGCCACGCACAAGTGGGTAAGAACAGAGGCTGCTGCTTTTTACCTTCTTTATCTAAGGGGAAAAAGCAGCAAAAAAGCAAGGGACAAGGAACTAGAAAACTTGTTTCTCTGCGTCGCTCTGAGGAGGAGCACCATCTTCCACCCAGAACTTCCTGCAGAGGCAGAAAGCAAAGCTTGCCTCCATGCCAGGCCTCTCAGCATGGCTCTCAAATAATCCCCACGTGGATATTTGATATGCGACAGCAGCAGACCCAAACAGATTCCACTACCGGGGCCCTCAGATACTAATCCAATTCTTAAACAGGGAGAACTAGGACCCGAGAGCCAGTTCCCTTTTCAGGTCAGGCAAGGGTGAGCAGAAAGAGCTAGTTCTTCATTTTGTCTTGCTTAGGACACTCAGACTGAATCTGCACCTCCACGCAATGCTGGACAGAGGGACATGCTGGAATTTCCCAAGACATGCCCCTCCTTTCTACCTTCTCTACTTGCTGTCCACCATTCTGCTCTTCTCCCTGGGGTGTGGCAGTGATAACGACCCCCTCTGTCAGCCAGTCATCCTGGCTTTTCCACTCCTCCTGTTCCTCCTGCTTGGCGATGCCCAGTCTGTCCTGCAGCTCTTCAATCAAGTGATCCTGGGACTCTGACTTGTGAAATATCGCAGGACCTAGCTTACGCCTTGGAGAGAGGTCCCGATTCACTGGATGTACATTCGAGGTCTCTTTTGTCCTCTTGATTAAAGACTTAATCTAAATGACAAAGGTAACAGTATCAGCAGAGAAGAGCAAGGTAAGGGCAAGCCTCAAGATGCAACAGCACAAACTCAGGCTATTAGTGACAACCGTGAGCAGAGCAGGAAGAGTGATGACATTTATTCCACAATGCCAAAACTCCTTTTGGCACAGCCCAGAACAGTGACTCAGTGCAAGGAAAAACCCCGTAAGGATAATCACTGCAGCCAAAAATAACTATCTAGAAAAGGAAGGGAAAGATTACCCAGCAGGAAGCCAAGATAGGAGGTGCAGCACGACCGCTCCGCCGAGCATTAAAGAAACCTCGGCATCGCAAGGACACACGGCAGCCTCTCTGTGTCTGCCCTTTACAGGGAGAAGACTCTTGGTCAGAGAAGGCTGGTGCACAAAGCGTACTTCCAGGGCTGGAAGGAACACCGACAGGTCTAGCAACAAGACCCAAAAAGGCTCAGCAGAGTGGAGGAGCTGCCATCCCAAGTCGGGAACATCCTCCGGAGGCATGAAACAGCCCTTCAGCTTTTCAGAGGCCATTTGCCTTATTCCAGTTGGGGAATAAAACTCCCCTTCACAGGGCAGTCCCTACAGCCTGCCATGCTCCGTCCTGCTGACCGACGTGCAGAGGAGGCCACAGGACAGAGCAGGGGACTCGACACGCCCGTGACATGCAGCTGTCAGTAACGCTGCTCGGCACTGCATGCTGTTAGTGCGGGCGAGCCCAGGCGCTCTCACATCACACACAAACGTTAATGAGCTGTCAGGTCACGCCTGGACTCATCCTGCTCCTGCATTCGTGCGGTGCCTGCCTGGCCTGACGCAGAGATCCTCTCAATGGGTGGTTTGGAGACGTGCAGCTGATCCCATTCGGCTTTCCAAATGTTTTCAGGAGGTTGGGGAGCAACTGCAGAGCTTGTGAACTGCTCGTTTTCCTGCTCTCCTCTGGCTTTGGTCATGTTAGCAGCACCTGCCTTCCTAGGAGTTCTCCCTCTGCTCTGCCTCTTCTGGCCCAGATCAGGACAGCCATCTACTTGGATTTCACGTGGTACTTCAGCTTTTAGCTCCTGTCCTTGCTCCACAACGAATCCCAACTGTTTTTTAGTGTCTGGGAAGACATCCTGCCGATCCAGGGCCGTGACAGAAGGTTCACACACAGGACTCAAAACCTTCTCATGCTTTGCGTGTACTTCTGGCAGATGCTCAGCCAGCTCCAGAGCCCAGAGCTCATCTAAAGCTGTTTCCACACTTCTGCCCTGAGAAGGAAGGGCTGAATTATCCCTGAATGCTCCCTGCTGGCCCGGGTCTTTAGCTATCTGCCCGTTCCCTTGACCATTTATTCCAGTATTTGAAATTGGGACACTTGAGATTTTGGGGTCTGTTCTCTGCTCCTTTTTCTCACTCGCTTTTGCCAACTCCAGGCCTTGTGCCTCCACCTCAGCAGACCTACACAGAAGCTCCACGCTGGAAGCTGGCACGGCCTGGGAAGCCTTTCTAGAAGAGTCAGGCTTTCTGCTCAGCCTAACCAAGCCTGCAGAGGTCAACTGCTCCCCACGAGCAGCAGAAGAGACGCGCGGAGGGGGCACGGGGACCATTTGTGGCAAAGAAGGCATGTGTGGAGGAGCAGCAGAATGCCCTGAAGCAGGCAGAGCTACAACGTGACTGCCTTCCCCAGCGTGGAGGACTGCTGAGGGGGCAGATGTTGGTGCTGCCAAGTCCCCGCTGTGACTCGGAGAAGGGCGTTTGGAAGAGGAAAGCACTGTTAAGCTGTGATGAGAGTAGCTGGAGTCTGCATCTGCTGAGTTGGGAACCAGTTCTGGGGAGGGCTCAGAAATCAGAGAGATAGTGGAACTAGTCTGCAAGAAAGGAGACAGAAGGAACAAGGAGAAAACATAGAAGAAAGGGGAAAAAAAGAAGCATGGTATACAGCATTGTAACAACTGTGACCTCCAAATCAAGGAGCCATGTCGATCCAGGGTCTTACATCAGAGAACGAAATATCAAAGAGCAGAACTAATGTGACAGCGTGCTGATCTTTGCATGAGATCACAGGATACGAAGCTCTACATCCATCAAGATCCTTTTTCTATGCTGCCCTCCTAAGCAACACCTCGTGTTCACCTACAGCTGTGACAGGGGCACGCGACAGCTGCCGGGAAGCCAGCAACAAACCCAGGAATGTCTGGACTGTGAGTAAAGGTCACATTAGCAACTTACTCACAGCCAGCCATGTAGACTTTACATTTCGAAGCTGAAAAAAGCAATCAATGAACAGAACAAACCCTGACATTCTTTTTCTTGATACACTAACAGCGTGCTGCAGTTGGTTACGTTCATGGCAATGAAAACAAAGCTTCGGGGCAAGCACAGCAAGAACAG
Organism: Cygnus atratus; assembly: GCF_013377495.2. NCBI lineage: Eukaryota > Metazoa > Chordata > Aves > Anseriformes > Anatidae > Cygnus > Cygnus atratus. Next base: position 4,148,170 of record NC_066378.1, read on the forward strand.
ATGACATGGGCTTTGTTCTTCCCACATCATTAATCTCACCTTGGACGTGACACACGCTGAATCTCAACAAGCCTGGCAGTCGCTCTATGCCCTTGTAAACTCTGCTTTGATTGTGGCCTAAGGGGAACAGGCTAATCTAGCCATCTCCACATTTACATTGTAACAAAATCAGTATTAATTTTAATCCAAAATACACTCTAACAAGAGTGACTGATACCAAGTTTTTGGTTCTCCTTGACTAGAGGGTGTTTTTTTAAAAAAAAAAAGATCACGGATCCTCCTTTCCCTGTTTCCAGTGGCTCCTGGCTGAGCTCTAGGAGACAAGTTGGCATTTCTCCCTTTCCTTAAAGAAAGGCAATCAGAACAGCGGGTTAGCCAGGCCAACTTCAGGCCAACGCTGTCCTGCCAGTTTTAAAAACCTAGCCTAAGGATTCCCACATCCGACAGCTATCAAGAGCTGCTCTGATTCTTCGCCATGCTTTCCAAAGAAGCTTTAAGAAGTTAGATGCTCACGTTCTCACATAGCAGGGCACACAACTTTCTAAGCCAGTGCACAGTATCTCAGTCTTTACTTACCTTTCTGGGACACTTGCCATGAATTGAAGGCTAAAATTAACCAGAACATGCACAAAATCTGCCAGAAGGTGGAAAAGACGTATCCCTTCAGCTGGCCTAAGCAGCTACCATCCCAAGGGGTCAGGAGATGGCAAGCGCACAGATCTGTGAAGTCACAGCAGTAGCACTACAGGGAGACCACTTGGAACGTGGTAGGGGACCACAATTCATCACAGGTTGCTCCTCATTTCAGGAGCACGGCCAGATGAGAAGAACTAGCAAGTACATTCCTCAGTCAAAATAACAAGTTTGCCAATATTGCCCTCCTCCCTGTATTTATACCCCCCAGATGTACCCATAAAAGCAACCAGTTTTTATGCTAAGGTTCATATTTACTCAGTTTCTAGACTTTCTAAAATTAAAGCCGGTCATTTTGACAGCAAGACTGTCATTTTGCTCAAAAGCAAGTATTTCCAGCCTATTAAAAACATACTAGCTCCAAATTCAGAGCAAGGTTGCACACACAGCAGTTCACAGCTAAAGGCAAGCACCTCACCACGCAGCAAGCAGGCATCGTATTACACAGGAATGGCAGAGGCTGAAAAACCAAGTGCATTAAGTAATCTCCATGGCCGCTGATGAGCTAGATAACCAAAAATCAAATGGATTCTGTAAGCAAAGAGAATGAGCAACTCATTAAAGTGAGAAAAATGATGATAAAATATATCAGTCTGTTACAGCAGCTTTTACCCTGGGGTGTGAGGGAAATTAAACATCAGTGCTGCCACCTCTCCCACCCCCATCTGCTGGAACTTGCAGTTGTACCAGCTCCAGCTAATTGCATACTGGACTGGGTTTTTCTGTCCTATTTCTTGCAGCCCCACGCAGGTCTGGCACTCGAACAACAGCCTTTCATCTTCCACTTTTAGGAAAGACTCCACTTCTCTCCCTTCCATCCTGCCACTGGAACAGACCACAAGTCCATTTTTACAGACACGCTAACACCACTAGTTGGCACAAATACGGGAGGTGAAAACAAACAAGAAGGACTGAAAGGAAAATGAAGCAACATGGAGAACAGGAAGAAGGAGAGCAGCTGTTAAAAGCAGCCATGGACAATATTAACACAGGGAAGTGATCACAGAAACCATGTTGTTGGTGCTTTAGGGGAAGAATATTCATATACAGATGTGCTCAACGCCTTCCAAAAATCCTAATGCTGTGTTTATAGAGCTCAAATCTTAAAATTTTGCTGCATTTCAGTTTGTTCTCAAAGTCCAACCAGAAACTAAGCCAAGAAGGAGGGCAGCATTACAGAAAGCAGCTAGACTGTCATGCAATTTTAATGGAGTTACACAAAGAATCTCAGGCCTTTTCCCAAGACTGCAAAGCATTTGAACACCCACACTCAGAAACGTCCCCTCTTTGTATCTTGAAAAAAAAAAAAAAAAGTCAATGCTGAGCAAGGGTATTCCCAGTTGCCAAGAGCTCACCAAGGAGCAAAAGGCTTGTGGCAACAACCACACCCTGAGCTTGTTTCTGAGCCCTGATAAAAACGGCAGGGGCACGAGGCCCTGGCACTCCCACAGCGTGTAGAAGGAGCAAGGCAAGGTATGCTGCCAGCAGCACAGGTGGAAACTCTCCGGCCTCCCAGTTGTGCCATTTTGCGAACAGATTGAACAGATAGCTGTGGATATCCTGCACTCTACCCCAGGACCTAATATGGAGAAAAAAGCAACAGGAAGGTGTCCTTGTTTGCAGTTGACTACATACAAACTACAGTAAGTCCAGAGCAAACAGTGAGTAACTCCTTCATTCTCACAAAATCGCGTACATGAGTCACAGACCACAGACTGAATTAAAGCCCAGCAAGTACAGGGCAAGTAAAGTCCCATGGAGCATGCATGCTCACTGCTGGGTTCTGAGCTCACACGCTTGGTCAAAACTCCGGGTATTGTAGGGATCTCCACGAAATCCACAGCACGCTTTGGAAGTACTCACACGAATGTGGCACAGAGAGAACGACCACCACAAATAACCACAGCAAAGCTGTGTTTGACTGTCCTGTTTACTTCTCACAAAGTGTTGCTCAGCTCTGTCTGCCTCAAACCTAAACTCATGGCAGGAGGAGATGGAGTTCAGCACAAGTGAGAAACACCAAGCATCAGCAGATCCCTGTGAGTTAGGGACTTGCTTAGGATTACAAAGCAAACTTACACGTACATGTAAGAAAGGCACACCCAATAATGACAACATACAGAATATGTTAGCTATTTGCTTCTCCACCTCAGAATAAATTCAAGCAAATAATTCAGTAAGGCTCTAAGCAAACCAGCTGAAAGTAGAAAGCAAGAACATTTTTGCTATGATTGTGGGTAAACGAAATAGCATGAAAACAAACTCCACAGTTAATCACCTAGCGTCAGAACAATAGCATACCTCTATGAATAAGAAATCTCTGCGTTTATAAGTCATCCAAGGATATATGCCAAAAACTTCATGTATCAAGATGACCACAGGCAAGTTACTCCCCTGCTTCTCCTATTATGGGATTTTCTATGTGCCACTCACGACTGAAGCACCGGTAGCGGTTCCTTTGCGATACAACTGGTTGACTTGTAAACACAATTCTGAATACTGTTTGCCATCCTCCACTCCCCAGGAAGCTCAGTCTTTAACCCTACTTTGAGCTGAACAAGTGACATTGTTTCAAGATGGGAATCTTTGAAGCCTCCAGCTGTTTGATGCAAGGGCTTCGGTGTTCATACCACACGCCTTTAAGCCCCTAACACACCCTCCTCAGGGAAAGCACATCAGGGTAAAAATGCACTCCAGAGGGGGCCATCCCATAGGACAGGAGAGCCTGGTCTCTGTCAATAAGCAGATGGTGTCCCATGCTCCCCTACTTCTTGTTAAGTTGCAGCACAGCAAAATAATTCACCCTGCACTGAGCAGTAACTGAGCTCATTATCTTTGCCAAACACAGACGAACTGCAGGATGGAAGGAAAAACAGACCCCAGAACTGCCTTACCCATGCCAGTGATGAGAATTTATAGAAGTCAAGAACCTACAGCAGCACACAAAGTGCAAATACCCCCAGAGGAACTTTCTCCCAGTAAGGATGAGAGGTAAAGAGGCCATTTGGGAGACCAAATAAGGTCAGCAGACACGGCCAACAGGCAAGAGAGTCTGGACATGGGGAGGGACAAGATGAAGCATAAGTTGTGAAGATGGGGCACCTTAAAGTCGGAGAGGGAGGCCATCAGCTCATCCAGTTCTCGTGTAGCTGAAGAAGCAGATATACGGGTCTGCTGTTGGCTGGCAGTGACGCGCTGGGGGCTGCTCACCTCACCTTGGCTCACAGTGATTGCAGGGCTGACAAGAAAAAAAGAATGCATTTAGGCACGGGGGAGCCCTCCTCGACTGAAAGTCCCACTGTCCCCCTAAAACAAGCACAGCACAGCAAGTTTCATCAGCACAGCCCACCCTGGCCAGCCGTCCCCCCACATCCAACCTCCACACGAAACAGGTCTCCTCTCTCTGCCACGTCTAACACAACTGTAGACGCACATACACCTCAGCCATGAAGGCACGGATTACAACCAAACATTTCTTTCACCAGACATTTGGGTATTTGTGACCAGCTATACATCCAAGTTCAACATGCTGCTAGTTACATGACACGTTATTTTTTCCATCCAGGAAGAGATGCAGCAGATAGAAGAGCACCAGCATCCTCATATGGCTGTCGAATTTCCCACCCTTCAGACAAATCCCATCTTCTGTCCGCCACTGCCCCGCAGCATCTGTCCCTCCCCTGCCTCACTACTCCCACGAGAGCCCGTCCAGCCCCAGGGAAGCCAGCAGTCCCCAAAACACCACTTACACTGGACTTGGCACTGAGCTCTCCAGCTCATCCAGCAGGCTCTCCACACTGGGACGCACATCCTCAATCCCACGCCCGCCATTCCGCTTTGGTTTTTCTTTTGTAGGGGGTGCAGCCTTCCCTCCCACAGAGCTGCTGCTCTCTGGGATGACATAGTGAGGTCCAGTCACGCCGGGCAGTGATGGGCTTCTGCTGGCCTCGTCTTTAGAAGGGAGGAGCAGAAAAGAGTAGTTCAGACGCATAGATCCATACACACATGCAGATCAGAGGGAGGAGCAACGAGCTGCCCGGAAACCTTGTGGAATTTTCATCTTTGAGGATATTCAGAACTTAAATGCACAAGGACTTGAGCAGCATAATCTAACTTTGAAACTGTGCAGTTAGAGCCAACTTTAAAATTGGCCCGAGTTTGAGTATGATGCTGGACCTCAAAAGGTCCCATCCATGCTAAATGAGTCTTTGATCAGGGCTGGGGGCATCTCCCTCAGAAGGGATGTTGGAAGGAGAAAGTAGGCTATTACTTTGGGAAGCAAACTATCTACTAATACCAAACGTCTTGCTACTCCTTACCTGCTGGGAAGCCACTTGGGGGATTATGTTGAACAGCATTCAGTTCCAGGAGAAGCCTGTCCAGTTCTGAGAGGTTGCTGCCCAGAGAGGTGCTGGTCATCGTGGGAGATGGTTCTGCAGACTTCTGCTTGTTTGGGAAACTAAAGATAAAAGGGAAGCACAAAACTTCTACTTCAAGATACAGCAGAAGAATGGAGGGAAATCTGTATTAGGTTGGTAGAGTTTACACGTGTACTGTATTATTTTCAAACTGGGGCTTTTAGATCCGTGGGGAAAGATGTGTGCTTTGTGAAGTGACTATCAACAGAGCTGCTGCTTAGCCACACCTCCAGTTTGCTCAGCCACATCTTCATTTGTCAGTTACAAAGAAATAGCACTGATAGACAGGGGCTTGGATTTTCAGGACCGCGTGCTGCACAGCCCTGTAGCAAAGAGTTAACTGTCTGCAGATCCAAGATGCACAGAACAGCAGCAGAACCATTAGCTGGCATACGGGAAAATTACTTGTTTCTGCTGACATCACAGCAAGCAGCAAATAACTCCTCTGAAACAAGGGGATGCAGGGCCAGTACAGACTGGAGAAGAGGCAAAGTACAAATCTCAAGCTAGCAACAAAAAGCCAAAAGCGGCAGGTTACATGGCAACCTTTTGCAGCACACAAGCTCTCTTTTTAAGTCCTCAAACCTTTAATCTGGGGAATTGTAACCAATTTATAAGGAAGTAATTTGAAAGCATTTTCCATCACATTAAACATGGGCCTTTAAAGTTTACCTACGCACAAGCATATATAAAGCACTAGCTGTAATTACTGCTTATCCTGTAAGGGTGATCCCACTTAGCTACGCACAATTGCAAGCTGTTTCAAAGCAAAACTGAGGACTCACGCAGTGTTTTTTACAGTAACTACACTGTAATAAAAGTCTTCCCATCGTCAATGGCAGGGAAATACTTTTCTCCTAGTTTTACAAACGGACAAATAACTCGTAATGCTCTAGAGGTTCTTATTGCATCAAAAAGATGCTGTCCAAATCCAAAAAGGGAATTTCTGTTTCCTGCACACTCCCAGATTCTGCTCAAAGTTAACACAAGACAGGCTTTATCACTCTGACACCTACTGCACCAGCGACAATTATGAAATTCCATAAAGGCAGTTCTTATCTCTCTTCAGACTGAAAACAAAGTCCACAAATGCCGTCTGAGGAGGGCGTACTGCATCCTGGCCCAAGCACACAAGCTGCAATTCAGACCAGAACCAGGCCATGCCAGGCCCTTTTACAGAAGGATTCAGGGCTCTAATTATCTTCATTTTGTACTAATTGCACGCAGCCCTCTGAAAAACTGCAGTTACTGCCTCTGTTGGGCCATCCCTGGTTACGCCTGGTTCTATCCAAAAGCAGTTCTGGTTGCAAGCAACTTTCTGCTCAGTAGGAAGAGCTAGGCGTGGTTAGAGCATGACACCAGTGAAACGCCACCGTAAAAAGGCACTGGGGACAGAGCGCGTTGCGTGGGGCCAGCAGAGACGAAGTTCTGACTGCCTCTTCCTCTCTCAGCCCCGTGTCAGCAGAACGTGCAGGCCTACCATAGAGGCTGCCCCGCCAACCTCTGAGCTGTCTTTGTGAGTATAGAACAGTAAGTAGTCGGTAGTAGTGACAGGGAAGCTCTAAAGCCATTGTTAGAAAATGTAAATTTACATGAAAATTCAAATCATCGTGCATCCTGCCAGGTGACGGGTAACTGAGTTCCCTGAGGCAACCGACTCAAAGGCCACCCACCTCCTCAAGAACTTTTGGGGCTGGATTTGGCACTTGTCCCTGGATTGCATCCTTCAACCCAATCCAGATCCAGTCCTGTCTGATGGATCCTTAACCTCTCCTACAGCTGAGCAAACTAAAGGCCCACATTAACCCTTGAAGCAGGTACGAAAGGTAACGCAGCCCCTTACAAACAAGGTAACAAAACCCAACACTGGGCAACAGAACATATACAAGGAGCAGAGCGTTTGTTTCCAGTTACAGAAGGCAGCTCGAGCTGTGAGTCAGGCTTCTCTCTTAACAGGGACAAGATACCTGTAGACGTGTTCCTCTTCACTGGCACGAGGAGAAGGAGAGCTGAGCCCGTCCCTAGGAACAGAGGCACTGGAGCTTTTGGTACTAGAGCTGTATATAGGCGACTGGGACTGAGGCTGCGGAAATGAGATTTGCGTTAGAAACAGAGAACGCCACACAAGTACACGCACTGCGCCGCAACCCCACACACCGCAGGAGAAAGCCCAGCAGCACAACAATTGTCTGTTACGCAGCCAAGCCAGCCTCCAGGAGAGGAGCTGCACCAGGGACAACCGCTCCCCACTTGCCTCGGACTTGCCTACGAGTTGCAGATCTGAGCTGGAAACCCCCAGTCTGCAAGACGGATGACTAACACTAATGTCACCACACTACCACTGCTGAAACGACAATGGGTTTTGAGTTCTTCTTCGCCATTTGTTCCGACTGGTTAGCTCTATTAAAAACCTCCACCTCCCCCCATTTCCCCACTCTGTGCCTATCCAACCTCATCCTCACGTCTCGCTATTCCTTCCCCTCATCTGTGTCCCTGAGAGGACTGCAGCAACCAAACACGCAGGCACCTTCCCCATCTCCATGGGCACGTGCTCACTTACCTGCTGGTGGACGTATCTGGATACGTTGGGCTGCCACTGGTCCAAGGGGTCGATCACAGTGCCATTTAGGGCCTCGCTGGAAGGCGGCGGGGGCACTGGAGGCGGCACAGCGATCTCCTGGTACGTGTGGTTTCCAGTTGGATAGGAGTACGGCGTTTCCTCCGTTAGAAACACTGGCCGCTTGGAGATATGTGAGGTGGTGGATTCCAGGTCTGCCAGTAAGGCGTCTGCAGGAAGGAAGGAAAAAAAAGTGAAAATCCTGGACAACAGCTTTTTCTCTTTCGCCTCGTTATTCAGGATGTCCACATCAGAAGGTCTTTGGGAAGAGTTTTCATCTAGGGTGATCTATTAAAGGCACTGTGAAACACTGCTGCAGTTCAGGGCTTCTGGTACAAAGAAAAACATCAAGGGGAACAGAGCAACCAGAAAAAACTCAGTCAGCCTCAGATTTTTGTCTTAAATGGGAAGCCACCCAACACGAAGGACCCGCAGTCTGTCTGCGCCCTGCAGAAGAGCAGCCTAGGAGGAACCTGCCTAGAGATTGACCCGCAACAGGATATTGACAAAGGCTAATTACAGGCCCCACATCATCACCGAGTCATTTCACGTGGCCGCAGGCACTGCTTTCTGCAGGAAACAAGATCTCGGGAGGGGTTTTCTCCAGAGTTTCAGGCACTGCAAGAAGCACGCAACTTTCAAATTAGCCCATCAGCGCGGCAGCAGGACTACGTTCTTCGGCTTTCCTAACAAAAATCCCCCTCAGTACATCGCACGAACAGTTAACTGGTTTCCAGAGCCTGCCAGGTAAACGCAGTTTCTTCTCCTGGAAACAATTCTCAGCTTGCTGGGTGGAGCCTGCTCGCAAATTCCTGAAGAGAAGAGAAAAAACCTTCCATCCGCTAGAAACACCGGCGCTGGTGCCAGGCAGAGGAACCCACGTCACAAGGTTAGCACCTCTCGGAAACCTCAGAGCAGGGAAAACACTCCCCCCTCGCCGACGGGACGAGACAACCCACCTCTCTGGGTTTCTCCCCCCACACTCTCCTTTGCCTGTTGCGCGCCCCGCGCTCCTCTGCTGTGACTCACCGCAAATCCCAGCTCGTGGGGCGTCCGCCCTGTGAGCCACCCTGCGGGGAAACTCCCGCGAGTGACTGCAGGTCTGCACCGTGCACGTGTTCGGCAGAAAGCCCGGCTGGCCGGGTGCCCGCAGGCAGGAGCACACCTCTGCAGGGCTGCTTAGGGAGGAGCCGGCCCGCTAGGGACATGGGTGCCCTCCGGGACAAGGGCATCAGGACACACCTGGCGGCACCCGTGGGAGATGTGCGATTCAGCCAGACGCCAGGAAGAAAACTTTGGGAAACTTTTGGGAGGAGAAGCCCTTGGAAGCCCCCTTACTGGCACCGAACCTCCCTCTACTCGGTGCCAGACCCCGCTGCCTTCGTGCCCTTCAGGTGAGCAGGGCCTGCCTTTCTCCTCCCGTGCACAACAGGCGCCTCGACACTCAGGTTTTGGGGCTGAGGACCACGGTTGGGGACCCAGCCAGGGTCACAGGGATCCGGAGGCACCCGACAAGCTGCAGGGCACGCTGGCCCTAATGGCAGGCACCTGCCAGCTCCAAGCCCCTTCCGAGCAGAGCAGCCCACAGCAGCCAAGGCACTGGGCAGCCCTTCAGAAAACACGCTCGAGGGTCAAATGGAGGACGGCGTTATCGCGTTACAAGATGAGGAAGGTGCTGCTTTTACGCTCACGCTCTTCCACCAACCGAAGCGTCATAAAAGGGAAAAGAGAGAAAAGCAGCAGTCCTGCCCTCAGAGAACATAATGCAGCCAGCAGCAAATTAAATCCTGCGTTAAATTAACTCTGTGCACCAGTCGTTTAGCCAGAAAGACGCTCCAAAGCATTTAAGCCACGGGCATCCTCCTAGGGGGACCAAAATACCCCAGAATCGGATTCTCTGACGGGATACAAGCTTGCTGCAGCTGGGGAAAAATGAGTTTAGGCTTCTTTTTAAGCGAAAGAGGGGCTGGTGGACTCCCCAGGGGAAGGCACATACCTCACGGGGACCAAGGAGCCGCGATTCCTTGGAGCGGGCAGGTCCTGCGACGGGAGGTTTGGTGCACACAGCTCCAGAGCAGGGCTACCCAGGAAGGTGGGGTTTGTGCTGCTCCCCGCCAATGGCAGAGGCAAATCAAACTCCACCAGGAAGTAAAAATCCCGTGAGGGCGGACGGTTCCTCCAGCCCTCCAAGGGGGACCCCAAATCTCTTTGCCACCCTCCAGCCCCAGCCCTCGCTGCGGGGCAGACGGACGTAACCATCTCACCGCAAAATTCGCCTCCTCGGGCCAGCACCTCTGCCGAGTGAGCCACTGGACAGAAACCCAAGAAACCCGCTGCTTTTTCCTGACGGCACAGAGGAGTTCAGCTAAATGGAGCTTTTCACTCCGCCAAGCCTGCAGAAGAGGGGTCTGGAGCTGCCAGGAGCCCCGCGCCCCAGGCTGCGAAGGAGTTAAGGAGAAGACATCGCAGTTAATGATTAACTTCCCCCATGCCCTCCCCCTTCCAGACTTGAGCAAACAAGGCAGAGCGAGGAACAGGAAGCGGAGGGAGGAGAAAAGGCTGGGGAAGGAATCGCTGGCTTACTCCAACTGCCTCAACTTCCCAGCTGGGCCCGAGGCAGGAGCACACGGCCCCAGCAGACGCCAGTTCCCCACAGCACGGGGCCTTGCCCCATGCCCTCGCTCACGCCAACCCGCCCGGAGCCACCTCGCCACGCCGGGAAGCTCGTCCCCAGCCACGTTCCAAACCAGCCGGGGGGATTAACATCGAGGGGATCAACGTTTTGATGCCCACCCAGCATCGTGTCCCAAAGCACCGGGCACTCGTTTGGGATCCACTCACCTTTATAAGGCTATCGGAACGTAACGGGAGAGAAGGGAAGGGGGCAAAGAAGGGAGGTTTTTTTTTTTTAATTAATGGAATAAAGGCCCGTTGCTCCCTTCTGGCTTTCACAAAAGGACCACCGGGACCAGACAGCCCTCACCCGATGAGGTGTAACAAAGGAGCCGTGCCTCGCGCAGCGCCGTCACTGCGGTGCCTGCTCCATAAATAGAAATACTCAGTTCTTCAGCAGAAACAGTAAAGGCTCTATCGATTTCCTGGGGAATGAACCGGTCCCTCCCACGGTGGCTCCTGCGGCGCAGCGTTGCAGGAGGTGTAAAGCACCCGGCAGCCCCGCTCAGCCCCCAGCAGCGGGCTGGGTCCGCCAGCCGAGGGCGGGAGGCAGCCCGGTGGCGCAGCGGCAGCCGTCAGAGGGCACCACCACATCCTCACAAGGACGGAGCGATGAAACCGGGCAGCAAGGGCCAGCTTGGCACCGACCCCACCTCGCGTGGTCAGCCCTACAGGCAGGGGCCTGGCCCTACCGCAGGGGCACAAAACCCCGTGTGCTGCACCTCCCCAGCACACGCTGCGGCACCTCGGGGGCCACCGCCCAGCGCTCGAGCAGTGACCACACAGCACCTGCCGCAGCTTCATCGCTGCCCCAAACGGGCTCCAACGCAACCCGCAGGCACAAAGGTCAACTCGCAGGCACGTGGACGGAGCGGAACGGCACAATAATCTGGTTACCGGAGTGCAGAGGGCTCAGCCTAACTGCCAGCACGGCCTGGGCGCAGAGAAAGTTGTGTTTTACGCTATGTTAAAAGAGTGCTGCAGGGCGGGGAAAAACGAGGGATATGCGTCAAAACACCACCAGCCCCAACACTCCCGCACGGCATCGTCCACATGCTGCAGTGCCCCGGTACCCGGCCGAGCACCTGGCGGTGCTGCAGCACAGAATCAGTCCTCCTCCTCCTCCCCCCTCCGCGGAGCCACCCAAGCGCCGTGCTCAAGTGAAAGCACACTCAGGCCGAGGGCTGCTCAACCCACATCCTCCCCAGCACGGGAGGACGGCTGCCTTCACGTTCAAGTGGCTCTGCTGTACTGATTTTTCTGCGGAGGAGGGACAGTTCAAGACTCCACGCTTGGTGCCTTTCCTACTCCACAGCACTCCCAGGTATCTGAAGTCTGGGCACGTTAGCTCAGCCCTCCTCCCCTTCTGCAAAAAATCATTATTAAGTACGGGGTTCTCGGGATTCTGGCCTCCAAATCCCCCGCACAGCTCTGCATGTGCATTAGGTACAGACGAGGGGCACTTAATGCCGACTGCGTCGCTTCCAGCGCCTGCCGAAGCCCTGCCAGTCATTTTGCCTGGGACATTTCGCTTTTAGCTCTCAGTGCTCACCACAGCGCAGCTGTCTGTAGGGTTAGAGGACAGAGGAAAAGGGAGCTGCCGTCCACACACTGAACCGCTTCGAGGAATCCCTTCTTACGAAGGGGATCAGCAAGATGCAAGCGCAGGCCAACACCGTGGGGAAGTCCCACTCAGCAGGACAAGCTGCACCGAAAGGAGCGATCACCCCCCGAGCACCCAGCGCACATTCCTGCGCTATCTCCTCAGCCAGCGGCGCAGCTCCTCGGCATTCCCGGGGCTCCTCTGCTGGGTGCCAGCACTCGCCGTCCCCAGGAGCAGCCTCGTGTGCAGCCGTGGGTGCGCATTCCCAGCTTCCCACGTCCCAGCTCTGTCTGATACACAGCAGCGATGCCAGAGCAGGAGCACAACGCCGCTCGGAGGTAGGAACAGGGACAGATAACATGGGGACCCTTTGTACCGATGCTCACAGCAGCCCCCTTTTCTGTAAGTCTGAGCTGCACTTGGCCCCCTTCAATTGAGTGAAGTTATTAAAAAACATATTTACATGCATCTTCCCATGCACATCAGAGCGTGCTCTTTGTTCTCTCCCCTGTCCCCGTGCACATCACAAATGCTCCCACAGTTTAAGCGAGCAGTGAAGCAGAACACACCACGAACTAGTTCTGGAAAAACCTCCACGACAAGGCATCGGCAACTCACATTTGCCAGTCAGCAACAAGCAGCATTTAAGACTAATTTTAACTTGAGCAGTAAATTGTTTGCCACTGCGTTCATCAGCGGCGTAGGATTTTTATTTTTGAAGGGGAGGCCATCCATCCTACTTGTTCTCACCACCCAGTGACACTCACACCAACCTGCAGAGCACTAAGTGTAAAAAACCAAACCGCCAGCTGACTGCTGACGCCTTTCAGAAGCACACACCACTGCATGCACGTCACTCGCAGCCAATTTGCCAGCTACTTGCTAACTTTCCTGAAGCTACAAAATTAGACGTGAGAGAGAACTATCAACATAAATTTGCTTTGGTCTATTAAGGAGAAGCCTTCTGCTACTGAGTGTCCGGCGTAACTCAGCATGCTCAGCACGAAGATGACAGCGTTAGTGCCAGGAGAGAGCAAACTCCCTCCGGTTTCCATGTGGAGCTCCTCTCTCCCGAGAGCCGATGCCGAGCTATCAAGCCGTGCTGACACAGCAAGTCAGAGCACTGTCAATGCAGCAAGCAGATCAAAAGGGTGGCGGTCACATTTTCTTCTAGAGCTCATCTTCTGCTGGGAAGGAAATGGAAGCATGGCTGAGGCAGGATACCTCAAATGCCGCAGATATCAGCCGTTTGTTCTCAGCAGCTGAAAGCCACATCGGCACACCCAAACCGCACGCTGCCTGGAACTCCGCTTCTCGCACGGGACATCTGGAAAGCGAGCGGTGGCTGCAGGATCCCGGCTCCAGCAGCCACCGCGCAGAGCACATGCCTTCAGCGTCCAGCCACGGCGCGCCGCCTCCCCTCGCGGCTCCACCACGCTGTCAGGGCACCCCGACAGCCCGGGCACGGGCACAGGGTGAGATGTCTGAGCACAAAGTGCAGTACTTCCTCTGTGCAGCCGCAGGGACAGGTGTCTGCATCTCTCCTGCTTTTCTCCACGCCCCTGCGTATCCAAATAACCAGAGCCGCTCCAGGCTCTCCTGCCTTAGGCAGCAGCAGGTTTGCCAGTGAGCTGGCAAATAGAAAGCAAAAGAGCTGCAAGGACTGGTCTAAATGAGGCGATAACCGAGTCTCACTTGGCACAGGACAAATTGCAGACCCCTCATTTGCAGAATGACATGCCGTCCTCCAGCCACTTTTTCTTAACAGCTCTAAGATGCTGACTCCAGATCTCTGATTGCTGCTGCTGCCCTAAAAGAAGGGGGGGAGCTGCACACTCAGAACCGAGCCCTGAGCTCTCAAACTCACTCAGCAGGCTCCTCACAAAATCCCTGAATGCAAACTTTTAAAATCTCATTAGGCTGAAATGAGTCTTCTCTCCCCCAGCTCGCATGCAGGGAGACAGCTCAGGGCGGTAACCCAACCCTTGGCAAGCCAGTTTTACATTGTGAGTAACTGCAGAGGAATGGGGAGCTTGGGTATATTTATCCTATTAAGCAGCCTTTCAGAAGAAACATTTGCAGTGCTCAAAGAGCTGCATCCCGAAGACTTGCTGGAGCCTTGCAGCAGGACTTCTCACTGCCTTTGAGCTCGAGTCTGGAAGGGGGGGGGAGCCCCAGAAAGCAACGAAACAGAATTAACAGAAATAGGAAATCCATGAACAGGCGAATGCAGGCTTTAGCTTCCAGGTATAAGAAATGTACTAACAGGTTCTTACGGCATTATATCCTAGCCAATGTTTTAAAATGCCAAAAAGATCAGGAACTACAAAAGCAATAAAATCCAAGACTACATTCAGAGTCAGACCTGAAAATCTGGAAGCGTCGATAGATGCTCTTAAAATCCCAAAGTTCACGGGCTTACATAAATAGGAAGCGTGTAAAACAGGCTGGCTTCCTCTCGAAAACATTTTGAGAAGGAGACATTTAAAAGCTTTCCAAAATTTAGGCGTAACACTGAGAAGGTGGTTGGAACACAGGACGCGTAACAGCTCTCTGGTGGCACAGGGACATATTGTTGGGTAGGGCAGAACAATTCAAGACAAAGCTAAGTCATTTGCCAGTGCAGAGCAGCCAGTGGCATTTTTCCTTCACACTGTGTGGACCTGCCCAGAGGCAGTTACAGTGACATGGTCAAAAAAAAAACCACTCAGCCATGTCTGAATGCATGCCAGTGACGGAGGTTTACTCGAAGCCTTGCACTCTCCTCATCAAGGGAGCAGTGGACGCCGTGCCTCGGGTCCCAGGTGCGTTGCTCCCAAAGAGGAATGCCGGGACTAGTAGTGACACACGGCGTGGCCAGCTCTGGCAGGAGACAATAGGCACCAAAACCCCCAAAGCTCCTCTGTTCTCTGAAACACCACCCTCTCAGAACACGCAAAGCTATGTGCTTGGAGCCCTGACCTCCCGAACTGCGGACAAAACGAGGCATCCATCTAGCTGTCGTGCCCAGCTCCGCCAGGCTGCAGAGACAACCTCCACAAGAGCTCATCTCGTGATCCCTGCTTTCAACGTCACCTGGTGGCACAGCCGCCCCGAAGCCCTCCACATCCCGTGACTCGAGCAGGGGCAGGCAGAGCAGGTAGCTTGCCCCAGCCCAGCAGCCCACGCAGCCAGCTCCGACCACCAGCAGCAGACGCTTAAAGCCAGACAAGACACTGCCCTGGGATGTGGTCTACGCCGTCAGCTGCAGCAATGACTGTGGCTTCCTGCCCCAACCGCTGAGACCCAAGCAGAAAACTTTATTCCAGGGCTTGTGGCCAGCTAACTGCTCCTCACCGCCCCAGCACAGGGCGGTAGGAGCACGCAAGCACGGCCAGTTCAAGGGGATTTCGGTACCTGGGCATCTGTTACTGCTCGCCACGCATTTAGGGATGAGGTTTGAACCCTGCGAGTGCTCCGGCCGCACTTTCTGCAGAGCTGCCACCTGCACACGCTGCCGGCGGAGGGAAGGGCCCAGCCATCGCCACTTCCCCAGCACGCAGCCCCACGCTGCTCCCGGAGCTCGCTGTGCTGAAAGCCAGACGCTTCCGAAATTATTCCAGCTTAGTAACTCTGAGAAAGTTATTCTTTTTAGATAGATTCACTACATTTCTTGGAAGCGTAGCCCCGGCCACTCTACGACTTAAAACATTTCCTAAGAGCTGCCTAAAGAGAGCAATGCCAGAATTCAGCCCTTCTCTAGACTGTCAGACTAAAACTTCTGCCTGGGACAGGAAACCCTGGACCTCCACCTCCGAAGCTCAGGCCAGGACATGAAGTGACATCCAGCCCCGTCCTGCCATCAGCTGAAAGAAGCCGCCCATCCTCCTGTCCCATTCCCATGATTGTTCTGCGCCTCTGATGCAGACCGCAAAACCCACAGCCTGAAAAGGGAACATTCAGGCAAACTCCAACACTCTTAAGTCCTGGAGCCATCCCTCACTACTACCAGCCACTTTCCCCTGAGCCCACGCTGACATTTTATTCCGGCCTTGCAGCCCCAGGGCCATACGGTTCAACCAGCAGGGCTGCCAACACCGTGCAGGTACCGGGGCTGTGCTGCACACCTCAAATGGGCCACCCAGCTTAAGGGGCAGCTTTTGACACACACTACTCCATACCATAAAACTTTGATGAAAAGCCAACTCAGAATGCTAAGAGAAGGCAGTAAGCGAGCTTAGACCTTCCACAGCATCCCTCTGAGGGGCGCAGGCAGGAGAGCTGTCTGTGCGTTTGCTGGGAAAACAGAAAGGTCGCTGCGAGATCCTTCCTGGAACCGGCCACGCCACTTCCTTTCCAATTCACAGGAACATTTCACTGAAACGCCTAACTGCCCCGTAACCTCAGCCACGGGGCAGTTGTCAGCAGGCTGGCAGCGTGACGCTGCCAGCATCACGAGGGGCCACTAATTCCTGTGTGACCGAGCAGCGAGGCTTCCAAGGGCACGGGCAGAGGCTGCAGGGAGCAGCTGATACCGCAAGTCCCAGGGAACCAGAGCCGCTTCCCTGAGGGAGCAGCTCCCATCCACCTCTTGCCACCGCTGATGTGACAGGCGGGGAAATCCTCCCAGCGCTGGCTCCGCTCGCTCCCCAGGTTGGCAGGAAGGTGATGGCAGGAAGGTGACCTGCTCTTAACCAGGCCCGCAGGGCACGGGATCGTCATCGCAGCACGCAGGCTGACAGGCGGACGCTGCAACTGCCTCAAAGATCTGAGTCAGCACGGCTTCCTGGATGAAACAACGCCTAAAGTCCAAGCAGTGTGAAGGAACCACAAAAGATTTTCCTGTAGGACCAGAATTTTTCCATTTAGCTCTCGAACGCTCAATTAGAACCCAGCTCGGGCTGAGGGAAGGGAACCACCACCTACCAGAGGAATGCACAGTCATTCTGCCTTCCTCCAGCTTCCCTAGAAAAACCTCCACGCCCTTTCTGCTATCTCAGAACAGCTCAGAAGGGCGCCTCACATCATCTCTGGCATTAGCGAACACTTTGTAGAGGTTTTCACTTCACACAAACCAGACTTACCCTTAAAACTTTTTAACCCCCTGAAAATGCTAAGGCTATACTTCAGTGGAACCAGGCAGATCACGCGTGTGCTGACAGTAGTCAAGTCTCACAAGGCACATAACGATCAGAGGGAAATATTCCTCAGTATGTGTTTGTTGAGCATCCTCCCTCTGGAAGTGATTCGGGATTTAAGTATCTCCTTTCCGAAGGGATGTACTCGATGCTCCTGAAAAAGAAGGCTCAGGAAGGTTACCAGACCAACATCCAGAAGGAAATATGGCTTTGTGAATCCTGGATGTCCCTGGAACAGAACCTATTCCAGTCAAAATGCCACCAAAGGGAAGCCTTTCCAAATCCTTTAAACTATCCCAAGCTGTCCACTCCGTGGCTGGGGCTACCTCAGTAGGAAGCTCTCAACAGAAACACCAGGAGCAACAAGCTCTTACTGGCTCAGAGGATTTAAGGACACCTACAGCTACACAGGGCCATACAAACCCAGCCTGAGCTGCCCGCTGTGTTCCTCACGTACTGCCTCCAGAGAAGAGTGCTCGAGCCTACCAGCAACGCTGCGACATCTCCGGTTTCAGAGCTGCTCCCACCCAAAGGTGTGTCCTCCTATTTATTGCTCATTTCCAGAACTTTCTGGGGAGGGTGGGAGGGAAGAGTTATTTCCTGTCGTATACAGCATCCTCTTTTTAACAGCGTGGTTTTCCCCACACTTGAAGTGAAAGGAGCCATCTTATATTTACTTCCCTCTGTTTGAATTTACAGTCCTGAGCAGCAAACCGAGCTCGTCCCGGGAAAAAACACCCTTTGTTAAGACCTGGTGCCTCGGACTAAATTCATGCTCCGACCCACTAGGCAGTTGAATGTTTTCAGTTTCACAGCTACCAAAGGCTGCTGGGCACACCAGATCCCCAGCTACACAAGCCTTGGATGCCTCTGCACAGCAGCTCGCAGACAACCCCAGTTGGGTGAAGCTAAAAGAGAAAATAATCCCTCGCGTGGTTCCTCCCCGACTCCCTGCACTCTCAATCCGAGTCCCGAGCAACAGGAAATGATTACCAAACATGGATAAGCTCGGTCAAAAAATTCTTCCACTGCTCTACGAACAATCTTGAGGAAAAGTTTGGAAAGTTTGCGAGTCACAGCTCCGGCACATCCTGTGACCAGCGCACAAAAGCAGGGGGCAGAGCTAATCTCGTCGCTTGCACGCTGCCTTGGAGCACAAAGCCAGGCTCTGGCTTACTGAGCAGAGAAGCTGGAGATTGCACAAGAGATTTCTGCAGTACGTGAAACACTTCAGAGATTTAGCCAGATTTTACTCAGCGTTTGAGCTTGTGACCTCCAGTGATTCAGCTGCTCCTGACTGAAACACCACAGCCCTCAGACGATCGCCCTACCCGCAAGTTAAGGCGCTCAAGGCAGACCTGGAGGCCATTTTCAGCCACATTTCTCAGTCGCAGCAGTTGATAGCTCCACACCTTAAACCTAAGCCTCCGAGTGCCTCCATCTGATAGAACAGGCTGTGACCTGCAGCAACTACCAGCAACAAAGCCTGCAGCCACAGCACCCGAATTCCAACGGGGCTCAGCAAAGCAGGATCCTTACCATAACGCCCAAATCCCCTCGACAGCAGGAAAGTCATCTGCCCTGCAGAAACGGAGAAGTGATACGCAGCAGCTAACAGCCCAACATAACACGGCAAGTCCGTGTTATATCAGAATAGAAAGCAAGGCTGCCCTTCAGGCCCGAACTAAAAATACTTAAGTTGGAATTTCTCAGCCTGATTCCGCAGCCTGCGATGAGCCCCACCTGCTACCGAGTCTTTTGTCAGAATCCTCTCCTTTCAGAAGCAAATAAACCCGTGTTCCTACAGGTTGTTATAGTTAGCCCTAAGAACGATTAAAAGAAGCAACGATCTGCACAAATTAGAGAGTCTCCATCTCTCAGTACCAAATTGGAAACAGCTTTGGTCTCCAAGCAGGGTAAGTACAGCCTGACAGTCCTCTCCTAGCGTGGCTCTTCTTGTGCAAGATCTATTTCTGATCTCTGCCTGGGAGCAGACAGATCCTCAGGCATTCCCAGCAAGTCCCAGACGAAGGCATTAGCACACGGCCAGTACTGCCCTAGCTGTCCCTGCGAGGGAGGCGAGCTGGCTCAGACAGAGCTGAAGGACATGAGCTCTGCTACAACACGGCCCCGCTCGGGCTGAACAAGAGCGAAGTGGCACCCTGCCCTCCTTCGGTGGGAAGAGACTGGAACGAGTGTACGTGTCTTACACGAGTGACTAAGTAGGTACTACCAGTTCAGTTCTGACCCGGCCTGGGTTGCAGCCAACATCTCGGGTGGGAAAAAAAAAAAAATAAGAAAAATGAACTGCCAATGCACTAACCTTTAGCCCTCTGTCTACCCTGCTGCATGCAAAAAAGGGCAAGTAAAGCCTCCCCATACATGTCCTAAGAATTTTTATTCGCGGCTGGTTTCCTTCAGAAAGTTTCTAGAAACAGGGAACAACATTAAAAAAAAAAAAAAATCCAACAAGATCTGCTCTCCTCTGCCAAAACAAAAAAAATATTCATGAAAACCAAACAAGCAGCCACTGAGCTGACCCCTCAGGGACAATTTCCCAGGGCCAAGCCTCTGATCAAAATACCAAGTCCCTTGTACTCTGACAGGAAGAGGGGCTCAGCCAAGCCAGCAATCTGAGGAACCAGACCCTTCCTGCTACATCAGCAGGCAGCTACTCCACAAGGATCAGTAGGTCAAACGCAGCGCACACGGCCATTTTACAAACACCTACCAAGTCCAGTACAAGGGAGGCCTCCATTAAAGAGAGCAGGGAGTCCAAGGATGGGTACAGAAACCTCAGGAAACCAGATTTTAAAGTACAGCTCTGGCAAAGGGAAGGAGGAGAAGCTCAGGGACTTCTAGTCCTGTGGCTGTTCAGTCAGGCAAATGCTTGTGGGAACGAGTCCCAGTGGGCAGTAAGAGCATCAGAGCATTAGGAAATTTATCGTAGCCTGCAGTGCTGCCACCCCCAGCCAAGCTGCTCTCTTCAAGCCAGACACACCAGGTGGATGCCATATAGTGAATATCTTGGCAAAAGTCAATTTGCCCTCCCCGTGCAGGGAAAGGAAAGGTTCCCTCTACCTAGCCTTCTTCTTCCCTGGCAGCACGTGTATGTCTCCGCCAGCAGAAAACCTTTCCTCCTTCAGAAAGGATGTAACCAGACTGGGCAAACTGTTCTCAGGTCTTTCTGGGGAACTGTGCAAAGACAGCAGGCAAGAGGGAAACAAACTCCCTTCAGTCATGGGCTGGACACTGCTCAGCCCCAGACTACAGGACCTGGAGGAAACCACCGAGTGCAGAGGTGTGTGGCACCCAGCCGCTTCCCAGCAACTCTCCACACACCCACTGAAATGAGGGTGGACATTTTTAAATGCGTTTTTTAAAAGCCCCAGGTGGACTGTGTTTGGTTGAGATTTGCATACCTGTAAGCAGTCGGATCTGACTTGAACTCAGCATTGTTACAAGCAGCACTGAAGTGACAATATATGCCAATCTGGTAGCAGATAACTCTTCTCAGCAGGTTCTAAGCATTAGCCCCGTGCCATACGTGTTGGCACATCAGAAGAGCTTGAAAAAGGCAGTGGATTCCAAATCTGCAGGCAACGGCAACCCTCATTTGCTTGCACTTCAGGGCCCTCAGGTAGCAATGACAAATTTGTAAATTTGACCATTTAAAAGGACACCTTCCAACAGCTGTGGAGCACTTACCGCTCGCAGATCATAATTTGGGAACTGCTGATTCTACTCATCTGGGGAAGAAAAACATGTTACATCAGGGCTTACATGGGAACAGAGAACAATAGTTCCACTGGACAGTGAGCACCAGAGCTGAGGATACAGTTTCACAGGATGCAGAACGGCAAATTAACAGCTCGCCACTGCCAAAAATGGAGAGGTTTCGCTCCCTCTTCCAGACATGTGCTGCTGCCACTTACCTCTCTTGGCTCTGGCTTTTACAAGACCCCTCCATGAACCAATTTAACAGAATATACACCTCCCCCCCAAAAAAAAAAAAAAAAAAAAGAAAGACTTTCTGAGTTAAGAAAGTGAGATAAGCACAGGGGTCAGCAAAAAGGAAGGGGTATGTCCAAAGAGCCAGAGGATGCAGGAGATGGAAGGCATAAAATGAGGGAGGTAAGGCCACCCCCCTCCAGGGGCACTAGGCCACTACACCAAGCCAGGCCCAAGTGCCTGCAGGACTCACTTCAGAGCCAGCATCTCATTCAGCTAAAGATCACTATGACCAGATCCATCAGCATATGTAATGCTGTTGGACGCTGCCAGAGACAAAATACTGTCAGAGCTTGCACGTTCTAACTTAATTATCCCTCCTTTTTTTTTTTTTTTAAGTAACTGAAACAGGAAACCATGTGGACCCCATAACCAATAAAGGGAAGGATAAGATTTGCATGGTCATGCAAGAACAGGCATGAAGCTTAACGGAGGAAAAAAAAAAAAACAGCATCTTTTAAACTGTGGAAACCCTATCCAAGCAGCATAAACAGATCTGAATATAGACTCTTCCAGGCAAAGTGCCAATTAGAAAATTTGAGCCACACATAAAGATGATGAAATGAAGGAAAGAAATATAAGAACGAATTCTGAATTAATTACAAGCACGAGAAGCACAAATTCTGCCCACGAAATACAGAACCCCCGGCTACCAAAAGGAGGAGGCCAGCAGTTCGGAACGGGGACACTGAAGAGACACTGCAATCTTATCCCTGTTTAGTACAGCCTTATTGAGACACACCTAACCTGAAGGCTCTGAAATGGGAGACCATAACGCAGGCTTGACAGATCTTAGTCCTTCCAGAGAATATTTTTGCATACACTCCAACAACTTTCCCTTAGTAGGTAACAAGCGTATCTCCCATGAACATGAATGCAAAGAAAGTCCAACAGATGCAGATCTACCCTTAAAAAACAACCCGTGTCAAGTTGGAAAAGCCCATGCCTATAAGACGAAACAAAGTCCTAGCAAATATCAGATACTGAGGATGCCAAGTAAAAGCTTAGTATATGGAGATATAAATTAAGATGAGTTAAAAAGACTTGTTGGCTTGACTTGCCAACTATTCTGAGGGAAGATGCTCCCCTTTTCTTAAGAAATTAGTGTTTCTTGTCAAATATGGCATCTGGTTTAACTGGCTTTTTAAAAATTCAATTACCAAGAAAATGCTCTCAAAATGGTGGACCTCTCTTTTTAAAAAAAGTTTTCGTTTCTGTAAGGGCTCTCTGCAACAGAGTGGGAGCAGACTTGGAAGCAACGCCGACCTCTTTGCGAGCCAAAAAGTGTAAGTCATCATCAGGAACTGACTTTACACAAAGCACTGCCAAAAGCCCAATGTAAACTCACAGAGCAGGGCAAGGGGAAATGACAGCAAAATATTTAACATTTTTCAGTCATGTTGATCTTAGTACCACTTATAACTATAATAGGTAGAAAGTTTTAAAATGAAGCTTTCAATCTAATGAGCATTCTCCTAAAACCTCAAGATAATCCAAGTAATTACAGAGTGGGCAAGCAACATCTTTGAAAGAACCCCTAGAAAAGACCGCAGAGTACAAGGGTGCCATGAGCACATGGCTGACAATCTAATTAAAACAGCTTCTTTTTTATTTCAACAGCAGCCTCTGGGAATGAACGGAAGGAGGACAGTGTTGTAGAAATGAATGTGGGAACTGCCCCCCAGTTACTTTGGGAGAAGATGTGGGTGGCAACGTGATGGAGCTCGCTGATGGCTTGACAGCTCCACAGCTCTGCATTTTTTCAGCATGGGCAGAGGAATGTGGCTTAGGAGTTTCACAATGCCGTGCCCAAGAGCCACAGAAAGAAAAGAAATTGTTAAAGCCAGACAGAAAACTAACGTTTTTAGAACTAGAATATATTTTAACCAGTGAACTGAGAAGAGCTAGAGAATCTGTCTGAGGTTCCCCCTCTCTTCCTGCTGTGAGAAGATAGGCAACCTATCCTTCCACCTATCCTCTGCCATCAGGACAGAAGTAACAGTTACTACAATCTTGCTTGTTTCACCACCTGCAAGAGAAATAACAAGGATTTATTTTTACCAGAAGCAGTATTAACAAAGCAAACAAACGCCTGACAGCTTCTCCATCTCAGTGTTCTGCCCAGAATTTATTAGCCAAAGAAACACTTCATCCTACCAACGGAAGGCTGCTTTACTCGCAAGAGAACTCATGACTACAGAAAACTGCAATAAAAAACTGATAAAGGCAGAGTAGAAAGTAGATTTTGAGAGGTAGAAGATGAGTAAAAGAGACCCTTCTCCAGCGCTGACCAAAAATGGAAATGCCAGCAATACTGAAATAGAAGCAGCATGAGAATAAACTTCCCTTCATAGGTACGTGAAATGAATCCCTCTTCAAATTACTTTCTGAAAAAGGGTTTTCAGCGTGATCCCTAATTGGCCCTCCACTAATCCTAAGATACAAGTCACCCAACCGTTCCGAGAGAACTGGGGAAAGTATTTTGCACTCATTTACAGAAGTCAAGATTCCCAGCTCCTGCATTTCTGCCTCGCTGAAAATTAAGTTGACTTCCTTGTCTCAACTCATCACATTCCTGCCGTACCCTGAGGTAGGGCACAGTAGAAATTTGATTCTTTTCCCTATCAAGGTCCTAGATGCATACGTATTTTGTAAGCACAGGTACCTACACGTCACTATTGGGCACTTTGAAATTGAGCTGATCCCTCTTCAGAACCACAGCGGTGTTCACACCGCACAGAGGGACCAGGCTCAGTCACTTACACACTAAATTACACACGCACGAGGACACACACACACACCAGGGCAACTGTCCCCTCGCTGAGAGCAATATTCTACTCCCATCTCTGTGGCAAACCCAAGCTGAACTGCTCAAAGCAGCTGGAAAACAGACTAACTTCAACTGCTTCCCCCCCAAAATAGCAAATACAAAAAAAGGCTGTTTCTGCCAAGCAGCGCAGAATACACCGCATTCCATTTCATTAAAACAATTACTCAGAAGCCAGCCAAGAATTACATAAAGCTTCCTCCCCAGCCCCTTCTCTCCAGCCCTCCTCCCCAGTCCGCGGTGCGAGGACGGGGTCGCGGTGAGCGACAGCGGTGCGCAGGAGGCAGCGCCCAGCGCCTCGCATCGTGCCGGCTGTGCCACCCCAAAAAGGACATTTCCCAGAGCCAGGCAATGCCATCGGGGGACCCCAGCCGGCCCAAGCAGGGCTGCATTTCACACGACAAGCAGTGCCCCGGTGAGCTGTTCACGTAGCGTGCTCCCTCGTGTTCGATGGCAAATTGGCATCCAGCAAGTTGAGCCGTAACTTAGAGGAAAACGAAGGGTAACCTAACAGCTTTTGTCTCTGACTCACATGGCCACGGCTTCCAAGCACCATCCCGAGGCAGAAGGTGCTGGAGGCGCCAGATTTAAGCAATTAAGCAGCACAGGAGCAGCATGCCAGAGCAGCTGTGCTTGTGAGGCACTGCCCAAGGGACCCGCTCAGGACAGCCAAGCGGCAAACCTCAGAGTAAGCACCAGCAGGGCGGCCTGAACACGCCAAGTTTCGGGTTCTGAGAACCTGACTGACAAATTCATCCCAAGCTCCACGCGGCCCGGCCTGCCTGACAGCTCCGAGCTCCTCACGTTTCACAGCAGAAGTCGGAGGCAGCTTCTTGTGGCCAGCATCGCTCACCCACCCGCAGCCCTGAGCTGGCCGCTGATAAGAGATTTCATGACGTGGCTGAAATGGCATTTCACTCCCTCCCCCCGCGCTCCAGCTCTCTGCAGGGATCCTGTCTCACTGCCGGAGCTGCTCGCAGCCAGGCAGAATGGTTCCAGCTGTGTCTCACGCTGCCTAGCCAGACCTACGCGGCCCAAGAAACGTCTCCCATGTGAAAGGAGCAGGAGGCAGAGCTGCAGCCCGGCAGAGCTCTCCCCAGGCGTCTCACTCCCTCTGCCCCAAAGGGTTCGTTTGCTGGAGACAACCAAGAGCCCCATTACCTGGCAGTAAAACCAGGGGATGTGCAGTTAGCCTCAGGCCCCCTTGTCTGATGATCCAGTTCAAGTTAGTGGCTCCAACCTAAAAAGAAATCTTTTAATCGAGAAGCCTCGAGCTTGTTTAGACCCATGAAAGAGGGCAGAACAAGGGAGTACTAAACCCCCTACACCAGCAAATCACTTACAGCCCTCCTGCCCGTGACCTTTTCTACTTCTAGCTTTCTTTGCCCTCTCCTGCTATTAGAAAAACCCAACCTAAACACAGTCCCCGAGCCACCGCAAACTTCCCTACAGCAGGGGGTGAAGTTCTCTGCTCACCTTGCTCTTCAAGGATGGAAATAAAGCAAGGTCCTTCAGGGATCTAGTCAGACACGGGCTAATTCTGTCTGCCAGCTCAGTTTTGCGACAAAAACACGGCATCGCTTTATTCCAGGAGACCCCATACAGTTTGATTTATAGCTAAGCCATTTAAAGCACAATTCCCCATGCAAAGTGTCATTCAGAAAGTTCATTCCCTGGAGCGGCATTTACTTTTTTCAACGTTCTTTACATCATTTGCAAAACGTTAGAGGTTTAAACAATTGCAACGAGCAGTAAAAAGAACAAGAACTCCAGCTACACTCCAGTGCCTGCTGCCAGACACACTCAGCAGTGCCCCGCAAAGCCTTCGACACTGAACTCACACACAACAGGAACACGGCGAAAAGTGCCATGCCAAACTGCTTTTGAAGTCTTCCAACTGCCCCAGCCTCATTTAAATAACTCAGACTAAAGTTGCTCACGGCGCAGAGGCACGCCGCCGCAGGGAAAAGGAGTCGGGAACTAACACTGCAGGCTGCCTCCTGGGGCCTCCCACAAGTTCACTGGGATCCTCAGCTTGTAGTTTATCCTTAGATAAATTTCCCATGTAAATTCAGAATAATTACTGGCTGCTCCAAGAAAAAGCTGCATTTCTATGAGCAGAAAAAAAAGCTTACCAGATTCCTAAACAGTACAAGCATGTAACCTCAGGGACTCGAGCTCCTCTAACTGAAACATCAAAACCACCGAAGCTGTTCTCACTCCAGTTGCTGTTTCTACTTTGTTTGCTCTATGAAGATCTAAAAACGTACTTCAAAGTGTCCGAGTGCTCCAGAACCCTAGCACAGAGGAGAGAGCAGGGATTTTACCACGAGCCAATCAAGGGAGGCTGTCCCCAGCCATCCGGTTTGCGTGGCTCTGGTTCCATTTGCAGTGAGAATGAACATAAATGGGGAAAAAAAAGCACAAGTGATGTGACACAGTCATTACCCACCTCCTATTTTTATGCTATATCTTTAGCACACGACATTCTTTGAATGACTTCACGACATTTTGTGGTAAAGGGAAAGACTCGAGCAGAACTGCTGTGGGGAACTTGGAAGGGAAAGGAAATCTCTTCTCCCTGCTCACACGGCCTGTCATAACAGAGGCTGAAGAAAGGATGAGCAATCAGCAAGGCAGAGAGGGAACATAAACAGAGCTGAGAAGGGAAGAAAAACTTTTAAATCTAATCCAAACTTGCCATTGTATGCTTTTCCAGCAAGGGAAACAGGAGAAGCTTCAAAGAGTTACTATTCTGAGACACTCAGCTGGAAGCTATTTTAGAAACACGGCGATCTGCACAAACGTTAAGCACACTTTGCAGGTAGGGAGCTGTTACCCCGCTGCACGGACGGAGGAGCGATATGCCCACAGTCGGGGCAAGCTTCTGGAGCTGTAAATCGATCGTTACTTTATGCTGGATTAAACGTCAAGTGCAGCTCAAGGAGGTGGCCTCACCCAGTCCCCAGTCCCCTGCCCACGCCCTTATGTCAGGACCAGGATTTGTACAAACACGTGGCCAAAAAGGGCAAGGAGCGGATCTGGCTGAAAAGAAACCAATTAAAATAAGAATTTTCAGAGGAATCAGCTTGCTGATCCAGCCACGCGTGCAGTGGTTACGCTGACACAACCAAGGGAGATGGGGAAAAGCAGTGCTGCAGCCAGCACTTAGATCAGGCTAACCCAGTCTGAAATCACAACTTCCACGCTGTCCCCAATCCGTTTAGTTTCAACCCAAAAGGGAAGGAGCGGGGCCCCTCCTTGCTTCCACGCGGCACTGGCTCTACTTATCTTGCCGCGGGACGTGATAGCGCAGCTTACTGACCCCATGGCAAATCGTCTGCTCGGCTTGGGTGAGCGGGCGGGCGAACGGGCCGCTTCTCCAGCACACCCGCGATCCGAACCGATTCGCTCTGCAGCCCGATTACTCACTGAGTAAGCGGCAAGGACGCAAGAGATGGAGAAGCAGGAATCACCATTTTTGGCTGACTTCTGCATCTGAAACTAAACTGAAGGAGATGTGCAGCGAGACTTTGCAAACACTGAAAAACAAGAGCGGGGCCCAAAGGTCCCCACGGTTCCCCGCTTAGCGTTTTTATATGGAACAGCCCAGCAGTCATGGCATCCTGTACTCCTAGGGGTGTTACTAAACCTCAGTGAGTTAGGACGGGCCGGAACGAGCAAGAAACTCACTCCTTAAGCCCCATCTTCTCATCGTACGCTGTGGGAGCTTCCCACAGACAATGTCTCATTTTCAGGCAGCAGAAACAGAAGAACGTCTTCATTACCAGCTTCCGCAGCGCACAACGAGGGACACAGACAAGGACGGGGAGGCGCAGGCCGGGACACAGAGCGGGAAGCTGGGACCCGAGATCCCAGTCACTCACGGCCATTCCCCACCACCACTGAATCCAGAACCCGGCCTGGCCTCCTCCAAAGCCGCAGCAGAGCCTGGGTGTCGCAGCTAAGGCAGCAGTCCGATTCTACGAGACTCGTTCTGTGGCCATGGACTGTGTACTGCTCCCCCGCAGCTGCTGCACAGATTGGATTCGCGGAATTTATACACATCTGCTGCAGGGGATCAGAAAAACTGCTCTCGTGCAACCAGAAGTGCACTGTTCCTGCTTGTTCCTCGGCCAGGCTTCAGAGTTCTCCCTGTCACTGCGGAGTTTCGCAACATGTTCCACGCCATACAGGTCGAGGGAAAAGGGATGAGGAAAAAAGGGTCCAGAGAAATTGAGGTGCTCGGATTCCCCGGGAAAGAAGAGAGACAGAATTGAGTTTTCGAAGAGGTTACCCATTCCTTTCTCTGCTGGTAGAGATGGTGTCAGAGGATCAATTTTAACCAGGAGGGCAGCTGAACACTCGGGATAAGTTGACCTCTCCCAGCGAGAGACAAAGGAGCTAAAGACAGCGCGGAGTCCAGACTTTCCATGGAAATAGAGCAACAAGAAAAGAAGCCTCTCTCTGCATCGCACGCCGCTCGAGGCAGAGGACTCCCTGTCTGAGTTGCTCGGGACAATGAAGCCCCTGTCTCACGAGGGGTCAGAGCAGCTAAGAAGCTGAAACAAGTCAGAACCCCATTGTGCAGAGCATTAGTCCTGTTTACAGGCTTCTCGCCCAGCAGCAGGAACGGCTCAGGAACCTGAGCCAGGAGAAAGCCGAGGGACCTGGCAGCTTTGCCGGTGTTTCCTCCCCAGAAGAGGCACCGAGAGCACAGCCCCGTGGGGCACAGCCACCCCCGAGCGCTGGCAGAGACGGCAGGCAGGACCCCCCCTCCACGCTGCCACCAAAACTCAGCAGCAGGTTTGTCTGGAGAGGATTCAGCCCTGAAGAGAGAGTGGGTGACAGCTCCTGAAACAGAGGGAACACCTTCTGAAGTGAAAGCTCTTGTAGTGCTCAGTCTTTGTGCCCAGAATGCTTAAAGCCACGTCGCTAGACAAACATCCTCCGACAGGCAAATCTTCTACAACTGAGCAAGCACACCTAAAATAAGAAGCTCACAGACCGCTTTGCACGCACAGCCAAAACACTGCCATAAATATGTTCTTGCTAAACAGCAGAAACAACTTCTTTGTAAAACACCTCTCACGAGCTCTACTGAATGCTGTTTTGTTCTTGATTGCAAACTCCAGTTAAAAAAAAACAAGTCTGAGCTCCTCAAAAAAAATAAACAACCAAGCAGCAGACAAGCAAGAATTTCAAAGCCACCAAAAGAAAGCTGCTACAAGCGACACCATTTCTGTCTGGAGTTACCAAAGCTCTGAATAAATAAAGAAATAATGAAAATAAAACAACACTAAACAAAGACTTCACAGTAGCGTTTGCAAACAACTTCTTCCAAAAAAATAAAAGATGAAAGTTACTGAAGCTGTGAAATCCTTTCTCATCCTCAAAACCAAACCACTACAGCTTTTTGCTAGCTCTTGAAAATCAAGACGACGTACAAGAAGTAAAATTAATCTTTTGGCCCCCACAAAACTAAACAGTAACCATACTGGCCCCGCAGTAAATATACGAAGTTAAAAACAAGTAGGGAAAATGTGCTTAAAAGAAAAACACTGAAGGTCTTTTGTTTTTATTGAAAGAGAACTCCTTGAAGCTGTAAGAAAACATTCAAAGTCAAAAATCGAGCAGTATCTGACTACAGCAACTGCACAGCCTCCCTCCTCCCTCTCTCCCCAGGCCGGAGGCTTTGCAGGACAGCGACGTCTTCCCCCACGGCCAGCAGACCCCGCGGCCTGCTCGCACTCTGCTCAGACAAGGCAGCTCCACAGAACCAAGAATTCAACAGCTAATTCAAACTGCCTGAGGCAAACGTATAGGCTCGATCGCTGGCTTGCTGGAATTACAGCCCGTGACCACACAACTCCCCCTGGGAAAGCCCGGGAAGGGGCGATGCCCCCCGAGCCAGGATGTGTGCTCTGTAGGACTCGGCTCCACTCGGCGCCAATTCCCGGCGCGGCAGAACGACAAACTCATGCAGCAAGCTTCCTGTCAAACTCCAAGCACATCCGCACGGCGCGCTTCCTCCGAGACCGACGGAAGGCAATCTGCACAGGTCTGGTGGGCTGCCTGAATGCAGGGCTTCCTCCCCCCATCCCTACAGCGCGCCATCCCAGCTCCATCGGGAGCCAGCATTGGGCGCCCCGTGCCCCAACTACTCCCCTGGGGCAGAGCTCTGGAGCAGCTCCCCGCATGAACTGCGCACCCTAACACCACTTCTCCAATGCTGGCGGTGGGGAACAAAAAACAGACAGTTTTTTCAGTTCCAGACGAATCCCCAAAGCAACCCAAACCCTTCCTCACAGGGGTGAGAAAACCCACCCTGCCCAGCATAAAACCAAGATACTTCTGCATCTCCATTTTGCAGCGCAAAAGCGCATGCTGATCAACACCCCATCAGCTCCAGCCTCTGGAAGGGAGAGGGACAGCTAAAACATGTTTGTAAGTTTGGGGAGTTAGGGACACAGGCGTAACAGGCCCCGTGAGGCATTCCCTCGTGCCCAGCGCGTCTGTCAGCCTCCAGTTGTGTCCGCACCACACAGGGTCAGAAGCACCGTACAGGAGTATTTATCTCGGCTCATTTTACACAGCATCAGCTCCAAACCCACGAGGCACATTCGCTCAGGTTCAATGCTAAACTACTCCGGGGCCAAAAGCAGCCCTGGCAGCAGCACATCTACGTGTGCGTGGCATCGTGCCCGAACCATCGAGCCCTGCAGGACCAGCCTGGCTACGGCTGGAGCCAGCACAGCCGTCTGGATCCATGGCATGGTTAATCCACAACTCGGATAATCCACCCAGAGATAACGAGGGATGAAAACAAACAACACTCACTTCGGTTCAAAATGTGACTTGTTTCAGAGCTGTATCAGCACAGCCTTGCTGCCTTAATTATGCATCCCAAGGTGAGCGCCTTTAGAAAAACAAGTGAGCGATTTGCGGACTAACAACAATTGGCAAAGGGAAAATAGGTGGCGTGATCTTTTACAGTGAGTTCTGCAGGCCAAAGAAATTATCTCAGAAAGAAATGTTCCACTTTTCTTGCTCAACTGATTACTGTTAAGATAGTCAGATCTCGTCCAATGTGAAAGGCTGCACAAAAATTGAGAAAGACCTGGTGTGACCATGACTTGATAAAAAAAAGTTGCTGAGATGAGAAGTTCTATTTCAAAAATTAGATTAGAACTTTCACTTTTGATGGCAGTAACGTTCAACACCGCAGAGGAACGCACAAATTCAGACCTTCTCCAATTTATTCTTTGCAGCTCACTTCTAATCCTCCCACAGAGCAAAGAAAAAAAACGTGCTGAAGCTGCAGCAGCCGATCTGGCCAACTGGAAAGCCACCCAGCTCCCGTGAATTTAAGGAATGCAACAATTGCAGCTGGTAGGGCACAGCTCTGGTGGCCGGTCGGAGCACGTTGGCGGGACGCGAGCCGTGCCTACGCGACGCTCCGTGCGGGCTCACCTCGACGGGCCGCTCGGCAAGGCAGCCCCAGCTGCGCGGGTCCTGTCCTGACTGGCCACGCATTCCTCAGCGCGCTACAAACACGATGTGGGAGCAGCACCAAGAGATAACTGTGCTGAGGGGTGGGAGAAATGGCAAACGGATCCGCCTTGGCTGAAGCACACGGCGGCTGCCGGCGGGAGCGCGGCGGGCACCCAACGGCTGTGCCACCAGCCAGCGCGCCCGGGCTGGGGCTGAGGTTTCGCCCCGCCAGGAGGAATTCCTGCTCAGCAGCTGAGGGCCTCCCGGCCGCCCTGGTCCCCTCGCCAGCCCCCTTCAGGGCCCTTTTTATGGGGGTGTGAGCCCCGGCTCTACGGCGGCAGCACACCGCGAGGCTCTGGCTGCTGCAGCAGGGCAGCGACCCTCCTGCGGTGCATCCTCCCAGGAGGGCTGCTTCCCGCTGCGGGGGGGCCGCAGGTAACGGGGCTCGGCCGGTCTCGGCGGCTGCACGAGGGGAACTCGGCCGCCCTCACGGCCCCCAGAGCACGGAGGGGATCCCACGGGGGGAGCCGGGGGACAGCGGGGTGAAGCCGAGCTCCGAGCGGGACCGGGGGCCCTGAGGGGGCCTTAAGGGACCCTGAAGGGTCTTGGGGTGCCCTGAGGGGGCTCCCCCCGGCCCAAACACCGCCGGGCGCCGCGCAGGGACTCACCCAGGTCGTCCATGGTGCCGCCGCCGCCGCTCCCGCCCCGCCGCCGCCGCCCGCTCTCCTCAGCGCCTCGCAACTTTCCCGCCCCGCCCCTGCGCGCCCCCGAGGCCGCCTCCGCGCGGCCCCGACACCGCCTCGGCGCGCGTGCCCGCGGTCGCCCCCTGCCGGCGGGAGCGGGCGCGGCCCCGGCCCCCTCAGCCCCCTTAGGCCGCCCGGTTCTCGTCAGGAAGGGCCGCAGTGAGAGCCGTGGTGAGGGGCCTGGGCGCAGCCCCGGTGCCCGTAAGCTGACAGCAGCCCCCAGGGGACCCGTGCCAGGCCTCACCCGCGCCCGGCACCCCTCAGGAAGCCACGGCCCCACCCTGTGCGTCACCTCAACACCAGGACCTTGCCTGACACCCCCTCACTGGTCCCGCAGCAAGGTTTAAGACACGATGTGAAGGGACTTGTATGCCTTATGTACATAAATGTGCCTCCCGCACTACGTGAGAGGGGCTTGTGCTCAGCATCTGTCGCTGCTTTTCCACGACTGAGCAGCAATAACTTCGGGATGTGTCCCCTCGGGTTGAACGATGTGCACCACTGGCATCATTTGCTGGTAGCGCAGCAGAACTGGGGCGGTCAGGATCAGGCCCCCTCCCGTGATCCGTGCTTCTTCCAGCAGCAAGCGGCAGGCAGCGGTCTTGGCTTGGGTTGTACCTCTACCTCTGCGTGAATAAAGTTTCCGCTGTGCTCTGTTTGCATTGTAGCCTGGTACGCAATGTTCATCACCAGCTTCCTACCGGATCCTTTGTGAGTGTGGCAGTGAGTGCAAATCAACAAAATGAAACAAAACAAAACAGCTTTTTTTCTGTTTCAGGGCAAAAATGAACTTCTCATAGGGATACATGCAGAAGAAATAGGTTGTGTCCAAGCGGCTTAATGTAAAGACAAGGAGTCTCTGCCCCTAAAGCTTCTCCCTGTGGCTTAAGCACTGCTGTGGAAGGGTGGCTGAGGTGGAAGGCAGAGCTATCGTACAAGGGACATGATCCTCCAGTTGTTCGGCTTTTAAACCAAGCCTATTCTCATTGCACTTGTCATACCCAGGTGCTGTTTACAGCTGAATTCTTTTTCACACCCTAACATTTCCTACCCAAAATTGGTAGTCCCCTACCCTCCTGTGGTTTCCCAGTGAGAAGGGCAGGTTAAAACCCAAGCCGCTACAACAGCTGCTCAGAGGGGTGGCCTCAAGCAAAACCCACCCAATGTTCACCATCCTCTGTCCTTCCTAGTGCCCTGTAACTCCTGTTTGCTCCCCATCTACCTGCTCTCTACCTCTGAAACGCTCCTGGACTTGTGAACATCTGCTTGATGTTCAAGCCCTGTGCACGCACAGCTGCAGTTCCCTGGGGACAGCCACCCCAGCAAACTCTTCCCCAGCAGGGCAGCACCCAAGGTTTGCCCAGAGACAGCTGGTGGGACCGAGGGGGAAGCTATGTGGGGTGCAGCTGCAGCCCTCATAGCTGCTGCTACTGGGGAAGTGCTGGGGAACGAAGGCACGTCATGCGTCAGAGAAGTATGCAGTGCTTCTTCTTGCATGCTGCCCCGCGACTACAACACGGTACGACTCAATCCTTATCTTTCACAGAAGTTGTGACAAGAAATTGTTGTTCTCATTTACAGATGGGAAACAGGGCTGGGAGCCGGAAATAAAGTCATACAATGAGTCAACGTGAATTTAAGGCTGGACTTCAGGACTTCCTGCCTCCACACAGCCCAGGTGTTCAGGGTGCTTGCTCAAGGCATCTTTCCCCTCATCAAAGTGTAGCCAACCAGCTATGGACCGGCCCCACAACTCTTCGGGGGGGGCTTAACCCACTGGCCTCCACACACTCGGCACTCAGAAACTGTATGGATTAAATCTCCGCCTGCCCACTTGGGGTCAGTAATCTCAGACTGGAGAAATCCAAACTCATTTCCTAAGAGGTGTTATGAAAAGCACCAGGCTAAATTTTTTTCAGAGAAGAACAGATACGAAGCTACAAGACTTGTAAGGCATATTTAGAGCCTACCTGTGCACTTTAGAGAGTGACTTGAAACTGCAGAGTGAAGAGAATAACTGAATTGCAGCGCGTCCTCTGTGCTGTGCCACAGGGGCATCATGCAAGGGGACGTGACTCTTTCTTCGGGTGGACACAGAAGGAAAATTCGGGCAGAGCCTCAAGCCTGAAGGTTTCCATTAGCTTAGGGCAACAGCAGCACACTTCAACATGCGGCTCTCTCATGCAAGGTCCAACTTCACGCTTGGTGGAAGGACCTCGTACAGCAAATGGAGCAAACGACTTCTAGCACAGGGTGGGGGACATGGCTTGGCGATACTGGATGAAGGAACCACTCGGGGGGCATCGTCGCAGATAGTTCTGTTAGACGGAAAGAGAATCAGTCAAGGAATAGATAAGACACTTATCAACCAACCTTGCTTATATGAACCAAGCGAGTACATGAACTGCATTACTCATTGTCAACTACACACGACTTCGGTGCTTATTGCTGTGCCTCATTCTGACAAAGGGTGACGGCACCCCATCGCTTCGGGTTTTATTTCGAATGGATATTGCGGGTAACGGAGTGCAAACAGGGGACAAATGCCATCTAGGAGGTTTCACTGTCATTCTTCAGTCACCATTGTGTATAACACCCCAGCCCAGCTGACATTACAAACCTGATAAAGAGGGAATATCAATGTCTGCTACTAATTTTCCTACTCTGCCTTGTTATAAACAACCGCCTAACCCAGGGTCGTCCAGGCAGGGTACGCGCACCCGGATGGCACATGTGGCCATACAAAGAGCTTCAGAGGTAACTGGCCGCAGCATAAACCACGTTGAACGAACACAAAAAGACAGAGGGCAGCTGCTTCCCACTGTGGCAGAGATTCGGCCAAGGAAGCTGGTGTTTGGTGGTCACAGGTCCCCTCTGTGGGGTGTGCTTAGGTGTTAGACAACAGCGGTGGCTTAGAAATGGACAGGGTTTATTTAACTTAGAGGGTAGAAATGGATGGGGTTTTCATAGAGGGTTTGGGGTTTACACCAAAGCGAGCAGCTGCTTTTTGCAGAGCAAAGGACCGGGAGCTCTTTGGCAAGGACGAGCCATTTTTTGAGGCAAAGACTGTCACTGGGTATACACAAACTGGCATACATTGAGGGAAAAAAACTTGGACTCTAGCGCAGACGCTGCGACCGCGGCTCCCACTTCTGCACGCTAGGCACCCCCCAACTCAGTCTATTCTTTCACACCCAAACTCAGTCTCCGTAGAGACTGTCAAAAATTGCCAATGCCGACTATATTTCAAGTCGTCACGGCGGGGTATTGGGAAAAGTTTTCAATTAGCAATAATCGCGCCTCGGATTAACCTCATTGGCTACGATACTGCCACTGCGCAAAGCTGGCCCCCTTCTCCAGCCGCCACCACCCCTCGCCCCGGGGCCGCCTCCGCGGTCACGGCGAGCCCCCCGCCGCCGCCCCCCCGCCCGTCCCGGTGCCCCCCATCTTCCCCGCGCCCTCCGGTGCCCCCCGATCCCTCCCCGGGAGGGGGGCTCCCCGTTTTCACCCCCCGTACCGAGAGGCGGGGCGGCCGAGGGGCTTGCTGGGAAGGGGCATGCAAATTTGGTGTGACGTCACTTGGCGCGCCCCGCCGTGGCGCGGGATCCCCCGCCCTTTGCGCGTGGAGGCAGGGCGGGGACGGAGGCAGGGAGGGGACGGAGGCTGAATGGGAATGGAGGCAGGGAAGGGGTGGAGGCTGAATAGGGATGGAGGCTGAGTGGGAACGGAGGCGGAATGGAGACGGAGGCAGGGCGGGGATGGAGGCTGAGCGAATATGGAGGCTGAATAGTAACCGAGGCTAAATAGGGATGGAGGCTACAGCCTCCCCCTCTTTTTTCCGTTCTACTTTTTAACCAGCTCACAGCAGCCTCCGGAGAGGCCCTCAAAAATTGCCGATGCCGACTGTATTTCAAGTCGTCATGGCGGGGTATTGGGAAAAGTTTTCAATCAGCAATAATCGCGCCTCGGGTTCACCTCATCGGCTACGATACTGCCACTGCGCAAAGCTGGCGGTCCTCCCCCCCGCAGCCTCCACCCCGCCGCCGCCCCCCCGCCAAGCTCAGAGCGCGCCCCCGCCGCCCCCCCGCGCGTCCCCGCCGCGCGCACCCCCTGCCCCGCCGTGCCCGCGTCCTGAGCCCCCGCTGGGGGGAACGGGAGGGACACGGGGCAGGAGGGAGGCTGGAGGGGCCGGGAGGCCCGCGGGGGGTGCTGGGAGGGCGGTATGGTAATGAGGGGGGACTCGCCCCTTTCCTGGGCAAAAAGGAAGAAAATCCGCCGGGTTTTGCCAAAAACCACCAGTTTCCTCTCAAGGGGAGGCTCCTTGCAGAGGACAACACACGAGACCAAGCGCGCCGTTGGGTGCCTGGCTGCCCTCCCTCAGCACCGTGCACCGAGGAACCGGGGGGCTCCGTGCCCCTCGTGCCACCGCTCCTGCCGTCACCTCGGCTCCGCAGGCCAGCAGCAGCCTGCCCAGGCACGGCACGACGTGGCACGGCGGCTGGCCAGACCTAACGCCAACAAAAAAGCTGCACGACCACCACGTGGAGCAAGCCCCTCGGTGGCAAAACGTTGACTGTTGAAGGGGTTCAGGGCTCGGGCTGTGCCCAGGGCGAGGTGCAAGCGGCTGAAAAAATATAACGGCCCCTCACGTCTCTTCCACACGTACTCTGGGAGGTGTACAGAGACCGCTTGTCACGTGCTGACCTCTGGGGTTTGGCCTGGCCACGTTCATCCCACACACCGGACCAGACTGGCGTCTGTCTGCCCTTGGTGCCATGGTCTGTTTCCACATCTCTCACCCAGACTTTTTCCTGTCGTTCCAACTATAACCATCAGGACCACCAGCCTGGCTCACTTCGGCCAGCACCGAGTGGAGGCACCAAGGGCACGAGAGCGGGGCCGACATGTCGTCCCCGTGTCCCCTCACACTCCAACCAGGCACATCTCCCCGCCGAGGTGTCCTTAACCACCCCCAGTGGACTTGTCTTCCATTATTTGTTCAGCCACATTCTGAGGCTAAAACCTGCCACGTTAGCAGCAGTGAACGGAAAATGCAGGCTTTCATAAGGACACGGACCTACAAAACCTTACCTACTACTTACATTTGCATCAACTCTGATTTTATTCTCCTATGCTTCCTGAGGGCAGCGCGCAGCGTTTGCCAACGCACCACTCTCGGGAAGGTGGGCGATTTGTTTCCTTGAAGCATGGGAGTTGTAGTGTTTCCTCGGGCTTGGTCTCCTGCGAACTACATTTCCCAGCAAACTCCTCTTCCGCGGGCCTCGGGAGGTCGGCAGGGCAGCGCTATGAGGGGTAAGTTTTGGGCATTATTCGCCGTAACGTGTTATATTTCCCTGGCTGTGCGCACCGTGCCCACCGCCCCTCTCCCGTCACCGTGCCATTGTTACAGCAGAACAGGCTCGAGTGACACGGCTCTGGATTTCTGGCCTGGAGAAAGCTGTCCTCTGCCTACACTGTTCTCTTCCTGCGGAGCTTTTGGATGTGTGTTAGAAAACGAACCCTAGCCTTGGACCTTGGTAGGTACGTGTACGGAGCATTACATAAGTGTGGTTGGGTTTTGGTGTGCGTTGTTTTTTTTGTTTGTTTGTTTTTGTTTTTGTTATTTTTTATTTTATTATTATATTTATTTATTTATTATTTCATTATTTATTTTTTTAAAATCTGAGCCCTTTGATATTGACAGCAGCCTTGCATTTCACAGGAAGCGTTCAGTCCTTTATAAGTTTCTCTTTGACTTCCATGCTTCAGAGCCTCCCTCAACTGTATGTGCTGTTCTTGCTGCTGGGCCCACCGCTGCCTTCTCTCTCCTGTGGGTCACCCTATATTATATCTCCATTTCATTCCCCCCTCAAAACACTTCCTTCTGAGAGATCTTTTGACTATAAGGGGCAGGGATGGAGAATTTTCATCAGTTAAAGCAATTTAATCACCATCAAACTGGCTTAGCAGTCTTCTGAGAGCATCATGACAGGATTTTTTCTCAAAGCAAGTTACAGTTTATTGGGAAACTTTGTCCCTTCTAATTAATATGGAAAATTAAACCTGTTCAGAAGGAAGGCCTGACACTACTCTTGCTAAACAACAAAAGGCAAAAATCATCATGAACATAATCCTCTGCTTTGATATAAAAAAGAATTCAGGACTATAGGGGAAGGCTTTCCAGAATAAGCCTGCACGTGATGCTTAGATTCAGCCCTGATATCAGTCAGCCCTGAAAAACACTGGCATGGCCGCTCTGTCAGGGCGTTGGTGATTTCAGTCTGATTTACTGGGGTATGGTGCCATGGCCCTGAGTCCAGGCAGCCCTCCTTGTAATTCGACTGAGGATGAAGTGCTGGAGATTAACTGAGACAAATTTACTGTTTGCCACCAGCATCTATTTAGTATCAAAGTACTTCCAGCTGAACATCCAGACTTTCGGTGTATTCAGATATTGCTCCACTTACTGTAAGAATTGGTACTTGAGGGAGACTGGGGACTTGAGGCAAAGCAACTCAGACGGAGCAGGAATCTAAAAACCAGCCAGGCTCTGAAGCTCAGGCCCCTGGAAGGAGCAAGCTGCCTGCCTTGCAGACAAACAAGCTTGCTACTTGAAGAGCTTTCTCAGAGCTGCCACAGGTCTCACAGGCAAGTTGCCGGTAGGCAGCCTTTAAGGAACTGCCCCCATACTGCAACAGCTCAGCTGTGAGGTGCTCGGTGCCCTCCTCCAACTGCCTTTAACACCCTCACACCTTCAGCACTCCTCTGCTACCCTCTGTGAAAGGGACACGCAAACACTGTCCTTGCACGGTGGGGTTTACCTAACAGCTCCAAAGTAATTCTGATTTTGTTAGAAAAAAAGAGCAAAGAAAACTTATCAGCAACGTTTTCCAGAGAATCTCAAGAACATAGAATCAAGGATATGCTCCTTGCTTTCTTTTACCTGCCCTGTGTTGTTCTTGGCTTTTAGCTCAGCATGTTCTCTGCCAGGAGGTTGTCAGGAGGTTGCAGAGCCATCAGACTCCATCACCTCAGACACCACTCGGTGTCCAGGACCTCTCCAAACTTGGCTTTTGTGCCAGCCTGTCTTCCCCCGGATCCTGCGGAAGTAGAGGAGCTGCAGCATTTTGTTTCCAGCTCCAAGAAGCTCTTTGTAATGACCGGGGCTGGAATCTCGACTGAATCGGGGATCCCAGATTACCGCTCTGAAGGAGTCGGGCTCTACGCCAGGACAGACAGGCGGCCCATCCAGCACGCCGAGTTTGTTCGTAGCGCCAGCGCCCGGCAGCGATACTGGGCAAGGAACTTCGTGGGCTGGCCCCAGTTCTCCTCCCACCAGCCCAACACGGCACACCTGGTGCTGAGAGACTGGGAGAAGCTGGGAAAGCTTCACTGGTTGGTGACCCAGAACGTGGATGCCCTCCACACCAAAGCTGGGAGCCGGCGCGTGACAGAACTGCACGGCTGCACACACAGGTACCCCGCGGGGAGAGGAGGATGGCTAATGCTCTCGTGTCTCGTTCGGGGTGACCAACGTGTAAGTGCAGTGGTAGCTGCTGAAAAAGGAGGCAAAATGTAAAAGCACTACGTTAGTGGAGATGGTGTGCTCAAGGGTGGTTTTGTGCTGGGGTGAAGAGGATCATGCACCAGTGCTGCTCACAGAGCAGTGTTTAAGAAACACACACCACCCCAATTTTTGGAGTGCTGTTTGGATCGTGCTTAGAACCTACATCAGTCAGAACCTCCCATTTCCTTGCTGCAGTAAATATGCTCTTAGCAAAGGCAGGGAGATCACAAGGATGCAAAGGGTGTCCAGGGCTAAGCAGAGAGGGTAGTGCCAGAAATGCACAGGCTGGGCGTCTGGAGAGGAGCCATCACAGTCTGCCTGTGATCACCCAGAATTTCCTGATGAAAAAGCTCAGCCCTAACTGTGAGATGGGATGCATGGTAGGGTTTAAAGTGCTTAGCCTAGAGCATCCCCGCAAAGCAACAGCAGAAAGACAGCTCAGTGACCTTCACTATCTGTTAAATAACTGGGGGCAATGACAACAGACTTTCCAGGCTTCTAAGGAACAAGTTCCTGGCTCCGGAGCTTCAGCTGCATGAAGCTCTCTCTCCATTACAACTTTGCTCTGCATTTCAGGGTTTTCTGCCTGGGCTGTGGAGATCAAACCTTGCGCTCTGAGCTTCAGGAGCATTTTGAAGCTCTGAATCCTGCCTGGAAAGCTGAAGCACTCGGTGTGGCTCCGGATGGGGACGTCTTCCTGACGGATGAGCAGGTGCACAATTTCCAAGTCCCAGCTTGCAGTAAATGCGGCGGCATCCTGAAGCCCGACGTGACGTTCTTTGGAGACACGGTGAGCCGGGAAAAGGTGGATTTTGTGCACCAACGCCTGGCAGAGTCAGACTCCATGCTGGTGGCAGGATCCTCTATGCAGGTAACAAGGTCTTCCTCCCACACTGCATTCCTGTTTCTGTGCTACTCTGCTGGCAACAGTCCTTGGTCCCACAAATTAGGACTGCTGTTTGCCATCACCACAGCTATTTCAGAGCTTCTTGGTAATTTTTTTTTTCTGTTGTTGGGATTTAGCTGTACAGTTGTCGTGTTTGGGCTTCCCTGTAACTCCATGACCAGTCTCTGTCATGCTGCTGTAAATAACCCCAGTCACACTTCAGACCTCACTCTCCTGCCTCCTCCATCACTGCGTTGTAGGCTCGTGGTTGCCCATAAAGCCAGGATACTGACACAATTCAGTTCTGCAACATCACCACTGTGCTTTTTTTTTTTTCCTTGAATTTTTTAGCCTTTGCCAGCTTTCTAGGCCTCATGGAAAGCTGTGTGCAATACCAGATTTTAGGACTTCTAATTTCTAATTAAGCTTCTGAAGAAGAGAGCAGAAGTCTCTGTTTGCTGCTTAGGACTGTCCTTTGTATCACACCATGTTTTCTCTGTGAACCATATTTTATCTGTAAGATAAGGTGGTCTAGAAAACCCTGGTGTTTAACCTGTGAAAGCTTTTGGAATAGAGTTTGTGTAAGAGATTTTCCAGGAACATGTTCTATTACATTAAGAAAAACTACTCTAATGCTTTCCAGAAAGGCATAAAATGAAGGCTTGGCTGATTGCAATTCACGTCACTTTAGGATACTGGAGACAAATTCCGTGAGCTTGCACTTCTTAAGCACATAATCCTTTGTACAGGAATGATTGAAATGCCTTACATTCATTCTTGTAGTACCTAAGCTGGGCCATGTGAGAACCATCAAAGCAGAAGCATTTAAGTACCTATGATAACTAATAAAAACTGCTGCAGAGATTTACTAAAAGACAAGGATTTTCCCCTTCAATGTATATATTTTCTACAAAAATGGAAACCCTTCACTGATAAGAGGTCAAAAGCTGTTCTCTTCTGTGCACTCCTGAATGAAGAAACCTCCTACTTGAATTAAATGCAGTTGCATAAAACAGTGTGTATATACAGCCCCGTTTTCCTGCCAACAGCAACTACTTTACTTTCTTTAGACCTTTCTGTAGCTGTCCTTTGCCTATGCTGCTAATAATTCTGTCTGCTGGTATTCCTGCAGGTATACTCTGGTTACAGGTTTGCTCTTGTTGCTCGGGAGAAGCAGCTGCCTATTGCAATCCTTAACATCGGGCCCACAAG
Organism: Cygnus atratus; assembly: GCF_013377495.2. Taxonomy (NCBI): domain Eukaryota; kingdom Metazoa; phylum Chordata; class Aves; order Anseriformes; family Anatidae; genus Cygnus; species Cygnus atratus. The sequence continues at coordinate 4,190,031 of NC_066378.1, forward strand.
GTTAGACCACTTTGCATCCTTAAAACTGAATTCCCGCTGTGGAGAGCTGCTGCCTCTGATTGTTGCACACTGACCCAGCAAGCTGAGCATCAGCAGCTATCAGGAGTAAAAATATTTCTCCAAGGTGAGTGCCTTCCCTGGTCAGTCACCTTAAAGGGTAAGAAGATGGGTTTGAATATCCATTAAATGCTGCGACTGAGATGTACTGACTAAAAAGATGTTCCCACAATGTTCCCATCAAAGCCTGGCTACAAATTTTCATCTGCACCTGGTGTGCTCTGATGGGCCATGATGCTGCTTCCCGTGATCATAAACAGAAAGCATACTTGGTGCAAATGCTCCCAGAAAATTAGGCAAAGGAAACCAGAAAACCTGGCAATGTTGACTTCCAATCCAGTTGTCACAAACAGAAAACTACAGGGGATCAGGGGATCACATACAGATTCAGAGAACGTGATCAGTGCTGCTACCTTTGCACACAATTTTCTTTGTAACATACCAATTCACGAACGTTTCTCAAGTCACCATACTCTTACTGACGATTCGAAAGCTACGCCTGGTTGAATTGATCCAGCTGATCAAAACACTGCTCTTTTGAAATGTGGATAACGTAAATGTTCAATTCCATCAATAAAGCAGCTTCTTACCTCCACTCCTACAGGACTTACCATCTCAAAAGTGGAAAACTTCAATCTGAGGGGCATCTGTGAGATCCTTATGTGTGGCCCCTGATGACACCAGGAGAGGGCAGCAAGCATCGCACATGTCAACCTGACCAGTTGTTTTCTGCATTGACACCATCTCCACTTAACCAGGAAGGAGAATGATGATGAAAAAATGTCTTTTCTGCCTTACTTTGTCGTTGTAAACAGTGCCTTCTGTTTGCACTCACTGGGACAGGATAATCAGACGTGAGAACAAAACACTTTTTTTAATAGTTGTCCCAAGAGAAGAGTGAGGGGCAGGGAGTTTGACCAAGTAACTTGAGGTAGAATAGCAGAGGAGAGCAATGTGGAACACCACAGTATCAGCTGGAGGATCTGTTGTCATTAGTGGGCATGCAAAGAGGGTAAGGAGGCAAGAGGATTTGCAGTTGCCATTTTCAAAAAAAAAAAAAAAATGGCTAAAAAGAGAAGCTGAATAAGGATACTACTCTTGTAAGAAATGATTTGAAGGCACAGGCCACAAGGTTGATGTCTTTGAGCAAAGAGGGGAAGTCAGCGCTTCTCTCGACTGTCAGTTGACCAGTTAAACTGCTTACTATCTGAACGCTTTAAAAATGGAATATTGTTGAGATGCCAGAGGATTTACTTTAAGCTAATATCTGACCAGAGCTGCTTTCAGTGTGGCTGCTACCTTTTCTAGAATGCATTTTTTAAAGATGTTATTTAATTAATGAATAACTAAGTAGCGAATTAAAATTGTTTACATGACTGATACTATTTGCATTGCAATTTCCTCTCCCTCCTGTGATTTATTTAAGTACAGTCTCAATAGCCAGTTTAGATTCATTTTTTCCATTGCAAAAATGCAGGATGTAATTACTAACAGTTGATGAATTGAGAGAGAGATACAATTAAATCTGCACAATAGGTTTCCCTCAGGACTGAGCTCGAGCTATTCACAGATGTGATTCTGCACACTCCTAACAGATCTGTCACTACTGGGTAGCCGTGTTTTGGTAATCCTTAAGGTGGTAGCTTAACACATTATAACATATGTGGAGAATCTTGCCCAGACTAGAACATTACATTTTTGACCCAGCCTTCCATATGAATCTACCACTCCCCTCATGGCTACAAGGGAGTGTAATTGTCATTCCAAATGCCCCAATCCCACTCCTCACATAACATGTCCTATATGAATGATTTTGACAAGAACTTTTTTGGAAGAAAGAGTGCCAGAGTCATTTACTAAAAGGGCAGTAACAAAGCAAGGAGATCTGTCCACACGATGCAAAATTCTTGGGTTTGTTGTTGCCACTTTCAGGAGCAAGTAAAATACAGAATCAAAGGGATACTTTTGGACCCAATTCTGCAGAAGGTGGAGGAAATTAGATACTTAACGTGTTTCAAGACTTAGCTATAATGGGTCATAGGAGACACTGCTTCACTTAGAAGCCATGTGAGGTAAGTTCAGGACCCCTACCTGCATTCTGCTCCCATTTAATGGCAGTCCTACTTTCCAGTGAGTTAGAAATGTGTTGTTTGGTAGTGAAGAAAGCTCATAGATGTCAGTAATCTTTTGCGTAATACTGCTGTCCTGCTAACCAAAGCTTTTGCAGAAACTATTGCTAAGGCATAGCAGAGCCTCCACACGCAACCAGGGCACTTGCACAGTGTTTATTCACCTAGGTTTTCCATATTAGAAGAGACATTTATGCCTCTTTAGCAGAGGAACTGGGGCCAGGTTTTTCACTATCCATGTCATCTTCTGCACCACCTTGAAATGTGCATTGTATAGGTGTGTTAAAAACGGAGGCTGCCGGTTTGGTGTCCTTAGAGCCAGCATTTTGAGGAGGAGGCGTGGGAGCACTGCCAAGAAGTCTGAAAGAAGAAAACATCTGCAGTGAGGACTGGGCATTACCAATGTGACAGGTGACTAAACCTGCTACGCCCATTCCTGCCTCCAATTCAGCAGCCGAGGACGTGGGAGTCAGGGTGTCTTCAGCATCACTGATAAAGGCGTAGTTACCCTGACCCTACACAGATTACACTATATATTGCACTATATGCTTTTAAGTCACTAGGGACAGTGACTTACAGTAAATGATAAACATTTACAGTAAATTTCCTGTGCATGGTTTATTACTATATGGTAGTGAGCACATATACATAACAAGCATATGAGGCTGAGACAAAGTTGTTCCTTTTTTTCTGCCAAGCTGATCCAGCACTACTAAAATTGACTTCTTGTACAGCAGGATCAGAACACTTAATCTCCTAACGTGTTCCCCCACCACCACTGGGAAATAAGATCGCTCAACTGAGAAATGCCACAGCAAACCTAAAGTTCCAAACCAAAAGCCAATTCTGCACCACTCTAATGCTGATTGACACCTTCCCCTGTCACTCCTTTGGCACTATTTGTGTAGGAAGAAGCAATGCAGAGAGATAACGGCTATCAGAAGCTGACTATGCCATTGCAGGTAGCTAGCAAAGACCTGTCTTGAGAAGTCTCTCAGCTTCTCAAGTTTCCAGTCTGGATGGAGTTATAGAAACCCCCAGGGTTGAGCAGTATAGGACACAAATCAACCACCAGCTGAAACTAACAGAAAAAGAGCGTTACAGAGCCTGAGGAATGATCTCTTCCCCCATTACCAGGGGGAAACACAGATCCTTCCTAGCTACCTTGTCTGCTTTAAGCCAGCCTTGATCATCCCCTACATGATTCAGTGCTCTCCTACCTTTTCTGGTTCACTGTTGCTGCACCATTCCACCAGTATTTCAGATCAGGGCTTGAAATTGTAGTTCTGTCCATCTGTGGTTGGTAAAAGCACACATTAAACAACAGCACAAGGACAGTTTTTTACAATGAACTTAGCTGAATCAACAGCTTGTGCTTTCTTACAGCTGTTCCTACCACGACAGGTTCCTGAGGTTTGTCTAGAGGAGCTGTGAGTATCTTACAAAGGTTGTGAGTACCCTCTCCTGTGAAAGGGGGGCTGGAGTTACCCAGAGCAAACAAAAGCTACTTCCTATTTGGCAAGCCTTGCCTTCAGTTCTGGGCAAACCCTCAGAGCAAACTTTGTAATAGCGTCCTGCAGGATGAGAGATGTCTCACAAACTGCGCTCCAGTGAAGGAGCAGCACCCGGGAGATGGCCGGGAGGACTGTGCCTGATGGGAATGGTGTAAGCGCAGCCTCCCACCTCTTACAGTCAGATTGCTCCTACTGACAAACCTGCTTATTTGTGATTTTTGGAAAAGGGCCAAAGACCCTGGGCATTGTGATCTTGGGAGGTTCAGGAGCCTTGGAGCGCAAGGGGCTAAATCCACCTTCTAGAGTGTGCATCTTTCCCCACAACTGCCTTGGATGTCGCCCTTTCCTAGTTCTTGCACCTGTATGGAAGGGGAAAAAAAGGAAAAAAAAATCAGTGCCAAGTTACTGGTTTCCTCAGTCTATTCATTCAAAACCCAGGGCTTGGGCAGGACAGATGGAGTCTTCCTCTCACATAACCTGCCCTGGGGCAGCCCCAGGTAAGTAGCAACTGAAAGCAACCATCTTGGGAGGCTTTCTGGTGCCTATGGGAAAGGAAAACACCTGAGGTTAGTGTTTCTTGTCATGACAGTCTGCACAGTGCAGGGGTTTTGAGATCTAAAACTAGCCTTAGCCGCTGTGTTTTTAGATTACAGAAAAGTAGCAAGAGAATAAATTTACAAGAGAGGATTTTGCCTCTCCAGTCCTACTGGTCTGGCCATTTTCATCACTGATATATATATATTCACATATAATACATGTGAAAATACCTTTCAGATGCCAGATTTCTCCTGGCTGATGCTTTCTTTCTGAAAAGGTCAGGAAGTTCTGATATATGGGCTGTTAAACAGCTTTGATTTTTCTGGTTAAAGTTAAAAAAAAAATCTGGATGATGTTTTGGGCAAAATAACACAAAGAAGCCCATTAATCCTTTTCCACGTATCATATTGCTTCTGTGAGATTTTAAGTGGAAGGGTCCCCATTGGGGGCTGCACAGCTGAGCGCTCTGTCACCTGTGCACCCAAGTCCTGGTAGATACAGGACACAGATGGACAATAAGAAATTCATACCTGCTCACACTGACAACTGGCCAGGCAGGTAACAATAAGGCTAAAAATAAAAGAGGAGGATTAAAAAAAAAAAGCATTGTGTTAAAAGGCCTCACAGTATACAGCACGACTCCTGCAAACTAAAGGCAAGCAGCTTTGAGTGAATGACCCACGTGAGCTGCTAGCCCTTGCTGAGACCCTGACAACATATGCAGCTTCAGCACATGCAAATCAGAAGCGGTGCATTTTTGCTAATATGAGAGCTGTTCTGGGACATTCTGCTGTTCCTTTATCAGAAGAATCTTCCAAGAAAAAAAAAAAAAAAAGGTATCAAAAGACAGACACATGCTGCATCCAAATGTCCAGTGTGGACTTGGCAAGGGCCAAGGAGAAGAAATCCAGCTGGACTTTGTAATTCTAAAAACGGAATACCTGCAACAATGCAGAGTTCACAGTCTGACAAAAACTGCTGCTGGTGGGAAGCAATGCTTGGTTCCTTAATCAAGCAGGTGGCATCTGACAAAAATCAGATTACAACCCCTTTAGCACTTGGCAAGACAGAGCTTACTGGGTGTAATGAGGGACTCCTGTGTCTGTGCACAGAACTGGCTGTGGCTGCAGCAAGGCTCCTCGCCTGCCTGTGCAATTACTGCTTCTACAATAAAGCAGCTGTACCTGCAGGTAAGGAAAGCCAGAGATTAAGGCTGCCTTCTCACTAAGATGAGTCCCTTTGTTGTTTGGGGAAAACAGCACTGGAGCTGAGACAAGAAGCAAATGCTTTTTGATGTGTTTTCACAGCTTAGCATGAAGGGGAATAATAACCTCCATTCACTGAGCTGCACACAGCCAAATGGGTTGAAGACAGTTCCTAAAGCTCTACCAGATTTATGGTGATTGGACCTTTCAGTCAGATGGAAACTTGGAGCTGTGAATAGCTGATCAAAGAGGAAAGCTTGTTTTAAAGGGGGTGATGAAACATGGAGTTTGCAGCTCATAAGAACCACCCAAAAAAATCCAGGAAATAAGTTTCAGTTATGCCCTGCAAAACGGAAGATAAATCAGGTATCTTGACAAGCAAGTGAATATGCCTCTCCTACAGAAACTTGCAGCAAGCGGTTTCAGTTTGGGTGCTGATAGAAAAGGGGGCGTCAATACTGCATCCAGCAGCAAAACAGCAGATCTGTGGTAGTAGAAAGACCACAGAGACACCTTTCTGGTGTGTCTGAAAAATTCATGAGAATTTTTCATGAATTCATAAATGAGATAGTAGATTGGTATCACTGTTCTCCCCGAGATCTTTCCTGAATGACCAGAAACAAAACTGCTTCAGGAAGCTGAAAGGCAGAGTCAAGCTAGCCAAGGTTTAAAACCAGAGTTCCAGACACAGATGATATCTGCAAGCCTGTGTGCAGACCCCAGACCTCTCCCTTCCCACTAAGGAAAGATACCTAATTAACACATCTGTGCTTTTTCTCCTGCATCACTAAGTATACAGTGGCAGGTAAGAAGAAAAGCTGAGCCTGAGAGGAAGAGTAACAGTACAAGTGTCTAGTACTGGTCTCTAGACACAAATGGAAACTGAAACAGTCATTACCCTGAGCATAGCTGTTTACTCTCTTCATGTCTCGTCTCAGCTGGCATACTTTCTCTTTCATCTCTGCAATGTCCATGTAGTTAGAGTAATTTAATTCTCCCTGCAGAGTCCAAAAAATCTTGGCCTAGAAAACAACAATAGAGAAGACAAAGATAAGACACCAAGAGTTCACTTCTGCACCATAAACCCACACAGGCACCATCCCTCCAGCATGTCACATGCCAGCTCTGTATAGCTTTAGATCTCCCCTGCTCAGTGACCACAGGGATATTTTATTTCAGTTACTGCTTCTGGTCTTGGAACAGAAGCACAGACTGGCATGGCAAAAGATGTTCATATCTTCTTTGTTCTCCCCATCAGCTGGCAATAAGCCAGTCTGAGGAACCACTGGACTGCTGTTAGACTCTGCTTTCCACAATGTTCCTTAAAGCCCTAAAGAGTAACTTTGCACAGCCACTTCAAACCCTACCACCACTTTGGCCATTGCCTAGGGCCTAGCACTTCACATTACGTGATAAGATCCCCTATACAAGGGCTTGCTCGGGGCGGGGGGGGGCTGTTAAATCTACTGTTAGGTCTTCTGCACCACCAAATCTATGTAAATAAGAAACATGACCAAGGGTCTAAACGTAAGTGTAGGCTTACAGAAATGTGTATGGGGCAAGAGAGGCATAGAATGAGTTGGCGCTCTCATCTATCCACCGAAAGTATCTAGGGAATGCTAGAATGGCCCAGCAGCAGGAGTAGATGTACTACCCACCTCAAACCTAGAGTTACTACTACAGGGAAAGACTTATAGCAAGCTTCTGAAATGCTTCCAACTGCATCCCAGCTCTCTTCCCTGCTCGGGATGGTACAGCTCAAAAGCACAGTGCTTCTTCTACATAGTGATGGTATTTTACTTTTGCCTCTACAATGCGTTTTATGTATCCCTACAAAGGGATTTCAGTAACACTTAAGACCTTTACTGCTCTACAAACAATGACCTCAGAATCAAAGCTAGTGTGTGAGGACAACAGACCTCATCTTGCACTTCCAACCCTAGAAATGATTCATCTTAGCACTATGATGGAAACACATCCAGGAGCCTCCAGATTTCCTCAGAGAACCCAGAGCACTCAATGTTTCCAGAAACCTCAGGTACATGGACACCTGAGGAAAAACAGGAAATGAGTATCGGTACAACATGGACTATCTGGCTGTGAGACTCGCACACTCAGTTTTTATTTTATTTAAAAAAAAAAAAAAAAAAAGGAAGTGATTCACCATCCTATCTCATTATCATCCTGATAGCCTCCAAGATCCAGGGCTCCTCCCTACGAAGACACCGCAAGTACCTTTATGTAAGACAGCAAGCCAGCTTCTTCCTTCTCCACCTGTTTCTGCTTTCTCAAAGCCCTCTCAAAGACCCGCGGGTTCTGCTCCATGGTCGAGTACAGCTCTCGCAGGCACTGCTGCGTGTAGGACACGGACTGCTCCTCAAAGTCCTCTGGGGAAATCTGCTTGCAAAACGCCATGCTGAGGGGGTACTCGTTGTCAAACTCGTCCAGGGTCTCCATCCTCTACCTGGGCAGAGAGGGGAGGGCGGGCTGCACGCTCTCCTGATGCTGAGGGACACGGCTCAGCCACCTGCTGCCGAGGAGCCAGGGCTCCCTCCCTCAACCACGGGCAGCCCCGGGAGCCCACCCGCACCCTCCGGCCGCCCCCACCGGCGGCAGCAGCCCCGGGGGGCTCCGTCCCGGCCGGGTCAGGAGCCCACGGTCCTTCAGGGGCTCCCCCAGCCCGCCCCTGGCTTCCAGGCCAACGCCGCCCCTTCCCCGCGGCTGCGGCCCCGCGGGCAGGGAACGGCCAAACGCCTCGAGCCGTGCCCCGAGGAACGGGCGCCCGGAGGAGGAGCGGCGAGGCCGGGGGGAGCCGGGGGGAGCCGCGCTGCCGCCGTTCCCCGCTCGCCCGGGAGCCGGGGGGGGCGCCGTGAGGGGACGGGGCGGAATTGGGACTCGAACCCGGGTCCCAACGGGGCCGCCTGAGAGGGGGGGGCAGGGTGGGGGCGGGGCGCACCTGCTCGCAGCCTCCCTCCCCCGCTCCCTCCCCACCTCCTCCCGCCCCCGCCCCCGCCGTTGTTCAGAGCCAATCAAAGAACGCGGTGACGGGGGGGGGGGGGGGGGGCGCCGCACGCGCCACAATGGACCGTTAGCGGAGGGGGCGGGGCCTCCCGTCCTCCCTCCTCCCCCCTGCCCCCACCCCCCCCAGCCCCGTCGCGCGCGCGGCCGTTAACGGCTGCCGGGGGCGCGCGCGTCCCGTCAGGGCCGGGCGGCGGGAGAGGCGCGGGGGCGGCGTTGCTTTTGTCAGGCGGTCTTTATTAAAGGGCGCCCGCGTGCTCGGCCCTCAGGAGGACTTGCAGTACTTGGCCGTGTCCAGCCTGTAGTGGCCCGGGTCGTAGGGCGCCTTAGCGAAGCACATGGCGGCCGCGCGGTCGCAGTTGCAGATGAACATCTCGCACTCGTCGTTGGTGCCTGAGGGAGGGAGCGGGGACGGTCAGAGCCTTCGCCTGCCTCCCTTCAACCCCCCTGTGCCGCCGCCGCCGCCATGTCGGGCGTGAGGTGCGCTCCCTGCGCGCCCTCCGGCCCCCGAGCTCCCCTCAGGTGCTGTGCGAGTGGGTGCCCCAGCCCTGCCGCCTCCATGCTCCCTCCTTCCCTCCCTGCAGCTCTGCCTGACAAGCTGTTTGTTATTTCTCTCCGTTCAGAAGCCATAAAAGCTTGGCCGTTACATTACGGATGTCTGCACAGCGCTCCCCAGCCAGCCCGCTGCCCCCACGGACTTCTGTGGGACCACAGGGACTCATCCCCCTGAGGAGGGGACAGGTCCCCATGCTCAGCCCACGTATCCTCCAGCACCATGTCGCGCTGAAGCCTTCTGGGCCACCTTGGAGGCATCTACGGCAGCGCTGAGTGCGGTGCCTGCAGCCAGCCCACCCGGCACGGCCTTCTGCTGCGCCTCCGTGCCATGGAAGGATTCAAAGTCACGCAGCCCCGATCCTAACTGCAGCTGAAGTGCTGAGCAAAGCAGAGTGACACGGAGGAGGACGTACTGCTACACGTAATCTGCTTGCTAGAGCAGCTGAACTTGTATGTCTTTGTGTAGGGGTTGTCCACTAAGGTGGTGCATGATGACAGTTTTTCAGCCTGAGAGTAGCAGTTATCATGTGTTTGACAGCACCTGGAAAACAAGGAGGAAGAGGTCAGAAAACACCAGAAATGCAAACTCAGCTGACCTATACGACATGTAAATATGCTAGTATTTACAAATATGCTTTGACAAGGCGCTGAACAAAAAAAACCCCTCAAGATACCCAGTGATAAGAGGGAGAGGACACAAAGGACCTCAAAGGGACGCAAAATCACAGAATATCCTGGGTTGGAAGGGACCCACAAGGATCATTGAGTTCAGCTCCTCCTCTGCCAGCTAATGTTCCAAGTACACGTGTGGTTACTGCGGCCTGGCAGCTGACAAGCTAACAGCTGGCACAATCCACTGCACCTTGGCTATCAGTCTAATGTGCTCTCCAAACTGGCAAGCTACTTCTTAGCATTTTGCAGCTCAGCCCTAAGAGGTCGATGGTCAAGCACTGGGTAGTGGGCTCACAACTGCTGTCTGGGCTGCCAGGACAGCACTGCTGAAGAAAAAAAAAAAAAAGAAAAAAGTGTGGGAATGAATGCAACATAGCTGCCACAGAAGAGAAAGCAGAATGCATTGCTTGGATTATATTTTACCCTAGTAATAAGACCTTCAGGTGTGATACTACACAACCTTTTTTCCTTGAACCAGTCTTTGGGAGAACGCTTTATCCATAGCAGCCAGAGAGTTTTGTGAGCATTTTTTTTACATGCAGGGCCAGCTAAGGAGACGCAGGCATGCAGAAATGAGAAAGCGCAAGCTAGGAAACATGTTTGTAAAAGCAGAGTTGTACAAACTTGTCAAGTTCATCCACTGGTGTCCCACTGCCTCCCAAGCCACAATAGCAGCCGTAGCCATCAAACTCAAGCAGAGGGTGACTGCCTGGGATGGTGCATTGGATCATGCTGCGCAGCTGCCACACTGCACGAGGTGAGACATCGGCGCTGGCAGCACCCACTGAGGAGAAACACAACGGTTAGAGTTAGGCATGGTATTACCAGTCACAGGCACGCTGAGAGGGGCGAGTGCCACCTACGCACCTGACAGCAGGAAAAGCAGGGCAAGGGACTTCATTCTTGCAGGTCTTGACAATGAGATTGGTCCTAAAGAAAACGCAGCTCTTTATACTACAAGCTCACCTTGAAATAGAAATGAGGTCAACAAGCCAGTATTTATGTTACTGAATGCAGATTTCTTCTATCAGGGGCTGTAGACAGCAGCTTGTGACACGACCAGCTGAAGGCCAGTGGAGTTCGAACTCTGGAAGCCAAGAGGGCAAATATTTGCTTCCTATGCTTTTTGCGATTAAATTATTTTAATGGTCTTATTAGAAGACTGCCTGAAAGATCTGGACATTTTTAAGGGCTCTCTACTAAAAAATATAGCAACATGGTAGTTACGCTGGAGAATACTGGCACTAACAGCCAGTTACTAATACTTGTATACTCTTTTTATGGTATCCCACTTATCATTCTTCCTATATCTCTGCATTGATTCACCTGTCCTAATTCAGGGAACGAGATACAAGTTGTTCACTTATCCCCAGTGACCCTTGGCATGAGCAGAAAAAAATAAAATAAATAAAAAAACTAGTTTTAACTTTGAAGCCATATAGGAGAAAGAAGTACTACTAGGCAAAAACCAGGAGCCAAGCAACGTGGAAATCCTCTGAAATTTCTCGGGAGAAGCAGTATAACAGCCACGACAAAGGAAAGTGTGAACACAAGGAGATGGTAACGCATTGGTGGTAGGATGACTGTGGGAAATATTAACTGAAATATTCAGCAGGATTTTCCCTGAGGCTTCAGAGATGCAGAGGACCAAGAAGGATTGTTGGGAGTGCAGGGACAGACATGGCGTTATCCAGTCAAGGTCTGTGTGTTACCACATCACCAGGTACACGGCAAACCTAGTGGAGCTAGGTGAAACTGGAGAAGCCTCCAGGCAATCGTATTTTGATGGCCTATGCTGCCATCAGGCTCCTGAAATCGCCATCATGTTTTGTGTGTTTAGACTTACCATCTTCAAAGCAGCTACATTTGCAGCCCTCTGGAAAAGAAGAGCATGCTGGCTGTGCAGTTTCTTCCCTTTAACTATCCATTTTGCTTTCCATCCATCAAAATCTGCCTGATAAATGCAGGTCTTCCTTTTAATACAATGCCTGTCCAGAAGAAACTACCTTTTCTTCCTTTGAGGTAGAACCTCTGTTCTTCAAGTTTAGCAAAATTAATTTTTATACTAGATAGTCTGTAGATTTAACTCATATATGAGGATAAAATAGTTTCCCTCCAGGTTGTGTGCCTTTGGCCAGCCTTACTCCAGTAATCGCTGAATCCATTTCACACCCATCGCCAGGTGAATGGTAACATTGCAAATGGAAATAACTATAGTGATTAGCTGGTGATAGCCAGCTGATTTCAGATGCAAGCAGGTGGCACAATACACATCCCTCTGGCAAAGCCAACGCTTAAACAAGGACTTGTGGCTTACATGACTTCAGAGGAGTTATGCCAGAAACGACCTGTGCTTACAAGTTTCAAGGTACACAGCGTACCATAGCTCAGACAGCAGTTTCTCCATCAGCAAAGCAGAGCCCATTTAGGCCCTTTGGTTCTCTACACCAAGGCACGAGGTGAGTTGGATCCAAAAACGGGTAAGAAAGTTTTTTGCAGTCAGCCGGGAGTCCAAAATACTGCACTCGTATTCAGACCCCAGAGGCTCTAATGCTGCCAAGGCTACAGGTTTGGCATTTTTACACACTCGAGATATTAATTGTAGACTATTCCCTTGATAGTAAGAGTCTGCATTTATTTCTAAAGCATGAATCAAGCCTTCAGTTTTAAGAGTAAGGAAAGAGAAAACAGCCTAAAATCCAGAGTGCTTATTCAGGAAGCGTAGGGTTCAGCACCCTTCAGTAGGATCAAATGCACGTTTCTGTAGGCGATGGTGAGGACATCTTCCCCTTCAGAGTGGCTGAAACTACATCAGGGTGCCCACAGCACCCAGGGTGCTGACACAACCATAGGGCATCTAGCTAAAGCTAGGTTTGCTGCTGAGCGACCAGAACCATTTCGACTTTTTTGATTGCTCACAAGCTCTCTGATGCCCCAAGATTCCCCTCTCACAGGTTAGCTAAGGCCAAGCAGGTGCCGGGTTATAGACTCAAGATTCCTGTGTCCTAATAGTGAGAACATCAAACAAACATTAAAGACTGATGTAAAAAAAGTCGGTGCCCCCATTTATGTAGAAAAAAGGATTTAATCTTTTACCCACAGATCAATCTGCTGACTTTCCCTTCAATATCCATTTAAGTGATATTCTCATTCTCCTTTGGCTACCTTTCCTTTTTTAATGTTTTATTTCTCTTTTCTTTTACCAATGAACCTTAGGTTCCTTCTGTAGTTCCTTCCTCCCCATTTCTCACTCTCCTTTATTATTGATGTTGCCAAGAAAACCTCTATTACACTGGCCTTTTAAGTCACTAAAACGCTGTCATATTTTGGATTTCATAGTCTGATTTCAACAAAAGGACCACCCAGAGTGGGAAAGTGAGCATGTGAGCAGCACAAGAGTGCGTTATGAGAAAACTCCCAGAAGGGTACGGATTTTTCCACCAAAGCTATTTTTGGCTTCCCCAACCTGTACAATATACAAAGCTGCTGGTGCTCAGTATGATTTTGAGGACACCTCAATTTACAACTCATTCCTAAATTCACAGGCTTGAGCCTTATATTATTTCTGAGAATTCTCTATGATTAAGACCTGCTAGAACAGGTCTGTTACACTGCTGGAATTTACTGTTCTCTTGTAGTGTTATCTACTAAGGAATTTTCTTCCTATCTCTTCATTTTATTTTCTTAGATCTAGCCTCCTTGGTTCACCATAGTCAATGAATCCAAAGAATATCTGAGCCAACCTTCTAAGCACCCCAGTGTCTCCTCCCTTCTCGAGCCTATAAATATCTGTACAAACCCTCTGTAATGTAAAGAGGCACAATCTCTGCTAAACCCGGATCCACCTCACATTATAAACTGGGCCGCTGCCAAAGGCCGGGAGCAGAACACACAGTCAGAGCCCTGGGGCTTTTATCCTAATGGCAGGATGCGCCTCCTGCCAGCTCCGAGTTCACCTGCACTCTCCTCCATTGGAAAGTCTCCCACGCCCCAATAACGAGAGAGGACAGTTTTCAAATAATTTATTAGGAATTTAAAACTGAAATCTGGAAAAAGGGTTACAGGTGTGGAGAGAACAAACATTGGAGTGTAATAACTTACTGGCTTAAAAACACAGCTTTATTTTTTTTTTTTAAAAAATGCCCACCCTGAAACCGGAGCCCCAGCCTCCAGGCAGTGGCAGCACTGGCCAGAGAGTGAATCGCAGCCCAGCAGCAGCACGGCTGGCCTGGGATGTCTGGAGGGGGCACGGAAGCAGTTCAGCGCGTATACCAAGAGGGAGGAAAGCGCTGTCCGCAGACCCAAATTTGAAGTATATAGAATAAAAATAAACCCAATAAAATGCAGCTCTTCTTTACTTAGGAAATATTTAAAAAAACAGACATACAGACTCTTGTCTCAGTAACAAAAATTATTGCTTTGTGTTTTCAGTACTGATCTGTTAAGTACCCTCTTACCTAAACAGAACTCTCCAAACATATCGCCCAGGTCAGGACAAGCTCCGGCACACGGGGAGGGGAGGGATGGAAGAGAAGAGCCCTGTGGGCACGGCGGCCCTCCCGGTCCTTTCCTCAAAGCCCCTCTCCCTTACAAGGGCTCAGTTTGGGGGAAGAGAGGGAATGATTTTTAAAACTTAAGATGAAGCTGTTATTTCCCTGGGAAAAGAGTTTGGCTGCATCTTAATAAAAGGCTTAATCACCCCCCTTAACAAGGTCTTTGGTTCACTGAAATCCAGACCCAAACCTACCCCGTATGCTCCTGCGGGAGGCTTCCCCTGGCACGGCGCTCCTCAGCAGGGGCCTGGTGCCAGGGGAAGCCCCGGCAGGTTCTGGAGAAGGGACCAGACCACCTCCGCACGGGACAACGGACAAATTCCCACAGTCTTCAGAACACAGAGTAAAGCAAATGGGAAGCTGCGATTCTATAATTCATATAATCCCTGAGAAGCCCTTAACCCGCCCCCAAATCACCACCCTAATGCTTTTCTCCCCGTTAACGCCTCCCCAACCCAGCACCCTGCCCTTCAGAGAACGACCACCCACATCTCCCCCCGGCCCTGGCTGCCTCCCCTTTCCGATACCCTCGCCTCCGGAGGAGGATCCCTTTCCCAGGAAATCTTGACGCAAGCGATAAGTGTTTGGAGAGTGGATTCCTTTCAAAGTAACCAAGACAAACAGTGGCGGCAAAGCCCTTTACCTAAAGCCAAACCAGACGCTGGCACTGCAGAGCCCAGTGATGGAGTCTGTACATCGAGCGATTGGAAGCAGCTTTAACCCGCTCAGCAAAACAGCCGATGGCCGGTACGTTTCACCCCCGCCCCCACCCCCCCTTTCATCTCATCAGAGGTCTTAAAATCTTACAGTAAAAGGTGTACAAAAAAAGAACGGAGTCCTGTCAGGATTCTGCTGGAGAGTATTGCTCACACTGTGGCACCAAGTCCAGGACCTGGAGCTGCTCCTCGGAGCCAGGCTGCACGTGGCAGCCAGGTTCAGCTCGCGATATTTACATATTATACAGAAGGAAAAAGAAAATCCCACGTAAAACTAAACCTAGGAAAACAAAAAAAAAATCTTTCAGCTGTAAGATAGTGTTTTTCACTTAGCAAAATATACATTTGTTTTGTTCCATAGCGATGTCCAACGTTTTCGGATCCTTGGAGTTTCACACTTTTCAAAGCCTCACATTTACAAAACAGAAACAATTAAAAACAGTTTCTTTAAAAAAAATAGAAATACATCAGTTCCTCTCAGCCTTTGCTCTCTCTGTCTCTTTCTTTCCTTCAGAACTGCATTCTTGTTACATACCGTGCTTTAAAAACACTGACGACAACAACAACAGAGTTGAAAATATTCAAAACAGTTTCAAAGCCAAATAAAAATACTCCTCAATAAAAACTACCTAACACAATCACAAAGCCAATTCATAAAATATGTCTACTAGCTCGGGAAAGAGCAAACAACAAAAAGAAGGGGGAGCCCCAAAAAAGATAAAAAAATAAAATAAAAAAATAAAACTAACAGCTAATAAAATAAATAAAAGAAGAACCGGTGGGCTGGGGGCAGGGAAGGGGGAAGCGTAAACCGTCGGTGGTTAGTAAGAAAGCGAGATGATCTCCTCGGGTTCAGTCCAGTGTGGTCTGGTCAAAGGGAGAGATCAGGGCAGGGCGGCAGGAGCCTGGCAGCCGGCCGGCGGTGTGCAGTTTGACTCGAGAAAAAGGTAACCGTGGCTCATCCCCCGAGGCTCACCAGATCCTCCAGCCGCTGTCCTCGGTTAGGTCACTGGGGAATCTGCGGGACACAGCAGGGGGAGGAAGGGACAGGATCTAGAACAACCAACAGCCTTCCTCTCGGGGCTTTCTCCCAGGGTTACCTGGCAGGAATACTCAACCTGCCCCGACACGGGCTTGCCCTGCACCTCGCTGGCACAGCAACGGGGCACAGCAGAGCTGCTTCCCTCTTCAACGGCACGTGCAGGCCTCGCAAACAAGGCTCCACACGCCGTGCAGCCGGCCTGCCCCGACCTGCGGAGCTCCTGGCTCCGGGGAGGCTGCAGCCAGGCAGGGTCCAGCCACTGCTCCAGCACTCAGCTCAGCGCCCTGCCAGGCTCCGGGGGCCTTGTCCGGACACCCTTCCCTGCCAGCTGTTCCCTCCTTTTTAAAAAGTTTATTTTTTTCTTTTTAGGCCAAGAAACTTCAGCCGTGTTTGCAAACCAGCGACCATCCACCAGCTCCCTCCCAGGCCCAGCTGAGGACCAGAAACAGAACTGATCACACCCAGATTCCCCTCTGCCCTTCTTCTCCCAGACAGGAGAGGAAAGCCGTGCTCCGCAGAGAGGTGGTCTCAGCAGCAGTGAGAACAACCAGCCGCACAGAGGAGGCTCCCCCAGCCACACAGGTGAGCCAGGCTTGTCTCAGGATCACCACGGGGTCATGATTCTGGCCGAGCCTGCAGACCTTCCCTCTTCCTGTCAGTGCTCTCATCTCCTCCCCCTCTGCACCCAGACACGAAGCGATCCCTCCACAACACTCCCAGCCCGAGGAGCAGGAAGCAGGAAGCCAACCTGTCAAGCCCCTGGTGTGGAACAGAGCCCTGGGCTGGCCACAGGACTCCCTGCATGGGCTGAGTCAAGCCAGCGAGCCTCCCAGCAGCCTCCACAGCTCCTGCTGGGAGCCCAAGCTCAGAATTTCACCTCTCTAACTACCCGTCCCTGTTTGAAGCTCTCTTACCTCCTGCCTCCGTGGTCCCCAGCTTCAGTGATACCCATTGGTAAAAGCTGTTGCAATCAAGGGACCCTGCGAGGAAAGAGTTAAAACCCCCTGTTAAGCAAACAAAAGAGAAGTGAAGAAAATTACTACCAAAACATATTCAGTCGTGGTTCAGATGCTGGGAGAGCAGTTCCAGTTGCAGGTGCTAGGACTAAGGAGCTCAGCAACCCACTGGACACTGCGTCGGGGCCAAGATGAGCTTTTGGAACATCTGGGCCAGGTAAGGGGAAGGTCTGGAGATCAGGACCTTGAGTCGTGGCTGGGGAGAACCAGTGGAGCCCAGGGAGGCAGGCTCCCAGCGAGCTGCTGCATCCTGCACCAGCGGCAGGCAGCGTGGGGCTCAGCGGTGGCACGGCAGGTGGCATTTCCCGACCAGAAAGCAGTCTGCTCCCCCTGCTCGCCTCCATCACCGCGTGGAGATGCGGCCCCTTCCCCTGCCCCTGCCATCATCCTCCCCCTGCGCAGAGCCCGCCAGGGAACACTCACCCCTAGGCTGTGGCCGAAGCCGGTGCTCGGGGCTGGGCTGGCAGCGCTGATGTAACTGCTGACCCCTGAGTCCTGGTTGGCGGCTCCGTAAAGCTCTGCCATCGGCCCAGGGCTGGTGGTGCCCAGAAATCCGCCGGTGCGACTCGGGGTGGAACCTAGGGGAGGCAGCAAAACTACAGAGTGAAGATCCCAAAAACGCAGGCCCGTCCCACCCCCCTCCCGCAGCCCGTGTGCCGCCCCGGGGAGGAAGGTGGCAGTTACCTGTCCCTCGCACCACGGCTGCCGCAGCCGCTGCTGCCGCCATTGGTCCATACGCAGTGAGGGGGATCGCTGCAAAGGAAGGGACAGGCACCTCAGGGGCTTGGTGGCTACACGGGGAATTCCTCAACGGGAGCCTTCATTTCCCCGCTGCGAAATTCCAGGGCCACACAGGTGTATCGGCCTCGTGCAGCGCGCAGGACATCCAAGGAGGAGAGCAGGGGAGCGCCCAGCCCTGCCTCTCCCAGTACCCTTTGCACGGCGAATGTCCCAGGGGGACACGAGCCATGCTCTGCTAACCCCACATCCCGGAGCAGCTGAGGGATGTGGAAAAGCTGAACCGGAAAGATAGTTAAATCCAAAGCTATTAGAGACACAAATTTTGGCTATAAACGTGGAGAAACCCAGCAGCTCAGTGATCTGAGGCTCAGCCCCTCCCCTCTGTTTTGACACTATTATTTTAACAGCCTCTTTCTACCCATTTCTCTGCTCAAGACACGCCATCCTCCCCACTTTCACACCTGAACTGCTCAGCCCCTTGCTGCTCCTTGTAGAAGAGCAGGAAACATATACCTAGGGAGCAGGAACTAAAAATGGCTTAATTAAAACAGTAAGTCTTAATTTATACGTAGCAGTTTTAACTCCCAACTCGACTGCCATAGGCAACCAGCCCTCGGGGCAGGAGGCATCCAGCCAGCCTGTTTCTCTTTGCCCTTAAAATGACTGGGTCAGCATTTCATGCTTGAATGTGAAATTCACTGTGCTTCTGTTTAGAGCACCATAAAAAGAGGTCAGAACAAATCAATCACGTTAAGGCTGAAATCCAGACTAGCTTATAAGGGAATATTTAGTAGCAGGCACCAGCCTGTTTCAAGCAAACGTCACAGAGGGCTTATATCTGGGTTTGCCTCTCATTGCAGGCCCTGGGCCAAGGCGAGCAAGTTGCAGCTCCGCATCACCCCCAAAGACACCGTTCTGGGGAGGAAACGCTGCTGGCAGCCGCCCTTCTGCCCCACCGTTGCTTCAAGGCCCTAGAACAGATGAATGAATACGGTTTTAATGAGAACAGGGGCCAGGCCTTCTCAAAGACTCCAATTCTTTTTTCCAGGAAAATCCCTTCTCGCTTTTGCGGGCTGTCTACGGAGAAACCAGGTTGGCGTTGTGATGACAAAGCACCTGCACGTTCTCTCTCGGCACGCTGGAGCAATCAGCCCCGCTTGTGCCATCCCCTCAGCTCAGCTCCACTTGCCAAGCCCATTTACAGGCGCTCAGCCACTTGAGGCACAAGGGCCCTCCAGCACTGCGCAGCTCGCGGGGCCTTTGTAGGAACCGAGGGGGCCCCGCACTTCGCGGGACCGGCTCCAGCCTATACATGGGAACCTCTCGGCCTCGCCAAGAGGCTGTGCAGCGACTGCTTAGCAGTAGGTAAGCGTAACGGGGAGGGAAGAATGCCACGATCCCCAGCTGGTACTTCAGCGAGACACTCAGGACTGGAAGCTGGCGTGGCACCCAGCCAGGCAGGCAGCATTAAGAACTTGTTGTTGTGCAGGGCCCTGGGGCACCCCAGCCGCCGGTGACAGCGGGCCCCAGGCCATTCACCTCCACGAGGAGAGGCATGGTGCAGCCCGGGGTGGACCTCGGAGGGAAGAGTACTTTTTTTGTCAAGTCACCAATGTTCCTCTACGAATTTTGTAGGTTTCCCTGGAAAAATCACACATGCAAATACACACTGAACCCAAATCTCCTTTGTTTGGCAACCAAAAGGCTTAGAGACGGGGTCAGATGCTTATGCAGTTGCATCCCTGATGGCAGGGAGGGATATTGTTAAGAGGGAGCTGGGATTTAATCTCTTCCTACCTCCCTCAGGGCAGTTTGTTCATTGGTGGCTGCCAACCTCAGCATCCTGCGGAGCAGAGACTCCCTGAGGACCGACATGGTTTGGCGCCACCCTTTCAGCCCTGTTTGTACCGATAGTTTGGGGGGAGCTTCTCAAGAAGCCTTTCCACACCCCCATTGCAGAGATTCACACCCTGAAACAGGTGGGGGCAAGGAAGCGCTGGAGAGGAGGACCACCATGGACATGAGATGGCACACGGGGAGCGGGGTGCTACACAAAGCTGCTCTTCTACAGCAGATACCATGGACACGACAGAGCTGGGGGAAACATGGCCGTGGGAGGGAGAGTCGACAGAAGGAGCATCGCCTAGAGAAGGCACTGCACACGATGCAGGGGCTGAGGATCCAGGGGGTATTTACACTCTGAGCCAGGACTAGCCCTGGAGAACAGCCCTCTGCCCTCGTTTCATTCCACAGTACCCTACAGGAACTGAGGGACCCTACGCCTCCTGCACAGGGATGTAGGATTAGCGACCAGGAGTGCCCCACACCCTCTCCCTCCTCCCAGCACTCCAGAACTTGTCCCTGCAGCAGCTCAGGTTAAGGTCATTCGTGGACCTTTGAGAAGTCACCCTGCTCTCTGGAGTTTTCCATATCTGACTTAGACCCAGCCCAGGGCGAGGAGCTAAAAAAGAGGCCAGCAGCAGGAAATGCCATTTCGGAATTACACGCCTTCACTTGCTGTGACCTGCACTGCCCTTCTCAAAGGCAACGCACAGGGCTCTGCTTCCCTCTCCACCTTTCCAGCCCCAGCTGTGGATGGAGCTTGCACGGAGGGAATAAGGAACACTTCCAGTCTAACTGCATCAGGCTGTGGAGCAGCAACACCACCGGAACAGCCCAAAGCCCCCTTTTCCCAGCTTGTGAGTTTAGGAAATGAGCGGGACTGACCTGTGAGCTCAGGGAGGACGGGGGCACTCGGGAGAGGGGTCCGCTCTACACGGAACTCTAAAAACGAAATGCAAGACAGCTTAGGAACTCATCAACCACCCCGAGGGAGACCCCGCAGACAGACGGCAGCCAGGGCCACTGTGGGAGCAGGCTGCGACCGGGCCAGTGCCTTCTTTAAACTAATTTGTAACTGGTGCTGAAAGGTGCTGGGCTCCCGCCCCAGACACTGAAAGGATCCGTTTGTCCTTAGCATAAATCTGGCAAGGGAGGGCAAGCACAAGCTTCACCTGCAGCCCGGCCCAGGTTTTACAGCCAGGCACTCGAAGCCACGGTGACCGAGAGCCACAAACGGCATTCGCAGAGAGCTTCCAGGCAGCCAGGAGGCAACAGCAACTGCCAGCCACAGCCAGCCCGGGCCTGCCGGGGGGAAGAGCCGACTTCCCACTCCCAGCCCCTGCCGCCAAGGCTTCGTGTAAGAGCCGTGAGACTGAGGGGGGAGGTAAGGAGGGGATGCTCAGAGTTGCCACGTCTCTAGAAAACAGCGAGGCGGTCTTTTTTCTCTGAGCGTGCTCTGCCTCGTTCCCCGGGCTGACAGGGAAGGGGAGGGAGAAGAGGCCCCGGGCAGCTCTGGCAGCTGCGGCACAGCAGGCTCCAGCCATTGATGGCAGCAGCCGTGTCCTGAGCGCACGGCGGGGCTGGGAGCTTGAAACCCCCCCAAACAGGAGGGACGGGCAGCCCGCAGCCCAGCAGGGGTTCTGCAGGAGCTGCGAGTGGTCCAGGCACGGCTCACAAGGCAACCGCAGCACGCAGGCGCCTGTGTTTTGGGTGCCGAGGGGTTCCCCAGCCCACGGCAAGCTACAATTCAAACTCCCCTGCTACTTTCAGAGCGGTGGCAACTCTGGTAAAGAGAGACAGACACACACAAAGGCAGCGAGACAGGCAGAGCTGCGGGGGCCCTCCTGGGTAAGAGCAGCAGCCCTACGGAGGAGGCTAACATAAAGGGCAGCAGAGCAGCCTAGGGCTTTTCCTGTCACCGGGGTGTGAGGATAATCCTAATGAAGGACAGGCTGCTCCCACCTATTCCAGGGCTTCTCCCCTCCCCCTTCCACATCCGTCTCCAATTTAAAGAGAGACCAAAAGGGGGGGAAAAAGGGTAAAAGGGGCAGAGCCTGGGTCACGGATCATGCCAAGGACTCCCGTCACCTGAAGGTAGGCCGAAAAAAGGAGCGGGGAGCACTCACCAGGGAACTGGTAAGTGTAGCCGGGTGCGATGCCAGTGTAACTTCGACTCGCGTAGGTGGCAGCCTGGAAGCCTGGATAACCTGGGGAATAGAAAAGGGCTCTGTTACTGCAGCCCCACGGGGTCCCTCTCCTCGGTGCCCGGCTGCTCACGAGCAGCGTGACCATTAGCCTTAGAAAGAACAAACACAACCGACAGCAGAAAACCCAGGCAACTGCTGAGGCAGAGAACAGGATGCAAGTGAGTCGGTGCTTTAACAGGCCCGTTCACTTTTTCCCTCGCTCCCAACATGTAAGGACACGAAGGTTTCCTTCTCGGAAGCTCACGGCTCCGCAGACTAAGGCTTTCTGACACGTCAGCTGGACTTAGGGACAGACCAAGGAGGTGGTGGCATCTGAAAGGCTGAAAGCTCTGAGTCACTTTCGCACCAGAGATGCTGGCAAATGCAGGCAGAGCACTTCTTCCTGGAGCCGGGCAGGGGGACAATGCCTGCCATTCCCAGCAAGCTGCCCACCTCTACAGCACAGGCCTGTGAGAACACAGGACGTTGACTCAGAAATGAATATTTGATTTGAGATCTCCCAAGAAATGAATACGTGGATTCTGCAATGACTCAGCTCGAGCCTTGCTACTTTAGACAAGGCAAAAGCCCAAACCACAGGCTGAAGGTTTGTTTTCCTTCAATAAGTCCACTGAAAACATTGGGGAAAAAAATGCCCTTTTGGGGGTTTTGTTCAGTGACTGTCTGTTACTCGGCAGGCTTAGCAAGGAAAGCCAGGCTGAGTACAGCCTGTCCAGCAGCACCAGCGATGATCCTGAGCAAACAGAGTGCTCCTGGTTCGGCTCAAGGCTGGCAAGAGCAGGGAGAAGGAGGAGAGCTGGGAACAGCGGCCATGCTGGAAGGTTCATGCTCGTGTCTCCGATCCAGGCACGAGGCTTTTGTACACCTGGAAGTGGAGGCTACTAAAATCTTGTATGTGAATGTATCCACCTCAGAATCACTGAGGGGCACGAAACCCAGCTGGCTTGTCACTGAGCGCTCCTTACGAGACAGTCCCACAATACGGGTACCATTTTCCTTGTAACACCAGATACTTGCTGTCCCTGGGAGGGAGGGAACAAAGTGAGATAAAGCTTAACTGAAATGTTAAGGGCATTTTTCTAGTCTTCAAGCAGCAGTAAGAACATCTATAAGGGCGACTATTTCAAGTGGAAACTTTGGGGCTCTTCTAGGAACTAATCCATCAGAAAGCCTGTAGAAGCACAGGAGGAAAATGTTTGGGCATGGATTATTCCACATTTGGCTCAGCTCTGTAGCTATGCCCTGTTCCACAAGAGCCATTAGGAATTACCGTTTATACGCCACCACACTGCAGGTGCACTGAGCTGCAGAGGGTCAGAGCTTCCCAGCACTTGGCTCCCTCCAGGCAGCTCCTCCGGCTGTCACAGGACAGCAGCGACAAGTTTGCAGTTTTTCCAGGTGCCACCAGAGGGCAAGTCGTGATCGCGAACAGGTCCCGGCGCTCCCCGAGTGTCCCCAGCCCGGCACCAGGGAGAGCTGCCCTTGGCCGCCCTGCCCGCCGCTGGGCTCCTCGCAATAAAACCTCTGAGCTGCTGCCGGGCACGACCGGACGCTGGGGACGAGATTTGTCCCGGGGCTTACCCAGCATGCCGATCCCGAGCATGAAGGCATCCATCCCGTAAGGCATCACTCGGGACCGCCCTCGCGCTGAGCCCGTCGGGGACATCACCTCCTTCGGCTGGGCTTTTTTGCACTCCACCTGCCGCAAGAAAGTCAAGGTCAGACCTGGCTGCGACCAGCGCAGAGCGCACAGCGCCCGGGCTGGGGCCCAGCCAGGTTGCCCACCAGGACAACTCTCCCCGGCCACCACCACCAGTGCCACCAGCCCGTCCCGCTGTCCTTCCCCCTGTCCTGCATGCTGCCAGCCTCCCCTCGCTCTGCAGCCACAACGGGCAAAGAGGAGCTCAAACACTGCTCTTCTTCTGTCCTCCATGTTCTGCCTGGCCCTGCACCAGGACCTCAAAGCCTCATTTTCCTCATTTCTGAATAAAGGTAATACTCTGTCCCCTCCCAGGCCACCGTGAGGTTTCCCTGTAACTTCAAAACCTCCAGGCACTGCACAGTTCCAGGTACAGTTACGACAGATCTTCCTGAAATGCCAGCATCGTGCTGATTCACCTCACGCCGCGTGTTTCTTTCCCAGCTTGGCTGCTGTGATTTTGGGGGAGAACACTCAATTTCCCCCGCTGCAAAGAAAGTGCCTCACACGCTGCCCCTGCGCCACTGCCCTGCTCTCCATCAGGTACCTCTGCCCCAGACACTCACCATTTTGTTGTTGATCTCATGGAAGTGGATTTCACATACTTTTTCCACAATGTCTTCACTTTCAAATGTGACAAAGCCAAACCCTGAAGAAAAAGCGAAGCTCCGTGGTCAGGCGAGAGCTCTGCACAGTTTGCACCCATCACCTACATTCTCTTATTGGCAGGAGAAGAGAAGGAGCCACAAGCTTCAAGGACAGTACAATCAGCCTTTGAAAACGGCTGTGCCTCATCTTCCCTCTCCAGCAACTCCTGCCTTTGTGCAGAAGAAAACGAGACCATCCCTTACGGACTGCCCTTTCCTTCTCTTTCTGTACCTCCCACCCTCTGCTCTCAACCCAACTGTTCTCGAGACCAAGTGTTTTTGTTTTGTTTTGTTTTTTAATTTTGCTATTTGCAAGGCAAAACACATGGCTGATAATGCTGGGGAGGATCCCAGCAGATGCTCACACAAAGAGAGTTGGTAGAGAAACGAACAGCTGCTTGCCAGGACATCCCATCCTTGCTGGAGGCACCACACCAGCAGTAACACCCTGCTCATTTCCTCTTCAGCCACTGGTCATAAAACCTTGCATAAGCGGGCAAGTACCAGCAACACGGTTACAGGGAACGAGACAGAGCTGCACAGATAACGCACAAGCAAAGCGATCTGCAAAGCTTCACCAAAGTTTAGTCCTGGGGGTAAGACACAGCACGTCCCTGGCCCACGCTCGCACCTCCTTTCTCCCACCAAACCCTTTGCTGACAGTTTTGGCGAACACCAGCTAGGGTGGGCAGACTAAATTCAGCTGACTACAGCTGTTTCTGAAAAACTGAGGCAGGTTAAAGGATCTCTTCAAGCTAGCATCACAACCACGCAGGGATTAAGCAGAGCTTTCCACTTTCCAGAATGGCCGGTTTCACGGGGCTTTAAAATAACTTTCAGGAACAGACAGGGATCCACTTTTTCTCCGTACTACAAGAGAAGTCTCTCTCCACAAACCCTTCCCGTCTGCCCGTGCCCAGGTAGTTATACACCATTCATCTCAACACCCACGTGTGGAGGGGCTCAGGAATCCGAAAGCAAAACCCTGATGCCAAAAGCAGTCCTGAGACCTCTGCCAGGCCTGCTGCGCCCCACGCTGCTGACAGTGGCAGGCAGCTCTCCCTGCTCCCTCTTTAAATACCCAACAACTCTCTTATTAACTAGTGACTGAAGGGTACCCATAGAGGAATAGGGGTTGGACCGTTTCTTCCCTTTTAAGATGAAGCTGGAACAACATCCCAAAGCAGGCAAACAGAACAGATCTAATGGCTTTCGAAAAAAAGCAAAAAGAACTGAAGGGCACGCAGTGTAGCAAGAGCAGAAGGAAGTGTCCCCTTCCTGATGTGGGGGCAGAGGTGCTTGGAGGTGCTTCAGACAGCTCACAGACAGTGGCCCAGCACCGGGCTGCTACTGGCCCCGATTTGGAAGATGCTGAAGCCAAGTTTGTAGGTTAATCTGTTGCCAATAAATCTGAGTTGGTGCAATACCGGTGTCAAGCCGTGCCATGCACTGAGGCAGGCAGTCTGCAGATACACTCGGAGAGCAGGAGGCAAGGACACCCATGGGTGGGCTGGGTCTGGAGCTCACAAACATTACAGCCTTGTTCCCATCCTGTAACCAGACTCTGGCAGGGCTCGTGTAAGAAAAAGGTGACCTGGGAGCACAAGTGGGCTCCAAGCCGAGGAAGGGGTGAGAAGCAGGCACTCCTCAGGCTCTGTCAGCGCTCCCGGGGCTCAGATTACACAGGACAAGGTAAGACACACACTGCGGGCTGGAGCCACGGAGGTACGCGGGAAGGGGAGGGGGCCGCCTCCTCTCACATATCTGCAACTCAGCGAGTTTACAGCACAGGAAACGCACTGGACAAAAGCTCTCTGTGCTGCAAGGGACGCTGGTAAAGGATGCAGATGCAGAAGGATGGGGCGACTGGAGGCAAGATAAAGAGCAGCTGCGAGCCGCGTGCCCTGCTGCTGGGATACTAACCCCTCCCTGCTCAGGGCAGAAGGGGGACCCTCCCTGCTTCCCGCTCCTACAGCCAGGAGACCGCTCTCACCTCGGTGTCGGTTGGTTGTCTTGTCAAACATCAGCATCGCGTCGTCCACCTGCGAAGAGAAGGGCTCCCATCAGATTACTGTTGTTGCCGCAAGCATCGCCGACATATTTGCGCAAACCCGGCCTCCCCAAACCAGCAGGAATCAAGACAAGACCTCCCATCCCCAAGAAGGACACAGGGTGCACGCACCAGGCTCATCCCCACCGCGTGGGCCACCGCGCCCCTTGCCAAAACCGAAGCCCCTCAGCCTGGGGCAGGTGCTGCCGGGCTGAGCCCCTCGCCCGGCCCCGGTCCCTGACGGCTCCCCCCTCCCCACGCTGCAGCCAGCAACCCCAATTGTTTGCCTGCGGCTCCAGCCGGGGGGCAAAGAGCAGGGAAGGCATTGTTCCCAAATCCCAGCCTCAAAGGAGAGGAGAATTAAAGGGGGGGAGAGAAGCAAAGCTGGAGAAGGGAGAGGAATAAGGGGCCTCCCAGCGACGGGGGAAGCGGAGGCCTCAGACAACAGAGCCCGCCTGGGAAAGCTGGGAAGCGGCCCCCGCCCCCACCCTGGAGGAGCCTTTCCTCTAAGTGAGGTTTCCCACTGCTGGAGGCTGTAATTAGAGCAAATTTACTGCAAGGCCTGAGCGAGGGCTGCCTCCCCGGGGGGAGGGGCAGCCAGCTCCCATCCCCCAGCTGGCCAGGGGCTGCTCTCCTCCATGGCGAGGCCAGTGCATCGCCCAGCACATCACCCAGTGCATCGCCCAGTGCATCACATCGCCCAGTGCATTCTCATCGCCTGGTGCCACTTCCCCCCCCATCTTCCCACTGGGCGTTTCCTTGCAGAGACACATCTGCACCACGCTGCAGGTCAGGCGGAGCAGGGTTAAAAAATACACTTCAATCCCCTCCGTGTAAGCCCCAGTGTAAACCTGTCCCACTGACCCATCCCTCCTCTCTAATACCACTGCCTTAATCCGATTATGAAACTGGACATGCAAGTGCTCGGGGGAGGCGGCGGCAGTCTTCGGCCAGCAGCTGCCCGGCCGTGCTCCTGCGTGCGAGGCGGCTGCTCCCCGAGCAGCGAGCACCCAAACTCCACGGCAGGGTTACTGCTCGCCTATTCCCCAGCAAGCGTCTGCAGGAGGGGACAGCCCACTGACATGGGCACTGCTCTTAACTTCAGCTCCCCACAAACAAAACAGGGCACCCGGCTCCACCTCGGTGCCCCGAGGAGAGAAGGAGCCATTGCTAACGTTTCCAGTGCCATCGTGAGCAGATAGACGTCATCGCCGATGCCCTTGGGTTTGTCCGACACGTCCGCCCTACAAGAGTGAGGTGACAACAGACAACCTGGCTCCCGCTCATCTCGCGCTCTTCCTGTCCCGGCTCTGCCTCCCTCTGCAAAGTCACCACCACCTGCGAAATGCACAAACAACCCAGCCGGAGCCACAGGACACGTACGGCTTCGCACAGATCTGAAGCGATGCCTCAGCAGCTTCCCAACGCGCAGACGTAGAGCTGGGGGCTGAAAACACCTCCCTGCACTGCTGTTCCCTACTGCCCCTTGCTCCTGCCCCTACACTACTTCTCTTCATGACTGTGATGGAGGGGAAACCTGATGTGGCTTAAGTTTTTACTGGCTGTTTTTATGCATTTTTTAAGCTAGATCCATTCCCCTGCCCAGCTCACAGAAAGGCTGGGCACACGGCTGACCTCCCGCATCTGATCAGCCCCAGCAGCCTCTGCAGAGCCCAGCAAGAAGGAGCAGCTGCAAGTGGCAGAGCCCCACCTGTACAAGCACAAACCCAGCTCAAGGCACCAGCCCGGGCAGCGGCCGCTGCGCTCCCGCAGTGCTCCAGCACTTGGAGGGGGGAAAAGGGCAGCAGCTTCATCCCAAACCACGCTTTGCACACTGAGAGGAGAGCCGCAGCCTGCCTCGGCCTGGTCCTTTTATCAAGTTTCTGCCAGTGCTTTGAAATCAGGTGTCTGCTCAGCACCCTGAAACGTGCTTGTGTTGTGAAAACCTATTTATGATAACACGTGCCCTGTTGAAAGCTGTCTCCTGTCATGAGCTAAACTGAAATGGACAAATATATATGTACGTGTAGTGTATATATGTAAATGTGAATACTATGTATGTGAAGTAGTCTTACCCCACCCAACTCTAGGGCCCAAACTTTATGCAGAGCTACAACCGGTGCTTTTTATTGCCAGAAAAGCCTACGCACGACCACCCCTTCTCACCCTGCCCAAGGCAACAGGTGAGATGCGTTTGGTGGTCTCAGACCAGCATTGCTTGGCTCAGCTCCCTGAGGCAAAGCCGAGCTCAGCGGCCTCCCCTTGGCCCCACGGAGGCAGCTCAGGCCTCGCAGCCCTCCGGGTCAGAGAGGAGGCCGAGCCCCAGCACCTCCGCTCGGGAGCCGAGGACAAAGAGAGCCGGCGCTCACCGGGTGGGGAAGGCGGTGCTGAGGGGGCAAGCGCCCCGGTGGGCGGCCATTGTGGCGGCGAGGCTGCCGGGAGACCCCCACTGCGTCGGGCCCGTCACGGCGGGGTTCTCCCGGCGGCCTCGCCGCCACAATGGCCGCCCGCCGGGGGCCGCGGTGGGCCCCAACAAAGGCGGCCGCCAACGGGAGCCGTCTCCGCGGCAACGCGGCCGCCATTGGCAGCTGCCGCCCGGATTAGAGCGAGCGGCGGGGCCCGCACAAAGCCACCCCGCGGCGCCCGCTCTCCTCAGCCTGGGGGGGCTCGGGGCGGAGGAGGGAGAGAGGGCCCGGCGGGTCTCTCCCGAAGGAAAAGGTGAAAAAGCAACGGGCTTCGCCTCCCTTCTGCACCGACCGAGACGCCGCCATCTCGCCTCAGCCCCTGACCATGGGGGGCCCGAGTGGGGTGTTTGTGGTGGGGGGTGCAGGCGGAGGAGTGGTGAGGATGAAGGGTGGATGAAGGACTCTCTGTGGTTCACACATATCTCGGCCCCGCACCTCCAGCCGGCCCCTGAAGGGTGGCAGAGACACCTCGGCTAAAACCAGCCAGAAACGCAGGTGGGAGAAGTGCACGGCAAACAGCACTCAGGCTCAGCAGCACCCCGAAGTTCATTTTAACAGGGTGTGGAAGTAATCTGTGATCATAACTGGACTTGAACAAAGGCTTTCTCGCTGGGTGAATTGTCTTTCTCCCACTCCCCCCCTCCCCTTAAATAAATATTTGTTTCAACTCTTTAAACACAGTCAAAGAAGCAGATCACTTTACTAGAGAACTGTTTAGCTTAGTGGTCAAGGCTCTCTCCCAGGGAACTATTTAGCTTGCTGGTCCAGGCAGCAGTTATCCAGCACTGAGGTTACGAGTTCAAGGTTTGTTAATTCGGAGAGATGCTGCTTCTCCCTGTGCTTGGCCATGAGGGTCAGAACCGTCAAGAAGAGAGGGGTGACAGGAGCTGTACCTCTTGCTCTTTCGATGTGTCCTTCCCAAGGAACCCTACCATAAGAGATCACTTTCTGACAGGTTTCTGGCAGTGAGGGAGTTGGTACCACATCCCCGAGCCTTAAACCCAAGCTAACACCTCTCCATTCTGTCTCCAGAGGCTCTCTCTAGCTTTGGAAACCAAATGGGAGTGGAAGAAAGAAAGGCTTCGGCTCAGTGGAAGTTACACATTCAGGAAGTGGGGGGAAAAAATCCCCCCTGAGGAGGAACTCCTTCCCATCCTCCATGGAGTTGCCCCTGCTGCAGGCGGGCAGCACCCTCCTGAGAGGCCCTTCTGGAACCAGCACCTGATATCAGCGAGGTAGGGGTAACGGGGAGGAAAAGTGACAGGTTCACAAACAGACTCTCCACCAAAGCAGCCCTCAGCCTAGCCAAAACATTGAGGTGCCCAGACAGGAGACATTTCATACCAAAACAAAATGCAGTACAATCCACCTGGGCTCAGCCAAAAGGCCTGACTTTTTTCAGTAGCTTAGTCCCACCCTACCACCTTTCAGTCTTCCTGGGACAGTCATAGGTCTCTCTACAAAAGAGGAAGCCAATGACAGCCTCTTGCAGATTTTAAATAAATAAATATTTCCAACACAAGTTTGATGAGAAACATTGGATGCACTTCCACACAGGCAGATCTTGGAGAAAGTTGTAAATATTCAGGCAAAGGCTTTGCAGAGACAGGTGTCTTCCACCTGAACAGCAACTAAAGACTGCTTGGCTGGTCCTAGAAGGAACCATGGCAACATATTTGTAGGGGAAAAAAAAACAAAACACCAGGCTGAAGAATAATAGCCAGTGAGACAGCTTCCACATGGGAAACATAAACCAAATGATCTAGAAACCGCTCGGCCATCCTGTCAAAGGGAGGGCATTAGCCACCCCGGAGGTTCTGCTGTCTGCTCTGACAGGGCAGGCTAATCTTGGGGAGAAGAAAGCACCGGCCCAGAGCCCAGTGCCATGGGGTGAGCATGCTGCGCCCACACAGCACCAGGTTTTTGACCCTTCTTACCCCATTCTGCAGAACTGTTCTCAATGGGAACAAGACAAAATGGAGAGACAGAGCCCGCTCCGTGCCACAGGTGAGTGGGTCAGCCTGCCCAGGTGTTGCTGCCTGCTCTCACGCTGCACCATGGGCACCTGGCAAATATCAGATGAACCACCAAAGGTCTGAATGACCATTAATGCTAGCCCATTTTTGGCTATCTGCCTACCAGATGCAGAGCACAGAGCACCCTTTGTTCCAGAGGCTTTGTTACCACCAGCCGAACTGCCTACTGCCACAAGAGAGGTGATCAGATTCCCCTTCTCCTCCCCTCCCCATCTGTTCCCCACAACCATGTTACGTGTGAGAATTTGCATAAGTTGCCCTCTGATCAGCGGAAGAAAATCCAAAATCCAGTTTGGAAATCCACAGCAGGTTGACAAGTAGCTTTGATCCCCGAAATTTCCAGAAACAGCAGATTAAAGATTAATTAATTAACATTCTCCCAAAGCAAAGTGAGGGGAATCATGCCTACCCATAAGCACAGGAACAAGTATTCCCTTAAAGAAACTCCCTATCAGTATCTAAAGGTTCTCCAATTAGTCAGCAGGGAAAACTCATTTAATATACCCGAGTCAACCACACCATTTTTCTGGCAGGTGTACATGAATATGTATTTGTGTCAGCCATGCAAACTGCCATTAAACCCAGCGCGCGAGATCCGGTGTTTGTTGCCTTGGTCAGGACAGCACTGGAGTCATCGCCTGAGTGAGATCTCAGAATCTGTCTTAAGCAAACGGTCCAGAATTTGGACTGAGTATTAGATGGCAACCTAAAGGTCAGAATCGCACTCAGACCTCAGCAGATTTTTCTTTCTTGTTTGCTTCCAGGATATTTTTAGAGAGCAGGTCTCTCTCTGGGCACGATCTACCGCACTGAGAGACGGAGGTTTCGTGACCAACTCATCCAAATATGCAGATCACCTGCAAGCCCAGGGACAGATGCAGACTGTTTTTAAGCACTTTTCAAGCACTCTTGGAGCCTCAACTGATTAGTGAGTCATGCAGAAGCATCATTGTGAATATATTTTTTTGCACTTCTGTTTCACTAAATGCAAAAGCACACAAGAAACACCAGACTTGGGCCCAGGCCCCCGTTTCTTCCAGCACCTCTGCACTCCTAGTTTCTGAAAGGAACGACTTCCCCCCTAATGACAAACGAGACTGGCTGCACCGCGTTAGAGCAGCGGCCCACATTGCCCAACACTCCCCAAGATACAGACAAACAGCAAGCACCTTTGGAAGAACAGAAGGAGAAGGGAAAGATATTATGACAGACCCCAGGATACTCCCTCGGCTTCCAGCCAGTTGTGATTCAGGGATTTCCCAAACCTGAAGGGGTGTCTGTATCTTTACCAGGCACTCCATGAATTTGTCCTATCATCTTGGAGCCTATGTAAATTTCAGCAACAACATCCTAGGGCAAAGATTTCACAGCTTAGATGAGCTCCATGACAAAAAGAGACCTTACCCGTTTTGAGCCTCTTACCTTGTAATTTATTTGACCCTCTCCACCCCAAAACCTCGTCAGACCAACCCTTGGAAAAGAAAGATGATCCAAAATAATTCTTCCCTTATTACTTTAAATAAATAACTTTGCCTATAAGCTCAGAGACCCAACAGCCCAAAGAAATTTCTCTGATGGTCAGCCCCTTCATCCTCAAAAAATAATACAGAGCAACATGTTCCCACAGGTTGAAGCAGAAAAGGAGGAAGCTGGGACTCAAGCTCCCGAGGCATCCTCATACGTGCTGAGCAAGACAGAGAACTAGCTATGCCTGAGGTGCTGGGTACAAGATATCTTTCTCCTCTCTTCCTGTTTCAGGTTTCAGTGAGGGTGGTAGCCTGAATCTAGAGAGGATATTGAAATATTTCCTTGTGAAGCCTCAAGATCTCCAACACTCCACCTTAGGCCGAAACACTTGGCCACCCATACTGTGAATGCAATTCTTTCCTGGACTTCTATCCTAAAGTTGAAAAAAAATCTTCTCTTTAGAAAGCATGTGCATGGTCTCATCTTGCATCTCAGAAACACTTGAGTTTTGGAGCCAGAAGTATTTCCTAGAGATCCCACTATGTTCAGCGCCCTAGCAGCTGCACCTGACAAACCAAAGCTGGCTTGAGAGCACTTCTCAGTCACTCTTACTGTACTAAAACAAATAAACAAAAAGAAAACCACTTCATATTTTTCCTCATGAAAACATCAGCCCATATTTTTCATTTACAGTTTTGGAAGGGGAAAAAAAAAAAAAAAAAGAAAGCTGTCCTTTGAACCAGAGAAACTCTCACACTGTATTTGGGATCCTCTTTGAAGCTTCACTTTTTTTCCCCTGTCAAAACCAAGCATTTCAATATGAAGAATGGGGGTGCCATCCTCTCCATTTCTTCCTTTAACCCTAAGTAAAGCTCAGGGATTTCCTTCTCACACATTTTCATTTTTCTTTTGTCACTTCCATTTTACGAGGCTCAGAGAAGGTTTTGGACTCAGCAAGGAAAGAAAACAAAACAAAAATAGGTCAATAAGCAGAAATGACAAAATGGAAAGTCAGACTCAGTGATCTTGTTTTCTGAAATGGGAAACCGTTTCATTTCGAGCCCAACCAAACTTCCATTTTTTTTTCCCAGCTAATGAACATACAAAGCTCCAAGTGTTGCTCTGATCTGGGACACACCAATACCAGCTACCTTGGTAGACTTGTGAACTGCAGTACACAAATTTGGATGACAGAATGTTACAATAGTCGTATTTGACCCTGTCTGTACTGCAGGCCATAGCACTTCCTCTCCTAATTCCTACAGCACGTACATGCTTTCTGGCTGGACTAGAGTGTACTTTTCAAATAGCATCTCTCCCGATTTAACGGCTTCAAGCGGTGGCATACCTACCCCACGCTTAGGCTTGCAGCCTCAGGGCTACCTAGAAGATAACCCCCATGCAAAGCCGCGCAGCTGTCCGTGCACCCTTGTCCTCTGAAGCAGAGGATGGCCTCTCACCGAAGCTGAGATCCAAACTGAGCCTGCCTTCGGATTCACAAAGGTTGACTAAAGAGCACAGCCAGGAGCCTGGTAGCTCAATACTGAGGAATCAGGACAGCGTGACTTGTGCTCCCCTCTCCTTCCTCTCTAGGATCTAACCATGGCTGTTCCCACAGCTTCCTGAACAGGCAGGAGGAAAGAAGAATGATTTTTGTCCCTGCCAGATCCTGGTAAAACTAGTTGCTCAGAAGAAGGGGGCACAGAGACAAAGCCATTTCCTTGGAGGGCGCGTCCTCCAAGAAGGGCATCCTTAACAATTCTTTTCCAGCCAATCCCAATCCGACTCCAGCAGACGTACTGTCCCAAGTGACTTAGACAACATTTCTGTTTACACAACAGAGGCTTTCCACCATGAGGCTCACCTGACTGAAGCTTCACCTCTCGCTTAAAGATGCCATAAATTAAGGAGATGGAAGACCACAAAATCAGGTGCCAAGCGTACCTCTGAAGAAGGGATCCTAGGAAACCTCTGAAATCTAGGAGGCCCCGAGTATCATAACAAAGAGCCTGTGAACCAAAGTCATGCTCTCCGTAAGAATGACTCACATCTGAAATTGTGGGCAACAGGCTTTTCTTAGCCCTAGAAACCACAGAAGCACATTCAGAGCTCAGAACCCCAGTGCTGATGGCCACAGA
Organism: Cygnus atratus; assembly: GCF_013377495.2. NCBI lineage: Eukaryota > Metazoa > Chordata > Aves > Anseriformes > Anatidae > Cygnus > Cygnus atratus. The sequence goes on from NC_066378.1 coordinate 4,224,337, forward strand.
GGCTTTCCTCTGCAATGTGTGCTCCCACCGATCCCCCGGTCAGCCACACGGAACTACCAACTGCAGGGAATTTCTCAGGGAACAGTTTTCCTGGCCTTCGATGAATTATTTGAGGCTTGGCCTGGAAGATGGTTAAAGGCCAGGGAGCATGCTTCGTGTTAGAGCTCTGAGGAGCCTCTGCTCAGCTGAAACGGCCCGATGAGTCAGAAAACAGCCCCAAAACCAGTGAATCAATGTGACCAGCCCTGACCTCTCCCCATGGAAACTCCCGAGAGCCGAGAGGCCAGCTGCATCGACCTAACGCAGACTTTGAGCGCCGGATGTCGGCCGGGATGCTGGCTCTTGGGCAATGAATGCACTGAGCTGTGCAGAACTCTCCCTTCTGCCCAGTCTTAAGAAAACAATCTGACACAACCGCTCCTTGCCAGTCTCCTGGTGCAAGGTCAAGACCGTCAACACAAGACCGTTAAACAAGAGGAATATAACAGGATTAACACTCTAAAAGAACTGGAAAGTACTTCTCAAACTGGAGCAACAAGATCGTAACTGCTTGTAAACCGAGTACTACATGACATGTTTCTGCTTCACATTAACAAGGGTACAGTTCAGTTTAAAAGGGGATTACACCCAAGACATTTCAGCTTCCTATCGAACCCATCCAGCAGTAGAAGCACAGAAACACATGCTGCTGACAGCCTTCAGACACAGACACATGGACAACACCACCTTTCGTGGAGCCCTTCAGTGACACCATGTAAAAGCTCCCAGAGACAAAACAGAGTTCGGTTATTTCCAACAGAAAATAAAAACCACACAGAGCTTATGACTCTCAGACACGAGGATTTGTGATGACTTTTGCCATTATCACTCTCTTAGGGCTAAACAGAAACAGAAAGAAGTCTCATCTTGCAGTCATGACAGCACCCCAGGCACACACAGATCTGACTTTTGAAACTGAGCAGAGGTACTCAACAAGCACTCGTTCCAAATTTTCTACCCAAAAGCTCCAATGATCTGGCAAAACTGATTTCAAAGCTCCCCTCCTTTTCACCTGCTAACGTTCCTTAAAGTAGCATCACCCTTTTGCATCATCTTTCAGAAGAAAAGGAATACTAAAGCCTTCATCCCTCACACTCTTCACAGCTCCTGTGGTACTTCGTTCCACGTCCAGGATGCTAGCAGCAACATCCTGGCCAGATTATCACGCAGCAAACCGCGCTCTGCCACCCTGGCCAGGTGGGAAGACCCCAACAGCTACTGTTTCCAACTCTTCCTGCCCCAAAGAGCTAAGAAACACAACACCACTGAGCAACAGTGAACTAGACACAGTGCCCTGCCTCAGAAGCGACCACATTCAGTATTTGGCTACAATGATCTCCACCAGTTCCTAACTTCATTAAAATTAGATCCTCCAGTCTAATACTGTTGCTCCTGAGGAGGCCCACAGCCTCCTGATGCAGCCAAAAGGCCAAGGCTGAGCCTCCTCCATCCTCCAGCTCCGTTGCGACCAGTGATTTGCACACCTGGCTGTCACGGAGCAGGGGCACAAACAACTTCAATCCACAGAAGCCTACTCTCCCCCGAGCCACCAGCCGGCACAGAAGACCCAGGCCAACACGAGGGACAGCCAACATGCCAGATTTTCTCCCAACATCCAAAACCAACATCAGCACCTGCCCAAGACTCAGCAGGAGAACTTTCGGGGCCAAAAGGCTTATATTTAATAAGGGATCACAGAAATATCAATCACAAGGCTTGGAATTAGAAACAGGCCAAAAACCACGGGTTTGATGCTGCAGCAGCCCTGTTAAGAGTGTCTACACTCTTTCCTTCAGCGTTTGAACAAACTGCAAGTCTGTGGGACCAAAATGCCCAACAGGCCTCTGGATAGGGAAAAATGGAAAACCATTTCCCATAGCCCAGGTCCCAGAGACTCCAGAAACAAGCACAAGCTCTTTGTTTCAAACCAACACAGGGCTAAGTCCGCTACAAAGACATTACAGCTACCCAACCTCTGTAACCGACCTTCGATTTACTTAACCCCATACAAAAGCCTCGCAGGCTCCTAACCCCGCCTCCAAAAAAGTTCAGAAAACTCCCGTTCGCCCCAGAAGCAACAGCTTTGATCCGATGCCACTCGAGAGACTTACCTTCCCAAACTGCTCAAAGTACTGTTTCACATCCTCCACAGTAGTGTTCACTGACAGACCACCCACAAATATCTTCTTCGTTCGGGTCACCATCTGGAAAAGGGAAGGACAGGAATTCACCAAATAAACCGAGAGCAAAGCGGAGAACGGGGCTCAAAAGGCCACGAGCTCACCCTCTGCTGCCAGCAAGCGGCTGCCCCTTTGCGGCAGCCGAGCTCCAGCCCTCCCGCAGCACCCTCGGCGCGGTCCCACGGCATCTCCCTGCACGCGCACACCAGCTCACCAACACCTCCTCGGACAGCAGGCTCCAGCCTTCGCCGAGCCGCTGCCGCTCCCGTGGTGCCCCCAGACCCCGAGAAGCGGGGCGTTGCTTCCCCAGCCTTCACCCGAAGACGTCTGCTCTGCTTCCCCCGGGGCCAGCACAGGCAGGCTCCCCGGGCTTTGCCATCCTGTCTCGCAAACCGCACAGCATCCAGTCTCGCATGGAGGAAGGCCCATCGTGCACCTGCTCCCCACTCACTTAAAAGGAGCCCGGACGAGTCCCAGTTAGATCCTGTTTTGCCTTTGCAAGGAGGCAAAGACCCCTCTGCCACTTCTCACTCGTGCCACTGGGACAAGGGAAGAAGCGAACTGCCCTGAGAGGGGCCGCTGCTGCCAGGCAGAGGCACGCTGACGTCCTTTGAACTGGCTCTCCAGCTGCATCCTCCCCTTCGCTGCTTGGCTACACCCCTGCTCTCAGAGGAACACATGGTCCTAATTACCCCAAGGAGCATGGGGCTAATCCGCAGCAATTCCCTGCCTTGGAGAGCAGCCCGTTCTAACACTAAAGCACCTTCTGTCACCAAACTGCTTAATGGAATTAACCCAATTCCTACCATGTGCTTCCTGGCTCCAGTTACTCGGGATACCTGCTCACCAATTGTTCTCAGGGCCCGACCCCCCTTACTTCCCTCCCAGCACCAGCCTCCGCTTCCCTCTGTGCCTCCCTCCAGCTCCTCTTCCCGTGACAGCACTTGGAATCAAGATAACGAACTTTAAAACTCCCACCCAAGAGCAAACCTGACGGGACACCCAAAGCCTAAAAGCAGTCTCCAGCCTGCTGGTGGCTCCTCGGTTGAAAGTCTGGCTGCACACCTGGACAGAGCCCCTGCAACTGCTCACTTCAACGCCAGAGCCTCTCGCAGCTAAGGTCCAACACCTTCTACCTTTGCCTGTGCCGAAGCACACAAGGGCATTTCACAAAATGAAATCCTTTAAATCCTTTACCCCGTCCCTGCCATACACTTGTTCACACACAGATGCGCGCGCGCACGCACACCCCCCCACCCTTCTCTCCTCGTGTATCACAGCATGGAGCTGTTCTGTGTCTCCTGCAGCTTCAGGACACTGCCTGCAACCTCAGACGGCCGAGGCTCCCCCTGCGCAGAGTGCATCTCAGCGCTTCTAACCTTTGCACCCTGAAGTACAACCAAGGGGCCTGCTGGTTCCTCCAGCACCGCAACCCCCCAGCACTGCACTGCACGCCTGACAGCCGGCTCAGATCATGCCCCACACGAGTCCTGAGCAAACCCCAGGGAGCGACTCCGCCACACGCGCTGGCAACCTCGCGCAGGGGACAGAACCTCACCACCACGACTCGCCGCATCGGAGGGCCGAGGGCCGCCGCAGTACCTACCTTGGGCTGTGCTCGGCGGGGGAACGCTACCTTCGGGTCAATCTGAAAGAGACGTTGGAAAGGAGAGGTGAGCACGCTTTTGCTGCCTCTTTACAAACGCAGGATTTCCTCCGTGCGCACGGCCGTCTCTGCCCACGTGGCACACCTTGCTAAAAACCCAGAGCATCTACCTGAGGAGCACAAAACGAAGCAGGCCGCAGACATCTTCCCCCGCTCGGTAAGGTGCAATCCACGGAGACTACAAGTCCCAGCATGCAGCGGTCCGGCTCGGGCTGAGCGCTGGCCAGGCGGCACCCGGAGCCCGTCACGTGCTGGGATTAACGGGCTGGGCTGCACCCTCCCGCCCGGCCTGCCCCCGGGTGCCCCGCATCGCCGGCGTCGCGCTAAAAGTGCTTCCTTTTGCCTTTTTGCTCTCCCTTTCACTCTACCTCCAAGCACAGAGCTCACCTGGTTAGTAACAGGACGGAAAAGAGGCGGCGCGCGAGAAGCCAAACACATTTCACCCTGCAACAGAGGGCGAGGCAACAAAAGAGCCGCCAGGAGGGTACAGAATAAACCCAGGAGCCCAGAGCCTCCCGTGGCAGAAGCGCAGGGGCTGTGGCCGCGGGGCAGCGTGCCGCCCCTCTCCCGTGGGCTGCAGCGCGCACAATGAAGCCGTGCCTCCCCTCGGCGCGCTGAGCCCTCCTTTGTGCCTGCTCAGCCGCCGCACGGACCTGCCGCCACCCAGGTGCCGTGTGTCCTGCTGGGGTCAGCGCGGCCGAGCGCGCGCTGCGTCGGCCTCCCACCGCCACCACGAAGCCGGGGCGACGCGAACGCAGCCGCACGCCCAGCGCCCATGGAGCCCGCGCTCCTCCTCTGCCTCCACCTCTTTCTTTATCGCCTATTTTTACAGCAACTCCGGTGAAGTTACATCACGGCGGGGATGATCCAGACCTACAAATCAGCTTAAGGAGACCCGCGGTACAAGCAGGGCTGGCTCGTCCCCGCGCCTGGCCGGGCGTGCAGCTGGGAGGGCAGCCCAGAGCATCGTCCCACCAGCCCAAAAGGAAGCTGTGTTTCTCGACCGCCTCCCGCTGCTTTGTTCAGCCTTGCAGCCTGGCCGCCCTCCCGTCCCGCGCCCTTTCACTTGTCACGCAGCCCCGGAGCTCAGCCTCCCCGGGCCCTTCCACCAGCTCCTCTCCCTGCCTTCCCCACCTCCGTCCTGACTCACGGCCTGCAACATAAATAAACTCGGCACCTAAGCAAACAGAGGCAAAAGTGAAGAGTACAAATAAACTCAAAAATAAGCCTCCCTCCCCAGGCTGCGAGCAGGCAGATCAGAGGACCCTCTGGGTGCCTCTCTGGGGTATCTGAGCCGTGCCCCCTCTCCCCGCACACACGCACGCACGCCCTGCCGCTTCCCGGCCAGCGCAGGCACCCACGGCGAATTTTGAGGACGGGGGACGGCAGGAGAGCAGGAGGTTGATGGCAGATAATAAGCAAAAACAATAATCTACTGTCTTTTACTTCTCAGCCAGTGTCATTCAGCTCCTGCCAAGAAGATGCTTTCACACTCAGCAATGCTAAGCTCGGCCTCATTTTCTCATTACCCTGAGTGTGAGCAACTGGGCAGAGATAACGCGTCCTCCTGGCTGGAGGGAGCAGGCAGTCGCTGCACGAATTCTTCTGCACAAGCAGCTATTGTTGCAGGTAGAGGGAGGCCCGGGCGAGCGGCTGAAGGGGCAGCCCTGGGAACACGCGGAGGAGAGCGAGTTCAGTGCCGGCCTCAAGTTACTAAAAGCGGACTGCTCCTCGGTGGCAGGAGGCTTTCTAATTAAAGCAAAAGCACCGGTACCTTTTTCCCCCCTCGTTTCTGGTGTTAAAACAAACAGCCCCAGAGGAGTTGTGTTTCAGTGTCACCCGCTGACGTCACGGATCCTTTTTACAAACCTAGATAGAAATCTGCTGAGAGTAAGAGCATTCAGAACTGCTCCAATTGTATCCAAAAAAAAAAGAAACAAAAAACCCTTTATCAGGCTACGGCAAGTGGAAGTCAACCGAGCACAAACCGCTTTCACTTCACCCCACGAGGCTGTAGGGACGAGGAATCCCCCTGATGTGGGGCACCTGCCGGTGCAGGTGCACGGGGGGCTCCTCAGTAACACTCTCCATGCCACCAGCTACCATCCTGCAGCTCCTGCGCGAACCTGGCTGGCATCGGTGCCCCAAAGCAGGGCCAGGGCAGGGCAGGACCCACGAAACCTGACGGCTGGGTTCGTTCCTTCATCGCACCTCCACGGCTGCCCTCCCTCCATCAGCCGGCGCTGCCCCCAGAGCCACGCTCTCCACCACAAAAGACAAACCCAGCAAAAAGTCAGGAACGGCAACAAAGAAACGAGCGAGTGACCCAGCACCACCAAGCCTGCTCTTCCCCCAGACAGAAAGAAGAAGCTCAAGGCAGAGGCCAGCTGCAGCTTTACAAAGTCACGCAAATCTTTTACCTTGAGACTGCCAAGCCAATTCTCATATCAAGCATTTCCATAAATAACCCCGTGGGCTGCTGCTATCTAGCTTACAAACAAAGAAAAGTCTCAAAAGCACAAGCTTTCCCCGGAGAATCAGGCCAACAGTGCTCGTTAGGGTAGGAAGAATTGGAAAACAATGAAGCAACAAGTTGGGCAGACACCGTCGATCAAGTGTTGTTTACCAGGAGACACCGAGCCTCGAGAGAAGGCTGCCCTTTCAGGACACCAGGCCTTTTCCTCCAAAGTTTCTCAAAACCCTAAATTAGGATTCAGATGAGTTTGTGTCATTTAACCCGTGACTCACAGCAGTTCCAGCTCAGCAGGGAAAAGGCGCATGGAGGCTCCATGCGGCACCAACCTCTCACCTGGCAATTACCGGGCAAAATACCCCAAAACACCTGACCCGGCTGAAAACCAACCAGCGATAAAAACCAAAAAGGACGGGGAAGAGGATCAAAGTTCCTAACAAAGGAAGGACCCTGGCGAAACAGCCCCCATGCTCTCTGCCGCGCCGGCAGGGCGAGCGGAGCAGATGCGGCCGGGAATTTCAATGGCCGGCTGGTCCCCACGCGCCCTCTGCCACCAGGCCGTCTGTTCCTGCAGCACCCACCCACCCCTTCCCTTCCCTTCTTTTCCCTTCCCTTCTTCTCCCTTCCCTGCCCTCGTGGGCCACGGAGCAGTGTTGCGGAGGCAGCGGTGGTTCAGAGAAGAATGGAGACCCAGGATTTCACCTCGCTCCCGGCCCCAAGCACCGTCAGGATCGCTGCCACCCACCGCTTGCCTTTCCAAGAGGGGTCCACGCCAGCCCGCGGGCTGCTGACGGGACTGGCTGATCAGACACCGTGTTTACACAGGCTAGCAAAACAGAAAGAGGGAAAAAAAAAAAAAAAGAAAAGAAAAAAAAGAAAAACCTGGGTCCTCCTCAAAATACTTTGTCGTAACCCTGCCCCAGAGCAAAACTCCCTTTACATCCCTCCCAAAGGAGGAGGTTTGGGGTCCTGGGGACCCAGGCCTGGCCAGGAAGGCTGGGAGAGGTTTAACCCCGAGCTCCCAGGGGGAGGAAGGACCTGTGCACATCAAAGGGAGCGATCCAGGCGGTTAAACAGGAACAGACACAGATCTCGCTGCAACTCGCACCGTAAACCCGCAGAAAGGGGGTCTTGCTCTCCCGCCCCCTCCGTTCTGCCGAGATAAAGGCAAGGATGCCCGAGCCACGCGCTGGAAATAAAGTTGTGTGTTTGGACTCCTCGGCCACCCATGCCCGGAACAGGAACGTCGTCGCCGTTCGCCATGTCAGCCCCTCGCAGCCCCTGCCGCTCCCCAGCCCTACCCTCACCTTCACCCCCGGGGCAGCAACGCGGAAAAGGAATCCAGGGGAAGGGAAGTCACCAAAACTGCAGAGCAGGGACCTCCCACTCAGACACCTCTCACCCCCACCCCCCCAAAACCGAGCCCGCACATCTCCCGAGCACCACAGATTTGCGAGGCAGGACTGGGTACCATCCGCCTCCGGCCCTGGGAGCCGCCAAAATCTCCCCGCGCGCCCTCCCGGGGGGCTCTCAAGCAGAGAGCCGGAGCCACGGCCGCTGCTCCAAGAGCCCGCCGGTGGCCCACATGGGCGGGCGCTGGCCACGCTCGGAGACAATAAAGTCCTGAACCTCCGCGACCGTTACCAAAACTTCGCCTGGGGAAAGCCGTGGGGCGCGAGGACCGAAGGCTCCCTGCCGAGGGGCAAGCACAGGCCGCCGCGGCCGCAGGAAGCGGGGCCTCGGAGGCTGCGAGGAGGGAGCAGCGCCGGGGGCACGGCACCCCCGGGGAGCACGAGGGGCGGCTCCCTCTCTCCCCGAGCACCCGCACGGCCGTCCCCCGGCATGAATCCTCGCCCCCAGACGCGCTCAGGTGTCCCGGCGTGGCAGGGGGCCGCGGTGGCTGTGCGGAGGGGCCTTGCAATCGGCGGGCAGGAGGACGACCGCCGCCGGGATCCGCGGATCGATGCCCGGACATTGGGTCAGCGGTCAATAGCGAGCCCGGAGCTCGGGCAGCAGCTACGCTACCAGCTGATAAGTGAGGTGGAGAAGGGGCCGATCAATCTTTATCAGTAATCGATAGTTTACAACCTCTAACTGGAAATCAAACACCGCAATCGATGGCTGCTCTGAGCACAGCCGAGCTCCGCCGGCAAATGCACCCCTGAGATGAGAGAAGTCATCTCACCGTCTTGGAGTCCAGTTCATGTCTGGATTGGGCCAGAACCTTGTCGACGCCAGCCTGGTCCATGAACGTGACGAACCCGAAGCCCCTGAGCCCCGCAGCCCGGGCAGGAGAGGGGATGCGGAGAGAAGAGAGAAAGTTGGTTAAAGTGGCGGCCGGGCCGCGGCGGGGGCGAAGGGAGGAGCGGGCCCGGCCTCCTCACCTGGATCTCTTTGTCAGCGGGTCCCGCATCACCAGGCACTCCTTCACCTCGCCGAACTGGCTGAAGTACTCCCGCAAACCCTCTGCAAGCACAGCGCCCACCGTGGGTGTCCCGGCGCGGCCCCGCCGCCGCCGCCGCCCCCCCGACCCCAACCCCGGCCCCGCCGCCCCCCCCGGCCCCCACCGGGCACCGGCGGCAGGTGCGGGGCCGCCGGGCGCTCACCTTGCGTGGTCTGCCAGCTCAGGCCCCCGATGAACATTTTGCTGCGGGAGGAACGGGGACAGCCGTGAGCGGGGCCGCGCCGGGGGGCCGCCGAGCCCCGCGGGGGTGGCGGCGGCGGGGCCGGGCGGGGAGGGGAGGGCGCGGATCGGCCATGTTGGCACCGCCGCCGCCGCCGCCGCCGCGCCTGCCCGGCCCGGCCCGGCCCGGGGGGAGGAGGCGGCCGCGATCGGCACCGGGACCGGGAGCTTGGGGGGGGGGGTTAAAGGGGAGGGGGGGGTTAAAGGGGGGAGGGGGGGCGGCAGCGGCCGCCTGCGCCGGTACCAGGGGTCGTGCGGGGAGTCCGGGGAGGCGAGGCCGGGCTGGCTGCCGTCTGTCTCCATTCGGACCTCTTCTCCCTGCGAGGAGCGGCGCCGCACTCCCGGGGCAGATGAGCGCTGGAAAAGGGGCCGGACGGACAGGCCATGCTGCCCCCTCCCCCGACCCCTCTCCGCCGGGCGGGGAGGGAGCGAGGGAGGAGGGCCCGGCGGGCACAACCTGCCCGGCTCCTCCCACCCCCGCCGGGCTCCGCACGCATAAAACCCGCCGGCGGCGCCGGGGCCGAGCACCGGGAGCCGCGCCCGGAGCGCACCGGGGGGAGCGGGGCGGCCCCGAGCGGCCCCCGGCCCCGCTTTGTCCCCGCCACCTGCGGCGGGGCCCCGGACAAAGGCCGCGGGGCCGCCCCCGGGCGAGGACGCCGCCGGGCCGGGCTGCTCGGAGCCCCCCGAGCGGGCAGCGGGGGGGATCGAGCCGGGCCTGGGCTGCCACGGTGGGACCCCCCCGGGGGGCGGCGGCCGCCCTCGGGTCTCCCAGCGGGGCCGCGGGCACCGGGCAGCCCCCGCGGCTCCTTCCCGGGCCCCCGCGGGCGGCAGGATGGGGGCAGCGCCCAGCCCCTGCCGCGGCCTGAAAAGGACCCGCTGGCAGCACCGAAGCGTGGGCACGCAGACCCCAGCCCGCGCCCTCCTCGGCCCTCCGTGGGCGGCGGCGCGGCGGCCCCCAAGTCACCCAGCAGATCCCTCGCTCCTGCGAACGAACAGGCTCGTGCCAAGCCTCTCGCCGCTGGCTCGGGGTTCATCCCCGTGCTGGTGGCTTCGAGAGCAGGTTCGTGCGCTTTCGGCTCAGCTCTTGGGCAACCCGGCATGGGTGGCTAGAGGAGCTCAGCGAGGAGCAAGTGAAACCCTGGTTGTCGCCTGCAAGTCTACAGCGAGGCGGGCTGGAGCCTCTCTGCTGGTTGCACAGGGCATCGCCCTGAGACGGGGCACGTGCTGGTATCCGTGGCACATCGGAGCACAGCAGCACGCAAAACCTCTGCTGGTTGGTGCTGTGAGCCCGTCTCAAGACAGAGGGGTATCGCAGGGTCTCAGGCTGTGGGCTTCTAGCAAGGGCCACGATGCTGCCAAATATTCTCCATGCGCATCTCCAGCTCCTCTCCCTCCAGCACGTGCCTTCCCTGTACCTTCCATTACTGCCCCACACAAGGCACCAAACGGCTCTCAGGTCAGCACCTGCCTCAGCTGACCTTTCTTCCACGATCACTTCATGTGCCAACACACCTCGTCTCCCTCCTGGACAGGAGCCAGGGCACCTTGCTTTAGCACCTAGTAGCATCTTTCATAACCTGGGCTCATTCCAGAGCCCCTGGTGCAACCATGAGTTAAATACATCCCCTCTGTTAGCTCTCCAAACCCCCGTTCACCCACTCCACTTCCCACACTAGGTCGGTGACACTGTCCCATCTCCTGGCCCTGTACCCGGGCGCAGCAACACGCTCACAAAAAGAGGCTTGGCAGCCACCCCTAGGGACTGAGCTGTGCAGCATCCCAGTCGTGGCCACAGAGCAGCCCCGGCTCCCACCAGCCCAGGCTGAGCTGCTTCCGCAATAACCCACTCATTCCACAGGGCTGAAATCACCGCGCTGGGTGGAGGTGCCTCGAGAGGCAGCTGGGCTGCTGCGGAAGAGAAACGGAAACAACACACCGAGGTGGCACCACGGCTGGCAGCAGCGGTGCTGAGGCAGCATCTCTGCCATCTCCCCTTGTACATCCCCCCAAAAATGGGCTATAGCTGGGCCACTGGAGAGCCACTGCCGCTGCCTGCCATGCTGCCCAAACCCACTGCTGCTGCGCTGCCTCCTGGCACCTGCTCTGATTTGGATGGCAAACACTCCGAATGGGGAGCTAATGTTTTGCAAGTCACCTAGCACAGCTTTCATGCTCCATTGATCGTCCAACTTAGGCAGAGTAGTAATGCTAATTAAACACCAGAAAGGGAAAAAAAATAAAAGAAACAAGAGATCAGTGTTAGGCATGCTAAGAAACAGGAGATCAGTGTTGGGCATGCAAAAGGACAACACCCCTTTGTTTACTACCAGTGCATTGTTTTTAAATTTTAAATGCGTATTATCTACAAGACAGATAAAGTAAAGCCGTCTGAGAGACACAGCATTAAAACGCTTCATCATATATATTTGTTGCATTATGCTTCTTCTTTTAGTCTCTTCTTCACCGAAATAATATTGGAGAAGGGGGAACGGGATCAATGTGAGTTAACACCTGTGAACACAAGAGGAAAAAAGCATGAGTCTTCAGGAGGGTTTGGATGGAGGCTGTGGTTGGACGTGCATCACCAGGAAAGATGGTACGCTGTACCACGTAACTTATTCCAAGGCCCTTTCCAAAACATACATGTAATACTTTGTATTTCCACCTTAGGACCCCAAAGCGCTTTGGTAGCATCATTGCATTTCTCTCTCTGACACGCAAGACAGCAAGTCCTGAAAAAATCTGTTGATTGTTGAAGTAGGAAGCTTTCCTCCCGGAGAAGTAAATATATACAACATTCCAGACCTTATGATTGGAAAGATGATCTCCAAATATAAAATAATGCAGCATTGTGTTCCTGGGGCTGCAGACAGACAGCTGTAGTGCCTCTGTGGCTGCTGCTGAGAGGTTGCCAAACACCAGCGAGATTAACAAAACTGCTCAGTTTTCTTGCTGCTATTCAGTGTCTCGTGTGTGGTAGAGTGACACTATCAAAATCATGTCCACTTCCTGCTGCGGACGATGATTGGCAAAGCTCTGCCCAGCACCAGTGGCAGACACTGGAGTTATTCATGGAAAGAGGGAGGCTCCAAAACGTGGAGGTCAGGGGAGGGGCAGGGCAGCGGCGGCCTCTTTTACTCCATCATACACGGCTTAAGGAGAGATCAAGTCCTGGAGACCTGTCTCTGTCCAGGAGCCAGGAGCTTTTGGCAGTCAGGTACTTTGAGAAGTTTTGTTTTTCATTTCGCTTGGACAGTTAATAAACAAACTTGAATTGGAATCCAAATCATTTTCGTAATATTTGCGTTACGATGCTGAACAAGCAAACCTGGAAGACATTAGCTGCAGCCCCGCCGGCGGCCTGGGGGCAATGCCAGGCTGGCAGCGCCTTCCTGTAGAGCTCCTGTGCTGCGGAGTGATGCTGGCCCTCTGGAAAGGCTGATGGCAAAACTTCCCTGTGCACGGGCAGCCACCGCGTCTGCCTCAAAGGGAACCGGCTTGGGGCAAGAGTCAGGCATGTTCATGGAGAACTACTTAGAGAACTCAAAGTATTTCGGCTCCATTCATGTTGGGGGAAGGACACATGCAGCAAGAGGCAGAGAGGAATGGCTAAAGGCACCAAGGATTTCTTGGCCGGCTAAGAAACCTCACTGAGCAAGAAAACAAGATACGTGGTGCAGAACAACAAACAGCAAGGTGGGAAAGAGCAGAGGAGAGGAACAGGGCTGCATGCAAGACAAAAGAGAGGAGAAGTATATGCGTGGGTGAATAAAGGGAAGTATGAAGAGTAAATAAACACAACAGGGATAACTGGAAGAAAGGAGGGAGGGAGAAGAGAAGGGGAGACGACCCCAATTACCACAATACAGTAAGAAGGATTGGAGCTTCAGACACTTGAACTTCATCTGCACGGAAGGGAAAATAAAACATAATTTGGCTCTCTCAGAGAAAGAAGAAAGGAAGCGAGAGAGCTTGTAGCACAGTGAACAGGGATGCAGCATAAAACAGCAAAAGAGGAGAGGTCTCTGAAGGACAGCAGGACACCACAGGCTTCCACTTGCTGTCCTGGAAACAATGGGCACGGGAAAAATCAGAGCCCTTCCTGCTGCTTCCTTCTCCACAAGCCCCAACAACCCCTCCGTGGTGACTGCTCTACACGACCCTGTCTGCAGCGAGGCAGCGAGCGAGGGAGGAAGCACCGACTGACTGTTCAGCCACCAACCACGGAGCTGCCCCGCTGACCAGGTGCGGGTGCCAGCTCTCTGCAGCACGGAGGGCTCCCCTCCCCGAAGGTGGGCTGCAAACACCTCCACTTCCCATCAATCTTCTCTCAATGCAGCACTCCGAAAGTTACGTAGAAAGTGACAGAAAACAACAGCAAGTTTGAAAAACGGAGCTTTTCTCCTCAAACGTGCCCCGAGCATCACCGTCCCTCCCTCCCATCTCTCAGTTACCGGTTGTCGCTGATTTCATCAGTCTCTGCTTTCTGCTCCGTCCTTGCTCCTACCTAACCCCTGCCTGGCCCTCCCTCCATCAACCCGAGCAGAGGGGACCTTCTCAGAGCACCAGCCCGCTCCTACCAGGCTCTTCCCCACCCAGGAGCAGAGCACTGCCTCTGCTCTTCCCTTCCTCGCAGGAATTTCGGAGCTTCCCATGGGGTGGTGACAGGGAGGGACCCATCTCTCCACTCAGAGGAAGGAGAGGAGGACGCGTGCAAAAGAAATCCACCAGATCTGTTGTGAAGAGACGTTGATTAAACTGTTCCTTGTGCTCGCTGGGGAAAGGACGATCAGCTCACAACACAGAAGGAGACAAAGGTCTCAGGTATCCTGACAAACCTACAACTGTAAGGATGGCTGAAGATGGAAGAGGTCAACCAGGAAGGCTGAAGAAGCCCCATCCATGAACATTTTTACGGACAAATTAAGCAAACATCAGTTTGGTGATGAGGTTATATTTTGTTATGTATACATTTTATTATTTTGTTATACTAATCTGCTTATCGCAGAGAGGTGACATCTTGGCATTGCTTTTAATCCTCAGTTTCAGAGGAAGAACAAGGAGAAATTTAGAGGATGTGGTCTGCAGGCACGTGTCGGGCAAGGCACAGTACAGCATGGGGCTGGGCTGCATCAAACACCACCGGGGCTGCAGGGAAGGTCTGGGATCAGGCTGGATAAAACGTCATTAACAGAAAAAGGTCTGGGTCAGGTTTAAGAGCACCAGCCAGCGCAAGGGCTGCCAGGTACCTCAGACAAAACGGGCTTCTGCATTAACATAAAGGAAGTGTCGAAGTTCTGTACAAAAGCAAAATCCCGTGTCCCAGTGAAAAACCACCCCGGAGAGCTTCTCCAGTGCCTCCCCAGCGGCAGAGCTGGCACCCTGCAGCCCAGCCTGCAAAGCAGCTCCTCGGGCAGGGCCCAGCGATGCTGCGGGATCGGTCCCTCTGTGCATCCTCTGCAGGCCTGCCACACGTGTGAATTATTTATCTGGGGCTGAAGTCAGCACCATGGCAAGGACCTCTAAGGTCTGCCTTAAAGACAGCAGAGCCCAAGGGAACAGGGGAAGGGGAAGGACGGCTGGATCCTCCACTGAGCTGCTCGCAGGAGGCAGAAAACCTGGGTGCTGGCACTGCCCCAGAGCAGCACCAGAAGAAAAAGGCATTTACAGGAGCAAGCGGAGAACTTCTGGCTCAACACAGGAGCAGGAGCTGAGCAAGCAGAAGCTGTTTCTCCATCCCCGCTCTTTCAGGACATAATCAATTTCCTGCTTCTGCTCTAACACTCGCGCTGGCTTTTAACTCTCCCATTTCTTCAAGACTTATTTTCTAATCTAAGCTGACGGGACCTTTGCTCCACAAATCCCAACAGCACTTCCCAGAAGACATCTTTATAGCATTCTGGTACTACGGTGGCGTAAAGCAACTGGAACTACGCTGTTGAAACTTAACAGCGCAAAATTTAGAAGGTTTACAGATTATTTGGGGAACGAACAGGAAAGAGCTTCTTTAAAATCCCAGGTATGTGCTGGAGCTCCTGAGGCAGGAAAGGTTCAGACCAAGGCAAGTGTACGGGACAGAAATACACACTGTAAATCTCCTTAAGCAGCTCAGCCTGTCCTGGTTCCTCAAGGTTTTGCCAAGGTATTTTGTTTGCACTTGCCACATGACTCGCATCAGGCATCGCAGCCTAATCAAGATGGACACCAGTGTCTTCCCGGGCAAAGCTCCCATCTTCAGACTGCAGGAGCAGCTTAGCTGCTTTGCACGCGTAATTCCTGCCCGAGCTGCCTTCCTGCTGAACCGGGCAGGGAGGCACAAGGGAGACTGCAAGGGTCCGGCTGCACTTATCCTCTCTGGTCATCCTCCTACTTGCCATAGAAGAATACTCAACGAGGACCTCACTGAGCGAGGCACAAACTGCCCCAGCGGGTGCTGTACGGAGGGGAACTCCTGTCTTTCCATAGCAGCACGCCCAGAACAGATGCTCCGGGGCCAGGAGTGGTATCCTCGGGTTTTATCTGCCCCCCAGGGCACACCGTCTTCACTCAGGCTTACGGGCTGCTGATCCTTTCAGGCGAGGGAACGTGAAACGAGGGGACTGTTGCTAGAGACTCCAGTCACAGCAACCTACACCAGCTTTTAAATATGTTTAGAGCTGAAAGAGGCTCAAAAGCTGCCCCTTGGTCTCGGGACACAGCGATTCCCCCTGCCCGCAGACCAGCGAGCTGACCTCTAACCGAAGACAAGCCCCGGTTCCGCACCGCTCATAACCTAGTGGGAAATATTTTGCTCCTGCCGCTACTTGTCTGTTCTTGCCCTTGTATCTTCTGCTCAATTTTCACAGCCTTTAAGCATTTATCTTTTCACGCCTTTGCCTGCTCTGGATTTCCCTCAAGGCTGATTTTGCTACATTCGGGTCCTTATGCCATTTTCTTTTTTTTGCTCCAGACAGCCCTCTCCCACCCGCCTCACACCCAGGCGATCCACGAGCTGAAGCAACCCGAGGCACCGACCCCTTTCCCACCCGGAGCAGATTCCACCACTGCACCCCTCGGAGCTCCCAGCCGGCTGGTGGCCGACCCCACAGCCGCTCGGGACCAGCTCCCTCCAAAGCAGCTGCCCGGGACATTCCTCAGCACAAAGCTGGGACGTGGGCAACGTGGAGACACTGCCGAAACCGGGGGGATGAGGGGAGCAGTGGGAAACCTCTCTCATGGTGGAGGTACACAATAGGTATCGGAACCCTTCCTTTACCAGAAATAGGAATGAAACCGTAACCTCTGCCATTCCAAGTCTGTCAGACACACGTATCAAAACGGGGAACACCAGTATCAAATCTTAAAGCTCCTAGAAAAAAATAAATCTAATTATATGTTTTACATTTAATATTTAATTCCATCTACCTGCCATGTTGCAGACTGATCAGCGAACAGATTCTGCTCTCACGTTTGAACGAACGACTGGGGCAGCTCTGGAGACTCCAGAGGAGGGGAATCTCACGAGTTCCACTGGAAACAGTAGGTTCATAGTCAGGCTTATGAAATCCTGACTCACCAGACTTGTAATCTGATTACATGGGTGTTTTTGGAAGCCCTGTTCAGTGTGTCCTGTCCTGCTCCAGCATTTCCCCTCTGGAGATCACCAAGTTTGCTGCTTCAGACACCCTGGGGATTTGGAAGCTGCCCACTTGCGATGGATGGAAACAGTGAGGCAATAAGGCCCAGTTTTTCAGAAGTTCCCGTCGTTTTTGAGCATTTGAGTCAAAAAGCTGGAGATGCAGTAAACGTTCTTGGCAAACGGGACTAGGTTGAGAGCAGGACGTTCAGATAATCCTTACCTTCTGCGTTTTCAGCCGCAGCAGCACCCTGTCCCCTGCTCTGCAGCACTCAGCTAGACACCAAGAAAGCTAGTACAAATATTTTCCTATTGTCGCATTCCTGTTACAACTTATAAAACATACTTGAAGCAAATCACATTTTGGAGGGTGAACCTAAAAAAAGCCTCTCTGGTGTTTGAAGAAAGCTGGGGACAGAAGAGACATTTGCTGGGAAAGCAGCTCTGGAGCCAAGCAAATTTTTGAAGTGGGAAAGCTCCTCTTACACACTCCTGCTAGTCAGACAGAATGTGCTCAAGTTTGTTGGTCATTCTGGAGCCCTGCAAGCAATGTAATGTCTGGTAAATTCATTCCCAGATGCTGGGGGAACGAGGGGTTGTGGGAGGAGAATCAAGATGGGGAGAGATTTACTGCAGAACAGAGAAAAGGCAAATCGATGAAAGTTTGTTCAGCCTTACCTCCTCTTTTTTTTCTTTTTTTTTTTTTTTTTTACGTGAGGCTGCAATAGGAGAAATTTGGGGATTTTTTGCTTGTGTTGCTTTAAGGGCAGGAATGCTGGAAACAGAGGTATTTGATACCTTTGCTGCTAATTACAGTGCAAGCTCCCAGTGTCCTGACAATGCCCTTGTCCCTGACCTGGAGGGGCCTCACTGTCTCAGGGTCAGCTGTAATTCAGTTTTAGGTCAGCCCAGGGACTCTCCTGCCAAACTAACTGCACTTTGTTTTGAAGTTGAAACCATTTACTAGCAAGGAAGGGTCTGAGACCATCAAACTTGTTTCACTAACAAGAAACAGCAACCCAGCAGAGCCCCCGAGACGAGGGTCAGTGCCGAACACAAGGAGAGCTCGGCTGCATCGCTAAGGAAGGGGTTGTTCCGCCCGCCGAGCCACACGAGCCTGAGCTGAGCTCTTCCGTTCCCTTCAATTAAGCGTGTTTATTACAAAACCATCGAGGGACCAACTAGGCTGTGCCAGTCCCCGAGCAGGCACCGCGGCATTGTCAGCCCCCCACCTCCGAGAGTTTACGACACAGTAGCTGCACGTAGTGGGAGGATCGAGGAAGAGAACTGCTCTCAGTACAGCTCAGGAGGTGTTGGTGCCGCTCCTACCTCTTCTCACAGATTAACTAGGTGATTTGGGGCAAGAAATTCCATTTCTCTGCTTGAAAGCTGGGATTTTTCGTCCCTACCTCAAGATCTGCTTCGAGCTTTTCAGAGAGAACATGCTGCAGAAAATAACCTGAAAATACTTTTTAACTTCCTCTGAATAGTCAGCTCTCTCTAACTCCCAGGGAAAGAAGTACTTTTTTCAAATCAACAGATTTGGATCTGATCTTCTTCCCCCTCACCATATTCACGGACAGAGATTATGCTGTCAGAACACTGCATAACGCTGCCTGAAAGTAACTTGTCGCCTAAAGAGCTGTTCGCTACAATTTGTGGGTGAGTCTGAGAGCCCGGTGCATTTCACCTGTTTTCAGTCCCCACTCTTTTGCATTTACGTGAACATAGAACTGGGTTTGCCAAAGAGAACCTACCCAGAGCACAAACCCATGCACATCGCTATGACAAGAGGTCAACTTGCACTTACGAGAGAAAAGCTGGATGAAAAAAGTGCCAATTTACTAAAAAGTAAATGAACATTCAGCGTCCATATCACGAAAACATGAAGGAGACACAAGTAGAGAACAAAACGCCCTTTGGGAACACCCAAACATCTCCAGGTCTAGATGCTGGCTGTAGTTGGGGTTGGTGATGAGACGTGAGACCACAGCCACAAAGAGGAACAGGGCTGCTGGGGGATGTTCGGACAGCGATGCTCAAGCCTTTCTCTGATAAAACTTGACTACAAGCCTGCAACACACCCTGATGTGAGTTAATGCTTGTTTGCTGCCATGCTTGACAGCTGCAAAGCATTGTAGTAGAAAGAATTACCAGTCCTACAGACTTTGAGATGAGCTCAAAACGCAGTGCCCCAGTCGTTAAACACCACAGGTCCCTAACCACACATAAACCCCAGCTCTGCTCTCACCATTGGTTCCTCTGTAAATAGCAACACAGCTTCCGAGAGCTCGTCTAAATTGCCAGAGCTCTTTGTGGGACAGGTCCCAGCTCCCCAAGAGACCTCTTCTTCGTGACTCCCTGACAAAGCCACGATTTTCAGGAGCGATGCGACTGCCATGTACCAGAACAGGGCTCTGGAGCAGAGCAGATAGCTTTCTTGGCAGCTGGCCCACCGTGCTGGAGCTCGCTCTCAGGAGAGATTAGAGGGAGTAAAAACCTCATTGCCTTCAGAGCAAAGCACTCAACCTGCTTCTACCAGAGATTTCTCACAAGAGGAAAAAAAAATCCAAGCGTCTCTACAAATAGGAGACTGCAGGAACAGGGAAAAGATAGCCCAGTTAGTGTCGTTTGTACGGCTTCGTGAGCAGCTCGGGTAACACCGCCAGCAGCAAAGGACAGGTAGAAGCTCCGAGCGGTGTTTTACACTGGAAAGATCACTAACAGCAGGACAGAGAAATGTCTCCCTACATAAAGTCACCCAAAAAACAGGTCTGTGATTGCAAAGCATACGTGCTTTTTGTTTTTAAACTGATGAATAGTGAGAATTATATTTTATCTCTCAGGCAACCTTATCCAAGCCTCCCCCCACCTTTTTTTATTATTATTTTTTAAGGTATGGTGGAAGATGGAAATTACACTCAGGTTCCCAGGTAGTGCAATTCATAGAGTGAGGCTGCTGAAAGTGGAAGGAGAAACTACTCAGCCTCTGTGAGCTTTCAGAGTGCTCTTTCGCTTCAGGTGTCTCCCCGTCACACCCCCGTAACCCCTACAGCAGAGAAGGAAGGCAAGAGTTTCCACCGGTGCCAAGAAGGCTGAACCCCGCCTAAAGACAAGGCAGTTTTCCGTCCCCACACAGAGGACTGCGCACACACGAGCTGTTCCCCAAGGGCACAGAGGAGTCCCAAGGCTGGAGCTCCTGCGTGGCAGGGCACACCGCTGGCTCTCCCAGCGGGATCCCAGGCATGGGGCCGCGATCGCCACGTCCCACCCCATCGACCACGGGGAGGCCATCTCCTGCCCTCTGCTCCACCACCACCACGGCAGGGCTCTGCGAGGTGGAGCAGGGAGCTCCGGCCTGGGAACTGGGGAGCAGCAAGGAGGGAGAGGATGCTGGAGTGGAAGTGATTTGAATTAGAACAAACTGGCTGCTGAATAGAAGCTTTTATTCCAGCATGGAGAAGGCTTTGTTAGTCAAGCACATGTGACGCACAAAAGCCTCCACTTGAATTCATTGAGTTTTAATTGGTTCTCAGGTGGGGGAGGAGATGGGTGTTAGGAATTAGGGATTCCTTAAAGAGGCAATATCATTAAATCTTAACGCCTCTTCCATCTCACCCCACTCCCCCAGCCTCGGCTTAGGAGTCTGGCCTCATTCAATTGTCTTACGTTAGAGAATCAGAAAAACCCAGGGAGAGAAAGGGTGGGAGGGGGAGTCACTAATAAAGCCTAACGGGAGATCAATGAACGAGGAGGGTGAGGGGCAGGACGGAGGCTGCAAAAAGAAAGAGGCTGGTTGGGAGAGGAGGGAGGTCACCCACAGGCAGGGAAGGCAGGAGAACCTCAAAGGGATGAGGGGAAGAGAATGATGCCATTCGAGTCAGGGCTTTCTTTTCTTGCCGCATTCCTTCTTTTATTGAACACTTACAACTTCCCTTGGAGATCCTCTATCTTGGCTCTGTCAGCCCGTGCTCCGAAATAACACAGTCACTCCCCACGAGGAAGGAAGAAAATCCCGGGACGGGCACGGGGCTGCGCGCGGGGAACGACGGCAGCAGGAGAAACCTGTTTGGAAGGACCTCGCGAGAGCGGCCGCTTGTTTTGCCAGACAGCACGTTTCAGACACAAGTTTTGTTACTAGGAGCCTGCCGCAGACGTAGCTCAATCAAGGTCCTTGTGAGTGAAAGAAAAAGGGAGTAATCGGGAGCTAAGGAGATTGCACAGGCAGCATTGCAGGAGGCACGGCACGCTGCCTGCTCCATGAAAGAGACCCCAGGTACCTGCGAGCCAGCTGGCTGCCACGGGCTGATGGGGGACACATCTCAAACGTGTAATGATTTCCATCAGTCCTGTACCTCACGGGAGAATTCATTAACACCGTTTTACCTATTACATTTGGAATTTATAGATATAAGCGAATGACATACCAAAAGTACTGCCAGCAAACACTAACCCTAACACATTTTCCCTTGGAGTTCCAAACAGGAGAATGCTACATCTATATTTAAATCGGACAACTTCTGCAGCAGATATTCTATGCAGGAAGCACTGCCTACTGGTTCGCTCTAATTCTTGATCACAAAATTAAACTGCAGTCTCCAGCTGTAGACATAGCCTTGGCACTAATCTCCTCCAAGGCAAGGGCACTGCAACTAATTACTGTATGGACTTAAACAGGAGGACTCAGACTTCTGTTCGAGGACAGTGCTGGATGCTGAAAGCAGCATTCCCATGGTGGCGTCTCTTTAGGAGACTGTCTGATCGGAGTCTGTTGTGAAATGTGAAGGAAACACAAGATTGTCCGTTGCCCCAGCTGTGGGATGGGGTACTTCTCACATACACGTGGGTTATTCACACATTTCAGGGCATGGGGAAACAAGATCAGTGAATTCCTCTATTGAAAGAGGAAGAGAATCCAATTCTCTAAACTCCCTTCCTGAAACATGAGCCTAAGTATCGCTTAGAAGTGACACAGAGGCTGAAGTCTCATTTGGTCCTTCACTCCAGCTTAAAGCAGACGTGGTCTCCACCTGGCAAAGGCATTCGTGAGCAGTGGGATGTGACAGTGCCTGGCACCAGCCACACGGAAAGTGCTTAACCACACAGGGAGAAGAGCTAACTCTACTCTGCCTTGATTTTTAACAGTGCAAAGTCTACACTCTGACTCCGCCAAGCTGCCTATTGTCGCTGCCTGACCAGTGACAAACCACGAAAGCCCTGCCCTACAGGAGCAGCCCAGCAAGGGAGTCTCCCCTGGAATGCTCATGTAGGAAAGATGAATTAAAAAAAAAAAGTCACATTAGAGATAGAATTTTTCTCTAAGGAATGTTTCTTGTGCGCTTCAGTTTGCCCCTTCTCACAGGTGCATCTGCATTCCAGGTAGCATACATGTTACAGACAGATTTATTTCTTTTTTTCCATTTTATGAGCTTTTGTTAATCCACAGGCATCATTTCAAACAATATCTGACTTGCCTGGAGCACCCAGCTGCTCTTCATCATCAACAGTAATATTTGCAAGTCCATCTTCTTGTGCACAATTCTAAACACGATCCCTGCCTCCTCAAAGCGCCACATTGCTCCGTGGAGGACTCAGTAATTGGGCTGTGTCCTATAGTCCTGCATGCAGTGCCAGAGACAGAACAACTCCAGTGATCATCTTCCCAGTTACAAAACCAAGGAAAAGGCTGTCATGGTAAGGATGGGCAAGGGCACGCCTCCAAGGCTGCTCCCAGTATTTATCCTAGACTTGTTGTGCTGGATGCATTTGCCCTCATCCCAGCAGCTTTCTAGTAACAGCCCTTCCTGTAATTGCTTCCTTCTCTTTCAGACGTGTTCAGTTTGTCTTTATACTTCAGTGCAGGAGTATTGGTTTTCCCAATACCTCCTCGTTTCTCAGCAGCCCCCCATTTTGTAGCTTCCAGTGGAATCAGACCATCAAATGCCAATTTTTTGGAAAAATACATGTATTTACATTTAAATCTTCCATAATGCTCAGAAATCTTGCTGCTGTCTTACGGCTCTTTGCAGATGCCTTTGATAGTTGACAACCTCTTACAACATCTATCCTAGCAGGTACCATTGCCACAGCCTTTTGGTATGCGACAGCCGGCACTTCTGAGCTGCTCCACTACACAAGCCCCAGATTTGTCTGTCACAAACAGTGTCACTTATCACAGCATCAAATTTGCTGTATGCAGCAGGTCTCTTTAAGGCTGCCATAAATTGAAAATTGTTTTCCTACCTCTTCTCGATTCCTGATGGAACAGGTATCTCAGCAATCAGCAGTGGCTTTGGGGCAAAGTGTGACTGACACATCTGTATCAGCTATCCAGTTAATTTTATTCCCAGCCTGTTTTGTTACGTTAAACCTCCAGATGCTTGCCATGTTTCCTTCTTTCCAAGCAGGAAAGACAGCAAAACCCTCTTTTCAGCTCCGGAAGGTGCTTAGCTATGGCTGCTCCACCAATGAGACTGGCTTCACCTCACAGGTGTTCCTGGAAGCAGAAGACTGCCTCTTGATTTGCAGGTGCTAACATCACCCAAATGAAGGTGACCCTGGGCAAAACTCAGCCTTACCAAGACATCACCGCCAGCTCCAACAGGACCACAACAGACGCATCCTGTGCAAAGCCACCGGTCAGGTCCACGTTTAACTTCACGTTATCCTTTGCGAAGAGGCAGACGTATATGGCTGCTGACAGTTTCAAGAGTTAAGACCACCTCCAGCCCAAGTCTTTACGAGGCTGGTCAGAACCCTGGTGCAGAAGCATGCTCTGCCTTCCCTGGCAATCACCTATTCCTGCTCCAGCACACGAGCAAGCCTTGCAAGGGCTTCGCTCTGCAGATGGCCACCCCAGCACCTTGGGCATAGCCCAAGGGTTTTCTACAACTTGCCTGCAGGGATAGAGATTGAAACTTTCTGAGCTTCTTCAGTTGTGACTGCTGCCTCTGGCAGGCTCCAAATCCAAGCTGCTGCCCCAGCCCACGCCAAGGCTGTAGCTGCTGCAGGACAGGACATCGAGGCACGCACAATAGCTCCGGGCCCAAAGGCCACGTCCGAGTGAGCCCAGGAGGAGGACAGGGAGAGCTGCGCTAGAGCAGGGCGCTACATCTTACCGCGACAGAATGAGGCTAGGATGACTAATGAGGGAAACCAGCGCTGCAGCAGCTTTCCAGTCCAGTGCCCTCACAGGTTCCTGTGCAGGACGGTAATACTTTGTGCATTTATTGGTGTCATATCGCACACTGATTGTTCCTTAAACCACAACTCTGTGGCCCCACCAGCCCGTGCACCTTGCTCGGGCAGATCTTTAGAAAGGTGTACCACCACTACTGACAAACAAGTTACCACTGTGAGCTTCTGGGGGGTGCTTTGCTACTTCAGTATTTTTGCTCATTGTACCTAAACATGTTATTGCTCTCAATGATATCACTGCTCTGTCCCCTGTGTTTTGACAGGTAAGTAGACGAGGGGCACTGTGGCTTTAAGAAGGTCACTTCCACTGTCCTGCCGGTGTAATTAGCCTGCTAAAGAAAGGGCAGAGGCTGGAAATTGGATTGAGCAAACCAGGCTTTAGCCTCGGGATGAAGGCAGAGCCCCAGGATTGTTATGTTAATCACCTGAGCTCAGCAGTCCCTGCCCTTCAAACCAGCACAAGCCCAGGACCCCTCTGCAGAGCCAAGGCGACCTGGCTCCAGCTGCCCTACCACATCTCCTCCACTGCCGGCCTTGGGGACACAGGGGACAGCCCTGCGGGCAGACCGGGGCCATCCAGCACCACCAGGGGTGCCCCTGCCCTGCCAGCAGCCCACGGTCACACCGCACCGCTGGCCCCAGCTGCCAGTGGGACGAAGACTCAACAGGGGGTCGCGGGCGATGCCGTGAGCTGAGGGGCCAGGGCTGCTTGACGCCAGCTGAGGATCCAGCCCTGGCCATGCTGAGTCGATGAGCACGTCTGGAAGCACAGACTGCTTACTGCTATGTCACCGATGGAGAAATAGCATTAAAAACAACAGGCCCGATTTGTACCCAGCATAACAACCGTAGGCAGCGGAGCCCTGCGAGATGCAGCTCGGGTTCAGTGCGGGGCACAAGCCCAAGCTGTCGTGCCCAAGTCCGGCGTCTTCAGTGCCAGGGCTCACCCAAGACAACCCCAGGGGTAAGTCCTGGGGGTACAGCCCCGCACCAGAGCGGCCACCTGCACCGTGCCGCCCCTGGCACCAGCGTCACCTCCAGCACGAGCCGGTGCAGCTCTGCTAAAACACAGCTCTGCTAAAACAAGCAGCGCTGCGTGAGCCAGCGGCAGCTTGGCCCAAGGAGCCCAGGTTGCTGAAGGGGTGCGTCTGTGGCGAGCCAGCGGGAGCTGGCGACGAATCGCTCCCAGTCACAGCCGGCTGCCTGCTGCCTCCTGTGTTGTCCTCGCCGCCTCTCCCCTCCGAGGGGAACAAGTTTACCTCGCTGTGCTTTGCTAGTTTGTGCCCCCACAGGCGTACCGGCCTGGAAGGATGCCCTTTTGTCCCCTCTGCTCAGAAACTTTGGGCTAGCAACCCTCACTGCCACCACCACCACCCACCTCCTTCCCCACGCAGCAGCCCAGGCCGGCCATTGTCCCCTCCTTGCGGGCCCTATTTTTGTAGGGCGAGCTCTCGCCTCTCCCCCTGGCCGGGCCAGCTGGGGCTCCGCGTTGCCTCCCTTGTTCTTCCGTGCATTTTTTCACTTTGCCCCTGCGCTGCCTGGGAGGGGGAGGGAAGGAGGAGGATGGGAGGGCAGCGTCTGGCCCCGCGTCCAGCGCGCCGGATGGCATGGTTTTGGAGAGGCCTGGCTTAGTGAAGTTATTCAAGCCAACGGCAGCCTGGCAACCGGGCGGCCACAATGGGAGCGCAGGAGGAGGAATGTTTCCACATGCCTGATCAATGGGAGCAAGGGAGACAGCAAAGCAAACAGAAGCTGGGAAAGAGACACAAAGAGAAAGCAGCCTTTTCTCTGCTCAGTTCCTTTCATTTGTCACAGCTCTTTGTGAAGCTGATGACAACGGAGGCCCTTTGGAGGCTAGTTTTAGGGAGTTTGGTTTTTCTAATTAAATAAAACGCTGCGTCCTTTTTCTTCACTTGTCACCTTCCAGCTCACCAAAAAATGGACGAGCAGCCCCATCTGTGCTCCAGCCTCCAACTCCGTGCGCCTCCAGGGAGCCCCGACCACCTCTCTTTCTGCCCGGGAAGGCAGAGGGGCAGAACCACCCCATCGCTTACTCCAAAGCATCTCCCGGGCTGTCTGCAGTGCCCTGCCCGAGCTCGGCAGGGCCCGGGGGGGCGGCAGTGCCGAGCAGCACATGCCACCCGCGCCCCCCCGGCTGCTCGTTACAGGAATAAAGAGCCCGGCCGAGGACGGCTCCTCTGGAGGTGGCGTGCTCTCCGCAGCAGCTGCCGACGAGACTATCGGGCAACTTTCTATGGGAACGAGGCAGCGTTCAAAATAGGGTTAGAGGGTAGTTGCCTTGGAAACTTGGACCGTTTCTGCCGAGGGGGTTACGATTTTCCCCGCTAGGTCCCAGACGGGATTTACCTGGGAGCTGACTGTGGGACAGCAGCTCCCGCCCGCCGCCTCTCGCGGGCTGCAAAGCGGCTCCCCGGGAGGCGAAGGAGGGGTTTCTGGAGAGAGGCACCAGCTCCCTGGTGCTGGGCTGCACAGTGACAAACGGCGGCCAGATCCAGCCCCGTTGCGTAACCAGTGGTGGGAGCCCAAAGTTGTTTCCTCTAATTACTATGCAAGAGTTCACAGCAACAGGCCTCCTCTGTGCAGGAGTTTACAAAAAAGGCCCTCCCTGGCTGTAAGCCACTGCCAAGCAAACCAACAGGAGAGGGAGTTTGGGGGTGAGCTTTCCTGCACTGAGGTCAGACCAGAGATTATTCACTTAAAAATAAATCTAAAGTAAGTCTACTTTGTTGGATATAACCCTGAAGAATAGAAAAGAAAAAAAAAAAAAAAAGGTTGTTGAATACACCTGCCTGTTCTGAGCCACCACCAAAATGCAGGCTTCCTCTCCAGCAACATCTCCATCCCCAAACAGCCAGGGCTGCAGAAACCAAGCTCCAGCCCCTGGGCACCACGCGTGCAGGAGGATGAGTGATCCCAGCTGCGCATCTTCTACTCAGTCTGATTCGAGAAGTGACCAAACCGTGAAAGGGAGACTCGGCAACATGAGTGCTGGGAATGGCAGCGTGAGCTTGAGACAGACCAAACCTTGGTCCTGGCCACTGGGGGAGCACTGGCTCAACGCCAGAAATTCCCTGGCCACCATTCCTGACAGACCAAAGGCACAAATGGCTAAATACAGGCTCCTCAGAAGCACAGGTTTGCTCACTGCCAGGCTCTCCGGGCAGATAGCAAGTTCCTCTGCTGGTGCCTGTTTCTACTCCTAGGATTGCTGCTGAGCCCTGGGATAAATCTCTTGGCTTCCTCTGCCTCAGTCTGGAGGAATCAAGGGGTGACACCCTGCCCCACTTCCACTGTTTCTCCCACCCCAGCAGGGTTACATCTGATGTGCTGGGCAGTGATACTTGTCAGCTGCTCCTTTACTGCTGTAAGTGCTTCTAAAGAAGAACAGCAATAATAGGAAGTATAGATGACTAAAGAAGGGGATTCTACCTTCCCCAAGTCTCCACAACACCAAGCTGTTTGCTGCTATGTAATCAACACCTTGCTCTTGGGAAGCGTCTCAGTTTCGACATGGGAGTTTATCAGTGCCATCCCAGTCCTGCCTCGCTCCCTCAATGCCCCCAGACATGCGCCAAGCACCAGTCTGCAGCTGGATGGAAATCAGGAACCTCACCTCGCCGACTACAGAGTGAAAACCCACTGCACAGGCATTACCTACTGCTTAAAAATTATTCCAGAACTCCTCGAGTCTTCTTGTAAGGCAGGAGAAATCCACCTTCACTCCTGCTCAAAGGATTGCTTTCATTAGGGCCTCCACAGATTTGCAGTGGCAAGTATTTAACCTGCTTCAAAAATATTCATGAGACTCTCACATGCATTCAGTAAGGGCAGACAAGCAAAATCCTCAGCTCGTGTTCTCCTGGGGTCCCATGGTGCTGATGGCAATATACATCCTAATTACCATATATACCATATTGAGAATGAGACCTTGTCAGCTCTGGCAACGCTTTCTTTGAGTCAAAGAAACAATCTGGAAGTGATTGTGATTATTTCTCAGTAGATCAGAAAAAAAAAAAAGCCTAACCACGTGTGAATATTTTTAAATAACTGCCCTCAGTGAGAAGCTTCCCAGACAGGCCACAGAGAACATTTGAACTGTACAAGAATATTTAGA
Organism: Cygnus atratus; assembly: GCF_013377495.2. Lineage (NCBI taxonomy): Eukaryota > Metazoa > Chordata > Aves > Anseriformes > Anatidae > Cygnus > Cygnus atratus. Next base: position 4,252,325 of record NC_066378.1, read on the forward strand.
CATTTCCAGAGCTTAGGTTGTGCGTAAGAATAAAACATGCTCCTGTATGGGGAGGGGGGTGGGGAAGTCCTCAGGTATGAAGAGCTGTCAGGACAGTGCATGATGATATTCACTACGCTCCTGAACAAAAACATTGCTCCTCTTTACAAATAGTGCATTTGAAGTGTCACAGCACAGCGTACGCGGGACAAAACAAGCAGGAAAGCAGCACTCACTCACCACAAACACGCAGCACAGAATGCTAACCACTTACTGCAGACTTCCAGAAACCTTGCAGATGAGCTCAAAACGCAACGCAAGCGGTCCCTTACGACAAAGAAAAGCAAAGTGTACTCCCTTTTAACACCATCACCGCGAGGCAGAGCAGCGTGCTAAGTACCAGCACTCTGTAGCTCCTCAGCCTGCCTCTCTCAACAAGCCCCTTCTGTGCTGCCCATGGATTCGTCTCAAGATAACATTCTTCAGCGTAAGGACAACCTGCTGATGGACACATGCAATTAGTAGCCTGCTGACAGGCGCCCTTTCAGCCTCTCTGTGGCCCCTTTTACTCAGGTGAAGCTGGCAGAGCGATCCAGCCACCCATCCTTTGTTACAGCTCTATAAAGTGGAGGAAATAATTCAAAAAGTCTTAAAGGGAAGCCACGGGTTAGAAGGAAAAATTGTGACAGCTATTCCGTAACTGAGGAAGAAGAAACATTTTATCACTGTTGAAACGGTTCCCACCACCGAATCAATAAGTGCTTGAGCTTTTTATGATTCTCCTTAGCACAGGTAATAACGCAACAGCCAGGCAAAGAGTTTGCAGCTGCCAGTAAATAAATAAATAAGCCTCAGAGGGGAGAAGGGGTGGGCTGGAAGGAGAGCATTTCTTTCGGGAATGACTGCATTAATCCCGTTAATCTTACACAGGAATACTTCCTCTAATATGCTTTCTTTCAGCCTTTCGAAAGCACGACCCTGACGCAGAGGATGCACAGATGATGCGGAGGGCGCGAGGCGGCTGGGGTGATGTGACTGCTCCCCTCGGCCTGCTGGTGTCCTACAAGGCACAGAGAGCACACTGCACCCAGCCACCACATCCCAGAGCAGCCCAATTACGTGACCTTACCACAAGGTTCAACCCCCTGGGCGGGAGGAAAGGAAATCCTTTCAGACATAGCACGTCAGAGCTCCTTGAGATCTTTCCCCTTTACTCATGCCTCAGCCCCACTGGTCTCACATGTGGGCCATAGCCTTATGTAATTGTGCTCCAAGCCAAACGAAAAGCAAAGTGATCCTAGCACATTTGGGTATGGATCAAACAAAACACTGTAATGTGGTTGCAGGACAGACCACAGATACATTATAACGCCCTCTTCCACCCACAGCTCCCTAATAAAAGTCAGAGAAATCCCTGCCCTTGGGTACAGCACGTTCACACACCTGGGTCCCAGAGACAAAGCTCAGGGCACATCTGACCCCATTTCCTTCAGCACTTGAGACCTGACCTTGACCATCCATTTGGCAGAGGGCGTGTGGCCTTCAGAAGCTGCTCCCCCCAGCGTCCAGGCCTTTCCCTTTGCTCACAAACACATTACACAGAGCAGCCCAAGCTTACCGCAGGTGACACACAACTAAAACCAGTCATCTTTTCTACAGAAGCCTGCCAGTCCCTCCTTAGCCCGCCACGTCCCAAAACCATGGAAAGCGTTTAACTTTTCCAGTCTGCAGATCCCTACACGCTTCTCATGAGAGATACAGAGCTACGTATAATGAATTTCAGCCTGTCAAAAACAGACTTGCTTTGGTTGTTATCCTTTATCCCTAAAAGGGCCTGTGGATCTCCAAAAGATCCTAGAGCAGGGACTGGAAGTTATGCACTTGGGAAACAGTTGCACATTTCTCTTGTTAAAGCAGGTAATAAGAATACTTACAAGCTAGAAAAGCAGAAATTAAGTAGCGTCAACTAGGAAACACGGAAAAACACAGCTATTTGTCTTTACCAGGGGAAGAAGTCTTTCCCTCTACCTGCAGAAGTCGTCTTTACCTTTGCTCCCGGGAAAAAGTTGCAACTTCTAGAGAACTCAGGAACACCGACTCGTGCAGCCCTTCCCTCTTTCTGTAGTGATTAGCCAGTCCATGCAGCACGAGGGAGAAATCTCTCTCCTAGCTCCCTGTCTGGCTTACAGTGGCAGACTAAACAGCAGATATGTGAGTGCTACCCGTAACCTCCACTGGAATTAAAAAGTCATTCACACAAAGCCATCAGCAACCTCCTATACTCTGCCAAAACCTATGACTAGGCACAGACAGGCCCTCTTAATAGCCCTGCAAATTTCCTTCTGGTGGGGCTTTAACAACTGATCTCTGATATACCACTTAGCACCCGACGAACAGCAGCTGGGAAGGGAGAACAGGGCCTGGGGACGCTTACAGGTGGCCACAGTGATGTGTGGCCCCTTTCCTGGGGGAAAGGGGATTTCATCATCCTGAAATTCTCCTAGTGCAGTAGGTAAGCCCTCTTCTGCGCTGTCACTCTGTCCTACTGGTTACAGAGAGTTGGTTCTAACTCCAGGAGCACCGAAAGCCACTGTCCCATTTCCTCTGTCATCTGTATTCTCTCAGCACTGAAAGCCATGCCAATCCACAAAGTTACATCCACCCACTGCTGTAATTCCACGAGTATACGCATCACTCGATTGCATTCAAACTGCCACGCTAATGGTGCCCAGCAGCAAGTCCTCCATCCTGCCCGCTGGCCATCTGAAAATAGCTGTAAGTTATTCTCTGTCATGCTAGGAGTGTTTGTCAGCTTGTCTCACACCCGGTTCTGGGAATACCGGTGTATCCAAAGACATCTCACAACACCCATCACAAAAACAGCCACAAGGCTCAGCACTGAAACTGGCCACAGGATATCTGCCCACAGCTCCAAGAAGCTAATTTGAACCAGACCGAGCTGTATGGACTCAATAATTAACAAAGAATGTACCTGAAGCCAGTATATTAAGGGGTGAGAAGGCATTTCAGGTCCAGAGAATTAAACCATTGTAATCAGAGAAAAAAAAAATCTGAAGTAAAATCCTTGCATAGACCTTGACTATTCCCTTAGCAGGACAAACCTGATGACTAGTTGTTGTTTACAACGATAAGGTCAGAGGAAAGGCCATTTCCTCTCAACAATTGTCAGAAGGGATTAAAACCTGCATTCAGGCTTGCTTTGAACTAGCAGGTACTCCATTCCCCGATGGTATCAGAATCCATTCAGCGAGGTCTCAAGCAGCCTCCGGGGCATGTCTCCATAATGCCCCCATTGTGGAAATATGCAGGACTGCTTCCTGCATTCACTCTATCTTTATGAAGCTTCACCCTTGTGGTCTGATACCCAGGTCAGGAAGCAAGCCTGCAATCACTGTTTAATTAGTCATTTCCCAAGTCTGCCTCGGTTGAGAGTTGCTGCTGCTTGTCAGCTTCTAAAGAGGGAGGTTGGGAATCAGAAACATCACTACCAGATTGAGAAAGAAAAGTTACTCACAGGGTTTGAGGCTTGTTTGTGCTCTGGGCTGACATTCCACATTCTCCATTTCCACTTTTTTTTTCTTTTTTTTTTTCCCCTAAGTAGGTGTTGAGAGGATGAAGGGGCCATTGCACCTCCTGCAAGTCAAGACAAAAGCTGATTTATAACAAAAGCAGGTTTCATTTTTGTTGATTTGTTGTTATGGGCTGGGCTTTGCTTGGCTTGGGATTGTTTGTTTGTTTGCTTAAGAAATATCAGCATTGGTACAGAATAACACATACTTCGAGGGAAATCTGTTCCAGGAATTCCAGTTGCGTACATGCCTGTGTGGAAGTCAGTACTGAGCCCGAGTTTGGGTGTACGCAGCTCCGGCTTTTCCAAATGAGTTCACTGGAAGAGGGACTTCTTACCATATAAGCACCAATTTTAAAAGAATGGGAGTTATGTATTAAATGGGAGCATTAAAATATTTGTCTAGATAATTAATGTTTGTGTGTGGAGGAATGTGAAATTAAAAAATATGGTTGCTGAAATGCAACTGTTTTGGAAAACATGACTTTTGTTCAACGAAATAAATGAGGTATTTCAATAATGTCAAAGACCTATTTTGGCACTTTCTGTGTATTAGGGATTGTCTAGAAAAGCTTTTGAAACAACAACAAAAATACACGATTATGTAACAAGTCATATGAAGTTGTATAAATTTAAAGACACCAAAATCAGAGGAACTACCTGATCAAAACAATGTATTCAGAGTTTCATTTTGTAAGAAAGCTTAATTTAAAACGTGATTCATTCTGGAATGGAAAAGACTTGGAAACCTCAGTATTTCCTAGGAAAATGAGAACTCTGTCCTCTAGTTCCAGTTTTCTTTGCTCTAATGAAATATTTTAAAAAGAGGAGTATGTGCTAATTTTCTTGTGACAGCAAGACAGCCCTCCTTTTGATAAACGAATGTGAGGCATAAAAAATAGTAGCAGAAAAACCCTAACAAACCAGTGATCCCATTGAGAAAATGACATAAATTTCAAGAATTTTTACTGGAATTCATAGATGATTACGATGAGGGAAACCAGAGCAACGGAGAGTAGAAGTGGTGAGGGAGTTACTACGTGAATTGTATCCATCCCATGAGAAGTTCCTGCTCGCTCTGGATGTAGCATGTAACTCCTCATGGCCTTGCTCAAATCCTACCTTGAAACATGTGTCTTAGATCAGTGTCTGCACTGGGCCAACGCACATTGCTTCCAGCAGCTCGGAGTACAGGCAGAGAAAATATGTATTTGCCACAAAAGACTGCAGCTATGTCCTCGGAAGGTGTTTTTTTTTTTTCTCTTTCTCTCCCACCAAGGCTGTACTAACCCTGGTAACAGCCAAGTCCAGAAGACACAGAGGTGAGATAAGGCTGCTCACGCGATGTTTCTCCTCTGCTGCTCTTTTCTGTCTCAAGGAGAGAAGTGGCATCTTCTCCGCGCTCCTTTTCCCCCCGATTTCCCAAAATTTTCCCTATCCACAACAATGCATGTGGGATTAGCCTCCGCAGTCTCCTGCCACAGGATCTTTCTTTTCAGCTGAGATTTCTTGCAAAGTGCCAAAACGCAATAAGAAACATTATTTTTAAGACCCACACTGATGAGGGAAGGGTGCAGAAGAGAGCTGTGAAGAGAGCTCAGGAACACCTGTGAGGTTGTCCTCTCCATCCCCTCACCTGGGGGAACAAAAGCTCAGCATCCCGCATTACCATAGCACCAATAGCCGCAAATAAACGGCTCTCGTAAGAAAAGAACAGATGTGACAAAGATTGTTCCAGGGTCTATAGCAGACCACAGCCAAAGCAGAAGAGTCTAAATGCGCTGGGCTGGGATGGCAAGGGAAGTCACAACTGGGTTCCATCTAGGGGGAATTATTCTTACACTCAATTCATCAATTTATGGGCAAGCAATTCCACAGGCAAGGCTGACTTGATTAAACAGAGCCGTAATGACAGTGAGTGTAGGGAAGCATCCAGCCAAGTATGCAAACTAGCCTTCTTAGCCTAGAATAAAAGCTTCCTAACCAATAATTTCATGCTTTTATCTATACGATCATTAATACAGATACCAAACAATGCCAGCTCGACGTGGTGTCAAAGGCTCTGACAACCTCTAATTGATAATAAATAATTCAATTTCTACCCCAATCCAAAACTGCTGAATCTTGGGACATGTTCCAAATAAATGATTAAAAAGAACTTTGAATGTAATTATATCTAACACAATTGGGGATATTGCCCAGATGAAATTTACAGCAACTATTCAGAGCTACAAAATTTCAATGACACTGGCAACTCTTTATGCCTACCAGAAAATGAAATGTTCTTTACCCAGGCAATGGCATAGACTGCATGTTTTATCTGACAGCTGTATGCCAGCAGCTCACCCAGGCCCACCGTGCTTCCCACAGAGGTGCAGTCTTTCCCAAAAACACCCAACAGAATTGGGAGCATGGTTTTACAACAAACAGATTTTGTTGCTGTTGTTGTTGTTCTGTACGTGCGGAACTTGATCTTTTTTTATTTTTTTCTGCTGCAGCTGATTCTTCTTCTCCTCCTCCCAAGCTGCTTACATTACACTTAATGAAAGTTTATTTAGAAATTATCAGCCAGAGTTCCTGGAATGAAGCTAAGGCAACACATTTCAGCAAGAAAAGTGCCTATCAGCACAAACCTGAAGTGATGAATGCAGCATCTCTGAGGCACACCAATTGTTCCCAGCAATTCCCAAACTCCAAAGCCAGAAGGAACACTAAACACTTATTAGTGAAGACGTAGGACCAGTATTTGCAAGGGCATCCTTATTCAGGATTTGACTCCTATTTTTCTCTTAATAAATCACTTGCTGAAATCTTAGTTTCTGATCTGTAAAACAGGAATGACGGCATTCACTTTGATTTCCTTGGATACAAACTGTTGTGAATGCCAATTTTTCCTGTGAGAATGGTGTATTTAACTGGCCTGAAGAAGCGGTGATGCTTAAGAACCTTTTAGATCTGCAGCAGTTATCTTTGTGAGCTCATATGGGAACAGTAGAAATGCACAGGGCCCACATGCCTTGTTGAACCTGTCCCGTTTCTTCATTCGCAGACCCTTCTGGAAAATTCAGCCTCGGTGCCACTAAAATCCCTACGCTCACAGGCAAGGCAGACACAGCATGGGTGTGAGGACGTGCAAACAGACCTATGTTGTCTATCTAAACTCCAATCGTTTCCTGAACCTACTTGGGTGTATTTCTCAGTCCTTTACATCTTACTATTTGTGAATACAGAAAGTGGCAGAAGGAAACACCAGCTCTGCATCCTTCACAACAGGCTGTTCTGGTCTCCTGGTGTTTACCTGGCAGAGACAGCAGCCAGCCTGGAGCAAAGAGATCACCTGCAACGTCTGCAGGATCATGAGAACATCTGACAAAAGAAAATAGCTCCATAATTTGATGAACTTCACAACTGCCATGATCAGGTGAGCCAGGCTTGTTTCTTCAAGAAAAAGAAACACGAGGGAGGGAGGGTCGTGAGCACTCGGAAATGTGTCTAGTCCTGCATTATCCAGAGCTGCACTGTGTGCCCTGTATCACACAGATATTAAACACAGTTTGCTACTCTCCAGCAGATCTAAAGCTGCCACTGTGCTCTGAAGGATTTCAGATACGGGCCAGTTAGGCATCTTCGTATTAGTATTTCTACAACAGAAAGAGGCATTTATAACAGTAATTTTAACAGCTGGTTATGTTAAACAGGAGACATAGTCCTAGATTTTAAGATCACTTAAACAAATTTCACTTGAAGCAAGAACGTAGTCCTATTGAAATCGGTGATTTACTGGCCTCTGTGGGACCAGCTCACGTGCCGAGATCAGAGCTGGAGCCTCTCTTCATGCTGGATATTCACCTGCCTCGCCTACAGGAGAAAATTCCCTCACAGGTGAGAAATCCAAATGACTTCCCTTTATACATTTTCTTATACTAGATACTTTCTCTGAAGTATCTACCACTAGCTCCTGTAACAAAGAAAACATGTAAACCTACACTTCAATCTAGCAGTAATAAGCTAGTAAGAATAATGGAACTTTACCAGTTTCCTTTAAAAAGGGAAGAAAACTTTAAAACCACAATGAAAACCTGACATTTGAAATGACTGAATCTTTTTTCACAACAATATTCACAAAAAGTTATAAGTTGTTACCTAAATTCCATAAAATGTTATATATATATATATTATATAAAAGTTATATAAAAGGGAGAGCAGCTAACAGACAAATTAAATATCAGTAAATATAAGGATACCCAGTCACCAAAATACTGGATTGCTGGAAAACACCCTGAAAGTTGGTTGTGCTGTGTCCCTGTAGCATTTTCACTGCTGGGCCACAGGTACAGACTGTTTCTTCCAAAATAACTTATCGTTTATAGTGTAGTTAAGTCATGGATCAATAGTAAACGTTTTCCATACACTTTATTTTATATGAAGTTCAGTAAAGGAGAGTTTGCAGCATTCATTCAACAAGTCCCCATGGCAGAATCCTTTCTGAAAGATGAGAAGCCAGTGGCAATGACAGAGAAGTCAAGTTAATATCCTGATTTCTCACTCCATGTCTAGAGTGAAAGGGCACGAGATGCTATAGAAGAGCTGTATGCATCACCTCCAGAAAATGTGGCAACACACCCCTGCCAGCAGCTCTTCTGCTGAACAGAAGGGGCAGCACAGGGAGACTTGACCAAATCTCTGTTAAAAATAATTTCTCTAATAAAAAAAAAATCAAAAGCAAAACAAGAAGGAAAGCATATCAGAGCTCTACGAAGGGTCAGAAATGGGAAAGAGCAAAGCAGAAACGTGGAAAGATGTATTAAAAAGATGGCATCACCTCCTTTACATGTCACCAAGTGTTTTGCCTTGTCAGCTGCGAACATCTGTAGTTTCCCCACAGGTGCATAAGATGGGAGGAGGCTGAGTCTGTAGCACCAGCCGTACTCCCAGGGCTGGGTAGCTGGCTCCAGCCTTCCTGAACAGGCACAGGGCGAGCGCTGCTGAGGTGAACCCAGTTTAATAGGTTGCTACTTACAGGCTTAGGCTGATTTACAGGTGTTTGCCCTGAAATATGACCATCCATGTTATCACTGTTAATCCTCTCCCTAACAAGCCTCCTCCTCCTCTGAAATCCTCCCACTTCGATAGCTGGCTATTTTTGGAGGAGAAAACCACATGCATACCAAAAAGCAACAACAGCTCTAAACCTCCCCCCACGGGAAGGGCAGCCTGGCTATCACACACCCGACAGGCTGTCCGCGCAGCACCGCACCTGACCCTGGGCTGCCTCTGACAGGGCAGGCATCAGCCATCTGCATGTGACAGTAATAACGGGGGTGTCACAGGGAGAGCACGCACAGACCTCGCGTCCTCCTTCTTTGCAGCCTGGTAGGAAGCCTCCTGTCGGCAACACAAGGCCTACGAAGCACAGCTGAGTGGCTCCTGTTGTGTCCTGGGGAGCAATATTTTCCATCTTTCTCAGCTGAAGACTTTTCTTCTGCTTGCTCTCTCATGCCCATGACCCTGTTTTGAGAACTGAGTCTCCATCCAGCTTGCAACCCAGTTTCGGATCCCAGCTTGAGACCCAGCCGGATGGAAGGAAGTGCAGCGTCCAGTGGCCGGAGCACCGTGAGGCTCTGTTCTGTACCTGGTGCATCAGCTTCTATTCCCTGCACATGCCACTCCAGTACCGTGGTAATGATTTGCAGACAAACAGGAGAACAAGGTCCACAGTCTATGTAATCTAAACAAAAAAAAATCTTGCGATTGAAAGTAAATTTACAAAAGTAGATAACCTTTTTTGCCTTAAGAAATATATCATATAGGTTCTGGCTGCACTGCATTCATCTGTCTCTTAGCTTAGAACCTGCTGTGGTTGGTGTCTAGGCATCTACCACCCACAGCAAAATACAGCTGCTAGGAGCCCAAATCCCCATCAAGTCTCACATACAAAGCATAAGTCTCAGTATTCTGGCTGCTGCACTGCTCCATACCCACAGAACTTGCATTTTAGCCATTTTGAAGCATGTCCTCCCTCTCTTTCTCCCTTGCTTTGGGATTTTCACATGGCAGGTATGATGGGTTGGTAGGTCATGGTGAGCTCCATAATTTTGCCAGGATCCTGGGCACACTGTGGGTGCCTTATCAGTGAACTACACCCAGGAAAAGTGCTGCTAGAAGGCACCAGCCTAGTGCTGGGGGCCTTTTCCCATCACACGGATCAACACATCCACCTGGTGGGAAGCACACACCTATTGCAGAGCCCAGATGAAGAGTCTGGGCATCAGGATCTCAGTCAACTCAGCGTATTCCATAACTCAGAGACTCAGATGCATAAGCACAAGCCTCCCATTATTTAACCCTGAAGAAGTCCAGGAAGGTCCTAGAAATGCTCATAGACTTTCCAAGCAGCCAAGCAAAAAACAGTCATGAAGCCAAACTACACAGCTTAGAGATAAAACCGGAGAAAAGTCAGCAGGGAATGTGAGTTTCATATCCAAAACAGCAGAGAAAAATCATCTCTGTACTAATAAAATAAGTCACATTGGAGCTCAGGACACTGCGGGCACAATCCTGTGCAGGATTTCCCACTTCTTTTCCGTACTAGGGAGCCAATACCTCCAGTAAAAGCTGACAGCGACTCTAAGTGCTGCTGGTGCAGGGATCCCATTCCCTGCAGCACGGAGTACAAGGGAGTCCTCCTATGCTTCAGGTTTCATCTTCACCTCTCCTGTTCCTGGCCTTAAGAGAACAATATTTGGAAGTATCTGGGTGCCTGCCAACACATCACAGACTGCCCTTCAGTTTCCGTGGATGCTGCCGCTCCCCAAAAGTTTTCCCTGGGATAGCAGCATTTTTGTATTTTTACCCTGTTCGGTTTTCCCAAGGGCTTCCTCCTTCTGTCCCCTCCTGGCTTTTTCTGATAGATCCTGCATCTGTTGTTCCCTTGCTATGTGTGCAGTTCTCTGTCTTCTATTCTTGCTTCTTTTTGCTCTAGCTCCGCACAACAGTTACTTGTTAGTTACTTAAAATCTCAATAATTTAGGTCAAAAAGCCTGATGAATCTGATGTGGCTTGTTTCACATAAAAAGAGTGAAATTGAAAACCACCTTATTCTTCTCAACTGAAATGCTGCATCCCTATTAATTCAGGTGTATAAATAACACTGTAATGCTGCATCAAGGGCTCTGCTGTGTGATTAAACCTGCTTCTCTGACCTGTAATTAGAAACTTTGCCTCTGAAAGGCAGTTTGCAGAGAAAAAAAGGAGAAAAGGAGAAGGAACCAGCCCTCAGACCCAACAATTTTGTACTTAATAAATTATTCAGAGTTTTTGAAAGTTGAGCTGGATTTCCATCTGCTAGCATTAAAGACCCAAATGGAAGAAGAATTGAAGGATTCTCACTGCAGAACACAACATTACAGGGCACGGGGCTGGAAATAAGAAGCTGGCTGAGAAGTTCTTGGTGTCCTCTTTCTGTCCCTGTTCAGCTGCTGCCTTTGCACCCCCGTACATCTGACAGGTCCTGGAGTAACACAGAGTGACTGTCCGCCAGAGTCCCACTGAATCACGGTCATGTTTTTGGAACATAATACTAGAAGAAAACTCCCAAATTCAGTGAATGCTTGGTTAGTGTCAGCAGAAGCAGACAATAAACACACAAAAGAGATGGTGATGGTCACGAGTAGAAAAACAATATAGAGACCAGACTGCATGGTCACACACAAGTAATATATGTAACATTTTCAAGACAAGTAACCTAAAGATGAATTCATTAATGATTACACTGATCTTTTGCCCCAGGGCCAGTTAGAGAGTACAGACTATTGTACTAGTAATGATGGTAGTCTCTGTTAGTGTTAGGGTACGCCTGATGTAAGGTGAATTTCTCCCTTGGAAGCGGGGAGATGGCAATGTCTTTTTGTCCCGTAGTCTTAGTAAGAAAAACTATCGTTCATTAGCTAATTATAGATTAATTTTAACAACAAGAACAGACTGAACAAAATATTCCAATTGCTATAAAGGATATTACCAGTCTCTCCTCTTTCCATAAACAGGGGATAGAACAAGCTTTAGACCACTAGGTAACACGAGAACTGACCCCAGGACGAGCGGTCTCTGGCCTTGGGTATTTGGCAGCTGTTTCCAGAGCGCGGCTTGATTTCAGATCAGAGATTTTGTGACGAATTCCTCCGCTGGTTACACCTATAATCTTTGTGTTGAGGGTGTGACTGACATCCCGGTTTCATTCCTCTTTGTTTTCAGGCTCAAGTTTGCAAGGCCTCACACTGGGAGAATGTAGAGTCTGATAGTTTTGTGTATAATTATCTTTCTCTAGGAACCTCTTAAGGTTGATCTGGAGTTTCAGGGAAGCCTTATAATGGAGCTGTTAGGTTTAAGGGGGCTTATGTGAGAGAGGAGAAACCTAGCATTTATGTATCAAGGATCCTTTGGTCAAAATAGCAGACATCTCTAAATTCTGGATTACTTTCTGTCTTCTACTGTGGTTTAGACATGCACAGTTTTAACACGAAGAACATGTTAAATCTACCAAAATATTACATTGTCACTGGTGGAAATGTCTTCATCCCAGGTTGCCCAAGTTTATACATGTATGAGGTGCGGAGCCATGGAGATCACGCCCCTGGTTTGAGTGTGCTGGACTGCATGAAACAAAGGAGCCCTTCAAATTCAATAACAACAACAAGAACTTTAAGTAATCTTTTGTGTTTGTAATATGTTAGAGTCCAAGTTTATCACAGAGCTGCCAGAATATAAATCTGATATAAAGTACTTTGGATTAGATAGTGCAGCAGAAAGAGCTTTACCGGGATATTGTGACAAGTTTTATGAACTTCTTAAAGAAAAAGAACTTGGAAATTCCAGCAGCGTTGTTAAGTTATTGCTTTGTGAGCTTGAACACCCAGAACTAAGGAAAGAAGAAGGAAAGCTAAGAACTGCACAAAACAGAGCAGTACTTGAAACACATTAAGGCTCGTTTGTTTTTCAATCGGCATTTTAAGTCAGTACATAAAGCTGCGTCCTGTGAACCCGGCACACTCTACCTTCCTCAAGTGCAGCCTTGGGTTATCCTCTTCCCCATTTTTACAAGTCCTCAGAATGAGTCCAGTATCACCTCACTACTCTTTCCTCCAAGGGCCTCCCTCATCTCCTAACGCTGGTATGAGGCATAAGCCACGCTCCCCCACCTCACAAACGCCTCATGTGCCACTTTCCAAGTCCCTCTCTCAGCCTCCTTCTCTAATGCCCTGGGCATGCGTGTGCCCACAGGCAGGCTGTGCACAGGTTGCTGTGATGCCAACATTTTCCCCTTCAGGAATCCTCTTCCCACCCTCCTCTTTGGGAATTCCTCATTCTCTCCTACAACAGCAGCTCAATGTCCCATCTACCTCCTTTTGCTGAGTAAAAGGGTCCTCTAAACATCAGTCAGACTTTCTGTGCAGACCTACACTGCTGCTGCAGCAGGGTACCTGCAGCTCCTTCATACTAGGATTGCTGTATGTCCATCATTCCTTTTCCTCCTAATTTTGGATCTTTGTTCTCCTCCAATTCTGTCAGGATTCCAGGTGCTACACTGAAAAATTACCTTAAAAAAATAAAAATTGTTCCGTATTTATTATATTCCAGTGACTCTGAAGACCATCATCTCTGTCCCTCAGTACGAATATTTTTCTAGCTTCCAGAAGGCAAAGAGGGTTCTGAAAATCAAGCTGGATTTCTATGCATCAGCTGAATCAGAAGGTGCCACTTCTTCATAGCAGCTTTGCAAATGTGATTGAAGCCTGAAGCACAATGCTGTGCTCCATGGGACATATCTGACCCCCACACTGCCTTTTCAGCTCCCTGCATTTTCTAAATCATGTACATTATGAGTGAATAGGAAGAAAATGTGTAAACAGGAACAGAAAAGGTCACTGTGAGTTCATTAATTCTGATCACTTAATAAGCTGTAAATTGAAGTGCATGAATTCCATTCTCTAAACACCAGGATAAATTTGAAGAATCTCTATTGACTTAATTTACCCTGATATGCATTAGAATAGTTTCTGGCGCATTCAGAATCAAAATAGTTATTACAGCAACATTCGGGACCAGAAGGCACCTAGTTCCCATTTAATAACTAAATGAAGGACAGACTTAAAAAAGCATCGAGCCTACCACACTTAAAAAAAAATAAAAATAAAGAATTCTCGTTTAAAGGCAGTGCAGAGGCACGGCCCTAGTGCCCAGCTACGCTCGGGCTGCCAGGCCTGGCCTTAAGAAGCACGGTGATACTTTGCACCTAATCAATGAGAACACCCTGCTGTGCAGGGAAGTATGGCTACTGCCCTCCAGATGTTTCCAACAGAAGAAAAAGATGAACTGTGTACAAGGAGACAGAATTACTTGGACAACCTTGCCAGACAAATATTCAGAGTGGTACCGATACATTTCAGAGCTCCTTTGCTTAGAGGTCCCCTTGTAGGTTGTAAGGAGTTCAGGTGGAGATCTTCCTACTCAAAGACAAGGATTGCTTTGGAATTCTTTCTGGTTAGGATGCTGTCCGTAAAATCTTACATTACTTTTCTTGGAATACAAAACATTTGTCCCCTTCCAGGGACCAAAATGAATCCCTAACTTTTTCATCAGCACTAAGTTTCAGAAACAATAGAAGAGGACATCCTGATGGAAGAAGGAACCTGAGAAGTTCTGGAGAAAAACAAATCGCTGAAGCTGCTCAGTCACAATACCAAGAAGTTGTCTGGGTCTTCTGCAAGAAAGCAGCTCTAAAGTGATGCCCTTAAAACATGCAGCCATGACTGAAACATGATCAAGCGAAACGTCTAGAGGGCTCCTCCTGCCGGCTGTTTTCTTAGTAGTCCAAGCCCTTGGCAACAGACCTCATTTTCGGTTTGTCTTTAAGAAGCTGGAAATCAAGGGAGGCCAAACTAATGCAACGCCTCTTCGTCGTAGCAATAAACGGGCGTGATCCCAGCGTGCCTCTTGTACTGCTGCCCACTTGCCCTGACTTTTCAGAGACGCTGTGCCTGATGTCAGTGTGGGGAGCAGGGCAGCGTGGCAGCTGCAGAGAGCTCAGGCAGCACGAGGAGCAAAGATGAGCCTGGCTGCCTGTGACAGCAGGGCAGGCAGGGACAGGGACCTCAGTGAGCACAGGCGCAGGGCCACAGTGCCTGAGCAGAAGAACGGAGCAGACCTGGTCACGGTAACCAAGCTTAGCCGGGAGCCCAGTGCCCGTCAAACACCCCTGGAGGTCCGAGGCCAAGCCAGAAAGTCAAGTCAGGGGCAGCAAGGGCCACACACAAACACACCTACTGCCTACCCCAGACAAGGACAGCTCTGTGCTGCAGCTCCCAGGGGAAGCGGGGAGGCCCCAGCAGGCTTCTCACAGCACTCGGGTCCCAGGCTACACCGCACCGCATCAGGGCAGACCTCCAACACGGGCAGCCAGACCTGTAGGGCTGGGGGAAGAGGTTGCAGAGTTAGCTGGCACACGCAGAGCCCTGACTGCACGCTGCCCAGCACAGTCGGCGAGGAACACAAAAATTGTTTGAAGTGCTGACAAAAGAACCTGGGTACAAACGTGCCGTAAGCGTTGGCAGTGTGAGGGGCTGACAATCTACACTTCAGATGTGTCAGGGTCTGGGCAGGACTGACATTTGTAGGGCACTGTCTGCGTGGTTTTGTTTTGGTGCTCTGCTGGGAAACACTTCTTTCAAAGCCAGAATAATTTTAAAATTGCCACTGGGGTGCAATGACAAAGTCCCTCCAAGTTTTTCACCCATAACTGAAAAAAACAAACAAATGTAAACTAATCCTGGCTTCCCAGGAAAAACCCACCCACACCAAATACTCTGTGACACTTTGAATGTTCATTTTTTTGGCCAAACTACACCCCAAAAGGAGAAAGCAGATGGGACACACCGGCATCCCTTTTCCTGCCTCCTCACTGGTGACATTTGCCGTAACCCTGCATCGGCCAGATCTCACAGGTACGTGCTCCGGTCCAAAATCCCAACCCTGCCTGCATGAGGAGGCAAAACATCCTCAGGCTACAAAGCTCAAGTGGCAGGTGAGAACTATCTTCAAAAAATGAGCTTGTCAAGTCAACAGGGGGAAGAATAACCCTTTGGAAAAGGTTGACTGTGATTATCTTATTGAGTTACAACAGGAAAATTCAAAGGCAGACACAGAGGGGAAGGGAAACAATGTGAGGTGAGTATCCCAGTAGCGTTCCCAGCTGGACTGACACTGATACACCGCTTAGATAAAGACAGTCGGCCCTGCAAAAACTGTGTGGCTAAAGCAGAGAGCAATGGTCTACTGGAAAAAGAACATTTTTTATCAATATTGCTAAAAAGCATCTATAGAATGTAAGAGCTATTTTGGAAAAAGTCACACACAACAGGGACCTGTAATTCTGCTAAGCTGGCCAGGGATACATTTTGTCTCCTTCTGTATAGAGTACTGAATGTATACAGGACTGTTAATAAACGTGATTCCTCTGCCAAGCAATTGTATTTCTGTACTTTATATTTCCAGTGTGAAAACTCTAATGAAACATTTTAAACCAAAGCCGTTTCCTTGGAGCTGCCTCTGACCTTCTTTTCCTCCTCTCCCCGCCAAATCTCCCTGCTAGGCTGAATTCAGACCTAATGTCTGCTCCTCCCACCAGGCTTTTGGATATGTGACAATATCCTAGTCACTGGGAGCTGCGCCTGCTGGTGTCCATTGTCTTGTGTCCAGTTTGGGAGAGTGCTTTTAAGGAAAAGCCCGGAATGAAATTTATGAAGAGTACAATGATTTACAGGAACGGCCAACTATGCAGCTAGTTTCTGCACGCATCTAACAGCAGCTTGTGAATTTTTGGCAATCAGTTCACAACGTTGCAGCATGGGAACGGTTTAAGGCTGATGAACAGGCTTTTGAAAGTTTTAAACAATCTGAAACACCAATCCCAAAACACTACAGTCCTGTGGAGCAGCTAGAGCTGTGGTAGGATACTGGGGGGAAGGGCGCGCGTGTGTGTGGAGTCGCCTAAAACCCGCCGCACGGAGCCCGTTCCGCTCACTGGCAGAGCCCTGACAGAACAAAAAGGGGATCTGCACGGACAAGAGGAGCTGCCGGCTGCGCGCTGTGGAATGCACCGGTTCAGCCGTGGGCACGGTGTGGATGTGGATTACAGCCACTGCTGCCTACAGCCAAGCAACCACATCACGTTACTGAGGCCCCAGAGCGAGGAGAGGAGATAATGCAGCCTCCAGGAAGGCCAACACCCGTTAGCTGCTGCCCAGGGTGGGACAGGGGTGGGCTGTGGAACAGGGAACTGAGAGCCTCAGCCGGGCACAGCAGAGTGCTGCTGATGCGAGGCCCAGCGGTGCTCACAGCACGGTGGGGCGTTAGCCGAAGGAAAGCAATGTGCCTTCTTCAGGGTCAGTTATAATCTGTGGGGACACCGTATGCCCGTACCCCACAGTGTCACCTGTGTTACTTTCTGTGATGGCACACACACAGCCCGCCCTGTATAGTTCAGGTACACAAACAAACACAGACCTTAGTACCAAGTCAAACTGCTTTCACTACAAACATTTACCGTAATCACACTGCAAATAGGATGCCAAAACCTTTGCAGATATTTATCCCACATTAAACCAGTACCTTACTTAACAAACGTTTTCATTCCAAGGCCAGCTACCTGACAGGAATTCATAACTACCCCTGAGCTACAAACTCTGAACTTTCCTTCTTCTGCCCCCTCTCCCCCCTTCCACCAGAGTTCTGCAATTTGCCAGCCTCCTTTATGTCTCGGTTAGGCCCTCACAATGCGAGGCCGGCAGACCCATGTGCCCACAAACAGAAGAGCTCCTCCAGCTCACAATAACTCAGCAGGTTTCTGGGATTTTCAGAGGCTGCATTACTGTGTGCCCATGTCTGCTGTCAAATTACTGCCTGGACACAGGCTTCATGGCTAACCTCAGCCTTACCCCAAACACAAAACCGTCCCCAAGCCCTCAGAAACATTCATCTTCTCTTTCAGCTCTTCTTACGAAGCAGTGTAAACCTGGCTGATGTTTCTAGGAAATAAAGAGCACGCTTACCCCTCCGAAGACTTATTACGGTTTTATGTCCTCTTTCTGCAACCTACGGAGCGTGGCTGTGCTCCATATCATGAAGTTAAAAACACATCAAAACAGATTTGAAGGGTGGACGGTCCTCCTGAGGTTTCTACAGGAAAACGGAGATAAAAGCCATAAAAAACAATCCTTCACACATAGCAGCGGTTGAAAAATAAAATCTAAACTTAAGTTCATTTTTTCTCTGTAGTGCAAGTCCCATGACTCTTCTAACTCTTAGCTGCTTGCCATGGCCCTGGCTGTAGCCTTACAGCAGTGAGGAAAACCCCAGAGCACAGCTACTGGGACTTTAGCCACCTTCCCCTAAAACCCCCACCCTGCCCAACCCTGCAGTCACTGAGAGCTGTGCCGAGAGCCCCTGCAAGGGAAACAGTTATTGCCGTGTCCTGCCGTGTTTTAAGTGCCTGTATGTAGGAAAGATGGCAGAGATTGTACATACACCATAACTGAGGCAGGATTTCCTCAAGTCCAAGGTGGCACTGCTGTAACTGCTGTCGTCTGTTTCGACCTTCTCCTCGAGGTGTCTCCACCTCCCATCACGATGTCACAGCAAAACAAGTCCCACGGTGGTCTGCAAAGCAGCAAAAGGAGCAAATGGCAAGACAGAACTGACATTGTTTATACTGCATAAAGTTAACTCTAAATCAACAATTTGGAGAAAATAGCACTGTTGCATAAGAAAGTAGACAAAAGCAGTTATTTGACAGACTGTGCCACTTAATAGCAACACTTTGCATATATAAAGCACTCTGCACCCTGAATTCTCAAAATGCCTTAGAAAAAAAAGAACATACTACTGTTCTTCAGTGCTTTACAGGAATAGTGGTGCATGAGGCATTCATAGGACTTGGCAAAGTGAAAACTGACCGTCAGAAAGAACAGAATCCAGGCTTTTTAGTCCCTATTACTCACTGATGTTCATTATTTTCAGGCAGCTCTTGGTCTTAGTCATTTTACTGCAGGTTGGATAAGAAGGAGCACTAAAGCACAGAGCAATATGTGTTCTACGTCTTAAAACAAGATTTTCCTGGTGGAACAGCAATAAGGATACCCTGCAGCCTTAGGTTTTCTCTGCAGCCATAAAGCCTGCATCCTCTTGACTGTGCTGGTAGCCAGGATAACCCCCAATCCATATTCTGTGCCTAGTGCATGCTGCGGGAGGCAAAGCTAACAAAGGCTATGACAGAACTCCATCAGGGAAGTCCTTTTGGGCCCCATTTCCATCAGCTCATAAAAGGGACAGCCTGGACCCACATGCTGGGCTCTGCTAAGGCTGCAGCTCTTCATTTGCAAAAGAAATGACCCATTCATTTCTCTCTGACCTCTGCAGACACTTCAGACTGCTGACCTCATCTGCTGATGGCCCCCACCGCTGCTGCGAGCTTCCTCAAACAGGTGCTCCCGGAATAAAACCTCAGCCTTCCTGGGCAAGCTGAACTAAGGCAGCTTCAAGAATCCTGCACCAGGGCTCCAGGGGGCTGTTCGTGCATAGGCTGGGAACCAAGAGCCCTCAAAGCATTTATTTCTTATCCAGGAAAGAAACAGCCCCGTGGAAAGGAGAGACAGATGAGAGGATGTAATTTTAACTGAGTAAAATGAAGATAAAAAAACATACACCTGCTTGTGGGCACCTGTGCACTGGACAACACAGCGAATCTCTTCTCTGCAGCTGCTGGCAGCTGCATCTTGTGTGGTTCTACCCAGCTGTGCGTGGTTCTACAGGTAGGTCCTGTGGCTCCTGCAGAGAACTGAGTGGCTCGTGACTGGGGTGTTCTTGCCTCTGCAGCAGATTTCCAGGCTCGATTTTGTGTTGTGTTGAAGGCTGAACGGTGGCAGCGGTACTTCAGCAGGGGAATCCACATGCGTGTATTGCATTCCAAGACAAAGACCCATCTCTTCAGACTGCTCATCACCCACATTTATGTTTCCACTCACAGCTTTAAAACAAAGAGCATCACAATCCACGTTGACTTCTGTTCTCCCATTCTGGAGAGGAGATGATGCCACTCCCAGCTGGAGCAGGGTACGTGAGCACATGGGCTCGTCAAAGGCCACAAAGGCATTCTGTGGCTGAACCGCGAACTCAGAGTTGTTTCTGAGTCCAAGTTCAGAGCCCTGTTCACTACATTCATCTCTATACAACAACATTTTTCTACTTCACAGAGAGCAGGAAGCTTTCGGGTATGTCTGGAAGAATGCTGAGGTACTCGGATGGAGTCCCAGATGTACACAGCACAGACTAAGAACAGCGGTGCTGTAATGAAGGAAACTAGCTCAGCTCTTCCACCGGCCTCCAAAGAACACCCAATTGTCAGAATGAACAGAGCCATCTTCAGTAAGTAAACTGTTCTGGAAGCTGATCTGCTTGTTCCTATTGCCATATACACAGTGGCTCTGCTACTGGCAGGAGAGGCCTGTGAATCAGAGCCCGAAGTCTGATGCAAGAGAAATTGGGTGTCTCGAGCTACTTTCCCCAGCAGAGAACAACCCTATTAGTTTGAGAAAGTCCCCTGCCTGCTTTCTCTCTGAGTAATTAAGAGAGAAATCCTCCTCTCAGTGACCCCAATGCTCTCAGCCGAGGCTGATTTACACATGAAAGGCACCCTCTGAGGGGCTTTCTCCCTTTCACATTCACAACCAGGCAGGACCTATAAATAAAACCTTGCTGAAAACAGGAGCTTTCAGAAAGGTCTGTAAATGTGCGTAAATGTCTATAAGAGAAGGGGTCTGGATGTGTGCACTTGAGAGTGCGTGTGTTTGCGGGCATATGTGAAGAGTGGGCGAGAGAAACGTGCACTCGCACCCCAGCCCACATGCAGACGAGTGCACTTGGAAGAGCATCTGCACGGACGTGTGAGTGTGCACAGGTAGCCGGAGCACTGAGGGGAGTGGGGGGACATACAGGCTGGTTTCCAGCTAGCACAGTTCCCGAGGACTTTCATCTGAGCCAGCCGAGTCACTCCAGAGTTACACATGGAAAAAACGAGAGCAGGTTTAGACCCAGTTGTGCTTGAGGGTATGCCTGTGATGCACTTTCCCTCTATAGAGCAGCAGAGTACTTGCAGAGATGGTATTTCTACATTGCTTTGGATACAACGTGGAAAGTAGCAGAGACTCGAGCCTTATGGCATGTGCTCCTATGTTTCCTTAACTAAACGTGAGATTTTTAAAAGGCTGCATCTTCTCAGCAGCCCGGGATACAGAGAATAGCGTGATATTCTCCAGAGCTGTCATTACTAGAAAGTAAAAAAGTTTTGTTTTTTTTTTTTTTTTTTTTTACAGTTTGTTGGTACACAACCCCCCCCCCCCCCCCGAAAGACTGGAAAATAAACAATGGGACTGCTGCCAGGAAAATGGTCAGGAAATCAAAAAATGCTCTGACTGCTTTTACATGAATAACGAGTATAAACACCAAAATGCCTAGATTTGAATCCATACTCTCTCTCCCCGCTGTCCTGTTCACCCACGTGTCCACGTAGCCAGGACATTTCCCTTTCCATGAGGCCTAAGAAGGACCCTACACAGTTTCCAGGAAACTGGCGGTTAGTGTGACCCCTCCTAATACAAAACAGGTGACACACATCTCCCAGCCAAGCCCGAGCAGACTGCAGGGTTTCATAAAGCAGGTACTGGACTCCGAGTCTTTGCCCCAGTAAGAGGGGGCTTTTTAAGACGTGGCTACAATGTGATAATTTGAGAAGTGCAAACTATTTTACCCCCTTGCTCCTTAACAGCCGAACCATTTGCTTACTGAAAACGTGTCTGCGTTCTGTGCTAAGGCCAGCAGCTGGGCTGTGCTCACAGGGCACCTAGGCTAGCACCACTGGAGCTGCACCCACTGCCTGGCGGGAGACCCAGATCAATGTGCGAGAAGGGAGCCTGTGTCTGTGCACCCTGCACCACGCTGATCTCGTAATTACCACTTGCAGCCCCTGGATCTCTCCCCTACCCAATTCTTATGCAAAAATTTAGCAGAAGCAGGCAGAAAAAAAAGCACAAAGCAGGAGACAGGAGTGCAAAACCTCACAGAAGCGCACAAAGCGCAAAACGTCTCTTCTGGCAGTTCAAAAAAACTCTTCCCTGCTACTTGCACTAGGCAGAAGTGTGTGAGCAGGGATGCAGAGCTCCCCTCCTACTGAGCTCGCAGCTAAAGCCCTCCCCCAGTTCCCAGGGTCTTCAAATGAAGATTTGCATAGCACTTCCAGATCATTCCCGAGAGAAGGGACAATGGCTCTCTCACCGCCCTCTTCCCCCCCCCCCCCTTCACTTACAAAGCTGATAAAGCCCTGGTGAAAAGGGGAACAAAGGATTTACAGATGGCAGAATATTGATTTCCGCAGTTCCAGGACTACAGGGGGAAGATGAAGAACCCCCCAGAAACTCTGTGAAGTTTGGGACACGGGCACGATCTCTGCAGCACCAACTCTGCATTAGCTACGACGGTGCCCAGGTCAGTACCTGATGGAGGGCACATTGCTATTCCGGAGGGATGAGCGGGCCCCTGAAAACCTCCAAACACGGAGAGATGAGATTACAGCCTGCACTCCCAGTGAGCACATTTGTTGTTCCCAAACCTGCTAAGCAGAGAGGTGCCTCCAGTGAAAGCAGTTTGCCACCAGGCGGGCCAGTCCGGCATTGCTCCAGGAGGCTCCAGCCCCCTCTGACAGTATGGAAGGCTTTTATAAATCTCAGCTCATCACCAGTTCATGCATTATCCATGTTCTCTTCCCACTGCTATCCAGCTTTGCAGCTAGGAAAAAAGAAAAAAGGCAAAAGACTTTTGAGAATGGGCTTTGATTGTGAAATAAAGTGAAACCTATCGCGGAACTCGCTTTTAGGACTGTTATCTGAAAGCTAACGCTCCCTGCCTCCATAAGCATTTCCATGCTTAGAACAAGCCTAAACTTTCTTGTGTTACAAACTTTTTTTTTTTTTCCTTTCAGCTTGGCCAGTCAACTCCACCTCTGCTGAACACCAGCTCACTGCAACCATTCAGATTTTTGCTGAACTGCACGGCAACACAATGCAAAGTGTTCAAATCGGACAGATGCTGCATATCCAACAGGAGGTGCTTAACGGATATCCGAGTCAGGTTACAGAAGTCCTGGCCTGATCTCCACCTATCCCACCACCACACTGAAAAAAAAATAACTTTCTGAAAGTGACTGGCTCCCATCACTTTGTTTACCTCTTAAGTAAATTGTGTAGCATTTCTGCACTCAGAAGGCTCCCAGTATTTGATTTAGGATCACATTTTTAAAGGTGACCAGCTAGTTTCTAAATCGAGTGATAGAGATCTGTTTTGGAAAAAACTCAGTTTGTTCTGTAAGGCACCAGTGCGTACAAAGGGTGGCTTTCACACCATAGGTCAGTAATCAAAGGTAGCTACTGAGGCAGCGGCAGGGTTGGGTTCATTCACCAGTATTTTCCCCAAACCTCTGTATAAATCTACGCTGTCGTGATGAACAGAATCATCACAGTGATGATAACCATTGCACATTGTACAGTTAAGAATATTTTATAAAATGGTATCAAAACATTCCTCACAATTCTATTCTTAGAATAGCTCGTTTTCTTCAAATACTTGTCTGGCTTCTTTCAGCTAGAAGAAAATTTTTGCATGGACTCGTTTGTGTATTTAAGCAGTCGCTCCCAACTTACGCTACTTTTAAAGAAGAGTGAATCAGCCCCATTAGTCTCCTGACATACCTAATATAGAGATTAATTGCAGCTGTTGGGATGATAAAGCCAGAGAAAATCCCATTTTAAATGAGCCCATAACGAAACCGTCAGCATGCTCAGGCTGAGAACAGACCTGAGCCCCATTTGCAGTGCTCTCCACAAGCCCCCTGGAGTTCCATGAGTGGAAGCAGCACTCACAAGGAACTGCTTGTAACCCGGGGCAGCTGCGCTAAGAGTTAGTTGCCAGTACTGAATAAGCTCTCTGAGAGCATTCCCTTCCTGAAGAGCACTTTCAGGGCTGTCAGGGCTGAGTAAAGGTGTTGGAGGGAACCAGGGAGAAGGACACCTTGGCTGCTCTCACCTCATGCCGTCTTTTGAGGCTATCGCAGCGGCACAGCTCAAAATCTTTTTTAGAGTCCCACTTTATGTCTATTTCCTCACTATACAAAACGGTTTGCTACTTGTTTTACTGATTTTTTTTTATTTTCTCTCCTTTGATCTCAAATGACCACACAAACAGCTTTGGAAGCATTAATGTCTGTTGCTTGCTTACAGTTGTTTTTGCCATAAACAAGAGTATTTTTGTTAACGTAGTTCCTGCTGCAGAACAACGTTATAATTTGTTTTAAGGATACAGGACTCCATCCTGGTTTCAGCAGGTCAGGCTGGAGCCTTCCCGCAGATGTTTTTCTCCTTGCTTTTTACCCTTCATATCCCTTATCTCCCTTGCTTCTGCTAGCACGAGGCTAACACTCTATTTTCTTTCAGGTCTCCTTATTCCCTCAGCTACAGCCTCCAAGTCCTCCCTATTTTGTTGGGCGCTCCCTGTTACCCCCGCCTTGGCGCTGCCCCCGACCCTCAACCACCCCCCCCAGCGCCAAGATGGCGCCGCCTCCCCTTCCCTCAGTGAGGCTGCACGAGCGCGCTCACGTGACCCCCCCCCCCCCTACCCAGGGCCACGCATGCGCAGCAGCCAGCCCGCAGCCCGCCGCAGCTCAAGGTCAGGCGGGGGGCGGAAGCGCAGCGCCCGGCCCGGGGCCCGCTTCCGGTTCCGGCGGAGGAAGATGGCGGCGCTGGGGAAGGGCTCGCGGCTGCTGCGCGCCGCCCTGAGCTCGGTGCCGGGACGCGGCCTGGCGGCGGCGGCGGCTCACGAGGCCGGGGGAGGTAACGGGGCGGTGACGGGGGCGGGGGGGGGGGGGGGGGGGGAGCTGCCCTCGGGCGGGGGGCGCGGTGCCCCCGGGCCTGAGCCGTGCGGTGCCCGCAGCCCGGCTGTGGAGGACGCTGACCTTCGTCGTGGCCCTGCCCGGCGTGGCCGTGTGCATGCTGAACTGCTACCTGAAGGCGCAGCACGAGGGCGAGCGGCCCGAGTTCGTCCCCTACACGCACCTCCGCATCAGGACCAAGGTACGGGCGCCCCTGTTTCACCGCCCCCCCCCCCTCCTCCTCCTCCTCCTCGCCGTGACCGCGGTGCCACCCGAGCTGAGCTCAGCTCTTGGTTCCTCAGCTCCCGAGGCGCTCTGTGCACAGCCACGGTCTGAGCTCGCGGCTGTCTGACACAGCACGCTCCTCGCAGCTCAGGTGAGGGACCCGCTGTACCCACAGGCCTCTCCCCAGCACCAAACAATCCCACTAACGCCTCGCTGATAAACGTTACATCATGGAGCTGCTCTGCTTACCTCAGGCTAATGCAGAGCTGCATCCCCAAGTAATCCTGCCGAAAAATGTTAAGTCATGGAGCTGCTCTGCTTACTGATGCAGACCTGCAAGCTAACAGAGGTGATCCCCAATTCTCAAAGCAGGGGGTCCTTGTGGTATGGTACAATGGATTTATATGCTTAAGTGACAGCCGTGACCTTGCTATCTAGAGGCTTCCAGCTAATGGAGATTATTTGCTACTTCTTGCTTTCTCCAGCCTGGGAGCGGTGCCAACTTGCTTGAGTCCATGTGTGCTGTTGAGCCCACAGTTGCTGTGCTGCATTAGATCCTTCAGCTGTCTGTCAGGGCCTTATTTTCTTTCTTCTTCCAACAGCCCTTCCCCTGGGGCGATGGGAACAAAACTCTATTCCACAACCCTCACGTTAATGCTCTCCCAACCGGTTATGAAGATGAAAACTGAGATGCTGACCACAGCCAGGACGCTGGCTCTCCCTGTGTTCGGACCAGGCTGCTCTGTGGGAACCATCACTTAAGAAAAACCACATTCCTTCTACAGTCAAGTTGAACGGTGGTGCATGCTCCACCTGTACTTGTGTAGAGGTCCTTTAAATAAATAATTCCAAACCTGAATTCAGGATCTGACTCTTTTGTTATCCCGTGACTCCTTAGAAGTTCCGTATTTTAGTGTTGAGGCTTCCCCACAGGACAGTGCAGGAGCAAAGGGTCGGACCAACCCAATGTTGACGCCTGCTCCTGTATCCGGTAACACTGACAACAGTCACGCGTTCATCACGAAGAACACGAAACGGAATAAGCAAACATAGAATGTAGTATTATGTTTGGTTTAAATGATCACCGTTATCCCACATTCAATATTAGCCTAATAGCTGTTCATCTGTTGATAAAAATTCAGTATGTACTGAGGCACGTCCTGCATAGTCAGCTGTTGGGATATTTAGGAGGCACGAGGCAGCTCCCTTACCCAGCCCTCCCTGAGATGGAATTCCAGCAGAGATGTTTAACTTAAGCTCTCTGTGCCTTCACAACATTAATCTTTAGCTCTCAAGTTCTCTGGCATATCAGCGCAGCTATTGTTCACACCCCTGCTTTTCATAAAGCCGCAGGCTCGTTGTACAGCGTTCTCATACAGATGCTACATACCGAAACAATTTTTGCTCCACTGCATGTCTATGTAATATACACCATTGTCACTCAGAAGCTTCTTAGCTTTGCTAGTTACAGTTTTCAAGGGGAACCTAGGAGATCTTAATTATCTTCCACAGATAACAATTCTAAGGCCCCAAGTCTGTTCCAATACGCTGTTAACTTTGAAGTTTTTCTTCTCCAAGTCAACTGTTTTCCAGTTCCCTCTGCAGCTTCTACATTCTTTCGCACAGCATGAAAAAGAGAAGCTATGTCTTCGCTGCTAGTACTGTTTTTCCCCCAAAGGAAGAGCGCAGCAGCCCACCCGGCGCCCCGCTGCTGGCAGAAGGGGTGGGTGTCACGTGAGCCAGGTGGGCGAAATCCAGCAGCGGGCGCTGCAGGACGCCCTGCCCCGTGCGTGCTTCGGTACAAATTTCATCCGCTTAGCTCAGCAGAACACTGTAGTGAGATGACTTCAGACAAGCTTTTGTATGTTAAAATGTAAAGAACAAGGCACTAATGGGCACAGTTTATTTTAGAGTTAGCTGGCAAAATACCACCACATTTATTCCTACATGAAGATTATAGAAAAGCAAAGTGGTTGTACGTATTATTCCTTAAAAAAACACCACCACGCCACCACCTACCTGACAGACCCTAAGATGCTATTTGTGCTGCTCCTGGAGACATGTCCCTTAACTTACCAACCAAAAGTTATTTTACGTGCACCTGAGTGACCCAGCAGTAAGCGGTAACAGCTTATTTGGTAAGCGCTCCGTTCAGCCCCTGTACAGATTGCTTTGCCAGCTGTCTGATGCACCCGTGAACGAGCGTGGTTAACCCGGGCTGTGTGACTGCTCATGGTTAGGCCATCGCTGCAGACACGGGGCACAATGTGTGTGTAGCCCCAGTGTGCTGTAGTTTCTGATCTGCACAAGTACCAGGCTGCTCTGCGTTTGCAGTAGTTACTCAGAAGCTGTGGTGCAGACAAGCCAGCTGTGGTTTGAGAACTCCAACTTTTTAATTAAAAAAAGCCTCTGAATGGCCCTTCTAATAGTGCTTGAGAGCATGATACTCACT
Organism: Cygnus atratus; assembly: GCF_013377495.2. NCBI lineage: Eukaryota > Metazoa > Chordata > Aves > Anseriformes > Anatidae > Cygnus > Cygnus atratus. The sequence continues at coordinate 4,279,592 of NC_066378.1, forward strand.
TTTTTTTCTCGCTGCTATTCTAGGACAATTAGGAAGTTCACTTCTCTTTTGTCCCCGGTCCAGAATATTTTGTACTCTTTTAGCTGTGTTGGTGTAGAGGGGACAGTTTGGCTGATCCCTGCCCCAGTGCTCAGCGGGCCACTGGGTGAGGTGCAGTGGGTCCTGATCCCTCACTTCTCTTTCGAACACCCCTCCTCTAGCTGCTGCGAGATCTGCAGGAGTAAAGCTCTGCTGCTGAAATATCTCAGGATGGACAAAGTATGAAACAGATTTGGAGAGGAAAAGGGTAATTCCTAGCAACTCCTTCACAACTACACAAGGAGTACCCACCATCAGCAACCTTCTGCTGAGAAGCTTCCTTAACTCCTCCACTGCCATTCAAAGGAAGAGGATTTCAGATAACTGTTTTAGGAAAAACAAACAAGTGCCCACTGCTCACTGTCAGGTTACACAGAGGAGTAACACACACAGCTCATTCAGATGGGGTATCTGGCAAGTCAGCCGAGCATTTCAACCAGTCAGAAGTCACTCCTGCTACATAACGAGTAACTTGCTCAGAGTTTCTGTATTTTACAAGCCAGCTCTCTACTAGGTGTGACATACACACCTAGTTACATGGTCAAGGGGCAGTTTCACGAGCAGGTGAGGTTCCCCAAGAAGCAAGACAGGCAGCTGGAGCTTTTAACATTCGTCAAGCTTCAATCAATGTTGCTCTCTTTCAAGAGATGTTTTAACTGCATCGAGCAAAAACCTAACAGGGACTGTGGCCAACCTGGTGCTTTGTGGTAGTGTGCAGAAAGATGGCCAGGTCCGCCCAGTTTCACTAAAGGGGAGAGAATTCAAGTTCAGGATTGTTTCAGTACCTCAGAAAAGGCCAAAGAAAGCAGCCTCTAGGTTAAGTGTGTTCTCTTCAGTTTCTGTTGCAGGCCATCTCTGTCCCCCTTGGAGGTCATAATCAGGTTCTACTAGACAGGTGCCCGCTTGAACAAAGTATAACCGGGTTATATTTATTTTAGCTAAGTAAGTTATTGCAGGTCCAGCAAAAGTGCTTTTCTACCATCTCTGTTGCTGACACAAAACAATGCTTTAGCCCCTAAGCATTCGGGATCGTATAAATCAAACTTCTTCCACCAAAATCCAGCACCACAGAGATGAGACAAAGGAAATTAACCTTCTTCATATTCCTTTTAGACACTGTCAAGTGTTATATAAATAAGCAAGAGAAACGAGTCATAAACCAACTCCTAGTAAGTTCAACATCCCAATACGCATTCTCCCATCACAGGGTACATTCAATGGGAAGTTAGTTAAACCGTCTGTTCACACTGTTAGATGCTGAACCACCACCGAAATTCATTCAAAAGGAGGCAGAAGTTACCACGTGATCCAGTCTTTTTCTGTGGCAGTTTGCTTTTATAAGTGAGAGCATTCCGCGCTTCCTAAAAACACAGCTCTTATGCAGGTGGCGTGCTGTCTTCTGCCTGGTCACGTTTCAGTCCAAAGGCCTGCGTAAGTGACTCCATCCATACAGCTGAAGTCAAGAGGAGTTTTCGGTTTTCGCTTTGCTTGCGCCCATGAACTCCAAGCCTTCTATGGGTATGTCCTTCTCCTTGATTGCTTTCTGGGAAGAAGAAAAACAAACAAACAAAAGTTAAATTTGAAGTGTTTTTTAGTGCTTTATACAGCACTTTATAGTGCTAAATGACGTAACGTTTGGTACCAAACACCATCTACAAGAAGCAGCCCCAAGACTGGCTGGGATGCCCTCCTAACATCAGGAATGCCCCGATACGCACAGGGAGCTGCCGACCCTAGCACGCAGCCGGCAGCTTCTGTGCCTGGCAAGCGGCGTCAGGCAGAAGAACAGCGGGGGCACCGAGGGCTGCTGGCACGGGCCGGCGGCAGCAGGGAGCGGGGCTGCCGGGCCGCTGGGGGGGGACAGGGGAAGGGAAGGGAGGGGAAGGGAGGGGAAGGGAAGGGAAGGGAAGGGAAGGGAAGGGAAGGGAAGGGAAGGGAAGGGAAGGGAAGGGAAGGGAAGGGAAGGGAAGGGAAGGGAAGGGAAGGGAAGGGAAGGGAAGGGAAGGGAAGGGAAGGGAAGGGAAGGGAAGGGAAGGGAAGGGAAGGGGGTGCCGCGCCGTGCCCGCACCTGCACGCAGAGCTGGTAGCGCTTGAAGAGCTGCCCGCAGGGGTCCCCGCCGCTCTCGCCCTTGAGGAACTTCTCGGCGAACCAGCGGTTGAAGCACTGGTCGTACTCGCGCTTCAGCTCGGTGCACGCCTCGCCCACGCTGTTCATGGCGGCGGCCTCCGGCCTCCCCCCTTCCTCCTCCTCCTCCTCCTCCGGGCCTCCTCCCTCCGCCGGCCCTCCCCCGGCGCTTCCGTCGCACGGAGCTGACGCGCGGAGCCCCGCGGGGCGCGATGCGGCTGTGCCGGTGCCTCCCCGCCGCCCGCGCCGCGCTCTGCTCCTCGCCGCGGGGCCCCCCGGTACCGCCGGCGGCGGGGCAGCGCCGGGAGCGGGTACGTGGCGGCGGCCCCGCGGCCGGCCCGGGGGGCCAAAGGGGGTCGTCGCTCCGCCCGTGTCCCCGCCGGCTCGCCGGGGGGGGCGGGCGGGCGCTGGCCGGGCTCTCGCAGGGCTCGGTGGGCGGGGAGGTCCTGCGGCACCTGGAGCACCTGGCGCTGGTGGATTTCCGCGACCGGGAGGGCGTGGAGAGGCTGCGGAAAGCCGTCCGGTTCGCTGACCAGCTCCGCGAAGTTAACACCGATGGCGTGGAGCCGATGGATTCGGTACTAGAGGACAGGTAATGAGGCGCGGGGCCTGCTTTTAACTGGTAACACGTCCACCCTTCGTTTGTTTGTATGACTTGCTTTCTGGGGGTCACCCTACGTCTGCATTTCGCCCCTCTTACAGAAAAGTTTTACTGTGCTTTTGTGTGGAAGAAGGTTGGCACTGGCACCTTAACGTGTAAGCATAGCAATGATGGACCCCCGTTCCTGCCTATATCTTACCTATCATGAGTGATCCGCACGCACTGCGCCCCAAACATCGTTCAGTGGCATTCTTTGTTGCTTCAGAACATCCTAACGCTTGCCTTCCTGCTTACCCAAGACCCAAAAACCAGCTTTAGAGATGCATGCTTCAAACTCATAGAACAGCTTAAAGACAAGCCAGTAATCTTTGTTCCTCAGGTGTCTGTACCTCAGAGAAGATGATGTTACAGAAGGCAACTGCACAAAAGAGCTGCTGAATAATGCCAGAGAGAAAGTAGAGGAATATTTCGTAGCCCCACCAGGTATTGTCTTGTTTATAAAAAAAACTCTTAATCTTTCTTGAATTAATTTGACAAACTTAAGTTGCCATGGCTGACTTTACTTTCAGAAATATTAGCTAGTAATAATGAAATACTAAAATAAGTAACTGTAGTCACCTGTTTAAAACACATGAACACCACCACCAAACCAGAAACAGACTGCGGTCTAGTGGTCTAAAAGCAGTAGAGAGGCCAGTCTTACTTTAAAGCTGCTGCACACGTTGAGTTGTTATTTACAGGAAGTTAGTTAGACAACTTTCTTACATTCTGTACTCGCTCGGGAAATTTAAGCTGTCTGTATGTACTCAGAATAAACTGGAGAGGCACTTTCATGTTAAGTTGTGCTGCCCAGAATGTGACTTACAGCTGGTCTCACACAACTCTTTGTTTTCTATCAGGTAACATCCCTTTACCAAAGCTAGAAGAACGGGAGACTTTTCTACAGGACTCTTAGTGAAAGAACTCAAATGTCACTTCTGATTTTATTGGGAAACTTAAGGTTTGGACAGTCACAACTGAAATACCCTCGCACTTAGTTTGATCAAAAGAAGAGCAACTGCACTGCTAAACTTTTTACAACATCCTTTTGCTGTAAATTGTCTTGCTACTGAAATACTCACTGTTTGTGAAGCTGGAAGGCAGCATGAGAGATGACCTTAATACTTGCATTTAGCAAAGTGTATTTGATGCTGTTCTTTAAGATACTGAGTGACGTAGAGGCTTCAGAGAGAACATTAAAAGCTGATGATTAAAAAAAAAATAAATTTATTGAACTGGTTTGTCAGTAAAACAAAAGAGGTTGGAATATTGTATCTTGACTATGTATCACCTTTAGCTTAACTCTGGGTCTGATAGAGTCAGAAGTAACAAAGCCTGGTATGGCAGAGGAGTCGGTAACATTGTTGAGCATCTCTGTCAAGTACAGACAGAACTCAGATTTTCATTACAGAAGAAAAAGGACTTTGAGAAGATGATTGACTCAGATGTTTTGCTTGCACTGAATATTTCCTTTTTTGTATCTCTGTGCGCCATGTCTGTATGGGTTACCTTCTAGTTCCCACCTTGTATTTTTATTCTCACGAATTAAATACCTAGATTTGTACAAAATGTGAGAAAGATTTTTAATTTTAGATTATTAGCTATGTCTGTGTATGAAAAGTACTTTGTAAGATGGTGCTGAAGAGTAATGGGTTCAACTATAGGGCTTAGCCTGTTACCCTCAAGTAACAGTCATGTGCCAATTCCATGAAATTCTGTAAGGAAATCTCTGGAGCAGACACCTTGGCCGTCAGCTCCCAGACAGGATGTTTGTCATAGGAAGGTCAGCCATGGGAAGGGGGTTGTTATGAAGCTGCACAGCTGCAAGATCAACACAAGCCCCCCACACTCTGCCTCAGTGGCTCAGAGGGCAGGAGACCATCACAGGAAGAAGTGCTGTGCTGGCCAAATGGGGAGGACTGCTATAGCCAACAAAATACATTACCGCTGTCTCATCCTGGCAGAGAGAGCTTCCTTGCTGAATGTCTACCAGTCAGAGGAGATAGACAAAGCTCGTTGAGGGAAACTAGAGACCCACTGAAAGAAGAATACCACAGCAAATCAGAACCAAATAGTCCAGACCGTTCACTTCCAGGCATAAAAAGCACTGTAAAAGCCTGAAAAACAAACTTTTCTTCCTGGTGGTGCTCCCTTCAAATACAGATTTCAGAATCCAGATTTATTTACTCCAATTGTAATGCCATGCACTAGAAGAGATCATGACATGCTGAACCACGAAGTGCTAGAAAAGACCCTTGTAATTACTGTAATAGGATACTGCTAATCACCAGTTTGAGTCTGCTCTTAGGGCTCCTGAGAGCATGCCAGAGGGAAAGAAGGGTCTTCCATGACTGTGCTGGCACATGCTTCCCCGAGGGCAGAACTCACCTCATGAGAGTGCATGTTCTGAATCCGTTTGCAGAGAAAAGCCATTACTCCCATTCTGTCTCCCTGTACTTCTGTGTAATAACCACCACCGGCTCCATGCATGTGCTCCTTCAGGTCCTGCCATCTGCCTGACAGACAAAGTCCTGAGCATGACCATTATCGTAACTATTTCTCCTATGAACTGCATATTCTACATCCCTGCAAAGAACAGGTAATATAAATTAGCGATTCATGATACATGTGATCTCAAAAGGACACCAAGCATATGAGGAGTATCATAATTTGAAAAACACTGAGAAAAATGCTTGAGAGTTTGAATAGTGGTGGTATTGGGTTCAGCCATTAGTGGCTTGTGCATAATGCTGCATACACAAACTGCTTTGGCAAGCTCCCACTCAGGCCATTGTGTGTCTGTCATGTATTTCATGGAAAACCTAGGCTGAGTGAAAAGGACCACAGCTGCTTTTGCTGATAAGAGAAATCACAGCCATTGAGTAGGTTCTGTTTTCATTTGCTGCCCTGAAAGGTTGTGTGCTTAGTAGGATTTGAACTGTCTGGAGCTGATTTTTTTCATATTTGTCTAGCAGGAAGTGAGAGCAAACACTTGTTCCACTCTTATCGTGCCTTTTTGCAGTTACTTCGTTATTTGTTTGAGCTTCACATAAAACAATTGCTTTGATACTTGAATTCTTTAAAGGGTGTTGAATTAAAGCTTCACTTTAATCCCACTAATCCAATTCACTGCAAAGCTGTAACACTGTGCTTAAGTGTCAGGCCTTTCAAGATTCAGACCCTGCAAATCATAAACCTTCACAAATATACAAGCTCAGGCTAAAAGTCATTTATGATGCATACATAAATCACGAGGAGAAATTTCAATGGGTACCATACAACAAGCATGTTAGCAGAGAATTCCCAGTTTGAGAAATACCCACACGTTCTGCCCATTTTTGGCCTCCTCCTTTGACTATCAGAGAGAATGGGGACAACATTATTTACATAGAAAAAGGGAGAGGAATTTGAGAGTGAACTGCATGGCTGCAGGAGCTACCAGCCTAAGGTATCATCAAGTAACTATTTAAAAGCAACAATCAAACCAACAATTTGGACAAAGATGATCCCACATTCCCCATGCAGCAGAGGCTAGTCTTAAAACTGCCGGTTCGCTGCTGCTCCCCTACCCACACACTCCAGTGAGAGAACAGACTGCCCGATGCTTGTTCCCTGCAGCCTAAACTGCATTAGAAGTTGCAAACGCACATTTCCGTAATGAAGGGGTTTGTTACAACGTCACCACTAATAAGGGAATTACAGCCCTGACTCAGACAGCCACAACCACCAAATGAGGAACCCTTGCAAAGGCCAGACGAGCTACCTACGGGGCAGCATACGTTAGTACCTTGGCGTCCCATGGCCTGTGTACTGTGGAGGGTGCTGTGCCCCACAGGATGGCGTGAACCCCCTCTGGGCCCAGGTGACACCCTGAGGCAGGGGCAAGACGCCCCTCTTGGTGCTGGTTCAAAGCACAAGCAGCTCTGGGGCTGGCTCACATCCTTACAGTGTTCTGCCACGTTGCAATTTATAAACCCAGGCAAGCGAGTAGCTAAAGTTAAAGACCTGTATAACAAAACCGTGACCTGTAAATTCTGCCTAACTGCATAATATGTATTTGTAAAACAACTTGTGTTTTCTCCGTGGTTAGTAGTTAGAGCAAAAAGAAAAATAGTCCATTCAGTTAAAAAAAAAAAGGGGGGGGGCGGGGCAGATACTGAGCTGCTGTAAATGTCTCTAGTTCCCCTGGACACTATGGAGATAGCTTGACTTACACCTGCTAAGTTTTTTTCCATTACTATACAGATCTGTAAGATATAATAAACTATTAGATGCCCTAGCATATAGATGCCAGGTTTACAAAGAAAATTTCAAGGGGGAGGTTTCTTTAGTTGCATGGAAATACAACAACTGAAGTTGGTGTATTGATAATAATGATTATTTCATGTTTTGGTAGTAACTAGGAGCCCCAGGAAAAAATCTCTATTAGCTGTAGTGATACTATATTCAACATAGCAAAAAAAAAAGAAGCCTCAACTGAAAAATGCTTGCAATCTAAGCTCCATCTGCAACAGGAGTCTCATGGTATACATTGTCCATTACCCAATTTTCTTTGGCACCTCTTCTACTCCAGCTATCATCTCCTGTATGTATTTGTTCTGCCTTCCCCTGCAGCTCTATCCCGAGGGAAATTACACTTTTACATTCTTGATCAACAAGTAAAGCTCTAATGTTTCTCTTTAAAGCTATGTATCTTATGCTTTTATGTTTCTCTTTAAAGCCATGTATCTCACCCACACTGACATTTCTTGCAGTCGTCATCACATCTGTTCCTTCAGCTAACCATTTCTTAATAAATGCACAGAAATGTGCCTGCAGCTACCAAACAACCACCTCCTCAGAGATTCATGGGTGTTTCTAAAGTTCATTGTAAGCACTGGGAAGATTGTTAAATGGTTCGTTTCTGTCAGCACAAAACTGTCTAGTACTTAAAGAACCATTGCTAGTGCTGCAGAGGCTACAGACAGTTCTGTAAATTGTTTATGGTGGCCCCAAGACTATCCCAAAGCTGCTTCTTTAAGTTGTTAGCACACAAGGTTTCTTACACCCTTTCACCTGCTGCATTAAATCAGATAAGTTCCCTTAATTTCATAACTTTCAAAGTTGTTCCTAACACACACTGATGATAGTGGTATAGAAAACAAAGCTGTGAATTATATCTCATCTAATTGTAATGCTAAAACCTGGCTGCTAAAGCTGAAAGTTATTTATGAGATACTGTAGAATGGCAAAAGTACTACATTATCCAGTTTTAAGATTTTGGGGGAGAGAATATTCTTCTGAGGTTGCCTCAGAGCTTGAAAATGCAAAAGGTTTCTTGCAGTTATGCTACTTTTGCTATGAGTGACACTGAGCAGGTAACTATACCGCATTAACATTAAAAATATTTTCATTTTCAGTGAGGTGGATGACTTTTCTGGAGTTTATTTCTACAAGGAAATGGCAGTCCCACCAATCAACCTTATAAAACCTCTTTTAAGTCAGGCTGTGCTGTTTGCTATAGACAAAGCTCAGAGTCCTGTTATTAACAGATCACCAGCTGTGGAACACTCAACAGCAATTTTGTAGCTGCTGATGAGAGTATAAGCAGAAAGTGCCCCAGGGAGAGTGAAACTAACAAAACAGAGCACTGTGGATCTCCCCAAACATCTTGCTTCATTAGAAAAAAAAAAAAAAAAGCAGGAGTTAAGAATTGCAGAAATTCTGAGGTCTGAAAGAGGTGCCTCAAATGACACTTAAGTCTGATGGATTCAGTTCATTAAAGGAACAAAGTTTGGAGCTCACTTGATCACAGTAAATAGGGGTAAAAGATTTTTATCAGAGATCACTTAGTCTGAAAGACAGTGACAAATTGAAGAGAAATATATTGATAGGAAAACTGTTCAAGTGTGACTTATAAGCTATGGAACGCGTTCCTGTGACGTGGGCAGGCTTTCCCCTCAGCAGGAGGCATCTCGGGGGCAGGGATGCCGGCTCACAGGGAGGCAGCAGGCCTGCTGCAGAGATTGAGGGGAAATTCCGTGAAGTTTTTCTGTGTTGCTGCAACCTGGGCTGGGGCGAGTAACAAAATGGCCTTGGGGGCCATGCATCAGCTACAGGAAGGAGTTTTACAGAAACTGGGACATATTTAGACGTGCTGGAGGCTGAACTCATTTTACAGAACGGGTATTTTTTGCCCCGGATCAGCAGTTCTGCCGCACACGGCACGGACCCCCAAGCCACCCCTCAGGGCTGGGCCGGGCCCGCCCGCCCCCCGTCGCCATGGCAACGGACGCAGGCACGGAGCATGCCGGGCCGAAAGAAAACGCCAGAGCGAAACCCCGCCGGGGCCGCGCGGAGCGGCCAATGAGCGCTCGGGGGAGCGGTGGCGACGCCCAATGATCGCCGGAGGGGGCGGCCCCGGGGGCGGGCCCAGGCGCTGCCGGCGGCCCGCGGCGAGCACCCGCAGAGCCCCGCGCGGGCCGGGCCGGGGGAGGGCGGAGGCGGGGCTGCCGCAGCTCGTGAGGCGCTGCTCGGCAGGCGGCCGCTCCCGCAACTCGGCGCTGGGCTTCGCTCCCCGCAGGCAGCCATGAGCGACCGCAAGGCGGTGATCAAGAACGCGGACATGTCGGAGGAGATGCAGCAGGACTCGGTGGAGTGTGCCACGCAGGCGCTGGAGAAGTACAACATCGAGAAGGACATCGCCGCGCACATCAAGAAGGTGAGCCCCGGTCCGGGTCCCCGCCCGCACGGGAAGCCGGGCGGGGTGCAGGCAGCTAGGCACGGGGCTCTGCAGCAACGAGTCCAGAGACACTCGACCGTCAGGTCGGGCTTTGCTGCAGGCGGGTGGCCTTACGTTCCTTTTCCTCCTACCTGTGGAGGTCTGTGGTCCTGCTGCTCTTGCAAAACTTTCTGCTTAAGCACCTTCCTCCTTTATCTCCTTGCCCAAGCGAACAGAAGTGGCAGCTGACCTGTCCCTGGGACTGATGTGCCGGGACAGAACGCTGGCTCCATTGAGCCTATTGAGCAGCGCTGGCTTGCTGACCTGGTCACTTTTTTTTTTTTTTTTTTCCCCTGCCCACCACGTTTAAAACAAACTGTTCACACAAACGCAGAACAGATGGCTCGTCACTTGCTGTTTGTCAGTTTTTCTCTGGCTCCTACTTGGAGCCAGATTGAGCCGTAAGTTCAAGCTGCAAGATCGAGATGAGCAGAACACAAACTTGCATGCTCTCACAAAAAGTCCCTTCGTCTCGGGGGCTGTGGGACACTACAATACACAGGCACTGGCTGTAAGCTTCTATTCATACAAGCCTCGTAGGTACGAGTTTATCTAAAACTCACAGCAGTCTCCCAAGTATGATGGGTAGAAGAAATATTCTCATGACATGATATTAAGGATGCAGCAGAGAATTTCCCATTAAGAGTCCTTTCAGCATCCTTATTAAGGATTAGCGAGTGAAGATAAATAAACGGCTTAATTTCCGTAGATTTAGAACAAAGTTCTTAAAAGTTTCCATTTGAAGTCACGGTATGACTTTTGCAGAAAAATTATTTTCCCTGAACATATACATTTTAAACTTATTCCTGCTTTGTTAGGAAGCTTTTTTTTTTTCCCCTTGGTAAGCAGCAGAAAGTACTAAGACAACAGATGATCCCTGCACTTAAGAGCATATGCTGCTCCTTAATTGCTTTCTTCAGAGAGGGATACTTGCTAACAAGTTACATATCAGTGCCAAAATAAATGTTAGTACAAGCAATGCTAAATTCCGAGTTCTCTCTTCTGCAGGAATTTGACAAGAAATACAATCCCACTTGGCACTGCATCGTGGGAAGGAACTTTGGCAGCTACGTGACTCACGAGACCAAGCACTTCATCTACTTCTACCTCGGCCAAGTCGCTATTCTTCTTTTCAAGTCTGGTTAGCACCGTGGACTCCCCCTGACACTTGCGTCTGGTTACAGGACTGCACACTAAACCCAAACAGCCTGCTACCTTCAGCCTTCCTCAGGAAAGGCCTCATCTTCAGGTCTTTTGTTGTATTGTTAATGGTCAGGGATTTTACTGTAGTAGCTGTTATTTTCATTGTGGCTATGAAAATGTCTTCCTTGTATTTATTTTCTTTCGAAACACAGCTTCTTTGCTAATAAAACTACTGGAACAGTTTGTCCTTTAAGACTCTTATCTACCCTTCTGCTGTCTTAGTGCTTGCATTATCTCTTTATTCCCCTGTGAAGGAAGGAACATCCCCACCCCCCTTTTTCCCCTAAATCCACAGCATCTGAATCCTGAGCTAATCTATGAATACATCGTCAGTCAGTAAGGAAGAATAACAGGATTTTTCCTGAGAGAACATGGAAAAAAGACTGCTCTTTGAGTCTCGATAAGCATTTCGGTATGTATAACCTCCGGTGCAAATTCTAGAGTTCAGCTATGTTGTGGTGGAATGAAGTTGCTTTTCTGATTTTGGGAAAACTGGTGAATAAAAGCAACAGTCCTTTTATTTCCTACTCTTCAGAACAGAGGGATTTTCATTCTTTTATTACACAGCTGTCGCTTTCGAATATAACTCGTTCTCTAGCTTTGAGTAGTTTATTTTTTTTTACTCTTCCTATTTTTTTTAATGTATCCTGCAACAGAAGGATCAAGTCTTCAATAGTTTAAAGATCAGAAGCAAATGTGTGGAATTTTTATGGAGATGTTCTACAACCAGCATCGACAAAAGAAATGTACGTTCGCCTGATTTGATACGTAGGCAAACGTACATCATCACATTCCAGAATAGTTATGAAGTTATTATCCCTCGGAAAAGTTTCCTTTCTTTTAAAAATATTAAAATACTGTCTTAAATGAAAAGTAGTTGATGCATAGCTATTTTATTTTGTAAGCCTTCCATTTGTTTGAAAGAAGTAAAAGGACCATGGAAAAGCCCCTTAAAGTCCACACGACTGAAAGACAATGACAACTTAATACAGGTTTAATCAATCCAAGTCACTTCTCACTGCTATGACAGCCCCCTTGAGGCTGAGGAAAAGACAGGAGGTATCTCAGTTGAAGACCAGTCAGTCCATTTGTGTACCCACATCAGGTGTAACTGAAGTTTCTCCATTAGTTAGTAATGCTCAGTTTTGGCCACGTCCTTTGTGGTGGACTTGAAGAACTGCAAGTGTACAAAACCGACCACAAAAATCACTTCATCCTCAGGTCTTGAGGGGAAAAAGGTTGCCGACATTCTTCTGGGCCTGTCTACTGAGCAAGTATCTGCTGCACCAGCTCTTAAAGCTTTCCTCTTCTATCTTCATAGAGTTAAAATTCCAAGCTTTCAGATTACTCAGGAAAATTATACTTCCTGTGTTTTGCTACATAGTAGGCTCATAGTTTGAAACCTGAGTGAATGGCAACTATGCCTGAGGATAAATTCTGATAATCCACTTTAAAAAACCCTGCATCTTCTATCATTTCCTTCAGCTCCTCCTGAAAAATAATAGTTCCATAATTACAACCACCTGAAAGCCTCTGAGCCAGCTGCCACCATTCTTCTGGTTCTGTGTCTTGTGTATCGGTGCATCCAGAGAAACGTTGTCTTACCTGAGGGGGGAAGCGTCGGATGCTCTCCACAAGATACTGGTAAGACTTCCAGTCACCAGCGATAATCTCACCCAGAACAGGGATAACCTGGAAACTGTAGAGATCATAGAGCCTGCAGAGACAGAAGTCATGCACGGATTAATACAAACAAGTTTAAAACCAAGACTCTTCAATGTACGTTGATCTCTTTACCACTATGCTATGTCCAAATTTGATTTTAAAGTGCACAATGAGAAGGCTGCAAAGTGTCTCTGTCTCTTACTCCGGCTGAGTGCAAGTAAGAGTCTTGTGACATGGCATACGGCGTCACTATGTTCCTACCTGGAAAGAAGAGGGTTGCTGACATGACTAAATTCAAGGCAGAGAAATCTCCCTCCTGGTTTCAGCACACGATAGGCCTCCTGAAGTGCCTGAGACAAAGCAGATGTGATGAGTTTGTTTCTGTGGAACAGCACCTGTCTACTATCATGCCAGATGACAACAGCTCAGTGATGAACTGAGGGGAGTAAAGAGAATCCTGTCTGGCAACTGCCAGTATTTACTTGTAGAGAAGCATCCTAAGACCATCAAAACCAAACCAAAACCAAACCAAAACCAAAACCCACAACACTCCTGGTGTTGCGTAAATAGATTTATACCACGCTTTATGTTGAAATGATGATATTAGGGATGCATTTTTTTCCTTCTCTTTTTCCCTGCTCTCAGTTGATGAATGTTTGCCAGCAGAGTTCTTGTAATTACAGACCAAACCCAGAAAGGAAAAGGTGACTCAGCTAGAAGAAACAAACTGAAAAGAGGGCATGATATAAATATATTTTTAATCAAAAGACAAGACTTTATTCAACTGTGAGGCACATCAAAGGATCAAGGAAGAAATGATTCTGGGTTTTGGAGGAGCAGTTTGCGAGAACAGGGAGAAAAGAAAGGAAAGAAAAGAAACTTAGAGCTACTTAGAAAATTCCACCTTATATCCGAAACAAACCAGCCAAGAACAACTAGAGACATTCTGTTGACAACTATGTTTTTCCATACAAGAACGGAGTTATATTCAACAGCCTCTGCAGGTTCTACATCTGCTTGGCTTCAAGCATCGCGTTCCTAAGGGATCAAATATAAACAGTACACATGCATGACAAGAGCTCTGAAAAAGAATTAGACGCTTGAATGTGTTTTGTATCAAGTCTCCAGGGAGCCATGCTACCAGACTTTTGTATCCAGTTTCCTTGAAGAGGTATAAGGCAAGGAGCCTGCGCTTCAGAAGGGTGCAGATGGAGCACCCTGAAAGACCACCTGCACTAAAGAAGTTCAAATACATACAGTTCAAGGTGGTTTGCATCCAAATGCTACACCTCCCGTGGAAGGAGCATTGCCAAGATTAACACACTCCTCCAAAACACAGACTAGCCACCTAGACACAGGTGATGTACCTTATCTTTAACCACAGGACAGCTAGTCGTTTCCAAAGGACAGATACTGTTTAGAGCACAGAGAACTCTTCCTAATTAAAATCATACTCATTTTTCATGGGGAACTGTACTACCAGCCAGTGTAAGACACTAAACGGGGCCGAACAGATTAATTCGACAGTAGTGGTGGCAGCAGCCAGCTGTTTCCCACTTTCTTCTCTGGAAGCTCTGCTGGCTCAAGCAGGTAAACAGAATGGGGCAGGAAGAATCGACCTGCTGCAGGTGGGATATAGGTCAGGTGCTTCACGAAGATTTAAGACACGCAGACTGACTGCGCTGCATGAGTAATATCATAGTAAATCATAGGTAATATCATAGGTCAAAAGATAAGGAATGGAGCATTCAGCCCTTTTTGCCTTAGGAAGACATTGTGTGGCTTGCCAAGCTGGAAAGATTGGGTGCAACCAGTATAAATCCTACTTTTATGACAAAGGTGGAGCATTTAATCACATTCTTCATTCAAACATGCTGCACAATATGTGCCACTTATTTTAAATGTCTTAGGAGTAGACAAAGATGTTTCTTTATCCAAAGGGGTTCCTCCTTGGCTTCCTCTGCTGGAAGAAAAAGTATCAGATAGATTGTAAAGACCCTGTGCCAACACACACTATAGCAACTTACCAAATCGATACGAGTTACGTTTCGTATTCCAAAGGCAATTGTGTAAACATCAAATTTATCATCATCAAAGGGCAGCTCTTCAGCATTCCCAAGCACCCAGGACAAGCCTGTAATGAAAGCCAAGGACACAGTATTGAACAGGCCTTATATAAATGCTGGTCCAAAAAGACTAGAACTTCTCTATTCCAGAACGAAGTATTTATTAATAAATAGATATTTAAAAGCAGTGATTCATTTTTGATGGAGGAAAGAACACTTTGGTCTATACTCACAAATCTTTCAGTGCCCTGTATTGCAACAGATCTGCCCAAACATTCCTCTGCACACGTGCATGCTGCGTGCACAGTGCCTTGATCTGCCACCAAGATTTCACCCAAATCTTTCATTGCAGTGGAAAGCCACACAAACTGGCTGCTGGCTGTTGCAAAGCTGCAGGAAGAGACTCTCAAAGAGTGACTACGGACAGCAACTAACATCTTGCCATGCAAAAATAGCTAAAACACTAAAGAAATTTAGGTAGAAAGTTTCCATTGATTGAAGAAGATGAAAAGCCACACTCCTCCATCAGCACTATCAGCAAGTGATCCTGTTGCAGCTGTGCAGTTTCCCAAACACCAACGGATCAAGGCCGCGTCTATCTGTGGAGTGTTAGGCTTGTCCACGTCATTTGTGCCAAAGTAAAACTGCTAAGTTTAGTTCTTAAGGTTACTTTCTGGTGACTCTGATGCAGAAGAAAATATCCTAACAGAAAAAAAACAGGAGTTTTCTGCAACGGCAAGCAACAGTTCAAAGGACAGCCTGCTAGAAAAAGGCATGGAGAACAAAACACAACAGAAAACCTCAGCTGCTGCCAGGAGGCATTCAAATTTCATTTTTACAAAGTAGATACAGTTGTAGATACAGTTGTAGAAAGTGTAGTGTAAAAAGATGCACACAACATTATTAAAGCAGTAATTATTAGCATTATTTAAACCTAGGCAGTTTAAATAGACCTCTAAGAAGTGAGTACCAAGAAAAGGTTCTGAGCAACAGGAAAACTACCCCTCAGAATACACTGCAGTGAAACCACAGGCCAGAAGTTTGTAAGGGGATAGATGAAAGGGCTGTCGGTGTTAAGCGAGGAACCGAGGCACACGCAGCGCACCCTACCACTCCTGCTGGCCAAAATGCACCATCAGCAATTGTGCAGCACGCGTGCTTCTTTTCAGTGTGCACAGGTCCCGTTGCTGGCTAACAAATACATAGAAATGTATGCACTGGGAAACAGTAAAAGAACACCAAGCCCCTTACAATTTTAAGGAAAACAAATTTCAGACCTCAGACGATCAGCATGCAAACAAACTCAGAAATGAGTTTACTAAAACAGGGACGAATCACACAACAGCAGGACATACTCAACGGGTATGTGCTGAACGAGGGAGAGAAAGAGGTAAGAAGTCAGAATTGTGGCGCAGTAGGGAAGAAGGCAATCCAGGCAGCAAGATGACAATTGAGCTTCAACAACTACATTGTACAGAGAAAGAAAATTAGAAATTAAATATATGTATTTTGAGAACTCGGTAAGATATAAGTCGCAAAAATACCTAAAAATTGAAGCCAACTGAACAAAATGCTTTTTTTATAGTAGCTGGGAGGCAGTATCAAGCTTTATTTCAGATCCTAAGCTATAGCCATAAAGCACTTATACTTACAGTGTTGGTACAGTTCAGGCGTTCCCAAACTATGATGCATAGAGAGCTCTGGACAGGCTTGCAAGCTGCTCAGATGAGCGTGATGCATGCAGCCTGCCAGAGCTGGAAGAACCAATGCTTTTACAATCAGTTTACTATGCCAAAAGAAGAGGGGGAGGCAGACAGGCAATGGCCTGGAGTAACCCACCAGCTGAGAACGAGAGCAGCTGAGAGAACCCGTGTCAGCAGCTTTTCAGTCAGCCCCTTTCGCTACTGAGCTTTGTTTTATGTCCTTCAGCCTACGTAATTTCCAGGCAAGAACTCCACTTGTATCTGCCTAGAAGGCCTTTCTTGCATGGCCCCGTCTGCCCCACACGCACCCACACACCTTGCACCAGGAGCTGCCAACAAGAGGTAAGTGCTAGGTGGGTCACTGGCCACAGCTGCTAGTGGAGTTGCCATGGGGGTGTGGGGGCAAAGCACAGTGAAAGGACACACAGGACATCTCACAACACATGCAGAGGCTGCCCAGGGCATTCCTAATGGTGGGTACCCAGGAAAACAAGTCTGAGAACGTCCTGTATAGCATTGCTAAAGTATTTGGTAAATAGCCCTAAGTGACAAGAGAATAAACTATTATCATACAAATGCTGAACCGCAAAAGCAGGACTTCTTTTTCTATATCTTACTTCTTAAAATCAGGCTCTTAGTCAGAACCGGTACGGTCCACAACAAATTCTAGATATCAGTAAATTAATCCATTGACCTGCAAACTAACATTTAATATAATTCAGTTTCTCTGAATATTATTAACACGTTCTCTAACTGTGGAAAGTTTTGTAGGTTTACAATATACTACCACTCTTGCATTTTTTATTTGCTGCCTTAATTCTCAGAACTTTAGTGTAATTATTCTAGGGCTGAGCTCTGCTGTATTATCTGCCTTAATAAAATCCGATTAGTCTGCACAAATATAAAGAGCAAGCTTAGGTTATTTGGCCAGTTTTGAATATCCAATTGCTAGATATCGGACCTCATGAACACTTCCATGTCTGTATTTCTAAAAGCTCAAGAGGATCACCGCATATCTGAACTTCGTACTACGCATGTCGCACTGGAAAAGTAATTTTACCTTGACAAATATGAAAGCACAGCTTTGGTATATACCAGGGCTATATATATATTCACTGTAATCCTGAAGCGGTGATTACCCCCTGGCTATTATGCATCAAATTCTTGCTACCAAGCACATTACTGAAATGGTACAATGCACGATTTACCTTCAGAGTAGCCAAGATGCTGTGCTTTTTGCTTCCCAACTTTTAACATCTCTTTGTTAATGTCACAGACCACAACTTGGGAATCCCCTAGTGGCTTAACTTTTTCTTCCTCGTAACTCTTAGAAATTTCCTGCCACGACAAATTCTGATGGCGCTTAAGCTTCTGCTGGAGTTGGCGTTCTCGTATGGAGCGAACATAATTAATAAATCGAAAGGCAATGTCACCTGCATTTGTTTTAAAAGAAAGATACGTGTTTTAGAATGTTTCCTGAACATGAAAGTACTAACACTCCAGGAAATTGGAACATAAAATTCTGAACATCAAACTTACATATTGTACAGTAGGTATATAAGTAAAGGAAATATATTAAAAGCAAACAGTTCAAAACTTTCTGCAAAAGGAAATAGTTTTTAACAGTGTGTTATGGCATTACTGTAATAATTTCAGAGCCTTGGAGTAAGGTATTTCAAAACACAAGTAAGTTAGCTCTCAACCTCTCTTCACTGTAAATCTGCTACAATATTGTAGTAAATCAGATGTTTCACTGGTTTTAAAGACAGGGAAACTAAGGCAAAAAAAAAAAAAGGCAACTCAAGTCAGAGCAATCTCAAACAGTTCAAAGATAGCATGGTGTGGTCATGTGGAACTCACCCAAATTATTACCTGTTCCTCCAGCAACATCAACAAGAAGCGTTCCTGGGGAAGGATTCATTTTATGAACGAGGATATCCTTCCACACCCGATGAATCCCCAGAGTCATTGAATCATTCATTACATCATATTTCTCGGCCACATTTTCAAAGACCTGATAAACTGTAAAGAAAGAACATAAGAAGGAAATGCAGTTTACTTAAAAATGCTCATGTAGAAAGAAACGTGTCCTTTTTTTTTGCCTGGTGGAGGTCTGCCACCATGTGGATCTGAGAAAGATCACCTGAAAACTCTTTACACCAAAAAACCGCCAGAATCCCATTGACCTTGCTGCCTGACAAAGGTGTCTTTGGAGAAACACAGCCTCTTCCCGTAACCCTTCCAGAACTCCGGGGGGAAGGATCGAGCTGGGACAAGGCTATAGCGTTTACCGAGGCTCCCGGTAACGTCTCGAAGCAAGCGCCCAGCCCCACCACCCCTCCGGCAGCCCCTTCACCCCCACAACCGATGCGCGCCGGGAGCCCCGGCCGGCTCCACCCGGGCCCCGTCGCAGCGAGCCCCAGGCCCCCTCACTTTTCTCCCTCCTCTCCTCCTCCGACACGTTCTGGAAGCCGAAATGCGTCTGCGGCCCGGCGGCGAGGCCCCGGGCGAGGCCGAGGAGCGCCCGCAGAGCCCCGGGGCGGCGGCCGAGGAACAGCCGGGTCGGGCCCAGCCCCGCCGCCGCCATTTTGAAGGGCGCGACCGGGCCCGGTGCCCCCGGCGCCCCGCAGCCCTGCCGAGCTCCGGAGGATTTTAATTTCACCGGTGAACCCCCGCCGGGGCCGCGGCACGCCCGTTGTTTGTCGGCCCCCGGTGCTGAGGGGAGGCGGCAGGGGTCTTGGTTCCCTGTCAGGAAATTTAGCGGGAGGGGTCTTAGTCCCCCGCGGGGAATTTAGCGCGATTTAGGGAATTTAGCACGATCTGGGGAGTTCTCTGGTGAGCTTTTTTGTGCAGAGAACGCCCTGCTTGTGCACCGCTTGAGTCATCCAGGGACCTTTGAACCTTTGTGGATAAGGAGTTACTGAATGGTCACGGAGTTTCCGAGCCATGCGTCACGCCGGGAGGTGAGGTCACGGCGCTGAGGAGCGGGCCCGGAGCTGCGCTCCCCCAGCTCGGGCTGGGCTCCAGCCGCCGCCCTCCGCCCTCACATCCCCGGGGCCTCCTCGCGTCCAGCGGGCGGAATTGGGCCAAACGGCCCCGTCTTCGCCCCGTGTTCTTCACAGCACAGCGCCCCGTACGGCACCACGCGTTATCCTTTAGGTGCCTCAGCCAGGGGGAGACACGAGCGGTGCCTACCGGAGGAGTCACCGGGAGAGCCTCGCACGCTGCCTTCACGGACCGGCCGCACGGACGCGCCGGTCGGGGCGGCTCAGCCATGACGGGGGGGAAAGGGGAGGCCGAGCGGAGGCTGCGCGGCACCTGAGCGGCCCCAGCCCCGGCGTGCCCGTGAGCGGGGCCCCGCCGAGCCCGGCGTCCGCACGGCGCCGCTCATCGCTATGGCAACGGCCGCGAAGCACGCCGGGCTGAAAGAAAGCGCAGAGAGAAAACGCTGCGAGACTGCATGTTCCTGGCCAATGAGCGCGCGGAGCGGCGGCGGGGATAACCAATAGCCGGCGGCCGGCGCGGAGAGGGCGGGGCCGGCGGCTGAGGGAGGCGGGTGCGGCGCGCGCGGGTCGGTTAAACCCGCGCGGCGGCGGCGCGAGCGGAGCCCCTGAGGTGCGCGTCCGCCCCCTCCAGTCCCCGCCCGCCCGCTGCGCGCCGCTCTACCGGGGCTGCCCCTGCTCCGCGACCGCGAACGGTGAGGGGAGGGTGTGGGGAGCCGAGCCCTGAGGGGCTGGGGATCGATCGGCACCGGGAAGGCCGAGGGGAGGCGGGTGGGGCACGCCCCCCCCCCCCCCGTGGTCCCCGGGGGGATGCGGGGAGCGGCTGGGGGGGCTGCGCCCCCTCCCGGGGGCTCCCCGGTCTGAGGCGGGGCGGAGCGGGGCTTGGGGGGGGGGTCGGGAAGGCCCGGCTGGGCTCCCCTTCTTGGGGCTGAGGCGCCTCGCAGCAGGCGCTGAGCTGAGGCGGCTGCGAGCGAGGCTGTGCCCGGCCCCTGAGCCGCCCTGCGGGGCTGCTGCACCGCAAGCGGCGTGGCACGGCGGGGTGCTGGGCTGGGCGCTGCCAGAACCCCTGGGGAGCGGTGGTGGTACCTTGGGAGATTGCTCGGCAGGTGGTTGCGCCCGTAACTTTGAATTTTGTTCTTTGCCTCAATTCAGGCAATCATGAGTGACCGAAAGGCAGTGATCAAGAATGCGGACATGTCGGAGGAGATGCAGCAAGATGCTGTGGAGTGTGCTACTCAGGCCCTGGAGAAGTACAACATCGAGAAGGATATCGCTGCACACATCAAGAAGGTGAGGGTCTGGTTGTGGGGTGTGCTCTTGAAGTCTCTGTGCGCATGAAAAGTCAGCAGGCGAACGTTGCTAGGCAAGTAGCTCTAGAGAAACAAGTTCCAGAGATACTAGATAATCAAGTTGGGCTTTCCCTGTAGGCTGGTGTCCTTATATTCCTTTCCCCACCCTTTGCATTGATTTTTGTGGTCCTTCTGCTCTTCCGTTGCAAAACTTTCCACTTAAGCATTTTCCTCCATTATCTCCCTGTCTAGGTTAACAAAAAAAGTGGTAGCTGACCTGTCCCTGTGACTGATATGCCAGGACAAAACACTGCCTCTATTGAGCTCTCCTACAGCTTTTCTCTGAGAGGAAGCCTGTTTTACGTAGTTCTTGGTTTCAGTGGTATTGAACTTAATCTTCAGGATCTTTTCAGTTCTGTACCTGTGAAACAAAAATTGCAGGGAAACATTGTTTTTGGCAAGTCTACTCTACTAACGTCTTTCTTTACGTAGTGACCGAAGCAAAAAATATATATATATCAGCCACCAACGTTTTTTTTTTTCTGTTTGTAAAGTCTGTTAATCCTATTCTAAAAAACAGAAGGTGGGGAAGATCTAGTTCTGATTATATTTCCTTCATCAATTCAGATTAATGGAGAAATGGAGGAATCTCAGTGGAAGTTAAACTGATTTGAGTGGAAGAGCTATCTTAAAAGTAACTCAGCTAAGTAGAATGGTTGTTTTCACTAGAGAAAACTTGTTTTGCTGTTCCCATAGTAGAGAGAGGCACTTTTTTCCCAGATGCAGGAAATAGCTAAGATAGTAGAGAAGAGGGAGTTTAGCCTACTGTGTGTCAGGTACTCTCTGTGGCAGCTACTGGAAGCTTCTGGAGAAGTTTGTGCGTGAACACGTCATGTAGATTTGTTCATAGCATTGGTATTACAGAGCTTGTAGCGGAGAGTTTTTCTGTAACTGTCCCTCAGTCCCTCTAGCACCCATGTTGCAGAGGAACAATGAAGTCTAGATAATGGCTTAATCCCCACAGATATAACACTAGTGGCGAAGCTTTTACTCGGGGGTTACAGTTTCAGATTATGGTATGTATTATCTGGGGAGGAATACTACTTTCCCTGAGCAAAGGAAATATTTTGACCTTATTCCTGATTTGATAGGAAGCACTGTGGGGGTTTTTGTTTTGTCTGACTAAGCAGCAGGTGAATAAGGTGTAAATAAGATAATCCTAGTATTTAAGAGCATCTGTTCTTCCTCTAATTGCCTTGCTCAAAGTGAATACCTGTTCAGAAGCGTTCTTAATTCTGAGTGATCTATTTTGCAGGAATTTGACAAGAAATACAATCCCACTTGGCACTGCATCGTGGGAAGGAACTTTGGCAGCTACGTGACTCACGAGACCAAGCACTTCATCTACTTCTACCTCGGCCAAGTCGCTATTCTTCTTTTCAAGTCTGGTTAGCACCGTGGACTCCTCCTGACACTTGCGTCTGGTTACAGGACTGCGCTGGCTCCTATGACTGGTTACTTCAGCCTTCCTGAGGAAGCAGACCTTGGTCTTCAAGGGCAATGGCAGGGATTATGCTATGGCAGAAGGTGTTACATTGTGGATATAAAAAGGAAAAATACCAAAAAAGTCTTCCTTGTATTTATTTTTTTCTAAAAGGCTTCATCTTTGCTAGTAGAGCTGTTGGAGGAGTTTGGCCTTTAAGAGTTCTCTAGCCATCTGCAGTGTTGCCTCATTTCTGCTCGTGCTGTGTGAGTACTGACGGTGTTTTGTTCTCCCTGTTCCAAACATCTCCTATTTTTATTTCCTTGTATTGCTGGATATACTAAAAACCACGGCTATGCTGTCACAGAGCCTGAGCTGTTTCTTTTTCTGCTGATGCCTCTTGGAGATTTGATTTGGAAAATAAACGCCAAGCCCCACCCCAGCTGCCAGCTCCTTATTTCCGCACCGCCGGGAGGGCGGCGGGCGACTGCGTGGGGGGGGGGCGGGACGGGGACTACAACTCCCAGCGTGCCCCGCGCACGGCTCCATCCGGGTCCCGGCCGCTGCTGCGCCGCCATTACGGGGCGCTGCCGTTGGCGGTGAGCGGGGGGCGGCGCCGTGAAGCGGGCGGGGCTGGGCCGCGGGGGCGGGCCTCGGCCTGCTGCGGGGCCCTGAGGGAGCGGGGGGGTGCGGGGCCCGGCGCGGGGCACCCAGCCGGGTACCGAGCCGCTGCCGTGAGGTGTTAGGCGCGGGGGCCATGGGGGAGCAGAAGGTGGTGATCAAGGACACGGACATGGCGGAGGAGATGCAGCAGCAGGCCGTGCAGTGCGCCGTTCTGGCCATAGAGAAGTACGGCCTGGAAAGAGAAATTGCCGCCCTTATAAAGAGGGTAAATGTCTGCTCCTGCTGGCCTGCCGTGGAATGCTGTGTGGGCAGCAGAAGCCCAGCGGGTGGGTGTTGTCACGCTGTCTGGAAAAGCGAGTTCCACGGACTCAAGATACGTGGGGCTGTGGGCTCATTTCCCTCAGTTCCCCCACCCCTACGCATCCCCTTCCTCGTTCTGCCTGTTTTCTTTTGCAAGGCCTTCATTTTAAATTGTTGGTTCACCAGCTCCTTGTCCGCGGGAGACAGGAGAGAGCCTGCTGACCTGTCCCACGGCTGGTTGGTAGAAACCAGTTGGTTGCACGCTTAAATCTGCTGGGGCTTTCTTCACCTTTTTCACCTAGCATTTGACTTAAATTTTATTCAAATTGGTCTTAAGGTTCTGCTCGTGTTCCTGTACTAGTTGTGCAGGATTGACTAGCAGGTTCAAAATTTGCAGTAAAAAGTAATTTTCTGCAAAACTTTTTGTATTTGCTCCCCCTTTCTATGTGCTGAACCATGCTAAAAACCCGAGTCTGGGGGCACTTAGGTATGTGTGAAAAAGAATGATGCCTGTGCAAAAGATCTAGTTCTGATGCAGTTTCTGCTTTGCCACCTCAGGAGAACAAAGAAATCTAAGGGTACCGTGGATCTGAGGGGGAGAGCTGTTGGAAAGCTCTTTCAGCTAAATAGCACAAACGCTTCTGTTGGGGACGTCTTCCTTTCTGCCATCCAAACAGAGCTACCAGCAGGTTTATTTTTTCCACTTGCAAGAAATACGTTCTTTGTTAGTGCAGGTCAGAGGGTTCACAGTTTGTTGGATTTTCCATGTGGCTCCTAGTTGGAACCTGAGGAGAGCGTTTAACCAAGGTTGCAATACCTGATCTGAAACGCTTGTGTGCTCCCACAGAAAGTTTCCTCATTTGAGAGCTGTTGGATATGACAGCATATGATTGCCAACTGGAATGTTCTGCCTTTAATAGACCTGTATAAATATATATATATATATTTTTTAAGTGTGGCAGGCTCCTCAGTGTGATGGGATGATGGGAGAACATAACTGCATGACCTGAAACTTAACGGGTATAGTGTGAGGTCGTGGTTTGACATTTCAGGGGGAAATCCCTGAGGTTACTCCTGCTCAGCTAGGAAGTGCTGAGGCTTTGTTGTTTTTTTCTGTTGTCTAAGCAGCAAGTGAGCTATGAGAAGTCAGTAACAACCCTTGTACTTAACAGCTCCTGCTGCTTCTTAATTGCTTTTCAAAAAGTGATATTTGTGAGGTGGAGACATCGGGTCAGAAAATGTAGTCAGCATTTGGGTGAGGCCTGCGCCAATACTAAATTCCTAGTGGTCTTTCCTGCAGGAGTTTGAGAAGAAATACAGCCCCACGTGGCACTGCGTCGTAGGAAGGAAGTTCGGCAGCTACGTGTCCCACGAGACCAAGCACTTCATCTTCTTCCTCGTGCGCGGCCTCAACGTGCTCCTGTTCAAAGCTGGCTGAGCCGTGTGTTGCTCGCAGAGCCGCGCGTGCTGCGGGGCGGCACGCCAACAGCGACATGTACATCGGTGGACGTGTCCTCGCCGGGGACGGAGACCTTGGCACGGGTACCATCGGGGACGTTCCTGCTGGTTTTGCTGCGTTTAGCGGAGAAATAGCCCCAAAAGTCCTTGGTATTTATTTTCTTTCCAGAGTCAGCTTCTTAGTTAATAAAAACGTTACGTGTTTTAAGAGCTCTAGGGCTATTTTAAGAGCTTTAGGGCTATTTTCTCTTCTTTCCTAGCGAAGTTTGTGCCCCTCAGCCCCCTGAGTGACCGCCCCCAGCCCCCAGCCCCTGCTGCCGGGGGCCGCCCGGGGGCGCTGCGGCCTGGCCCGGCGCCGTCGCCATGGCAACGCGCGCGGGGCATGCCGGGCCGGAACGGGCAGCCCGCCCATTGCCGGGTGTCCGTCGTAGCCAATGAGCGCGCGGAGCGGCGATGGCGGTGACCAATAGCTGGCGGGCGATGAGGAGAGGGGGCGGGGCTAGGGCTATAAGGAGGCGGGAGCGGCGCGAGCGGGGCCGTTAAACGGGCGGCGGCGGCGGGGGTGAGGCGAGGGACGCGGCGGCTGCAGCCGCCCCTGAGGGGACCGTGAGGGATACCGGGGGGCCCCCCCGTGAGTGGGACTCGGCTTGGTGTCGGGCGCAGGGGCCATGGGCGAGCAGAAGGCGGTGATCAAGGACACGGACATGGCGGAGGAGATGCAGCAGCAGGCCGTGCAGTGCGCCCTGCGGTCCCTGGAGGAGCGCGGCGTGGAGTTCGACGTGGCGGCGCGCATCAAGAGGGTAAATGTCCGCTCCCGGGGTCCTGCCGAGCGCCCCGCGGGCACCCGTAACCCAGCGAGGGGGAGTGCCTGTGGGTAAGTAGCCCAGGGCATCGAGTCCCGGGGATGCGAGGTAATCGAGGACAGGCTCTGTGTGTGCTCGTGTCCTTCTGTGCCCCTTGTGCGTACTTCTCAGGGTTCTCCCTCCCCCTTTTCTTTCACGAGTCCTTTAAGTCCTTCCCTCCGCTCCCCAGCGGCAGCCCCGAGCAGTAACACTAAGTGCCCAGCGGTCTCTCCCGCAGGAGTTTGACAGGAAATACAATCCCACGTGGCACTGCGTTGTGGGCAGGGATTTTTCCAGCTGTGTCACTCACGAGACCAATCGCTTCATCTTCGTCTACCTGGGTCACCTTGCTGTGCTTCTCTTCAAGTGTGGTTAGAGCAGCGGACTGCTCCTCGCGCTGTCCTCCTGTGACTCAGCTGTGTGCTAACTCAGAGCCTGGCGCCTGCAGCCTTACCGAGGAAACAGATCTTGGGCTTCACGGGTGATGGCAGGGATTCTGCTGGGGTGATCGGTGTTTTTATTGTACTTGAGGGGAGGATAGCAAAAATAACCATTCCTTGTATTAACTTTCTTTCCACAGCCAGGTTCTTTTGCCAATAAAAAATGTTGTTCTGCCTTTGAAAGTTTTATGGCTGTTTCTATAGTGTTGGTTGTGCCACTTATTTCCCTGTGAGTGTGAATGGCTGACTTGCTAACAAATCTCAAATCCAAAACACGTAAGCACTGTGGTAGCCACACTCATAACTTCGTCAATGTTTCTAAGAATAATAAATCTCAGTTAGGGACGAACAGGAGTTAAAAGCCCTCTTATGTGGCCTCTACAAGAGGGTTATGTGTTAATTCTGTCTCTGAGTCCCACTTTTTTTTTTTTTTTAAGAAACCTGCGGACTGCTGTCCCAGTGAACTTTGAGCTCTTGCCCCCAAAATAATGGGAAGGGGATCAGCAGATACACTCAGTGGGCGTGGATGGTACATGGATGCTCATTAAAATGCGTTTAGAATCTCTGGTGCCTTTTAAGTATTAAACTTTTTTTTGCTTTGAAGGAGAAGTTAGGAAGTGCTATCTGTAGCCTTTCTGAACTTTAACAAATGTTACAGGTCAGTGGAGGAATGTGATCCTTCACGTCCTCTCAGACACTGATGTTCAGACAACAACTCCCAGTACTGTCACATCGCGCCCGCTTAAGAATGGGCAGCTCTTTTTTATTTCCTTTTTTTTTCCCCGTTTCTTACGGGGCTCCCGGGCGCGGGGCGTCCCGCGCCTACATCTCCCAGCGTGCCCCGCGCCTCCACCTCCCAGCAGGCCCCGCGCGGCCGCCCGGCACTACAACTCCCGGCGTGCCCCGCGGCGCCCGGCTCCATCCGGGTGCCGGCAGAGCTGCGGGCGCCTGGTCGCCATTACGGGGCAGCGGCGGCGGCCGAGCCGGGGCCGGGGCCGGGGCGGCGCGGAGCAGCCGGGCGGCAGGCAGCGCCGGGCGGCAGGGCAGGGCAGGGCAGGCGGCGCCGGGCCCCGCGGGGCTCCCTCCCTCCCTCCGCAGCTCCCCCCGCGGCTCGCCCGGAGCCCCGCAGGCTCGGCCCGGCCTCCCGCGGCCTTCCCCCGGTTCGAGCGGAGCGCCGAGAAGATGTCGCCATGAAGGAGGCCGAGGCCGCGCTGCGCCGCCCCCGCCGCTCCCCGCCGCGGGCCATGAGCCTGGGCCCCCGCCGGCTCCGCCAGCGCCCGCCGTGCCCCCCCGCCCAGGGCCGCCCCTCGCCCGCCGGGGCGCCCGTTGATGCTGCAGAGCCCGCCCGGCGCCACCCCCGCCTCCGCCCCCGCCATGGACAAGAGCAGCCCCTGCGGCTCCGGTGCGCCCGGCTCCTCGGCCGGCGGCAAAGGGCAGCAGCCGCGGTCCGCGTCGGCGGGGCCCGCCGCCGGGGAGTCTAAGCCCAAAGGCGGTGAGCGCCGGGGGGGGGGGGGGGCAAAGGGAAAGGGGGGGGAGAAAGGGGAAGGGAAGGGTCCGGGGGCAGCCACGGAAAGGGAGCAGCAGCGGGCTCCAGGCCCCCCGGTGCCGAGGTTGGGTGTATGGCGGAGCCGAGCTGCCTGCCCCCGTTGCGTTGTTTGCTTCTCAGCTGGCCCTTGGTAGGCTTCCCTCCAGGCCACCGCTGGGGTTTGCTTTCTTTTTCCTTCCTCTTCCAGCCTCGTTTCCTGTTCGGTGAGCTGCGGTTCCTCTCCTGTCTGAAGGGGCATGTTTGATTTCCACTAGCGTTGGAGTAATCAGTTTGAGAGCCAAAGCTCTGATTTTGTACTAAGAACGTGTTGGCCTCTGCCAGTTAGAGGAGCCTTAACTTTTTCCTGGACTCTAGTCGAGTGCAGTGCTCTGTCTTGCTTAAGGAGGTCTCGCAGCATACCCAGCATTCCCATTACAGGCTGTATTTTGGTAACTTATTTTGGAAGAGTTCAGAGTGC
This sequence comes from Cygnus atratus, assembly GCF_013377495.2. Taxonomy (NCBI): domain Eukaryota; kingdom Metazoa; phylum Chordata; class Aves; order Anseriformes; family Anatidae; genus Cygnus; species Cygnus atratus. The sequence continues at coordinate 4,307,273 of NC_066378.1, forward strand.
ACGTTACTTGCTTATCTGGTACTTTAATCAAAGTGTTGCAGCTGTCAGTGCAAACAGCCAGTTTCGCTGACAGCGCGGGTCGTGATGAGCCACTATGGTCCCTGTCATGCATTTTTTCAAGGTAAGACCTAAACCGCCTCCAGTTCCCTAAAGCTGATCAGGAGCAGAAAGTACCTGGTATCCCTGCATTTTTTCCAAAACCTGAAAACGGGGCGGTAGTGCTTGAAAGGAGTGGGTTTAGTCCCAGAAGCATGAGGAGACTGCCTACAGGTTGCTGCAGCACCATCGCCGTACGGATTTCCTTCCGCAGTGCTTTGTTTCTGTAACAGTCACGGTATTCGCAGAGGGTTAACAGAGTTGGTATCTGGGAGGTGTTGCAATCTGGAATGGATTTGCAATTTTTTGGCATGAGTAGTAGGATTTCATGCAGGGCTTTTATTACTGGTAGCCACTGTTGTTGTTTCTCAGTCTCTTATTTCCATTTTCCCTGGACAGACCAGTGGAAGCAGGGGATGCCGGATGCTAGGTATGCAGCGGGAGTTTTTAGAACAAGATCTTTGGCTTCAGATGGAACAAAAAAGCAGATAAACTTCTCTGTTTACATTGTGACGGGTAGCGTGAAAGCCTGCCAGACCCAAGGCTTTCCTGTTGCAGAGGACTGGTTTCTGTCCCCGTCTTACCAAGGGGTACCTCTGTACGACAGCCGCTGTTTAGCGGTGTGTGACGTTGTATGGAGGGAGGATTGTTCACAGAACATGAACGTTCTTCAGCAGGGGAGTTAAGTTGGCCTGTTCTGCGCTGGTGTGCCTGCGTGCAGAAGAAACAATACCTGGAGTGAGGAAGGAAGTACAGGCTCTCTGCCTTTCCAGCCCCAAATGGAAGGGTTATTAAAGGATTCCTGTGGGTTGCCACATTTTACGGGCAAGGTCACAAGTTGAGGAGGAGCAGTGAGGATGTAGATCCTGACACGTGTTGCTGTTCTACTCCAATACGATAGACTAACTTTTAATTAAAAAAAAAAAAAGTTATTTTGAAGACTATTTTTTTAATACAACAGAATTATTTGGCGTGACACAGTTCCGCCTCTGAGAGGTTTGTTTCTTAACTGAAGTGGAGGGAGAAGTGATCTGGGATGAGTTGCTACCCTTACAGTGCACTGAAGAGGCCTGTATAAAACAGGAACTGTTCTCGTAGATGTATATTTGGGAATCTCTTCACTGCAGCGTAGTGAAAACTGAAACGAGAAGGGTCGCTTGGGCAGATGGGGGCCAACAACCATGGGCTGAGCACCCAGGCTGCGGCCGTGCTAAAGGGTGGGTACGTTTTGGTAGCTGTTGAGTGCAAGGCGCTGGCATGTCACCGCACAGGATTTCTTGCTCCGGTTCCTTGTTCACCTGCAAATGGCGTGGCTGCCTGTAGCTGGTGTGGCCCGCCCGGTTTCTCCCCTGTTTCAGGAACTGTACAGGAGGTACTCTGAAAACTTTGGGTCTCCTTTGAAATGGAAAGTATTTGTGATGGACTGCAGCCCGTCTCCAGAAGGCTGACTTTTTGTTTCACTTTTGCACCGGTGGTCACTGTTAAATCCCGTCAAGCTTTTGTCCTTTATGTGCTTTTTAGAGCTACCTGCTGTGGTCGAGTCCAGCCGAGGAATTGCAGAAATGGCCTCTCCTGCAGCCATGTAGGCTCTCCGTCCTGGGGAAGTTGTGTTCCAGCTACCTTTCAAGCTTAGTCTTAGGAACTAAATTAAACTCAGAACTTTCCAACAGAAAAAGTATTTTTTGGTTATAGTGCTGAACCACTAGGAGTCCCATCCCAGGAGGATGGAATAAAGTAGCGAAGGGAATATTGCCTTGTTGGGTTTCTGGGCAGTCCTTGGGACCTGGCGGACAGCAGGAATTCTTGTAGACATTCCTGGGCCTTTGTATTACAGCGCAAACATACTTTGCTGGGGAGCGTGGCTGCTTATTCACCCCTTGCTCACCGGGATATTTACCTTAGCAGCACAAATCTCTTCGATGTGCTTTCATGCCAGCGCCCTGGGGGCTTAGCATGATCCCTCACCCAGCTCCCCCTTGTGCAGGGCGATTTGCTGAACGCTGCTCAGCTGAAGATGCAAAGATGGAAGGAAACTGCAGTCCTCGTCCCGGCAGCAACCAGTGCTGCAGCTCCAGGACCAAACTGGTCGCCTGTGGCTGCTGCCTTTAGGCCTGGGAACTTGAACTCCCCTGGAGGAGGAGGTCCTCTAACAGAAGGTGGTGTCCATCAGGAGAACCCACAGTTTGTAGGGCTCGCTCCAAAAGGCAAGGACAGCTTAGTTGCTGGTGTTATAAAATTATATGGATGCTACTTTGTAAGTTTTCTCTTGCAGTGTGAACGGGTAAATATATTATAGGTTCAGCCTCGTGAGAGGTGCAGAAGGGCTAATTGAGGACCTGAGTCAAGAATAAGTACCTCACCAGCACTGCTGCTGCTCGTTTCTAACTTGCCAAGAAGCGGGAAAAGAACCCCCCAAATCCAAACGGGGGGGAAGAAAAGAGGTGTTCCAGTTTACAAACGCCTATTTCAAACTCCTGGTTGTCTGTTGACTTACTTCATTGCTATGCTGATGGCCCAGAATCCTCTAAAGTAATCCTAAATAATTACTCTGGGAGGGGAAACTGCAATCAGTAAAATCAGGTTTAAGTGTTTTTAGGCTGTCCTGTGAGGTCCTTCCTAAGGAAGACACAGGTGGAGAGGATTTCCCTATGAAATTAAGAGTCCTTACAGGGGCTCGCAGAGGCTCTAGGAGCCTGTCTGAGACGGGGCAGCATGCCAGGACTGTGTGTAAACCAGCTGGTGACAAGTTGGTGCCTTTGATGGTGACTAACTTGGTGGAAACTACAAGGGTTAGGAAATTCTCCTGTTAGCTGCAGGTACAAGCTGCCCTTGGACCTCGTGAAGGATCATCAGAACCCACTTCAGGCTGTGTCCTCTGGAGTTGTTTCCTTCCCCCAGTTCGTGGTTGCAGAAGGAGCTGCCAAGTCGCTATAGGCACAGCAGGCTTGTGCCTCTCTGGGGTGTGCACTGTGACTGCAGATTTCAGAGGGCGGTTGAGCTCGAAGGTGCCAGGCTCTGCTCATAGTTAACAGAAGCAGTGCTCCAGCCCCTTCTAAATGGCTGAATTTGTGACCAGAGCCTGAGCGGTGGTGTTGTAGCCTCTTTCCCACAAACACTCTCAAAAAAAGGTCTATCTAAATAATCACCAAGCCAGACCGGGTTACACCCTGAGTGTTTGGCAGCTTCTGGTGTGTATTTTCCTGATAACACCAGGCCCAAGTGCTTCCAGCCTGACTCCTGCTGCAGGCTGCGGGGCTGAGCATGGCCGTGGTTCTCAGGGGGTTGGTTTAGTTCTGAATTAAGGGGTTGGCCATTTGAAAGCAGAGTAAGTGATCAGCTCTGGTGACAAAATTTGCTTGCAAAACGACTGTCACATCATGCAAGAACAGCAGGAGGCTCCTTTCACTTCTCTAGCTCTAGTTGCAGGCAAAGATTGGAGTCTGCCATGAGCAAGAAGCAACAGCCCCCTCAAAGCCCTGTCACGGCGCTCTGATGGAGCGACTTACTACGTGGTTGGATCCTCGGTGATGTACAGGAACGCACGGGCCTTCTGCCCCATTGCCCCCCTCGATTTGGGGGTGTCGGTGAGAGAGAAAACTAAAACTAACCGAAAAAAGTGAGGCTGTGAGGGGTCCTGTTCCAGCTGCTGTGACTGCTCAGGAGGTGGTGCAGGGGAAGGGCCGAGCTGGAGGCACTGGTGATGAAAACTGCCTGTGAGTAACGCGGCCAGGAGTTACGGGACGTGTCTGCTGCCACGCAGGGCTTATTTTCTGGGGTGGGGAGGACTGCGAAACGGGAAAGGAGAAACTAACAGGCCTTTAAGGACAGGATCAGGATGTTGTAACCAGTGTGAGGCGTTGGTGTGCGTAACCCTGGGTGTCTGGGGATGGGGATGGCTGGGGTGCGCAGACCTCTGGCTGGGCCTGGGGAGTTCACCTCCCTGGTTTCTCGGCCTAACTCCTGTTACAGCTGAAACGGCAGGTTTCGGTTAACCGTTTTCGGAGGTTAACGGGTGGGCGAGCAGCCTGCTGTGTAGCTGAGACACCTCTGATGTTAGGTTAGGGCTATGAGAAGTGTCTTCATAGCGTTCATTTTCTGTTGTGGCAGCCTGACGAGGCAGCTGTTTACATGCAGGAAACACCTCTCAAGACCCTGATGGACTTTCCTGCTCTCGTGAGCCTCGATCCTGCGGTGTTTTGCTTTGTGCTTTCCCCTCTGTGCCCCGTGTCGTGGCCAGGGGTGTGCGCAGCGTGCTCAGGCAAACACTCCTCACTGCCTGGGTCGGTGGACTTGGTACTTGGGAGCTGGGTTTGTGCCCCACAAGGCCAAAGCGCTGGGCTCATCCCTCAGGATCGATCAGCATTTGTTGGTTTTACGAAAGCTAAAGAGTGTTTTTAGAACGGAATTGGATCTGTTGGGGGCTTCTATGCGTAGGGGCGGAACTGAGTGCAAATAGGCAATGGGGTCCTGCAAAGTGGGAGACTTCGAGACAAACGCAGGCTGCAGTGTTTATATAAGGATATTCAGAATATTTATATAGGATATTCAGAAATGGAATGAAAAATGGCCCTGTTACAAAACTTGCCAACAACTGGGCATTAAGATGTAGCATTGGTGTTTACCACTTAACACAGAGGTGACACCTCAGGCTGATGTCTGGCGATGATGATTCCAGATCTGGATGAAGAAAACTGAGCTGCTCTAAGCAAATACAAAGCACAGCAAATAAATCCTTCCGTACTCTTTGACCAGCTCTTTGGACTGTAATAGGAGTGAAACGGTTTGTGGGCTGGAGGAGGTCTTGGCAGAAACATGAGCCCTTTAAGCGGTGCTGGCACCGAGTGCCGGGCCGAAAGGCCGCGCTGCCTCCGGGGCGCTGCGCGTGCGGCGAGCTCGGGGGCTGCCCGTCTGATCCTTGTTTTCTCTTTCAGATGGAAAGAATGCGAATGGATCCAAACAGCGTTATAATCGTAAAAGAGAAACTGCGTATTCCAAAAATGAGAACTTTTCCAGTCAGTCCCGTCGCTCCAATTCACAGAAAAGCAAAGCTTTTAACAAGATGCCCCCTCAGAGGGGAGTTAGCGGCGGAAGTGGCAAACTTTTTAGCTCTTGTAATGGTGGAAGACGAGATGAGGTGAGAATTGTAATGCCGTGTCTCCAAGGCCTTCTTTCTTGGGACGAGAGGATCACTCTGACCTGCCTAGATAGGTCTTCTGTATTCAGCTCCTGGGCTGGGAAGGGAAGGAGCGATAAGAGGTGCTAACATCGTTGAGATGCCACATTGGGTGTGAGCAGAACAACTTTGCAACAACAGAAGAGGAGTGCTCTCTGCTCTGAGAGACTTGCAATAAAAAGGAACAGTAAAACTAGTGGAAATGCCACCTGAGGAATGGGTACCTAGGCAGGCCACGTGCATATCTCAGGAAACAAAGGTCCTTCATGACAATATGTAGTGATACAATTTCTAGCTTTTAAAAGTCCGGGATGATTGTGTCTAACCACTTGAGTGTACAAATTTGCACGTGGTAGTGGCATTGGGAAAGTAATCAAATTAGCCTTGGTGACATCAAGATGGAGTAAAACCACACCGGGGCTTCTTATGCTGCTGTGGGTATGAATACTGTAGATCACTGGTGGGTTTGCGTTGATACAGAAGATGCTGATTTTTTTCAGTTTTAGTGGATGAGCAAAGCTGCCTACCTAAAACGCTAACTCTGTCAAAACTCACTTGTTGTCTCTGTTCATTTCTCATTCTCTGCTTTGTTATATGAAAACTAACTACAAACAAGTATCATTTGTGCAATAGTAGTCAAATATGTGTTACTGGCCATATAAAAGAATACTGCCAGGATCTCAACAACTTTCTTCTGTTATTAACCTCGACTGCTAGGTATTGTTGGCTTTTACTTGTTGTTACTTGGGTTGTTTTTATGCTCTCCTCCACTTCATCTGTGTGGGGTAAGACCACTCAGTTCTAACTTTCAGGTTCTCATGCACTTTCGCTGCAGTGCTTGATTTGCGGAATGGGAGTAGGAGAAGGTGAGTCAGTGGGTGCTGCGTATTCTGTACATAATCACTGCTGGGGCCTGGGTATCAACTTGTACTGATGATTTTGCAGTAAATTCTAGCAAGTTCTAATAAATGCTGTTGTCTCTTAGGTAGCAGAGGCTCAACGGGCAGAGTTCAGCCCTGCCCAGTTCTCTGGTCCCAAGAAGATTAATCTGAACCACTTACTGAACTTCACTTTTGAACCCCGTGGCCAAGCAGGCCATTTTGATGGGAATGGACATGGCAACTGGGGGAAAAGGAACAAGTGGGGACATAAGCCTTTCAACAAGGAACTCTTCCTACAGGCCAAGTGAGTGGAAGACTAGCAGGGTTCTCAGACTTCTACAGAGACAGTAAGCCGTAAGGAATAATCGGCCAGGGAATTGTTTGATCTTGAATACTTTTCCAGGGTAAAGTTACCTCTAGTGTTTTTAGTGCTTGTGACTATACTTGGAAGGGAAAAAATATATTAACAAGGTATCTGATTCCCTGAGTCTTTTGGACACGAGCCAATTAGTCTTCTGCCTTAATTTTCCAGCATCGTTTGTGGAATATGACACTCTGTTTGGGAAGACTTATGTAGTTCCCTTATGGAAGGTTATCGTTTCTTCTAAAAAAACAGCATGTTGAGATGGTAGGGGTAGCAGTTTCTGGATTAAAGCTAATCTGAATTTAAGTCCCAGAAGCAATTACTCGTATGGGTCTCTTAATTCTTAAACTGCTTTTTCAGGTTGGCTTCACATCACAGGTCCCTAAGTATGTAATAGTAACCCAAACAATGATCAGTATGGTAATCCAGCAGCAGAATTTCTTTTGACTGGTAGTAACGGTCATTTTCACTGAAATTTGAAGTGCTTCCCATATCTGATCATGTTAAATATAATAAAAACTATTTTCAGTGTTAATGCTTCTAATTTTTCCCTATTGATTTGTGACTTGATTTTCACTTACTGTAGTGAAGTCTGCTTGCAGGATCTCTAGTAGTTCTACCTCTTGTAAGCATGCTCTTTCCACTTGTGGATTCCCTGTTTTTAAGAGATCCTTGATGGAGCTGGCTCTGTTTCTTCCGTTTTTCTGAACAAATGTTCTGCCCGGCTCCCTCTGTAGGTAGCATGCGATGCTATGTCTAACTGAAATTAGACATATCTGTATTCTGGGAATCTGATCGTGAACTGAACTCTGTTGGGTTTTGTTGGTAGAAGTTACCAAACTTCTACCAAACTGTGTCCAGTAGTTTTATGCTGGACAAAGAAGAAACTCTGAGAATCCTATGGGATAGTTCTCCAAGAATTTTTAGAAACAACTGAGTGGATCATCTGTCTCTTTGCCTTTCCCCAGCTGCCAGTTTGTTGTCTCTGAAGAACAGGACTACACAGTCCACTTTGCTGATCCAGATACCTTGGTCAACTGGGACTTTGTGGAGCAAGTGGTCAGTTGTGATGGGCTAGATTTTTTTTTTTCTTATTAAGAAACTCAATCTGTCTTTAACTGCTTCTTTGTGATGTTACGTAAAACTCAGCTGTTTCTGAGCTTCAGGCCTTTTCTGTCACTCCCACAATACTGGGAATGATCTGTCATGGAATATATTATGAAGTACTTTGATGACAGGAAAAGAGAAGTGTTAAAATCTATTAGGAAAATTAGCAGCTTCTTCTTGCTTTCGCAGATGGGAGCTCATCAAAAATAGTATCTGACATTCTGTAGACTCAGTCCTTGTGATCGAGATATTAACAGAAAACTTGGGCATGAGTCCATGAAAGAGGACTAGAGTGTAGAATTTTGAAGAATTATCTTGTGCATAGGTGGCCCATCTTGCCTAGCAACAAAGTGGAAAATCTCTTGATAATTGTGGCCAGAACTTTGGGTTACCTCAAGTAGAAACTTAGTCTGTGAAGACTAGTCATCGTGGATGGCGTAGCTGGTGGGGAGGTACGTTTACCGTTACCTGACCCTGCGAGAGAACTGAAAAATCAGGTGCTTGGTTGGCTGTTTTGTCTCTGCAACATACAGATGCTAACAGAACATCTGACTAAACTAGAATGTTCATGAAAATAGGTAAGTTCAGTCTCTCAGTTAAACAGCACTGCACAGTTGTGCTGGTGTGAGGTGACAGTTCATTTGCTGACTTCTTTGTGTCTGAATTCAGATGGCGATGATGTTGCTAGCTCTTAAGAGATGACATACACAAGGGGAAAACATGAGAAGAGTTGCTCTTTTCATGTCATTAGAGTAAAAATAGATGGGTTGGCTTTGAAGGCTATTCCACGTTGACCAAAATGGTTATTTAGTTCATGGTGTACATAATTTCCTGGTAAATAAGCAGAACCTGAAGAACTGGAAGGTTAATGTTAGAGTAGATCTTACAGGTTTAGTTTCTGAGCTACAGAATGATTTCCAAGTCTATAACTTGTACTATTCCTCTCGTGTGCTGTTTCAGCGAATTTGTAGCCATGAAGTACCCTCTTGCCCAATCTGTCTGTACCCGCCTACAGCAGCAAAGATCACCCGCTGCGGGCATATCTTTTGTTGGGCATGTATCCTTCACTATCTCTCCTTGAGTGAGAAGACCTGGAGTAAGTGCCCTATTTGTTACGGCTCTGTTCACAAGAAGGATCTTAAGAGGTGAGGCTTGATATCTATTAAATGATATATATCACTGAAATATTATTTTTACCCTGTAAAAATAATAACCTCCTCCTTACGTTGCAGTGTTATTGCTATGGAAACACGCCAATATGCAATTGGTGATGTCATTACGATGCAACTTATGAGAAGAGAGAAAGGTGTTCTGATAGCACTGCCCAAATCTCAGTGGATGAATGTGGTGCAGCCTGTTTATGTTGGAGGTGAGTATATCTGAGTACTGGTGGTCGGCATCCTGCTCCTAGCTGTGGCTTGGACTTGTCTAAAGAAGATTTCCCATGGCAATGCCATGCTGCCATCTTAAAATAGTTCACGCCACAAAGCATGGGTTTTGGTAGCTGAAAACCTTAATGACCACATTTTAATAATAAGCAATCTACCCATACTTTGTTTTTTCTAAGACTTTAACTTGTGTTCTGTTTCCCTTCAACTGATTGCACTGCACACTCCTGCCTTCTCAATTTTTGTTATAGCTTGATGTGCGTTTTTTCTTGTACAGTCATTGGTGTCATTCTTGCTGCTTTTGTTGGCTCTTCAATGTCCTTAACTTTTGCCTTCTGGCTCCTCATTCTACAGCTTAGCAAAAATAACAGTGTCTAAGCTATTTCAAGGATGTATTCTTCAACAAGGTTTTCATCATCTTCACTTATCGACTAAGATCTGTGAACGATTTGGGGAAATAGTCAAAATTATTGCAAACCTATTCCAAACATCTGTTGCCTGACTTCTACAGTTTTCTCCAGTCAAGTACTGTGACTAATGCATCATCATCTTATCTGTTGGTATCATGAAAATTTGGTGACTAAAGAAATAATTTTACTCAGCATTGCTGTTTTGTGGGCTGTCTTGGCTCGCTTCAGTTTGCAGCCGCATTTGCAAAAAGCTGTATATGTTTAAGCTCTCTGTAAAAAGTCAAGTCTGCTAACTCACGATGGGTATCCAGCATGCAGAGCGTGTGCTTACATGTCCCTCAGCCTTTGAAAATAAAGGACTCTAAATCCTATTACAAAACAACAAACCCTTCTATCCTTCAATCCAGTACCAGATTTGAGATCATTCCAAACCAAGAAACCTTACCATTAATGGGATGTTCTGTAGACACAGTCCTTAAAAGAGGTTGGACCCCTGGGTCCAGTGAATGTGTGTGTGATGTGATTCTGTACTTGCTGTAAAGCTTATCGTTAAGACAAGTGCTCTCGTAACAAGATGACTAATTTTTGCTGAACCTTGGAATTCTTTAGTTTATCTGTTTCTGCTGTGCTTCCTGTAAAAGACTAATAATGTTTTGTACAGGTTTTGAATACGTAAGGTTTATGAACTAGTTTGAGACTAAAAAGAGGTAGGTCACTTCTGCAAAACTTTCCAGTTGCAGTATTTTTGAGTATATAGAGAAGAGGAAGAAGCTGCAGGCTGGATTGTGAGGAAGCTTTGGCCATCCAGGGCTTTTCAGGGGAGATGCTTCCACAAAAAAGCAGCTTGGACTTGATTTTTTGATACCTAGCAACTGAGTTGTGAAGTTGCAGATAAACTGCTGTGTCAGGGAGATCCGTGTAGCAGAGAAGGTATGTGGCAGGAGCTTGTGTCATCAGTGGTATAAAGTAACATGCGGAGTTTGATACAAACTCTTTCTAAATATTGTCCACTTGGCAGTGGATTAACTCAAAGTTGAGCAGTAATGAACCTGCAGAAGAAATGGCGGTTCCTGATGCCAGTTCAAACGGGTGCCTCTACATGAAGATATTAATTAGTTTGGTGCTCCTTCTGTTCAGATGACCAGCACAGCCAGTATTCCAAACTGCTTCTGGCATCCAGGGAGCAGGTCCTGCAGTTGGTGATTCTGGAGGAGAAAGCAGCATTGCTAAAACAGTATGAGGAGGAAAAACATACCCCGGAGGCATGCTTTATTGAGGCTGCTATCCTGGAACTGAAGGTGAGAACCTCTTTGGATGTTTTTAGTAACATTATTTTTAACAGTATGTTGAGCATTTATCTTTTGCTGCTTAAGTGGTTGTGTGTGATTATTCTGGTCTCCGTGATTGATGTACATACTAGCAAGATGGTGATGTTTACTGCTAGAATAGCAATATGAACCTTGGAGGAGATTGTAGCCTTTGGGCTCCTGGTATCTGATGTGACATTCAAGATAACAGAACAGAATGCATTTTATTAAATGGTATTCCTTCCAAAAAATGGTATTCCTCCCAGAAATGCGAAAGAGTTCTCATTTAAAAGGATGATAGTTTTCCCTTTCAGGTCTAGTAATTCCTGGGATAACTCCTATCAAACAAACGTAAGCAAGCCTACAGAATATTCCTTTTAAAAGAAGCCTTTATGTGTCCTGCAGTAGAAGAGGACTACTCTTCAATGGTCTGTCTTTGTCACAGATGTATTGTAGATCTATGAAAACTTGAAGTATAGAACAAGGCTAAAGATAACTATGGTGATAGTCTCCTGGCTAAAACAGGAAACTGCAACTTGTTCTCTTTGAATGACCTGTAGGAGCGAGAAACAGCACTCTCAGCTGACAAGGATAAAAGCAGTGGCATTGCTGGAATTAGTGCAGCTGTGGAAGAATTGGTCCTAGACGGCTCCAAGTCTACGGAGCCTGCAGTTCTCCATGAGAAAAAGGTGTGTAACAGTTGTGTTTGGGTGGATCTTGTTGATTCCTGGTCCTGCGACTTTACACTGCAGTGCAGGGTGAACTGGTATCAAAGATTTTTGCAGAAATGATCACCTTTTGAAAGAGGTGATTGTTGTACTAACTGTATGCTCTCCGCTGTGGTAGTGTGGCATGGAGTATCTATCTGCATTCGATGAGAAGCTTGTGGAGCCTTGCTCTGATCTGGCAAGTTCCTTTTTGCCTCCTGTGGAATCAGAAGAGGCAACGCTGGATGAAGAGGAGGTACCTGAGGTGGATACTGTAGGGGAACCTGATGTGAAAACTACAGAAGAATTAAATCCAGCTGAAACAAGCTACCAAGAATGTAAAGATACAATTAGCAGTGGACATCGTAACAATTCTCCTTTTTACTATTTCTATCAAGGTAAGTGCAATGAAATCCTGGAGTCGTGGGGGCAGAGGTGCATCCTTGGGGATCCTTTTTGGGGAAGGCACTTGTCAGGTCAATAGATTCAGCTAAACTCTGTGAAATACAACTTCTAGACTTTTAGAAAGGAGTTTTAGTTTCATTGCTGGTGAATGGACTGAGGTGGGGAGAAGAGTATTAAAAATTAACAGGCAAAGAGCAACTGATGACTTCTTGTCCTACAGCGGAGGATGGGCAATGTATGTATCTTCACCCTGTGAATGTTCGGTGTCTTGTTCGTGAATATGGCAGCTTGGAGAAGAGTCCAGAGAAGATAACTGCAGCTGTAGTGGAGATAGCTGGCTACTCAATGACAGAGGTAATTATTTCATCTTCGTGTTTTAGTAATTTGATCTTTGCAGCTGGCAGGTGAGATGTTTCTCTTCGATAATGAGAAATAATTACTATGAATGGGTAGGCGTGCTTATCTGTGAAGGTCATCTGTGTAAGGTGCAGTACTTTAAGTTGATTTTGATAAGCAGACTGCAGTCTAACTTGCTTTCTCCTACTAGAAGGTAGGAAGTTTTAGGAGTAAGGGAATTGTAAGCTTAGCATTGGTTTGTTTTTAAGAGCAGCTTGAACTAGGCACATCTTTCTGAACCTGAAGGAGTTTTCTGCAGCATCTGTTTTCAGCAAACAGCTGTTTCTGAGCATCAAGGGTAGAGGTGGGATGTTAGGTAAAATAAGAGGGTGGAAAGTAACTTCAGTGTTTGAGATAGAGGCATCTCTGAGGCAGTGAGGGTGCTTAAGACATTGAAGTTCTAGAAAACAGAATGGATCTTGAATTCCTTTGCCTTGGTTAAATTACTTAAGAACTGGCATATGCAATAACCATTACATGTAATTCCTAATTAATCTTTAATAGAGTGTATGTTTGAGTAAGAATGGATGCAGAGATAGTGAATTCTCTTCAAGTTTTTCTTCTCTGCAAGGAAAAATACTAAACTCAGCTTGTTTCCATCAAGCAAAGTGGAGGTTGACAGACAAAAGAATTTAAGTGCAAAAGGCAAATTCAGTCTAGTGCAAGCATAAGTGCAGCAGAGGACAGGTGTTGTAGAATTTTATTCCAGTGATGTGAGAAGGGAGGAATAACAAGAAGATCAATAACTGAACTGGAGTAACTTTATCCAAATATAATTATGATGTAGTTGGTGGAGGTTTTGGAGCATTTGGTTCTGACTCAAGGCATCGTTCACACTTCAGTATTTTATAAAAATGATTATTGTGTTACTATGCTGTGGTTTTTTTTCCATTTGATGTGATGAAGGGTAAGTGTTGTGTCTCCACAGCTATTCATCAGTATGGCAGCCTCTAGACCTTGTTGCAATGATGTATCTGCTCTTTTTTTTTTTTTTTTTTACATCAGGATATAAGACAGCGTCATCGTTACCTCTGTCACTTGCCCCTCACCTGTGAGTTCAGCATTTGTGAACTGGCTCTGAAGCCACCTATCATCTCTAAGGAGACTTTGGAGTTGTTCTCAGGTTGGTACTACCTTTCCACTAGTCTCTGTCAGTGGATCTGTGGGGATGAAGTGGGAGTAGTTCTCCCTTAATGGCAGAAAAAGGAACGTAAAGAGCAGCTTTACTCCTTTTTCGTCAACTGTGTGCTGACTGTTTAGTCAGAACAACCCCAATTCACTACCGTAACGACAACAATTATGCAAAGAATAAAAAGGCCTGACTACTTGGAACAGCATATGTTGTTTTGTAAGCATGTCTTGTTGCTAATGTGTTGTAACTGAACATGTTCACAAAGTAAAACATTGCCAAAGTATCGGTGTGGTTCTTTTATATCCAATGTTGTGTGTTGCTCCTAGATGACATTGAAAAGAGGAAACGCCTACGGCAGAAGAAAGCTCGTGATGAACGACGACATGAACGCAGAATTGAGATAGAAGAAAACAAGAAACAGGGCAAATGTAAGTCTTGCTGGTGGATTCCCACTCACCTTTAGTTGCTGAGCTGATTTCTTGAGCTATAGGATGAACTCCAAGGCCTTTAGTTTGTAGGGTGTACTTAGTGAGATTACAGTGTATTAGGACCAATCTCTGTAAAGAAATGCAGTTTTAGGGCATTAAATGATGTTGTGCTATTCCTGCATAGTTAGATGTTATGGGAGAGAGATGGCATTCGAGGGCACAACTATTTTTCCTTGGTATATACTGCTCTCAGGATTCTTGATTTCTGTTTTTATAGTAATCACTGTATAGAGTGGAAAGTGAAGAAGGCCAAAACAGTTGCCTGGGAGCTGCTTCCATCCAGCAGCTGGGCTTGTACTGGTCTCCAAAGTAGTGGATGGGAAGAAAATATTTGAGCTGGCATCTCCTTGAATTCTGAAACAAGTTGCGTATTGACAGTCTTCCCCCACATTGTGTAGTGCTTTAATTCAAAGCCTCTTTCTAGATCCAGAGGTCCATATTGCTTTAGAGAATCTGCAGCAGTTTCCTGCTTTTACATCTTGCCATGGAGAAACCAGCATTGATCATCAGAGCTTCTGTCCTTCTCCTCTTGGCAGAAGCCCTGTGTTTCAGACAGGTGAGCATCTGCAAAAATATTACATCTAGGTCTTGGTGGTTCTCTGGGGATCTACTGCTCAGGTCATCAGACTAAACTTCCTTAATACTGACCAAAAACGACTCTCCTAGATGGCCTGCGAGATCATACACAGAAGACTGAGAGTATTGAGATTCTGGTTTGTTTGTCTGCTTTTTACTGCTTCTACTTTAGTGACAATGATACCTACGCTGTAGTTATCGTACCTTTCCAATCTTTGCCGAGGCAGAAGAGAACAAAGGGGATGGGATTGAGGGAAGGCAGAAGAGTGTGTATGCCAGAAAAACACCACTAGCATTTTTTCTTTCTACCTTCTCCATCTTCCCCTCATGTTGTAGTAGAATAAAACATAACTGATAAGCACTCAGGTTGTTGTCCAGTTACGCTTGCCAAATGTTTTACCTTACAGTTCGTAAAAAAAAACATTAAATAGAAGCTATTCTTAAATGCTTTTTTCAAAACGAGCAAACAAAAGGCATCCAAAAACTAATTCAAAAACAAAATCACCCTGCAAATCTTCCTTAAATAAAAACAGTGAGGAAATTCAGGAGTTTCCACTGTGTGATTAATGGATGGAACTGGTAGGATAAATACGGTTAATTACAGAAAATAGGAAAACCTTTTATTTTTGTTTCATAATTAGCAGCTGCAGAATAAGTGCCTTTGCCAAATGCTGTTGGCTTTAATTAACTGCTTCTTTTCTCTGTAGAGTCTATTCCAACTCCACTGTCACCTGCTGCCAGCCAGGCCAGCCCGTTGCTCTGTGGGAGCTTAGAAGAAGACTCTCCGTTCCCATCCTTTGCCCAGGTAAGCCACGTGACAGAGTAAATCCTGTTGGAATTACTGGTGTCTTAGTTAGGGTTGGGTCTCAGAGTACAATTGCTTCCTCACAAAAACAATGTGGGATGAAACTTACAGAGACAGCATAGGCTTTGAGTGCTGGAAGGGGTGCCTAGGTACCCTTGCCACTTTGGGATATGCAGGATTGTTCTGGTGCATGGGGTTTAATCGGATCTTATTACTTTTTTGATAGATGTTGAGGGTTGGAAAGGCAAAACCGGAAACGTGGCCCAAACCTGCTCCAAAGGCTAGAGGTAAGAAAACTTGGTATTGCTATGTTGGCTTCCTTTCTGTGCATCTAAATCTTAAGAAATCTTACAGTTTAACAGGAAACATCTGGAGTGTGGAGAGGCATCTGCACTGCCAAGGTTTTATAAAGCCCTCTCCTTTCCTTTCTTTCAGATGAGAACGCTCTGGCACTCCCTTTGCCAGCGGATAGTGATGGAGAAAGTGACAGCTCTGACCGCGTGCCTGTGCCCAGCTTTCAGAATTCCTTCAGCCAAGCTATTGAGGCAGCCCTCCTGAAGCTGGACAAACCGTCTGCAGCTGATCATTTGTCAGGTAAGGGAGGGAGTTGGGGGAGAGTGAAGAAATTCTGAAGTAGGAAAAAAAAAATAGTATTTCTCCTTCTGATAGAAGTGAGAGAAGGAATTTGGGGGACCAAAAATTGGCTGCAGAACAGGTCTGAAGTGTATCAGGTTGTCTTTTATGAGCATCTTGATTAGGGCTTCTGTTAGCCTAAAGCAGCTCTCTTAGAGGGCACTGAGATGATCTCCAACTAGCAAAGAATCCTGTTAGGGCAAAGATGTCTTTTGGCCATCATGTTTACCATCTCTGTTGGAACTTAATTTAAGCTTTATCTCGAGGACATTTAGGTGATGCGCTTCAAAGATGCCTAGCCTGCTGAGCAGCTGAACTGCCACTGAAGTTTGACCAAAATGTCAAGATACCGCTAGCTGGAATTTCAGACTAGGGAGTCTGAAACAAATTGAGATAAACTGATAAAACTCATTTATAATGCTTGGTTCTGTTTAGCTTTGGGTTCTGTTTGGAGGCTGCGTTGAGTGACAGAGAACTGGAGGCAAGAGGCAGGGAGTTTCAGTGCGTTTAAGCTCCAGTTGTAATGGTTTTTGGACATGGATGAAAGCAGTATCTGTCTGAAAGGCAAACTGCTGCATGCTTGCAGTCCTAGAGTCTGCCATTGCAATGGCAACTTTAGAATCAGTTCGGCATGTTTCTAGGTGCACGTAGGTGTGGTAGTCTCTTAGTTTGTCTGCAGTAATTTTTTTTTATAAGCTACCTGGTGGTCAGTGAGTTGACAGGAAGTGTCACAAACCGATGAAGTCATTTAGGAAGGGAAGACCATTTATTGTTTCCTGCGTGACATTCCTGTTCCATGAGAAAAGTGACAATATCATTTTAATTCTTCACAGAGGAAAAGGGAGGCAAGAAAAGAAAGAAACAGAAGCAGAAGCTACTGTTCAGCACCTCTGTTGTTCACACAAAGTGATTCTGCTATTCAAGAGAAGTTTCCTCTCCTGGTTTTCTTTTCCTTTTGCTTTGTTTTGCTGCTAATAGTTTAAGTATTTAAATTTGGACAGACTAAACTTGTGTTTCCAGGGTTTCTAAGGGTTCAGGAGGAAACCATGACAGCGAAAGCTGAAGTAAGATCTTTTTATTCCAACTTACCGAATCGGTTTATACTGAAACAAAGTTTTGAAACAACCCAGAGACCGTTCAGCCAAGGCTTCTAGTCTGTGCCATGTCAATTCTTTTGGCCTAATAAGCAGTATGAAAGTGTTTACATCTGCGTGGCACTGCCAGCCTGCTGCAGTATTGCCTAAGCGAAGGGGCAGAGAGCCTTTACTTCCCCAGAAGTATTCATGCACAGAAGTCTGTCTGATTGTGACAGCAGTACTGTTTCAGTAAAGCTGTTAAACTGCTCTCTTCAGAAACTGGTTTCCTCTGAGCTGGGAATGGGCAAAAGAGCTTCCTGGCTTTTAAGTGTTAGCTGCTATCTGTTCTTTTTCTAAAGAGCAAGAATTCCTCCTGTTCTCCTGGCTTTGAAAGACTTAAAGCTGAGGTGAGCGTAAAGCAGAACTTGGCTAGTTGGTTTTGAAGTGACTCTTGCTGAAATTGTGTATTTCAAAATGCATACTGGCACTAGTGGTAGAAGGAACTCCTGGCTTATTGCAGCTGTTCAACTCTGTTTTAATGTGGGTGAGTGAGGCTGCTAATTTTTTTTCTTTTTTGCCAACCATGGCCAACAAATCCTTTGTAACCAGATCATCTAGAATAAACACTCCACCCTAGGGCTCTTGGTAACTACATGAATGATGTTACGACAGTGGCTCCTCTTGAATTGGAAGACCAACTGATAGCTGGAGTCCACAGATATTTTATCCCCCAGCAAGGAACACGGATGGGTTTTTTGCACTGGGATAAGGGCCTGCATCTGCTTGGTTCTGGGATGTGAGTTGATCTGCACTAAGCACCTGGGGTTATAAACATGCCTCTTCTGGACCCCTGCCCCCTCTTTTTTTGGGTGGTCGCATTCTGCACTGCTTGTGGTTTGATTTAAAGCTAATGAGTTAAGTGGTGTGGATTTTGTTAAATAAAATGAACTGTAGGTGTAATGTACCAGTCAAGGCCAACAGTTGCAATAAATCATATGCGCACACTTAAAATACTGCAGACTTCTTGAGCTGTAACTTGAACTCTTACATCAACACAAAGCGTAACACCACTTTCAGTAACACATTTAAACCTTAGCATCCTCCTGACAGATTTCCTGTCAGGGAGCTGGTATGAAGTACCACCTGATTTACAGGGCGAGACTGACACGCATCTTCAGCCCCACCTGCACCAAGAAGTGAGCTGCCTGCACTCACAGAGGTTTTGGAAAGTTCATGTGCTTCCAGTAAGGAGCAGACTGCTCACTCTGACCCTGCTGGTATAGTCATGGGCTGTGTCCCTATTTTAAAAAGCTTGTCAATATATCGATGCCTGATTTCAAAACAATAGGCTCCCTGTTACACAAGTGCTTCCTCAAGGCGTGTGTGCAAGGGAAGCTAGTACCAAAGAGTACACACTTCACAAGACACCGTACGCAGCTGTTAACTAGAAAGAAGGGGGGCGACGGGGGAGGTAAAAAAAAATGTTTGTTACTACAGGAGGAGAGAGGAAATGCTTGCAAAACACTCTGAAAGCAGCTTAATTTCACACTTGGGTCACAATTAACTACACTTGATGGAAAGACAGCACAGCTTGTCAAGAGAGTGCAAAGAAACTAAGACAAGTGCCTAAAAGTGGTAGCACAGCTTGTTAATGCTTCAAACGCATAGTGGGAAATGATTGGTGAGGGAATGGAAAGCCACTAAGCACGAAAGATTCAAGTATGCAGTTAACTATGTTCACAATGCTATTGTTTGCTACTTGTAAGAGTATTTTTAAGTCATGAAACAGGAGTAACTACGTAAGTGTCTAACCATTATCTGTTGTTTATTACCCCTACACTGTTATAGTCAACTTTTCTTTGCGGTGGCAAAGGGAGTAGCTGGAGCTGGTACAACTCGCCTCCACTTCTCACTAGAACGAGTAAGGGAAAATAATGCAGGCAGGGACCTGTCCCTCCTGCAGGGGCGGTCTCCGAAGGGCAGCATCTTCAAGTTGTATCTCCTTTCCCTGTGGATTCAAGAGATGCTACCAGCAGTGCTACTTTCCTGTAACTGATTGGTGTAACCTTAATAAATATTTAAGCAGTACTTGTACCTATGAGTTTTATAATGGGTTGGACGGCGGTGAGCCTTGGAGTTCTACTGTGCATTCCCTGTACTTTCTACTGCCGTATATGCAACTGGTGCTTTTGTGACTCAAAACAGCAGATATCGCTACAAATACCAGGTGCACTTGAAGATAAGGTCCAAAACTAAAAGATGTTAATGCTCTCTCTGTATTGAAGGAGAAAAACTTCATTCCTTGTCTGTGCCAACTGCCTAAAGCTCGCTTCTACCTCAGCATGAAGATCACGTTGAGCTACTATGCTCTTTAGGAGTGTGCAAGGTTTTGATTCCTGGAGTAAAACAGACAAGTAACCCACTTAAGTATAACACAATTTAAGAAAACAAAACATTTTATTATTCAAAAACACCTGGAATGGGGAAAGGAAGTCTAAATGTGGACAGGTGCTTTTCCCAGCCCTTGCTTTACTTACTACAGAAAACGATTGGTATCATCTTGATTACACCAGTACAGAATAGAGGTGAATAGTAACAAGTAATATTCAGTCTGTCTCTGTGTCATCATCCTCTTCCTCATCTCCACTTTGAGACCCCTCTTCTGTAAGGGAACAGCTCAACACCGACTGCCGGATGCGCTGTCTTTCCTCTGCAAGCAAGAGGGCAACAGAGGGTCATTACTTGATCTCTTCACACGTGCTGAATGTCCTCAACTTGTAAAGAAAGGCACACTTCTCAGTTCCAGGAGCTGGAAGTAGCCCTGCGCGTCCTACAAGAGCTCCAGCAATTCAGGCTGCTCTTCAGGAAAGCGGCTGGAGGAACTCACCTTCATTTGTACAGTTTTGCAACAACGTCAGCAGCTGTCTTCTGTTATGCTGGATTAGAAACTTCTGACATGACCTTATGGTACCTATAAGAGTCACAAGAACGATATGTAACAATTTTTGAAACCATAAAACCAAGCGTTATCACATAAAGCATGAAGATCTTTGTATCACACAATAAATACCCTGGGTACCGGCTTTATTAATGCAAGTGATAAGAAGCGTGTCTAGACTGTGCTTCCCCAATGATGTGATGATAACAATAATTTCTAACCAGTAGTGCCACGTCTTTGTCCCTAGCAGTTAATTTTCAGGACAGGGATGATGCTATACTTTGAAAATGTTTTTTTTTTTTTTTAAATTAATGTAACGCAGTATGTACTGCTCTGCTTGCTCGCTGTAATGAAGGCTCCTGCAGCATTACCGAGGGTCTGAGCACAGGGGGCTGCTGCCCCTTATTTAGAGCCACGTGTAACGAAGCACAGTGCCCGCCGCGCTCCGGGGCTCACCTCCGACGTGCAGGGTGCTGAGGAAGCAGGGGCAGCGCAGCCCGCGGCTCTCCAGCTGCCTGACGAGCGGCAGCGCCGAGCACAGCAGCCGGTGGAAGTCCTTGCGGCAGCGCAGCAGCACGGTGCCCGTGTAGGCGTTCAGGTACTTCACTGCGGGGACGCGGCACCGCTCGGCGCCGGCACCGACCCCCGGCCCCTCTGGGGGGGCCTGCCCGGGGGGGGGTGTCCCCTTCCTTCCCGGGGGGGCTCCTCCGTCCCGGGGGTGGCTCTTTCTTCCCGGGGGTCCCCTTTTTTTCTTGGGGAGGGGTCCCTTCCCGAGGGGATCCCTTCCTTTCCCGGGGGTCCCCTTCCCTCCAGGGGGGGTCCTTCCTAGGGGGATCCCCCCTTCCTTCCCGCGGGGCTCCTCCCTCCCGGGGGTCGCCCCTTCTTCCTGGGGGGGCCTTCCTGAGGGGATCCCTTTCTTTCCCGGGGGGGGTTCTTCCCGGGGGTCCCCCTTCCCAGGGGGGTTCCTCTTCCCAGGGGGGTCCCCTTTCTTCCCGGGGGGTCCTTCCCTTCCTTTCCAGGGGGTCCCCTTTTCTTCCCGGGGGGGGGTCCCTTCCCTCCCGAGGCTCCCGTTTTCTTCCCGAGGGCCCGTGTCCCTTCCCGGGGGGGTCCATTTTTCCCGGGGGGGTCCCTTCCCTCCCCGGGGGCCCTGTCCCTCCCGGGGGTCCCGCCCGCCCCGCCGCCACCTGCGAAGGACACGGAGCAGCAGGCCAGCCCGTAGTCCCCGTAGGCCCTCGCGATGGCGTCCCTGACGGCGATGCCCACGGCGCGGTCCTCGATGCAGTGCCGGCCCCGCGGCTCCTCGGCCACCACCTCGCACAGCACGTACCTGCGGGGGGGGGGCCGGGGGTCACCGGCGGCCCGGCCGGGCCCGAACCCGGCACGGCGCCGCCCGCTCACCTGTTCTTGAAGCGAA
Organism: Cygnus atratus; assembly: GCF_013377495.2. NCBI lineage: Eukaryota > Metazoa > Chordata > Aves > Anseriformes > Anatidae > Cygnus > Cygnus atratus. The sequence continues at coordinate 4,328,569 of NC_066378.1, forward strand.
CCATGCCGCCGCCGGACTGACGAAGCGCCCAGCCAATGGGAGAAGCGCCTCCGCGCCCCGCAACCAATCGCCGCCGCGCGGAGGCGGGGATAGAGGAAGGACTTCCCGTCCTGACGCCTCCAGGGCCGCCCTGCCCTTTCCTCCAGGTGCTGGCTGCGCGCATGCGCGTTGTGCGCAGTCCCCCCCCCCTCGGGGCGACCCCGCCGCCTTCCCGACAAACCCCGCGCGGGGGCGCGCGAGGCGCGCGGTGCCCGGGGCTGTGAGGGGGCTGTGAGGAGGCGGCGAGGGGGCGGCGGGGGGCACAGGGCGGGACGGCCCGCTGAGCCTGCTGAGGGCTAATTAGCTAATTTTTATAAAGCAGGCTCAGCTCTCTGGGCTGTGTCCCTTCTGTCCCCCGGGCTGGTGCTTTTGTACCTCATTAATGTGAGCCCAGCCCTCCTAGGAGGGCTCCTGTCCCTTGCTGCTTCACAGAATTAAGCTCCAGTACTAATACAAGCTCCAGCATTAATATTATTGTAAGTTCCAGCGTTAACACCTCACGGTACTGAGCTCCTTAGGCTCTGGCTGTGGAGACCTGTGAGGCTGGGGCGCGCCCTGTGTCGTGCTGCCTGCACCTGCTGAGCACCGAGGAGCCGTGGCAGGGCTGCGAGCACGGCCTCATTGCTAATTCAGAGTGGAAACATCTCCTCTAAAGGCCTTAATTCTAGACAAAGAACACGGTGATAAAGCCGGTGGAAATCCTGTCCTGGGTGATAAACTTCTGCCCTCTGAAACGGATGCCCGCTGCGTCTCTCTGACTCTCATCTCTCTCCTTCGCCTGTGCTCACACTTTCAGTCATGTTTTTCTGAGAACTGCAGAATATGAGTTGCCTCAAGAGAAAGAAGCACAAAGTCCAGTACGGGCTCTGTAGAAAGAGACCTTTTCTGGTGAGACTGTGAAGAAAGGGACTGGGAAATCTGTCACCTTCTGGTGCTGATGTGCGTAGAAGCATTTTCTTGGGAGAGACTGCGCTGGATGGATTTTTGCCATGTTGCTTTGTGCTTTAATATCCGTGACAGGGATCTAACCATCAGCTGTTCCACTCGTCAGTGCATCGAGCTCCTTGGTGATAAGCTATTCTCACATTTTTGAGTGATACCAAAGACACGAGCCTGTGAACGTGGCTGTGTTTCCTCTGAGGAGTGAGGCCCTGGGTGAGCCTCCCAGCGCGGCTGCTACCTCCATGGTCTGGTGGCGTTCCCCTTCCTGCCCTCTGACGGGGTTCATCGTGCCCTCCCTCGTTTCCCTCCTTTTGCAGAGGCGCAGCTGGGTCCCTGACAGGCAGCCCATGTGAGTGCACTCTGCCCTGTAATCCAACAGGACATGTGCACTGTGCGTGCTCCTGGCTCGGCGCTATGGACAGCGAAAGCCTCGGTTTTCGGTCCAGAAAGCTGATTAGGAGAGACACAGCGCAAAGAGAGAGCAGTGTTGTGAGAGAACCCTGCCCTGCCTCGTTTCACGTAAGACGTTGCCTTTAGTTCCCTGTCGTTGGTTTGGATGATGCACAGAGCAGCCCTGAGCCTCCACAGCTCCCTGCACAGTCAGCGCTCGTGTTAGCACCAGCTGTGTGACTCCAGTCAGGCTTCGCAGTGTGCTGAGCTGACAGCACAGGACTTAAAAGGTTGCAACACCTTCACATTTGTTTTCTTACCTCCTCGCCCCATCCTCTGCAAGATTTGCTGTATTGATTTGTGTCAGTGATTCAAGAGACTGTCACAAGTGACGGTGAGTTATACAGTCAAGGTGGAAAAGAACTGTCTCCTAAGAAAAGATCTGACAGAGAAAAATTCAGAAAATGCAATTTGAATTAAAGAGTGGGTCAAGACACCTGCCAAGAGGGAGGATGGATGTCTCTCCTGCAGACCTGGAGAGGCAATATAGCCTTGGAACAGCTTATGAAATAGGAACTATGAAGGACAGAGTGTACCAGGACAGGGGGAAATAACGTTGCACTCTCTATATGCATTAGAGACAATTTATAAAGCAATTTGAGAGCTTTGTATAGAAGATTCTTTATCAGTGCATAAAGAATAATTATTTCATCAATGATTGTCCGACAACGTGGGGAATTTGCTAAACTCCCGGGCTGAATTTCTCTGGCCTTGGTCTGCATATTGATTTTATTTCAAGAATAATAGAGTAAATGCTGTAAATGGCTGGTATTGATGTGTTGTGAAGAGCAGGACAAAGTATGTTTCGGAGCTGTGTGGGTCCTATGTTGCCGTCACTGCTCAGCTACTTTACAGGCCTCAAAGATCCACCAGTGAGACTTCCTTCCCTCCGTATCCCGTAGCTGTTCTAAGACTGCCTGTCTCGAATCTGGCCCTGGGCAGAGATGAACAGCTGAGAAAGAGACTCTGGACTGACTGTGCGCTCTGTCCACACACCGTTACACTAAGTAATGGAACAGTTACAGTCACTATGTCAAGCAAGAGCAGGTGTGTGAGCCCGCTTGTTGGGGTGTTCTGTATCCAGCTGCCCCTCCAGTGAATGTTGCTTTAGATAAATGACCACCTGGCGGGGCTGAGGCAAATCCCCTGCTGAACCCCCAGTACCCAGATCACAGCAGATTCATGGGCTGTCGCAGAGCTGGACTTGAGCAGCGGATGCATATTCGGAAGGTGAGTTTTGGTAACAGAAGCCTAATGGGAAATGCCCTAAAAACCCGTCAGAAATAGTCGAGTGCGTTTTCAGCCCACCAGCCCTTCCTTGGCTGACCTGAGATGCGGAGTGGGGCCGGAAAATGGGTGCGGTTACATCTGCTGTAGGAATGGAGTTCTGGCCTCTGGGGTGGCTCCGCTCCAGAGGCGCTGCGCCTGTCCACTCCCACGGGGCTGGCCTTTGAGTGCTGGGCTGTGCGGCCTGCCGTGTCCCTGCAGCTCGGTGCCCAGCAGCCCACGCCTCAAGGAAGGTGCTCAAACAAATCCTTATGCTTTTAGACTGGATGCTGGGGGGTACAGGAGGGATGCTGAGGTCATTTTCCAAGCTCGCCTTTGTCATGTGCGGTAGCATGCACGTGGAGGGGTTGTTCCCAAACAGGCCTGGTTGTTATTACCATTTTCATTCATGACTTGACATTTTACTTGAAGATCTACACCTTCATCTTGGATTTACACAGCATTCGTAATCTCCAGATTATGGGTTAGATCACATTTGTATTGTGTACAATTAATTGTGCTAATAAGCTGCAATAAACATGGTGATTAATGCACACCTTCTGTTGTATGCAGCCAGCTCTTAGAATTTCTAAGTATTTTCTATAATTAAAATTGCCAGCAAATGTGTTCAGTGAAAAGACAGAGATCAGTTACTGAATCTTTGCACTCTTTTTAGGCAGGAGGTTTGCATTTTGTAAATGAATAAACTGAGGTACAAAGGGATTACGCAAATTGTTCAGAGTAAATAGCTGTCAGACTGGAGATTTGGAGCAAGGGCGTCGTGTGAGTAGAGGGAACCAGCATACTGGAGCATATTGTGTTGGAGCATCAGTCCTGTATGTTGCTTGCGCATGATTCAGCCAAGTAATTACATTCTGGGGTAAAATTAGGCCGAGCTGCTTCTCCATCCTTGTGATAGCACAATTTGATCTTCCTCGAATAGCCCAAGCCATGATTTTGCTTCCCCCTGGAAGCACTGAACTAAATTTGCCATTAGGTGTGGCATCAGAGTGACAGCTATGGTTTGTTCCACTGGATGCACACTGCGTCCCCAGATAACCCCGCAGCTGCACATACACAACAATCTGGCTAAAATTAAAACTGCTTCTTAAATTCTCTGTCCGATGTCGCCCGAAGCTTTTTGCTCAGTTTGTCTCCACAAGGTCACCGAGACAGAAGAGTGCGGTCTCCAAGCACGTGAGCCTGGAGCCTTTCACGCAGATGCTTTCGGTTAACGCAGGGGACGCCCTCCCTCTCCCTTTGGTCCCTTCCTTCCCACTCCCTCATTTTCTGCACCTCTCCACGCCCCCCTTTTTAGCTCAGGAGCCCTCAGATCAATATGCTTTAGAATAAAATCTATCCTTTTTTATCATCTTAACACATAATCACTAATCATAAACTTTCTTATGTGTTAAGCATTAGAACCTTCCTTAGCTGAAGTAGGATGTGTTATTGTGATTCTTTTTTTTCTTTTTTCTTCTTCCAGAACTGTCCTGAGAGCACTTTCCCCTGTGCTTCCTCGTGCTGAGGGCAGCTCCGAATTGCTGGGGCCTGGGTACCCTGGTCTCACAAAGCCATGAGTGTGCAGTTTGAAGCAAATTCTATTTCTGCATCTTTCAGTAGCTCGCAGCATGATCTTAGACTACTTCCTTTAGGAAGGTCAAAATATTAAATTCACTCTTTTTTTTTTTGAATAGCCAAGAGCAGGAGTATTCTGTTCAGGTTAATAGTGACCGCGTGCGCTGAGAAGCTGGCCCTAAACTTCTGAGCTTCGTTTTCTCAAGCTCTGCAATGGGAATAATTGCAAATACTTTGCTGGCAGACATACATTAAACATCAGTAAAAAGCTTACTTGAATGTTGTTAATTATCAAACATAGTAAAACTGCTTCTATCTATGAAATCTGTAGGCAGCACGCTCCTCGTGTGCAGCAGGTTGCTGCAAGAAGCAAACAGCAGCTTCTGAACTCGTTAAGGGAAAACCTAGAATATTTGTTCCGATAGTTTGGGATTCTCTTTTCCCTTCCCTTTCTGCATTAGGGAGCGCCGAACCGTAAGTTGCTGTGTGGTCTGCTGTGTGGAAAAAAACCCAACCCATACTTAATGCCTCCTTAGCGGGGATGTTAAGATGGATTAATTATTCTTTGTTCTGGTCTCTGAAGATAAAGTGTAATTGCTCTTAATTAGGAGTAATTGAAAAATTGCTCCTTCACAGAGAGCCCAGTAGCATTAGTGGGATTTGAGCTTCTTGCCACCTATAGGGAGGAGTATGCCGTCCCAGGAGGTACAGCAAAGGCTGCTCTAAACCTAAGAATGGCCTCAGAGGGTTTTCTCAGTTTCCAGCCTGCACTTGAGAGCAGTGTTTTCAGCTATAACAGGTCTTGGAGCATGCAAGCGAGGCAGGGCTCGTTGTCTTGTTCTGCGCTGAACGGTGCTCCAGCAGAAGATGCAATCTGCGAGGCAGGTTGTCATGGTTGATGCCGCGAGACTTTTCATCAGGAAGCTTCCAGGAACAAACACCCCTCAGCTTACCTGTCTGGGAAGGAAGCTTTAGGAGAAAAGCAAACAAAAGCCTACACCTCTTTAGGAAGCAGCACTTCATCTGTGGGGCAGCAAGAAGGCAGAGGTGCCTGCCAAAAGTGGAGACTATGTTCAGATATTAGAATTAAGGTGAGAAAGAAGAATTATGATTTTTCCAAGGACAGAACAGATCTTTGCGCTCTGCTTTTTCTTTCCCCTCATTTCCTCTGTGCAGGTTAACCTGTGGCCCTATTTCGCAGTGAGATGCATCTGCTTCTGTTGCCGTGTACTGAACAACCCGTTTCTCTGCGTGGCTTTATGTTCAGCTCCAGCAGCCTCGAGCAGCATAGGAGCAGAGATGTCTGCCGCAGAGCACTCGTCTCCGTAATGAGGGAGACGAAGGAAAACGCTTCCCTGCACGCCCATCGCTCAGCAGCAGCGGTGCTGAGCGCGAGGACAGGCCTCCTGGAGCAGCCTTGCATAACCCATGGCCGCTGCGTGGCTCCAGCAGGGAGGAGGAGAGGAGCTGCGGGGAGCTGCTCAGAGGGGTAGGGCTGGGGAGCTTCAGGGTCTCGGCGTGGACTGGTGTCAGCTCGGAGCAAAGAGCGTGCCAGTCACTGACTGCTTGGGGCACGCGGATCTCAGCTCTTTGCCTGACCCAGCCTGACAGCGCCCTCCCCACCCGTCTGTTCTAGCCTCCATCCACGTTTAGCTGCAGCACCCCACTGCCCGGCACAGCCAGCGAAAGCCCCTCAGAAGCAGAGCAAGGTGCAGCGTATGAGTGCAGCTTTGGGTGGGGGAGAATCAGCAGCGACTCTTTTATTTCCGCTGTGCTGACTGGGGCTGCTCACAGAGACCAGTGAGTGCAGACAGGTCTCTGGAGGCCACGGCTGCTCTAGACTGCAGAAGACAAAAAGCACCAGAAGCATCTGACCTATTTTGGGAAGCTTGCTGGGGCTTTTTGTTTTTATTTTATCTTATTTTTAAAAGATGAGTTTGCACCTGAGGTAGAGGCTGTAAATATTTGTCGCTTTTCCTAACTGTGCACACTGTGAAGACAGAAACAAACTAAAAAAATACCTTGCTGCATTTGCTAGGCTGATTCCACCAGCTGCCCTGAGGGCATGGGAGTTTGAGCTGGTGCTTGAGATGACTTCTGCCTGCTGCTGGTTGGTCCCAAGCTCCTGGTGGTGCACGTAGCAGCCTTCTTGGAGCGCCTGATGCAGTGAGATGAGCTGGGGACAACTGACCGAGGGCACGTCCCTCAGGCCACCTCAGTAAAATTCCATAGTGCACGTGCTGGAACCCAAGCAGTTGTTGCTACGTGACCTTCTCTGTCCCTGTTTCATACCTGTGATGCTTAAAAGATCATGTTTATCCTGCTGTAACAGTAGTGACTTAATTAGAGCTGAATTTGGTCCTACCGCCTCTGAACATGAGCAGCTTCCATCAAGTCATCTAAAGGATCAGATCTAGTTTCTTCTTTCTCTCAGCACTGGTGGCATCTGGTTTCATTTTCCATCTTTCCTGAGGGAGCTCACTTTTCCCCCCGTTTCAGCATGTGCCTGCTGTATGTCAGCACCCAGGGCTGCCGGTGTCTCAGAGCCGAGCCAAGCAGCGCTCTGCCAGCCAGCAAAGTTCAAGATTGTGGGGGCAGAACGTGAGATGCTTCAAGGAGTGGTGTTGTGGGCTGTGTAGCTTAAAACCGGTATGTGCTTACAGGTCACAAAACTAAGCCGCAGCCAGTTAAATGTGTGTGTCCCCACGTAGGGTGTGTAGAGGCAGCGAAATTTGCATCCTGCAGTGTCACAGGAGCCAGTGGTTTTGCACCGCCTGGCTCCTCTTCCCTGATACCCTAAGGGGTACCTGGGGACTTCCCAGGGTAGGTGACAGGGTGGGCACTGCTGGTGGAGTAGCAAGGCTAGCAGAGGACGTGGTATGGCCAGCAAAACTTCTGCATGTCCACCACTCTCCGCATGGCCTCACTATTTATTGCTAAATGCGCCTGTGGGAGAAATTCTCTACATCTTGTGAACGGTCTTCACTTTCGATTCTTTAACTCGTCCCTGCTCCATCTCTTTCCCCACCCTAGCTGCGTGGCCAGACTAAAACTCCGTCGGCCTTGTACATGGCAATCAGAGGGACAGTTAAGTAGTAATCGTGAAGTGTTTTTGAAGATGTAGGATTTAAATAAACAAACCAAACCCATGAGGGCATGATTTCAAGTGCTTAGTAGATTCCTCTACAGCATACTTCCAACTGCAGCTCTCAGCATTTTGATATGCGTTGCTACCTATCTATATACATGTACAGACCTATCGCTTAGAACTGCAGCTACGCTTTCTCTTATACAATCTGCATTGTAAGGTTATCGGCATCTGACTCAGATCCCAGATGTTAACGAAAGCATTTTAACATAATTTAATTAATTTACTTAAATTATACATACTGAGCTTTTTTTAGTTTGGGGACTTGCTGGATGCAGGTGTTTCTCTGTAAGCGTGGGGGCAAGAAATCTAATTAGTCTTTTGCTAGTCTGTGAGGAGCAGCGACTGATGGTGTCACCTTCTGTTGAAGCTCGTTTTTAATAAAATTGCAGGAGTTTATAACACGGATCCGGAGCTCCTGCTCCCATTCACATTCCCTCCTACTCTACCCTATATTCTCCGACAGCAGGATACCATAGTGACAAACACAGCAAACATTCCATGTGAAGCACATACTAAATCTCCAGCTCCGTTCTTCAGGAAGCCTTTCACACATTACGGCTTTATACAGGAGATGATGTTCAGAGGACAGGATACAAGTAATTTTAGATTAAGTAATGGACTTAAGGACTTCATATCCAAGCAGACTGTCTTTCTGGCTGTCAGAGCTGTGTAACTGTGTCACCAGTATCCAGTCTGATGTTTTCTTTATTATTATTCATAAGCTCCCATTCCAAACAGCAATCAAACTCTTCAGGCTGCGCCGTCTTGGGGATTATCACACTTGCAGAGCGGTTAAAGTCACTTCGCCTCGAGTCTTCTGCCTCTGAAAAGTGCCCAAGGCTAATCGCTGTGAAATGTGACGCCTGTCATGTCTCCTCGTTCAAGTGCGTGCGGCGGGCCTGTCATTCCCTAAAAGCCTTTACATCTGTTATTACACGGTAATCCTCGTGCATCGGGCTTCCAAACCAGCAGTCGGTGGAGCCCGGCAAGGTATGGCTCAGCCTTGCTTTGCATAACTCCCACAATGCAAGGCTCTCCCTCCCGGAATCATTAATAAGCAATAAGAATATTATATAAGCTGGCGTCTTTTTTTAAACCATGATAATTTCAAATGCTATTATAATTAGGACAAAGATGAGAGTTTGAGCCGGGGGAGGAAACAGACAAAGGATTAAGCTGATCTCCACCATGACGTTGGAAGGTTTCTTTGTCTGTTATATGCTAGTTTGGACAATAATGGGTACACTTCAGCCACGTGAAGAGGAAAACAGGCAATTTATTTAAAAGTATTAATCCTTTTCATCCTGAAATGTTATCTATTGCCATAAATAGGATCAGAGCTTTCTAGTCCACTTATATTCTGATCAACTGACCCTGCAGTAAGAGCCTGAAAAGCAGTGTATGTTTGTGTTGTATCCTGATGCTTTTCAGCTCGTTGGTGGGTTGGGTAAAGTGGACAAAAATGTTGTGTTGCTGGGAGTCTCTTTGCTTAAGGCAGTGACTGCTGGCAGCAACCACAGGGCAATGGCATGGGAAGAGACGTGGCCTCCCAGGTAGCGGGTCCCAAGCCACAGCAGATCAGACGTGATGTTTCCACGCAGAAAAGTTCAATGTCTGGGTTGAGGAGGCAGGATTTGCCACGAAGGGAAACCAAGTGAAGGTGCGGGTAATAGATGTAACTAATAGGGCCGCTTACTCTGGAATAGGGAAGATTTTAAAAGTCACTTGTCAAAATCATTTTCCCTCTAATGCTGCAGCAGCCCTCGGATACGAGCATGTTCCTGATGTTCCCCCTCACTCACATGCACAAACACGGGGAGGCAGGCGGGAGGAGGCAGCTGCACTGACACACTATGGGGTTTGCAAGAACATGATGGCAATTTAGCAGAACGATTAAAAGATTGCAAACATTTATTAATAGCTTTGCTGCTGCAGCAGCTCTGCCAGAGAAGCCTTGCTTCCTCAGGGATGCTCTTACCTCCTGCCCCTTCCTTTCCACAGCTTTAGAAATTGAAAAGTCATTTTTGGACTCATTTGCAATGTAAAGCTGTAGCTACACCCCAGCAGTCCAAGCCACTTTATCCCACTACCTGGGAAGGGGCAGGGGGAACCTGAGTGTGAGAAAGAAGTTACGCAGAGCAAAAAGAAAGGGATTTTTGTTTTCAGCTATTGCTTGACCTTTTTTCCTCCCTGTGCTCCTCTCTTCATCTCCTTGCTCTTCTTCAGCCACTCCTTTTCCTCCCCTTGGGCCAGAGTGACTTTCTGTTGCTGACGCTGGGTTGAGATGTGGGTCTGCAATGTCTTTTCGATGCTTTGTGACAAAATGAGTGGAAGACAGTATAAAAGCAGTATTGGAGCAGATCTGGTCAAAGTTCTGCAGAGCAACCAACAAATCCCCTAAGAGTAGAGTAAGATCGGGTCTTTTGCAATTCTCATGACTATTGTTGTCTCCTCAGATTTTGTTTTACTTTTAACATTGGGGAAGGGGGGAAGGTGAAGGTTCAATAGTAAGTAAAAAAAGAAAATAAGGAAAGGGAAATGGGCTGAACAAGAAATCACCTTATACTTCATGGCTGATCCTGCCGGACTGCAGTGAGCACTGTAAACGAGCTGGGCACTAACGATGTTTGAGTGCGCAGTATCTGAGACATTTTTATCCTGCAGAGCAGATGATGGTGACTGACTGGTGGAAGTTTGCAGCAGGAGAATATTTATCCTACGCATATGGTGACCTCCTCCATATTCCCATCCCCAGTGAAATAATCTGTTTCTTGCACTTTTTTTTTTTTTTTTAAACAGGATCCTACTAAAATGTATGGACAGCCTAAAAGGAATATATATATTTCTTTCTGCTAAGCAAAGCTGACAGTAGACATGAATGCTTGTGTTCCTGTCGTTATCTAAAATCCTGCTTGGAATCGGGTAGGACGGCAGCGCACCTCCACCACAGCCGTTCCTGTACAGCATGGCCACAGGAGAAAAAATACACTGGGGAAAGAGTGCAGGAAAGAAAAGAGTCCCGCATTATTCTTACCTGAGCCTAGCACGCTCCGTTTCCATAGTTTTGTCTGTTATAGCGTGCGCTAGGTTGATTTGACTCTTTTGAATTGTTTCCCCCATTTCTTCAAGTTTGCAGTTAAAACATTGCCTCCATCAGTTTCCAAGTGTTGTGTCCAATTTAGAACTTGGCTAGGATGAATTTGTGTCCTTTGTAAGGCATGGAGCTCAGGAAAAGGATCTGATTCCCTCTGCCCACTTCTGTATGCCGTGCTCTTCGTGGGTTGACCTGTGAAACCACACAACCTGCGAGGGAAGTGCAAGCCCCACAGAAATCTTCCCTGCTTGGGATGTTTAATGAAAGCCTATGTGAATTTCTGTAGAGCTTGGCAGGCAGCCTCTACAACCTTAAAAAGGCCTGCTTTTGTAGAGAATGTATATAATACTTTGTATAATCCCAGACTAAAAGCCAGAGTACCTACCTGCAATTGTAGTTAATGCCCTGGGTTCATTTGGACTAATTGCTTCCTTCAATTTGTTTCTTTAGGAGCTGGACTTCCCTTGCTCAGAATAGCCCAGGAATGACGAAAGAGGATTAAACAGACCTGGATGTTGGAGAGGTACCTGGTCTCAGGTGAGATGGAATTCTATGTTCTATATACGATCCCTCAAACGCCAGTTTAACAGAAGAAACTGATTCAGAGATACTTTCTATCTCTCATTTCTTCTTTGAAGATTGAAAATCGCAGATCTTTCCAGTTAGTAGCAGCTATATATCTTCAGTTGCCCTGTCAAAGTTCTCATCCTTTCCTGGAGGTAGCTATTTTATTGGCATTGGTTTCGGTATCTGCAATTTCCAAGTTCAGTGTGCATGATAACAAAAGGGTGCCTTGCAGTCTTGGGACAACTGGGACAGCCGTTGGTGTTTTTTTTTTTGTTTTTTTTTTTTTTGTTTGTTTGTTTTCTTGTCCTGAAAGGGTGTTTTGGAATGTGTTGGCCTTTACAAATATTTAGAGAAAGAGATTGTGTTTCTTCATCGTTTCCCCTGCTCCCGTCAAAATCTCAGCCCTCAATGATCCTCTTGCCTCCCATATACCTCATTATCTTGTTACTAACCTATTCCCTTGCTCATTAATTAAAAAAATATATGTACGTTGTACTATTTAGGGTATAAGAACCACTGTCCTATTTCTTGTGGAGTAGTCGGAGTGTAGCCTTTACCACTGTTAGCTCAAATGCTCCCTCTGGGTACACCGTCCGTATCTCTGGAAGCAATTGGAATTGTGTCTTTGCAAATGAGTAAGAATTTGCTTTCTTATATATTGAGATATATCTGTAATCGTGTATCTTGGCCTGTCTATCTGCATTCAAGTGGCAAGTAACAGGACTACAACTATGGCCAAATAACCTGTAATGAGATTCAAATACAACAAAAGAGCAAAGTGTTAAGCATCTCAACTGATCAACAAATTTATTATACGATTAGTCTGCAGTTGTACCACCTTTGTGAGGCTTGGATTCCACATAAATGCTAAGGAATACGGTGACCAAAAGCAATGTGGCTAGTTCTTTTCTAACTGGAAAATGTAGAGACGAGAGAAGAGGTGGTGAGCCTGTCGCTTCTGCACAGTGAGAAGCCAGGAGGTGAGGATCTTCAGTTTTTATTCACTTATTTGGGAGCAAGGCAAGAGAAAATAGGTGTTCTTCTTTGTATCCTTGCTAGGAGACTGAGAAGAGGTAATAATGAGGAAAGGGAGAAGAGGGTAGAGGTGATAACAGAAAGGAAAATTGTCCTTTCTTGGTGCCAGGTACTAATAAATAACTTTCTAGTTGCTAAGGAAGGTAGAAAGCAGAGTAGAGGACTTTTCAAGGTTTTGGTTCTTCTATGGAGTAAGTGCCTTTGAAGAAATCTATTCAAAGATAAAATATTCCAGGAGGACATAAATATAGGAATGATGAGGCTGCACATGATGAACTTGTTAGTTTTAAAACTCTATCAGAACAAAGTCATTAACAGAATGTGCTTCGTTGATTTGATGGTGGATTAAAAACTGGGGGGAAAATGGAAAAGCAGCTAATGTAAAACTGCGTCATCCTCTGCCTCCATTGAGACGACGCTGTGTCACCTCTGCTGGTAGCAAAAAATCTGCCAGCCTTTGTCATCATTTTGCATCACAGCATGACCCGAAAGCAGATAGCATTCCCTCTGCTGTCGCAAAGTGCAGCACCGGGGATCACTTGCAGGAGTCCAGTGACCACGTAGCTGGGGAATATTGCTCTTGTCACTACTACTGAACAGCGAAAAGCTGGGGAAGCTGAAACGTATTGCTCTTTTTGTGCTGTTTGTCTGGATCCTCATCAACCTTACCAATTTTCAGTTCTAATGAGAGCCATATGTGAGTTTTCCTTCTCAAGGTACTACTTGCAAAGGTTTGGCTTCAGCTCAACCGCAAGATATTCTTGCTTGCCTGACGTATTTGTCCTCTCTCACTGTTGTCCAGAGTTTGCTTCCTCACCCAATGTCTGGGTGAGCCACAGGTCACAGCCATTAAAGGTAGTTTATGGAAAACATAACAGAATCACTTTGATCACATCATTGTTCTTCTTTGGCATTAACTTTGTATTGTCTTCCCTTCCTGATAATCTTTTTCTTCCTTTTAATTCAGTATTGGATTAAATGATTTTCTCCTACCATAGGTACTCACTCCCAAGCCCTCTAATCTCTGTCAATCACAGCAAATTTGGTACATTACAGATATCTTTTTGTCTTGGCTAGGACTTGTGCATTACTTGCTAACGTGGATGGTTATACTAAAGTTCATGAAACATCCATCCTTATTGTCTTGGGCTTGAGAGAGGACAAGTTTCAGTACAGCTCCATTCGCCTCTGATGAAAGCCCGTGAACAAAGCAAATAACTGCTAGAATCTCTTTATCTGAGCACCAGGATATTTCTCACAGTGACTTTTCTTGTTAAGATTCCCATCTTCTTTCCTCTTAGGTAATACCTGGGTGTGCTTAGTAGCCAGGTAAGGGTCTAGCGTCTAGCTGCTGCACACATTCACTGAACAGATGTCAACAGATCTTGGTAAGGCGAAGTTCATTACGAGTAGAATGAGAGATTCAGAGAGGTGCCCAACCATTTCCATAACAAACCAATTAGCGGGCTAGAAGCTCTGGTTGAGAACCAAGTGGCATGGATAACAGGATGGACAGAGGGGGCCGAAATGCCGGTGTCGCTTTCTAAGTGCTCTTGATAGATTTTACATTATTCTTATTCACAAAGCGATGTGGCTTTTGGGTGCTTCTGAGTAATGAGTAGAGCCAGTTTGCTTAGTGTCCCTGTCCCCCAAGGCCACTGCCCTTTGAGAGAGAACAGCGTGTACCACTGCTTTTGGCAGCCACGCTCCCAACCTGACGCAGGCGGTTTGGGGGGGCCACGTTGCCGGCAGAGCTGACTCATTCCGCCTCAGTGGCTCATTGAGGAGCTGCAGGGAGAAGCTATTTATAACCAGACCTTTCAGGTTCAGTGCAGCAGCATCTTCAGCAGGAGGAGGGGGACAGAAATGGGGATGGCACGTAAGACTTTTCCGATCCAAATGAATCTCCGCCCCAATATCGTCCCTAGAGCCTCACATCCACCGGCTGGCTTCAGCCAGCCCTTTTCCCCAAGCCTTTTGCTCAGCTGGCTGGGTGCTCTGGTCCCAGCGTAAGAGTCTGCTGATAACTCTTCAGCTCCTCAAAGAGCAGGGAGACAACTATGAATACCATCAGCGTGAACGAAACACAAACTCCTTCTGCTGTAGCTATTAGACAAGCCGTTACTGATGCTGTCTGACCCGTGGCCGTAGCATTATCACCTTATCTTTTCTCTGTCCCAGTCCATGTTTGTCCCTGGCTTACCATCAAGACAAGCTCTTTTCATGGGTGTTTTCAAACAGTCTTCACGCTGCCAGCAAATCCCATTTAAACCTCCTGAGGTTTCTCTTATATATACAAGCTAACACTGTAATTTATAAAACTGTAGCTGTTTTTCTGATCTTGCCACGGACTCATTACATCTTTAGGTGCTTCCATGACTCCATATGTGAAACAGAGATAATGATACCCCCTGGGTTAAGCACAGTGTGATCTGCAGCTATGAAACACCACCTAAGTGGTAATATTATTACCAAAGAGTCACAGAACAATAGGAAAGCATACTACACAACAGTAGAGGACAGCAGGTGTAAAAGAAAATATTTACTACGAACACATACCTCTTTGTATCTAGGTAACTGTGGCCTTTATCTTGAACCACATTAGCACACAGTAAAAATATTGGAATTTTGTGTTAAGCTAAACTTCATGTTGCCTGTTCTCTTAATTGGTTTTTGAATTCAAAGGGGACCCTGTTGCATGCACGCTTACCTTGTTCTTGGTCTACATCTGCCCCGTTGTTAAACCAGTTTGTGTCTGGAACTGGGTGGTGGTTAGAGGGCTCCTTGGCTCCTGTCATTCCATAGGCTTCTTCCCATAGCTTAAATGCTTCATATTTAGCTCCTCAGCTTCTCTTTTTCTTCTTTCTACCTCCTTCTTCCTACTCCTTTTTTGCTACTTAGATAACTGGCTTCTCAGTACACAACCAGTGTACAATTTGATGAATATAATGTCTCAGCGTCTCATCAAGGCCATTTGGTAGATCTGTAGCTTTCTTTGGCATTTTCTCTTTTGGCCGTCCTGCATCACTGAGCTATAGACCCGGAGGCATGCTGGCCTTTTTTTGCAGTGGGTTGTATTTATTATCTTCATACAGAAGCTGTACTATAAATAATTCTTGCCTTCGGTTTTGGCAACTATCTAAAGGGGAAGTCTACTCTGCATTAAATGAAATAGTGCTGTGACAGCCATTTCTTTCTCATAGCCCAGTTATGAGACTGTAGAGACTTGTGGATGTGAGATGTTCCTTGTATGCTTCGTCTAAAAATTTGGACCAGAGGTGGCCTCTGCAGAGTAGCCCCAAGTCTCCCTAGCTGCCACCTTATTTTTCTGAATCTCAGTTTCGTTTTGGAAAAGGTAGACCTATGGCTCTTGTGGTTGCAAATAAGCCTCTGAAACCTCATCAAAATGTAGCTGGTGCTGAGATGTTTGTAGTAGTCTTGAGAGAACAAGACCATGTTTCAGGGACATGAAGTGTTACTTTCATTATTTTTGAGTGGTAAACTAAGATGTGTAGTGATTATAAGAGTAGTGTCAACTATGTTCCTTGTCTCTTTCTTCAGAAATTTTACACAGCAGATAAAATGGTTCTTAGAGCTCTTGGCTTATCCTTTCAGCGACTGCTTTGTCTTCCCTTTGGTGCCTTAGGCACCAGTGAGCTCACATACACTGTGTGAAGTGCAGCCAGCCCCCCTGCGTGTCACCGCCAGCTCTCCTCTGCCCGAGGCTGATGACTGCCTTCAGCAGACCCCAGCAGGGGATCCCAAGGATGGGCACTACAGCTGGAGAGCACACAAGGAGATGTGTCCAGGTTTGGCTCCACGAACCCAGAAGTGAGAGGGCCAGGAAGGGAAACCAGGAGTGTGCATACATGTCAGAGGCTGGAAGGGATTTACCTCCCTGCATTTCCAATTGCTTGTTTTCTATCTGGGGAAAATCCCTTTTGACAGCCCAGGCGGTGAGCTTCTAATTCCTGTCTCCGGCTCATTTTTCACTTCAATCCCTCAGCGAACGGATTTTAATGCTTGATGGATTCAAACAAAATTATTTCCGTTCCTGTGGCTTTGCAAAAGCCTCTAGGGTGTGTGTGTGTGCGCAGGGGAGGAGGGATGGGGCTTGTTTTCGTTACACTCCAATAAGCCTCCTCTCCAGGGGAAATGTATTTCATTTCTTCATTTAGGGCTTTCTTGCTGATGATTCCTCCCATGCTGTCCTTCTGGCTGTTGGGTCATAGGACGACCTGTAAAAGATTTGCTGTTCCAAGGGGTCCTAATGCCACGTTCCAGATCAGTGTTTTTGCTGCAAATAGGGATGCAAGTAGTATGACCAAACCGTGCACCCAGGAATAGCACTGGAGTGGGGAACCACTGTGGGAAAACTTTCATCGTCCCCAGCTCTAGCTGGGAGTGAGGCAACTCCAAGGCTAAGAAGTGGGGTTAGAGGCTGAAATGGTGTGCAGGTAGTCAGCAGTCTTTACCATAGACATCTGGTTTGAACATGTGTACAGTGCATGCTGCTGCTGTTGTAATCAAGAAGTATTGCTTCTCATTACAATTTCGAGCCTCTCCTACTAGCAGAAATCACTGTAGGGAACTGTGCAACGGCTCAGTTTGCGTAATATTCAGTAGTCAGAATTTCAGCTGCTTGGCCACCACCTGTTGGGGAAGCTAAACTTAAAACGCTCAATATCTATCTCATCCTTCTATCCAAGCCAAATCATCGCCATAGTAAAAATGAACAGAGCAATGGTTCTATGATATATGGTGTAATAAACACTTCTAACCAGCATGCTGAAGGTCCTCATTGTTTTCTGAAGGATGTACAGAGTTGTGTGAACTTGACAATGTCTCGCAATGTGTAAAACCGCTGTTGTTAGGGTGTGCGAAGCCCACTTGGTGATACCACGTTTAGATTAAGTTATTTCAACTTATAACTGCTACCAAGGTGTTTCTTCCTCAGTCAATAAAAATCTCGTTCCTGGAGCTGGAAATGTATTGTGCGTTCCTTTTCAGCGTATGCTGACTTCCAGGACAACCTCGCATGTCCACAGAGTCCTGTGAATACTTGGCTAGAGCTATTGATTTTCATCGTAGATGTGTGCTGCATCAGTCTCATAAAGCTGGTGGATCCCGGGATGTACAAGATGCAGCTTGCGGGTTTATTGTGTTGTATATATCTTTATAAAATCCCAGTTCCTCTGACTTCAGCTTTTTTCAGCATAGGTACTCTAATTCTCATTATTTGTTTTATTAAATACATGTTCTACAGGTGAGATGCCCTATTCTGTTAGTGTGGTTTTAAAATTTCTTGCGAAATGGACTATAAGCTTATAAATACAATTATACATAAACCATATTTTGAAATTTTAGTCGTAAATACAGTAACAGCATATCAGAAATTATTTACTTTATTTAGTTAACATATTCCTGCTTGTGATAGTATTTTTATTTCAAACTTGTCAATAATCCCCAAGCTTTTGATCCAGGAACAGTAAATTTAAGTGTTAATAAAATCATGGTAAGTCTGTAAGGTAGAAAAGAGCACTAATTTATGGACCAGTAGATACTGCCTAGCCTGAAAGCCTCAGCTAATTATTACACCTTTGATACAGGCAAGTCCTTTCTTACATATCTTTGGATTGTAAAAAATGACATCTAATTGACATTTTCTGGTGGCTTAAAAAGAAATTGACCTAGATATGAATAAAAAGAGAGTTTTAAAATTTCTGTCTAGTCTTTCTGCTGGAAACATGGAGATTTTACTGCAGAATTAACTGATTCATTAACACTGTGCTTGGTCACCACAGAAAGGAAGCAGACAAATATTTGTAATTTTTTTTTTAATACTCTCTTCTTTCAGCATTGTTCTGGATTTCTTGTGTTGTATTAGTAACACTTACTCATATTTTGGTTGAACATTCTTCTGAGTCCCCAGCGTTCCATTTGACAAAGGTGTGAGTTGTGAATTCAGTGGGTTACCCGTTGGATTGAGTAGCTGCAGATCAAGCTAATAGAAAATACATGTCAGCACACAACTACACCGGTTTTATCAGCAGCATTTATCAATAACCCCTAGCTTTTATTTTAATACTGGTTTCCACTACATTGCTGGAGTGAGGATAATGGAGACGAGAAGTTATCTATAATGGCAGAACGCCGTGTCAATACCACTGGAAGAGCATTGTGTTGGGTTGTTTTCTTTCCCTTGTCTCTTTTACTTAGTCGGCGACTCTGAGAGCAATAAGCCTTGCCTGCATTGGAAAGGCTTAGAGATACATCTGGCGTCTTTCAGCTGGAAAATCGTTATCGAGCTTTTCCTTTTTCATGTACTAACTTTCCCATGTGTGCTGTCAGTTGCTCAAGTCTGCTATTTGTTGTGCCTTTGGCACAGTAAACAGTAGTCTTAGCCACTTAGATGTTTTTCAGTCTCCTACTTACTCAGATATCTCGTCTCTATAATCCTTTAATGGTGACAGGCTTATCGGTGTAATCTCAGAATTTTACCTGGATATCTTTTGCTCTCTGTTTTTCATTTATTTATTTATATTGTGCATAGGACTGCTTCTAGCATCATACACTCTCGTGTCATTGTCCAACCTAATAAATGTTTCATTTCCTCCAAGCTGGTAGCATATTCATTTATCACTACGACACTGAGCTTTTTTCCTATGAACAGTTTACCTGAGGTAGAAGGCAACGATCTCGTCAGTGTTGTGCAAGCTCAGCTGCTGCTTGCCACATTTGGGAAACTGTCTGATCCATGACATTTGCATCTTCTCCCATGTGCCAAGTGTCTTCTCGGTCCATGCTGGTTGTCGTCGCGCGTTTGATTCTACATGATTTTGTCTTTGAGCTTAACATGCTTTCCTCGGATCTCTTTCTTGGTGTATTTTGTGTTTTCATTGTGTTTAGATCTGCCCTGTGCTTAATTCTAGACTGGATGATTGCCATAGATTGGTTCTTTGACCTTGTATCAGCCTTGAATATTTTGAGGGAAAACCAGTTGCCTAATAAGAGGCCAGGCCATAATTTGAATTTTCAGCAAAAATCCCCCAGGAGACACCCCTTAGTAATCTTTGAAAAGGTAAAAATCAGTCTGACACACGTATTTCTTCAGTTTCACATCGTTTTCTTATATTTGCCTAAAAAACATTTTACGCTTCATTTTTCTGTGAAGTGCAATATCTCATAATGTTAACAGATTTTTAAGGGGTTTTCACTGCCACAGTTGACTGGAACCTCTTAAGCATTTCAAAAGTTTCAAAATGATGAAAATTGAGCATTATGAAAAAATAAAGCTTCCTTTTGATTTGTCTCCCTTTTTACTGCCATACATGGCTTTTAGATAAACATGGGTTTCTAGCATATGCACAAGCAATTTCATATTTTCCCAGTTGCATTCTGTATTTTCAGACTTTCAGCTCTTCTGGGCACCTTCGTGGCTTCTTCCTTTCCATTCAGGTTACACTCTCACGTTCTTTACTTCTGATCCCATACGGCATTCGGTAATCCCTCTGCACCCAAACTGCTTAAAAAGTTATTCCTTATTAACGACACATTCCCAGCCAACTCTGCTTAACAGAATGAAGGCTTTACCATGGTTCTGTTCCTGAATCGGGGCAACTAAATCATGTAAAGTTACAGCTGCCAGGGCTGTGGCTTGGGAGGGAACACACTCCAGGCACGGCCCTTACAGCAAGGGCACTGAGTGGGAATGGCATATTGCAGAGGGGCCAGTCCCCAGGTGTCTCCACAAGGAGGTTATCTCATAAGCAAGAAGAATATTGAAAACGCAGTCAATATTATGTGCCTGATTGCCATATATTACAAAATGATATTCCTGTAGAACAGAATGAAAGCCAGCAAGTAATTGTTCCCATGAGAGTCTCAGGGAAATGGCTTGGGCTCGCAAAGGAAATTCCCTTTGGGGCACTGCGTCGAGGAGCTTGGTTTGGAGAAACACAGTCAATCTCCAGAAAATAGATCTAGTAAAACCCAGTTTATTTAAATAGCACTGAGCCCTTGGAGCTGTGGTGCTAATTCCTTTTGGCCATTGCATGGCTAGTAGGAGCTGAGGGTGCAGCTGAATGACAAACACACTGAGTGCAAATTCAATTCTCATGTGCTTTTCCAAGGAGGGCCAGTGCAGCCGCATGGGTGCAAACGAGCAGATCCTTTCCCCTGTTTGCAGGGACACCTGCTGTCAGAGTGCACATTACTGAGCAAGAGAAGCAGCTCCAGGCTCCACCCCTAGCTTCTTGTCTTTTGCTGCTGTGGATTGCAATGTCTGCAGCTGTTGTTGTTATTATTATTATTATTTGTGATGATCTTCTCCCCTGCCTCCAAGATGCTGTTTCTTTCAGATCCTTTTCCGCTGCGTTTGATCAGAGCCAAGAAGACGGCTTTGACATTGCGTGTGTTCCCTTAGCCCACTGCAAAGTCCTAATCCCTCTAATAGCTGGAGGTTTTCAGTTTAAGTCTTTTATTAATATTCCATCTTAATTGTAAGGCACTCCAGTGATATCCAAAAGCCTGCCTTATATAACAGTCTTATCCATACTCAAGTCCTTTGGAGCTGGAGTGTCAGGAAAAAACTGTTTGATCTGCTGAGTCTGTCATTAGTCCTCTGCCTTTAATGCACAAAGCCATTAGAAATTAACAATACATTTCAAATGTTTAAGCTCGATCAGTGTATATTTTTAAATATTTGATATTATTAGAAAGAGTGTGACTTGCTGTCATAGAGAGATTTAAGCAACATAGTTAGAAAAGTCTCTATAAAGTCTTCTAGGGGCCTTGGTATGCAGCTCTACATCATCTGGAAAATGAACAAAGCTATAGGATATGGAGACAATTAAGATATTTCATAAAGTGCCAGTGTTGACAAGATCCTTCTATGAATTAGGTTTTGTGAGCCAGGTAAATAGATAAGAACACCTGGAATTGGGAACTACTTGTTTCCTCACTGTGCATATCCCAGGCAGTCACTGAAATAAGAGAGAGGCGGTTTTGCTAATCAATAATAAGCCTTTCTGAAGTATGGTTATTGAGATTTTCATTCATTGGAGATGATCATCCCTTTCCCTGCTCTAACGGCTTCATTTTTTTCAGGCAATTGCACGCTTTTCCCAACGTTTTTATATTTTAGCAAAGAGAGAAGTGAGCTGTAAAACTAACTAACTGGCATGTTTAGAGGAACCTTCGTGTTTACTTGTCTGAAGGGGATTTTCTTCAGGAGATTGCTTCAGCTCAGACTGAGCGAAGCCCAGAGACTAAACAGAGAGCCTTTCTGTAAACTGATGTAGGAAACCAACTGCTTTAATAGAGGTAGATGTTGTTAATGAGCAGATAAAGGAGAGATGTGAACTTGAGCTTCTGACAGCAAATCCGAACCTCTCCTCAAATCCCACGTGAAAAGATAAAGAATGTATGAGCACGTGTCTGCAGTCTGCAATTAGAAGGCACATCCAGAAGAACATTTTTTTATTCCACCTTCTGCTTATGCTGCTTTAAATGTTTTTTAGAAGCCCACAACACTTTCTACTGTGTATCTGATAAGAAATCCTTAAATCCAGACTTCAGAAGACCTTTGGAAATGGGCGCTAGCCTCCATACACGGGTGTATAAGCTGCGTCCCTGAAATCTGGACAGCTGGTCGTCGCCACCGCGCTGACTTGGGTTGGGCCCTTCTGTACAATTCTGAGAAGAAAGACAATCTGTTTGTTGTGTTTCTGTCTAAAAGTTAAATCACTCGTAATGTCCTACAGAAAACTACTCATTCCATAGGAGTTAATGTGATCCTTTAGGAAGTGTCATGCTTAGTAAGTATGAAGTGGAAATGCTTCTCTAGATGTTTAACAGGATTTGTTGGAAAATATTAAAAACCTAAATCATTCAGTATATCCATTCAGTATATATATTCACTAGATAATTGTACTAATGAGATATTAGAGCAACCAGCAAAATGTAGCAACCCTCTGAAATGAGACAAGAAAAGCATTTTGCAACTAACTCACTCGGAGAACTGACAAATGATTTAATCAGAAACTGAAGGCTAATTTGGGCAGAACGTCGCTACCTCGGTTGTAATTTATTCAGGATGTCAGGACTTTTATTAAATTCTTGCAAAAAAAAATTAGATCCCCGACGTTATGAATCCTCGGGCGTGTTAGGTTTCTTGTGTCAGTGACAGCGGTAGAGGCACATCACTTCCTCACACTCGGTGGTGCGGTCGGTAGGCATGCTCTCATGGTTTTGGGCAGCTCTGCTACTGAAACAAGGCGTCCGTCCTTCCTGACCCGCTTCCCCCCGGCAGTACTGGTGGCTTGGGACTCCTGTATTTCTTTCCTACTCGTGCCTCTTTGTTGTATAACTGAGTTTCTGTTGCATAACATGAGCTGTCTCATGCTGGTAGCTCGCATTTTAGTTGGTCAAAAGATGAAAAGCAGCAGCTACTTATATTCTGGTTCCTCGGGTACCGCAGAACTGGCAGAATAAAATATGAGGCCTGATCTGTCATAGTCTTGATATACTTTAATAACCTTTGCATTTGAAAGTAGCCCTCTCCCACAGGAGCAGCAAGAGGTTTTCCCTGCCAGGAGACTGGTCAAAGATCAGGCTTCCAGGCAATGAGCAATAGCAGTTTATTGCAATAAACATTTATCAATGTTTAGCAATTTATTCAGCCTTGTCCCCAAACTAATTTCTCCTTGCAACACAGACCCCCAGTACCTGGCTTTCAGTGCTACTCTCTTTTCCTCATGTTCCCTCAAACTAACTCTCTAGGCTGTTGATAAAGAACCTTTTTAATTTTTTAAACGGCGAAGATTAAATGATCCTAGTCAGAAAAAATACAGGCTCCTTCCCTGATAACCAGGGATCCATGTAATGCGGCTGAAGAGTCCACCTGTCCCTCTGAGAAGCAGCCACAGTCCTGTGGTCCAGATCCTGCTTTAAGAAGAGATCACTGCCTCGTGTAACCTACCTTACTGTGACTGTAAAACATCCGCATATGCTTGCGAAAAGGTTTGCTCTTCCCAGGGAGAGCTCAAAGTCATCTAAAAGTAGTAAAATATGAAATGATTTGATTCTTTCCTCCTAATGTTAATTGCTGGTCTCAATTTCAGCCAAAGACAGGCCGACTAATGGAGCATTCCTTTGCTGTTTTCTCTTCGGCACGTGGTCGTTTTATGCCTTGGCACTGTCAGCGAGAGGCACCACTGTCACTGTTAAAACCACATGGGTCTTGCTTCAGTGGTTGTCCGAGTATTTTCGTCTTGTACCCAAATCTCCACCTTAGTGGGCTTCCTGCCTGCCCTGGGGTCTTCCTCCACTCGCAGAGCAGTGCCTTCCACATCGATGTGACTGTGAAGGGTTGGTCCTAGTCTGGCACAGAGATGTCTGACATGAAAGAGGTGACATTTGCCAGCTGTGGGCACATAAAACTGCAAAGCTGAGCCAGCTTTACCAGCTTAATTAACTGTGTTCCTAGCTGTGTGAGCTGGAAGACCATGAGACTCAGAAATGGCATGAGGGAAGCAAGTAAGGTGAGACGTAATTCCCAGAAAAAAATAACAACATTTTTTTTCGCAAGCCTGGAAGAGCAGAGGCTGGTTCTCATTGGAGCCTGGCCACGCACACTAGCTCAGGGAGCTCAGACGTGTTTGTCCCGTTGAGCAGCGGTTTCTGTTGCGTCTCCTTTCACGTTATTTCATTTAGGAAGCAAGGAAAGGGTTGGGGCATCGCCTTGGTGTGAAGCTCAGGAAGGCACAGCCTGGTCCTGCCTCTGGTGAGCCCTTTGTTTTTGTATTATAATGTGTAGTGTCCTTTGTCCCTGCACATTTTCTTCTCCCCCACATCTCTATCACCTTGCTTTCCTCCAACTCCCTTCCAATAGCTCTTCTTTTCTTCTTCTGGACTTTTTTGTCCCATCCTCCTTCCCCATGCCCACAGGCTTATTATGAGATCGCACTGCAGCCTTTCCCCCGTCAACGCTATCTGACTGTAGCAAAGTGACCTCCAATGTATCTGCCAGCCTCATCCTGACAATTACACAGAGAAGTTCCCCGTTTGCAATCAGGAAGCAAATAACCGGGGTGGATTTGAACACGGGGATTACAACCAGAACAATAATGCCTTTGTAATGCTGTCGGGATTATTCCTCTCCCGTGGAGTAAAACCTAAAGAGCAATACCAAGTCTTCAAGCAAACAGAATCTCCAGCTGTCGGTGCTTTTGCTTCCTCTGGAGGCAGACACATGCCTGTCTAAACACAATATGCCAGAAGACCAATACTTGGCATCTTTTATTGAAAAATGCCATGGTTCTGAGGCCCTTTAAAAGCGATGGGAAGGTAGTAAAGGGAAGAGCAGGCCATAAACGAGGGCTGGGCAGCTCATCATCTCTTAGGGGACAGCTTCCTGGTTAGTATCCTGATTCTCAGCCCAGTCCAGCTTGGGTGTTACTGTGCTTTGGCAGATTGTATGCTATCATGTTTACCCTCGACGATGATGTTCTTGCAAGTGCAGGTGAGAGAAATAATAAAGACTGAAAAACTGCTACCAGGAGAACTGCTCCAGAACATCAGGCCCTTTGTGCCTTCCCATCAGCAGTTTGCTGGAGTTTTTCTTTTTCTTTGAGCAGTTCTCACTCGCTTCACTCTCAAACTCCTTTTCTGGGTTGCTGTCTTTAACTGGAATTGAAATAGACCCTTCTGAGTCCAGGGCAGGCAATGAAGCCTTGTGTTCTTAATTTTTTTCAAAATTTTTCTCTATATAAGTGGGGCTGAAAAAAAAACTGGCCAAATCCTTCCCCCCAAAATGCTCATGCGTTTGCTCACATGCACCATTTTTTAATTTTTTTTAAGGAAAGACAGGATGTCACACTTGCAGGCAGTGTGTATTTGTAATCCCAGGCTGGAACCAGAGTCCCCGGGGACTCGCTCACCCCCAGTGCCCGTAGTTGGGGCACGAAGCGCGGCTCCCTCTGCCCGAACCGCCCTGATAGTTTTGACTTAGCTCCATCTCTGGAAGCAGTGAGCACACATATTACATAATATAATCTTGGTGTCTTGAGGATTCGGGCCTGTCCTGTTCTGTGCTGCCAGCTGGAAGAGAAGCCACGCTCCCTCTGGAGAGATGTCCCTGTGCATCTCGCTGCTCAGCCGGGCTGGAATTACGAGCTTCTCTCCGCAACCGGGCGCTGTCGTTCCCTGGCATCTGGCTCCAGATAGCTGGCTTTTTCGCTTGCAGTGGTTGGTACACAAGCACTGCGATCCCAAGATTAACTTGTCAGAAAAGGAGATTCATGAAAAACCTCAGAAATGAATTTGGGAGGAGGGTACACTCAGGAATTCTCTGAATAGCCGGGTTTTTCCCAGCCGAAACCCAAACGTGGGTGTCCTGGACAAGTAGGCTTCCAGTCTGTGCTCTCGCCATCCTATTTCCCAGTTGCTTCAGCTGCTGTCTCTTAGTTGCTCTGTTCTGTAACACGGCCCTTGCCTGCATTGTTATTGCCTCTGTTAGGCGAGCTGTTTCTTGCCCTGATCCCTGAAGTGCTCTCCAAAGCGATGAATCACACCTGCGCTACTTAGTCCCTGCTCACTAATGAGGCATCTGCTCCAAATTCTGCAGGGCTCAGTTGATTGAGGCAAGGAACTACAACCCACCTGTGGACAGTAATATCCCCACAGTCCTCAGGAACAGCTCAAAAGACCCCAGTGAGGCTGAGGGCAGTGTTAGTCAGCGCTAGGCAGGAATCTTACCCGCATGAACATCCTTACAGCTGTGCCTTACAGCACTGGCTGCGGCTCCAGAAATGGCAGCTTCTCTAGAAGTACTATTGCATCCCAACGGAATGAGCCTCCCCAGCACAGGGAAGTAGTCAGAAAGTTTTGTTTCAGCCTCCTGCTACCCCTGAGCTTCCCAGCCAAAGGACCCCTTCAGCAGCCCTGGCTCCAGCACTGCAGCAGTGAAAGCCGGGGCTGGTGCTCATCCAGTGGGGCTGCCCCCGAGCCGTGGTTCTGGGCTGGCGATACCAAAGAGGAACAGCCTGTTCTGAAAAATACATCAGTAAACACACCTTGCTTGTAATTAGGAGCTGAATTGGCACTCCATGTATGAATGGAACATTGCAACTCAACCCCTTCAGGCACCACAAGAGCTGCTGCCAAGCGTCCAGAGCAGAAAGGGGGCAGAGGGACCCCCAGCCTCTCCTCCCTGCCATCCTGAGGATGGACATAAGGCCCCTGGTGCAGAGATTTACACCCAGCTGCCACCCACCTGGTGCTGCTTGCACGGCTGAGGAGGGGGCAGAGCACCCTGAGGCCAGGACCGCAGCGTGATTTTCCCTCCGCAGCAGCTTTGGCCTTAGCAGCGCGCGTAGCCGTGGCGGGACCCCGGGTAGCAGGGGAGATGCCCTTTGGTCGTTGCACCGGAGCCTGTGTCATCGCGTCGTAACTGCTGGGCACGTGCCAGCGAGAGCGCAGCGAGCGTGGGTAAGCTCCCTGTGAGGTAATCACACCGTCGTTGTGCTGGGTGCACGCACTGCCGAGGTATCCAGGGCTGGCAGCGAGGCACAAGCGCTGTCTGCAGCTGAGCAAGAAGGAGCGGGGTCCTCTCCTCGGCGGGAGCATATGTCGGAGCTGACACCATTATCCTGTACTGTTTTTAGACAGAGCATCGTTATTGAACCACCTGTTACCACTTAATTACCTGCGTCTGAACACAAAGACGTTAAATAATCTGCTTTTTTTGCACAAACTCCTCCGGTTCTATATCCTTTTCTGCCGTGCCCTAAGGAAAGCTCCGTGCCCGTTTCCAAGGCTGGATGAGAACTTCCCGAGCGCGTTCCCTGGGGCGGGCAGGGGCTGAGCACCGAGGCTCCGCTCCTGAACTTGGGGCGGTCCGGGCTGTGTGCCGGGCGGCTCCGCATCCCCGGGGCGGTACGGATGAGGCCCCAGGGTTCAGACCAACAGCAGGTCCCAAGGCAGAGCCCGGGGGGGTCCCAGCCCTCCCGGGGGCACCGGGGGTGGGCGCGGGGCAGCGCTTCCCTGGGGGCTGCGACCCTGGAGGGGGGCTCTGTCTGGGGGCCACCCCTTCCACGGGCAACGCTTTTTCTTTTTTTGGGGGGTCCCACCCCCGGGTGCCACCCACCGGGGGCGATGCTCGGGGGGCGGCAGCTGGCCCCCTCCCTCCCCCGCCGTCCCCTCCCCGCAGCGCTGCGGGAGCGCCGCCCGGCTCACCTGGGGAGGGACGGGGACGGGGACCGGGGGGGGGGCAGCGGTGCCCGCCAGCCCCTTCCGCGGCCTTTGTGGCGCCGTCACATGGGCCGGGTGCGGGATTTAAGCGGGGCTCCGCAGGACATGCCGGGAGCGGCGCGCCGCAGCCCTCCGTGCCCGCAGCGGCAGCGCTCCGCCCGGCCGGGGATGCGGCGGTAGCGGCCCCGCGATGAGCGGCTCCTCCATGGCGAAAAGCGAGTCCCGCACTTCGCTGCTGAGAGCGGCGGGGAGCAGGAGGGCGCCGGGGGGACCCCCCCAGCCCCAACCCCGCGGGGGCCGCGCCCGGGCTGGGAGAGGGCAGCCGGGGAGGGAGCCGAGCCCCGAGGCGCTCCCCGGGGAGCCGAGCGCCCGCAGGCCGCTGTGCCAGCCCTCTGCCCGGGAGGACGGGGCGAGGGGACTGGGGAGGCTGGCGGCCGGCGGGGGGGACGGCCAGCAGGAGCCCGCGGAAGGAGGAGGCAGGGGAGCCAGGCACCGGCACCGCCACCTCCCGCCGCACGGCAGCCACGGGCACCCCCCGGAGCAGCAGCAGCAGCAGCTCGCAGCCAGGGATGGGCAGCAGGAGGAGGAGGAGGAGGAGGAGGAGGAGGAGGAGGACTTTTTCTTCGGGCACAGGCAGAGGGCCAGCAGAGAGTCCCTAAAGCTCTCCGAAAACGCTTCGCCTCCGTCCAGAGCCGGCAGCAAGTGCTCCGCCAAGTCCAGCGGCAGCGAGCGGCCGGTGGAAGCGGACCCCCTCTTCCACCAGCTGCACCCCATGCTCAGCTCGGTCTTCGGCCAGGTAAGGAGCCAGGCGCCCCCCCGCCGCCCCCTGCATCCCCTCCCGCTGCCGGCGGCCGCTCTTGCGCTGCTCCGGGGCTGCAAATACACCGCTTCCTCCTGCCCGCCGGGGCCAAACTTCCCCGAGCGCTGCGGCACCGCCGGGGCGCTGCGGAGCCGGCTCCGAGCGGGGGCCGGGGGCTCGGTGCCCCCCCCCCGGGGCTGCCGGGCACGGCCACGACCCCCGGGGCCGCTGCGGAGGGCGCTCCAGCGCTCGCCGGCGGGGGAAAACCCTGGAGCCGGGGGAAGTTGTGGCTCTGCCTGGTGAGGGTGAGTGTCAGGGAAGCGATTTATTTATTTATTTATTTTTAAATATATATATATATTTACTTTATTAGGTTCCATCTCTCTGGCTCCCCGCCTTGCTTTGCTGTATTTGTTTACATCTCCTTATGGTACATTTCTGTGCGATCAGCATATGAATCATTTCTGATGGCAGAAGCTGTCAGGGGAAGGTAGTGGGGAGGACGACAAAAAAATCCTGACCCAATTCCGAAGCCTTCCCAGTCACTGTGTTAGGGTGGAACAGATGCTTTCGGTGTTTGCGAGCGCTTTCGGTACAAAACTGTCATTTTTAGCTGCCTCTGGTAGTGAAATTACCCGACAGGGCTACCCTTTAAAAATGAAAAGGCAGAGGGAAGACCGGCTTGAAATTTTCTTTTAGAGGCATTTAGGGATGTTACTGGGAGATGTAATCTCCAGGAAGATTAATGTAACTGCAATCTCCCAGAAGCACAATTATAGGTGTAAGCCAGCAGCCTGGGTGGCTGAGTTCCAGCCCGGGAAGTGATCGATTAACCCAGAATTATGACTTGGGGGTTTCGTTGTTTGTTGTCGCGTGATTTTTTTGGTGTGTCTCGTTTTAAAGCGGGTTTGGGAGGCTCTGCAGGATGCCCACTGAAATTGAGATTATGGAGGTAACAAGAAGAATTTCTGTGATTTGAGGGGAAGGATGTGATACACCTGTACCTGCTCGCTCTGCTCTCTGGAAGTGTTGTCTACTTCTGTTCATCCTGGCTTCTCAAGAGAAAAATCAGACCTCCTCTGCTCTCCTCAACAATTTTGCATCCTCACTAACGGTCTGTTATTTATGAACATTACCGTTGTGTTGAACTCGGGACAAATATTACCCTCCCCGTGCCCATGATGGACCAGGAGCCTAGATTAAAATTTTGTAGCAGCGGTAAGGAAGGGCCTAGCGAGTGGTCGGGTGCTCAGCTAGGTCACAAAATCAATATTGTTTGAAAATCTGCAGACTGAAATCCATGGGCTCAGCTCTGACCAGTGCTGTCTCCGTGGTTCTGAGGAGCATGAAGATACATCTGAGAATGGATTTTAAGTCTGTGGAGCTGTGTCCCCCCAGTGCTGAAGTACAAAGAAACCCGTGTCAGGGCTCCTGTTCGCAGAAACCTCTCTGGTTTCGAGCTCGGTCCTTACCCGAACGGCACCTTCATTTCACCTGGTGTGCTGCATTCCAGTGCCGTGATCCGCTCCCAAATGCCGCACACTTAGCAAAATTGAATTCCAGTGCAGAACAGTGCTGCTTACAGAAAAGGGACAGACACAATTCTCGTTTTCCTTCTTGTGCTCAGTGCATAGCACCAGAGCTTAGAAACAGCAACCAGCAGCATCTCTCTTTAGGAGCGTAATATTATTTATTCCCATTTCTCTCTGTACTCAGCTCTGACTTGCTTTCTTTGAAGTAACCATGAGGAAACGACCATCTAGTGGAGGTTTTAGGAGCAGGGCAGTACAGGGATTCGTGGATATAAAAGGGGAACTACAATATGGGATATGCAAAGGGCTGTATGCAGGAGGAGAGATGTGGAGATGTTTTGTAGTGATCTCAAAATCCTGGGATGGATATGGGTCTTAGGATAAGAACTGGGAAATTCTGTCATGGTAAGGAAATTTTGTTTCTGCAAGTGAAGAGATAGATGCTAGGCACTGTGTAAAAATATCTTGAGACAGAGAGGGACTGAAACCTGCGGGAGTGCAAGTTGCAGCCTGGGTTGAGCCGTGGTCGCAGGTGCAGAAGTGTCCAGGACTGCAGCATAAAGCTGCAGGTGCTGTAACACCAGTCTGCACCTCGTAATTAGAAGCCATCAACAGCTCAGCAGACAGTTTATTTAATTCGAGAACTTCTTTCTAGCCCACACAGCCCACTGTGAAACAGTTAAAACAGTAAGTTTGCAGCACGTACAAGGAGGGGAGCCCGGCGATGCGTGTCTGCAGCAGCAGCGCCCCGTGATCCGGCAGCACCGGTACGTCCTGTCCCGGCTGCGCACCCGGCGAGCACCGTCCTGCTCCCCTCGTGGCGCGGTGCGTGGCCGCAGATGCAGACACCACCGCGGTCTGATCAGATGCACCGAAAACATTGCAGGGATGACTTCACAGAGGATGTCGTTACTGCAGTCAGAGCAAAACGAGCAGTCCAGGACTGGAGGATTGTGTCTGAGGGAGACAGATTTGTAGCTGTGCAGGAGAAAAGAGCGAAGGCAGAAGTGCCGCGTTTATATAACTGGCACAGCGATGTGGTGCGCTCCGCGTGTGTACTCCGGGAGAATGCTAAGATACTGCCGGGATACAGGATGCAGTGATATTTTATTAATTAGCCTCGTGCTATATTGGTGCAGTGATGCCGTGATATAAAAAACCACAGTAATACTCTTCTTAGGACATCGGGCTGTTTTGTAACTGAGCATTACACGAATTACTGAACGCAGGGGAGCGTGACGATGCCTTAGTGGGAGCCAGGGCGTCATCCTGGGGTAATGACCCATCCGCACAGCAGGTCGGTGAGGCGGCTGCAGGAAAGCACGCTGTCGGTCGGGGGGGTTCTGCAGTGCTGCACAGCCCCGAGCTGGAGAACGCGGCCTGGGCAGCGCAGCGGTGTGGGAACACAGTCCCGTGGCAGAGCAGGGATGTGACACCGGTGCCATGCGGCGGCAGTTTGGCAGCACACGGGTGTGCTAACAGTGGAGCGCCGTAGCTTGACAGAAGAGTTGAGCGGTCTGACGGTGCGGTAATACCATATTCCAGGTGGGAGCTATTCCGTGCAGCAGTGATTACTTCGGGCGTGATATTAGCAACGGGTTGTGCCGGCGTGACAGCACCACCCCGCTGCACAGAAGGCAGCGAGCGAGGCGTTATCACCGTGCTGCAGTTTCGGTCGCACGACCGGGACTTGGCACGAAGGCAGTGCCACCAAGAGACACGGTGACTGCGGGAGCACGGCCGGTTGTGCCGCGCGTGGGGCAGCGGGCAGCCGTGTTTGCAGGAGGCACTGCAGTGGCGGCAGCTCCATCCAGCAGCGAGAGCTGGGCACTGACTCACCGTGGAGCTGGCAAGGATAACGTG
The DNA here is from genome assembly GCF_013377495.2 of Cygnus atratus. Lineage (NCBI taxonomy): Eukaryota > Metazoa > Chordata > Aves > Anseriformes > Anatidae > Cygnus > Cygnus atratus. Next base: position 4,360,137 of record NC_066378.1, read on the forward strand.
TGGTCGTGCAGCAACATGGGAAAGTGGCGCAAAGAGGGAGCGTGGGGAGGGTGATGGTGTCGTTCTGGCCTGTAGCAGGGGAGTGCTGGAGTGGCCAAGAAGCAAAGGAGTGCGGTGTAGGAAAAAGGAGCGTGCTGTCACCCCTTGGAGCGTCCCGTAGGGTCGCTCCAGGACGCAGGGTAGCAGCAGTGCCGTCCCAAGCAGAAGCACGCCCGTAACAGCAGAGGAGCAGCGCTACCTCGGCCGCCGGGCTAGCAGTGCAGTGGCAGCAGGCGAGTTATTAATGTGACAACAGCAGCAAGAGCAGCTCAGAGGCTGGGACAGCAGTGCGGTGGCAGCGGGGACCGCGATGCAACAGTTGTGTGGCAGCAGGATTCCCGGGGCAGCGGTGACGTGGCAGCAGCACCTACAGCACAGCAGCTTGGCCCTGGGCTCGCAGCGCAGGTACTGCGGCACGCAGCCTGCTGGTTCTCTGCACTTCACTCCTGTGCCCCGGGGTCGGCCTGGCTGGCACCTTGAAGAGAGCTTTTTGTGGCCTTTGCTATGCAATATTAATTTGCAAGCGATCCTGCCATGTGAGACCTGACCGTTTTCAGAGCCGTTTAGCTTTCACACCCTGCCCGCCTGTTAAATTTTTCAGTGAAGTGATTCCCCAACAGTTTTCTGTCAATTGCCTCTGGTAGCATGGGGATCAGGGGGGTCAAATAATGCCACAGGGAATCATTAAATATTTACGGGCTTCTGCTGTTAGCACTGTGGCCAAAGGGGCTTTTGTATTTCTATTTGTACAGGCAGTTAAAAGGCACTCCTATCTGCACCATCTCCCAGTGCCATTTTAATGTCGGTATCCGAATTACCATTAAAATAGGGAAGGAATCTTTCTGCATCTCCCATTTTCCTTTTCTGGTACTGCTTGATCTTCCTTTACTCATAAGTTTTAGTTAATATTAACAGGTTTTAATGGACCTTGGAGCAAACCAGAATGTCAGAAGTGGCCCTGTTTTGGGGCAGGACATGTCCCCAGGCTGCCTGTGTGGGAAGCAGGTGCAAAATGCATCCTTTTGGGTAAGGAGAATGTGCCTTGCCCAGCCTCTCGGCCTGGCTGGTCTCCTCACCCGCAGGACGACCTTGTTCCCTCGAGTGCCTTCGACTCCAGCTGACTCTAATGGGATTTTGCCTAAGAGCAGATGCTGCTCCGCACGTGGAGCTCTGCCAGCAGAGAGCCTGGCAGCCCTGCACAGCCGAGGGGGGCACCGCTAATGGCCCCGTGATGGAAGCTCTCGGCTGCCCCCGTGTACCAGCGAGGGAGGCTGCTGTGCGCTGGGCCGGTGGTGGAAACTGTCGGATGCAGCGCTGTGGGGTGGTGGAGGTGAAGGTGAAATGTGCTTGCAGTTCTCGTGTGCTGCGCTGCCCCGTGCTGTAAGGCAGAGGCAGCGCTGATGAGTCAGGGTCATGGTGAACCAGGGGCAGTTTCTCAGCTATTCTTTTACAGTGTTAAATCGACGGAGTAACTTGGGGCAACCAGATTTTTCCTATGGCTCAAAATGACCGGCGTTGCAGGGACGCTGACCCTGCTGCGTAGCCTTAGCTTACTGCTTCTGAAGGCACACAGGTTAGAAGAGACAAAATCCAAAGAACCTCTGCATTCCCTCTTCCTACTTTGCTTCCTCTTTTTCGGACACCTCTGAGAGCCTGCTCTGACCCCCAGAAGCATCCTCAAGGTGCCCATCAAGGGAAGACAGGCGTGGGCTGCTGCTGGGCCCTGCAGGGGTGCTCGGGACACTCAGTCCCAGGGCAGCAGTGCTTCAGCTTCGCTCACAAATCCTCCTCTGCTGCGTGGCCCTGCACGGGACTGGCCTGCTCCGCTGGCTGCAGCAGGGCAGGGAGGAACCAGCCCGAGGGCCTGGCTCCTGCCCCTAAAAGCTCCTTGCCCGGCCCAGCAGGGACCTGGCGCGCCCCTGGGGCCCTGGGTTTGTCAGTGCCCAGGGAGCCTGCAGGTGTACCGGTGCCAGGAGCGCGGTCCGAGGGGGGAACCACACGTCGTGCTGATGGCCGGGCACCTACTCGCAGCGGTCCGGGTACCTGCATGCATCTCGTACGGCCTCCGCGCTTCCTGCCCTGCGTGTGTTGGCACAGCCCACGTCCATGCATGCAGCCTGACATAAAGAGCCTTCACGTAACCGCCGTGTCTGCAGACCTACAGCCTGTTTTGTGTGTCCTCTGCTAGATCTTCGGTGTGGCTATGCAAGCACCTCTGTGCATACACGCATTCCTGTGCTTAAATACTCGGTGTACAGGGACATCCCTGCCTGCTGAGACCGCCATATGAGGTGCAGCTCATGTGTTTTCTGTACGTAACGGGCATGGATACAGAGGAACAGTGTTCCACTTGAGCACATCCACCCAGCTTCCCCGTTGCTCAGCTTGGAGAAAAAAAAAAATCACATTTATTGCTTCTAAAAAGCTTGAGGGATGGGAGCCAGACATACAGAATCACTGAGGGGCAGTGAATAAGCTTGCTGCCTGCAATGGGTCTGCCAGCAAACACTAATCTTTGTCAGTGATTTACTTTTAAACAAATCTGTTTTAAAAGGATATGGAAAGACATCAAAATAAAACCAAGTTAAAGGAACATTCATTAAATATTCAGTTCATGAAATATACAGCAACATGAGCTAATGCACTGAAACGCACAGCCCTTCCGGTTGGGTTCAGCTTATCTTGTGAGAGAATAAAATCTTTCAATAATGAATTAACCATCGTTTAAATTAGCCCTCTGTGTGTTCCACCAACCTATGCTGCCCTGATTTTTGTTTGATGCAATGTTGGCTTTGAACAAAGTGTCAGGGAGGAGTTTAGCTGTAGATGTAGTGGATGGGCTGCAGGTTTGGCAGCTGAATTCGTTGTGGTTCTTTCTAGCATCGCAGCTTCAGGAGATGGCTTTCCCTGATGAGTCCATGAGTGGTATTGATTTCCAATAACAAGCAGCTATGTGGTGTGCAGCCAGTAAAAGGCGCTTAGCTAACTTTGGGCTCCCTTTCAATAATCCTCTGACATTCCTGTGACCTTAGAGAGCAGCAGCAGTGCCCATGAGCTTGAGCAATCCTTCAGTTTCAGTCAAATGCCCCTCTTCGACATAAAGACAAACAGCTGTCGTAGCTTGTGCGGTCACATTGAGTTTTTCAGGAGCCTTCTGCACTGGCATAAGACCACAAGCTCAATACAATGTATAAATGAAGTCATTAGCAATATTCTAATCTCTCTTCTATCCATTCCTCCTTTAGAGTGCTTCGCGCCTTGCAGCCATCTTTGGAAATAATACATAGCATTGCTTCATCCCACTCAGATGAAATACACTCTCCGCTCTTGGAAGGAAGCAAGCAACCATGTACCTTTGTGAGGCATCGTGTCACAACAGCTGAGGGCAGGAAGCAGAAAATGGTCAACAACCCCTCTGTATTCTGCTGAAATAACAAAAAAAAAGTAATTTAGGTAGTTTGTGACAATTCTGAAGGTGCTGTCAGGTCCCTCCTCAGAACAGAAAGGAGACAGACCTCAGTTTTATGGTGGTCTATCTCATGTATTGTTGCAGGACTGGATTTTGGAGTACTTGGTTGGTGTGGATTCCTAGGGCTCTGCTCATCCACTAGTCAGCCACACCTGCTGCAGCACCGCAGCGTGCCAGCCGGATGCTGAGCCCCTGCTCCTTTTTCCTTTGAAAGAGGTGAGAGTCCCAGGGCAGCACCAGCTGCTTTTGCAGGATTCCCAGACAGAGTGATTCACAGTTCTCGTACTTCTGAACAAAGGGAAGGGACCCTCTGAGGCTTGTTTTAAACCCTCTTCATACTGCATATACCTGGCAAACTGTTCTAGCAACTTGTGGGCTGTCAAGCTTCTACTTGTCTTTTGTAGCCCATTGATGGTCTTTAAAAGCAGAACACACCCACAGCACGTAGTGCTCTGGCCAGCGCATCTTCTGTTGGGTTAGTGCAAAATGCGAGCACCAGATCTGCGTGGAAGGTGTCAGGAGGTGGCACGTCCCCATCTCTTTTCATCTAGCGCGGAATAAAGCTAGCTAATTACAGACAAAGCTGTGCGAAACGGAAGTTGGCTCTTCAGGGTTTGTTACCTTGAGAGGGACGGAAAGCATCCTTGGTTTTTTAATAACCTTTCTGTTGTTTGTGATTGAATATGATCCAATTGCTCTAATGGAGGAGAATATTATGCACAGCATGAGTCAGCAACACTTTCTTTCTGGCACAGCTGACAGCAAAGAAAGTTCCCAAACTCTCTGCAGAAATATTCCTCCTCCCAGCTGAGGGGATGGGCTGCATCTGCCAATGCTTGCTGGTGCCTCTGCTTGAGACGGACCTGTCCTTGCCTGATGGGAATGTGGAACCATCCCAGGTTCATTCGAGGTTAGACGACACGACTCAGGATGCAGTAAAAGCACTCGGGAGCCTGACGCAGACGAAGGGGAAGCCAGTCGCAGAGGTTTGGAGTGCCAGTGCGTGTTCCAGTGGCTGGGAGCTTTGAAGCAAGGCCCTTGACAGCACTGGCAAAGGAAGGATGTTAATAAATCCAAATGCTAAGGCTCATCTGAGGTCATCCAGTAAACAAGACTGGGCTGTTTTTTGTAAAATACAGATCTATGGCCGTCAGCTAAAGGGTGGTTGGGAGCAGATTTGAAAGCTAATAATCAGTATGTGCACTCTCTGCTCTGGCATAGAAAAAATAGATGAAAAATTCTTAGCCTGCTAGGAGAAATTAAATAAGGTGGCATATTTTAAGATACTAAATCTTCCAAGCATGCAATGAGTTCTTAGATAAAACTGTGGATTTCAATGAAAAGATGCTAGGAATGCTGTACTATGTACTCTCCTCAGAGATTACCCCCACCCCCAGGTACTGAGGGTGCCCTTTGCAGCATCGTGTTACAAGCAACGACCTGATCTGACGTTCCAGCAACTGAAAGTCCATGTACTGAAACGGGCCTGGCATCCGAGCAGTCTTCCTGTACAACTCTGTACTTCCACTGGAAATTTTTGCCAAGCAAGGCTGCGGTCTGATAAGCAGTCCCACATTTTGGGTTGACTTTTGTTCTTTCTGTTGGAGCGGTTGGATATTTGCTGTCGCTGGATAAAGTCTCTTGCAGCTACCAAGTGATTAGCCGTGGTGGGATCCAACGCTTCCCTATGGAATAATTATTTGTACCAATGGTGCCAGCCTGAAGTAAAGCACTGCTGCTTTTTAAAGAATCCAAGCGTATTAAACCACCTAAATCACTCCCTGGCAATGCCAAGTCATCCAGCCTCCTCCCTGCTCCTTACCCAGGTCAGTCAATGTGCCAAACCCCTTGCCTGGGAGCTGAGAGCTCACTCTGTGCCAAACTGCATCCGCGAAGGTCTCTGCTCTCCACTGTGGGTTTCAGGGAAAAGGAGGGGATGCAGGCACAAAGGCAAAGACTCGCATTTCGCACAGTTCCTCCTGATTTTTAGAAAGTTTACAACAGAGCCCCAGGCCTTAAAAGAACAGTGTGATTGCCACAAAGAACAGTGTGGGAAAGCCAGTATACATGCATGTGCAGCCCTCCCACACGCACCCTGACTACCCCAGATATAGGCATGCCCACAGATCAGCACCTACACACAAATGCTTTTGACACACTTATTCTCAGCATCCTGTTCTCTTACAGCAGCCTCATTTGGAGGAAGGGAGAAAATATGTTCCTTCTAACCTAATCTTCTGATGACCTCTCCACCAACCCCACTCCCCTGCATCTCTCTAAGCTGCCCTTGGTGGCGATGAACAAGATCCCAATGTCGAAGTGATTTTCCTCCTCGAAGGTCAGCAGGGTCTGTCTGCTAGATAGTGATGTGCTGCCCAGTTGCTCTTAAGGGATTCAGGGTAAATGAGGGGATAAAGAAACTGTTTACGACCACATCTCTCAGGCCCGCTGCGGCTCTGCCAGCGCTCCTGCAGAGTCCAAGGACTGACTGTGCTGCAAACCTGGTGCGAGTGGGCTCCTACCCATTGCCTCTTCCCTTCCCTTCCCGGATTGTGAACTCCCTTCCGAACCTGGCAGCCGATTTCAGCGCTCTCCCTGCGCGTTTTCTGTAACTGCTGCGACTGCAGGGAAGAGAAGTAGGAGAGCAGGGAAATGCGGCAGTCTGCCGCGCTAGCTGGCTCCTGATGCCCTGCTGCAAGCTACTATTTAGGGGTGACCACCTCAACTTTTGCTGAGGGGCACCGAGAGCTCTGCAAGACATGCTCATTGCCTCTTTTACAGCCCCCCCGGCAGTTTGGGGGCTGCGATGGATTTTCGAGATGGGCACTTCTCAGTTGCGGGGCGTTCCTGGCCTCCGCGCTGCCTGCCAAGGGGAGATTTATTCTCGGCAGGGAGGTGATGCTCTCTCTCCTCTCTGCTCCGGAATTGGAGTCATTTGTCTCGGGAGGGAGCCCAGGCGCCTCGCTCGCTGTATGGCAGCTTCTGCTCAAGGGAGACAAGCACTTCGTCAATAAACAAGGAGCCTGGGGAATGGCTCCAGCTGACAGAGGACGTTATTAACGACCAGCACTTCGGCCAAGGGTAGATCAGCCTCCCATGAGCTGCTTTAAGAAGGGAAAGAGAAATAGAGCCAAAGATGGCAGCCTCGAGAGGAGCTGGGAGTTTTGGCATCCTCCTGCGGTCTCCTGCTGCAGGGGCCCCGGGCTGTGCCAGCCCCCAAGGGGTGACTCTGTATTTCCCCTCCGTCAAACCATGGCAAGAGGTGGTAGGGCCCCCTTAGGAAAGGTTTTGCTTCCCAGCCCACCATGGCTGTGCTCCGATACGGAGGCCTTCCAGACCAGAGCTTCCCCATCCGCTCTGTCCCTCAGTCTGTTTGCTCTGGGTACAACAGGCATCTTCCAGTGTCTGCTACTGCAGCTTCTTACTTCGGAGGAACTGTGGGCCTTCGTGCAGCTCCTCCCAGGCCATGCGGTGAAGAAGGAATGGAGGAGATCTGAGAGGAGGGGAGGCTGTTCCACTGCTTTCACCCTTGGAAAGTGGCTACTATGAGGAAGAGCAAGAAACACTAGCCCACATCGCCGTGTGATCCTGGCTGTGTCTGGAACTGGAGAAGCTGTTGGCTCTTGTCATGGTTGGACTCCTAAACTAATCTCCTCAGGTGGAAGAAGGCTCTAGGCTCTAAAGCAACTGTTGATTCACCTTACAGTCATACTTAGTTTGCCACAGCACCATCTGGGTGGAAGCAGAGAAAGCCCTGCTCTGTTGTGATGTTGACAGTTCATCCTTCCCTGTCTTACAGCTGCCAGGACAGGGAGTCTTTGGCTCCTGCATGAAGAAATCCTGTGGTTCGAGTGCTCAGCCCATGGGCTGGTCTTTGCAGAACCATCTGTTTAGGACCATGCTTGCAAAAAAAAGTTGTGAAGTCTTTGAGCTGAACATCAGAGTGTCCAGGCAGCCTGCTGCATGGACAGGTGTAGGATCGGTGTCAGCCTGGCCTTCGCAGCTCTTGAAGGAGGTAGCTCTTCGTGCCATGGCTTCTTACCTTCTTGAGCTGCTGCCATGGTGGTGGCTTCATGGCTGGGGATGCATTCACTGCCCTGTTCAGGTCCTGTTGCCTGGGCTGATGGTGAGTTTTTTGTGCAATTTAAATCTCCTTTCAGACTGAATGCTCTTATGTGCAGCCAGAGAACAGAGGAAGAAGTACTGGGGTCTCATTCCCTTTCTTTCAGAAATGATTCAACAGGCCTGAAGCTCAGAATTCAGAGCTGGGTCTGGGTTTAGGAGCCCCTTATTTATCCCAGGACTCAGGTGTTTGGGTCTGATGCCCAAATTCTTGGTTTCACATTACCCAGCCTGGGGCTGTTTGGATTTAGGATTCGGGTGCGAGCCTGTCTTTGGCAGACTTGTACAGGAAAACCTCCGCTTGGTTTCTACTTGCAGAATGTTGGAAAAAAACTTTAAGACTGGCTCAAGGTCTCTCCCTTGTGGTTAAAAATTTCTATCCTGGGGTTGAGAGCATTGTAGGGACCCTGCACTGCTGCCCCCGGGCTTGCTTCCACCGTGGCAGGAAAAGAATGAGGGACTTGCAGGTCTGCTAGTCTTTATAAGCTGAAACAGGTCCCACCCAGCTAAATGGTCCCTTTCTGCTCCAAAACGAGCTCTGGACTCTGCCCCAAGCCCCTAAGTGGATTGCCTTCTGGCCAGCCTTGCTCTCTGGTGATTGAAAAAGCTGAGAGGAGGTAGGAGGGGGGTGGGCAAGGTTGCAGTGTTCAGAGGATGTATGGACCCAAACTAGCTGGATTCACTGAACTCATCACTAAAATCACTTCTTGCGGTGCCTCTCTGTTTTAATTCTCCCTGAATCAGCTCTCTCCCATGAGTGAAACAATCTTGCCTGCAGATTGAGGGGGGTGGGAGGGATTTGAACATTAATCTGATGTAGATTATACATCCGCCTCCCTCTCTCTCCCCTTCTCACTCCCTCTCTCTCCCTCTTTCTGTCTGTTTCTCTCCCCTCCCTCTCCTTCCTGCTTCATCTCTTCAAGAAAGTGAACATAAAGTAAAAACACGGAGAGAGAGAGGCAGAGAGAGAAAAAGCTCCCCGAAGAGGGAAGCCCCAGCAGCCAGTAGCTGTTTGGATTTGCCTGGCGCTGCCTTTCTTGCTTTGCTCCCAAGGAATACCTTTAATGGGATCATTTGCTTCAGTTCCTTTATAACCAAGTTCACCGGAAAGGCAGACTCAACATATTATGGGCAACTGTGTGAAGTCTCCACTGAGAAACCTCTCAAAAAAGGTATGTTCCCTAAATCAAAGTGAATTGTGCTTTTCCAGCCCTGCTTCTTGGGACGGGTGATGTCGTGGGCAGACAGGAAAGGGAGGTGGGATTGCCGCAGAGGTGTGTGCGAGGGGCTCCGCTCTCTTTTCAAGTCTTTTTTGTAAGAGCTGCTCGTGCAAGGGCAGCCACTAGAGCCCGGGATGCTGAATGCCACCACATGTGTGTAAATAAACGTGCGTATACATGAGCAGGCGTGTGTCCTGCTCCGTGTGTGCATGCCCACTGTATCCATGCAGGCTTGTGCTCGTTGATGTGCACGATACGCTGGCACACGTCGTCTGTGCAGGCAGCTTAAGGTATGTGTATACACGTGAGCTTGTGTACGTGTGTGCATGTGCTTCAGTCGAGGGTGTCTGCACGAGTCCTGTCGCGTGTGTTATTTCTACAGGGACATATTCATGTGCACGTGAGTGGCTGTGTGTTTGTGTGTGTTCCTGCCGGGGTGTAAGAACACGCACACTTCAGGAGCATATCTGTGGTATGTGCGTGTCCGCAGCTGTTTGTGTCTCTACACGTCCATCCAGAGGGGTGTGAGCAGGCGTGCGGTGCTTGCTGTGTGTGTACGTGGGGAGCTGTGTGTGTCACACACTTCTCCCTGCTTGCACGCGCACGGTACATGTGCTGGGGTGCGTCTTCACAGCAGTCTGCATGTGGTTTTGTGTACGTCTATCCTTCCGTACGCACACATCTGCTTTGGGTGTATGCATTTGGGCACAGCAGCATGTTTTCCTGTGACATGTTTGGCCGTGCCCCTGTGAGGGGACACGCTGGGCCTAACCTCTGTGTGCATCCATCGCGTGCCCGGCAGCACAGCCCATGTGCACAGGGGCCTGGGCACGGCCCTGCTCCGTGTGCAAGCTGCCCTGCGCGTCTGTTAGGCTGCAATCCCCGGACTGCTCGCTGCTGAGGCTTTTAGAACAACCCCAGGACTGATTAGATTCAGGAGCCGTTCTGCTGTTAGGGACGAGCAGGAACGATTTGCCCCAGTAATGTTTCCTGTCTGGCTGAGGGAGGTGTTGCAGCACCGTGTACCTGTCAGCCACACGGATCTCACTTGGCGTTGCTGAAAATCTAATAACTCAGCAAAAAGCTGTTCAATTCTCTCCTCATGAATGAAAAAGTTTCGCTAAGCATCCCAAGCATAGCAATGAAGAGCTAGCTCTGGGGAGACCTCGCTGGCGGTAAAAGTGCTGCCATGGGGCTGTTCCACCAGGAGGCCTTGCCGTCAGGGAAAGCTGCTATGGAGAGGGTCTCTTGGCAGGGAGTTTCTTCTGGCCTCAGATTTGCCTCTCCCGTGTAAAACCAGTTTCCTTGTTATCTTGGCTGCTGTAAACAAGGCCAGTAATGGCTCGGTGCTGCTGCAGGAGTGCTGGGATAGATGAGGAGGGAATTCATCATCGAGCAGTTTGACGGTGCCGAGACCAGCCCTGTGTCAGGGTGACCCCCAGGAAGAGGCAGGAATAGCTGAGGTTTACCCAAATATCACACGTGAAAAAAGCAATTTGGCTATTCCTAGGTCGCCTCCAACTTGCAATAAAAGGAGTTGGCTGCAGCTGTGCTCAACACGATCAAGGAGATTGCAATTAAAGCCTGAAATGTGGCCAGGCTTCTTGAATCGCAATGGACTGAAGAAGTTATAAACTCTGTGTGATCAGTCTTTTTTAGGTAATTTATGCTTTCATTCCTAAAAACTACTTCAGAAGATGCACTTTGTGCCTCGTTAGAAGGCCTGGGATGGCAGGACTAAAGAGAGGAAGTTGCAGAGCTGGATTAGAGGATTTCTCTGACTTCACTCTAGCCTCGGGCACCACTCCTGGGGGCTGTGCTGACCTCTGGATTACAACATGCGTGGTTACGGGGATACTTCGCAGGTCAGCCTTACACCGCACAGCTTCACTTGGCTGCTTTGTGACCCTGGTCTTTTCTCCCAGATGTTACCTGGGGCAAGCTCAGAAGAAACTCAGTGAGGAAGACAAGGAGTTGGGCCCTGGGTGGTACTAAGTTACAGTGGGAGGAAGCCCTCATTCTCTGCCTGCTGCTCTTCCCTGTCCTCACCCCACCCCTGTCTCCCTAAAGCTCCTTTGAGCGTGAATGTCCTGGGACTGAGGAGCTGCCCGCATCTGAGCGCTGCTGAGCCAGAACCGGCAGGCACAGCTTTCCTCCCGCTCTGATCTCCGCCATGTGGCCCTGCCACAGCGAGTGGAAGCAGAGTTAAGATGATTAGGGGAATGCCTTAGGAATGTGAAGGCCTTTTGCACATGATACCCATTGCCCAGGAGGCTTGATGGACGGACGTTACCTGCTTATGTTTTTCTTGAGTTTTGCCGAGGTGGTGAGGAGGGACTGTAGGCGATGTGTGGGTGAAAGCTGAACCTGGGTGATTGGATGTGATCCCTCGAATACGTGATTTCAACCAGGAGGTTGGGAACCACTTCCAGGCACTGGCCGGCCTGGTTCCTTGCCCATCCAGGTGACAATGTTCAGGCCTTTTTTCCCCAGTGCTGGCTGCTGGCAGCTTCGCTTTCCCCCGGTGACCCTGGCAGCCTGGGTGCCTGTCCCTCAAAGAGGCCCTCCAAGATCTGGCCTGACCCAGCCAGGCATGGTAGTGCTCCTTTGCTCATGGAAGAGACAGAGAAAGCCTGAGCTCCCCTGTCCTTTCCTTGTGTTTCTGCGTTGTGCATGCTGCTGTTTCCCCTGTAACAGGCACCTGATGTTGCTCTGCCCTGTACCCGTATCACAGCTCCCTTCCCGGCTCTGTCTGGATAAAGGAGGAATGTGGTGGAGGAAATTTTTGAGGGTGCTTGCAGGAGAAACCTGTGAGGCTGCTGGGCAGAGGGAGCATCACCTGCTGTAAATCCTGCCTGGAGCTGCAGGGCAGGGAGACCCTGTCGGGCTCTCACCAAGGCAGCCACCCTCTGTGTCTCTGGGCAACCGTTTCATCAAGCTGGCAATCTTTATCCACACAGGAAAATAACGGGATGACCGTGCTTTGGTGCTGCTGTGTGGCTAGGTAAGAAATTGCCTGGAAGGGTCAGCAGACAAGGATTAGGTGGAGGCTATGGGACCTTTAAGCTTTCATGTGTCTTCACTGGAATTAAATGCAGAACTGATGTGGGCTATTTTAAGTGAGTCACATTATTTGGTATATTAAACTCAAAAATGTGCCAAGAAAAAAAAGCTGGTAATTTTTGCAAATACTTTGCACTGATGTCATGAAGCTATGCAGTTCAACACAGATGCCCTGACATTTAGCTGAGCTAGTAATATGCCATTTGTGGACGGATGCTCATCTCTCAGGTTTTTAAGGACAAGTGTCCGATGTGTCACACTTAATCAGAGACAGATTTCCTCCTCATCTACGACTGCGACAAAAGTGCTTTTCTGCTTCATCATTTTCTTTCTTCGTGGCTTGCTTTTTGAGTTATTTTTGTTTTGGCGCTTGATATTTACATGACGTTATACACGAGCAGACTGGCGTAAGGCTGTATAAAATGCAAACTGTGTGCAAAATATAATAGCACATGGCAGACACAGCAAGGAGATGCGATAGGTTTGGACAAGTGTGCCTGGGGTGTGCCTGCGTATCTGGTGTTTTAGCCTGAAAAAGCAGCTCAGGCTTTAAGGAGAGAGTTAATAAAGGAGACAATGACAATTGACAGAGCTTCTCTGATCACCCCTGGGAACACCGGCTGTAAAAGTAGGATCGTTCCTGAAGAGGAATCTGATGTATGATTAATGTTTATTCTATAAAACCAAGGGTCCTGTGGGTTGTGCTGGCTTTTTATAGCTGCATGGGAATATCAGGATAAGACTTTTCTTGCAGAGCCAGGGAAATGCATTTCTATAAAAGGAAAGCAGTGCCTCCTTATAAAATCCAGTGCTGGATTGTGTTCTGGAGCCCCAGCTTAGCAAGCCGTGTGCACTCACAGAAATGTGCAAAGGCAAACAGACCGAACCGTGCTCGTGCCTGACCTCCGCCCCGAACCGTAAGCGATTAGGAGAGGGCAGTGCGCTGAGTGCCCGAGACCCCGAGGATGTAACTAATTACAGCGGAGCACAATGTGAGCCCGCAGCTGGCAGAGCCACCCGATGCTGCCAGCGGCCTTGTGATAACGTTACCAAGTGCACAACGCTGTGCTGCTGCCATGTAGCGTGGAGCCCAACGCGGTGCCTCTGCGCAGGCTCGGCCTCGCCTCCTGGGGAGGCCCCGGCCCGTCAGCAGCTTGGCCCCGGGCACGTGCAGTGCCGTGGGTGCGCTCGCTCCTGGCGGCTCGCTCGAGGAATCCTTAAGTCCAGGGCTGGTAGCAGGAGCCCTTTGGGCTGTTTCTGGGTAGATGTGAGCAGCTCATTGAGGGTTTGATGTCGGTTCAAAGCGAAATTCTCCGGGCTGGCCGTACTTCTATTGGCTTTTGAAAGTGAACTCCCGGACTTACTGCTTCCACACAAACCGTAATAGGTCAGTGGGGGGGACGCGGCGTGAACCAGATGAAGGAAATTTAGCAATAATGGCTCTGCGAGGCGGTTCAGTAAAACTTCAGAGGCAAGGCTGGGCGAGACGGGGAGGTAACATCCTCTGTTGTGTTGTTTGCTTGCTGCTGGTTGGCTGGGAAGATCCGCCATGAGGAGAAGACGTGCTATAAGGCTGTCCAGACGAGCGAAGAGGGGCCGTCGGCCTGCGAGTACCAGGGTCCGCTCATGGTGCTGGCCCAGAACTGCGCCGTCATGCACAACCTGCTGGGGCCAGCATGCATCTTCCTGAGGAAGGGCTTCGCAGAAAACAGGCAGCCTGTACGTAAGTTACACCCAGCCGGGCGAGACACGCACAAAGCCGTGTGGACGCGAGCCGGGGACGCGGAGCTGCCCATGTGGTCCCTGTGCGTGGAGCTCCGTAACCCCCAGCCCTGGGTCCTTGAGCATCCCGGCTCCAGCTAACACAGTCACAGGCAAATGTCAAAGCTGAAGGATGTGCAGAGATGTCCCTGTGCCTAAACACCAAGAAAGGATGATTTTTTAAAAAATAAATGCAGCTATGGAAGATAGATCCAAGCCTACACTTGAGTAGATGTAGTCACATGGATTCAGGAGAAGGACTTAAGACCCTAGGACTTATGTAATCAAATGGACTCTGGAGGAGTCCTGTGTTCAAAGCTGTTGGTCCAACAAGACATTCACATCTCATTCCCAGAGGCTCAAATCAGCATTTAAGGCCTAAGTAGCCACTTACATGCAAATCAGAGTATCCGTACTGGGAACAAGCTGTCCCACAGAGATGCCCGTATTTGTTACTGTTCCTGTCAGCTCCCAGTGAGCACGCTAATACAAGCAGAAATGAGCATGCATCTGCCTCCTCACAGAAGCCCAAATGCAGCCTCTTGTACGCTTTCATACACAGCCTGACACTGCAGCGATCCTAGCCAAATAAATCAAAGAACATCAGTCTGGCCTCGTATTTGCAAATAGTGCCAGGCTACCAAATGCTATTGCCCCTACACACACAGATAAATAGAGAAACACATCTGTCCACTCAGTCACACCCATTTGTAACTGTGCTCATATGCATCTGATGTAAATGTTTATATATAAGCAAAGAAAGTAGATATTTTCATGTAAATTCAATATCTTTATAAGCAGTAAAGCATATTTTCTGCACATATGCATTAGATTTCTACAGTAATATGAATTTAAAGACGTATGCAAAGAAACCATTAACACACGTTTTATGGATATGCGTAAGTGGATATGTGTTGTTATACATTAATCCAGTGCACTCCATATCCTTCTGGTAAAACAAAGCTCACCCCGTTTCCTGAGAGTCAGGGCTTTCTCGCCTCCATAAGAAATGTCTCATATCCCTGTGCATTGACACGGTTATCTGCAGCTGCAGGAGACACCTAGAGCTTTATTTCTGAAACCTCATCTTCAGCCATTAACCGAAAAAAGAACTGTCAGTCATTATGGATCAAAGGGCCTCTGTTCTTAACCTTCAGCCGCTAAGTGATCACACGTGCCTTGAGCCAGTTCACTAAACCACAGGGCATGGTATTCTCACAGCAGTGCACCTACCAGTGCTGGTGTGGGTGAGCTCCCCACCATAGGACATTGGTCCAGCTTCCAGCGGAAAGCTCACGCTGACAGGTATCCATCCTGTTCAGGCCCTGGGAACTCACAGTACCCCAAGGAGTTTCCAAAATGAGATGATGTCTCTACTCTGGTGCAGAATAAGTGTACCTGATAAACAGCTTTACTTCTACTGACTCTAGACCAGCAAGACTTACTGTGCATAGAGCAGAAATAAATGAGAGTAAGGCCATTATGTATCGTGACTCTCTGAGGGTCACCTCTGCTCATATCTAGGTTCTAAACTGTGAACAGTTTTGTTCCTCTTTCCATATGTTCTCCAAGAGCTGTAGAGTGATTCAGCCCATTTCTTCCCGAGCGCTTTTCCTCCTTAATCATTTTAGGGGATCTTTTTTTTTTCAAATTTAAACCAGAAAACCTCTTCGTGACGTTAGTTACCGCTTGAGTCACATTTTTGGAGGGACAGAAAACCTCCCCCTCCTTCTGCGTTCGCAGTCTGTGGCTCTGTGACGATCGGAGCCGCATGTGCAAAGATATGCGCAGAGCCCTGCAAGCGCCAATGCCTTGGTGTGCGACATTCGAGCCGGTGCTGAAGCCCCCGTTCCCGACACGTGTTGGTCGTGTCGGTCGCAACGTGGCCTTCGGTGAGCGGGGAGGAGGACTGTCTTGTGACGACTGCGCTGGAGGAAGGCCTGGGTCCTGCCCCGGGCGCTCTCACCAGACAGCAGCTGCCGCGGTGAGTCCGGCACCTCCGCACCGCGGCAGCCTCACCCTGCATCTGCCGCTGCGCCGGCTGCCGGCCCGTGGCGGTGACCCCGGGATTAATGCTCCTGAGTCCTTGGGGATGAGGTGCGCGAGGTGTCGGGACAATTTGTCATCTTCTGCAATAAGGCGGGAGGGCAGTAAGGCCTCCTGCGCCCGGCCCAAGGGGGGGAACTGTTTTATTTCTTGGCGCTGATGAAAGCAGAACAAATGGGATGACATGTTTGAAAATACCAGGTCTGTGAGGGATGAAGCCGCGGAGCCAGCGCGCTCCGACAGCTCCATCCAGCACAGAGATGCCTCTGGGAAGGTTATGAGTGGCAAGCTGGTCACTTCTCTGGCACAGCCCACTCCTGCACAGACGTAAAGCAGCGTGTGTCCTAGTTTGCTGTGCGCTCTGAGCAGCCGCCATTAGTTTCCAGAGGAGCCCGTGGTTAAATAGCAAAGGATCATCCTTCTCAAACCCGTCAAGGACACTGGCTCCAGGGACGTGTGGGGAGGCAGCAGGACACCTGGAAGGCAAGGAGAAACTCCCCACGGTTGAGAGGAAAAGCCGAGAGTCAGCCGACAAAAGAGATGGCGTTTCTGTGTTTCCAAATTCTCAGATGTTTTGGATTTGCCTGGGAGCCATGAGAGGAATTAGAAAGGGCATTTAAACCAGAAAGCAGTGCATTTCCATGCTCATCTCTTCTTCGTGGTGCAGTGGTGGAATTTTCCTATGCTCTTTTATATCCTCCCCCTCCTTCCAAGAAATTGAAATTGGATGTTTGAAGTCGCAGTGTTTCCTGAACATGGTGAATCCTCGTCCTGTTTTGTTTGTAGATGACCTTGATGATGTATATGTTGTGTGTCTGCCTTCATGCCTGGTTTCAAAATGCTTGTATGGGGAGTTGAGGCTGGGGGCAAGGGGGAAGTGCCTCCCTTCTTGGGAGGACTCTAGGAGATGGCACTGGGACATTGGCTGTAAGAGAGCTCCTGGCTGACCCTGTCCTGCCAGCAGGACAGGAATCAAGCAGGGACCCAGGCAGATGATGTTACAGACCTTCTGGCTACAGGGGCAGCTTCCAGCTGGTTTGATCTGGCCGTTCCAGCAGGAGCTCCGGTAGGATGCACAGTCACAGCTCTAGAGCAGCTGCTGCAGCGCCGGTCTCTGCTCCAGGACTCGGTGCTGGGGAACGACGCAGGAGCCCTGTGAGGTGCTCAGGGCACCACCAGGTGGGGAGGCCACACGCAGGGCCTGCGCTGGCCCAGGTTTCTTCTGTTCTGGGGGAGCGTCTGTCATCCCCCCATCCAGCAGACAAGGAGAGGGGCTTCCACAGGGAAGTGTGCAGGCTGAAACCCGCCCTGGTGGGGAGGAATGCTGGGGAAGCCTTGCTAGGTAGATGGTATTAAACATGTCATCACCTTCTTGTTTCTTCTCTCACTTTCTGGCTTGTCCCAGAACTGTTTGCACCAAAAAGTGCTGTTCTGAAACTGTCTGTGGCAAGCCAATGACTTTAACATAGTGTGTTCTCTTTTTGCAGGATAGAGAACTGCGTCCAGAAGAAATCGAAGGTAAAACTTGTCGCTCCTTCTGTGTCACCTTTCTCCCTGTCCAGGCTGGTCATTCCAGGTTGGCCCCCAAGGGGTGGTAAAATAATTTGTGGCAAATCAAGGGAGATGATTACTGGAATAATTCCTGGCAGCCCAAGCAAAAGAAATAATATGTAAAACTGCAAGAGTGCTGACTGTGGAGGAATTTGCATCTCATGCAGCTTCTTCAAGGTGGGAGGATAAGTGAGGTAACGGCATATTGGCTGTCAGAGAACTGCTGTACGCCCCAGCTCCCATGGAAAGTGTTGTGAAAGGGTGATATGAATGTATGGCTCTAGGAAAGCTGTTTTACCTGCTAATCCCTACAGTGAGGGCTATAGAATATTGTGTAGGGATAAAAGTTGGGAAAACTTACTGCTTCCAGTGTCTTTAAGGAGTGCAGTTTAGGAAAAATCAGTTTGTGGTACTTCAAAGCCTCTGCAGTCAAAGCACGCTTTCCTGTAAGGAATGGGTCAGCAGTGCTGCTGATAGAAGAGCTTGACACTGCTCCAGTCGTTGCTTCTTCACAGCGAGATCTGCTGGGAAAATATGCAGTATCTTAGAGACTGGCCTCTTAAAGTGCTGGCTCTGGGGAGGTTTCTTGGAAAAGGTGTTTCAAGCTGTCTCTGACAATATTGTTCTTTTTGGATCCATTCCCGCAGAATTAAGAGAAGCCTTTAAGGAGTTTGATAAAGACAAGGATGGGTTTATTAACTGCAGGGACCTGGGGAACTGCATGCGAACCATGGGCTACATGCCTACTGAGATGGAGCTAATAGAACTCTCCCAGCAGATCAACATGAACCGTGAGTAATATCCACCTTGCTGAACCTCTCTGTGGCTGCCGTGCCCCGCATTGCTACTTTGGGCTGTTTGTTTCCTGCTGTCTCTGTTACTTGGTGTTTTTTCCTTTCCCTCTCATTTTTGGTTGTCATTTTTGCTCCCTCTCATCCCTCTGTTCATTTGTAGCCCCTAGCAGCCGATGCCCTTTCTTCTTGCTTATCAGATGAATGGACTGTGTGGACTGTACTGTATGGGAGCAGCATGTGGAAGAGTTGTCCTCCGTGCTTATGCTGTCAGGTGTAAAGCTGCCCTCGATGTGGGCAGGTAGACATTGGTGTTCAGGTCGTGGATGTCATCGTGCTGAGGTTGGTGTCAGATGATGTCAGACTGAAGGCGACGACTGGAAGATGGAGATGTTTTGGTCAGAGTGGGTGGTGGATGGGCTGCTCACTGCTGTGGGTGTCTGTGGATCTGCTGTGCCCCTGCGGATGGGCTGCAAGTGAGTTGTGCTGGCAGCGTCAGGTGGGGGGCAGCTGGTGGAGTCACTGTGTTTGTGCCTCTTGTCTTTCACCATCATTTTTTGTCATGACTTGTCTGTGGCAGTGCGGGATATTAGCCCTCAGCCAGGTGGGAGAAGGGGTACTCAGTGCATGTTGTTTCTGACATAGGCTGACGTAGGAAAGACGAGTTACCTGGACAAGGAAATGGAAGTAGTTGTGACATACACAACCGCTCACGCATAAAAACAGCCGATAACCACAGCACACAAGGAGTTAGGAATTTGAGAGTGTTATTGCCAGCTGTCAGATGGGGGACAAACAAGAAAAAGGATAAATATGAAAATTAAACAGTTGGACATACATTAGCCACTGCTAATGAACCAAGACTCCACCACTGCTGCAGGGCACTGCCCAAGCCATGCAGGAATGTCATGCAGTGCCCTTGCCGTTTTCTTTGGCACAGGTGCAGCAGAGGGTTGCTATAAGCTCTAGTGGGTCCAAACCTCTAATACTCAGGACATGATGCCATAAGGATGTGACAGTCCATGGCAACATAGGCTGGAGTAGCTTGGGCTCATTCTGCATATCCCACAGTCCAGAAAATACAAAAGACAGTGTAAAACTACCTCTGCTTTTCCTTCTACCATCCTGCACCTTCTGTGCTTTGCTTCCTGGAGAACCAAGCCCTCTGGGGCACACAGAATTGCAAAGTGAGCACTGGGCTTGGCTAATGTATGGAGTTCTTACACGCAATCTTTCGTCTTATCCCAAGTGGGTGGCCATGTGGATTTTGAAGATTTTGTTGAGCTGATGGGACCAAAGCTGCTGGCAGAAACTGCAGACATGATTGGTGTAAAAGAGCTCCGTGATGCCTTCCGAGAGGTGAGTGCTCCCTACCGTGTGCCCCTCAGAGAGGTGAGCAACAGGAGACAGGAAAGAGAGAAGACTCACTGGGGAAGAGAAGAGGAGGAGAGAGCAGCACAGTGGAAGACTGAGAAAGAGGCAAGCCAGGCATGAAACAAGGGAGGAGCAGAGAAAGTCACTAAGATAAGGGAGTCCTTGAGGCAAGGAGGAGGAAACTGATGCAGTCACAGCAGTAATGAGGGGTTTCTGAGGAGAAAAGACAGGCTGGATACAGACCAAAAGGAACCTGAAAGAGGAAAAGGAGGGACACAAAGGAATGCAAAAAAAATAGGGCACTCAGGAGCAGGACAGTACAAAGTCCAACCCAGAGCAAGATCCGTTTCCATTAACTGTGTATCTCCTGCTGGTATTTTTCATGTACTTGCAGTTTGACACCAATGGCGATGGGGAGATCAGCACCAGTGAGCTGCGAGAAGCCATGAAGAAGCTTCTAGGGCAGCAGGTGGGTCATCGGGATATCGAAGAGATCATCCGGGACGTGGATCTGAATGGCGATGGGCGTGTTGATTTTGAAGGTGAGAGGGGATGAGTGCTCCCTGTCCATCTGCTCTAGTGTGAGTCAGTTTCAGCTTGGAGGTGGAAGCAGAAGGGAAGATTTGCATGCTCTGGGCCCAGGTATCCAAAATGTGGAGAAAAAAAACAATTCTTCAGCTGAAGTGTTTGTTTGCGTGTCTTCTCTTGTTGCACCTCAATTTCAGTCAGGTCTCCATAGTTCTAGCATGGAAAGGGAGATGCCCTGCCACAGAGAAACAGCTTCTGCTGTACCCATGCAGCATCAGACTTCTTTTTACAGGCATTTTCCTTTCCATTAAATCTATTGCAAGAGCTGTGAGAAGGCTGTATTTGTTTGGAAAAAGCATTGCACCTTCCATTTCCTCTGTCTCACCTTATTATCCGGGTTTATAGAGAATTTGTTTCTGCACCTTTATGCCAGGAGATGGTCACATGCCAGATGTGCTCAGTAGCACTGTATATATCTAATCTAGATGTGTCATGTTAAATCCTACAGACAATTCATTTCTTCTTTCATTTTCCATGCCAGAAGGAGTCGGAAAAAATAAGAGCAGTTCGGCTACTATCCTAGCCGTTAGCCGTGGCAGGAGTGATGTTAATAGAGCTCAGGATTCCTGGCAAGGGAAGCAGTTGATATCATCAGACAACTAAGAGGATAATAGAGCTGGAAGGTGTGAGAGCGTGGCAGGCTGCTTGTTTTCCTGGTGTAACCCTTTGCAATAAGGGTGAAGCACAGTAACGACAGAATTAAAATAAAATAGATGTAATTTTTTGGCTGAGAGGCATTCCTGGATCTCCTTCATGGCAAGGAGTCTCAGTCCTGAAGTTTCTGAGGGCTTTGGAAATGCTAAAAACTGGAAATGCCTCCCTAGAAAGTATCTGGTAGCTGCAGCAGTTCTAATGCACTGGCTGATTACCTGACAGTAGCTCTCCTTGTTTCCCACAGCTAAATTATGTTAGACAGCTAAAATACATGCAATGCTATCCCAGTATCATTTTCTCTGTGAGCTGCTGCTTTAGTTGTCAAAGGACAGCTCCATCAATGGAAAAAGAGAAGTCAAGGGGGTAATTTCCACTGCCCTCCTCTTCGCAGAGTTATTAATTTCTGGGCAATTCAAGTGCAGAGTGAAAACGCATTTATACTTGATGGCATCCACCCTCAATTTTAACAATTGTAATTGACTCCACAAGCTGCAGGGTGGTGAAGAAATAGATCCAGGGTGTCCTTACCGTTAACCTGTATCTTCAAAAGCAAGGAATCCGTCAAAGTAAACTTTTCTCTGCAAAAGCACCGGTACCTACCAAAACACTAGTGTGCTTTCCAACACCGGTGTCTCCTTCAAGTGGCAAGCTCACTAAGAAACCGCTGTGCTCCCAAGGCTATAAATCAGTGTTCCCTGAAATTACGGCGACGGGAGGCGACACTTGCCACAATGTGTTGCGAGGCGTTGCTGTTACAAACAAGACTGCCTGTGTGTACACTGGCTGGGAAGGAGTCGGAGCAATGAAGTGCCCTGCTGGCAGGGTCGTATCGCCATATCTAACGCAAGGATCAGAGCCCCTTTTGTGGGGGCTCTCCAGGGCCGCTCACGGAGCGGCACAGACCTGCCGTGCAGACTCGGTTTCCCCAGTTCCACCCTGGCTGCGTGCTGTCTCCAGGGAGTGAGAGCTGGGTGGGGACCTGGATGTCTTTTCCTTCAGGGCTGTCTTTTCTTGTCGGTTGCAGAGTTTGTTCGCATGATGTCCCGTTGAAGATTATTCTCAGCTAAAGAATCAGCACCTTAGAGAGGGCAGAAGAGGACCTAGATGGAGCATCTAGCCCCGATGTTCCCACATGAAGGTTAATCGGCTGGCTGCAACTGGGACGTTGCAAGATGACCTGCTGCTCCTTCCTCACGGTGGTCCCCATGCCCCTCCACCCTTTCACACTGTGAAAGACTTGCAACTTCCTACAACTGGAACCATTCCTTCAAGATGATTGCAGGAAACCGCAGAGCCAGGACTTGCCATGATGCTTTCATGGGATATTTGCAACTTCAGACTCCTCCTCCCCAGCTTTATTCTCCCACCAGCTGCTGCAAAGTGAGAGCGGGAGAAATCCTCTTGGCTTGGTGGATGAGAACAAAGCCATTGGGACTGGTGGCGGCCTCAGGGCGTGCTCTGCACTTCTTGGTTTCCCTTGGTGAACCGTGTCTGTGTTTGCTGTCTGTGTGTGTGTCTATCTGTGTGGGGTTATTTATGCTTCCTTGGCACATATTTGCATCTCCTGTGGTTATGTTTACCAAGAGAAAATTCAAATACATGTCTTGCGGGGGGAAAGCGATAAATATGCACGCTGAAATGATGTGGAGCCTGGGTGTCCGTGTGAGAGGCGGGGGGGCTGGGGGAGAGGGGCTGGGGCAGATGGATACCGGGGCATCTGCACTGGGGTCTGGGGACGAGTCCTTGGTGCAGGATGTGGAAACAAAGCCGGCCATGAAGCCTGCAGCTGGGCTCTGCCCTGCCTTCTGCTGGTCCCGTGCCAAGGGGCCTGGAGGTGAGGACAGCGTGGAGGGCCCCCACCCCTCCTTCTCACCCTGTTTGCAAGGGGGCAGATGAGAGCCCTGCGGCCTTGGGGTAAGGAGCAGTGGGAGAAATGGCATGGAGTAGGGCTGGGTGGGAGGGGGACAGGCAGCAACAGCCAAACCTCCCTTTCCAGACCATTTCAAACACCGCTGTCAGCGTATACATGGAGAGGGGCCGTGCTGTGGGCTCTGCGCTGTAACACTGCAGCTCCATCCCGCTGAAGAGTGCTGCACCTGTCTGCAGCAGTGACCGCGGCTGCAGCGTCCATGCCCTACTTGCTGGTTCCAGGCACAGTGGATGCTCATCCTGCCCCCCCTTTCACCAGGATGCTCACAACCTCCCACTCCCTTCCCCTACCCTGTTAGACTTGCAGTTGTCCCTTTTCTCTATGCAGTCATAGTCACAAGTCACCGGGACTAATTTCTGCTCGGCTTCAAAGGGCATCAACATTTCTGTGGGTTTCTCAGTGTAAATGGGAGTTGTTTTCCTCTCAATTGCCTTCTTTCTCCAACTCGGAGATTAGGGACTGATATCCTTCTGCTTCCTTCATCTCAGATCTCTCACTTCCCGGGTTCCTCTCAAATTCTCAGGGCCCACAAATCCGTGTCCCAAACAGGGATTTTCTCTTCTGCTTTCCTGTTGCTGTGCCAGCCAGCGCAGCTGCAGCAGTGACTGATATCCCAGCAGTGGAAAAACTGTGGTTCTCTTCGTGCGTGTGTGTAGCTGTGTTTGCACAGCCATGTGCGCTGGGAAAGGTCTGTGTGTGCACGCATAAAAGCAGGGAACGCAGGTAGGTACCTGTAAGTGCAGCAGAAGAAGGGTTTATTTGCAAGTGGGTGTATGCGGGCTCTGTGCCTCTCTTTGTGTAGCTGGCCCACTCTTAGAAATGTGGGCGCGAGCCAAGAAATTGGAAAATGTATATTTACAGCTCTCCATATTTACGGGTACAGCAGCTGTATGGTGCTCAGGAGACCAGGGTGATAAAACTGGGCAGAGTCCAGAGTCCTGCTGCCTGTGCTCACCCTGGGGAGGGAGTCGGACCTGTGCGGGCCTGTGCCTGCCACGGGGAGCGTTTGCACACAAACTGCTCTACGTACAGCCGAGCCCCTTGAGGAAGAAGCTCGTGTGTGTGCTGAGCGAGAGGACGGCTGTGCTGCTGGCACATGTGCCACAGTGACCGTGCCCGCGGGGACCAGCGACAATCTGGGGCGCATGCGCTGTGCAGGAGCCTGACGGATGGTCAGTAGGAACGGGGCGGTGGCTGCCTCTGCCTGCTCCTGGTCGGGCCCTGCTCCGAGTGGGACCCTCTGCCTGCAGCGCGGATGGCTGGGCACAGTCTTAATTTATTGAAAAACGTAAATTTCTGGAGGCTGCCCTGATCTGCGTGGCACAGGATCCTCCCACCCCCAAGTGCAGCATCACAGCCAAGTCCTGTTCTTTTCACATCGGCGTTCCCTGCCTTTGTAGCCTGGCAGAACTGTGTTTGTCTTCCCAAGAAATGGGGACACTGGTGTTAGGGGAAGGGCGGCCACAGGGCACCTTTGTGTCATTGCAGAGGCAGTCCTGGAGCCACAGCTGCTTTCAAGGAACGCTGAGCCTATGCCAAATGACCCATAGCTCCTTTCTGACAGTTTTTGCGGTGATACAGTGAGCAGGTCACGCAGGGCAGATCTCCGAGCTTTCAGTTTTTTCTTCCAGCAGAAGCTCTTGCTGCAAGCCTGGTTTTATTTGCGTAAGAAAACCCGAGTAATCCCAGGGAGTTTTACTACTTTCTTGTGCTGGCAGGGTCAGAGATTAGAGCTCCAATCTAAATAATCTAATTCCAGAGATAATCCTTTTGCTCTCATCTTCAAACCTGTACCAGGGAGGCTTCCAAATAGCTCCAGGCAGCAAGGCAGAGCAGGTCCGGCCGGGCACTGGGTCCCAGAGCCCCGTGGGGTCAGGAGCTGGCCCAGGGGGGTGGGAAGAGAACCCCGAGCCTCTCACCGGTGGGTTACTGGCGCAGATGTGGCCTCCACCAGGCGCTGGGTGGCTCAGCGGGTTGGTGACAGGGTGCGGGGCCTTGGGCATCTGGGGCATGAGCGGGCGTCCAAACTATCCGTGGTGTGGTGGTTGTGGGGAACCCTCACCCAGGGCAGTACTGGGAGGTGCTCTGACAAAGGGTGCGGTGCTCGGTGACTGGGTAACTACAAGGGCTGAGTGCTCAGGCGGGGGGAAGCGATTGTCCCCCTGTACTCGGCTCTGGCGAGGCCGCACCTCGAGTACTGTGTTCAGTTTTGGGCCCCTCGCTACAGGAAGGACATGGAGGTGCTCGAGGAGTCCAGAGAAGGGCGACCAAGCTGGTGAGGGGTCTGGAGAACAAGGCTTACGGGGAGCGGCTGAGGGAGCTGGGCTTGTTCAGCCTGGAGAAGAGGAGGCTCAGGGGCGACCTTATCGCACTCTATAGGTACCTTAAAGGAGGCTGTAGTGAGGTGGGGGTTGGTCTGTTCTCCCACGTGCCTGGTGACAGGACGAGGGGGAATGGGCGAAAGTTGCGCCAGGGGAGGTTTAGGTTGGATGTTAGGAAGTTACTGAAAGGGCTGTCAGGCATTGGGACGGGCTGCCCAGGGAAGTGGTTGAGTCGCCATCCCTGGAGGTCTTTAAAAGACGTTTAGATGCGGAGCTCAGTGATATGGTTTGGTGGAGGACTGGTTAGTGTTAGGCCAGAGGTTGGACTTGGTGATCTTGGAGGTCTCTTCCAACCTAGGTGATTCTGTGATTCTGTAAGGAAGAGCCGCGGACGTGTGGCAGGGGGATGCGCAGGGACCCCCCAGCCCCTGACAGGGACCCGGGCTTGGCACAGCCACGGAAGCCCCCGGGGACGCCCCGCAGGCAGCGGGCAGGCTGGGCGAGCTCCCAGCGGAACCCTGCGTGTCTCGGCCAGCTCCCAGGCCCCCCGCCGGCCGGGCACAGGCGGGGCTCGCACCGCGGGGCGCCCCGAGCCCCGGCCCGGCCCCCCTCACACCGCCCCCCTCACACCGCCCCCCCCAACCGTTGCCCCGGCAACCCGCCGGGCTCCCCGCTTCCCGCCGCCATCCCACACTGCTCCGCGCGCCGGCCGCGCTGGAGCTCCCCGATTGGCGGAGCGCACGGGGGCGGGGCTCCCTCCACCCGGTGGGCGGGGCTCTCCGTGCCCCGGCTCGGCGGGGGAGCCCCGCCCCCTTCCCGCCGTCCCCACAGCCGCTCTCCCTCCCCCTCCTCCCATTGGCCGTTAGCTCATGAATATGCAAATGCGCCCCTCCTCCACCCAATGCCGCGCGGGCGGGCAGTTAAGATATTCGCAGCGCCGCGCTCCCATTGGCTGAGGCGCGGCCCGCCCCGGCGGCGGCGGGGCCGGGCGCCCCCTGGCGGTGGCAGGAAGGGGCGGGCGGCGGCGGGCGCGGCGCCGGGAGCCCGGGATGGGGGGCGCGGGGGCGCCGCTGCCGCTGGCGGCGGGGCTGCTGCTGCTGGTGGCGGCGGGGCGCGTGCGGGGCGCGGCGGGCGGCCTGGCCGACAGCGTCGTGTGGGCCGTGAACGCCGGCGGGGACGCCCATGTGGACGTGAACGGCATCCACTTCCGCAAGGACCCGCTCGAGGGCCGCGTGGGCCGAGGTGAGGGCACCGGGGGGGAGCGGGGGGAGCCGGGCGGGGACCGGGACAGCGCCGCCGGGGGGCGCCGGGGGGGTACCGCCGGGTGCGGGGCCCGCCTGCACCGGCCGTGTCCCGGTCCCGGGGTGCCCCCCGCAGGAGGCCCCGGCCCCACCGCACCGCACCGCTGTCCCGCCGGGCCGGGCCGGGCCGGGCCCCCCCCCGCAGCGCCGTGCCCCCGGGAAGGCGAGGCCGCCAGCCTGCCGCCGCCTCCCCGCGGCTCGCAGCACGCGGTGCGGCCGGGCCGGGCTCGCCGCGACGCCCCGCAGCTGAGGCGCGAGGCCGGCGGCAGGAGGGTGCTGCTGGGCTCCCCCGGGCTGCGCCCGGCCCGGCG
This sequence comes from Cygnus atratus, assembly GCF_013377495.2. Lineage (NCBI taxonomy): Eukaryota > Metazoa > Chordata > Aves > Anseriformes > Anatidae > Cygnus > Cygnus atratus. The sequence continues at coordinate 4,386,678 of NC_066378.1, forward strand.
CGGAGGCCGGGAGCACGGCGGGGGCGGAGGTGGAGGCAGGCGGGGTGTGCTCGGCCGGTGCGACCGCTGCGCGGGACGGCGTCGGTGTCCCGGTGAGGAGAGGCTGCAGGGCAAGCCCCGCGCTTGGCGCTGCTGGCCTCGTCCCGCTCCCTCTGCGGCCGCTCAGCACGGATAGCTTTTGCCTAATTGCTGCGGCCCGTCGCGGCTGGTTCCCTGACGAGTTAGCGCCCTGAGAAGTTAGCCGCCCTGCCGTCGGTTGCAGGTGAGCCTGAAGTGCAGGGACGGGCTCTGCGCTGGGCGCTGGGCCTGGCCTCGGCTGTTTCCGCGTGGGGCTGTGAGCGTTGCGCTGTGCCCTGCAGCTGGGACTGCCGCCACGTGCCCTGCGGTGCCACCCCGTACGGAGAGCCCCGCGGGCACAGAGGAGGTCACGTTTAAATAACATCATCTCTTCTCAGGAGTCTTCTTCTCCTGTGCCTCAGTTGCACGAGGTATGCTGGTTGCTGCAGGTCAGCTTCCTTTCACAGCCCCCTCACACGTGTGACTAGAATGTCCGTGTGGACCTGAACGAGTAATTTTGGAGCTGAGGAGGAAAAAGGGTCCTTTCTGAGCACGCTGTGACGTGCTCCTCCTTTGGGGACGGCCCACGTTGTCCCCTCTGAACAGCGGGCTGTTACAGCAGCCCTGCTCCAGCCCACGGTGCCAGGCACAGCAGAGGAGACTTTACCCCTTTGAGCTCGGGGCTGCGCTTCCCTCAATGGCTTTTTATTGCACCACTGTCCTGGTGTGCGCTGAGCTCCTCGATGGGGAGGCAGGCGTGGAATGACTGCCGGGAGGATGAGGGGCCGCGCATCGCCTCTGGGCTTCTCGAACCTCGTGCTGGGTGCTGGGCCCTAAAGGACAAAAAGCACCAATGGCAACTGCGTGTGATGGGGATTACGTGTACAAAGTGTGTACGGCTTGTGCCTGGTGAGCCACCCCGAGCACACCTAATGCTGTGAAATCGAGCTCACTGCCACAGCTATGCCAACAGACCTCTGCTACGTGGCCAACGACTCTTCCTCTCCAGTTACCTCCGTGGCTATTAATGGACTCTCTCCATACGCAGGCACCCCTCTAACAGGAGCTGATTTCCGTGGAGTCTCGAGCTTGCTATCGCTATGACCTGGCCGGAAACGTCCGGGTGGGAGGACAGGTTCAGCTTCTCACCCTCTGTATTTCTGCTGGTCACAGCCTCCAGTCTCTGTGCCCTGGTTTGAGTGGTAAAGAGCAGCTGTGTGCAACACCGCCTGAGTAGCTGTGTGTGAAACAGGAGACTAAGAACTGGTATTAATTTCCTCTTGCTCGTTTGCATTGGCTCCATCTTCGGCAATGTGCGCTGGGTTAGTGGTTCCTGCTTTGTCTTGGCCGGTGCCGTGTCTGTTCCCATGGAAATAGGGGTGGAAGTGGCAAGTGTCAGTGGAGAACTTGGTCAGGATCAACTTCTGCTGAGGGGAGTGCCAGTGGGCAGAGGGTGTTCGCTGCGCCCTGCTTTGCTGGGGGATGGATCCTGAGCTCTCAGGGCATGCACCAGTTTGCATTTGGGCAGTAACCCTGACACAACAGGATGCCACGTCAGGGTGAGATCTTTTGAGGGCTGCTTGAGAGGTGGCAATGTAGTGAGCAAGAAAGGACAATACCTGAAAAAATAACAGAAATCATTTAAAAAGAAAAAAAAGAAAAACCTATTTGGTTGTACTGCTTGGGCCCTTCTTGGGGACTCTACAGATAGTTGCAGATGGTGCCCATTTCGGCTGGGCAGCTGTGAGAGCAGCGGCTGATGGAGCTGCTGGTGCTCTTGAAATCCTCGTGTACCTTTCCTGCATTCTTTTCCTGTCTTCAAGCCGCTGCGTACTGTGTGGCTGTGGTGAGAAGACAGGGTTTTGTAAGATCTGTGTAATGCTTTTCTCCCTTCTGCCACCCCGCAGGTTTTCGCTGAAGGAGGTCACGTCTCTAAAACCTGATGCCATTGCCTCCTAACTTCAGATGTGCTGAATGAATGAGTCCAGTCAGTCCTAAAGTGACTGCTTTGGTTTTGCACTCAGTGTTTGTACTTTGGAAATGTTGTAAAAATATTCCAGGCGTTTTTCGTCTTTGAAGCAGGAGTCCAGGGCCAAGTCCGTTGGCTCTGCGCCCTGTTTGTGAAACCAAGTCTTCTTTTTGAAATGGTGCGAGTGAGTTTACTCTCTCTTAGACTGCAGCAGGTCCAGACCTGTTTTTCTACAGGACCCAGGTTCTGGGATTTTGGCTACCTCTGCTTCTGCTCCGGTAGTGCCTCCTCCTGGTCAGACCCAGGGCGGCAGAGAGGTCTTACTGGGGCAGCAAGTGCTAAGGCCACGGTGGGAGTTAAGCATGTAAGAGTAACTAGTGTCTCTTCCATGTGCCTCACCAATTAACCATTCCTCTCACTCTTCTGTGCTTTAAATCCAGCTTCCGACTATGGCATGAAGCTGCCGATCTTGCGGTCCAATGCGGAAGATCAGATCCTGTATCAGACGGAGCGTTACAACGAGGAAACCTTTGGCTACGAAGTTCCCATCAAGGAGGAGGGTGACTATGTGCTGGTGTTGAAGTTTGCAGAAGTGTATTTTGCACAGTCTCAGCAGAAGGTAAGCAACAGCTCTGTGCCACTGTGTTTTACTGTCTGTTTGATGCAAATTCCTGGCTGAGACTGCAAGCCCAGGTTGCCTCTGCTGCTTTGCATGCTTTGCATGGAGAGAGGTGTGAGGTGAGGCACCAATGGTCAACTTCATCCACAGAGCTCTTAAGAGGAAGGTCTGAAACCTGGAGCTCCCTTTCACATTACAAATACACATTTGGCTTGGAAAACTGCATTACAAAGGAGTGTTCACGCAAACACAGGCAACTCTGCATGACTTGCAGTAGTCTTATGATGTGTTTAGGCTGTGCTGTGTTTGAGAAGTGTTTTTACCTTTTTCCTGGCCGCTGGCTCCTGATGCAACTGCATGACTGTGCTGGAGCAAGTATTGAACATAGTGAGTCAGGGAAGTGGTCTGGGTTAAATAAAATCCTCAAAACAAATTTTACAAATATAGTAAAACTTGATAACGGTTCAAACTGGCTGTAGAAGCACAGAGTTAAATTCAACCCTCGTTATAGCTCTTTGGAGCTAATAATCCTTGCCCACTTTTGAAATCCCTCCTGTGCAGACATGGAAGCAGCAGAACAAAGAACTCAAAGCCCTGTGATAAATTGGGAAAGAAGTGGTGTGTGTTTTAGTCTGGCTTTCCCCCACTCAGTCAGCTGCTTCTTAAACAGGGTGCCACCTTCCTGCCAGAGAAGTACTTCTGGGAACAGAACTGGTGGGGCTGGCTTACAGATTGGATGCAAAAAAACAACCACAGATTAGACTGAAGAGCTGAGGCATCTTTGGCTCAGTTCTTCTTCATGTGGTTCTGCTGGGATTCCCCAGGTGCTGAGCGAAGTTTGACTCATTATGGCCCCGAGGAGGACTTTCACTTTGAATTCAGATGTGGTTAGCAGCTCAGCATTTTACCTCCTTCAGCCCCTGCATCCTGTCAATAGCTTCACCAACGTGTTTCCTGTTCCCTGCTTTGCTTCAGGCAGTTCGTTAGAAATGGCCCAACTCCCTCGGGTGTGGTGTGCCGCCGCATCCTCCCTGGGGTGGTAGGAGCAGGCCCTCAGCCAGTAGGTGTGAAGTTGAGGAAGAAAAGCACGAATGAAACAGCAGAATTGGTCTGTCCTCAGTGCTGAACCGCGGGCATGGGAATTATGTTAAAACTCGGAGGTGAATTTCAGGATATTTGAAAGAAACCTTAATGCTTCAGTGTCTTTTTCTGGCTGCTTCTGGCCTCTGAATCCTTCCCAAGGGAGTGGAGCATGCATGGTGGTACAGTGCGTGTTGCAATGCTTGCTTGTTCTGGGTGCAAAACAAGCAGAGACCTTTCCTTTTGTGTTCCCCTTGCAACTGCTGCATGCCCGAATCTGTTCTGACAGTGTCATTTCTTCCACCCTGAAGGTTTTTGATGTTCGCTTGAATGGCCACGTAGTGGTGAAGGACTTGGACATTTTTGACAGAGTTGGACACAGCACAGCTCACGATGAGATCATTCCCATGAGCATCAAAAAGGGGAAGCTGAGTGTCCAGGGAGAGGTTTCCACGTTCACAGGAAAGCTCCACATTGAGTTTGTAAAGGTAATAAAGCTTTGCTGGTCAGAGCCCTGAGATTCCTTTTCCCCTTCTTCCCCAGCCATGTGATGCAGCTCTGTGCTGGGGGAGGAGAGGTGATGGAAGGTGGGGAGATTATTTCTTCTGTCATTACTTCTTGTGTTCACTGATTTCCTTCTTCACTTTCTCTAGGGCTACTATGACAATCCGAAAATCTGTGCCCTGTACATCCTGCAAGGAACAGTGGAAGGTGAGCTTAGTTCCTGAGCCAGAGGGCTCCTTCCCCTTGGAGAGGGCTCCTTCCCCTTGGAGAGCAGCCTGTTGCTTCTCAGACCATGAGATCATAGTTCTTGCTGACCCACCTCTGCCAAAACTGTTTCTCTTTCAGCAAGTTCCCACAGGGTGCAGTTGCAGAATGAGATAGGTGCCAGTGTTTTCCTACTCTGTAAGCGCACAAAGCTGCATCATTGTCGGAATGAATAGTGTGAATTTGGCTCAGGGCTTCCTGAGTATGGGGTAGAGGAGAAGGGAACATGTCTGGTCAGTCTTAGGTTATAGCTGCAGATGAATTCCCTCTGGCCTCAGATGTCAGCAGTGGCCCTGCAGACAAGTAGTTTATGGAGCTCTTTTAGTTGGTAGTTAAGTGTTTCTTACCTGGAGCTTTGTTTTGCTTCCTCAGCTCTGAAGAAAAGTCAGTGTTTCGTTTTTTTTAGATCTCAGTTCCTCTGGTAGCAGAGTCCTTGCTCTTTCAACCTCTGTGCAAGTCTATGCTGGAGTTGGAGCCCCTCTAGCTCCTGAATGGGGGAGTTTCAGGATCCCTCTGGCTGGTGTTTCAGTTTGCCTTAGTAGTGTTCAGGGATCGCCAAGTGCTCTGTACCTGGTGTGCGTGGTGGGTCGGGAAGGGGGCTGCTTGGGTGATTTCCTGGGTTAATCCCGCAACCTCTGGTCTTGTTCAACAGATGTTCCAAAGCTACAGCCACACCCAGGTCTGGAGAAAAAAGAGGACGACGATGATGAGGATGAATATGATGATGGCTCCAGCGTTAAAAAACAGGCAAATAAGAACCGGGTTCAGTCAGGCCCACGCACACCAAACCCCTATGCCTCGGACAACAGCAGCCTCATGTTCCCTATATTGGTGGCCTTTGGTGTCTTTATTCCTACCCTCTTCTGCCTCTGCCGGTTGTGAGAGCAAGCCCCACAGAGCATCAGCCGAGGGGCTGGGAGGGAAGGAGTTGGACCAAACACGGTTGCTTTCAATTTCTCCATACTGTTCATAATTTAAGGAAAAAAAAAAAAGGTGATTCGTTTGGAATGAATAGCAGGTCCAGGTAAGAGGAAGCTTACCTTCCCCCTGCCCACAAGCAGCGAGGCCCTCACCTTCCCCTTCACCACGTGCAGCCTCTGATCCTCCCTGGGGCATCCAAGAGCAAACTGAGTCCTGGCTGGCTGTGTACTGGGCTACTGGAAGCTGATGCTAGGGGTCCTGGGCCGTGTCCTGTGCTGAAAGAAAGCCATGTGCTGCAAGATCTCTGCCTTTGCTGGGTGGAACACGATTCTCTAAGCAGGGACGCAGCTCATAAAATGAGGCCTGGGTACACATCTTGTCTGGGAGCCTGGAAGTGTTGTGGTGCCGTTGGGTGACTGACGACCGTGGAGGACAGAGGCTGGTTCTTCAGCATCTCCCTGAATGTGCAACACGATGTATGGTACTTGCCTGCATAAAGACACCAAGACTCCAGCTGGCTGCTCAGCCTCTGGGGGGACCTTTCCCTTCCTAAGAGTGCAAGCTGCGCCGGGAGCAGAGGGATTTATCTGGCCTGATGTGCTGCACCAGCTGGGAGAGACTTTCCTAGCCTGACAATTGTAATGTTAGATCCGTGGCTGAGGGATTCCGATGTAGCCTGCAGAAGGCTGGCGTCTGCGTCTGATCAGATGCACTTGTTTTCTGTATTGATTATGGCTTTTGTTTCCTTTCGTATCTTTTTCTTTTCAAAGGTTCGTTTTAAGCCCAGTTCCTTGTTTTGCCCTCTTTAGCAAGCGACCTGTCCTTCAGAAGAAGCTGAGAAGCAGAAGACCTAAAGAGGAGCTTCTTGTTCCTTGAGCTTCCTGCCAGTCAGGTCCCCTCCCTGCCCCATGCCTGTGAACAACGAGCACTGCGGGACAGAGCAGGGCAACGTGGTGGGTGCTCCTGCGAGCTCTCACTCTGTCGTGCTGACCAGGCCTGCCTGCGGTGGTGAGAGGTGCGGAGCCATCAGTGTCTGCGTTACTGTGCGTTATCGAGGGGCAGATGTCCGACATTTCAGCGCTGTAGCGCGAGGTGCTTTGTGGCTCTCCGGAGATCTGGAAGCAGGCAGAGCGCTGCAGATGAGGCCCATCAGTTTCCCCAGTTGCCTGGTGACAGGCTGGCCAGCCGGGTCACCCGCTGTGCCCCGGGGGGATTTCTGCAGGAGGTTTCTGTTTCCACATATAGAGCCTGACAGAGGCTGAGCAGAGCCCTGAGAGCCCTCGCGGTGCCTTCGGGCCCAGAGCGGGCTCTGAGGAGCTGCCTTCCCATGCCCTTGGCCTCCGCTGTGCTGAGCGCTCCTGGGTGGCGGCAGGGAGAGGGTCTGCATGCAGGAGAAGGATTTGGACCACAAAGGGTCAGCTTCGGGTCAGCTTCAGTCCTGGTGAGCTTTACCTCGTGCTGGCTGGTTCTCACAAGTGTTCTCTTCACCTGGTGCCGCTGCTCTGAGCGGTGCTCCCCTTGCTGCTGCTCCTCCCTGGACCTGACTTTTCCTAGTGCTTGTTCTTGGGTTTTGTCCGCTGCAGCAGCTCAGCCTTTCTTTGAGCTGAGAAGGGGCAGCAGAATGTGAGGGGCAGCCTTTCTGCTCTGCTGGGCCCCAGCAGCTGAAGCCTTTGTTTCTTCCTAACCCTCGAGCTGTGATATGAGCTGTCGGCTCATGGGCCCTGGAACAGGAGCTAGGGGAGGTGTCACTGTGCTGGTATCTGCAGCAGTGTCACTGAGCTTTCTGATAGCATTCGTCACTGCTATGGGCCTGGCCGTAATTCTGAGGGAGCTAAAAAGCAAGCTGTTGAACCTTAATTAGCTTCTCTCCAGTCACACGAGTGGTAACAGCCAGAGTTTGGGAGAAGTGCAAGTCCCTGCCACGCTGGAAGGAAAAGGCAAGCTTTAGAGAGCAGATCTGAAGAACAAACCCTAGGATGAAGAGGCTTGAAGCTGTCTGCTTCATCTTCTAGCTGCTGTTAAAATCCTAGTGCTTATATGAGCCTTCAGCGCGAGCTCTGTTTTGTTTAGTGACAGTGCCTGCAAAGACTTCCCCGATGTTTTTTGGGTTACTCTAACTGGAGCACAGAGACATTTAGATCTTTATCAGTTTGAGAAGCATAAACCGCCCTAATTTGTTAAGCAAAGAACCTGGGTTTGAAAGCAGGATCCTCTGTAAGGAGGTGTTCTCCTCCAGGCCTTTTAGGTTGCCTTTTTTTCTGAGCATCCTCAAAGCAAGGAATCACTCAGCTTCCTGTGGCTTACCCAGTGATCTCTGCAGCTTGCACAGCATGAGAAAAGGGACGTGCGTGTAGGTGTCCAGGTCTTCTAGGGTGGTTTGTCCCTGCCTCTCCTGGCAGCCAGGGCACCTCTTTGGTGCCACCGGCACCCTGAGGCAAAGCTGTGCAGGGTTTGGTCTGTTGCCTTCTAGTTTCTCAGTTCAGATGAATTTGTCTCATTTGAATAAGAATAGGGAGGAGAAATAGTTCAGTCTTGGCTTCAGCTTAGTCATTTTGGCTCTGATTTTTGCACTTTTGTCGCTGCTGCAAAGCTGATGTTAGCTCTCTGGGTGACTGGGGCATTCCTGACCCCGTCGTGGTGCTGTGAGCAGTTTTCTTTGTCCCCTCTGCCAGGTTTGACTCGGGAGGAGCCTTCAAACAAAGCACGTGGGTACACAGGAGGACACGGGATAACCAGTCAGCACCTCGCTGGGAGCGGCGCGCTCAGGCTGGCTGCCCTTGTCATCTGCCTGGCACCTGCAAGGTGGCCAGATGGGTGGAAGGAAGTACCTGGCTCCAGGAAGGAGACATTTGGGTTGGCTGTGAGCTTCCAGCGCGGGTGTTTGAGGGAATATCCGAGGCAGTGTTTAACTGAAGCCAGTTAGAGATGAGCCTGGCTGTGCTTTGCCTCCAGCCAGCAGCAGGTGGCTGAAGCGCCCGTCCCTGCATCAGGACAGAGCCCGGCTCAGTTCCTGGAGCACTTGTGTAGAGAGGGGCAGATAGGGCAATGTGAATAAAGCTTCCCCTTATTAAAGGGGAGGCAATGCTGTTGGTTATGTTCTGGGCCTGCATCCAGCCTCAGGGCAGTGCTGTTTTAATTTGCCCTTCATCAGCCCCTCTGTTCTGCCGCGGGCGTGCAGGGGCGCAGCTGGCAGTTGCCTCACAGTCTGTGCTCTCAGCTTCCATGTCTTTAGGCCAGGCCATTTCCCACGTCCGTGTGCGTGGCTGAAACAGCAGCTCTGACCCTTCTGAGTATCCCAGGTGGCAGGGAGCAGAAAGCCAAATGAATTCCTGTCTTTTTGGTGCCTTTGTGTCGGGCTTTGAATAAAAGTCCATTTGAAGAAGCTTCTCTTTTTAAGGAGCTTCTGAGTTTGTGTTGTGGTTTTTTGTTTTTTTTTTCCCCCCCAAGGGACAGGCGTTCCCTGCCCCTGTGATCAGCTGGGGACTGTCTCGCTGTCCCTTGGTGCCAGCTCCGGAGGTCACAGCTGAAGCCCAGAACTGCAGGCGAGTATCTTTGGTGCCAGCCCTTGAGGCCAGTGGAAAAAAAAAAAAAAAAACATCGCAGGGAACAGAAGAACTGGAAGGGCTCCTTCAGGTCTGGTCTCCCCCAGGAATCTCCTGAAGGCAGGATGGAGAACTTGTAGACAGCCTGGTGCCTGCGTGTCTGTGCAGTTCGGAGCAGAGTGAGTCACAGCTGGGGCCTGGTAGTCGTGCGGTGCGTAGAGCTGCTGAGCGTGGCTGGGGGGTCCTGCTCCCCCAGCTCACCTGCCGAGGGCTTCCCCTGCCCCACTAGGGTCTGAACAGGGAGCAGGAACCCGTGCTTTGTCCCTTGGCCTTCCTTTAAGTTGAAATTGCAACAGCCAGGGAAATGTGTTGGAAGCCTGGGCTGAACAGGCCTTTTGTTGATGGAAAACAGCAGGAGGAGGGGAGAGGACCAGCAGAGCAGCTTCAGCCCTTGATGTGAGCCAGATTCTGAGCAGCTGCGAAGTACCAAGTGTTTGGTGCCTAAATGTGGGAGAGATGTGTCTGCTTCATGCACTTATGCGGTGGGGAGGGAAATATCCTTCCTGAGAATCCAAGGGAAATGGGAGCTGGGCCAGCGCTGAGCTAATTTACCTACTGGCGCTTCTGCATCTCTGCAACAAATGCCAAAGTCTAATACAATTCAAGGATGCTTTTTTTTAACGTCAGCCTGGTTGCACCAGTCTGTCTTCACTGGCTAGTCCCACGTAGGCTCAGCTGAGGATTCTCAACGGCACAAACACAACGCTGGGCTGGGGCTGTGAAGGCTCAGATGTGATTGCGTGGAATAGGCCTCCCGTGCTGCGTCCCTGCTCTGCGCGCTGGCCCAGCGGGGCTGGAGCACGTGCGTTTCACCCTGGATCTGAAGGGATTCGTCCCAGGAGCATTGTAGCAAGCACGTTGGAACGGTGCTGGGCTGGGTGGGAGAGGTGAAAGCAGGTCCATGTCTTCCGGGACTCTGGCTTGCTCAGAGTTTATTGCTGTATATTAAATACTATTTTTGGAGATTGGGGGGAAGATGCGGGAGGGGGAGGGATGTGGCAGCACTGTCCCTAGGCTGATCAGTGGGACGCTACTGCAGGTTATTGATAGGTTTTGATTTTTTTCCCAAAAAGTGCTTTATTTAAAAATAAAAACATAAAAATTAAAAAAGGAAAAAAAAAAAACACACAACAAACAGAAGTGCTTTCCTCCCTCCTAGAAACAGTGCTGGATGATTAGAAAATGTGAATAATCTTTTGCAAACATCAAAGGTCTCTGCTAAAGAGTTTGTGCGATGGAGGTTTCAAGGCAAGGGGCAAAGTACAGCTTGAACCAGTTTAACTGGGGTGAGTGAATCTAGGAAACGTGAGGTCTCTGCCCTGGAGTTGTTCCTAGTCGCATGCAGGGAGGATGTGTTTGCCTGTCCTACCGCGGCCGTTTGTCACACTGTAACAGGTCTTAGCTCCCATGCTGGAGCGCAACATTATTTGGAAACTGGCTGCTGAATTTGGACTGGTGTTTTCTGGGGCTTCCACGGGGGACTTCCTGTGTTCAGGGCTTTCCGACTCAGAAACCAGCCTGCTTGGTGAAGCGGCCCTGGAGAAAGAAGGAGCAGAGGCGGGATCTGCACTTCGTGCCAGGAAGCAGTGGCCAGGACGGTGAGATGCTGGCCTGGTTCCAGCGGTAACGTTCGGGTGCCGTGGATGTAGCGTCTTTAATGTTGGTAGCTGGCCCCGTGACCTGTGCCGATGGCATCAAGGGCACGTCGCAAACTGCTTGAAGCTGTAGGTCTGAGCTGTCTGTGAAGGCTGAAGCAGTGTGGGGAGGGATCCCCACCTGCGCTTGTCACCAGTACGAAGGATTTTGGAGGAGGATTTTTTTTATTTTACTGTCCATTGCTTTGTGTTATAACAACTTGCAGTGACATTTTTTTTTTAGTTTTGTTTTGCAGCAAGCTTGGGCCCTGGGTGAAAAGCACAGATGTCTATTTCTGATTGCATTGGCTTTGCAGAGACTTGTTTTGGGGAAAAGACGGGTGTGGGGGTGGGTTATTTTATTTTTGGTACACGGTAGCTGTTTTATTTTTTAATTTCCCCAGGATGTTTGGTTGAGGGAATGTTCTGAAATCTACTGTCTGGCAGTTTTAACCAGCAGTGTGCTAAAGGAAAATAAACAGAATTATATTGTCACTCGGATGAGGTGGTTGGTCTTCTGTCACGCTGGGGAAGGGGGAGCCCTTCCTGCCTCGCAGCTCAATGCCCCCCGGCACCGCTGCAGTCCTGAGCCTACAGCAGAGCCTCCATCCCTGCTGCTCCTCATCCGACACTGACTTGCTGCCACCTTCCCAGCTTTTTGGGGCGATGGAGCATGACCCGTGCTCTGCAGCATCCTCTTAACAGCACTGCTGCCGACCTCGTTGCTCCCTGCTCGCCTCAGGAGCGCCAGAGACACCATCTGCCTGCAAGCTGCCCCGCTCTTGGCTTGAAACGACGGCAGTCGGAAGGGACTGTAGGTGGAGCAGAGGGACCGTGGTGCGTTCCTCCCCGGGGTGCCAGCTCCCGGCTGCTCTGAGGCACGAGGGGTGTTGGCCCCATGCTCTCACAGCGGCCCTGTGCCTTTTCTGAGGTGCTGCTGGCAGCTGGGAGGGACTGAACCCACCCCTGCCAGGAGGATTTGGGAGCACTGGCATGGGCAGGCTCCTGAAAGAGCATTTTGTTGGCAGTAGCTGCTTATGAGCAGCAGCAGACGTCGCTAACCGCTGCTCTGTTCCCAGTCACCCCCTGCACACTGAGCCTTGGCTGGGCTCTGGGGGCTCCGTGTCCCCGCAGCCCCGGGGCCTGCAGCCTCGGCACACAGCAGAGTGCGTGCTGCCGCTTCCTAGAAGGAGCAGGGCTCCCCGGAGCACAGAGGCCTCCTGTTCTCTGTAATTAACCCGCAGCCCTGCGGGATCCGGGCCGTGATTCAATTAACGAGACGTGGGTTCCCTTGCGGCGAGGCCTGGGAGCTCCCGCTTTGTGGGGGCTGGCTTGTGGTGCTGCTGGCCCTGTGCCAGGGAAACGGGGCCATGCTGCCTGCTCAGTGGCTTTATTTTCCCACTTGGTTGGGGTTTATTGCCCCAGATAATTTTTATTTCCCTAGATAATTCCAGGCTGTTCCCTGAGGCATGCCCCAGCGCCATCCAGCACAGCTCCGGGACGGAGGGGCTCCCGCCACGGGGGCAGGTACCCTGAGCCGGGTCGTACCGTGCCGAGGCCGCCCAGCAGGTGGGGGACCGGGGCTGGGGAACCGGGACCGGGGCCGGTCCGTGCCGGGACTGCCTGGGGGGGGGGGGACACGCTGCCCCTCTCGGTCGCCCCTCCGGGCCGCGCACGCGGCGGGCCCTGCTTAGCTTCACACCCCCTCGGCGTTGCTAGGCAGCGCCCGCGCCCTCTGACCCGCGCAGCGCCGCCCGCCGCTCCCATAGCTACCGCGGGCGGCGGCGGCCATCTTGGCGGCGGCGGCGGGGCGATGAGCGGCTCCAAGGCGAGGGCGGCGGCGGCGGCGGGGCCGGAGAAGAAGCCGCCGCCGAGCACCGGGGGAGCCCTCAGCCGCCTGCGGGGCCGCCGAGGCTCGGGGGACGCGGCGCCGCGGCCGGGGACGCTGTGGACCGAATCCGAACTGCTGGCGCTGGAGACCGTCCGGCCCGAGCACGTCCTGGGGCTGTGCCGGGTGACGGAGAGTGAGTGAGGGCTGAGGGGGGCTGGGGGCTGTGAGGGGCTGAGGGGGCAGCGCTGTGGGGCCCCCTCATGCCGCTCCGTGCCCCTCAGGCTCGGTGCCGCTGCCGTCTGGGGACCGGGGATGCCGGGGCTGCATTGCCCGCTTCTGCCCGCGGCTCTCTTACAACTTTCAGAAAGTTGTGTGGGGTTTTTTTTGTTGGTTTTGTTCTGGGATGCTGCTCTCTGCCTTTCTGACCAGATTCCTTTCTTGCTCTTCTCCTTGGCACCTAGCACGCTTTTGTTTCTTCTAGCCTCAGTTTTGTTCTGCTTGCCTGAAGCTTCTGAAAAAAACAATTTGCAGTATGTACCTTAAAGGGCTAGTTTAAAAAAAATTCCTTTGCTAGTTACTCGGAGATCATTTGAAATGCTAGTACGTGTTTTCTTTTTCTTCTAGATTATTTATGCAAACCTGAGGACAACATTTACAACATTGACTTCACCAGGTTCAAGATCCGGGACCTCGAGACTGGAACAGTGCTGTTTGAAATTGCGAAGCCTTCTGCTTCAGGTATATTATCCTAACATCGCAAAGAGGCTAGAGGGACTCAGGGAACTGAGAAGCTGCAGTGCAGGGCTCATGCTAAGCAGAAAAGTCTTTCAGTATGTCCTGGTGACTAAATCCCTTTCCTTTACCTCAACACTGAGTTTTCCCCTGCTGTGAAATTTCCTAGTTTTGTCATAAAAATGTGATTATAGCGTGACAGGGGAAATCTTATCAGCTGCGAATCTTCCCTTGTTGGCTAGCCGGGGCACAGAGTTTCTTACACGTGTTTTGGCAATTACAAGGGGGGGATATCCTGTGAGATTGAGGGCGGTTTTAGCTCCGGAACCACCAAGGCTGAGCCAGCCGTCTTATCAGATATTCTCTGTAGTTCTTAGTGCTAGTTTGAGTCTCAGACCGTTTCTTAAATATCTTCACGTTCAATGCGTAAGTAATAGCAAGGCTGTCCTGATATTCCTGTTAGCCAGTATTACTTTACATGTATGCTATTGGCAGAGTAACTCTGAGCTGGTGCATTTTCTAGAGCAAGACGATGAGGGTGAAGATGACAACAGTGAACTTGATGCTAGTGCAGGCCGCTTTGTTCGTTACCAGTTCACCCCAGCGTTTCTTCGTCTTCGGACTGTTGGTGCAACGTGAGTAAGAGTTCATAAAAAGAGGGGAGAATGAGATGTTTATGTAGTGTCACTGACTGTTGTAACTAGAATCAAGGACTAGAGAAAACCTGTCTTGCACTAAGAATATCTAAGCGTCTCTTTCTGGAACGATCTGTTGGATTCTTCTGTAGTCTTGGGTCAAAGGCTCTGTTCTTCTCAGTAGGAAGAGAGGAAGGTTGTCTTAGCTGGTTTTTTTTTCCTACTTGTGGCTTACAGAGTGGAATTTACAGTGGGAGAAAAGCCAGTGTCAAACTTTCGAATGATTGAGAGACATTACTTCCGAGATCGCTTGCTGAAGAACTTTGACTTTGATTTTGGCTTCTGCATCCCCAGTAGCAGGAACACATGCGAACACATCTATGAATTCCCTCAGCTCTCAGAAGACCTTAGTAAGTACCTCCCTTTCTGTACTGAGTTGTTTTGTTTGTGTATGCATATGTGCTCATTTTTTCCTTCTCATTTTCTCTCTGCTTGTGCAAAGAGTTGTGAGTGGGATGGAGGGACAGGAGTAAGTAGGTACACATTCCTTGTTTAGGCTGTGTTTAATCCTGAGTCACACATTTGTGCTGCAAATTCTCCACCTTTGGAATGAAAGCCTAAGACAACCTGTACTGTCACGTCACAGGCTGCAAGAAGAATTGGTCAGTTACAGGGCTTTTGTGCCTAATGCCCGGCAATGTAGTCCAGAAAGTAAGAAAACCTTGAAAAAGGGTTCTCCCAGTAGTCACACGGCTGTTTTCAGCACTTGCTTGTTACGGCTTGAGCCTCCAGCTTTGGAACAGAACTGGCTTTTCTCTGAGAGGTGTGTTTTTGAGCCGACCAAGATCTCTGCAAATACACATTGTGCAGGCTATGTTTGACCTCAGGGGCTGGATAGAGCAGGGGCGTGTGGTGTGGGCCCTTCTGTGGCTGCCTGGCCGCGGGAGGAGGCGCAGTGTTTGCACCGCGTCTGTGTACACGTGGGGAGTGCAGCCACTTGCTTTTATTTGCGGATTGCAGCCTCTCTGCCTACAGACAATGATCGCTGCTTGCTTTAGCGGTGGCTCTGACAGTTTCCATGTCTTGTGAGAGATTACTCCACCCATTTGTTTGCTTTTGGCAGTGCTTGTCCTGGGAATAGGAAGAGCAGGCTGGAGCCTTTGAAGCGTGCCCAGCAGTGTGGTTTGCTTCTCTTACTTGGATAGGGCAGAGCATCAGCCTGGTAAATCCAGCAGAGTGGCAGAGCCCTTTTTATTCTGACTTCGTGCTGTCCACTGGAGTGCGGCAGGCTGCTGAATGTAATTGAGCTTTCTCTTTCACAGTCCGTCTGATGGTTGAAAATCCATACGAGACCCGCTCAGACAGCTTTTACTTTGTGGACAACAAGTTGATAATGCACAACAAGGCCGATTACGCGTACAACGGAGGACAGTAATCATGTGTGTCCGTGGATGCCGTGCTGCCGTTACCATTCCAGATGTCCAGGACCGGACTGGAGCTGTCTCATGCAACAAGGCTTCTTGTCAAACCTTTTTTTCTTGCGTGAGGCTGAACACATGAAGCAAAGAAGACAGCTCCCAAAAGTAAAGGAACTCTCCCTGCAACGCTTCACTATCCACCACTCTTAACATATCCAGCCTCTGTCATTCTCCATTTCTGGATACCTTCTGGTACCCTGGTTAGGTTATGGATCAGAGGCACTGTTAGAAAACTATTGCTGTTACAGTTTTTGTAGCTTAGGTTGCACTTTTAGTGCTTCTGATGTTTCACCTATTGGGTGACTACCCTCTTTCAAGAGGTCAGATTATTCGGGTAAGCTATTTCTTAGCAGGACAATTTGCCCCCTTTGGGTAGCCACTGACACCTGAAGAGCAGATCTCTTCTTCACTTGGATAGATCGTCTCTTCCGTGCATAGTGGTTTAGTTTGTAGCATGGCTGAGGTTGCTTTTTAGGGTGCATCCCAATATTCTCCAGTGGGAAAGATAAAATAAGAGACTAATTCAGCTTCTGAGTGATGCAGGAATCTTATTTCTATATCCAGGGGTCTGAGCAGCCCCCTGGGAATGGCTCGATCAGAGATATCACTGGGGAGAAGAGATGGGGGAAAAAAAGGCGCTTTATCCAGTTCGGTCGTTGAGTCAGTCTGATAGCATTTCTGTCTGAGCTTTTGCAAGCAAATAGCTGAATTTTGGAGCCCAAGGGTCAACCTTAGAGCTGAATTTAATCTCAGTATATTTATCATTTCTCTTGCTTCCCCTTGCGTAGGTTTCTTGGCTCTTGCTACGGAATGTATTGGTTTTGGACCAATGGCGCATTGTCAGTCTAGCTGGGGTGCAGGGGAGGTGTCGGTTTAGTGGGGCTTAGAGGAGAAAGGGAGAATGGGGAAAATCACTTGAAAAACACTTAAGAAGCAAAGCTTCCTAGGCTTCGATCCCTGAATATTTTTAAACCTTTTAAACCTGAATGTTGGAGGTGCTGGAAGGAGAGACGGTGCTGTTACCATTTGCTTTGTTTCTGCTGAGGTACTAGAAGCTAAAAACCCCAGGTCAAATCATTCAGTGTTACAGAGGGGGATTCGTAATGACCAAAACGTGAGAACTGACATTCTCTTTTTAATTGTTGGAGTTCCTATCACTGCTTTGCGTACTTGGCTGCTTATTTATATTTGAGGAAGTCTCCTGCTGAGTTAGTGGCTGCCAGACCAGAGGGTGTCTCCACAGCAGCGCTTGGGATCTGGCGATAGGAAGTGGCACCGTGCGCTGGGTAGAGGAGAGCTCTGCTTCTCAGTGACTGCGCTGGTGCCCAGCTCCTGACCATGCAGAACCTCAGTGACCAAAACCCTTCTCTGCTTGTTTTCTGCTTCAAGTCTGGTGGTTCTGCTGGGCTGGCCAGCCCTGCCTGCTGTGCCGGGGAGTTAGGTCGTGTCTGGACTAGAGACACTTGCTGGTCTTAGTTCCACTCGTTCCCCAAGATAGCTGAAACGTAGCCCCTTGGCAGATACAGTCGGTTACCTGCTGTGTTAAGGCCGATTCAGCGTAGGTCCTGTGTTAGCAGGATGAATTGGGGTGGACATCACAGCCTGTTCATGCGTAGACAGCAATAGGAAGCCGCTGCCTTTACCTCACAGATTAACGATGGGAGCCTTGGCGCAGAGGATCAGCGAGCAGCAGCGTAAGCAGTGAGAGTATGTGGGGTGGCAGTCACGAAAGAATCTCCAGCTCTTGGGAAGGATTTTTAATTATGATTAACCACAACAAATGACCTGTTCTGGGTGGAGCATTAATCATGAGCAACCACAACAAACGTCTTGGGAATGTGGAGGGGCAAGGTCTGTGTGGCTGAAAGACGAAGAACAGTTCTGCTGCCATCGCTCCGCTCCAGCATCTCCAAGGGCACTGAGGGGATCTTGGTTAGTTATTTCAGGGTTAGTAAAAGTGGAGCTTGAGGTGCCTCCTGCAGCAGCTGTCTTTAGGCGGGCTCATGCCATGCTGTTGAGATGGGAAACTTTTGTTCTGCTGGAAGAATATTTGCTTGTGACAAGGCAGAGCTGCCCAGAGGTGTGCTTTCCACCCCGGAGCATTCTGAGCTGCTCAGGTAGGGTCAGAGGAGGCTGTTAGCTGTTCCCAGGACATTTTAGCATATTGAGCTGAATTTTTACGTAGTATAAATCCAGGTGCCTTTAGATGTTCCTTTTATCTCGTTTTCTGTATGAAGCAAACTGCTTTTCTTATGGATGTGACGTTTCCCGTCTGTTTTCCGTGTCACCGAGTAAAGATACTCAGAGGAAGACAGACCATTGCCAGAGCGAGCAGCAGGAATTGCTGCACGGGCGCGTACCGACCTGTGCGAGCCGCGGGCGGCCGGCAGGCAGCTCTGCGGGGCCGGGAGCGTTTGTAGGGCCGTGGCTGCCATCTAGCCGCTGCCTTGCGAAGTGCCACTGGCCAGCCTGAGCACCCTGCCGGGCATAAATACGGCGTGGATGCTTAGAGGAAAGCTGATTCCTGTCTTAGGCAATCATTACCTCAGCCAGTCGCGATGAGAAAAAAGCATCGAGGCAGTGGCTTTCCCACTGGTGAATGTATCATCTACTCAGCAATAAGGAAAGGAAAACGGGAGGAAAACCAGGAGGCTTGCAGGCAGCGCTAGCAGCCCTCAGACAGTTTCTAGATGGATGTTTGCTTTGCCAGATCAGAAGGTCTTTGCCCAAAAAGCATGCTGCAGAAATAAGGCCCTAGAAGAGGGCAACCCAGCACCGGAAAGGGTGATTGTAATCCAAAAGGTCAGGGATTTCTGAACTCATCCCTGAGGCAGAGGTGATGTCTTTGGTAAAGTGATCTAACAGAGCATCTTCCCTCGGTTCTGTGTGCTCTGATGCTGTAACGATGGATCAAAGCTTCCCACGCCAGTGAGCTAGGAAGGAATTCCGGTAGGATCTCACCCTTGTCAGGTGAACGGTCCCAGCCGGGTGCTGACAGTGAGGGAGCTGCTTTAATGTCAGGCGGAGTTTGAGCAAGAGAACAGGTACCTGCGCAGGCAGCTTCTCAGGTCACTTGTGCCGAGTTGGAAGAAGAGGGCTGGGATCATGCTGTGCTCCGCTCTAACAAAGGGACCAAACCCACACATCCTAAATCTTTCCGGTGTTTGTCCTCTTAGGACCAGGACCTCTTTTTCGCACTTCTGAGGCGAGTGCTTTGGACTCGTGCCAGCGAACTTTCTGGACAGCTGTTTCGGGACTGACTGAGGAATATCCGTGAAGGAAGGTGTCCCTTGTCACGGGCTGGGCACCGCTGTCCTTGTCCCCTGCTTTCGGTAGGAAGCGTCTTCCTCCGCGTGCTTTCCTTAGGATTTTCAAGGCTTCTCGCTGCAGAGAAGCATCGACAGCAGCTTGCCCTCTGGTGCTCGAGGACGTTTACCTGCTTGCCTGAGGGTTTGGGAAGAATAAAGTGGTTACAAGCTAGAAATGAACGAGGGAAGTGGCGGTGGCGAAGCAATAAGGTCCAGCTGCGGTGAGCTCTCAGCTCCGTGTCGCGTTACCTCACCCTCGGCTGGCGGCGGTGCCCCGTGCGCTCTCACAGCGGGCTGTGCCCCGTGCTACCTGAGCGCCGCCCTCCCTGCGCTGTTCGGGGGCGCAGCCCCAGGACGGTGCCCGCCCGTCCTGCCCCTCTTCCTGTGCCGCAGGGAGGAGCGACCAGCAGCGCTGCTGCCCCTCGGTGCCGGTACAGCAGGCGGGGCTCGCGGCGCGGCCCTGGGGCTGCTGCCGCCTGGGGGGCCCCGCCCCGCCCCGCCCCGCCCCGCGGCCGCTCCCCGCCCCCCCGGCTCTCCACGGGCGCTGGGCGGGGCCGGGGGCGGGGCCTCTCGCGAAGCCGACCCCGCCCTCGGCATCTGGGGCATGCGCGGTGCGCGCTGCCCTGAGGGATGGCGGCGGTCATGGCTGCGGGCCTGTCCCTGGCCCGCGGCGCGCCCCGGGGTGAGGGCGAGGGGCCGGGGGGGAGGGTGGTGGCGGGGGGGGTGCCCCGGTGCCCTTCAGGGCCTGAGGGGGGGGGGTCGGGCCCTGCAGCGCCGCCTGGGGCCGGGCCGGGCCGGGCCGGGCCGGGGTCACCCCCCGGTGTCACCCCGGCGGGCCGGGGCAGCCTCACGCCGCCTCACGCCTTGCCCCGCTCCCAGCGCTGCCCTGGGTCGGGCTGCGGCGGCTGCACACGGTGTACCAGAGCGTGGAGCTGCCCGAGACGCACCTGATGCTGCGCCAGACGTGCCGCGACTTCGCCGAGAAGGAGCTGATGCCGCTGGCGGCCCAGCTGGACAAGGAGCACCGCTTCCCCGCACAGCAGGTGCGTGACGGGCGGCCCCCCGGCCTGCAGCAGAACCCGCACGGGCGTTTTAGCACGAGTACCGCCGCCTGTTTTGGTGCTCAGCGCGCAGAGATGTTCCTGGGCTTCTCTGGCACGAAACATCCTCTGCAGCTCGTACTTCATAGCAGGAAATGCTCGTTAGGCTGCCTTCTCAAGTTGTTGAAACGCTTTTATTGCATGTACGTAGCCATAACGTGGTTTGTAGTGAGGAGCCCTAGGAGAACTGAGCACGTTTCTGGTGGTGGAGAGAAAAGGTCAGGAGGCAGATGTTGGTCATCCCCTAGGGCTGTGAAGAAATGGGGGTGCTGCTCAAACCGTGGCTTGTGCGAATCAGTGCAGCAAGTCTGTGCTGTGTTGAGCAGACTGATGCACCTATTGCATTGTGGTGAAATATTAAGCCCAAGAAAAATAAACAGTTACGTTAGCCAAAAGGCTCCAAGCAAGCAGTGTCAGAGGCATGCAAGTTTTGTTATATTCCTTTTATTGTATTCCTTCTATTACATTCCTCCTTCCTGTTAAGGAGTAAGGAAGATAGCCAGGAAAGTCATATCTGTTCTAAGGAAGAAACAACTGCCATCTTACTTCGCTGGTCTTACCTGAGATTTTTACATTTGATTTTGAACATTTTCACATGAATGCGTAGGGGAAAATTCAAATTGTAAACAGCATTTATTAAGATAAAGCAACATGCGTAGAACTAGCTGCTTCATCCTTCTTCTGGATTTGAAGTGAAGGATGAGTGTTTTGGGTGTCTGTACAGGACGAAAAACATTTGTTTAAAAATTCACAGGTTGTATTAAAGCAAGCAGAGCCTGGTAATACACTTACTTCTGCAACACCAAAAGATTGGGCTAAATTTGTTATATTGCATTTTAAATACAAAAATAGAGGACAGCTTGTTTTTCTCTTGTATATTGCCAGGTATTAATAAGAGATGGATGTAAGTGAGACAGTGCTCTGAATTTAGCCAGGGGTGGAAGGTGGGGTTGGAATAATTTGGAACGTGACCAGCAATTAAATTCTCAGGAAAGTGAGACCTGGCTATAATGGGAATGAAAAACTGTCTTCTTGCGAAGTGTTCTGTGGGTCATTCATTCTGTAAAATTCTTTCCTTGTGCAGTCCTAGGCTGAAGCACAGCAGACTCAAAGGTAAAGTTCTGACGATTTTTATCAGCTAGATTTCCCATGCAGGGCTTCCAACCGACAGGGGTAGCGTGAGGGGAAAATGTTGGTGGGAGGCTGAGAAAATTCTGGTGAGGCTGTAGCTGCCTATCTCATCTATAGAGGGCTCCTTCCTTTGAGCAGGAGCTCATCCTAGCCAGCAATGACCATGTACAGCTCTTGTCGAAGTCACTAGGGACACCTCCCTGTTTGCTCAGCCACATTCCCATTTCACCAGGAGTTAGCACATCTTCACCTGTGTGTAGCCCTGCCATGGCCTGTCCTTATCGCCGTCTGTCTGCATGATGTGTTTGCTGGGACACTGGGGGAGCAGAGCGCCTTACTTCTCCATTCGCCGTGCAGGTGAAGAAGATGGGTGGCTTAGGGCTGCTGGCTATGGACGTGCCAGAGGAGTACAAAGGCGCAGGCCTCGACTACCTGGCCTATTCCATCGCGGTGGAGGAGATCAGCAGGGGCTGCGCGTCCACGGGCGTCATTGTCAGCGTCAACAACGTAAGTGCCTCGGGGCTGCGCCGGAGGGACAGGCCTGGAACTGAGCCAGCACCAGGGTGGTGGTTGGAGAGGGGCGTATGGGAGAAACGGGAGAAATGGGAGCTGTTCCCGTGGTGGGTTCTGGTGTGCTGGGGAGCACTGAGATATTTGGGGGTTTATAGGTTGCTCATACCTTCAGCAGGCACTAACTCAGCTCTCCATTCTCAAAGTCTCTGTATTTAGGGCCAATACTCAAGTTTGGTTCTGAAGAACAGAAGCACAAGTGGATCGCTCCCTTCACCAGTGGGGATAAAATCGGATGTTTTGCTCTTAGTGAGCCAGGTGATGTGACTGTTCCCGTGCTGTTGCAAAGGACGTAGGGTAACCTTCCTTCGTCAGGTTTAGAATGGACTTTAGGTCTGACAGACCTAAACAGTTTGCAGACAGGTGGGTTATAACACTTCATTTAAATGAAGTCTCAGCGCCCAAGGTACGTGTGGCACCACACAGTCCACGCTGAAAACTTTCATCCCTTCTGTGCGAGCAGAGCCCTGGAGATGGCGGCATCTCTGCCACTGACCTTTCCCTTTCCTGCTTGGAGCCACTGTGGGCGGGGTGGTAGTGACAGTGGTGACACCACGCAGTTCCGGGTGGTGCCACAAGCTGACAGCAGGGCTGCAGGCAGGCGCTGGCTTTGCACCATAGGCTGCCGCTGATCGCCTGAAGGGTTTTTGTGCTGCCTTGCTCAGGAAATGGCAGCGACGCGGGAGCAGCATCCACAGTGGCACGCCTGGATGGTGACGAGTGGGTCCTGAATGGCACCAAGGCCTGGATCACCAACGCCTGGGACGCCTCGGCCACCGTGGTGTTTGCTACTACGGATAAATCCCTGAAGCACAAGGTGTGTTCTGCGAGTCGGTTGGGAAAAGAACTTGGGAGTAAAGGAAGTGATGGGAGCACCACTCTGAAGGGGTTCTGGGGGGGCTATGCAGGGTATTTCGAGCTGTGCAGGCGTTGCACAGGGCAGGGCTGATGTGTGTGGGCTTTGTTGTACTTCCTCGGCCCTCCCCTTCTTTCTGTTCCCACGGCTCCTGTGGAAAAAAAACGTCTGCAGGAAGCCTGCTGACACCCAGGTAGGTGCAAAGTTGTCACCATTCCTAAGAGTCTGGCTCCTGTTGCAGGGCATTAGCGCGTTCCTCGTTCCCATGCCAACCCCGGGGCTGTCGCTGGGGAAGAAGGAAGACAAGCTGGGCATCCGAGCCTCTTCCACAGCCAACCTGATCTTTGAGGACTGTCGGATACCCAAGGCCAACCTGCTGGGGCAGCTGGGAATGGGCTTCAAAATCGCCATGGTAAGACGTGGCTCAGCGCTGCAGCTGTGGCTGTGTGACGCAGTAGTTCCCCAGCTTGGCCATTTCCAAATCCACTTTCAGACTTAGGATAATGATGATGAGAGCTGCCAGTGTGAGCTGCAACATTAGGCATAGCCCCTTCTGGGCAGCACGTGAGACCGCATTCACAGAGCTCGGTGAATTTACCACAGAGCCGTGACAGCGCTTTTTTCATAGACCCAGCGTGGCAGTTCTCCGGTTGAGGAATGATGCTGATGGTGTGAGCAGGGATGGTTTTAGTTTAATTTTTCTCATCTGTCCATGTTCTAGCCTCCCATTTTGTATGCATAGATTAAGGGAAAACCTTGCATTTTCCCTAAATATTTTGGCCAAGGAGAGCTGTCCTGGGTGCACAGGGCATGCCCTGGATTGTCTCTAAAGGTGGATGAAATCAGAGCCAGGGCACGCGCGTCTGTGGCTGTCTGTGCATCTGCGTGTGCGTCTATGTATGTGTGTCTGTGTGTACCACTTGGTCAGTTATGACCTGATTTAACACATATTTTGTCTTTCTCAGCAAACTCTGGATGCAGGAAGGATCGGCATCGCCTCCCAGGCGCTGGGAATAGCGCAGGCAGCCCTGGACTGTGCTGTGGATTATGCTGAGAAGAGGATGGCGTTTGGGTCGCCCATCACCAAGCTGCAGGCCATCCAGGTACGAGGTAGCCTGACCCATCAGGTGCTCACATTGCTGGGGTTGGCAGGAAAATGCGTGTGGGCACTGGGACTTCACTCCAGGGGCACAGCGCACGCTGCACTGACTGGGGTAAGCGAGGTAATTGTTTATGTTTTCAAACAGACTGTTAAGCTGGAGGCGCTCCTTTTCTAGTAGTATTGGCCTCAGAGGTGGGACGCTTTGGTGTATGTGCTCGTGCAGGCAGAGGCAGCCACCTCGGCCAAAGGCAGTGTTTGTCGTTGCAGTTTAAGCTAGCAGATATGGCTGTGGCCTTGGAGGGGGCGCGCTTGCTGACCTGGAGAGCTGCGATGCTGAAAGACAATGGGAAGCCCTTCACGAAGGTATTGTCACCCTTCCATCTGTCTAGCTGTGACAGCTCTGGACACAGGCTGGAGGCAAGAAACCCGTGTGATGTACAGCAGTGCTGCACTGAGCTCGTGCCCAGTCAGTGCTGCTGGTGTTTAACCACCGGCAGGTGGGTTAAACATGCAACTGGGGTGTCCCTTTTTTGTGATCGCTGCATCCTCAGTGATGTTTTCCTTCCCCGAAGGAAGCGGCAATGGCTAAGCTGGCGGCATCAGAGGCTGCAACAAACATCGCTCATCAGGTAACTACACAGCATGCTGGAAGCTGGGTTGTGGTCCCTCCCCATTTCACACAGCAAGCTGAGGAAAGTTCCTAGGGCGGGGGGGGGGGGGGGGGGGGGGGAAGGTAGGGGATGATTCAATCTTTGCTAGAATATGTCTTTTTAAAAAATAAAAAAATAAAAAAACCTGGGTTGCCCATGGAAGAACTAACAACTACCCCTGAAGTAGTTCATTTGCTGCCTGGGTTGTCACTGCTGTTACAACCAGCTCTAATCCTGTTTACTCAGCAACTGTAATAGCCCCATGTGCCCCCTCCAGGTATGCACGCAGTAGGATTAGCTCCTTTTATGGGGGTTGTGGAGAACAAAGTCCTGGGACTGACCTGCTGCCTTTTTAACCCGCTGCCTTTTTAACCTGCTGCCTCCGTTTCAGGCCATCCAGATCTTGGGTGGGATGGGTTATGTGACAGAGATGCCAGCAGAACGTCACTACCGCGATGCTCGTATCACTGAGATCTACGAGGGGACCAGCGAGATCCAAAGACTGGTGATAGCAGGTCAACTGCTGAAGGCTTACCGTGGCTGAAGACCCTCAGAGCACCACGCTGCCCCAAAGTGCCTCCTAGTGGTGCACAACAGCGGTCCAGTCTTGGCCCTCATGAAGGAGGACAATGATGGAAGTTTTCCTCACCAGTGATTAACTGCCCTTCGTGTTAAAAATGTGCTGATTCTTCTTTGGACAAAGTATGGTGCATGGACGGCCCTATCTAGGTTGGTAAGCAATGGCCTGAGTGCAGGAGGGAGGAAGCACCCTGTGTGTAGGCGAGCACAGGCCTTTTCCTAGCAGAGCGTTTTTCTGTGGTAGCACAGCGAGTGACTTTGCTGTTCAGTAAAGTCAGCTGCGATCCTTGTGCACTTCCCTCCTGCTTCCTTCGTGAGGCTCTGTCACACGTGGTATGTGATACCCAGCGCCAAGGTTCGAGGCACTGGGATGTGCCCCCTGTGCTGTCCCAAGCTGCAGGTTAAGCTGCCTTGGCTGCTGGAATAAGGAATTTCAGGTGGGAGATGCTCTGAGGTGGGCTCCCTGTGCAGCGCAGGCCATAGCAAGAAGTGCAGCAGCAGCGCACTGTTCCCCACTTCCAGCAGGCGAGGAGCTAGAGGGGAGGCCACAGGTACTGCCGACACACAAAGGGCTCTGACACAGGCTGTGATGCTGCGTGTGTGGGTGTAAAAACAAAGGTAAGGAAAACAAAAACCCATCTTGCGCAGCACAGCCCTCAGCCTGTTTGCTCAGGCCCTTATGGCTGTAGCTGTAAAAGCAAAGTATAGAAAAGCTGCAATGGCTGAGACATACTTACAAGAAACTGACAATAAATGTTCCCCAGCCTGCTTTTAGTCCACAAACAACTATCTAACAGGAACGTGCATGAAGTGGCAGTAACAGCCTTTAGTCTATAATGTATTCCACACAACCTGTGTGGCCCACACCCTTGTCCAAACAATGCGTACACTAGATGTAAATGGTTATTCTCCTGTGGTGTCATTTGTGTAAGTTGTGTGGCAAATTAAAAAAAAAAAAGCCAAAAAAACAGCAAGATTATATTACATAAAAGAGAGCAGAGAAGACAAATAAAACCTGATTTTTTTTTTTTTAAAGGACCACCACTCCCCACTTTGTTTTTTTTTTAGTTCAAATGTGAGTTCCTGTAGAATAGTTTCTCCAGTCCCATGAGATCGAGGCGTAAACCACCCTGGCCTGCGCACACCAGTTGCACCACTTCGAGCTGCAGAGGGTGTCTGCTAGTGCAGAGGGCCCTGTAACACAAATACCTCTGCAGGGCACTAGAGGGCAATGGCATGTTGGGGCAAAGGTTTGCATTGCTCCTCGTAGGTCTCAGACCCAACAATTACCAGAAACTGAGCCAGGCAGTGATTTCACCTATGTTGTGAATTATGAAAGGCTTCTAGGCATGAGACGCTCCTCGGGCTTGCTTTCTGCCTGTATCACTGGAAGGCTTGTTTGCATGGCTGTGGAGGAGCAAGTGAGATTATTTTACACAAGGCTGTGGTTTGTTTTTTTTTTCCCCTCAGCTGCAGCAGGTGCTGCAGGCCTGGTTGCTGCAAGAAAGGGAGGACTTTGGGACTGCACCATTACTGTTCCCTGCTCGACTTCTCTGACCTCACACACTGAGGTCCAGCTGCAGCCCCAGTGAACCAGAACAGTCACTCCTAGGGCGCACCTGCTGCTGTTTTGCTTCTCTTCATCTCGCTGCTTCTCTTAGCTCTGCTTTACCACACCTTCATTGCTTTCAGCCTGTGCCTCTTCCCCCTCACACCCCCTCACTTACCCCTGTTAAATGACTGCTGCGTCTCTTCAGAGCAGAGTGGAATTGCCCCGCACGCTCACAGTGGCCAACCAAAGCAGGAGATCAGCTGTGAACATCTCAACCATCAGCACACCACTAAAAACTACAAACTGCATGCACCAGAATCCCTGTGGCCCTTCTGCAGAGAACGCAGGGGCAGCATCAAGTAATTGCCTGCTCCAAGGGAGCCCTGCTGCTGCACCTGTGACCACAGCCCACCTTTGGGAACTGGAGAGCACGCTGTGTGCCTTGTTAACAAGCTTCCTGCTGGCTCTGACATCAGCATGACGGCTGACCTAGCGAACATGTTAACTGAGGCTACCAGCTGCATAGTTGATGCCAATTTGCTGAGTGCTGCACCTCTGCCATAGTCTGTAATCAATTACATTGCACATCATCAAATTACAGCAAGGGTGCAGCTGGTCAAAAATCACTGGTCTAGGTACAGTGTGACAATCAGCTTCATGAGCCTAGGAATGTGTTCAGAGCCTCTTACAGAGTTCCCTTTTGCTATTACATAAACAAACAAACAAACATGCTGCAAGGGTGCAAAGTCTTTCAAACAAAAGCTTTTCCAATACCTTCCCTGCTGCCACAGATTCAGACAGGGATCTGTAACATGTCTCAGAGCACTGTTCTCAGCAATGTTTTGGGTTAAACAGCGCAGTTACCTGTTACTAAACACAAAGACCTCCACAGAGCTCCCAGAGAGCTGGCTTCTTCCTGAGCACGGTGCGGAGATCTTACTCCTCTCTGCTGCTGTCAGGTAATTTTGGCTTCAACACATGTGCATCTGTTCCTCGGGGCTGTTACAGAAGGGAACTGCTGAGAGAGCAAAACACAAACAAGTTTTGCAGCATTAAATAGAGAGCTCTTACAAAGAGCTGCCCCCAGACAGAGCGCTCCCCTGGCAAAGGTAGGCAGGGCCAGGCTTCCTTTCAGAAAAGGCTCTATTTCAGGTTGAAGCTGAAAGTTTTTGTCAGTTTACAAACTGAGCTAAAGTTGCAAAGTTAAGGCACCAAGATGTGAAAATCGGGTCACATGCAAGTTAGAATGGGAAAGAAAGGCGCAGCTGCACTTTTCAAGGACACTTTTGCCCCCCAAATGGTCTAAATGTACATTAGATCAGTTACAACACAGACTGCAGGGAATGAAGCAGGAGAAACCTTGGAAGTTTCCAGCTGGAGATTAAAAACTCACCAGTTGAAGACCAGTTTCCAGGGCAGGAGGACTGATCACACGGTGGCAGCAGGTCTGTCTGACATTTCCTGCTCCAGCAGTTCCTGTGGAGCCCTAACACAAACTCTTCAGCAGAAGAAACACAGTTACAGGAATGGGGAGCTGCTTTCCCCTCACCCACCAGTTAGAGTTGACACACTTTGTATCATATATATATGGCTCACAATCCCTTCATGAGTTCTCAGCAGACTAAAGGAGAAGACGAGCTCTTCTGGGCCGTCACAGTTGAGTACACACAGGGGAGAAGCACAGAACTCTTCCTGGGGAGCACAGGCGTTAGCCACATCCTTCCTGGCCCAGCCTTGCAGCCCAGCGTGGCACCAAGGAGCTGCCGGAGCCTGGAGCCCTCTCTCAGACTTCTCCATTCCTACCAGCACAGGGATGGGGCTCACCTCTGTCAGCTTCACACAACTTAGACACAAAACCAAGCAATGCCCTCAGCCTTCCATGTTTAAGCAGTGTATGAAATGTTTTGCTGGGACTCAGCTGAAGTTACTGCAGTATTGCTTTCACACCACAACACTTCTACTGGTCTTTTCTGACAGCGTTACTGCTAAGAAAAATAGGACAATTAATTTTGATTTTAAATTAAATTTTGTTCTGCCTAACTGGAGAGCCCTCATTAAATAGCACGGACAACACAATCACACATTCTGGTTTTGTTAGGGATCATGGATGGCTTAAAAAATAACAAATGTGAAAGACAGGCTGAAGTTAAAAGGCAAAATACTTGTAAGAATAACAAGAAGAAATGGAATAGAGGTAAGAAAATCTGGCAGTGTTAGAACTTGAATGAAAATGCAGCTTACTGCTGTTTAGCTAAACATTAATATCAAATTCTACATGTTCACTACTTGTACAAAAATACCTGGGAGCTGTGCATCCCCTTCCCCCCCAAAAGGGTCAACCCTAAGCTGGGGAAGCCACCCAACAGTCAGTTTGTGTTTCCTCATTGCTTCAGCGACTCCTTCCCCTTCTCTCTGAGAGCACACCATACCCACATGCTCAAGACAGGAAACATTCATCTCCACAAATGGCTTCTGGGTGTGACACGATGGAAACCGCAGTGCTGGCACTCCGATGTGCTCCTAAGCCTGTGCAGGCAGCGCCATGCGATATTGCAGAGGTCCGGGCACAGATTCGAGGCTTCACAGGTTGTTCCTGCTGGGCCAACACAGACACAGAATTACCAGCCTGTATTGTAAAAGTATAGAAGTGTTGTAAAATACTTCATCTGCACTGGCTGGTGAAACAGTCCCAGGTCTTTTCTGAACTCAAAATCTTTTTCAAGACTAAGGGTGTGACCTTAGGGAAAACTTCAAGAGAGAATAAGTGACATTTCTAAGCTGACTGTTCCCAAAGGCACAGCAGAAAACTGGCTCCAGAACTTTTAACAGTTTTGCATTTCTCAATTCTGGTCCCTGTCCTAACTTTGCTATAAACACACATGCGTCAATCACTTTTTATTGCCAGTATCCTTTTAACGTCCTACATAAAAGCTTTTATTAGTCAAATACTTTCTAACAATTTTTCACAAGAAAGAGCAGATGGCTGGAGATTACACTGCACGAATTTGTATCAAGTATTTAATGAAGGAGTGTAACAAAATGTAAAACCAAGAAGGCATGAACAGGACCCAACAGGGACAGGGAATCTAGGCCCTAGAGCGCCCTCAGAAAGCCAAAGGACCCAGCAGTTTGTATAGTTTCATCCTTGAGCTGAGAAAATGTGCAGCTGGCCAGGCTGAAGAAACAAGGCCAGAAGGTACGTATGTCCCCTCAGGGTGCCAGCAGCTGCATGCTGAGGTAGGAACCTGTTCTAATCCACGCAAAAAGTTGAGGTGTTCTTGACAGGAGAGCTGTGGGACAAAGTTTTACAGCTTTAACTTAAATAAATAACAGGAGAATGTTTTTGCGCCTCTGCAGATGTAACAGCTTTGTATTTAGAACAGTTATGCCTCAGTTAACCCCTCCAAAGCACCAAATCCTCTTCCTACCAGCGGTGGCTGCTGTTCCACGCTGAAGGGGCAGCAAGCATCTGTCAGTTCAGTTTTGCTCACCTGGGAGCTGCAAGCATCCACCTGGGAAGCCAGGGACTCATTTCAGAGCAGCAGGCACCACCTGTAGGTTCAGAAACAAACGGCTGCGTTTACAACCCGACTGGTTGTAAAGTGCAAGCGACTTGCAATCTTGGTGCAACTCGGATTCACACAGTGTCACAAGGCAATATAGCTTAAAAGAGGAAGGCCAAGACTTTTCTGGAAAGCTAAATTAATTCTCATTAAGCATTTGTCAGTTTACACTTTAAGAACTTTTTCCAGAATGCCTTTTAAGTGTAGAAAATCACTCATAGGATGCTTTCCTGGAATGGACTAGAAAATGCCATTGCAAAACCAGAGAAAGACCATTTATTTTAATTCTAAAGGCAGAAGGAAGCTCCCAAGAAACAGCAAGCACTTGAGATGTGCATTACTATCAGTTGGATACTGGATCTAGAGATGTTATCCCACTGCTTGCTACCACTTAAAAAAAAAAAGTGTTTTTTCTTTCTGAACACCCTTATCAATATTTTGTTCAATTTAAGTTTGAGGTGTGTAGCTGAAAAATCAACGTCCTCCTTTTGGCCCAAGCTGACTGCAAGTCTGGGCTCCTACACCTGCTATTAACTGTAAATGCAAATTTTTAATTAAAAAAGATTTACTTCATCAAAACTGAGTTAGCTGATGATGAGCATTGCAGGCACATGCTAGAGGAAATGCTTTCAACTGACTTAAAGATAGGAACTGGGGGAAAAAATAAGAATCACAACATCCCCCCTGCCACCCACCCACCTCAAAAACCTTAGAGCCCCCCACGAATTGCCATGCTGCTTTCCAACGTTTTTGTGCCCTACCTGTGTCAGAGCGCTCACAGACGGTTCAGGGGCCACTCGGTCACTTCAGCCCCAGGGCCCGTGAGCAGTGACAGACCTGCCTGTGGAGGAGAGAGGAGCACGTTAATTAAAAACAGGCCAGACAGCTGCATTGCTAACCATGGCCAGACGATATTTTCTACCACGCTGAATTTGCTCTTCTTGTAAGAACGGACAGAGCAGAAAGGATCGGAGGTTCCACCGAAGCTCCCTTACCTGTTTGCAAGCAGCGGTACCCCGAGGGAGCTCGCTGCTCAGTCAGGTTTCATCCTGCTTTCCTTCTGCTTAACTAGCAGTTACTGGCATCAAACTAACAAGAGGTACAAGCTTAGCAGAGCTCCCCAAACCCAATTTGGCAGAATATTTTAATGGACAAAAGTTCTGGTTATCTTGGGGTAGCCTTTCAGTTAATAAATTAACCTAACTGGAACTGCTGGCTTAAAAAAACAACACAACACATTTTAACAGGCTGTCAGGTACAAAGCAGTCAACACACAAACTCTGACCAGTCACAACAGTAAAGGACAGTTTTCTTTTTCTTTTTTTCCTTTTTTTTTTTTTCTTTAAGGGGCAGGGGCATGGAAAAAATACAGCACACTAATGAAACAAAATGCAAAAAAAATACAAAAAAATAGAAAATAGAAAAAATGTATTTACAAGTGATACATTACTATGATCAGAAAGCACAAAGACAATTGCTGCTATAATACATGCACTGGGTCAAGAAGGATCTACTAAAAACCTGCAAGGGAGCTGTTTGTAAAAAAACAGGAAAAAAAAAGAAAAAAAGACACCCTTCCCATCCCCTCCCCCCTCAAACCAACAGGGGTGGGTTTCAACTTTTTTCTTCCCTAGTTTGCTACATTGATCAAAATCAAATATCCCCTAAAGTCCGTGAGTACAACCAATACAAATACTACACTTGTTTTTAAACTGCAGGTTCAGTTTCAGGAGGGGGGAGAAAAACAGCAGCTCATTGTAGATTCATATACAAGAAAGCCAGAGTAAACTG
Source organism: Cygnus atratus (assembly GCF_013377495.2). NCBI lineage: Eukaryota > Metazoa > Chordata > Aves > Anseriformes > Anatidae > Cygnus > Cygnus atratus. The sequence continues at coordinate 4,418,206 of NC_066378.1, forward strand.
CTCTACATGCTAAAAATTACAGCAAGCCCCTGTCTGCTACATAGCATGATCTTAGCAGGTTTTCCTTTTTATTTATTCATATATATATCTATATGTGTGTATATATATATGTATAAAAATCGTGCCCTTTTTCACTGCAACATGACATCTGGGTGGAAATGTAACTTGTTACAACAAATTTTTATATGTTTACTGCAAGAAGTCACTCAATGTCTGTGGATTTAATAAGTAACCTCACACCACAGGAAATATTTAATAAATCAAAAAAAAAACAAAATAAACAAAAAAAACAATATTGTGACAGAAGACCTTCTGTCTCAGTTCTTTTCAAAACCGAAGTCCAACAGGAAACTGGTCCCAATGTATATGAGCGTTTGCTGAAGAAGCTTCAGTTTGCCTAACCGTTTTTCTTTTAGTGTTCACAAGTTTTTGAACGACTTCAAGTCGTTTTCAGTTTCTAGTCTCTCTTCCTCTCTCACATAGGTAATAGTCTGGTACTAATCCATTAGAGCGAGGAAAAGAGGAAAGTGGCTGCAGTTGCACAAAGGGTCCCCAGTTCCACATCTGCAGGGAGATACGGAGTCGCATGGAGCTCCAGAACCTTAGCTTTTCTTTTTCCTCCTTTCAATGCAAAGTCCTTTCATAAAAGTCCTGTAATTGGTACCTTCCCAAGTACCAGCCTGACCAGCTTTAGGAGATGACAAAGCCACGAGTTAAAGTGAAAAGGACCAAGGCAGAAGTTCAGGTCACTTTCTGTCTGTTCCATCATACTTCCAGGAAACGGGAGCTGCTGGACTTGGAGTGGAAAGGCTCAGACCACATGCGACGTAGATCGCCCTAAACAGCAGTGAAACAGCAGAAGGACCATTCACTCAGAAACCGTAAAGCCCGTTTAGAATTCGTATTTAAAAATACACATATATACACGTATATATGTAAAATGCACGTAAGCACATCTTAAAGCAAATCTATTCTCCACCTGTTTTGCAGATTACAATAAGGGCCATAAAACACATCCTTCCCACGTCAGGTCAAAATGCCTTATTTTTGCAACAGATTGACCTAAGTATTTCCTTCCCATCAGAAAACCATTTTATGTGGGTGGAAAATTTCGCCCGGTCTAATGCTTCAATCTAGAGTGCTAGATGTGTGTCTCAACAATAGTCATGAAACAGTAAAGGTTAACATTTTAAAATTTGACTTCAGAACAGGTGACTGGAAATAGGTAAATAAGGATCTGCCTCTCCCCTCTCTATTCAGCTTCTGCGCAAATGCTTTCTTTCACAACCAGCTGGGTGAGGAGAAATTCACTTATTTAATTAAAACAGCACTTAAAAGTACGAGTAAACATAAACTAAACAAGCTCAGAAGTATTACATGCATAGATTATTTTCTAGTTCAGGAACAAGTCTGTTACTCAGTCCTCCAAAATGAAGATCCTCCCCAGCAGCAGCAGTACCTTAGTTCTTGGCTGCGGCTGTTAAGGAGGAGCAAGGGCATGCAGCATCCTCATGAAAACCGGTGCCCAGTGCACGAGCACTGAACTCGCTTCCAGCTGACCCCCACTTTCCTGCCAGGAATATATAACCCTATCTTACCTTTAAATAGGCCATGGTGAGGAGCGGCAATAAAGTAAAAGGTACCAAATACAGGAGGGCAGGCTGGGCTGCCCGGTGAATACGAGAAGCTACTGTTGCAGTTAATAGACCTGTAAAAGAAACAAGTGCCTATAAATATCTTTAATAGCACATGGATGTTCTCTATCATTTCATCCACAGGTGGTTTCCTTCCCCACCATTTTAAGACAGTCTACGGAAAAGTTACCTGCTTGTGCTTAGCTCTCCTGAAGAGATACAAAACAAGCAAAAAGGGAAGTTGCTCTATTTTAGTATTAGGCTCTGTTGAGCCACTTGCTTTGGTTCTGAATCTCAAAAACTAAGCTAATAATAACACAACACAAACATAACAAAAGGCAAAGGGGAGGAAGCTGAAAGCACACGCCAAATTGGTTTACGTGCTCCTCCAGTACCGGTGTCTCTCGAGACTGTTGGTCTGAGGCCCCTCGCCTGAGAAATGAGGGGCTGCGAGAAAGGACTGTACACACCAGGAATGCTTTTCCTGGATATGTGCCCAAAAGGAACGTACGGGGGAAAGGCAGGGGACGACAGGGGGGGAGGCAAGCAGGAGACGATCTTTCCTTTTCATCCTCTAAAGGACTACACGAGTTCCGGATACGCACACACATATCCTGACCTTTGGGGAAAATCTATGTTGTGTTAGTGAGGAAAGGGATGGCTACCTCAAATTATAAACAGCATTCTAGTTGTGGCTATTTACGATCTTCTGCATGTGCTAAAATGTCACAGGATCATAAGCATTAACACTAGAATACAAAAATGGTGGAGATATGTAAAACGAATTCTCAAGATGTACTATTGCACGGCATAACCCATCTAGAAACTCCCATATTTTTCTGCATAACCCAGCTGTGAGCTATGACACCTTCTGTACTAGTAAAGCAAGGTATAAAAAGTTGCTCACAGAAATACACTGATAATCTCTTTCATCCTCTAAATAAAATACACCAAAAATAATTTAAAACAGAACTCTAGAAGAGTTTTTCTCCCTAGACCATGCCAATGAAAACCAAGAGAGGAAGATTAAAAAAGAACATAACCGAGCAGTCTCCCAAAGCCTCTTTACCCTTTGTTTCATCATCTTTTAAACCTACTACGATAATCCCACTCCTGCTCACTAAGCAGCTATTCATATTAAACCAATTACTCACCTACAAAATATCCAATAAGTGTGCAGTGAAAGTAAGAGACCTTCTGCATACGTCCAGAGATGTTCCCTGGTCCTGGGGCACCACAGGAATCACTGTTGGCTTGTTTTTTGTAGTTATCGTAACGCAGGACAAAGCAGAGCAGAAGACCCGGCATCACAATATCTCCGATCCCCAGCATAGAGAAGTGGCTGCCTGTGGAACTAGAGAGCAACTGAAATTGAGTTTGTGCCCAGTACGTAGGGTGACACGCTCCAGACACCTCCACTTTGTTTTTGAGCTTTGTTTTTTTTGCGCAGGCTGACTTTCTACTGGCCACCTTTTATGTAGTAGAAGCTCCTACATAAATACCTGCTACTAATGATTTTGACTCCCGTGACATCATCACCTTTCCAGCTCAGTTTTAATTGTACCTATTTTGACACTAATAACACTTTGCTCCAAACCTGTTTATTTCTACCAGCAGTGTTTAAGCTTCTTTGCTGTAAGTCACTCGATGTAACAGATCCATCAGCTCAGTATTTCAGTCATATTTCTACATGTGAATGGGAGGTAGGTACCAGCTGACAATTTTACCAAACTCTTTTTGACTAACACTGCACTTCTAGTGTAAATAGATCACCTCTAATATGTGACAGTAAGTCAGTTTATGGACTTCTGATCTTTGGCTTAATTCAGACAAAATGCACATAAACCTACAGCTTTATCAGATTCCCAGAAAACAGCCAACCGCTAAGCAGATTAAGAACTAAAACCAGCCATTATCTTAAACCCAAGATCTTTTTCATGAAATGATACCAACTTAATTTGTCACAGAATGAACCAAACAGTTTTGTTCTTATCATTGCAGAGAATAATTTCCTAATCCCTGCGATTTCAGGGCCCCAACTTCTAAAGAAACAAGAATAAATTAGCCAACTTAACCTACTGCATGACTTCTGAAGCGCTTGAGCTTATTGCTGTATCAGACCTACACGTATCTAGCTCAAAATCTGAAACATCAAGGAGCCCCTGCAGTAGAGAGATGTGGAATAATCTCTCTCCAACATAGCATTTAACCCAGTAACCTTTGTTGCTTAGATCAGTTTCTAACTCCTGTCCCACAATTATGCATTAATCACGACTAACGTTATAGTAAACCTAAGCTCTTTTTGCTTTTAAGCATTAGGTCATACTACAACAGTGACCATTAAATTGTAGAACTCACATTTATGTCAAAAAACATATCCTGGTCCAAACAGGCCACTTTTTAACCCAATTAGGATCATATCTGCATGCTATGAGACAGCAAATGCAAAGCATCCAAACCTTACAACTCATTATTTTATAAATTTTTATCATGAAGCAGGAGTGACTAAACAGGGAACTACACTGGTATTTTCCAACAGAGTTAGTGCTAATAAAAAGTATAGTCAGGAAATACTTTTCTTATATAGTACTGTAAAAGAACTGCCAATTTTACCTTGGAAATACAAGTTTGCCAGGCAGCGACAGGCGGGGAACATCTCTACCCACATTTGGTCCCAGGTGAAGTTTCCGGGATAAAACGTCAAGGGGATTATCAGCTGGTTGTGTGGCCACTTTCACCATAACATTGCTGTTAAAGATGTAGGCAGAAAAAAAGACCTACAGAACAAGGAAATTATTAAAAATGACAAACTGCAATTGTATAGCAATTTTAAGTGGCTTGCTTTTCCTTTTTTTTTTTTTTTTTTTTGCTTTTTGCTTCATTTATTCAAGGAAAGAAAGGATGTTATCTACTTTTCCAGACACAAACACTCTACGTTTGATAACAAAAAACAAAATGTATTTTAAAAAAATCAGATGAAATTTTTTACACTATTAATCCTGAAGAATAACTGGAATATACTGTCTGATATCAAGATACCGATCAACAGATAGAGATCCTTTAGCAAAGGATCTCTCTGGATCACAAGCACCAGCAAAGACAGGTAATAGGGCACTGAAAATATGAGAAAGCTGGAAGAGAGAAGAGAAGAGTACAGTGCTCACTCATAAAATGCATGATGCAACACTTATTTCAAATAGGCCTTTACACTACAGTTCATCGTGCTGGGAAACTGACTCACTGCCAGAGCTGTCAACAAGTGCCTTCCTGAATCAGCGCTTGCTGTTATGCAAAGCTAAAACCAAATCCTTTCAGTATTACAAAGGACATCATTCTGTCAGGTTTCTTGTAAAACTGCTGTAAGATTTTATGCCAACTTGACTGGCTATAAATCAGTTTGCATTTCTATTTTGCAGATTCCACTGCTAATCAGAAGTTGGCATGCACGTACCACACGAGCGTGGATAAGGCTCCCCATTTACCTGGAAACACTTATTCTGATCTGCAGCCAAGGTTTCAAAATTTGAGGTCTAACTTTTTCTTACAATATGCCAAAGTTGAAATATTCTAATCACGTTTCTGCTTTTGTTAAGTAATTAGTGAGGAGATCATTTTGTATTCTGCTGCAGACTTCAACTTCTCGGAATGGAGCAATGAAGCTCATCGATTTCATACTGGTACATCTCGTGTAAAAATGGCCCAAAGCCAACTACAAATACAAAGGATGAAAACAGTTTTAGCAAAACAAAACAAAACACTTACCCAAAAGACATCATAAATTAGTAACCCGGAGAGTAGCAAGCAGGAAACCTTCAGGCTCGGCAGCCGGACAAAGGCTATCATTGCAACACACAGGCCCATAGCCAGAGCTACAAATGCAAGTACATAATTAGTGCATTAAAGAAAAAAAAAGCAACGACGACAAAATCAAGCCAACACTCCCTCCCCAAAAAAACACCCAAAAGAAACCTGTTTGCATCTGTGCAGCACTGCACACACTAGATTATTTTCCAGTATATTTTTTAATATTTCCAGATAGTGAAATTCTTCTTAGCAGAGTTAAGAAAAGACAAAATACATTCAGGAATGTAGCCTACCCAACAATAGGAAAAAAAATGCAGGCAAGTCTTCTAAATTCTCTCCCAGGGCCTAGCTTTCAGTCAGACCGACAAGCTGACCTGACCGCTGCTGCACGCTCAGCGTTGTCAGTTCTCTTCCATGATCAGACACGTGCAATGCAAAATTAAACCTTAAATGTAACTTGCATGTTCAGATAGGGGAGGTGGGGGAGCCCTTTCTCTGCAGCTGTAATCCAATTCCCTATATATTTTGTCAGAGTAGAAAACTAAGATGTCACACTAAAAAAAAAATCCCAGTTTTCACATATTTGTGATTTCCTGCTTCTTTGAGCCTAACCTTAGATGCCAAAGATACTCATCGGACAATAAATACATTTCAACTGGTTACAAGTAAATCCCCAGAGAAAAAAACAAGCCAAACCAAAATCTTTCATCTCTGATATGTTTACAAGGAATAACGCAGCCCTGTTGGGACCAGATTTCACTTAAGTACGCAGACATTTCTAAACAAAATTCACTCGTTTAACACGCCATAGAATTCATAAAAAAAAAAAAAATCAGATCCTATTTTGACCAAGTGAAACCTTAGGGAAAATAATAAGCCCACCAGCCTGACAGCTTGAGCCGCCAAGCTCACGAGTTAACATTCTAACACTATAATTATGGAAATGTAAAAAGGTATTACTCTTGCATTTCATCTGTAAGATGTGGAGTTCTTGCACCAAAACACTACGGAATCATTTCAGTGCAGATTCAAGAGATAAAGCTGCCATGAAGCAATTGCCAAGGTGGCCGCCTGCAATGCCCAGGGCTTGTATCCTGGCCAGAACTTTGCCAAACCCACCTTACCTTTTGCATTGACAAGCTTAACGTAACTCTAAGTGGCATGGCTGCTAGTTTTAATGAAGTAATAGGATTATTCAGATAAAAATGTACCCTAAATCACGCTGCATAATTGCAACTCGTTATAAAACACAAGCAAATTATTGAGGTTTAAAAAATTTGACACAGCAAAGCAGCAAGAAAAAGAACTGCTTTCAGTAATTCAGTATAGCCTTCAGTTACAAACTTCGTCTGGCAGAGGAGCAAATACAAGGGAACAGTCTGTCTTAAATCAAAGAGATTTCTCTAAAGCCAATGCTAATAATAGCTCAAGCTAGCCTATATTCAGGAGAGGATTTCCAGGTTATAATTAACTAGAAGTGGGAATATTTTAACCAACGTGGAGTTTTAGCTATTGTTCACACACTCAATTTCTGTGTCGCTGAAATGGACACGGGCACACATGCAACACGCTTCCATCATACTAAGCAAGTACTGGATTTAAAAGGGAATGGAAAAAACTCCTTTACATCACAGTGAAATGCACACACTAATTATCATGCAGTTTTGCAACTGCTTTAAGAAATATTGGTAAATTCAAAAAACAAAAGGGAAGCCAGAATGCCCAAGAGCAAGTGCTAGTAATACAGGCCAAAGTGCAGCCAAGCCACCAACGTGCTTCTGCAAAACGAAGCCAGCTTCCTTCTCCAATGAAAAAATTCAGCAATCACACTAGAAACAGTCAACCATACCCAAGTTCGTGGATGGTGCTGACAAACTACGTAAGGCAGATCTCCACTGAAACGCACTTTAAGTCAGAGAGGAGGAGAGAAGGGGAGCACGCTGCACAAATGGCAGCTCAGTTCAAAGTGCTGCTCCACTGCTCCTCAGAGCTGAATATGAAAGAATTAACTGAAAGGGTTAACGTTCAATCAAGTGAATGGATTGACTTCTAAGTCCCTGCAAGCACACTCTTCTGGAATAAGGATATTCTGAGGATTAACAATACTCTTGCATATGTGATGAGACTCTCAGACGCAGTGTATTGTTCAGTCTTATTGCACTAGTGCAGCCAGAACAGATGAAACTACTGAGGTTCTGGTGCTGTGGTTTCTGGCTTACAAAGCATTATGCAAACTGGCAGGGCTTAAACTTCCCCCATAAGCCACCAGTTAGCCTTTGAAACAAATGGGTGCTGAAGTTCTGATCTAATTACATATCTACAAAGCTCTCAAAGCGTGTTTTAAAAAGCAGAAATAAGAATGCACGTCATGAAGCAGCTTCTGCCCAGTTGCTGCAGCAGTTAAGGTCTGTAGCAGTTCCCAGGGTATCCCAGACTCTTCAGTTCACCCCATAGCTATGGGTGGATATGCATAAATCTACTGCATTCCCATTTTTCATCTCTGGGTATTTCCACTATTTAGGAAAGCTTCTAAGCGGGTTTTACCAGCTGACAGCGACCACTCTTGATGATTCTGTCATCAGCCCGTCCCCTCTGAGAATCAGCATTTCAAGACCCATGAATGTACATCATCACAGGCCAGAGCAACCTGCTGGAGACAATGTCTTGTCATTCTATCTGATAACACCCCTAGATTTTAGAAACAGTTTGACCAGCTACTGGAGAGATGAGGGAACTGTGGTATTTGCACAACGAAGGCTGTTCTGGCAGGAAGCACTGTACCTTGACTCTGCAGGAAATGGAAAAGGCCAGTAAGTATTTCTCTTCCTTTTTACTTAGCCCTGAAGTAGAAATACTCTCTCCTAAAGAACCAACTGCACAACGAGCACTGCCCCACTTCTCCCTCCAGCCAGCAGCCTGAGCGATGCGAGGCACGTTCACAACATCTGCTTCATTTCTGCTGACAGCAAACCAGAACATTAACACGGTGTGTGCAGGGGAGGAGCTGGATCGCAGCGCCGTGAGCAGACGCAGCCTCAAAGGCTAGCAAGCGCTCCGCCTGCGTGTGCTACCCAGCACCACCTCCTGCCCACGCTTCGCTCCAAACAAGGTGAATTGGGGTCTCAAGTATGCAGCTACAGAGAAGAGAAGGGTAAAGGCAGAGATGACGTGATCCCGCTTGCAGCAGTACAGCATGAGGAGTAAACCGGCAGACTGGGTCCTCTGATGAACGCCAATAAATGCTGTTCTCTGTTCAATGTCGCTGACAAATGTTGGTGTAATTGCATTTAAACAAACTAAAGGAGGCTTACCTATATTGTACAATCTCACTTAATATAAAATACATAAAATACTCCAAAGCTACACATAAATCATAAACAACCACAGAGAAATAAACCCCAGAAGCCACTCTGTGCCAGTTCAGTACTCTGCAATTACCTCACAGCCCGCTATTTCAGAGTGAAGTGCTCACTAAAATAACTATTTTAAGTCAATGCTTCTGTCAGCTTCTCAGGGTAGACAAGTCTTTTCAGATTGTGTCAAAATCCACACTTGAAGTTACATTTACCTGCGTAGCTGCTGCAGAGCAACAAGCACCCTTGATAGCATGGTGAACCAGTCTGCTTTGAACAAACCAAACACCACCCACACTTTTCTGTTTAGTATCTGAGTATTTTATAAGGTATGCCCTAGTATATAACAGGTGGAGCTTTTACAGCAGCAAAAAGCATGAATGGAACATAATCCCCATATACAAGAGAAATATTCAAGGTGCCATGACAGCTTCCAGTGCTAAGGACTTGTTGCTGCCATCTCATTTAGGAGGAGCTAGAAAGCTGATGGGACGTAGGCTTTTTTATCACAAGAAGCAAATTCAAGGGTAGGTAATGCTGTTCCGGCTATTTTTCCTCAAGCAATCACCACCTCAGGGTGCCACTTCACGAGATGTCTTCAGCCAATTTAGCTGCCTGACACTGCTGAGGAGTGGAGGTCCTGCTCCAGGCTACCCCTTCATCCCTTTGCTATCGTATCCACTCTGTCCTCTCACCACTTACCTTTTGCCAAATCTAGCACATACCTGACTGCACAACAATCCAATTCACCTCACTGCAAGCAGCAGAAAAATAGCCTGGCAAAAGAGTACGCTGCCATTCTAGTGAGCTGAATCAGTTTGCCATGTGATTAAATGAATGCCAGAGCTAGCACAAGAGATTTGGAAGGCAGGAGGGGAGGAGGAAAGCTCCTTGTGGGAACAGTAAGCTGTAAGTTCAGTTCAACCAGAAGGAAAAAAAAAAAAAAAATCACACCTTCAAGCCAACTGGATGCCTGCCAGCTTCACCCATCTCACCATCCTAACTGGCAAGCATCAAAGAGATCAAAGACAGCTAGCTACTGTGAACTGTCTCACAACAAATTATTTGATCATCTGAACCAAAACCCAACACAACCCACAGCAAAAATTAACCAGATTATTGAGACCAAGTTATGATTCATAAGTAACTGCTGTCTCCACACATCTTTAACTAAAACTGGCAATTCACCCTACACCACATGAGTGCAGATCATCTCTCATGGATGTTCTGGCAATTCCTCGGAAGCTTTTCCAAACCAGAAAAACAGGTGTCCCGAACATTACCCTGGCGTGTTTCTGACAGGGCTTGTTCTCAGGGAGTCTACCACAAACATTACAATCCAGCAAGGCATTAATAACAGCAAATTTCAGCAATCATCACCAGGTGACTGGATGTGTCAGAACAGGCACAAACTTGTAGTCAAATCCCTTGATTCACATACTCACCGTCCATAAGGAGCCAGTGGCCAGTGAGGACCCAGATAAGTACAAGCATCACAGACAGAGAAAATGAGAGCAACTCAGCAGCAGTGAAACGCCCGCAGCAGCCAAAGGAAATCCTAGGAACAACATGTAAACATAAGCTGCAAGACTTTTATGTTTCCATTTAAAGAACAGAAAATGGATGCTACCGGAACAGAGCTCAACTGCTGATGAAAGATGCCAAGAACAACTGAGGGGAAGTTCCTTTGCCACAAGTAGGTACCGAAACAGCAACAAAATACAAGCTTTCCTCACATTCAAATCATGTGTGTAAAGCCTGAACTACGAAGATGGAAAAAAAAAACAACCTGTAAATCCTGGCACCTCTCTTAAAATCATTAGTATGAATGGTATTTCCTAGTACCATCTATGACAGTGCTTTTTGGAGCATGAACTCCAGTCACAAGGTAAGGAAAAAATTAGTTTCAAAACATGACTTTAACAACCGTCATTTTCACTGGCATAACTACAATCCCTGAAAAACCAGCATTAACATCCATAGTTCAATGTTAACAAACATTAAAACCCAGTACTAATTCTGAAACTGAATTCTCAGCCCAAATAACCCAAACTTCTTAAATGCTGCTGTTGGGAAATCCAGTCTCCTGCAATTGTATTGCATTTCCCAGGCTGGCAAGCATGCGTGACTTGCAGAAATTGTGCTCCCTAGTTTCAAAGTGGAAACACAGCGTTCACACACACAAAATATGCACGAACTTCAGCCCCGAGGTTAATGCTCATAACCAAAGACTCTGTTAAAGAATTCTCATTAAAAGAAATGAATACAGCATATGAGAAGAGGAACAAAACATTTCTCAAGTCCTTACTTGTTTTGAGGTGAACAAGGCCGTGTTAAGTACTGGCACATCGGGAGCAGAAGGAAAGCAAAAGCTATTGTTGCAAGGACTAGAAAAGGAAGAAAAGGTAATATTAGTACATTCAGGCCTGATTTCTACAGTACACAAACAAGTTCCACCAATTTGAAAGAGCTCTTGCAACAAAGTCCTATTATCATATGCTGCAGTATTATTAAAGCAAGAGCAGTTAAAGACTCCAAGGTTTTCTGCAGAACTTCTATTGCTTTCAAACTGCAATCAAAATAAAAGCTCTCAAAGGCATTAAATGCTCCTATCTCCAAACGTAAAAAGAAAAAAATAAAAATAAAAAAATCAGTCTCAAAGCTGTTCATGATCATGTCAGCAAGAAACAGTTTCCAAACATTCTAGGAGTCAACAAAAATGTAAGAACTTGCTACAAACTGGTTGTGAGATTCTTTTAAAATTCTTTAACATAGGACAGACTAAGGCAGCATAATAAAGGGGTTCTCTGGCTTTTCAACTCAGTCACTTTTTTCTCCCGTCTTACTCATAACTGTTTACTCACTACTGAAATATATTACAACTTAAGAATTGGTAAAATATGCAGTGCTTTAAGTTTTTGAAAACAGGGAAAATGATAAAACCACATAAATAACAAAAAGGACTATTTCCATACTTTTTTTTTTTTTCAAGAAGCATATTTATTCCACCCAAACATCTGCAAAAACGTTTAGTAACTGCTGGTATTTATAATCATTCTTTCCTTCCTTCCTTTTTTTTTCTTTCCTTTTTATTTTTATTTTTTTTAAATAATAGCACTGAACTTGTATTAAGGGCTGTTTAAAAGACTGAGCGCTTGGAGAGACAGACATGTCAGCAGCACTCACACAGCATCCAGAACTGCTGTAGCAAAAACAGACCAACATGAAAACAGAAGGATCGTTTGATATTTTCTGGATGCTGTTCTCTACTCATTCCTTAAAAACTCGTGGTCTTAGTTTTTGCTTTTTAGAAGGAATTATTTTTTTTTCTTTTCTCAAGCTAAGATGATGGTGAGGAATCAGTCTCTTTATTACACAGCTTGAGCCAACTGGACAAAAATTGGTTTGGTCAAACCACATCTCTTCACTTCTCAGTTCTACCCCTTCTGGTAGGGGGAAGATAAAATAAACAAATAAATTCACACCAAAAAAAGGTGTCAGCAAACAGCACCATGGAAACTCACAGTTCTATCAATATTTCAGAAAGGAAATATTAAAAAAAGCAGAATTGGTAGAGAAAGAATGAAGAGTGTAGAAACTCTGTATGGGTTTGCCTAGGACCCTTCTCAGAGGTGCTTGGCCAAGAGTAAAACCCGTGACCCTGCTGCCTCGCATCCCACATCCCCATTGCCTGCCTGCTCTGTGCCCCGCTCAGCCTCATCACAGCTGAACTGACCCTTTCTCACCCAAACCGATCCTCTTTGGCCTTGAAACGTCTCTTTCCCTTTCTCCCCCCAAGCTCTGCTCATCAGGGGACCCTGCACCTCCTGTCCTGGCATTCTCAGCCACCGCTGCCCGCAGCCAGGCTCTCCCAGAGCAGACAAGAATTCAGATGTAATTACACCAGGACACATTTGTCTAGGAGTATCTGATCTCGCTCCTTACTGTCCAGGCTTCCAGCTGGGTGCTTCTGTTTCCCTTCAGTCTCAGCACCCATCATTCGACTGGGAATCCCTCGGCTTAATTCCCGTCTACAGGCAGCCACCAGCTCTCCAGCATTGTCTGCTCCTTGCACCTCAGCCTGCCTGCAGGTCATCCCTTGCTCCAAACTCTTCCCCAAAGGCAAACCTTTGAGGCAGTCAGATTTACGAGTGGTTTAAGAAACCAGACACCAGCTATAATTCAAAAGCACACACCCACATCAGCCTCTAAAATCTACAAAAAGAAGGATGCCAAACAGAACCACTGCAGCTTCGGAGGGGTCAAGCCCCCAGCCACAGGTCCCCAGCCCAGCCCTGGAGCCTCTGAAGTCACAAAGTTCAGAGCTCCTGGGGCCAAGGTCCTCTGTGCTTAATGACACCCTCAAATGCAAGACCAGAGAAACAGTATCATAAACACAGCCTCAAGAATAAAGATACCCCAGGGCACTAACCCAAGTAGGCTCAATCCTCTTAAACCTGTAGCATGCTCCAGCTGACACAACGCGGTTGCACTACACGCCACCAGCGTCACAAACAAAGTTACAAATGTCAGGGTCGTTCTGGAAATACAGGCAGCAATAAGCTTGACGTTAACATTTTTTTCTCGCCATAAAGTTTCCCTTATCACCAGTATCTAGCGTATATTAGAATTTATTTGAAGTAATCTTCTACTTTCAGTAGGGAAGAATGCATGTGACAGAGGCCGAAGCTGTAAGAGTAGTACCAGCAGGAGCGTGCCACTACAATTAGAGGCAGGAGTCTCAAGATTCATTTCCAGAGGAGAGATTTAGATTTCACCCCTTGCCATCAGCCCTGTTTCAGAGGCTGGAGAGGATGCAGAGTTCAGGAGTTAAATAATGAGGGAAAAGCATGCATTGTGTATACATGAAATAGGAGAAGAGAAGTATTTAAGGGTTTAAAAGTCTTCACAGATTCAGCGTGTGAACTAAGGACAACTTTCAAAAGCTTCTGCACATTTGGAGCAGTTAAAAAGAATCTCGTTTCCCTGAACAGCAGCTGGTCTCTGGGAAAGCTGCAGAAAGATCAAAAGGCTAAAATTTTCCAAAAATCAAAGTCGTGATATTTAAATGACAAAATGTAAATAATAATAAACAGGATCAGAGGACTTGTAATTTATTTGCAGACAATCATCTCATTTTTGTTCTAAATTCAAGCAGTGCAAGAGAATAATACTGAAAATGATAGGGAGACACGAAGTATCCTTGAAACTAAGAAAATTTTGTGTAAGTGCAAAATCCAAAATTAAACCAGGAAAAGACGTCTGGATATGATCTCCAGAGCTTTCCTCCAACCCGAATTATGCTATGATCCTACAAAGTACATGCTATTTCATAACGCAGGAACAGTTTTGAGTACTGATTTATAACAAGTGAACTATTTACTTAAAATAACACATCCAGCATCTATCAAGACTCCTGCAATTTATAGTTCATTAGATTTAGCAAAATTTTAAGTGGAAAATACTTCTCAAATAATATTTGTCACTTTATTCATAGCTAAAGAGATATGAAAACACGATCATTAAAACCAGTTAATTTGCTTAATACGTACTATGACATGCATTATAATTATCACCAACAATTAATTACATCAGTGCTTTCTGTTCTACTCAAATTATTACAAAGAGAAGAAAATTTAGTCACCTGCTGTGCATATTGTAAAGACAACTTGAACTGAGTCGAAGAAGAAGAACATAACTAGGAGAGACACAGATGCTCCGATTGGCAGGAACAATGCCTGGGTAGAATCAATGGTTTGAATACCTGTGGAGGAAAGAACGTGACATTTAATTTGGGCTACTTCTTATCACACACATTCTGAAAGCCTGTCCTCACCAATGTTAATTCAGGCCCTTAACAATAGACTTCACTTCAGTGCCAGTGCAATAGAAATCGACGCTAAGATCCTCGTGCACTGCCACACCCAGGCACTGCAGCCAGCATGAAATTACTACAGCCAAGCAGCACTTTGGCAGCAGCTGGGTGTGTACACCAACACGCCGGCTTCACGGCAATTCAAGAACGGCAAGTTGAAAACAGATCTCGGAATTTTTTTCTTGTGCCATAGACAGAGTGGATAAGTTAAAAATTAACATTAGCTAGGGACTGTGAATCATGTAGCACATGATCTATGTGCCATGTTTTACCCTAAGCCACATGTACACGTTGAAGAGAGCATCCAAAGGTTCAGTTTAACCGCTCAGCACGAGGAGAAGAGCCTGATCAGCCGTAGAGCTGCAGAGCATTAGGCTGACCTAGCTCATGCAAAGGGTGCTACAGCTCCAAACTCTGCTTGAGTGATGCACTCAAATTGTATCACTGATTGCAATCACCAGATAACATCGAGCCTACCAACACAGGGCACTTTTTGAAAAACACCCAAGTCATCTACCTGTTTATGAAACTGCTAACTCAGATCAGAATGCACTATAATCACCTTTTATCCTAAAAACCAACAAAAATTCATGCCTACATTTAATAGCTGGAAGCAATTTTAAAGAGTGCAGAGATACTAAAGGATTTTATTCTGATTATTTCCCCCAAATCAACCACGCAGAGTGGCTACACAGGTTATTAATAATGGGACAGGACGCTTTTTACTATAATTCACCATGAGTTTTTAGAATTACTAACCAAAGATCAGGCTTTGAAAGACCATCTATCCTCCAAAATCATACTAATATTTAACCAGTATTTGTAGCTGTATTTACATTTAATTGTGACGGGGCAGGAGGAACCATACAAGACATACTTATACCTGTACAGCATTAAAATGACAGGTAACATCTGGACCAGTCACTTGATTAGTATCTAAAGTGCCTCTAATGCAAAATTAGTACAAGACTCAGAACCAAGTGAGACCTAAAACCAGCCTAATATCACTGTATTATCCCAAAGTAATTGGACCTTGCTGTATAAAGCAGTGTTTTACCAGTTACATGATTTTAAGAATAAGCTTTTACATTATTAAGCAGAATATTTATACATGTATGTATGAACATATACACAAACATACACAAGTATATACATACACACAAGTTGTAAGCATGTGTGTATGCATATAAAAATGTGTGTTTATCTTTTCCTGTAGAAGAGTGGCAAGTTGTCTAGGTAATGGCTTACTTACAACTCACAGTTACCAGATTATCTAAGGATGTCAAAAAGCCTCAAACACAAGCGAAATACACTCACTAATTTCTGCTGTATTTCACCATTTTTATAAAAAAGAGAACTTGAACAATGAGCATGGACATGTTGCATGGTCATTTACTATTTCTGACCAAGGACTTACTCTCAAACATAAGTAGCACAATACATTTTAAAAATAAGAAGCAGAAGAACTCAAGTCATGGTATTTCTATGTTACTGAGGTGTGACACAAAATGGTAAAATACAGACAGTCCAGAGAGAACAGTGCTAAGATAGAAATTCCTATGTTCTAATCTGTGCCTTAGATCTAGTTCCTCCTGCTTTGAAAAAGAAAATTTATTCACATGCCCTTCAATTTCCCAAGAGAAAAAGAAGAAATGACATATTACAAACCACCCTAGCATATGGGAATTAGTGCGTGCAATGTAAAATGTCAAAGTTCTTCATTTCATTTCTGATCATTTTGACAGCTAATCCCATTAATGTGCTCGTTCCCCAACCCCAGACTGTCTTCTCTTACTTCCCAGATTCCCATAGCCTCAACTGTTCATTGCTGAATCACTAACCACCTCTTTCTGTAACTGTGCTGTCAACGGAAACGGTCATCTGACAACAATGTAAGTTGCAAGACACTGAATTAAAAACAAAAAGCAAAAAATGTATGACACATTCAACACCCTATAAGTTATTATTTAGTAATTTTTAAGCTGTATTTCTCATTTTAAACAAAGCAACCTTAGCATTCAAGGTTTTGTGTGCAGGGCTGCCCACATGTCCCAGTCTTGTTTTCTGAAAACACTGAAACTTCATTCTAGAGTCTAGTCTCAGAGTACAGCCACATAAATTACTGTAAATTAAACTCAGGCATGAATTTACAGCACATTGTGTACAACACAGTCCACTCTAACTGTTCACATGTATGCTTTTGCTTGCAAAACAGTGCATCTCAAATGGCCAAGCTGTCTGGAATCTATTTTTACAGTAACAGAGGGGACAATCACTGCATAAGAGCTGACAAGTTAATCTCCACTCTGAATAGATTGTGTGTAGACGCATACTTTGTTGTCCATTTTAAATGAGTCACCCAAAGCCACGTGAAATCTATACTTCAATTTCTGTGTTGATAAAGCTGAATCATCCTTACAGATTCATTAGCATACCATGAGATTAAACCTTTAGTTGTCTACAGGCAGGCTAATACGTCATGTCAGAGTGACAAACAGCAGACAAAGAGAAATTACATTCCCTTCCATAACTGTATTTTTAAAAATAAAGCAGTTTCCATTTCCAGGAAGACCTGACAAATTGCACAGCATGCAATTTCTATGCATTATGGAAACATTACACTGATGTTTTAAATTTAGCTTCCATGAGCATGAACTAGATAGTAGCATCAGTGCAAAGCAAAATGTCAAGTGCCTAGACAAAACAGTTCAATTATATCAGGTGAATCTACAAAGCATGAAACACATGACCGGATGAAACAAAAGAAGATGCAACACACTGAAGTGATGAAAGAAAGATAAGGGGTAAAGCTAACCCTTACTGTTATTGGTGCTGTTGCCATTAAAAGACCCAGCTGTGCTGCTATTGTCTTTCTCTTTGTCTTGATTCTCAAAGTCCATGTTAAGAGACCTGCAGGGAAAAAAAAAGCAAACTTAACAGGCAAATTTCAAACTCCTATTTAGGTTTATCAGCTACGGTCTCATTACCATTCTACTACTGCAGCACCCTCTCCCTGGAAAAGCCCTGGTTTTTAAGTGCTGGTTATTAAAAAACAAAACAAAACAGAAAAAAACATATGTACCAGAAATTAAAAAAAAAAAAAAACGCCCACAGTTACAGATGAGGCATGAAATCACACTTGGTCTAATACTGAGACGACTCACTGTAGTATCTGAACTGCTAAGTGTTGACAACAAACCACAACAAAGATACTTATCTGCATTACTTGGAAGTGTACAACATGATGGAAATACAGTAAAAGTTTGAATTCTCTGATGTATTTGAACTCTTTCCAAGTTATCATTTTGATCCTTTTCATTCAAATTTAACTGTTTGGTTTCATGTTTAAAACCATATTCATTGTTTCCTTCCTCTAACTCTTGTAATGAATGATGACCAAAATTTGCCTATAAGTAATTCTCTGCTGAATGCAAGTTCTTACTTAATTGAAATAGCTTCAGCAAAGCCTAGAAAATAACTATATAGACATTACAGATATTTATATGAAGCTCTGAATAATCAGTACAAATTAGTTCATCCATAGTAGCTGACATTTCCCAGTGTACCCAGCTCTTCGTCTTTTCATTTTGATATATATACCAAAAAGATTCCAAAATAACACAGAATTTAATCATAAAATTAATTGCTGTCCAAAACAGATCCTAAATGAAATTCACCCATTTCAGAAAGTTAACCAAAATTTGTTAGAATGTAATTTAGAAGTTGCATCAAAGTGACGAGCTGTGGCAAAAGTGATAAAATGCTATGTTGTTTTATATAAAAATATTAGCAATCAAGATTACCATGATAGTTTCTCATTATCATAACATGCATGCAAGTTGTCCATGCCTTCTCTGTAGATTTATTTGCTCAACTAAGCTATAGAGAACCATCGGAAGCACAGTACAGCTCTTCCCTTCAGTCTGCAGCAGCAGCAAATACCAAGTATTTCGATACAACTTCCAGGTCAACAGGCATTCGACTTTTTTTTTTTTTTTTTCTTCAAGTTGAGCTGCAAGCAACCGCACTATGCAAAGTAAGCAAATTCTATTAATTTGACAGACAAGGAAAAAATACAACACCTACAGAATTGTATCAAAGATTGTATCAAAGTTATTTCATTTTAGTGTACACTGCAATGCAGAGGAAAGCAATTTTGTGCCACAGTCATACAGCCTGAAATCAAGCACATATGGGTCTACAGTATCTAGACAGATGTGGTATATTAAAGAAAGTGAGGTTGAGTAGTTTTACTGTATAAAATTAAAAAGAAAAAAAGGCTTTCCAGTTTAAAACTATGTTGTTGTTCTGCTTCTATTATGCAAGTGCTCCGAGTATGAAGTTAAAGCCGGTTTTGGACTCAGAAAAAATACAAGGAAGCTTTAAGCTTAGACTTACAGAAGAAGACTTACTTCTACACAGAACATAGGCATCAGCTAAAAAGTTAGCAAAAATACAAACAGGCAACAGAGAACACTAATTCTAACAAATGGATCAGTTCTAAATATGTCTGTTATCCAGGCACTAGTACAGGCTGCCCAGGGCAGATCTGTTTTTGGGGTGCTCCTGTGGGGAGTTGGACCTGATGATCCCTATGGGTCCCTTCCAACTCGGGACATTTTGTGATTCTGGCTTGGGTGGGGTGCTTTTATCTTTCATTCACATTTCCTTTTTCCCCATAAATCCCCACAATTTTCCTCTCAAGCTATAAAAATCCAAGAGATGGCTGACAACCCTCCAGGGCTGGATCCAAGATTCAGCCAAACAATATATATATATATATATATATATTTTTTTTTCCTCAGAGCAGCATTTCATTCTTCTGCAAATTAGCTCAGCTTAGCAAGAGCATCACACCACCATTCTGACTGTGGCAACGGGGAACTCCTCAAAATTTAAGGGGCTATCAGCAAAGGAAACTGAAAATAAACTATTTTTCCTACTGCTCACAAACAACTTCAGCCCATTTGCTTTCATTTCAATAAAGTCAGCAATTACTACATTATTACCTGTAAACATCCTCACTTCAAAACTAAGCATAAACTATGAAATTATGGTCACTTAGTAACACAGTTGGCCAAGCCAACTTCTGAATCATCAGCACCCATTTTATGATTTGGCCCTTATCTCTGGTACAAATTATCACTAACATGATAAAAAAAATGAGAAGCAATCACTAGAACATCCTCCATGAAAGTTAAAAACCGTATTTTTTAAACAAGACATACTGAAAATTACTGCTCTGGAAGGAAACAGCAAGTCGAGAAGCATCTGCTTTTTTGTTCAAGTTTTCGCCTGGATTCCAAAAGCAGCATTCACTCAGCGTCTCCTGTCAGGCAATAAACTACAGTTGTCTCTTCTGGGGGCCCCAGCAGTTCAAGCTGGTAGGATTTCTAGCACAGTGGTTCAAAGCAAGCCTCCCACAGGGAAGCACTCAGTAGGGTTACGCTGAGGCCAAAGCAATGAGTAAGCTGCTGGCACATTATTATCATGAAAGTTCAGATTCAACTATGGATCACTTCCATTGCAATAATGCTTTGGGGAAACCCTGCAGGAAAATATTCTTATGAAACAAAGGAGGAAATTTGAAAGCAAGCGTATCTCTAAAGAGTCAGCAGGAGAGGCAATATATCGAGAAGTTCCTTCTTGCTTTGCTCAGTGAAGACAGTCACCCTTATGAACAGCTCTGGGACTTTGAGAATTGCCAGATTTCAACTGCTCTACATAAAAAATTACAGTCAGACACTGAGCTGAGATAGTTTAATTCAAATAAATCAAATCTCCATGTGTATTATGGAGAGAGAGGCTAGAACGCGTTATGCGATCTAACATTGCCACAGCGGCCTATGAAGTGTTCCTGTGAGATTAAACAAGTTGCAATGCAAAATCTGGAGTGGGAATAAGAACAGGAGAAATAGTAGCAGAAAGTCCATGCAAAAATATTCTCACTGACTGGATGGAGTACTGGCTCCTGACTATGCCTGCAGAGCCACACATGCCAAAGTCCCAGGACTCTGATTCGAGCATCTCACCCCCAGCAGGTGCTTCACACGCACGCAGGTATCTTTGTGGCTCTCCAGACCCCTCGTCCGCCCTGCCAGCGCTGTGGCTACAGATGCATGTGAACTCCAGACACACCCTTTCTCTTAGTAAGAAGTTATTTTTATTACTCCACACACTATTACCAGAATTAGTCACACGTTTTATTTGAACATTTCGAGCCACTGCCGTAGAGATAAATCTAGGGTTCTTACACCTACTTTGAAATTTCATATTCAGCTCAAACACACATGCATGACACCCTGCTAACTAACGAGGATTAGGAAGGTGGACTCGTCGTGGCTGTTGGCACTGTTTACAAACCACCAAAGAGAAGGACCACCAAACTTACAACTTAAATAAGCAAGATAGAGTGGGGAAAAAATAGGAAAATAAAACCAATATGCATTGTTCTTCAGTACCACGATTTATTCTCTGGTCTTGAGGGCTCTCAAGCATGGCATACTTAATATGGGAAGACTGGAGACTCCTTGGTACAGGAAGGTCAGTCTTCATCTGCAGGCAGGAGATAAAGCTTGCACTTGAGTTCTGCATTAGCTAAAGACGACAGCAAGGATCTGTGAGGACCTGCAGTCCCTGTTTCTGAAGTGGAGAGCAAACCACCTTATAAACAGTAAATGTTGCAGCATTGAAAACAAACAAACAAACAAACAAAAACTATTTAAAAGCAGGGCAAACAATCCTCTGCAAATACTTGCAGAATAAAACTGGGCTTCGTTTTGATCGAGGAGAATCCAGTATCAGTTTAGCTTAAAAGCAGGAACTAGAACAGGTAGAGTATGGGTTAAATCAGGCTTTACATAACCATGTTTGAGTAGGTGATAGGATAGAAAAAGATGTAGCTGCTACATGCCTACAAAGTAACTCCAACATTTCAGTCCCATAAAAGCACCTGTACAATGGGTGACTGTATGGGAAGAACCCCCAGAAAACAACCCATTTCCAGCTAAGCTCATCTCTTTAAAAATCCATAACTAGAACAAACATTTGCATGCTGCTGTTTACATCTTGTAAATGTTTGAAAGATTACACTTGCCTCTCTGACAGCCAACAACAAAGCGTATCAAGTACAAGGGCTGAGAGACGGCAAGAACATTTATGGGAGATGTTTAGAAGGGCTTGAAGCTAAAATTTCTGACCCTGCACAAATGCAGGAAGGAAATGCTCTTCCAGCCATAGTAAGAGAAGTGGGATCTCAAATGTATAAACTGTCCTTCATTCTGGAGGCAGACTTTATCCAGGATCTATTAGACATTCTTCTGAGTATTTTGGTGGTTTTTGTTAGTTTGTTTGTTTGTTGCTTGGTATGGGTTTTATTTATTTATTTATTGTCATTGGACAAATGCTACTTGTATGAATAAGGACGCTGGACCAGGCTTTCCTTTGTTCCCCTGAAACCTCTTGCATTAGATTAGATCCACCACACACAAGGATTTTATCCTAATGACTCACCCACCCAATTCTTTCTGATCCTATTATTGAACTTCTGTTTATGTCACTTGCCAGCAGTATCACAATAACTCTACAATAACTACTTGTTTCTTTTCAGACTGAAATTGGAAACCATGCCCGCTTTCCACAACATGAAGGTTACGTGAGGAGTTTTTGTCTTACCATGGCTCCATTTGAGATGAAGCACTCAAATCCAGATGAAGATGTTGTTCTCATTTGAGAACGAGCACCCTAAGCAGTAACTTTTGTCTTTCCGGCAAATCGCTATTCTAAGAAAATCCACCCACTGCCTGAAGTTTTTATTTTACTACTTCGGGAATTTCCAGATAAGTGTCATTTTGCAACTTACCACCACACTTAAATTTCTTACAAATCTGAATTGTATCTTGGGCGCTGTTGTTAACAGCGCTTCACAATCTTCTGTAAAAAAACTGCTTTTGACCTCACTCGTTGACCAAACAGCTTGGAAGTTTACCCAAGTCATCATCAAAACTGTGGGTTTCAGCTCAGACATCTACTAAAGAAGCTAAATATAGGTCATTCATCAGAAATCAGTTTCAAAACTATCAGGCCCTATCTTGGTCTGCAATAGCTTGCGTCTTGGAGTCCTTAGGATACATGAAAAAGAAGTGGGCTAGAAGAGGGCATTTCCTCAACTGATTTGTATCCATCGCCATTCTACCATGTCATCCAACAGATTAGGTTCTTCTGAAGTTTGCAGTCCTTGTAAGGTGAGCGGTTTTAAATGTAATCATAGGAGAAGATGGTAAAAGAGCACATGTATATAGCAACAGGACAGGAAAGAGCAAGGGAAAATTCTTAAAAGCTTAGAATCTCTGAGAAGGAGAGGCAATTTACGTTCAAGCACTCCTGCTGTTTCATATTGCATTATGTTTTCTCAATTTAATTTTGATTTTAATAAAAGCTACAGCTCTTGCAGCCATATGCATAGTTCCTTTTTACTCAACTGCATGAATTAAATTAAAGATTGAAGTAGCCCCTCAACTACATGCTAGACTGACTCAGAACTTTAAGAAAAGAAAAAAACCACTGTCAATTGGTATTCAAATGAAACCTTTTATTTCTTTACTTGCAGTTTCTCTAGATTTTGTCTTCCTAAAGCTTTCTATTTTAATTTAATCAGCAGTGCTGTTACCTAATACTCACTAGCAAAAACAGACAGCTCTTATCAAAAATTGGCTCTTTCATTTTAGGATTTGCTTAACTTATGACTGGGATTTAAAGCCTCTTATCCTAATAGCTGCAGCTTACATCATACTTACGACCATGGTTATCATCTATTTCAGGAATATTCAACGTGGTGCAGAGATTTCATACTATATGGATGGCTTGTTATCATAGACTTATTAAATGAAGCAATGTTCTTCAAAGAAAAAAAAAAAGAGGGGAGAAGAAAAACATCCTGAACTTAAGTTTCAAAGAAATAATATTTCCAAGTTGTAAATTGTTTTTGATATGTCAGTATGAACCTCTTTCCTTATATGCCATTACATTAAAAGCTGGGTATGATACAAGATGCAAGTTTAGAGGGATAACAAAGTTTTCTCTAAACATACTCAAGTCTCCTGAAGTGGGGCAAATTTGATTTTTGAAGATGCAAACCTAATCGGCAGTTGGTCTCAGGCACTGCTACAATTCAGCACTGATGTGTTTCTCACTTCTCTATTGTGCTGTTACACTCAGGAATCTGTATTTTACCAGATTTGGTTGCAATCAGAGCAGGAACACTTTGAATCAAACACTGAAACACTGTATCTAAACGCCTGCTACTGATAACATTACCTCCATATACCTCTCAACAGGTCCTTTATACCCTCCAAAACACAATTTTACAGAACTGTCTTCAAGGATTGACTTCACAGCTATCTTAAATGTGCTTGCAACTTGTCATACAATTATGTCTTTCAGAAACCTCAACTGGCTTCTTTTTCTTCCTTCTCTATTTCCTTTTCAGAACCAAGAAATATTGCATTTACATCAGCCATCAATCTAACAATGATACAACAAAAACAAAAGGCATAAACTATAAACCATCACTTGTAGTCACATTTTTATTTGAAAAAGAAAAAATCCATAAGGCCTTAAAGAATAATCTTACCTGAAACTCCCATAGACTATGAGGAGAATAGAAATCAGGAAAGTAGAGACTTGACTGGAGTCCACAAGGGAATATGCCCTGGAATGGGAAAAGAGAAGGCAGGTGTGTTATCCTGAGTGTCCGTTTCTCCAGTACCATTTGTGAATTCTTTTTCTTAGAATTATACAAACAGAGAACTTAATGACATCTTTATGGCAACTATTTCTAAAGTTCTCATATCATTTAGGAATATAAAATATGTAGCTTGTAAGTTAACTTTTTATATTCAAGACTGCAGCATACAAAATCTGTACAACAGTCAATGAACAGCTCAAAAAGCCTTGTAGAAATTTGTTCTCAACTCACTGCACTGAGATTCCTTTTTCCACAAACATGTTAGAATTGCTTTCAGCATGCCATCTTGCATGTAAATAACACTAATCTCTGTTTTTCCTATGCCTTAACTGATAACAGTTAAGTTGCAATATGGCAGCTGAGGTCAAGGTTCACTCAGTACAGAAAAAAAACACAAACAAAATAAGCTGCAATCTGCATTTATTAAACCACACGCAGTTATTTCCCTATTACATCTTGCACGCCACTAGATATAAGATTTCCGATAGAAATTTCAGCAGGAAACTTAAAATCCACCTTTATTTAGATGGATTTCCCAATACAACGTACTTAGATGTTTAAAGCACAGAAATGTAAATATTAATGTTTTCCCCTTTTTTCCTATCCTTGACAGACCAAACCGTACTCCGTAGCTTACACCAAAACTTTCTTTGACCCGTACAATGGGACAAAAGCAACCTCAGCAAGTTCCCAGCTGGGAAGAGCGGGCCTGATAGACTTGAGGACAGAGAAACCTTTAAGAGGGGCCTTGAGGAGCAAGGCAACACGAACACAGCCTGCAAGTCAAGAGAAATAATCTCACCCTCTACTTAGCACTCGTGAAGCTGTATCTAGAGTTTTGCAGGCCCCAAAAGAGAAAGCCCCAATAACTGGAGAGAGCCAAGCAGAGGGGCACCAAGACTCTCGAGGCACAACGTGACAGGAGAGGCTCAGGAGCCACAGTCCAACTCCCGGCAGTTTTACAGCCGCTTGTGCTGAAGTAACGGAAAAGAATAAGGAGTAATGTTAATTGCATTAGTCTCATACTACAAAAAAAGACCACTAAACCTTTCTGAAAGCCAATCAAAAGGCCTAATTTCTACAAGATTATTGATATGGAACAAAGACAGCTGAATGATGTGATAGTTCCAAAGTAAATATGTCAGCAAATAAAAACTGACGATACAAGACAGTTACAGAATCAGGCAATTCCGCTGCCAATCTAGAAGTCATTTAGAGAAAATTATACCACTTGACAGACACATAAAAATACTTTTTAAATATATAAACACAAATATGATCTTCTACTAAAGAAATTTAATATTAAATATTGCTGAAAAAGACTGCTCTTCTAGATGAAACTGTATGCTTGTGCAGTAAGCTGTTAAAAAATGGGAACCCAACTGCTTTTGTTAATTACCATGAATAACTTCAATGTTACCCCCCGCTAAGAGTGAAAACAGAAGTCTTATTTGCTCATAGTAGACCAACAGATATCTATAAAGCTTAAGATCATCTTTATATTCATTTCAGTCTTGTTTGACCTTTAGTTTCAAGGCTGTGCATCAGAAGCCTTAAAAGCATCCAGAAAGATGAAAACAGTTAATTGCAAATACGGCATGTAAATAAGCACTTACAGTTAGTTTATATAAATGGCCTTCAGGTGGTAGACAATACAGATCAGAGCATATTAGCTTTAGCTAATGACTGTAAGTAAGCAGACAGAAGAAACAGCTGACGGATGAATGTACTAGGTCTATGTCCTATTACTAGCTTCAATTTCAGGGTGAAGCACTGCCTCGCCCAACTCTGAGCTATAGGCAAAGGAAACCGTGTCCTGTCTGGATTTGAGAATTAATAGCGGAACTTCTCCCTTAACAGAATCCTCAGGAATGCCAAATGTGTAAGAAAAGCGAAATGAGGGAACGGAATTTCAGCTGGGTGTAAACACGTCCAGGGTTATGCAGTACACTTATGAACTGATGTTCATAAAATTCTATATCCATAAATCGGCACATGCTTTTGAGAAGAACAACGTTTTCTGTACAATTCACCATTCAGTGGCATCTTTGGAAGCTATGATAATTAAAATTACATTTCATCCTGATTACTAAACAGTAGTCAAAACAAGGTTGTAAGTATTAGAAAGAATGGTAAAACAGATAAAACAATGGTGATATGTGGATCGTGGATCAGTCCTGGAATAATCCATGGAGTTTTGTATTAAAAAATGAAGACCCTTTGATAAAACGAAAGAAACCAAATATACGTAAACCCATTCTACACTGTGACCCAATATAACCCTACTGATACGCTGCAGCGGTGACTAGGGCAGCTATCTGCTGCTTCTGTGCAAGGGAGAAGCCAGAATTCAAGTCCTCTCATTCTGCACGAGAGAAGTGCAGTACGGTACTGATCCGCCCACTGCAGACCCAGTGATATTTCCTGACTTCTCAAGATATCTGCAGCAGGATATCCTAAAATCTCACTGTTGATATCACAAATACGGCCTGGGAAAGCTCCTTCTCGTTGTCAAGGCAGCAAATATTCATACTTCCCTTCCTCAGGATGCAGTTGGAAAAGAGCAATGCAAAGCACCCAGCATGGCAAGCCTAGGAGTACCTGAGCTGTGGGTCTGAAGCGAGCAACTTGGGAACATCCAGCTTCCATTCCAGGTGTCCCACGCAGGCAGCCCGCAAGCAAACTCCAGGAATAAGTTTGTAGTGCTGAAGTGGGTCTCATTGTAATAAAACCCTGGGTTTTTTAATAGTTTGTCTCCCTAAACTATAAAAGGCTTTGCATAAAATAGAACTGCTTCCTAAAATCTGGCATCCCAAAGCACTGGACAGTTCACTAGCAGACTAGAAACCTTGATACCAAATAAACACTTTCTAATGCATTAATCCGGACTCGAGAGAATCGGTAGGTGACAGAAACACGTGAAAGTTTGAGAAAGAAGATTACTTCAATGTACTGAATATAATATAAAATGCCAGACAGTAATCTGCAAGCCCATTTGCATTTTTAACTGAAATTTAAGTGATTATCTACAGCTCAACCATCCAACGGATTCCATACGCATAAAATTGGATTCTCCTAAAACACGTTTCAAGTACATGAGTTGCATACTTCCACCGCCAAGCACAGCGTCCGTGCCACATTCTTCGTAAATGGTGTCAGCCAAAAACAAAACAAAAACCCCACACTTAGGAAATTTTTGGGGAGCTGGAGTGTACTTTGTGCATTAACATTTTACCTGCCTTTCACTGTGCATATAAAAATGAAACCATTTTCCTCCTTTACAGTACTTTTATAAAATTAAAAATTTGTTCTCAGAACTAATGGAAGCATGCACAGAAAATGCCCATGGCATGCCTGTGCATAGAAGTTGTCCTTTGACTTTAATACTACTTTTAAAAGCAATTCTTGGTACTTACTACACAAAGAAATGATTGTTATTCTTCATTCTTGTTCTGAAAATTAATCCTGGCTAAGACTATGCTAAGGGCTGCTATCTTCTGAAGGACTTATTTTCGTGCAGTTCATCTGCGTGCCATAATACAAGAACTACCAACCCATTTCTAAACTCTATTACATATGCAGAACTGCTCAAAATATGAAGACACCGCTGACTTTCCCAGCTGAGAACATTTTACAATTCTCAGACTAGCCCACCCACAATTCGACATCCCTGTGAGGAAGCTGGTTTAGAAGTAAGTCATTTAATCGGGCTATCGGGCAGATTCTTGCTACATCAGTGAAGTAACTAATAACTACAACCAACTGTCAGACCAAGGACATTATAAAACCAACCACACTGGCGGTGAACTTTTCTCCATAAGCTCCTGACACCGGCCAATGGCAGAGAGGGGACTTCCCAAAGACCTGATCCAGGACTCCAGATCCTACACTGACCCCGCACCTTTCCGGGGCCAAGTGTGATTGTAGTGAATTCCCTGCCACCGGGGACTATTCCTGGCAGCTCCACGGGCAAGTGCTTCCAGCACAGAGCCTGCTTAGGCATGCCAAGACAGAGACACAGCAAGCACTGTTCTGCAACATATTCCGCGGGTCAGCCTCGCAGCTCCACAGTGCCAGCATTGTCCCCACAACAATCCAAGCAGCGAGCCCTCCAGCCTGGCACGGGCCGCTCCATGGGCCTTTACCTACAGAGGATCCCAGGGACACCCAGCCACGCCACCACTGCCCAGCGGCCGCGCAAAACATCCCCCCGGCACAGCTGGCGTGCCACGCAGCCCTCGCCCTTCTGTGGGACGCAGAGAAGAACCTCTGTATTCCCAGGGGAACAGAGACCCACTTCACTCCTAGCTCCACAGAACGGCAACCAGCTCATACAAGCGGCAACAAGAGCAGCAACGTTGGGTTACAGACACTTGTGAGCTCTCTTTGCCCTGCAGCCCCAGATCCAACATCACCTGTCTTCTTCGCCTGTGAGCCTTCACCTTGTGGGGGCTCTGCCGGCTGGCTGCTGAGGAATTTAATATATTAAAATATTAGGGTTTTACATTGCAGATCTCTTTTACCAGCAAAAAATAAGAGTTGTTGAGACTCTCCCAAGAGCCCCAACAGCCCTTCTGAAGGCAAAGCCAGGGACCTCTTTTTGCCCTGTGCTGAGCACTGAGCGTTTGTTCAGCGATGAGCCAAGAAAGACAGAAGCAGGAACCCCGTGTGTCCCGATGACAGCACGGGGCATTACCTGCTACGTAACCTGCCTGCCGTGGGCCAGCCTGATGTGACCACAAGCCAGCACCACTGTTGCAAAAGCAGCTTATTTTCAACTTTCACCAGTCATCTCTACTCCATCATTGACATGTGCCAGCACAAGCATTTGCAAAACTATATGGAAAAGTAGATCAGGGACTTGTCTGCTTGAATAGTAATGGAAAGGATGGGAAAGTTTTCTCAAATGCTTCAGATTCCTAATCTGGCATGTTGCTGGACATACAAATCAAGGAGGAAAAACTTTTCAGCAGCAACATTGACTTAAGTACCCCAAAACTCCTCAGAGATCAGGAAAAGTTTTGTGTAATTGACACAAAAAACTCTTTTTGTTTGCACAAGACGTCAATTACATGTAGAATCAAATAAATTCGGCCCCTCGGACAATGTTTCAGGGCAAAAGCCGTTCCTCTGAGTTCCAGGTGCAAGAGATCATTGTGAAAAATTCTGCTGAGGTGGAGGGAGAAGTTTCCATAGCAATGCACACCAAAGGCCTTGGATGTGAATCATCCTCACACAAAAGTTGTTATAACAGCAGCAAGATAAACTCCTGCATTTGCTGTACATACACCAGAGCGCTAACAACAGAGCAGCAAATAACTCACCCCAACTTGAGAAGTGCATTAGATGGACCAACTTCACCCCAGTCTGCATGGAGACAGAAGACTGCATTGCATCAGGTATTTTCCTTTGTCAGTGATCGTAATGTCCAGATCCAAGATTAAGGAAAACAAAACTACAAAAGGAAGGTAAACGTGCTAGATGGACTAGTGTAAGGATGGATTAAAATATGACGGAGCTTTTGCTTTGTTTAAAGTGACCAAATCTACAACTTGGAGGCATCTGTGATAGAATCACAGAAACTGGCACTGATAGGAATGTCAGATCATTTAATTCATCGAGTTATAATTTGATCTTATTTTGGGGGAAGACAATTGATCCGTCACAACTTATCTCACCTCTTGTTTGAAACAACCCAGCAGTGAAATTACAAGGCTTGTCGTGACACCTAATGGAAGTCCTTCTGACTACAGCTCCAGTCCATACTTATTCTCCTCCACAAAAATCCTTCAGCACTCCTGGGGGCCGTGTCACACCAGACACAACTGGGGTAAGCAGGATCCAGCCATGAGTCCATCTGCATGCTTTAGCTTCTGAAAGATGTGGCTGCTTGAGAAGTGGCCACACAAAGCTTCACAGGCTCTCCAGCCCACATGAAAAGCCACAACTATTTATTCAATCAACACGGTACTTTTCATCCACATTTAAAATATTACTTTTCTATCAAATGCCCACTGTCT
Organism: Cygnus atratus; assembly: GCF_013377495.2. Classification (NCBI taxonomy): domain Eukaryota; kingdom Metazoa; phylum Chordata; class Aves; order Anseriformes; family Anatidae; genus Cygnus; species Cygnus atratus. Next base: position 4,448,637 of record NC_066378.1, read on the forward strand.
CCTCGCCAGGTAAGTGGTAATAACCCATGCCTACCAAAACACATATCCTCCTTCTCCAATTTCCATTCTCTTCCAAAGGGAACTCCTCGGAGGCAGGTGCCAGCACGGAAAGGGCAGCCACGAAGCATCTCCTTCCCTGCCCTATCATTCATCACTCATCTTCAAAACCTGCTGAATGCCACCATTCAGTTTGGGTGTCCTGTCTCAGCAGACTGACAGTTCTTTCAAAGAGAACCAGGAAACAAAGATTTGCTGGAAAGCTGGTGTGCAGTGACAAAATCAAGGATGGGAGAAGCTCCCGCCTGCCCCTCCTCCATGGGTTTCGTCTATTTCAAAAGCCATTTAATGCACTTATTGCATCAGTGATTGCTATTGTAACAGAGAAAACGTGAACAGAAAGTCAAGAAATACTCGTTGGTAAATCCCAGACCAGAAGCAGAACATTTCACAATGCGCTTCCCCTGCCCCGCCCCTGGTTTGGGAGCCACCAGCTGCCGGCAGGAATCAGCCTGCACCTGCACCTCACCTGGCTGCAGCAATCCTGCACCTTTGATCATATAGAAGTATGCTACTCACAGAGGAAACTTTTTTTTTTTTTTCCTGTTTCTTCATCAACCATTCTACTATTTCATTCCTTAAAAGAAGGACGAGAGAATAGAGTGATCAGGACAGTTCATTGTTGAGAGCAATTCGTTTTCCATGCTACAGCACAAGTCACTGGTGAGCAGTCCCTGTAACAATTATTTTAATAATTATTAATCCTTAATTTATTAAGAGGAGCACAGCAAACTCGAGGGCTCCCGAGCAGAGCCCTGGGGCACCTTCAAGAAGAACACCACTGCTGCACCGAGACCGTTTACAGTTCATTGTGCAAATATTCGCTTTGGTTGGGGGCGGACTCCCTCCATAGGCAAAGCCAACACGACTTTTTTCCTTTACTGGATTCCAGGTCGAAGGTATAACTAAAAAGCCTCTTTCAACCACCTTACATGTGCAAGATATATACATATTTAAGAGCCTCCATTAGGCCTGATGCCAAACCAAAGTTAAATCTGAGCGTAACAGTTAAAAGTATAATTTTAAGCGTGAAGTCATGGCACCCACAGCTGTAAACATATCTCAACACTATTCCATTCTTTAGGATGATTCATAGGAAAAATAAGCAAATTGCTATGGCTTCACTTACGTTAAAGGAATAGCTTGTTTTCTAAAGTAAGCTTACCATTTCATCTCATTGTCATGTACAGATAAGCTCTGCTACGTCTGAGTAATTTACTGAAACTCATATCAGGGGGAAAAAAAATTAAAGAAAGTCTGAAGTGAAAACAAGTAACGTGAGACATCCCACTAAGCCATATTTTCCTATGCGGGCCTGGCCAGGATGCAGGCAGGCATTTCTAAGTTATCAAACGGGATAATCCTGCTGGTTATCACACATGGATCTCTGAACATTTTCACATTATTAGGTACCAAACCTACATTTTTACACATCCAATTAAGAAAAGCAATTCCCTCTTCTATCCTTTACAGAAAGCTGCTTTCCTAAAGCTCTCCCCCTCCAAACAAATGCTGAGCTCCCGACTAAATTGCTAAGAGGAAACTGCTCTGAGCTCACTGTGACATGAAACTGAAGTGTACATTCAGAAAGGCATCAGGAGAGGCGATCTTGCAAAAACACATTTTCTGTTAAAAACATTATCTGAGCAACCCTTTTGGTTCAGCAGACTGTTTGCCAACAGAACAAAGAATTATATGTTTCACTGTGTTTAAGAATCACAGCAACTGGAAGATTTCCAAATTTCACATTCAGCTTGGAGCACTCACTTCCAGGCAGGAATGAGAGCACAACTTCCACTCGCTGCGCGAACGCATAAGAATACTCACTAAAAAGAGCATTATTTCCAAGCAGCACAGAACGGCATCCCTGTACCCCAAAAGCATGCTAATACTGTCAGCTGCCGACCTCCCCAGTGATGCCCCCCCCCAAACTCGGGAGAAAAATTGCATCTTCAAATAATTTGTACTGGGCGTACATATTTGTGTGAGAATCCTGCAGCCAAATAAACATCCAGGAGACACTGAATGTCCTTCACGTTGCTGAAATAGAAAATACAGGCTTTTGTTGTTTCATACTATGTATTTATAGACTGAATGGGGGGATTTTCACCCCTTTCCTAAACATAAAAGTAAATCAACTTTTGTGCGGTTGTTTTATTAAGGAGGGCTGGTTGGTTGGTTGATTTGGTTTTTGCTGCAAAATGGACAAATAAAAAAAGACCAGGGAATCTTCCCTTCTTTCTTTCTCAAAGAAAGAAAGAAGAAGATGTCCTGATAAACAGGGCATGTTTCTACTGCCAAATATGCCACCACTAGCCAGGGAATCCTCTCCAACAAAAGATTTTACAGTTTTATCACAGGTATAAATGACTGCAGGCATTTTTTGGAAAAAGTAAGCAAAACATCCGTACAACGATGTCTGCTATAATGGATTCCTATCAAAGAAAATAGAGAGCATTTCAATGAGTTAAGCCAAACAAGAACATATGGAAAAACACATCTGATATCAAAACACACAGCCTGATAACAGTGCATGTTTTACTCAACTCCATATTTTCACAGTGTCAGGTTTATTTCAGTTGAGCTGCTCCAGACCACCTAACTTGTCCCAGGGTGCTGGCTCCCGACTGCAGAGCAGCCCCAGCACACGGCCGAGCCGAGACAGCTCCAAGTGAAAACAAGTAGTACTTCTTCCCCTTCCTGACACTTGCTGCAGCAAAGGACTCCTGCTCAAGACAGGATTGGGTTGTGTTGACCTGAAAATCAGATGTCTGAGGCAAAGGAGACTCAGAAGCAGCCCTACACTGTAGATTTCAGCCGCCTTAGGTTAGCTCACCTCTGACTTCAGCAGCACTAAGAGAGCTTTGCCAACAAAACCCCCTTTTCACATCTTTGCCCTTACATGTTGGTTTGTTTTTTTTTTCTCTAGAAAAAACTTATTTTGCTCATGGAAAGGAAATGACAAAGGTAGAAAAATGACACCAGCAGAACAGCAAGGCACCCTGACAGCTTATCGCTCCTGTGAAGGTTTTCGTTCCGGCCAGCAGCTGCACAATTACTCGACGTGAAACAAAGATGAAAGGAGTCAACGTGGCCGGGGACGAGGTGGGACTGAAACTCCTCCAGGAGCAGCTCGCAGTTAGGTCTGATTAAGCACACTGTAATACATACATCTGTAACCCAAGTGGTATTGGAGCTAAGTAAATTAAACAAAACTAACCTTCCTACTTCTATTTGCCTACACAGAAGCTAACACTGCTTTAATTAAGTTAGTTTTCAAAACAGACTTCAGGTACCGAGGTTCCTGCAACCTATGGCACTTTGGAACAGTCTGAGTTCGGCTGCCTTTCCCATTTGTTTTCGCTAGTAAACCCTAGTTGCACTGTGCAGCAACATCCATTTTACTCTTGAAAATTGTAATAAAATTATCTGTCCACATAAGCCCTCTGAGCACACAGAGGCTTCCGACCCCTAGCTCTCCAGATCCCTTTACTGCAGCTGCAGGGTGCTGCCACAACACAGCACCCTGAGGTGCCAGCCACCCAGCAAGGAGACTGCCAGGTCAACCTGGGCATCGCTGGCACGCACAGTATACAGTGGGATATGAAAAGTAACCACACTGCATCGCAAAGGACAAACCATCAGTATGTTAAATAAAAAAGTGTTTATGAGAATGAGAGAAAGAGATTAGACTCATTTGCTGATCTCTGAATAAGTGGAGCACTTGTACGGCCTGTAATTGTCTTCATGTCTATTGATTTATAGAAGAATTCAGCTGCAAGAAGAATAATTCGTGCTGCAGAGGACAGATTAAGTGTTGCCCTAGCATCACACAGGCAGCCAAACCAAAATAGGAATATAGTGCTTTCGGGGAAAGGAGAAAAACAGCAAGTATTAGGACAAGAAGTAAACATATAAAGATGAAAACATACATACACATATGCATGATCTATCTGACAAGGCAAGATGGTTATGGCTCAACCACAAGAATGAAGTGAAGTTGCACAATCTGCATAGGAATACTTTCCTCCCATGGAACTGTTTCCATTTTCCACAAATAATCAAAAGAAGGACTGGAAGGAGGGGGAAGAGGTCAAATTGAGATCTGTTACGCACAATCCCTTCTCATCACAGCCACAAGCATATTTCTTTATGTAAATTTTCAGATTCCACCAGAGCAGTGAACTCTGCAAAGGTCAGTCCAATATTTAGCCTACCCCAAAGCTTTGCTGAAACAGCTCTTCTGTCTAAATTACCACTTGCAACTGTATGAATTTTCCATAAATAGCCTATTTTTACATCAGAAAAAAAGGCAAATCAAGGGTGTGGTTACTGTAATTTAAATCAACAGAGAACCACTGTGCAGACTGCCTACGCTTTTATGCTAGACAGCCTCACCATGATCCAAGCAACACTGCGCTTCCAGGAGGAGCTGCTGGAGATGTTAATGGTTATCCCCGGTGCAGAAAAGTCTTCTGGAATTTTGACAGCCGAGACCTTTGGGGGCTATAGAGGTATCCATTTATATCCTTGTCACATACGCAAGCTGGAGTTTTCAGTCGCTTGGTAGCACAGCTCTGCATTAGCCGTAAGACTGTGCAGTGTTAGATTTAATTTTATTCTAGTAATGACAAGTTACAAACTTCCTCAAAGTCTTCAGCATTGGCCCCCACGTTGTACGTTTTGACCTCTGTAAGCCTTTTTCTACTTAACAGAGAAGCTCATTAACAGTAACTCTCATCACCTGAAACACGAGGATGCTTCCTACTTTGTCTGGAGGAAAATCCACTCGCTGCTCAAAGGCCAGGTCTCTCCTACAAGAACTGCCACCTGTTCACAAAGCCCGGTCCTCAACGGCACAGCGAGATGGCCATGACACAGAGCAGTGGGGAGTTTTGCTCCACCAGAGCAGGAAGACCTGTTCAGAGGAGGGCAGAAGCTGCTGCAGCAGCGACAACACTGACAGCTAGGCTGGGGCATGACCCAGCGCCACTGACACGACGTGTGCTGCAGCAGGAGTTGGTGCTTTCAGCCACCAGCATCTCGGAGGAACCAAGCCGTAACTAGAAGCTGTCTCAGCTGAGAAACAGGGGAGTTTTCGTTATTTGAAAGCAAGTATTTGTCCAAATCTTCACTGCTGCTCTGTTTGGATCAGGAAGAGGATGGCGAGCGAATGTTAAGAGATTCACATTGATTTCTCAAGCTATTGCCAAAGAATTAGCATACAGCCTCTAACAATAATATGAACTGTAAAAGTGTCTTGCACAAAAAATAATTAATGTATGTCTTCACTGAAAGAAAAAAAAAATCAAGCTTAAACAAGGTATTAGGGAAGCCATGGCTGCCTAAAATTATAACAATAAATAAATAGCAAACCTCGCCTCCCACGCATTCGAAGAATCAACAATTCCCAGTGCATCAAAAATAAGCTCACATAATTGATCATGCTGCACTAGCTTTACCTTTGAGTACTGTAAAACTGTGCCACTCATACTTTACATTTTTCTAAATTTAGGAAAGTAGGTGATAGTAAGACAGCTCTGTGCTAGTCCAGCTCAAGAACAGCGAGAAGCTCCCTGGGTCTGTAAGAGACTGAAAGCTCTCCAACAGCATCTAAGGACTTTGGCAGACATGGGGACACACACACGTGCAAATATCAAACACTGAAGATGAATCAATCTGTTCTCCAAACATACCAGTATGATCAAAAGCCATATCGATATAAGCAGAAAGTATCATCATTGCTCCTGATAATACAGGAAGAAAGTGCTAGATGGAAAAAATGAGCCATAAATGAGTCAAGAAACGACCAGCAATTGAACCCAGAAAATTTAAGGTATGTTTAATTCATCCACTGAAGCAAAAGCATTAGCTGAGAATAACACCCCTGTTCTGTAATACTGTAATGGTAATATTACATGGTCCCCCTACATTGTGGATAAATAATGCTCTGCTGCCCACAAAATCAGAAGTATAACTCCTTATTTCTATACATATTTCAAAAAGCAAATGTAAGGCAACTCTTTACAAAGAATAAATTCCTTTAAATGGAAAAAAAAATCAGGAATGAAATACCATCAAGATCTACATCACTGGTATGTCAAAGAGCAGTCTTCTGCTATTAAACGGATTCCCTCCAAAGACGTACACAAAGCTGCACCTCAACACACACTGATTCCCATGACTAGCTCAGTTACAACTGAGGTGGTGGAGAGGGAAATTAAGCTTAAAACTGGAACTTTGCTCTTGTTCTGATGCAAGTCATTGACTCTCAATTAACTGGAGATAAAATTCTCACACTCACAAGCACACAACACACCACAAAGAGAACGAATGACTATTTTACTTAGTACCGAAATAAAACAGAAGCAGGTGAATTAGAGGGCTATGTGTATTTATTACAGGAAGACCATTTCTGTGCATAAAGCACCAAAACGATACACCACAAAGAAACAAGCAATCAGTGCAGCACGTCTCCAAGGTACCTGCACCGAAGGCTCGGTGACTCGGTGTGGCATAAAGCTAGAAAACAGAACGTGGGCTTGAATTGTTGGTACGGCACTAAATGCATCTGAACAGACTCTAATGCAATTAACTCCTTAACACTGCATATGATTCAGTACAGAAGTCAATTTAGTTTTAACTTAGGAGCATTACTATTTCCCCATACCACGGAACCTAATGTTAGTATTTTGGATAGACACTTATCCGCTCACATTTTTCCTGAGGTGTTCTCTCATCATCATCTCTCTTTTTAATCCTGTTTCGTAAGAGCAAACAATAAAGACAGCACAGGAAGAAAAGAGGGCTAGGGAGGGGAAGGCAGCCACTGGCACTTCAGCGTGAGTATAGCTTTCCTGAGAGCAGAATTATCAGCCTGCCACTGGACCGAGTGCAGAAAAGAGTTACTAAGATGATTAGGAGAGATAAGCACTGAGTTTGTTTAGTCTAGAAAAATACACAGTAAGAGGACAAGTGGGCACGCATGCAAAAAGGAACACTAAATGTGACAACTACCGGATTAGAACGACCCCAAATTGTTCTATGAGCAATAGGGGAATTCACACTCTTTCCTGACACCAACCAAAGTGCTGATCTAGTTGAACAATTCCCCCCACCCCGTCAAATCTGAGTTAATTTTCAGATTAACATCTCCATAGTCCCACGAGTGCTAGTGGCAACACAAGAGATGGCAGTTTTTCCAGTTCTGTGCACTGTGCTTTCTGGGAGAAAAAAAAAGGGGAAAAAATCACTTGGACCCACTCCAACCCTATTACCCAGTATGTTTTTTCCATCCTGAGAAACAAGAAGGAGAAGGAGAACATGCCCTACCGCTCTTTTGCATGCACTTCTTCTAACTAATAGAGGTCTAATGAAGCAATAATGTTTGGGTGGATTGTTAGGGAAAACTCACATGTTCAGCTTTAACCTGGCCCTCTGAAAGCTGCAATGCTTACCAACAGTAAATTTTCATAAAACAGCTGTCTGCAATATTACATCACATCACCTTTTCAGACAAATCGAAGTGTATGGATCTTCATGTATAGGACCAAGTGAAATTTGAACGTGACCATTACTACACCCACCTGCAATTTTACCTAGTTGTATCAGTGATATCGTCATCTCATTACCTTCCAGTCTTCTACAAGCACAACTGAAACGTCCACACCAAATCCAGAGTCGGACAACACAGAGGGTGAGCCTGTAATACTTCTGCAGGCTGAGGAGGAACTGGCTCAAAAGCTCCTAGAAACTTCAAACGAGAGCAGGTTCACATTGTTACTGGGTGTAACGTTTGCCTTTTTAAAGGCAAACTTCTATTAAAGGGCACCCAGGTAACATTACACAGGGCAGTTAAGTTCCCTTCTCTTCAGAGGTCATCTCTGAACTTGCAGTGGTCACCCCAAACCAGAAAAGACGCAAAAGGACCAAAGATGGTAACTTCTCTCCACATCTGCCTGTTAGTGTAACTTTCCTTTTACTTCATTTATTCAAATTATTCTAACTGAATGGGCGTTGTGTGCTAGACAAACTGGAACACATCAGAGCAGTGAGCCACTTCCAAAACCATTTTTTGCTTATGTATTCATTAAATGTTACAGCAGAATCAGATAAAATCTCCAACAACGGAACCCTAACCAGACAGAAGGCTAACCCAGCAGTTCTAGGAGCAGACATATCAGATTTTCAGGTGTTATTAAAAATTGTGACACACCCAACCACAAGGGCAAGGAAAATTTACAAATACAAGTCAGGTTAACTTCTATTTTTCCCATCTTTAACAGAATTGCTTTGAAAAGCACAGGCTGGCACTTTTACATGAACCCTGAAGCCCACTGAAACAATGCAGTTTCTAATTTTTACAGTAATTATAGATTAGGAAAATAACAGCTCAATACTATTAGGAAAAATACAGAACCACTGGGCTTGGTATGGCTGTCCATGGACCAGCAGGCTCAGAAGGACGTAACGTATGGTTGGCATCTAGGAGCTGCTATAGAACAAATATGGCCTGGTTTTGAAGACATGCTGCAGATGCTATAATAGAGGACCCAGCTTTCCAGGAAAATTTACCTGCTGGAAACCTAAATACTGATCTTTCAGCAGTAATTTAAATTTACATTTTCTTTAAATATATGTAGTAAAAAAGAAAAAAATAAAGTGACCAGATTTGAATGAGACAAATAAACATAACTGACTTGTTAAAGAAAGTACCTGCAATATATCTACACAACTCAGGAACAGTCTGGTGCCATCACAATGCAGGCAGGTATCTGTGGGGAGGGACAACCTCCCAGTGGATCAGCTAACACACAGCTGGAGAGACAGGTAAGCTTTTAGGGCAGGCTGGATGGGGCTTTGGGCAGCCTGGGCTGGGGAAGGTGTTGTGCCCATGGTCTTGCCAACCCGAGCCGTTCTGTGGTCCTGTCATTCTATGACTTCCTTCCCCAGGCCTACACTGTACCTATTTTCTGAATCCAGAAAAAAGATGAAGGACATTTTTCAACCTATCTCAATCAAAATCTAACTTTGTCAGCCAGAACACAGACACCTGGAGTCTCAGAAACATTACAACTGGATTTCTTGTGTCTCCTGTACCCAGCCCTTCCCGTCTCACTTGGCACCTGAGCTCAGTTTCATAGCCGGTCTGGATTGCCATGTCTCAAAGCCACCTACAAAAATACTACAGAGGTAAATCCTCCCGATATCCTTCAGTAATCCTCAGTTACTTTAAGCAACAGTCTGTTCTGAAAACACCGGGGTCCCCTGGGAAGCCAGAGATTACACGCTGTTGTACTACATTTATATTTCTGCTGATATTTCTTGCTCAGGAACAAAATGCTTTCCTGGAAAGGCTTTGTAGTAAACATCCAGACGTTTAACCTTCCTAAAAATAACACAATTCACCCCTGCAACGCTCTTTTACTCTAAGTGTGCCCCCCAGGCAAAAGTGCTCAGCTCAGAACTACAGGAAGATAACCTCAGCTCAACAAAAGTTACAAGAGTCTACACACAAGCAACAGATCTTGCTATTTTTGAAATGCAAGAAGAGAAAATGATCTTCATCCATATGTAAGTGATTAACTTTCATCGGCCATGCCTGAAGTTATAAATCAAATATTACAATCAGAGACAGAAAAGTAAATTAAATACATTTCATCCACCAATTCCAAAAGTTTACAGCAGCAGAGATGCAGAACGCAGAAGAAATGTGCTGCTGCTTCTCAACCTTCAAAAATAATTTTAAGAAGTTTCTAAGTAATATCTAGCTAGAACAAACTCATGCTAAATTAAATTATCAAGAAGGTAAAAAAAATAAAAATCAGCTCTGCACATCTTCATCCCAAGCTGGGGAAAAAAACAAACCAAAAGAATGGGAGGTGTGAATCAGTCTACATATGAGTACTAATCGGTACTAGACAACCACTTAATTGCCACTAGTGCTTAGCTGCTGTATGGCAATACAAAAGCCTCTGGATGAGAAGCAGAAGGCGCTTTGGCATTCATCTCTATTAAGCATTACTTCTCCCCAGATCCAAGTGACTGCTTGAGACTTACACCAAAGATCCCAGATCATTCAGGCCAGATTTTTGCCAAGAGCAGCAAATAAAGACTGAAGTGATGTTAGTCCAGGGGCAGACTAAAGCGGGGCTGGAGAAGCTTCCCCGAGTGCCGGCACAAACACAACTGAAGTCCCATGCTACTATATCTGGAAAGAAGCACACACACACACGCAAAGACTTCCCCTTTAGGCTTCTCTCTCTAACACCCTGGAGCCCAGCAGAGGTTGCCACCAAGGCACGAGCTGCTCCAGCACTTCACATGAGGCAAAGCACAGGCTCAAGCAGTTTGAAATCCATCAGCACAAAGCTTAAGATATTTTTCCTGCCTGTTTGGTTTCTTGTATTTTAAAAGCGATCTAAATCAAGGTATCTGAAATGCAAGAAAAAAACACAAATCTTCCTGTGAAAGGAATAAAGTTGGGAGACATCTTTATGTGACAAAAAAAGTGGCAGATGGGATTTCTGGATGAAAAACTGAACTTTTCCTTATCCAGGACGTAACACTGGTTTGTTCAACTGTTTTCCTCTAATCTCTCCAGAAATCACTACAGCACTACAATTCTTAGGAAGCACATTTTCATCCCCAAACTAGTTCTAAAAATATTAAACATTTACAGGGCCACATACAAGGCCCATCTCTTCTGACAAGGGCTCACATTTATTTGTGACCCTACAAGAGATGCTTAAATTACTGCATTTGTGCAAATCAGAGCAAGGTTTCCAGACTAATTAGTACCTGCTGACACCTCACTACACGAAGGGGAAAACTTGACCTTTTTTTTTTTTTTCCAACTGTCATATTCTCTATGAACTTGAGATGTTCACTCAAACAGAGTTGTAGCAAATGGATACAGCAGTTACTCAGGTCCTCCTACAAAGGGCATCTTCAGCACTTCATTCACTATTTAAGTTCCCCGAGTTGTCAGTGCAGAGGCATTCTGCTACCGAGGGTTTTGTGTTATCCTCTGGTCTCTCCATTCAGTTCAGGTATGTATACAGTCCTAAATTTGGAGTCTAAAATTAGATGATGTGAATAATTTCTGAAGCAGATATGAGTAATAATTCAATTAATCTACATAAACTTTGTATAATAGTTGGTATTTTCTTTCTCTGATGAATAACTTACTGTGAAAGTAAGAAACATATGGGTCTACATTAGTATGATTTTGGAAAACTAACTACAAAACATATACACAATCCAAAACAGTTTTCACCCAGTTTAACTTATGGTGAAGTCATTCTCCATTCTTTTCCCTCTGAACAGCTCTCAATTCCTATGTTCAGCTAAGCAGCCCCATGGGAAACCACAGACATTACTAAATACCAGGAACTCTGCAGAAGGCAAATGCTGGACATGATCAGGAATGTGATGATGAAGCGTTTGCTCTAGGCTTCTTTCATGTTTTAGAAGGCCAATTTGCTTATCAATTCCTGTTAGGAAGAGAGCTGCGGAGATTCCAGAAATGTAATCATCTGTATGAAATCGAGTTTCACACACAGGGACTAAAAAAGTATGAACCACAGTGTCCACTCTCCTGGGAATGAAAGAGGATAAATATCTGATCACATAGGTCCTCGACAAAGGAAAACAGGTATCTTTTGTTAAGAAGAAGACAGACTAGAAAAGCAATTCCTTTTTTAACATCAGGCATCATATTTTCTCCGGCACCAGGCAGTTTGTACGAGGCAGCAATACCCAGTAGCAGATCCTGGGCAGTGTGAACTCCTACGCTGAGGACATCTTAGACTCTGGGGCATTAGCAATGCTGATGATCTTCAAATTTTCATATTAAAAAAGAATTACAAATAATGTTATATGAAGATGGGGAAGAGGACACAAATTATCCATCACCATTCAGACAAGATGGAATTGACTCCACTTTATAACAGGAGGATAAGAAAAGACGCTATCCGCTTTGCAGTCCCAACACAGCACAGAGCTACCATTAGTTTTGGAGTCTCCGGTATTAGATGTGGACAGTGAAGACACTACTGTAGGTTTTCCTCATTGTTGCTACTTCCCAGATGTTTAGCACATACCTTATTTAGGCCTCCTCAGCTCTGTGAACTCCAACCAACACAAAAATAGGATTTCTTATCTACTTCCAGACATTGCAATGGCTTCCCATTCAGCTCACAACTACAAAAACGGTTCCTTGTGGTTTCTGAGCCCTGCATGGTAAACTCTGCTCAGCATTAAATTGCCAGCAGCCAGCTATTTAGGGAACTCATGGCCTTCCCAGTTTCAGGCCCTCGCCACTAACCAGAAGGGTCTCTCTGAACTTGTTTCTCCCTGGTGGAACGTGAATCTAGTTTGGGGCACAACATGCAAGGTGTTGTTCCTTACCACATCTCTCCATATGTACCAGGCAAAAGGGGACACTTCAGAATATGGGACTCTTCTCTTCTACCTTCAGTACGCAGTTATCACGTGTCAGAAGGATGTATTTTAATTTGTAAGCTGTGAGCTACCTTGGCATGAATTCTACAAATTTATAAGACAGATAAATTGTGAGTATAATTAGGCTGTATTCTTTCCCTGCCCATTTTTCTGTGCCATTCTAACAGTGTCATAATTAGCAGCATGAATTATTTGCCCTGGTAATAGGGGAACAAGTGCACAGAATGATGATTCCCTGAAAGTTCAAACAGAAGGCACTGGCTAGAAATACACCACCTGAGAAATTATTAGCAAAAAGGACAAAGAAAAAACATAAGCATCTCTACCATTTCTAGGCCTAGACTACTGCATCGAGTGAAATAATTCCTCCACAAAACACAACGTATAGTTTCACCTATAGCAACGAACTGGCCTGAGGTGACAATTACACGTGGCGCAGAACGCAATGGCTTGGTCAATTAGCAAAGCAGGTAACTGATTGATTACCTTGCCATTAAGCTCTGCTCAGACCACAGACTTCCCATCTCTTAGTATTATGAAAACAACAATGCAGACCTTAAATCCGACCAAAAGAGTTACTTAAAGGGTTTCTTGGAGAAATTTAGAGGGTTTTTGCAACTCCCCTGTGGGTAGGGCACAGCAGGCATAGGTAGCAAGGTTTTGTAGCTGATATAAAATGGAGCAACACCCTAAGAAGAACTAGGAACTGCAGCTAACCACATGCCAGCAGAAACACAGCACGCTTCTTGAACCTTACCCGCACGCCTTCACATTCATGGGATCTGTCCTCCTGCAGAGACAGGGCCCCAGTCCGACATAGGTCACTGCCCTAACTGCTAAGTGACAAGCAAGTTCTGGATATGCCTCTGGTATCTTTATACCACAACAAAAAGATCTGAAAAGAGGAATTTTATTATGAAAACTGCAAATGATATTACAGAGCTATGCAGACCTTTTATTACTACTTGGCCTTATGGTCCCTACTTGCCTTGTATCAGAAATGGGTGGAGAAGGGCTTTAAATTTAGTATCCCAAGACTAATAAAAATGTTTTGTTAGCAACGTGCTAAACATTTAATTGAAGAGTTACTTGTATCATCAAGAAAAAGTCCATTTAGCATTGATTTCTAAAAATATGTCAACATATTAAGACCCAAGACTTTTAGTTATAAAACATCTACTACTCAAAGCAACCTTCGTTGGAAAAAAAAAAAAAAAAAGAGAGCACCATGGCTTTCTATTAGTTGGGCATTTTGCAGAGTCACTGTCCTCAGGTGTCCGCATTAAGAAAACCTAAATAGTACTTTGATTTTACAGTGTTGAATAGCTTGCATGGAAAAATTATGGGACATCCACTCCCATGACAAGGCACCATACTTCCTAAGAATCATAAGTTCAGGTAGTTCCCTACAACTATTTTTAAATTACTTCCTTTATTTCTTTCTCTTGCACAAATTGCCAGTAAAAGAATTAGTAAGGCAGAGAAAAGGAGACTATGTTGGATCCCTTCAGATGACTGGAGAATTTATTTGATGTCCAGTGGGGTCAGAAGATTCCATTATCTCACTTCAACAAGCAGGTCTAAATTTTGAAAGACTATGGCACTGCAGCCTTTCCACATTCTTCATCTAGAGCCTATTAATAAATCACCATGGAGTTCTGGAACCCTCTTCATCCAAAGCTATCCATTTCCTTCGCATTACCAGGATACAGGGTATTCAACAGCAAGTCTCCTAATAGCACTGAAAACTTCCATTACAAAAAAAAATCAGCCCCGCAACAGTTCAACTATAAATAGCAAATTCATGGCTACTATTAGTAACAAGGGATAACAAATGTTCACGCTTTACCATGATGAAAAGAAACTGTATTAGTGTTTTCCAAAATTGAAGCAATAAGTTATTTGAAAAAGGTTCCAGAAAATTGAGTCTTCCACATTAGAAAGCACAGCCTGTCTTCTAGTAATGCAATTCAGCCTTGTCTCGGAGGCTGTCAGTCACCCAAGTACAGAAACCACCATTCTTCCGAAGAAGGTTGTTCAAGATAAATATCCTATACAACTGGTAGCTCCATTTCACCTTCCTCCTCTTGCTCCTCTTACACCATTAGGACCCAAACACCCAACTTCCTCCGAAGATCCAGGGCTAAGTTCACCGACCATGCAGCTGACACACTGTGCATCATCCCAGCCGTATTTATCAACACGGCCATGGCAGTCACAGTGCCAGCAAGCAGTTAAAGGGCAATGACGAAAGAAAACAGGTTAATTATGTGACAAAAAGAGAGGACTCAAGATATTCAAGGAAATTCCTGGACCTCTGCTAGCGTGCAAAAGAAATCCCAGGGCGAAGAGCAGAGCTCCACACCAGCACCTCTGTGCTGAGCCTGTCCTCAGCCCATCCTTGCTGTGTGGATTTAGCATGGCCACAGCGGTCAGGCACCTGCCCCGTGGCTTAATTACGTGGATCGGAGCGAGTCTCGGTTGGGTACAGCAAGAGCTAACCAGGCACTCCTCGGCTGCTAAGCACAAATCACCTAGCACTACACGGGACAGCCCGTCCTGCCTCTGAGGACCTAATAAATGGCTTCACCTTGAAAATCTTACTGAAAAGCATTTTGAGACAAATATATACTCATTTTGGCAGCTGTGCTGGGACAGGGAACAAGACACTCAACAAAAATAACATCTAAGTATTTAAGACAATAAACCTCTAACAAACCTCTAATCTGATTTCTTGTGGGACCCAGAGAGCCAGGTAACAGACCAAAGCAAAGAAGGTCAGACCTAAGGAAGGGAGTATCCCCATCTGAAGCAACACAGACAAAAACACAGAAAAAATGTAGGTTTCATCACACATGTACAAAGGAATACCACTGATATATCTGATCTCATCAGGAGCCAGAAGGTTAAGCTGGTCCTCTTCTACCTGTACAGATTCACTCAAGGCACACATTGTACAGGGGAGTCCATCTTGAGCAGCCTAACTCACTCTCGAAGTTCCCACCTAAAAACGTCCTGTGCCTGTTTCTATATACCCGACTTCCGTCATGAGCTCCACCCTCTGTCGCTGGGCTCCCATTCTAGCACTGCTCCTCGTCTTGCATGGGCATCCCGAGGTCCTGCTTCAATCCACAATAGCCAGCAGCCCCAGGCCACTGTAAATCTGCACCCAGCTGTGGACTCTGTAACTGCCAACTCACCCGGGTGCAGCAGTGCAGACACTCGGCCACTAGCCTTGTTCGTGTAACACTCCTTGGAGCCAAAGCCCAATAAAATAGGTGTTTATGCATGTTCATAACGCTTCTTTCTGGAAGTGATAGAGCTGATCAAACAGAGCCGAACTCTGGCAACAGAGCACACAGCAGATCCCACCTCTATGTAAGTCACTGTCTGCACGTAAAGGAAGTGCAACAACCAACACTTCTCAGCGGTCCAGAGACTGAGAAAACGCAAGAGTATTTGTACTAGAACCTTACATCTGGTTTATCCATGAAACACTGATATTTTGGTAACGACTGCTACAGAAACGTGTGACATACATCTGCAGGCACCACTGAGAGGAACTAATTTCCCAGAGGCATGGAGAAACAAAGGGAAGAAGACGTAGGGTACTAAAATAGCCTAAAGGATTCTGATTTTTCTTCATGTTTGTAACCCTGATGGTTGCAGAACTGCACATTGGAGCATAAAGCCAAGACAAGCTGCTGTGCTACTCCCACCTAGACACCAGGAACAGCCCCACCGTCCCTACCACCACTCTGTTTTATTGCTAGGCAAATGAACAAGAGTCTTCAGGTTCAACGCTACTCAGATTACACAGCAGAACAGAAAGCAACACCAGTAGTCTGCTGTCGCCTAGGAAAACTGAAACAGTATTGGAGACAAACAGTAACCAAAATCAAATAAAATCTAAAGAGTACTAAGGAGTACTAAGGAATAGTAAAGCCAGCCAACCATTCAATCAAAGTGTTTAACAATTAGGTCTTAGAATCAACAAGCCAAAATCAAAGTCAAATTGATCAACACAACCTTGTCATACAGCATGAGCAGCTGTGCGTACTGTTGATGAGCTCACTTACCCACAGAGTATTATAGAGTTATGGTATATACATTATCATGACTTGCACGGATAGAATTAAACCCTATTTTCATAAAGAAATCCATAAAAGAACGACTTGACACCACCAACACCAAGCCACGAACCTTCAGCGACAATGCTGATAGCATGTTAATGTACGAGTCAAAGCCGCAGAGTAGCCGAAGTGTGCCTAGATGAGGTCGGGAAGCTTTCCTGGTACCAGGCCTGCACCAAGACAAACCAATGTCAGACAGCGGCTGGGGACACTCTGCAGCCAATGAGACCACCTGCAACTGGCAAAGAGAGGGGCTTCAGCTGCCATGAGAATACAAAGCACCAGCCCACCAAAACAGGCACCCTGGTCCTGCTGCTTCCAATGAGAGAGGCCGACTTAAAAACTAAAAAAGTCTCGTGAGGAGCAAATGCAGCCAGTTTATAGATATGCACACCACGTGCGTGAGAGGAATTGTCTCGGGGTAGGACTGGGCCAGGCCCGATTCCTGCCCTACAGCCCGAACGCCAGAGCAGCACAGTGCGCTGACACTCTGCCTGTCAGGTTTCAGTTGCACGTGCAAGAAACAGGCAGCAGGAGAGCAGATGGGGACAGCTTTCAACAAATTCTAGCCCAATATCTAAAAAACTTTGCTTGCAACAACAAGTAGGAGCACTCTTTAGAGATGGTGCTTTGGGATTCTTATGAAACTTCTTGCAGAGAAGCACCCTGCAGAGAAGTATTTCTGTTTTATGGCAGACTTTTCATCTTTTGATTTAGCTTTAAGGTAGCTTTTTTTTTTCCATGCTCCATCTGCAAAAACATAAAAAAAATAAAGAGAAAGATAACTAGTTGGAAAACTAACACTGGGGGTCTTGTAAGGCACTTAAGTATGATAAAGAGGTTCCTTCTGTTCTGTACCATCTGTAACTGCTTACAGCTGCATCTGCCTAAAAAGTAGGCAAGTTCGTAGCATTTTTTTAAAAAAAGCTCTTCACTATTTAGCTTTAAAGTTTCCTTTTTCAAGAAAAAAATAAAGCTCTTTAAACTATGTTCAACCAAAAAGCTTAATTAGATTCTACTCTTCATCTTCAAAACCGTACAGAGCTCATAATATTCCCCACGAGAGCTTTTAGCCCTTTGTGATTAACTTCTCGGAGCAGCAATTCAAGTGAAGGCATAGGATCAGCCATCTCAAGAAAAGGGTTCACAGAGCAGACAATCTTCCCTCCAGCAAACCACCACCAATCTGAACGTCCAAAAAGGACCAGAATGACCTCGTGCCTTCAAACCTCGAAAGCAAGGCATGCTCACCTCACCAGCTGGCAGTACTGGCTGCAGAAATCCATCCAGCCCAGCTGTTTGCCTCCTGCTGTTTCGCCAACCTCACCTTTAGCTAACAGTCACCTGCAGAATGGACTTCCCAATGACTAACCAGGCTGAAGTCATGTTACACCTATTTTATCTCGCCAAATGGGTCTGACACAGATGCTGCTGAGATAAACCACCACTGTAGCCCTGCAAGCAGGAAAACTGGACTTGTAAAAATGGCCCTTTGTATAACCACTACCACCAAGCTCTGGTCTCCTATGTCCAACATATCTGCACCACCAGCTGGCAAAGTTTTTACAGGTAGGAGGTCCTACCGGCTTATTCTAACACAATTCAGAATTCACGTTGTATTTCTAACCGCCCTAGAAGTTACCAAAGAGATTTAAATCAAGCTTTAAAGTGGAGTAAAGTGAACTTACTAATGCAAGTATCTACTGAAATTAAAATAAAGTCACCTGCTACTAGCTGCAACTGCACAGAAACCCCCCTGCAACGTTACCTGTGCACCGCCACCGTGGAGACGAGTGCAGCAAACGCATGGGTGAGACCACTCGGTTTTCTGCTACCATCTGAAATAAGGCTGCGCTGTGAATCCATTTGTGCAGTGCTCCTGCTCTTATAGCTTGAAGCTGCTACTTGTGGCAATATTTGGGAACATATTGATATGGAAAAATGGCACGTGCCAGCAGTTGCCAAACTTTGGGATTCAGTGGAACGCTAGCAACCATCTCTGTGAACTTCTGCCAAAATTTTAAAGCTATTTAAAATGATGTATGGAGTTAGGAAAAATCAGTACAAGCTTACTAGAAGTCATCTTATGGCTAGTTATCAGATAACAAAAGGATTTTTAAAGATACTTTTGTCCCAGTACAGCAGAGTCCATAGGAGTGAAGGAGTAAATCTGGGCGTCCAAGACAAAAAGCTGCAAGCAGAAAAGGCCTGACAGGGTAGAACTAACGGGTAACAGTAGAGGACTGGGGGCTGGAAAAACCAGTGGCTCCCAGTACACAGCCCAGTTTCTTCTTTTAGCAGCTGAACTGAAGACCAACCTAGATTCAAGCCTATTCCTTCAGATAAGCTTGCCAGCTCATGCCTGAAGTCAGAGACTCTGTGTGAACAGAGGGTGGAACCCTGTGGGTCACTCCCGCTTCCCCCACGCCACCTCTGCAGAAAGGCAGCTACAGTGTAAAAATGGAAAGGAGTCATTCCACAGTTCAGCTCCGTAGCCATGCTGCACAAGGAAATACTTTCTTGGGTAAAAACCTTTGAACTAGCTATGGAAAGGAAAGGAAGAGCATCCAAAGCAGGCAGAAAGAGAAACAAAAGAAAATACTGTTTTCAGAAGGCAGAAGGAGAGAAAAAGTGAGTCCAACACCATCATTTTCCTTCAGATTCCGCTGGTTAAGGAAAAATGCTAACACATATAAACTGTAAGATATGATTCTCTCTCTCCAGCTTCTACGTGGGCAACTTCAGGAACAAGGGAGGCATGTTGAGCACAAATGATTCGCTATTGCACAGCCTTTCTTAGTGTGTTCTTGGCTTGAGGAGGCTGGCTATGATGATTTTAAGGAATCTCTGTTCTGACATCCTGAAAAAATAAGTCACTCCATCCTTAATCCCTGTCTCCACAAGCCGACTACAAGGATAGCCTCATTTAATAATATATATTACTTTAGCATACCTGTTGTGGTGGGTTATTAAAAAACATTCTAACATGTAAGTTATCTGTTACCAAATAGACTTCCAAAAAGGCAGCAAACCATCCTTATTTCTTATGCTCCTCTGTGTTCCACACTGTTTAATGTCACATACAGACACAGAGGCTATCCAAGTGAAGTTCGGACCTGAGGCTCAGAGCTGGCCCTGAAAAGAAACCCTCAACAGAATCTGATAATGAAGATGACAGCACAAGATCTACACAATTAATCAGTTCCAGGATAATCTCATTGTGGCACTTCTGGTGGACAGAAAGACACTTGCTGTGTCACGAGAGCGGCGTTCCTGTAGAGGGGAGACGTGGCAGATCGAAGCATTTCAAGCACAGACACCACTTGTGAAAGGTGCAGGAGAAAAGATCACCAATGTTAGTATCCTTGGAAGAATTAGAGAGGGAGAAAGGGGATCAGGAAGGGCTGTAATGACACATATGCCCCATTAATCTTATTAAATCATCACCTTTCAAAGTCAGTTTGATTGCCTTGATCCAGTTCAGCTAGCACACTAACTTGTGTTTCACTCTGCTTCGCTCACCCCATATAACTGACTGAATCATTGCCAATTTTAATCCTCATCAGTTACACTAAAACAATGTAGCTGCAAGAAGAAAATGTGCACAACAATTTCTCTTTTAACCAATTTCAGCCTTGGTTCTTCCTGGAAACTTTACTCAGATGTCACCAGAATTAAATCAGACTGTCTGACTAAATGGCTTGTGTAAATTATTTGCTTTGGAGTATATTATAATGTTTATCATCATCATAAAATGCCAAAGGGCAATAAAGATGATAACAAAGGTGGCACTTACGCCAAAGATGATGATACATCATATCACTGAAACAATGAAATAAAGTAGGTTTTTTGTGTATCTGAACAGAATTGGTTCTGCTCTTCTTCCAAATTTCAGGAAGTCTACATCACCATATTTTAAAAAACATAGTTCAAAATACATTTTTTTTGGCACTGCGTTTCAGTGACAAACAATGACAGATTTCAGCACCTAAATCTAATATTTAAAACTGTGGCATTCTTCTGAGATCAGATGTGTTTTGTCAAAATTAGTATCCTCAATTAATTTGTCCTATCTAGTATCCTCCCCACAATCCCTCGAATTCCAACAGCATCAGGTTGCTTAACTCATACCAAAATCCCAAGGTTCACAAAAAAGCAATTACTTTGGATCACATCCTTCAGTAAAAGAAAGAGAAGCTCCCGGGCCTCATCTAGCCTGACAAAAACAAAACCGGAAGAGAAGTAGTGACTGTGGTAGGCCCCCACACCTACCAGCTCGCTTACCTATGACACAGGAAATCATACCCGCCTTGCCTGTGGGAATCCAAAGCTTCATCTCGAGAGAAGCAGCCTAGCTACCCCACAGAATACAGCCCCTTCACTCTTTCAAACTATAATTTTATCAAGGCAGGAAGGGGAGCCCAGGTCCCCGGCAATCCCAAATCGGTATTTTAGCCATTAAGTCCGATGCCTGCTTCCCGGCCCAGCACATGTTCACAGTATTCCCTGTGAAATGGAACAGATGTAGAAGGACACACAAAGCCCGGCCTCTGAATACCACAGTTCGGTGATGAGCACTCGCTCGCAAAGTGAGGGATGCAAGCTCCAAAACCCTCGGGGACGGAACTGATCTCCTGCGTCCTGGCTGAGTTGGGAAATCACTGGGGAAAAGCAAGGAACCAGTAACTTCCACTGCTACAATGCTCCAAAAAGGCTAAAGGCAGAACCGATGTAAATCCAAACGAAAACACGGAGTGCACCCCAGCATCAAGAACACATCGGTCTATGGTCTCCACTTTTAGATGTTTCCTGAAGAATGATTACTAGATTACCAAATGCAGCCTTTGCATTGATGTAGCAAGATTCTTCCCTTTGCTAATCAGTCACTGTACATACACGGACATTCGAGTAACTGTAAACTGCAGCTAATCTCACACTCTTTGCTTTGTTTGTCTTTCAGTCCAGCACTGCAGACAGTCCTTGCCCACACGACGTACCGTCTGAGCTATCAAAAGCTGGAGGGAGGAGAACAAACAAGTGAAGTGAGCCTGGTACCGAAAGACAAACGCACTAACCATAAATCCGACATCCTCAAATCTACTGCGGTTAAGTCACTTCTCTGATGCCTTATAGGGACATCCTTGTCCTCAGGAGGCTTCTGACAAGCATTACAACGGGACATGGCCAGCCCCTGAAAAAGGTAAGACTGAAGGCCAACCTCTGAGGTTGGATGCCAAGCTCTCAGAAAAGATTTTAGACAGCATGCCCAACAGAACTTCATCTGGGCGCTCTGCAGTTCTTCTCCTAAAAAGTGCAACACTTGGAAAATTCAGGGGAATGGTTCTGTTTGTTTCTGATGTAAGCTGCTTCCCAGCCTCAAAACACCTTAATTAGATGGTTAGGGCCTCTCAGCCTAAACAGAGCAAGGCAAGTAAAAAACCTGAATGCATAAAATGATCTTACTAGTGCTTGACAAGTTCTGCCAACAAGCTGCAGCTCCCCTTACTCCCTGCCCTCCCACATACACCTCCGAGCCAGCCAGTGAAGACTTCGAAGCACTAACCCCCAGCCTTCTGGAGGAGATCACATTTTAATTCACGGCAGTAGTGTGTTAAACGCAAGGAAAGCGAATTCTCAGACCTCTGAGCCCAGAAAGACATTTAGCAACAACCGATAGGAGTTCTCCCAGGAACAAAGATGGCATTGTACATCTACACTTAGCCCAGGACATGGGAGCTTTATGGATTACTCTGACACATCATTACATTTAATTTCCCACACCCTTCGCATTACGTAGAGAAGTTTCCAAATATATCACCATTTCAGTCATCAAACAATTGATGGCTAACACAAGAATCATTCCACTGGTTAAAATGTTTAAGAGGGAGTTCAGTCGGTTCTGAGATTAGTGACTCAACACAGCAGCTCCCTTTTCTCTTAGCCGAGCCTCCCCGTCTCTCCCCGATCATTACCCCGATGGGCTCGCACGCGCTGCAACTCGTATTACTCTTAGGCAACACTCTGGGAAAGGACAAATTAAAAATATATTTGGTTTTGGAGAATTCTCGTTCTCCTCCTCTCTTCACAGATGAAAGAAGCTGTGAAAATCTTTTGTGCATTCAAAGGGCAAAACAAAAAACACAAAGCAATCTCTATTGCCAGGCTGGGCAACAGTAAAAAGGGATGGGGCGTTACATCAGGCCTTGAAGAACACTGAACACCTTCTGACTGAAGACAAACAAGATACACGTGCTGCTGTGGTCTCTAAATGGCACCTAGTGCAAAAACGTCACCACGAGGCACTGGAAATAAAGGAACAACAAGGTTTGCACAGGGTCGTGATCTAGATCAGATTCATCTGTTGTAATATTTCCAACAGTGGGTGTCTGAAAATCAGATCCTTGCCATTTACAAACCTCTTATCCACACACATCCACATCGGTACTGGGTGAACTCTTCCCAAATTATTCCCCCTGACCCTGCTGCAGCAGGAACTTTTGTCACTACCCAGCCCCGTCTCCCTGCTGGAACCCAGACAGGAGGCAGCGGGCAGGTGGGTATTCCAGGACCTCCTTCCTCTCCCAATCCATTCCACTTGCAAAAAACTCATTTCAGCTCTCATTTAACACAGAAAACTATAGCAACCCTATGATGCTGCAGTCATGTTTCTCTGTGGCTTACACATTTGAGTAATAGCAGCACCATACACAGCTCTCCTAACTTCCTTCTATTATTGCAGGTACTTGGCAAAGAAAAAGTCTCTATTCACTACTGACAGGCATTCTATTCAAACACCTTCTCTTTAAAAAGGAGTGCATATCCTTTGAGAGAGCATTTCCATCTGGCATTTATCCCACATTTCATGTTAAAATTAGTTTTTCCAGGGTGACAGCACTCAGTTTCACCGGCAAAATTCTCAGTAGTTCCTCTCGTCAGGGATAACACATCTGTATCTGAGATCCTGGCAAGAGATTTAAAAAGGAGCTAAGTAAAAGTACGGATGGTTATAGGTGTGGGCATTACTGGGAAAAAAGGAAACAAAAGAGGTTGTTGCAAGAAGTAACACAAGAGTAGTGCCAGAAGACAATTTATCTATTTAAAATTGTGAAAGGCATGGGAGAAAAGTACGGGTACCTCCTTCTTACAATATCTTAGTATAAGAAAATACTTGCAATCAATTTCACTTAGTAATTAATTTAAAGATATAAACCAACCTTAACATCTCAGATTTTTAAATAGAAAAAAATAGCAAAATCAGAATTAATTCTCAGCTCTTCAAAATAACATTGCTAGCAGACATCAGTCACTGAAGAAAGGCCTATTTTGTGTAAATGTTTGCAGTGCTGATGTCCAGCAATCATAGTGTGAAAGTACATTTTTATGAGGTGTTCCTAACACATCAGAGACAATTCAGAAAAGGAAAGCAACAATTTTATTATGAAGCTGCAGTGATTTGATGATGCACGTTGATAGCTTTGCACTAAAAGGAGCAATCAAGCCTCAGACTTCTGGACAAAAGGGAAGCACTGCTGAGGCCAAGAACCCATTTCCTCACTCTCAATTTACATCTGTCCAAAAGTAGGTACGTGAAAGGATTTTTCTTGATGTCAAATACCCGATCTGACACCTCTGAAAACACGTAATCTTCACAGCAGCTACACACGACACCGAGGACCACGAAAAGCACTTGTTCTGAGAAAGCAGCCTTTGCAACACACAAAAAGGACCGGGTCCAGCAAATGGACAGGATAAAACCTGCCAACTTCCAAACTGTACAGCAGCACGAATTACTGGACACAGTTCTGCACAATTCCTTTATAGAACTATCGGTTTCCTTAGCTGACAACTTAACATGCCCACTTTTCCTAAAAGCACTAAAGCACTAGCCAATTTTATGCAGAGCTGTATTGCCATAATTAAAAATAAGCAAATGCTAGAGTATTGCTAGAAGTGTAAGTAATTAAACACGTACGCAGACAAGAGCGCGCAAGTTACAGGGCAGGATTCCTTAGGATGAAACTGGATTTTTGATCTTTCTGCAGCCCCCAGATAATACTGATCACAAGGCTAAATGGGAAGTGACAGAAACCTCAGAAATAGGACACGTCAGTGAATACAGACACGACAAAATTACAGTGTTTTGAGATGTCAGCCTCACATCCTTGCTCTGCTACAAACCTGATCTGCAACAAAGAGCTGCTGCTCTTGAGATCCGTCTAACAAGCAGTGAAGAAAAACTTAAATCCCAGCTTCATTTCCCGAATGAACCTGACCTAAAGAAGAGTTAATCCTCTTCCTAGCCAGGAGCAAAAGCCCCATACATCTACTGGTTCTTGAGAGAGAAGTGACAGAAGTCAGGAGTGGGGGCTGTCAAAGTCTCAACATGTGGCAGAACAGAAATTCCCGCTGACTCCCAAGTTTTAAAAGTAATAGGAAAGATTTCCAGAACTATTCAGAATAGAAATCCCTTCTGCACATCCAGCACACACCAAGGTCAAAAGCTGAGATTTAACTCCTTTTTTTAATAAGAATATCATAACTCTTAAAGAAAAAAAAAAACACGCAAGAAACAACCCTGGATGTTATCACTAGAATGAATTTTAAATGCAGTGAGAGCATCACAATCAAATCACTGCAGTGGCCAGGTCAAGAGAGCGGGTGCACTTGTAAATTATTTGATGTATTTCGGCTGCGATCCTTGACAATACCAAAAATCCAGCATTACACGAAGAAAACAGACCCCGGCTCCTCAACCCACCGCCGGCTAGGCCCAACAGAGTGTCAGGACGCCGAAAAAAATGCCCTCTGCTTTGATTTGCTATACTTGTCTTCCCACAGGAACTGGTCTCTTCCTCCTCGTTCTATTTCCTGTACACAGAACAAGCCCATTGTCACCGGGCGAACCCCCCCGCGCACACACACAGGGCCCAGCCAGCCCTACACACAGCCAGGGAGGGCAGGTGCCAAGCTTCAGGCAGCCCCCGGGGACCTGCGAGCATCGCAGCAGGGCCCCGAGGAGCTCCAGGACGGGGAGGCCGGAGGAGATCCTCTGCTCCGGGCAGCCCCAGCACCTGGCGAGGCACCAGGGCCAGGAGAGAACCTGGGTGCACAGCACCCCAACCCCACACACAGCACCCACATGCACACATGGCACCCCAACGCCATGCACACAAACACAGCACCCCAAACACACAGCACCCCAACCCCACACACACATTAACAGCACCCCAAACACACAGAGCACCCCAACCCCACACGCAACACTGCCACCCTACACACACAGGACACCCCAACCTTCCCCCCCACAGCACGCCAGCCCTACACAGCACCCCTCCACCCGCACACAGCACCCCACACACGCAGCAGCCCCCACGCAGGATCCCTCCTCACAAACACAGGATCCCCACTCAGAAACACAGGATCCCTTCGCACACAGGATTCCTCCTCACAAACACAGGCTCGCCCCTCACACACAGGATCCCTTCACACACAGGGATCCCCCCCTCACACACAGATCGCCTCACACACACAGGATCCCTCCTCACAAACACAGGTTCGCCCCTCACACACAGATCCCCCCCTCACACAGATCCCCTCACACTCACAGATCCCCCCACACCCCCGACCCCCCCCCCCGCGGCCCGCAGCGCGGCGCGGCCCGGCGCCTCACCAGGAGTAGGTCTGCTCCGCCATGGCTGCGGCAGGCCGGCCGGCCCCGGGCTCCTCCTCCTCCTCCTCCTCCTCCTCCTCCTGGCCGCCCGCCGCCTCGCAGGCTCCGGGGCTCAGCGGCGGCCCCGCTGCGGCTGGCGGCCCAACATGGCGGCGGCTGTGAGGAGGGAGGGAGGGGAGCGGGGGGGGTCCCCGCCCGGGCGGGGAGGGCGATGGCGGTGGCGACAGGAGGCGGACGCTCAGCAGCCGCGCCGCGGGGCCGCGCTGAGGAGCCGCCGGGGCCTCATGGCCGGCGGGGAGGCGGCGGCGGGGAGGGGCGGGACGGGGCCGGGGCCGGGCGAGGTGCGGGGGGGTGGGGGGGAGGAGGCCGGGGGGGGGGGTCCTGGCCGGGCCTCGCCGCGAACCCGCGCTCGCGCACGGCGTGGGCGGGGTCGGGCGGCGTCACGTGCCCACAACACGCTCACGTGCCACCGCCTCCCTCGGGCACCGCGCCTGCGTGCGGCCGGGCACAGGGCGGGCGGGTGGCTTTGGGGGCGGGGGAAGCGGGTGAGGGCAGCCCCGGCCGCCTCGGGCTCCTCCGCCGGAGAACGAAGGGGGGGGGCAGCGGTGTGGGGCCCCTGCCGGCCTCTGGGGGGCTGCGGGCGGCGGGGAGCCCGGAGGGGGCGTGAGGGGGTCCTGCAGGGGGGAGTGAGGGGGTGGTAAGGGTTCGGGTGTCCCCCTTGTGGTGGGGTGCTTGCGGAGGCTCGTTCGTCTGGGCTGTGTTAGGTCACAAACAGCAAAAAAATATGACGATGATAAAATTGTGGGGTTTTGTTGCCTTTTTTCTTTCTTAGGAAGGCTCGCAGCAGGGAACGTAACACTCAAGAGCCCGATCTAACCGAAATGAGCAGCTTCACCAGTGCTGCTGCCGACTCCTCGGTCCCTGGTGACGGTGCTGCCGAGCGCAGGGCCAGGGCCCAGCCTAGGTTTGCTCACCCGGGTAACCCACGGGGGTACCGTGATCCTCCCCCCCGGTACGTCCCGTACGTCTCCGTGAGCGGGGCTTCGCTCACTGTGGAGCAGTTGACTTCAGCGTGGCCATGCGGTCTCACTCATTGTTCCTCTCAGTGTGGGAGGGAGGCGAGCTGATTTTAGCTTGCAGCTGGAGGTGAGGTAACCGCATAAAACAGAAGTAGGAGAATAACGCCCAGGTCTGGTAAAAATAGGTGTTTGGTTGTGTTTTGTTTTGTTTTGTTTTTGAGGTATGTAGAAATTCTGTGCCTTAATATAACTTTGCAAAAATCTTCAAAAAACAGAATGGGGATTAGGACAATATCTTTGCATCTACAGGTGCATCACGTGTCTCCAAAATGGCTTCTAGAGCCCACCTGGGCTTATTTTTATTAGTAGTGGATAGAATATATGACCTAATTTTGCTCAGCTTGTTTATTCTCTTAAATGGGGTTAAAAAAAAACAAAAAACTTAGGCTTGTGTGTAGTCACGAGACAGGATTAAAAGTTGAGAACAAATAATTTCTTCTCAGTTCTGTGTAATCCTGGGTGGCTCACTTCTCCTCTGCTAGCTTGGTTTCCTCATCAGTAAAGAGGAAATGCATCGTGTTCCAACCACCTGAAGTTTGGGGGGGACTGTGGGTGGAAGATGTTGCATGGGCAGATGCAGAGTTCTTGGTAGACAGAATGCCAGGGATTCTTGTGCTTAACTTAAACAAGCTTTTAGTAGGAAGCTTCACAAGCTTCTACACTGTGCATGCATTGAAAACATTGTGAGGAGTTGCACTGGAGATGGAAGGAAGTCATCTTCTCTCCCCTTTATTTTCTTCTGGAGTCTTACAAGTGATTCACAGCTTTGGGGTGTTGTCACACCTCAACACACAAATCCTCTGCGCTTTTCATAGTCCTTTGGCCTTGTGGACAGGAATGACCTTAGAGCTCCTGACATAATCAACACTTAAAAAATCTGCTTGGGAATTGGATTTATCAACTAGGTGGTGTGAATAATCAAAGCATCATGACTGACTGGCTTATTGGGATTCCTGCTGGGGTCAGTCATGGCTGCTATATGCAGGGGAAGGATTAGGCAGCAACACTAACATCTCTCACCCAGCTCAGGCTAGGCTACCTTGCAAAAAATTCTCCGCTGACCATATATATCTCCCAATTTACACCCCATACACAATACTTGTGCTTATCTCAGTAAGAAATAAAGCTGTGGTGGATTGGATATAAACGGAGAGGAGCGAGTCTGCATAAAACCTTGAGCTGTAGGGTACATAGCCTAGTTAATCACTTTGTGTGGAAACTATAGTTTTCCCCATTTCAAATTTAAAAAATGTTCGGACTGGTGATAGGACTTGCACAATGGAGAAGTCCCCTTGCTTTCTCCTTCCTCATCGCAGCAGAAGAATCTACACTAACAATTAGAAAACTGACAAATAATTTGGAATCTTCACTCTGCGGTGTTATCCCAGTATCTTGGATGTGTGTTAATGCTACCATTTTCAATGGTTCTAATACAATAAATGCAAGAGAAAAAACTTTTGAATCAATGCAGGGAAAGATAAATCAATGTTTCAATATTGTCTTGATACTAAATATCCTTTCTTAGTTTTTTTCTGAGACAATGTAAAAGACACTGATATCTATAAAACAATATCCCTGCTTTGTATCCTTACTGAAACAGCTTCCAGTTTCTCAGTCTTGCAAAATTGGCAACACATTAATTTGACAAAAGTGATTCTTAGTTGATGAGCACTAAAGTATTTTTTTTCCAGCAGCTCAGGCTTTGTGTGTAAATTACTGAATGGTTTTGCAAGCTTGCTCTATCATGTTACAGTGGTCAGATGAATTCACAGGAGAAACTTATTCGTCCTTGCAGACTCAACATCTGCCCTCACTCTAAAGGGGAGCACAGCTTGTATTCTGCAGATAACTTTCCCAGCATCTCTTTTGTGTATACTTTCTTTGGACCTACAAGAGAGCTTTACTCTGAATTTCAGTGACAATTTACTCTGGCATTACAAAGCCCTTCCAAAATAGCTGTTCTTTCTGGTGTCTTGGATGTAGACTGATGCACTATCTAGACCTGTCAAAGTATTTCAAAACTAGCAGCAAACAAAAAAAAAACATTTTCTTTTATGTAGTTCCCAGAACACAGGAATGTATGGTGAAGAATCAGATGAAAGTACTGGCTACAAAGAGTCCTCAGCTCCAAAGAGCTTAAATGTCATTAGATGACATTTAACTAACCATGTCTTGATGCCTTTATAATGGAGGTGGAAAGAAAACCAGAGCAGATTCATGTAGACTCACTTCAGCTTTCAGGAAAGGACATGACAGGTAGAGTTGTTAATGCAGGTTGGTTTTAGGAGCAGCAAATGGCATGGAAACAACTAGGGAATGCAAAAATCAAGAGATCCAGTTTTGACAGTATAGCTCACAGCTATGCTAGGCTGTTCTGCTTGTAAGATCCTTGTGGGATTCCCCTTGTTGAGAAAATAATTAAAGTGTGCACTGACCAGTTGCGTGACATGATTCTCTTCACTACCACCTAGTGGGAAACTCCTTCATTAACTGAACTCCAGAGCTGTTCCTGTTCTCCAACTCATCCTCACCCTGATGATAGAAAGAGTGTATAAGTGAAGGGGAAATGGAGGAATGAACGAGAATGACACAGCCCTATTTCTCCGTACCAGAATAGGAATGGAGGGGGGGGGGAAGAGAGAGAGAGAGAGAGAGAGAAACAGCCAGCCTATAATTTAAACCCATTATGTCCTATGGCATTATCACACCATACCTTCCAGCTCTGCAGCCGGTTAGTTCAGTTCTTAATAGCTGTTACACCTTAGCCTCACTGTCACTGAGGGTCCCAAAGCTTAACAAACACAATCTTTGGTGATAAAGAGGAAAACATTCATTCTTCTGAATGTAACTGCAAACGGTGGTAAGGAGAAACTTGTGAAGCTATGCCTGTGTCTCAGTCAAAAGACAGCCTCCCCCTCTTGGTTCTGAAAATTTTTGGTGGTTCTAATTCAAAAGTAGGAAAGGAGGCACAAAAAAAAAACCCACACACCACTCTGCTCTGTAAAAATCACATTTTCAGTTACATTATCACATATTTACAACAGACTACTCAAAGCATAAAATGGATATATATTGGGAACATTAAAAGCATGCATTCAAGTAAGTTCTTTCCCACTGAGATACTCAGGGTTTGCACAAATAGCTGGAATCCAACCCTATGAAAACAATATATAAATGACAATTACCTTGGATTTTTCAGAGTCATGTGCCAAGCTCCCAGGGCACAAATAATCAGTTTTGTCACTTGCATAACCTTATTTTCCCCAAGCACAGAAATAGGGGTGAACATATAACAACTCAGATATCACAGAGGTGATGATGTTAATGTCATTCAGGCCAATAAAGCATTTAGCGATCTCAGCAGGAAGAACAGTAAAATGGTAAATAAATAAAAAACTATTAAGAGAACTGCTTCTCTGTGTTTCTTTTGCCAATGACAATTTTACCACCCTTTTCATGGAACTCTGCAGGCTCCCTCTACTAGCACTTCTATCATGAAAATATTTGGATTTCTTTCTTTCCCTGTATGCTCCTTGAAATCACATTAGGCTGGCTTTATCCCACCATATTGCTGTATTGTTCATGATGTACACTTAATGACAGATATAATTCAATACATGGAAACAAAGGTAAGAGATGTATAGATTTCAGAATTCAGGCTTTAGGAGTCTTATCTGTCTTCCATTCTGCTCACTGGACTCTACAATCTATTACTTTGGTAATAGAGTGTAATAAGCAGAATACAGACCAATAAATCTAAAATAAGAACAACTTTCCTATTTTCTACCTATTTATGCCTTCATGCACTAGTTCTCAGTATTAAATAATCCACTTTATTACATGTAGTGGAGAAAGGATTACATTGGGACAGTTAGTTGAGACAGACTATTATTCATCAATAAAAAAAAAATCTGGAGGAACCATGGACATCCGTGCCTCAAATGGCAAGGAATGCCTACCCTGGAGATATATTATATTGGAGAATGCCAGGAGCCCAGCTTTATGAAATGGCTGTCATACACTGTTATCAGACTGCCCACTACTTCAGGAGAAATGAAGAAAATAACAGCAGAAAAATGCATCAAAGTTGTATTAAAGTGCACAGAGGACAAGGCAAAGTATTCAAATGTGTTTATACAATCTTTATTAAACTTGACATTAAAATAAAATAGAAATCAGACTTCTTGTGATTACTGATATATTTCTGCAATCTGAATCCAAACCAATTTGATAATAAAACATTATTTGTGAGCCTGCTGTTAATCTGGCCAGTTTAGTGTTGTAAAGCTGCTTACATCTAGTCACTGAAGCACTGAATTTGAGGGAGTTCAGCCTCCATATTAGTTACACCTAGGGAAAACCAAGCAATTTTGCAGAACAACAGAAACAGATATTGCAAATGTGAGAAGCAGCAGCAGTATCATTCAGTTTTCAAACTTCAGAAACTTGCCCTATCACAATTACGAAGATCATGTTAGTCTGGGTAAATTAAGAATCAAGTAATGGCCCAGCAAATTGTTTTGCTATACCCATTTTCATTTATTACCAGTGCTTAGTGTATGTTGATTTCCGTAATTGCAACAAACTCCTTTTCTTTCAAATACTCATTCTCAAGGCAAAATCTGTGAGGTACAATTTAGTTACAAGAGTATTATGGATTATGGCACTCTACTATTTAGTTCCTGCTCTCCTACTAGAACTATAATTTAGTTGGTTAAAGCATTGCAGCACATTGCAGCTTCCACCCTTGACCTCTGCTGCCCTTATTACCTCAGAACAGCATATTGTGGCACTTGTAATAATCTGAGAAAAACGATATTGCAGTCTTTATTGTCCACGTCTAAAATAGGAGTAATTCACAGCAGCAGTCTCCTGTCTACTTCCCAAGTGTTCAGTCTGATTGCTAGCAATTTGTAACGTTTAAGAAACACTAAAAAGGTCACTAGTTTTCCTGCACTGAAGAACCTGAAATACTTAATGGAGTCCTGAACCATTAACTAGCAGGGTCTGGCAGGTTACAGTGAACGTAAAGGTGATGTAGAAGTTGAAAGAAAGTTTCTTTCTTTCATGTTTTGTTAATTGTCTAGGCTACTACAGTTTAAAATGGGCAACTCTAATAGACCAAGGGAAAAAGCACTTCAGGTGAAAGCGATAGAGAATATTTACCTCCTCCTCAGTATTTGAAAGGTTTCCATTTTCAGCTCACGATTCTCCATATGGCATCCGGTTGTAGCATTCAGTGAGGTCCTAACATACAAACAGATGTTCGTTTCTGTTTCTAAAGTCTTCATATTTCACCAGTTTCAAAACAGGGTATTTTAAAACCCCCTGCAACTGAAGATCTCCAGGGCAAGCAGAAGCAACAGGGAAAGGGCTTTTGGATGCATAAGGAATCCTTGAAACCACACAATATAGACAGATAATTTGTTGCTGTGTTTTCTTCTTTACACTTTCCCTTGACAAAGACTGCCGTTTTTGCCTGAAGTTTGGGTTGTTTGTCCCTCCCATTCCTCCCCAAGCATACAAGAGACAGACTTACAGAAAACAGATTGGACAATCTTTTAAATAACAATGATATTTTCCATCTTAGTTTAGGTAAAAGAAATCACCATGCCACAGAAAAACAGAAGTAACCTAGTATGACAGAATCTTCTGTCGCATATGGTAGAAGACTCACAATCTGTTATCCCCATTTGCAAAATTTTTAAAGATGTATCGTGAATAAGACATATCACAGTTGGATACTATAATCACGAATTACAATTACTGTTATTGACCAGCATTGGCATGCCTACTGCAGGAGAAAAATAAGCACAATTGAAATCAAGAGTAAAACACACAAATTGTATCAAAACATTGATAGGACGATCCCAAAAAACTCACCGCTCCTTAAATACTCTTACAGTATAACAATAAACAAACCTTTAGAAACCAAAGACGTATTTTTACATTAACATTCACAAGAAAGTTTCTTACATTAAGTGTTTTTACATGGACTCCAAATGGTTACTTCTTTTTTGCCTCACAGTCTTCTGTAGCCATCTGAACTTTTTTTAGGTCACTGCAGCAAGGGGAGCTGGTGGTACTCTGGGTGTAGATGCCATCTGAAACAAAAGCTAACGGTTAACAAGTCCTGGTTGAAAGGGTCAACCCAGCAGTCCAACCGCAGTTTGCTTTGCGGAAGAAGGGGTCCAGTCTGAAAAAGAGCTCTATCCTTCAGCTGCTGACTTCAGCATTTTGTCACAGCAGCCTGGAGAGCACGGCTAACACTGCCCACAAAGGGAAATAGGAGCCAAGGTCACCTTGCAGCATTGTCTCAGGACACTAGTGAGTTTTGGAAATAGTGAGTTTTGAAATTGGGCTCCTCTTAGCTTGGGCTTGATGGGAGTGTGTAAAGAGACAAATAGCTGCCCCTAGGAAACTTCTGTTAAAACATCGGTTTTAAATCCTCTTGATCATGTAAGAAGGAATCGTTTGCACAAGATGCTCATGCACAATCAAGTCCACACCAAGCTATTTCCTAATTTAGCCACTCAAAGCAGATAGAGTCATTTATATATTTTCAGAGCAGAAGAGACCTTTGTCATAATGACTCCCTGAGAACTGCACTAAATAATTCCAGCTTAGCTAGAGAACATGCTTTCAGAAGTCACCCAACAGGTGGGAGTAGAACATTAGAGCGGTGCTGGTATCAAGGGGGAGTGATAAATGGGAACCAAAAATGGCACTTCTCAGAAGCAGGGCAACTGAAGATAGGAGAGGGACTTTCAGCATATACCAACACCCAGGGCTATTCCTTATCATATGCTTGAATCACAAGCTCAACAGGACAAGCCCTGTAATCCTCTGAATTATGTGGGTACACTGCACCTGCTCATCAGTTAAGCAATAAACATGGCAAGTTATAATGGTGGGACTGGTATTTGTATATCAAGATACCCAGCAAGCAAAAAGGCAGAAGTGAAAAAGTCATTTAACACTCGATGCTCTGCCACAGAAGTCAGCTGGATCTCCAGAATGTCCTGTGAGTCTTGGGAACATTTATATAAACTCAGCCATTGCTCTTCTCTACTGGATGGAGGGTTGCACAAAGGCTAACAAGGCTGCCAAGGCAGCTTTCTCTCAGCCTCAAGCAGCTTTCTCTCAGCCCAAAGCCTTCGTAAGGGGCTGCAAGCAGCTCAACTTCGCCACAGCCAGAGCTCTGAGTAGGCTTTGCCATCTTCCAACAGCAGCACCTTCTCCTGAACCAGGCAGAGCCCAACGTGCCTCTTCCTCTTAGGTACTCCATCTCTTCCTTCTCTAAATCCGATAGGAAAAGCATGACTTATTTTTGGCCCTTTCTCATTCTCCCCTTTTCTTTTTCCATAGCTTACTTTTCTTCTCCATGCTGGCAGAACTTCTATCCCTTCATTTTACTCACCTTCTCCCTTCTGCTTCCCTCCCTTTCCCCCTCCCCCTGCTTTCTCTCCCTCTGCACTTTGTGAACTGCTGCTGCAGTGCTGAAGTCCAAAGTTCAGTAACTTGCTAAGCACACAGATAAATATGAACCTTGGAGAATTTACATTGCTCCAATGTAAACAGATAGCCAAGGGTCCCTTTATCAGCACTGGCTCAGGACAGTCGTGGGGGGTCTGAAGTGGCTCAATTTTGTATTTTGTTTTTTTTTTTGGGGGGGGCGTAAAGGCGGGAGGCTGTGCTGTGCCCACTCTGCTGACAGTCGGGCGCGTTACCTCAGGAACATGGTGTAGGGAAGCTGGAAGCGGGATAACCTGGAATTCAGATCCAAGGGACACCAGCCTGAAGACCATGGTCTCGAAGCTGAGTCATCTTCAAGTGGAGCTGCTGGGAGCGCTGCTGGAGTCGGGGCTAACCAAGGAGACCCTGATTAAGGCACTGAGTGAAGTGGAACCCTACATGCTCCAGAGTGAAAGTCAGCGCGCCATCAATGCCCTCCAGACAGAGAAAGGGGAATCTTGTCCCGAAATCCCTAATCTCCCCAATGGAATGGGGGAATCCAGGTTATCGGAAGATGAAACCTCTGATGACGGGGAGGAATTTACCCCTCCGATAATGAAGGAGCTGGAAAACTTGAGCCCTGAGGAGGCTGCTCACCAGAAGGCTGTGGTGGAAAGACTATTACAGTAAGGCTCCTCTTTGCTGCTTTCTTGTATTCTCCCTCTAAATCTCTTTTCCTTACCCCTTCCGCTCAATGTTCCTAGTATTTACAATTGATCTAGCTGGAGAGACAGTCTTCAACCATGCCCAGACTAGCAACTATCCCAAAACATTCCCCCAATTACTTACAGATGCTCAAATTTTCTCTTTTAATCTCACTTAAAATGCATAGAGGGAGACACGGACCCTCTTTACATATTTGAAGCGCTTATATCATCTAGCTTGAGAACAGCCCGGGGCCTGTATAACTTACTTCTCTGACTAAATGCTAGTTTTTAAGATTTACATTTTTGTAGGATTCACAATTTCAGTCATCAAGGGATGAAAAAATAAAATATATATGGTCACTCTTAACTGGTATCATATTAACCTATGAATTCATGGTAAATTGAAGTTGCAATGCTTTCCTGCTATTTTTAAGGAGATAAATATTTTTAATTTTACCATTTTTTGCTATAGATTATTAGTCAAAGACAAACCAAGAGAACTTGTTCTTGTCACTCCTGCGAGTGCAAAGTTCTCCTCACTTCACTGGAGATTTTTCTCGTAGAAAGAGCACAAATCAAATAGATGCAGAGGTTAAAACCTAGGCAGAACAAACTACGCTTCTACCATCCGCTGCCTGTCACATCTACAACAGAACACAAACAGCAACAATTACAGGCTTTACTGCCACACAATTTTGCCTTTGCACACAGGCATTTTTGAAATCAAAAAACAGGCAGAGTTCCCTGAGCCAGTAAGCCTTATAACAGATTCAGAGAAACATTCACCAAGATTCCTGTTTGGGATTCTTCCTGGGATACTATTCCTGTGGGCAAGCTAAGAGGTTTGCCCAAGCAAGGACCGGGTCCATCCCAAGCTATCTAGCATAACAGAAGCAGAATCTTGCCCATCTGTTTTGGGGGTGTGTATTTTGAAATCACAAGCTGACAGAAGACACAAGATGCAGCAATATCCTGCACTTAAAATCTTCACTAAAACTAAAACCCAGTTAGAGAATTTCTCAGGCTTTCTGGTCACTCCTCTTCATAAGCAAACAAAATTAATACAAAAGGTAACAACAAGAAGCAAACTTAAAATCCCACCACAAAGGCCAGAGCTAGAAAAACACCATGTCAAGAGCTTCAATTCACTGTAGATACTTAAGAGATGAAAGCTCCCTGGTAGACTGGGAGCTGATGACTCTGCAGTACCCAAGAGAGGTAAATTCACTGGATCAGCTCTTACCTGGGTGGGGAGAGCATTCCCAGCAATTCAGTCCTCTTTTTGGACCAGTAAGTCTCTTTCTCCTCTCATCTTCCCCCCTTCCAGCTCTGTCACATCTTTTAGTCTCCTCTGTTCCTCTTACTTTTCTTCTCCCTTGTTCTTTTTCACTATTCCCTTTTCTCTCCTCACTTTTGTCTCTGCTGCTAGACCTCCCATTTTGATGTCTTTCTGGCTAATTTTCCCTTTCCTTTCCACACTCGTTTCCTTCCCCTCATCCTTGTCTCCTTCTCGTCTCCCTGAGTCTGCGTACAGGTCTTGGGGTAGTTTGAGACCAGTGGCACCGGGCGG
Organism: Cygnus atratus; assembly: GCF_013377495.2. NCBI lineage: Eukaryota > Metazoa > Chordata > Aves > Anseriformes > Anatidae > Cygnus > Cygnus atratus. The sequence goes on from NC_066378.1 coordinate 4,485,773, forward strand.
GCCCTGGCTAGTTACTAATTATCCAATGGCTTTATTATTTCTCTTTTGTCTTATAAATTTATAGATGAAAAGCCCCTGATAAGCTTTTTGATCATTAACTTCTGATCAGGTATCTCTCCACAAAGGCAGCCATGGAAGTTGAAGAGGAACACCTGGCTTTGTCCCATTCTTTCTAATGAATGGGTGAAGCAGGACTAACATGCCATCCACTGTGATCTGAGAACAGACTCGCAGATGGAAGGAATTCCTTCCTGTCACCTTCAATTCAGTGTGAAATCTGTTTTCTGACCCTCCCTGCCTTTCTGGGAACTTGCTACTGGTCTTTCCTGTGCTTATTACCAGCCTCAGCACAACACTTACCTCTCTTGCAAACCTGTAACGTTAATGCTTTCCAATCAACAGTCTCCCATCTCTCTGCACACAGTCAATTGAGCAGCATTCCCCTTTTACACAACAGGATTCTAGGATTTACCTAAAACATTAGGAGAGCAGAGAGAGGACTGGGCAAGAACCAGCATCTTCTAAGCCTCGTACTAGGTCTTAATTGCAAAGCTTTGTTTTGAACTTCAAAGCTTTATTTTGTCAGTCCCCAGTGTTACAGGATAGAGTAATTTACTTCTGCTGCTCAAGACAGTACGAAGGGGACCAAAAGTCCCAGTTTCAGCCAAAAAGTTAGAAGCACACTTATGAAGGAATATAATAGATCAAAATTATTCAAGATAAAGTGAAGATAGTAGGAAGTCTGTATCGTCAAGTTTCAAATTTCTGATCAAAGATTTATATAAATGTATTTAAAGCAATTGTATGTCTGGGAATCTATTCAAAGCATCTGAACCAGTATCAGGGTTTGGTAATATCTAAGCCATTGTTACCTGTTAATAAACATCTTTTTGGTTTTAAGAACAAACCTTTCCATTAATATATGGCAAAAGGTAATGTCCTTAAAATAATATTGCAAATAATTACAGGCAGGGCAGAACAGTCTCTAGTGGAAATTACTGCCAGCAACAAATAAAAGGAAGGAAGGCAAGAACTAATCTCCAAGCCCAGGTATCCACAGTAGAACTTTAATGCTTGCAAAGCTATTTCAGCATCCACACGAGGATTTCAAATCTAGAAACCTGATGGAGGCACTTCTGCCTTTAGATAGAAGCTTCTTTGGCCTAACAATTCCTGGTCTAACACTGTAAACCACATTTGAACAGAAAGATTGACTTGTGGGCAGCTACAAGCGATAGAAGAAAGTCTTTGTGGTAAGTGCAGGCATTGCTCATTAAGTAGTATCAGGAAAGAAACCATTGCTAGGCTTACCAGGTGGTGGAAAGGAAGAGTGATAGCATCAAGAGACCAAATACGTCCTCACAGGACCACTGAAGTTGAAGCCACAGTTTCAGAACCACTAAGCACAGATGAGCAAAACAGGATGTAGACAAGAGACATCCACACAACGGGGTGAACCTATGGGCATTTATTACATTTTGTCCCTGCAGAGAACAGCTGACAGAGGAAGTTCATACAAAGGCTTCTCTAGTGAGGAATTAATATTCTATTTCATCCCTAAATCTGTCTCACTGATCTTCCATAAATTTGCAATTTGACTAACAACATTCTTTCTAAATCACTCTACACAAAGAACTGCATCTATGGTAAAGAATAAATAACTCACTAGTAAGGTGGAGCTGTGTGGAGTAATTATCAGGTATTACCTAGAGTAGAAGGCAAGAAAGAAGCTACCTTGGGAGAAGGGACAGATCGTACTACTACATGTACAGCAAATAGAGAGAGGTATAGCAACAATTCACCTGTAGGGCAAGGGGTAAAATTCCATTAGGAAAGAGAGCAATGGAGATAAGCGACAGATTTCCCCTGGAGGCAGGGATAAAAGCATATTTTCCACAAGGGAAAAAGAAAACAAAGATGTGATGATAAAGGGTCAATCTTTCCCCCATTGACAGCGCGTCTTAGAATGGCTCTAGCTGGGGAATCTGGAGATGAAGCTGCCACACCCCTTTCATTTCCACATATAAACCAAGATGAGGCAAACCAGGCCAAGTTCAATAGAAAGGAACCCTGCCGGATGGTCTTACCTTCCCTGCTCTCTGCCTAGCCCGGCTCCAGTCTGTCCACTGACATCAGTGAGGGTTGTCTGGCAGGCTCCACAGGAAAGGGCCAGAGGATGGTCCTGAGAACTTCCCGGCCCTGAACCTCTGCTTAAGTGAGGTCTGGTCCAAAGCAGAAATTCAGAACCTACCTCGAGGAAACAAAGGATTCTCTTACCTGAGAATCTGAGAACAGGAAAGAAGGAAAGGAGAGAAGGAAAAAAATGAGGAAGAGGAGGGGAAAGAAAGGAACAAAAGAAAGAAAAGTCAGTAATAGTGAAGGAAGGAGAAGGTCCCCTGAATGTTACATCTCCAGCTCTCTGGAATGGGTTTTCTTTAATGCTAACAACTTGATATTTACTTTCCATTTAAATTTGAGATGTTGCTATAAATTATCAACCAGCCTCTTGTTCCCTTTGAGTTTATAACTAACTACCTGGGTTACTTATTGTTCAGGTAACAAAAGGGAGGTGAAAACGCCCTTAAAAAGTGACCTCAGGACTAAGAAAATGGGAAGCTGCAATGCAGAGAGGACCCAGGCCCCTGTGGCTGAGATGAGTCAGGGAGAGGGGCTATGCTCAGAGGACGAGATGAAGCTGACAGCAGGACAGCAAGACTTAGGAGGAAGGAAGTAAAAACTATGTGAGAAGAATCTGCAGGCAGAAATTAGACCTGGGAGAACAAGAGAGGAGTGGGGAAACAGCTTGCATCTGGGAAGAAAGAAAAGATAAAAAACAGAAGAGGCTTGCAGATAAAAGAGAGTTTGAGAAAGGCAGACCCATTCCTACAGTTCTAACTCAGGAACTGAGATTTTAGTGCACCTACAGCCAGGAAAACTAGGTTTAGAGTGAAATCCTACCCTCCGACAGTCAACTAGTCTTAGCACCAGTGAAGGTTTCACTTTATGGTGTCTTAGACAACGATAAAGACATGGAACTAGGTGTTTGGGCAATGGTTCATGTGAGGTTCAGCTGACCAACTGCCACCACTTGTTCTGTGATGTAGCCTAGGGCCAAAAAAAAAATTGCTGCATTGATATTACAGCCTGTGTTTTGACAGCATACAGAGTAGCTTGGATTTCATACAACTGTCCTATGAAATCATACAGGGCTAAGACTCCCCTGCACTATTTTACCTCACAGAACTCTTTCTGCTTTGTCTCAAAACAAAAGAAAAATACGCAAGGCTTTGAAGTACTGTAAAAAGAGACTCACAGGTTCTTCCTGCTTTATTTCTGCCTCGAAGAAGTAAGGAAGACAGAAGGAAACTCCTTGTCAGAGGAGATAGAAGTGACTCATGATCAGGGTGCAGGAAGGAAATCAATATGTAAGAGAGGTTCCCATCAGTAATAACAGTCCCTCCTCCCCCCATCTGAACCAGAGCTCAAATCTAAGAGATCAGAGATTCCAAGTCCGAGCCTTTTCTCCTTTGTACAGGAACTTGCGTAACAAATTCAGGGTACATGTGCTGGCTAGACTATCACAAATACAGAGGGAAGAGATTGATCCTTGGTTTGGATGGTAAGAGAAGAAAAAGACACTGAGAAAGGGAAAGCTTTCATAAGTTCAGCCCAACTTGAGGCTTCTGAAAGACAAAGATGGTTAAGGGAAGAGTCTAGAAGATAGAAGCCTCTATAGCAACTGTACCATCATAGAAGAGAAGCAAACTGTTCTATTTTAAGAAAACAGAGTCTTCAGAGAGCTATAACTGACACTGCTTCTGTCATACTTTAACTGCAGCAGAGCTTGTTCCTTGGACTATCCAGCCACTGGGAAAGAGACTGTGAGGGGAACAGAGATAAGGGTGTTTGCACTAAGAGAACAGGTGTGGACTTTGTCCTCCTTATCACTTTGCAGCCTCCGGCAACTTACTGAGTCAACAAAGCCATGAATAGTACAGCTGTTGCCTGTTGCTTAGACCTGTGTGCTCTTGCAACAGTTTCTCCATAATCGTAGGTACATTTTTCCCCTGCTGTTATTCCTTTGATGCTGGTGTTGGATGCGACACCACTGTATTTCTACAGCATGCAAACTACTTCCACCGGAGGTTTCACAGATGATACACAGCAGGATGCTCTTTGTTAAAAACTAAACCAGAATCTTTTCCATAGAGAGCCTCCTGCACTCTTTGGTTCTAGACTTCATGGTTTCACATCTATCTTTATTGTAATTTTCAGTGCTAGTGAAACTGATACACACAAAGAAGTCACAAAATCATGTTTTCTCTATTTCCCTTAGGAACTGCCATGGATACTCTAACTGATGATCTTAACAATCAGAGATTCACAGTCATTATAAAATCCCAAATCAGATTAGCGTCAAGTTTTGTGAATAGGTCTCAAGTAGGTCTGTCTATTCCTTCAGCTGTTACCCCAAAGGAAGGTGGCAATAAGAGGAATTAATAGGTTGCCTGTTCTTCTGTAAAGCACGTAGAAGTTTGAGTGGTCTAGATGTGAATCAATGGAATTGCACAACATAGCTGATGTGCAAGACCATAACCCTGGATGCCTTGGTGTACATATGCATACAGAGCTGTTGTGTGTCACTGTGATGAAAGCCTGTTCTCGTTTCCTGCACCACTGCACAGGATCTCCTCCTTGACAAGATTCAGAGCATGAGCTAGGTTCAGCCTAATGTCACAATGAATCTGTCCAGGAAAATGAAGTACATTTACCCCAGCGCCTATGCCTTAAAGAAGGAGGATAGAGAAGAAAAGGTACATAGAGAATGGCACAGAGCCAAAATTGAACAAGGTTCAGGACACCAAGGAATACCTTTCCCTTATTCAGCCAGTTAACGCTCTTGCCTCACCACATGCAGTGGTGATGGCTGATGTGCAGGGTGTGCCTCAGGAAGCTCCAGTGCACATCCGTGGCATCCAGGTCTGCTGAGCACTGGCATTAGAGATAGTTCTCCTGAGGAGTGTTTTCTGCTCCTTCTAGAGAGGATCCCTGGCGGGTAGCGAAGATGGTGAAATCCTACCTCCAGCAGCACAACATCCCTCAGCGCGAGGTGGTGGACACTACTGGTCTGAACCAATCTCACCTCTCACAGCACCTCAACAAGGGCACTCCCATGAAGACCCAAAAAAGGGCAGCCCTCTACACCTGGTACGTCCGCAAGCAGCGAGAGGTGGCCCAGCGTAAGTATGGCAACAATTGTTCCGTCTCTAACTCCGTAAAAGCCTGTGCTCTCCCTTGCTAATCTTTGCTCCCAGTTTCTATCAAGGAGAAGCCACTTTTGGCAGGAAGCTTAGAGAAGTCCATGTCAGTATTCAGTAAGGTGAACCAAACTGTACATGGAAAAACACCCCCTCATGAAGCAGCCTGCACTTATCCTGCACCACAACCCTCATTTGGCTAAAGAGAAGCAACCTAATGTTATCCATTTGCAATTACCATTTGACACCCATCCTCAGATTAAAACAGTGTAAGCAGACAAAATTTCTGTCAGAGAACGAGGCTTTTGCAGTTTCAGCTAAAGCAAAAGTTCCCCTAGCAGCAAAAAGCTGCATGCTGCTGTACTTGCTGCAACAAAGCACTGTTGGCTGTCACCTCGTGTGCTCTAAGACCTCTCTTTATGGGCACCCGTTGGGAACCTATCCCTGCAGCATGCACTTCTGTATTCCAAAAGTTTGCCTGGAATTGGTCATAGTTAATTTTGTATTGATGGGTTACAAGTAAAATGAGACATTTGGCCTTTAGATTGTTGTGGAGAAAAGGACTCCAGTCATACTTACTCTAAAGTCCCCTGCATCGGCTTTCACTCCTCCAAGGTGTGAGCAAAGATAAAATCCATGCAGAAAATGACAGGCAGCCTGTAATTTTTGCTTCCCAAAAGCAAATTCCTTTGCCCTCTTGTGCCTGCAGAATTCACACATGCTGGCCAGGGTATCTTGACAGAGGAGCCCATGGGAGACGATCTGCCCACCAAGAAGGGACGAAGAAACCGCTTTAAGTGGGGCCCTGCCTCACAACAGATCCTGTTCCAAGCCTACGAGAGACAGAAAAACCCCAGCAAAGAAGAGAGAGAGGCACTGGTGGAAGAGTGCAACAGGTAAAGTTGGGTGTCTGGCTTTGAGGAAGGGCAGAGCAGGGTCTCTCTGCATTCTTGGTATGCTAGAGCTCGTGAGAGGCAGAATAATGGCACAGCAGTGGATGTCACCATTGCCACCAGCCACGCTTGAATGAAATGCCACTGACGAACATCGCCTGTTCACACAGGATCCAGTAATGCCACACATCTTGCTACACCTTGCAGGATCCTTCCACATGGTGTGCAAGACCACAGTCACTTTGGGGCTGTGCACTTAACTCCATGTCTTTGACTAAGGTGAGCTCAGCAAGACTCCCTTTGTGCTTTCTCCTAACAGAGCAGAGTGTATTCAGAGAGGAGTTTCCCCATCCCAGGCCCAGGGCCTGGGCTCAAACCTGGTGACTGAGGTGCGAGTTTACAACTGGTTTGCCAATCGCAGGAAGGAGGAGGCTTTCCGGCACAAGCTGGCCATGGACACCTTCAGCGGGCCACAGCCCACCTCTGCTCCCCCTCTAACTCCTCACAACTCATCCTCCCTCCAGCCACCATCCGCTCTCTCACCCAGCAAAGTTCATGGTAAGAAACAAGCAGAAGGAGATTTGAAAGAGACAGTCAAACCTGTCCAAACTCAGTCACTAAAACTTCACTCTTCCGGAAGTGAATTCACAGATAGAAAAAGCATGATATAAGGAAAAAGCATAGAGATCATGTCTCCAAGTGGCTAGAAAAGCCAGGGTGATATTAAATTCAGTAACAAAACTTTCAGCCAGATCTCCTCACTTACTCTTTGACATTCTGCACTCCCTCCTGACTGGCAGACAGTAATCCCCTTTCAAGAAGTTATCCACTGGGCTGCTACCACAGGTTAATTCTGTATCTTTTCACTCTTGCACATGCCTATTGCTCTCTCCAATACATATCAGCACCATTACGCACTGTGATTAAGTTTTCAGGCATCAGGAAAGGTCATTCTACACCCTAGAACAACAGAGCTTCTTCAGCTTCATAGGCCAGAGGTGGTAAACTGCTCTCACTCTGGGAAGAGATGATCTTGCTGAGACTCCTCTCTACACCTGCATCCCAGGAGGGGGCTTCCAGTGCACCCTGCTTGCTCCCTGCAAGGCACACAGCCATACCTTAAAGTCAGGATCAGAGGAAGGAGCTAGGCCAAGTTACAGAAGAGAGCCAGGTCAAACTGGTAAAAATGCCTGTTGTTACCCTACCACCCACCTTGTCTCTAAACACTGAAGTTAAGTGCCCACAAAGGAAACTGAATTTAGCACTTGCCAAAGTTGCTCCGTTTCTCACTTCTGATGATCGGTTTCCCCCCTGTTGTGATGCAGGAGTGAGATACAACCAACAGCCAGCCAGCGAGGCTGAGTCCTCCAGCAGCAACCACCACGGGAACAACTCCATGGTGACCACCCAAACCATCCTGCACCAGGTTTCTCCCCCTGGGCTGGAGCCCAGCCAGAACTTACTGAGCACAGACACTAAGCTGGTAAGTGACATACACTGAAGTACTGCTGCCTAGACAATGTCAAGTCCTCTGCCTGTGGTCACGATCTGGACTACTCAGAAACGGTATTTCCTCAAATACTCTTAAAGCCACCTTCTTACAGATAAGGGTCAGAGCCACTTTGCACTGGCTGTGTAATATGATCATTCTTGGGATACCTGTGACTGACGGGAAGGGTGAGCATTAGGACATGAAAGCAAGAACCACAGCCATTTCCTTAAGATTAATAAAAAAACGTCTGTCCTGGCAAAAAAATAAAAAATAAGAACACAGCTCAAGGTATGACATGATTTCCCTCCTCCCAGGAGACTCTTTTCTCTTCTCCTTTCCCCACTGACACTCTCTCATCATCTCCATCTGTCATTTGAACTCTACACACCTCAGGATAGTTGATCAGACACCATTGAGACTAACAGACCAGAGACCAGTTACTTGCCTGTAAAAATTAAGCCCAACAGCCTGTTCGCAGCACACACGATTGAGACACCAGATATCTAGATTGCAGCAACCTACCTTCTCAAAGCAAATTTCCTTCTGAGATTTTTTTGTTTTAGACTACACCTCCTTCCACATAACTAACAATTAAGCATTAGGACTACATGACTGGCCATCTTCAGTTTGCGCATGTTCCCTTGCCTATAGGAAATCAGTTGGCAGCAGTTGCACATACTGGCCTGAGGCAAAGCTGAGTTCATTATAAATGAGTATGATTTAAATCTCTGCAGTCACTCACTCACTTTGCTGGTTTTCTGGTCTCTCCCTGAAGAAAAAAAAATGTTTTCATGAGGTGCGGAACATCTTCTAAAGCTGTCTTCTAAAACTGCTATCAAGATGATTTGTCCCACTGTTTAACCTGTTAGCGCTTGCTCTTCCTAAAGAGTCCTTATAGATTTTTTTCTGATGGGAGAAAAAAAAAAGTAGTATAAATGACAATTTTCTTTATCAGCTGAATTATTAGAATGATATTTTGCCGTTGCACAGTACTTCAACTACAGATCTCTAAAGGGCCTTGCAAGTTCAAAACCCTGTTAGAGCATGGACAGAGGTGATGTGGTTCATTTCAGGGACTGAGAAAATAGTTATTAAATTTCTTGGTGACTCAAGGTCACAAACTAAATCAGAAAGACATCTAAGCATAGAATATGTTCTACCCAATAGATATGCTTCATCTCTAAGAACAGGGAACTGTCAGTTAATGTGGCCTGAAGAAAATATGCGGAAAGAAATTTAAAGAATTTTTTCAGCAACTCCTTTAAGGTCTCAGTCTGAAAACCCACTGGCCACAAAAGACTTGCTGAGAGAAAGGGAAAGTACAGGCATTTCTCAGATGAAAGGGTGATGAAAAAGAGAGGAACTCCTGGATTCTGTACTGAGCTTCACAGCTAGAATCATCATATAAAATTACCTGAGCCTCTTAATTTCTCTGGGCACCATCTTCTACCCTAAGTTGTAAAGCACAGGATAAACCTACCCTACAGAGTGCAGTTGGACTGACCTCATTCACATGTGTACAGCCCTTCTGAGCCCTTAAGTATGAAAAAAATAAAACAGAGCAAGGATTTACTCTTATTAATTCATCAGTTGACCTTTCGTAGTTAACTGATGAGCATGAGAAAACAGGAAAACTGCAGACAAGCAAGCATGAAGTCCTTCTAGTTAGCAAGGGGCCAAGGGCAGGCAGGCAGCGTATCACAGCCCTGGGACTCGCCAACTCAACCTGCTGCAGGTGGCTTTTTCACAGTCATCCTTCCACACAGATCTCGGCTTCTGGAGGAACTCTCCCCCCTGTCAGCACCCTGACCGCCTTGCATAGCCTGGAGCAAAACCCACACGCACTGAGCCAGCAAACTCAGAACCTGATCATGGCATCACTGCCCGGTGTTATGGCAATCGGAGCTGGCGAGACCTCATCCCTAGCACCAGCGTTCACCAACACAGGTGCCTCCACCCTCGTGATAGGTGAGTAGTGTACTCAGCTGTTTGTTTTCTGGAATGACTGCTTATCGGGATTCAGATAGAGAGCTGCGTGTAATTGTCAGCATTACCTCCCTGCTTTCAGGGACAAATGCACTAATTTGGCAGTGATAGGTACCCAGGGAAATTGCTACAAACACTAACGATCTCCAACTGCACTACTTACAAGTACCCATGTAATTAAGGGGCAGATGTTCCTTATTCATATTAGAATTAGGTTACACAGAAACCCAAGTCTTGAGAGCATGGGACTCTTGCAATCTATTCCCATGCCAATGTTTTGTCCTACTCCTGTGCATCTTCCAAAGATAAACATAATACCTCCTTAAAACTATGAAAATTGAAACATGTTCCTAGTGCTTGAAAGACAAAACATCCTGCTCTATTTCTTGTAAAAAGCAGCATATGCCTTTGGAACCTACAGCAGTAAAAACATTTCTTTACTTTGACGGCTTTTCTGGACTTAAGATACTACTTTTCATTCCAGGACTAGTCTACTGCCAAAATGCATTTCATTAGATAACGGAAAATAAAATGTATACTCTCTTCTTATACCTTCTTCCCAGGAAGAAAGAAGTCCTATTTGTTCCATGGTGACAACTGTGAGCTAATTTCCATTTCCTCATTTATGTCTAAGATTATGACATTGTTTCTAATTCTGTGCAAGCAAAAAAAAAGAAAAGAAAAGAAATAGGAGGAAAAAAGATTCCCAGAGCATTACCACTGTCTCAGTGCTAGAGAGACTTGGTGACTTACACAAACAGGGTCCGTAGAGAAGTGAGTACTGATGTGTGAAACCTCCTACCTCTTTCTCACTGGTCCAAGTTCCAAAATTTGGCAGCCCAAACAAAATGAGTTTAATCTCTATTTCACATGGCTGGACAACTACAGCATAGTAATCTCTGTTGCCAACAACTTCATAACAAAAAAGAATAAAGGAATGAGCTGGACACCGAGATGTAGCTCTGAGCTCCTTTCTGAGTGAGGACTCTCCAGTGGAGCTTTACACGTGGCTATCACTAAACTGGCAAGTGATCTATACTGCTACAAAGGGATGCAACCCAGGAGCAAACACGGGAAGTCAGAGGGGGTTTTATGGTACCTGTGTGCATTACATGTTTTGCACAGCCCCACTTCATTTTCACAGGCATGAAATCTACTCATAATCACGGCTTACCAACTTATTTCCTGAAAAGCAGGATCTGAACTCACCCTGCTACAACAGACCTGCCACAACCACGATTTCAGAGGCCCTGCTGCAGAGCAGCCACTCCTCCCACAGCGTGAGACACCACTGACAGCAGTCCTTGTTTTTCAGGCCTTACTTCAACCCAGCCCCAGAGCGTTCCCGTGATAAACAGCATGGGGAGCAGCCTCACCACCCTGCAGCCTGTCCAGTTCTCCCAGCAGCTGCACCCGTCCTACCAGCAACCCCTCATGCAGCAGGTCCAGAGCCACATAAACCAGAGCCCCTTCATGGCTACCATGGCCCAGATACAGAACCCTCACGGTAAGAGCGTGAACTTGTTTGCTCAAACAAAACAAACAAAAGGCTCTGTTCTGGAGCATTTGCAGACACAGGCAGCAGGAAGAAAAAGCTCAGCCAAGCTAATGTCACACACAGCTCCAGCACCCACATGATCTTGTTTTCTTTCGTGCACAGCTCTCTACGGCCCCAAGTCCGAGGTGACCCAGTACACACATACAGGCCTCTTACCACAAACCATGGTGATAACAGACACCGCCAACCTCAGCGCCCTGACTAACCTGACACCAACTAAACAGGTAACGCCTCTAGCACATTTGTTTGTTCCCTGCCTTACGAACACACCTGCAGGGAGCCCCTCACTTGTCAAAGAGTTTTTGGGTGTGTGGTCTATGCCATCTCAGCAGAACAACCTCTCATCTCCTTGCCTTACTGGTAGCAGCTGCAATACTGGAGGCATTAAAGCAAACCGGTCACTGCATCATCAAGGAGAATTTAATCTCCTTGGAAACAGCACCTGCTTGCTCCTTCTAATACTCTTCTTGTGTGCCTGTTAGCAGGGATGCAGAAACCAGGCACCGCTAACTTTCTTTCCTCTAGGCGTTCACATCTGACTCAGAAACCCACACAGAGTCTGGGATGCACACACCGGTATCACAGGCACCGACGATACATTTACAGAACCAAGACACAACCATCCAGCACCTTCAACCCGGCCCTCGCCTCACCTCAAGCCCTGCTGGTAAGAAGAGCAGCCACTACTACCTTAAACCCCATATTGCCTAGTTGCTCTTGCCAATGCTATAAAACCCAGTCCAAAAATGGCACCTGGGGCTCAGCATTCTCTATGAGGGCTCTCCCAGGGTCTTGGGGAGGGATGGGGGTTGCTGAAAAGGTGGTACGAAGACATGCTTTTTAGCACAGTCTGTGCAAGCTGTATAAGGCCAGACTGTGGAAATGAGACCCTTCTTCAGAACTGAGAGAGGAAAATAACCTTATAAAGACTGGCAAAAACAACGTCCATGCATAGCCAGTCCTGCAGGTAGTTTTCAGGGCTGGAAAGGTCAATTCTCTCTCATTAAGAGACTCCAGTCAGATCTTTTCTCCCTAGGAGAAGACATTAACTAGGACATAACCAAGCAGAATCCTCAAGTCCAAACCCCCTAAGAGCTGCCTCCCACAACACTTTCAAGCTAGCTCGGGACTTGAGCTAGGTATATAATGGCACACTAAATAGAAAAAGTAATTATGCCACTATGCCAGGAGATTTTAGTTGTGCTGGAAATGCAGGCACACATGAGAAAGAGACTGCAGTGAAAATTCATACTTATGCCTGTGCTTTTAACAGTGTCCTCCAGCAGCCTGGTGCTGTACCAGAGCTCTGACTCCACCAACAGCCACAGTCAGCTGCTGCCAGCCTCTCACAACGTCATCGAGACCTTCATCTCCACGCAGATGGCCTCCTCCACTCAGTAACCAACAACCAGCTCACGGGGGACTGCCGCGACCAACACGCAAGGTGCAACTCCAACTGCGTTTGCCATCTGTCACCACTGCCTTCCACAGGAAGACAAGGCTGCGGTCCGCCGACCTCCAGCCCCCACGCCTCACACAAACCCCTCATTCGGCTGCCTCCAGGGGAGAAGGCAGCGCAGGCTCAGAGCAGGAGCTATGGAACAATGATGCTGGCACTGCTAGAACCCACTGCCCCCCCACCAAACCCCACCCCACAAGCCAGCCTAGAACGACCAGACATCTCGTGGCTGCCGAAGGAGTCCTATGAAGATAGGGATCTGACTGGGATACGGCAAAAACACCGGGGCGTGGATGGGACTTTCATCCTGCTCAGCCTTCACGAGGCTGGGCCTGTACAAGCCTGCCAACACCAAACCAAGCCACACAGAAAAGAGCAAAACTGAGCTGCCAAAAAAGGAACACCACCTTTAGAACACTCACCTCCTCTGCTGTAAAAAAACACAGGTGGGAATTAGGAGAAATTGCTTAATCTTGGAGGCAAGAATGAGAACCTGGCTTCCGACTTTGCAATGAAAATCACCCAGAAACTGAATGGGGAATGGCTGGGCAAGAGCCTGTCAGTACAAGCTGTGGTCACAACCCGTGACTACAAGCCACAAATCCTTTAGGTAACTACAAATCCCAAGCAGTCCCAGCTCAAAATGACCTATTCTAAAATCATACTATCCCAGTACAAATGGCTTGGTTATTTTTTGATATAGCTCTGCTTTGTTTTAAATGCAGAAATTAAAGTTTAACAGCAACAAGGAGATTCCAGCTCTCTACATTAACCACATGGACATCTTGCATGTCTTGCTCAACAACCACGGGGGCGTCGTTCTCCACAGGTCCCTGACAATGTACAACATCTGGGGGGGTTCCCATGCTCCACAAGCAGCAGTAGTTCTTTCAGTTGTTCTCTATAAAGATGCCAACTTGGATCAATTTTACAAAATTGTTCTTTCTTAGCTTCCTTGTAGGCTAGATTCTATAGATCTTGATAGGTAAACAATTTCCCTGGAGTCTAAGAGTCTTGCTTGCACTAAGTGGAGGCTTTTAGCCCTAAAGATCTGCTTATATAAATAATTAGAAGAGGAATTACATCGTCTGTATTTACTCTGAACCTTTACATCACTGATACGTCATTAGCCAGACATGAGAAAAGCCCCGATCAACATGCTCCTGCTACTGTGACAGGAACAGAGCTATCCTTTCTGCTGTGAAAGGGACAAAACTCCTTGACAATAAAATATGCCCAAGACTAATAACAGATTAAGATATAAGGAAGAATTAAAAAAAAAAGAAAATGCCCAGTGGTGAACTCTTCAGATATCGTATCTGGAAATGTCAATATTGCAGATGTCCATTAGAGTTTCTACTGAAAAGAGCTTCCTCTTGATACTGTCAAGCATCAGAAATTAATGTCAGTAATTACATTCCCCGAGGAACTTTATCCTAGAATGGCTTCCTAGTCTCCTATGTGCATTACTTGCACATACATTGAGTCAGAAAAAAAAAAAGTCATCATATAACAAGGCAAAAATAATGTTTAGACCACTATATATTTGAAATCCCGAGGTGCTAGCTTCGGTATACTGAAATTTTAACCGGCTATAATTTTTTTGTCACATTCATTTTGTTTACAAGCCCATTTTCTACTCAGTCTCTCCATTTTTTGGATGCCAGCTGTGTTTTCTTGAGTGAAATACAGCAAGGATTTTACAGTAGCAAAGCAAGCACCTTTGGTTTTCCCATGCTCAAAGAAAAACAGTTCACTATTTTGACTTCTCTTGCATGGCTTTTAGGTCTCCTGACTAAGGCCAATGAGTTAGTTACTGAAACCCAGCAGTCCTAAAACCAGAAGCCAAATATTTATCCAAATAACAGGTTGCTTCCTGAAATACTGGAGCTGAAATATAAACAGATTAAGAACCATACTGAAAACTACCAAAGCGCTTTAGTAGTTTTTAGTTTTAGTAGCACTTTTAGCTTTTAAAAGTCTTTAGTTCAGAGACAAAAGTCATAGTCAGCCAAAATAAGGTCCGAAATACAGTGACTAAGATTTAAGTTCTTCCTGTAGCAATTTCATAGCATTGATCACCAACCAACTGAAAAGCCATCTTCAGCCATATTTCTCTCTGCTGAGGGAGCCATTTGAATGCAACAAGAAAAAAAAGCTGCCAAATTAAGTAAGACTAACAGCGTAGTAAGATTTAATAAAAAATGCCACAGAAAACACTCTATATGAAAAGACATTTCAAAGGACACAACTTGAACAGAACTACTTATTTGTAACGATCCCAAAATAAGCTCACTGCACACCCTTTGTTTATATGCAGGAGCCCTGAAGAGGTGCAGACTACAGAGGGATTAGTAACATGGCAGGTTTCAACAGCAGATTGTTATGATGATCACAAGGGGAAAAAAAAATAAGGGGGCCCTGACATCTGCCAGGATGCTTTTGATATATGAGTCTGCCACAGGCTAGAGCTATTCTTAGTAGGCATCTAGGAGCAAGCAAAGAGGAACTGATCACCTGTTGCCATGTAAACCAAATTCAAATCATCATATACTCTCTCCATGACACAAGATTTGGCTTCAGGACATGAAAGAACAGATCAGGAGGGATACAGCTATGGTCATATCCCTCTGCCACACTAGTCTGTGTGCAGTACTTAATCCTTTTGCACTGGGTCTGCATAAGCAGCAGCATAGGTAAACACTGCACTAGAACAATGTTCCCTTCCGCAAGGGATGCCAACAACATAGGAATTCACTTAATTAGACTCTCAAGCCACTGAACTTTTTGAACAAAAGCTCTGCCAATTAGTTTCCACTCATCTACAGCAACTCTTAGTTTTTATTTTCTGCATTCTTCATCACAATCACCTGTCATTTGCAGAGCAAAACCTTCATTCACTTTTTTTCTTCTTCTTTTTCTTCTTCTTCACAGCTCCGGGCAACACTGTGTTCTCTGTATGATTGCTGTCTTGTCTCTTATGCTGCCCATTTGCAGACAAGTGTGGCAAATCTTTGCTGACCTGGTCACACTCTGCTGAGTCTATTAATTTCTTTTCAGTCTTGTTCTCTCCCTTGATTTTCTTTTTCTTCTTTTTCTTCTGGCTGTGCTCTACATAACCCTGACTTGGATTCTGGCTGGAATCCTGGGACAGAGCAGGAAAAGTGCTTTGCTTCAAAATGTCTGCAGCTGACACAGCAGCCTCCTGGTACCTTTGCCACTCTTGATCACTGTCCAGGTCACTTGAAAGGTAATAAAAGGGAAGGAAATTACGTTACATGCTTGCCTCGAATCAATCCAACGCACAGACAGCAGAGTAATCTAAAATCAGACCACCTGGTAAACATCCAGTGGCTCCAGGACTCCAGTACTCACAGTTAGCATTTAAATAGTTTGTACCTCCCACAAAAGTTTCTAGTTCACCAGCATTAAAAAAGAAACAGAAGAAGTCCGCTATACTCAAATATCAGAGCCATAGAAAACATATTGCTCAGGCAAAAAACAGCTTCCTGTTCCCATGGGGGAGTCCCAGATGCTTCTGAAATGTGGATTAGAACAGTACTTCGGTGTGAAGCAGCTGACAGCACCTCACCTGGAGCTAGATGGCTGTCTCCTCCTTGAGGCTCGGCTACACTCTGATTTCTCACAGTCTCCTGGGACAGAGGAGGAGAAGAGGCGAAAACCTAAAATATTCGTTTAGAAAGGAATTTTAGCTGAGATAAAAAATGAGAGCAACCAACAGGAATCTCACTAGGAAGCCTCACTGCTGATAATGGAGGGCTTTATAGAAATTATTTGGGACTAACAGTCTGTGAGGACTCAGGGCACAGCAATCAGAACAAAGTAACAGCCTCCACTGGTGCTAACAAAATCTTCTACTGCAAGTGCTCTTTAGGCAGCTGCATGTACAACTGGCACTGGACAAGATCCATCCCACTCGTCATCATTTAACTAACCAGATCCCAAAAGAACCACGAGGTCTGTGACTAGAACTCACCATCATCTCCACCGTCAGGCTGCTGCACACAAGTTTGTGAAGGTCCTGATGAATCCTTCAAGACAGTGATGAAACTAAACAGAAAACCCCAGTCAGATCTTACACACTTAAGTCTTCATTTTGTACAAACTGAACTAACATTGGGTGGGTATTTCTAGGAAACAAGCCTAGAGGAAGATATTTTTTTACTTACTTTTTCCTTAATATTTCAATTCTCTGCTCTCAAAGCAGACTATGCCTTCTCACCTTAGCAACACATGCCACAAGAATGACTTCACATTTCTGAAAGCCTACTTTAAACTCCAGGAATTCTAGTTCTCAGGGCAATAGTTACACACATAATAGAGACAGCAGCAGCCCAGTCAGATGCACACGGCCAGCACAACCCTGAAAGGAGTATTGCTTTAAGCCACAAAAACAAAGGGAAGATTCTTGTGCTGGCCTTTAAATGACCAAAGCGCTAAGACAGACAAATTGTGCTTTTTCCTCCCACAACATATTTACCGCAGAAGCAAATGGAGACTGGTGGTGCTGCAGAGGTAAGTCTTTAACAGGGGGACACAACAGACGGGCCAGGTTAGAATACTGGAAGTTTGCATTAAATACAGGAATGAAAGAAATGAGAAGAGAAACAGCTTCCCCTCCATATCCAGGTTACGCTCTGATCTTTAATTTTTTACTTTTAGCAAACAGAAGTGTCTCTGTACTTTACCCACAGAACAAGCTTTCTAAGTATCACATGCCAATACCTGTCCAGCATTGCTCCCAGTTTCTTTGCAACATGTGCCCTGAACTCCGGTGTGGTCTGTAGCTCATTTCCATCCTCATCATGACCATTCACCTCACGCCTGTTTAAAATAAGAATAGATTATCTCTTCCAAGGGCAATAACATCCAGTGCTCTCACCCAAACAGGAGATAAGGGACTGTAAAGTCTCCCACTCTGTAGGAACTAATTTATACTTAGTCGCTAGGCAAGACTGTTAAGAAAGGTGGAAAATAGCTCAACAGTAACAGTTCAGGTCCCAAGAGTGAACTTCACGTTATTTAGCTCTGACAGTTGGTAATTGAATGATTCTGTCATTGAAATGGCCTACAAAATAGCCTATAAATAGCCTACAAAAGCAAACAAATGATGTCAGGACATCCCTTCTCTAGTACGTGCTTCCTGTGTACACTGATACAATTCATGTAAATCTTGTCCTGAGAAAGGATTTTACTAAGTTGCCTGGCTGACAACTTTCAAAACTGAGGCTACAGAAATGCTGCAAACTTAGACAGGCCAGCATCACCTCCATTGCAAGGTTCCTAACTTAGGCACTGCTTTCCCAGCCTACAAATGATTGGCTTTGCAATTGCAATATTTTAAATATGCCTTCCTACATATAACCCTCTATTTTAAATTTTGTTAAATTGTTACAAGTAAATATTAATTCCTTAATAGGACATTTCTGACAAATTGAACTAATGCTATAACTGTCAGCAGTCATTTGTTTTCAAATTCTATATTGCCTTGCTATGAGAGGGGTGAAAAACATACTCCTAAAAGAGCTATCAGCTTAAAAAAAACATTTAAGCACCATTCCAGATTACAGTTGTACCAATTCCTGTGACAAATTAGGATCTTCCAGTAGGAAGCACCACAAGGCATTAACTGTAAGTAGCACAAATGCAACATACTTTAGGTTTTTCTTCACAGAAACACAACTCTGAAACAAGAAGCACAAATACCTTAGGCTAGGCTGAGCAGACTGTAACCGATCTTTTTTAAAGCCACCTAGCAAAGAAAGAAGTAAAGCTATGTGAGAAAGAGACCTGCGGCCAGGACCTCTTTACCCCTCCTCCAGACACATGGGCTGGAGAAAACCCTTACGAGGGCAAAGGGAAGCCTCCCACCGCCCCGGCTGGGGCAGACCTTTAGGCTCGCCACCACCCTGGGCACCGAGCCGAGGCCCTCCCCGTGCTCCACAGGCGCTCCCCGCTGACGGCCGCCCCGGGGCAGGCGGAGCCGCGGAGGGGCCCGACCAAGGCGGCGGGGAACCGGGGCACGACAGGCCGCTGCGCCGGGGGAGCGGAGCCCGGCCTCCGCCAGCCCTCACCACCGCGCGGCTCCGCTCCCACCGCCGCCTGCTTCACGCAGTCCCAGGCCGCCTCCCGGAACCGCGCCGCCGCCTCGCCGCCGCTGTCTGAGTCCGAGTCCGAGTTCGGGCCCGAGCCGCCCCTGGGCGCCGCCATCTTGGGGCGGCTCCGGCCGCGGGGCGTGCTGGGGGCTGTAGTCCTGCCGCACCGCACCGCCCGGCCGCGGCGCATGCTGGGGGCTGTAGGCCTGCAGGGAGCTGCCCGACAAGATGGCGGCGGCAGGCACCCCGCCTCTCCGAAAGCCCTTCCTCCGCTCCTCCGAGCCATAAAACCCCGGCACGAAGGCGCAACGCCAGGCACGGGGCGATAGACGCGGAGCTGCGAGGTGCCAGGAAAATGCCGGCTCGGACCGAGTGTGTGTGCGAGGCTCCCGAGGGCGAGCGGCACAGGCACCTGGGGCTGCTGTGCAGGAGCCAGCGGGCCCACTTGCTGCTTTCCCCTGCTTTTGTCTGCATCCGTGCTGCTGGGAGGAGCGGTGCGCACGGATGGGGACGTGGTGGGAGTAAACGTGGCCTGTCCTCACATCCATCTGTTGCAGATAAGCTGCCCTTGTGCAGGCAGCACAGGCATCACCTTCGTGTCTCTTGGCTTGTGCAAAGGCAGCAAGAGTCAAAACCAGTGGTACCAAAAAGCTGTGCTGCTCCTGTGCTTTTACAGGAAGAGACTGTTTTCCAACCTTAGTGGTTCTACGATTAAGGGTGTGGACAGGCGAGCAGATGTAATGGCATCCTCAGCACTTGACCGCGCTTTGTGGCATCTCTGAAGTTGTAACTTCACCGCTTCAGAGCTACTGAACAGAGCACTCAAAGGGAAGTTTGTGATGGACTGACAGCCTTACGTTGTGGAAAGCACAAAGATCTTCTACCATTAAGCATCTGATAGGATGGGATCTGTCTGTAGGAATTGATCTTCAAAAGCAGGTCAGAAAAGGTACTAGGCATGCAAGGTTCATTAAGATATGTAAAACGCACCAGGCAAAAACACCTCGCCTATTTAGTAAAAGATAAGTGAAAAACATCTGAGACATGGGAGACGAGACGCATCTCCTCTGCCTGGGCCTTTCACAAACACAGAATGACAAGTTCCAACTGACCTCCACAAAGGCATCAAATCGTTAACTCACAAAACCTGAAGATTGCACTGCAGCTGTTCTGTCCAGTGCTTTCCCAGCTTGGCTTGGTGGATATCTCATCCCAGCCTAGCAGTACTCCTTGCGGCTAGTTCTTTCTAGCTGTTACGGGCACGGGGATTTCTCTCACAGCTTGTAACACTATTTCAGCTTGATTATTTTGCTTCACAGATGTCAAAGCACCAGATGCTTCAAAGTATGTTTTACTCAAGCAGATCAGGCAGAGTTCAGTGTGCTTATGGGCCTGGTTTTTGAAATGTGTCAGTTCCCAGAGACAAAAGTACAGGAAAAAAAAAAAACAAACCACAGATGGAAGCATGTCACGTAACAGAAATAGCTGTATGGCTTCCCACCTTTTTGGTGAAACAGAAAAGTGAAATGAGCAGGAGGTCTTGCAAACTGCTCCTCTGGTTGGACAACAGCAAAAAACTCCCAAACAGAAACCCTTGCATGGAAATTTTAAGGAAGGAAGAATATTCCCAAATGTGGTTTAATACTGAATTAAGATACCATTAGGTTGAAAATACAAGTAAAACAAAGAGTTGATGAGAAAAATGCTGATGTGAAGTTCTATGTCTTTGATTCTTGATAGATGCATGACTTTCACAATTATGAGAATTTCAGGGCAGGTTGTGCATAGCACCCATATATAGTGCCATAACCATTGTTTGAGTCTTGTGACTTAGATCATGAAAAAGTGAATAAATCAAAGTAATTTATTCTCATTCAGACCATGAGAATGAACTGGCAACCAGGCTACAGTTTTTTTTCTCCTTCTAATCAATTACTGACTACCAGCTACACTGAACAATAATACACATAACACCATTAGAGTATACATAAACATTAATGGCATTTATATCCCTATCGTGCAAGTGATATTTAGCTGACTTATTAGCTTCAACAAGGAAAGTATTCCCTTGCATCGCTTATTATTGCCATTCAATTTAATTTCTTTACCGGTGGGAGTAAATCTGAGTTTACCTGCTGTTTTAAATAAGATTAATCGGACAGGAACAGACTTATCTGTAAACAAGATTAACGCTTACAGTCTATTCTTGTACACCATCCTTTCCACTCACCCAATCTTATTCATTGTCTATCTCTGGATATTCTCCATTTTTAAAAGAAAATACTCACTAGGAGTGGAACAAGGGTACTGCAAATAAGGCGTTATAGAAATGTATAATTATATTCCATTTTTTCTGAGACATAAAAGAAAGTGTTAAAATGAACACTGGGCCTTGAAAATATTCCCTGGCTGTGTTGTCTACAGCAGTAACTATGTCTTTACAGATTGCTTTTGCTATCATAAGATACCCAAACAATAAAGACTATTCTTAGCATTGCTCT
Organism: Cygnus atratus; assembly: GCF_013377495.2. Classification (NCBI taxonomy): domain Eukaryota; kingdom Metazoa; phylum Chordata; class Aves; order Anseriformes; family Anatidae; genus Cygnus; species Cygnus atratus. The sequence goes on from NC_066378.1 coordinate 4,507,036, forward strand.
TACTCCCATGATTAAAATACCAGAGAAAAAAAATCCTTTATTAATACTGAAATTCCTTTGATTGTAGACATACATGGTGACCAGTCTAAGCTGGTCCAAATTTCAGAAACTTATCCTTGTTTTAATCAGCATCTGGAGGATACCATTTATACCTTTGGGGCCTCGTTAACTTCTCATTAATCCAATACTACATTGAGATGCCAAATTTTTGCTTACATGCTGAAGTTGTGCCAAGCCATGCTGCTTTACTGTCTTGGTGAAAATGAGTAAGCTTGTCTTGTTAGAGAAATTTTCACAGACAGTAAATACACTGCTAGTGTGGGTAGTGGAGCCTCACAATGCATGTCCTAGGACATAACCACTATAATTTTCAGATACTATCTTCATGTGCACCTCAGCTACAAATTTCCCAGTGCAATCCATCACCATGCACAGCAGTTCCAGCAGGGCTGCTGGATGACTGCGTTGTTATGGGTTTTGCCAAGCCTAAGTGCTACTGTAAGCTATATGAAGGCTCAGCACATCTTTTTATATTGCCGAACACTTCCCAGCTGGGACGTTCAAACCCACACACGAGACCTGTATAGTCACAGGCCATCTCTGCCAGTGGACAAACCTCAGGCAATATCCTTGCTCTCTCTCTGAAAGGCTCCCTTGGCACTAACCACTTGTTACCTTACCCATTCCCTTGTAAGGCTCACTTCTAGCAGGAGACCTTATCTTAGGATTCACCCATTTTCTATCAGGTAGAACAGCAAGCACTTCCAAGCTGTTTTCCACCTCAGCGTCCTCAGGACTGGTGGGTGCCCTCACAGCAGGGCCAAAACCCTCCGGTGGTGTCACCTTGGCTCTGACAGCTCTTTCAGACACTAGGCCCCCTCCTCTCCCTCTTCCAAAGCATCTCTCAGCTGTGTAAATACCTTTATAAAGCTCTTTGTTCCCATCCTGGAGATGCTCCTCTGCTCAGATCCTAGCACTGCACGCATCTGAACAATCTGTCTCCTCTCAAAGCCGCCACCTTCCTTTCTCCCCCGACCGGTCCAAACATTGGCTGTGGTTGATGACCTGCACTTCTTGCTCTTTTCAGAAGCAGACATCTGGACGCTGCCCCCACAGGCTGCCAAGCTGCAATAAAAGCAGAGCGAAACGTCAGAGCAGAAAGCCGAGACCGAGCCGTCGCTGTGGCGGCTGAGCCCGGGCAGAACGCAGCCCCGCTGATGTAAGTCCGGCCCGGGGGACCTGGGGGAGGCCGGGCAGCCGGCACCAACCGCCCGCTGCCCGCCGGGGAGCCCCGGGGGAGCCCCGTGCGAGCCCCGTGCGGGCGGAACGCGGCGCCGCGGCCCGGCGGGGAGGGAAAGGGAGGCCGGGCCGGTCCCTTCCGCCGGGGCCGGGCTTCCGGGCGGTCAGGTGACGGCGGCCGCTGGCAGGGGAGCGGCCCCGCGGCTCGGGGGAGCGACGGCACCCCGGTGAGCGGGGCCGGGGGCGGAGGGGGCACGGGGAGGTGGGGGGGGGAGCCGGGGACGGCCAGGGACGGCCCGGAGGGGCCGGGCACAGGCAGCGCTGGGAGGCCGGGGTCGCTCCGCCCGCTTTCCACGAGCGGGGCGGGGGCGGCGGAGCGGGGCGGGGGCTTCGGGGGTCTCGGGGCAGCCCCAGTCCCGGGGCAGCCCCAGTCCCGGGGGGCTACGGGACAGCCCCGGCTCTGGTCCCGGCAGCCTGACGTGTGCCGCCCCCGCTGGCTGACCTCCGGCCCGTGCTGCCGGCGTGGCGGCGCGCTGGGCCCGGGGCCACCCGCCGGCGTTTTCTGGCGAAATTCCCGTTTTTGGTGGCTTTCTGAGCCTCCCCGGCCGAGCCGAAACCTTCCTCCTCCTCCTCCTCCTCCTCCTCCTGCGAGGGGCGCCTGGCGCTGGGCAGGGTGCGGGGCGGCCGCAGGGATCCGTGCCGCTTCGGGTGCTCGGCCGGGAACTGCCTATCGCCCCTTCAACCTAGTTTTAGTTTTTTTTTTTTTTTTTTTTTTTTACATCGTGATGTTAACGTGGTTAGCCCACGGAGCGCTTAATGTTTTACATAACACTCCAAACCAGGAGAATGCTGGGGCAGTATTACCCAACTGGTTATATCAGTTTTCTTTTTCTCGCTCTCTTTTTTTTTTTCCTCCTGTAGACTTTGTGAGGTAAGAGGATAAAATCTTTGTTTAAAGATTTGTGCAACGTTTTCTTGGAGTCTATATCACACTCTTAGGGAATGGTTAAAGAAAGAGGATTATTGTAGTCACTTCCTTTTTTGACAGTGTGTAACAGTGTCTGGCATTTGTGAGGTACACTGAAACCTCGGAGCTGCCAAAAGCGCCTTTCAGCTGGGCTCTTACCCTGGAAGCGGCGACTAACCCAGACCTGCGCTGCAGAATCCCAATTAACGAAATGAGGCCAAGCAAGGGCACATTGGTTTGTAAGGCAAATGGGTGCTCTTGAAAGATCGAGTGATCACACACACTTGTATGTTGGGAGCACTTTTTGGCAATACTAAAAAGCAGCTACGTGATGCTGGCCAGCTTACAGGAAGTGAAAAGATGAAGTCGCAGAAAATGTTTCTGAGGAGTTAAAATATAACGTGTTTGGTGGACAGAGTAAAAAGGTAGTGAGAGATAAATGGGTATTTAATGATTAACTGTGGGACAGTCATGTAGTTCCTAACATCTATCTTAAAGGGACTGTCAAGAAGTAAATGTACTTTCTTCCAGGCACTGCCAACGATTACCAGCTAAGATTATCTGTTACTTTTACTTCAAGTCCAGACAACTGTAATAGGTTAAGAATCAGATTCATATTACACTTATGAGCGGGAGGTATTTATACAAACTCTGATAATATTTGTAGGTTTATTTGTAGGTTTAGATAGGATTTCTAATGTTAATATTCATTTTATATAATTTATAATGTATCTAAAAATGCCATTATTATTGTGGTAATAAGAAAAATAAGCTGACGTTTTCCTTTCCATTTGAACAGCAAGAAGTTCAGAAACTAAATCAAAACTACTTTCAGAAAGAAACTACAGTTGGATTGTTTCAGTAATCCCAGACAAAATAAGAGCCATTGGCAAAGAAATATGGAAAAGTGTCTTTCTAGTGGAATTTTAAATCTAACTAGGCACCTCTTATTTCATTGTTATGTGTTAGACATTGCAAAAAGAAATAAATTCTAGGTTTTATAAATAATCTAGTCAGAGTCCTATCTCCTCACTGGATATTTTACTTATGGCTCATGAACAAAGATTAAAAAGTAAATACTTCAAACATTCTAATATTGTAGTGCTGTGAACATATTCTACAACTGTTTCACACTGATGACATCAGCTTCTAATTTACATTCTCTCTCTGTCTTTCTCAGGTTGAATTATTGTTCACCTCCTCTGTTTCCAATGGAACTTTTTGTATGCTTTAACTTATGGTGGAAACTCTCCCAGTCTGTCTTGAACAGTTTTTCTTGTATTTTTAGAGTCAGGTCAGTGTATTTTGGCAAATACATTCACTTTTAATTTTCTGAGTCCATAAATATTATCTTTTACTGTATCTATTGAGCTTACATTTTCCTGGTGTGCAGTTTCTCCCACTAGATTTACAGATTAGTTTTTAAAGTATTTGAGTAAAATTTCTTTCTTATTGCCTGTTAGTGAGATTTATATTAGTCCACAGACCTTACCTGTTTCCCATGTTTAATTCTTTCAGGGAGCAGCTCTCAGCTGTCACGAAACATTCAGGTCCCAGTGTGCCATCTCTTTCTTGGAGGTCTGCTTTCACTGGCTCTGTTCAGCCACACTTATTCTTTACACAGCTCAGTGGGATTCATGCTGGATCCCTAAACATGTAACTTTCCTTCCACATCTTCTTTGACTTCCACCAGACTTTGCCAGTTTAGGAAGACTACTTGAGGATGTTTTTTTGTTTCTTAACCACTCATCTATTGCCACTCTCGGTTCTCCTGATGTAGTCAATGTCAGTGATTCGGTCACCTTCAGAGCAGCCTGTTGGGATATCACAGAGGTGATGATTGAAATGCTTGTAGGGTTAATTTGGACAGCTGATCAAGGACAAGAGTTTAGCGAACTGGACTGGCATCTGTCCAGTCAGTCCCCTCTAAATTCTGTTAACTTAGCTCCTAAAGTTGTAAGATAGCCCAGTGCACTCACAGTCTTCCTCCTGAGCTTTCTATTGAACAGAAGATGGAGTCTGCTTGGCCTGCTCTGTTTGCCTCCACCCCCCTCAGTTTTGTCTTGGAGTTTAAGTAGCTCAAGTGCTATTTCAACAATTTTGAGCTTGTTCTACATCTGGAACAAGTTGAATTTGCAGTTGAACTTCTACTGTAGGATTCACAGACTACACTCGCAAGTGACGCAATACACAATTATCAAATGTACGTTTTAGTCATTGGATTCTGTTTCATGCTTGCATCTTTGTAAATGTCCAGTGTGCTTTGCAGATCAACAGCCACTGACAGCACTTGCTATGGACCTAGTTATGTTAAGCCATATTCCACAGAGAAGAATAAAGGATTGTGAAGGCTTTCCAGAATAAGATTATTCATTTTTACTGTTGTATTTTGATATTTTTGATATTTTAAATTGTTTAAATCCTAATAGGTCATTAGGCCCCATCAGCCTATGGAGAATGAATTAAGAGAGGATTCCAGTACAGAGTAAAAATGACTTTCCAGGAGAGTAGATTCAGTGCCTGTCACATTATGTCATTTTAATCTTTCTTCTGTCTCGGCCATCTTTATTTCATTGCATTAATGATACTTCTATGGATTTCTCTATATCATCCGTCTTCATAAGTTGCTGATTTTTCTTTTCATTTTTCATAGTTACTGAAGGCTATTTTTTTTGTTTGGTCTAGTTTTCTCAGCAGGTGTTTGTGAAGATAAAGATTTTTTTTATTTTTTAATGATTCTTCACATTTCTGGGGTTAAATATATGGAATTTAATTTGGAGAAAAGAACTTTGCTTCCCACATTTGTTTTAGGGATATACAAGTTAATTTATTTGCCTCCTGTACATGTTTACCTTATGTTATATGGTTAGATACAAGATCCAGGCATCTCTTGTGCCCATTCCGTAAAATGATGCCAGAATTTTTTACAATGTGTTGATCTACTTAGTTTTAGGGAGGTTTTCTTAATGTTGATATTAATTCCCAGCACACATGTATTGGTCTGAGCTGGTAAGCTTTCAAACATTATTGAAGAAGATAGGCTGATGCTACTAAAGATTCTGGTAGTAACTGTGTGTGAAAACTCAGCTTGTTTAGCGTGTAGTTTGTGGGCTGGCAGCATTTCTATCTGCCTTGAACTACCATGAATTTTGATTTTGTACAATGAACTACCTTGCTGCTGAGTGTAGATGAGGTCACAGTGTGAAATGCTGAGAGTCAGCAGTGTTGAAAGCAGTGTATGTTAAAGTACAGCGTCTGTGAATACTGAGCTGCCCTTCTGGGACACTGTGCGAAATGATGTAACTGAGTGAAAAACCTCTACAGAAATAAATTTCATCTCTCTTGCTGTAACTTAGTGTCATTGCTGCAGTACTTTCGTGACACTCGAGTACGATGCTTTCTTGACGGCGCAGTTGGATTATATTTTAATAAAAAAGCTTTTGACAGTAACAGCTAGAGATGCTGGGGTTTTATTTTGCTGCCCCACACCTGTACTTCAGCACTGCTACAAAGAGGGAACGCTGAGAAAGCTTTTAAAGCTTGTGGGGTAAGTTTGTAAGTAAATTAGCTTCTGAAAAATTTAGAGTGCCCTTTCCACATGCTTAACTGCACTTGCAAAAGGTTCAGATAGTCACCTGTTTCCTTCTCTCAACCTTTTCTAGATATTCATATCCCTGCAATGGCAGCATGATATCAGATTTATAAAAGCACAGTGGAATTTTTTTAAACATTTTTGTTTTGGTTAAATAATTTTTGTAACTGCTGAAACTGTCTATAGTTCCTGCATTTAAGTCTTGAAATAGTAAAAGTGTTTCTGGAAATGTAAAAGCCTTGTGCTGAATCTCAGAGTTTCAAGTACTATGGAATTTGTATATCGAGGAATTAGACTGGAGAGGTTGTTGCTACTGAAATAAGTTATCTTCATATTTATCAAAGAAGATCATGAGAGATGAAAGCATGTCAGCAGCACATTGAAGTTTATCACTTAGAAATGTTTGATAGTTTGAAAGTATGACTAGGTGAGCTCATCTTTCCCACAGAAAGTGGTGTTTAAAGCCAGGTCATACTAAAGGACCAAGTTATCTCCTGGATATGTTAAATTAAAACCATCAACAGGAGGATTCAGGTGCTTCTAGGTAAATCACTGCCAGTTTGTAAAAGGTCAAGAATACAATGCTATAATGCCAATAACGTGTTTGTTTTTTTTTTCCCCCTTTCTCACTGTTAGGATTCCAACAGGAAAATTTTCTTGATCTTGTGTCTGTGCAGCTCCTCAGGATGGCAAGTAAAGGACCCACAACTTCCACATCAACAAAGAACTCCAGTACTGGAGGGACCAGTGGCAGCAGTAGCAGTAATGGTGCTGGGGAAAATGCGAATCAGGACAACACTTTTGAATGTAACATCTGTTTAGACACTGCCAAGGATGCAGTTATCAGCTTGTGTGGACATCTCTTCTGGTAAGTACTCAAGTCCCCACAGATAAACCAGAACACCATGCACCTCTCTGATCATGTAAAAGCCTATTTTTCTTTTTTAATAATTCTAAATGTCAAATAAAAATGTTTGTCTTTAGCTGAATAAGGACCATGTCTTTGGGTTAGAAGCAGTTGGTGTTTGCATCTAAACTGCTTTTATCTATTAAATGTTCATGTTCTTAGGAGTGAGTTTCTTGCATCTTAAACCTTCTGGATTATTTTGTAAAAGCAAACAAACGAGCAAACCTCCTTAGACAGTTCAGTGTTGATTGGTTGTGTGTTTAATCTGTGTTGCCTGGTCTAGCATAGTTATCTAGTTCCCATCTAAATTCTTTCTAACCTGTGCATACCTAAAACTACATCTGAAAGCAGTTATTATTTTATTCTTAAGAAACATGCTTTTACATGTGATCTAATTCTCTTTACCCATGGTATGCAGTTGTAATACTAAATTTTCAGTTCTTTGATTTGACTTGTTTTTGTGTTGCACAAGTATATTAAGCATGTCACATTTACTTAAGTAGCTTGGTCAATCCTTATGAAGGATTGACATGTCCAAATGTGTTGGGCTTTTTGTTTGTTTTATAGTGGAAGCTAAATTATGCTTATTAAGTGATCTTTTAGGCCTCCTTTTATTATTTTCTCTGCTAATATACATAACATTTAAAGGTATGGGTTTTTAATCTAAAGGAGATGGAAAATCACTTGATAATGACATAGCAGCTATTGCAGTAATTTTATCTTAATAACGCAAAAGGATTTGGAAGAATGGAACTGTAAAAAAATAGCACGTATCTTGTTCAAATAGTGTTGGAAAGACCATTCTGAAAGCAGATGGCTACTTATCATTTTTATCTTGTTGTTTTCTTGTTTGCCTTCAATGTTTTTTTAAGTTGCCACGTTAATTTAACCTTAGGAGTAGTACTGTGTAGTGGGGTTTTCTCTATCTTGAGAAACCTGGTCCGATCTCACAGCTGACCCCGTCCTAAGCAACAGACTGGACTAGAGGCTGCCTGAGGTCTGTCCCTTCCAGCCTGAATTATCCTGTAATTTGATGAACGTGCCCAATGTTTTAGCTAAATGTCTCTCGCATGACTTCTGGTAAGGTCCTGGAGTCTCATTACTGGTATTTTTCTAATTTGCATATTAGCTCAGGGATATCTTCCCTGGGATCAGTAGGGAAAATCTGCAGTAAACACCATAAGATAAATTGTATCTCTCTAAAAAGAGTCCCCCCTCTGTATGGGGCTTTGGTATAGATGAAGATGCAGGAATCAAAGGCGATACGGAGAGAATCATGTTAGCAACATAGCTAGATTGCATAACCTGAAAGGACCAGTGGAGATCAGGCTTGGGCTGTGCTTTCAGAAATTGTTTTAATGGCAGGTTATGGAACTGGCCCAGCTGGATTCCAGGGTTCTGTTGTCTGTAAGCTGTGCTATCCATGGTACACTTTATGTTTGTCAGATCGAGTTGTCAGTAACTAATTCTGTTTTCCTTTTTTTTTTTTCTCTTCTCTGTGAACAAATTGTCCTGGGAATGCTCACAGTTGGCCTTGTTTACACCAGGTAAGACAGGTTTCCTTTTACTCTGTCTTTCATCAGCTCCAATGACTCAATAAAGCCCTCGGTTCTCTGGAGTATCCCCCTCTTCAAATGCGCTTCTTTCTCTCCAGGGCAAATGCAGTATGCTAATGCAACTTCACGTGCAACAACTTGCAATCAAATCTTCTAGAAAAAAAGAAAACGTAGATTCTATTCTGCTTACCTCCGACTTTTCATTTAATTAACCACTGGACATTTGTGGTTTTGTTAGGAGAATTACTGTAGGCTGTTCACAGAAGTGTAGTTTACAGGCTTAAATGCTGAGCACACTTGTTGCGTATGTAGTGTTGTACATTGTGGTACCATTATAGGAAAGGAAGATGACAGGAAGATATCTGTGCTAGCCCTTGGCCTGTGCGGGACTGTTGGTACTGTTTATTTCCTCACATTTTCTCCAGTGCCATTCTGAATCTGTATGCATCAGCAAATAGATTATGGCAGAACAATAGGCAAAATGCCAACACTTGGAGAGTACTTGGCACTTAGTATAATGTTTTGCTCCATGGCTTTCTGAGAAGTTGCTAAATCTCTCTGCTTGGATGCAAATTAGGTTTGCATTTTGTTGTTTCCATGGTCTTTTATTAGTCTTCTTGTAATTTCCTTCTTTTCTTTTTTTTAAGTGGCTAGAAACCAGGCCAAACAGACAAGTATGCCCTGTGTGCAAGGCAGGAATCAGTCGAGATAAAGTTATTCCTCTGTACGGAAGAGGCAGCACTGGACAACAGGACCCCAGGTAATAAACCCAAATACAACTATTTGTGTGAAAACTACCAGGATTTAAGATAAAACTACCGAAGTGTTTGATTCACAATGTGAGATACGTTGCCAAAAGATGGACAGAACTGACAACTCTGCCAAATATTTCTGGCTCTTTCAGGGCTTGGGTCTACACACCTTATTTCTTGTTCAACTGGCAATTTGTTTTAATTTGAATTGAGTGTTAATTATCAGTTATAAATGGTAGGTTGCCAGGAATTATGTTATCTGACTGGAGAAGCTTATATAAAAAGTTCATGGCCTTCATTGGTCCTCAGTTTCCAGCCTTTGCAGTGGAGTATTTTATTACTCAAAAGTGCAATATCTTAGGTTAAGGATGTGATCCTGAAGGTTCATGTAGCTGGTGGGTCGAGTTGGTCACACACTACCTCCAGCTTTGCTGCAGCACAGCCCTGTGAGAGCATGCTCCGTGTTTGCTCTTATTAGCCAGGCTGTTGCAGATACTGCTGTAATGCATCCTTGCACTTGAGCTAATTCCACAACTTCCTGCAGAGAGAAAACTCCGCCACGACCCCAAGGACAGAGACCTGAACCAGAGAACAGAGGGGTAAGTGCGGGGGGGGGGGAACTTTGAGCAATCAGGTTGTTTTTATTGAGGTTGTATTTTTTTATCTTGGAGGACAGTGTGTGTGTGGAGGGTCCTGTAGAGATCGCCAGAGGTTGTTTGTGAGTAACTGATAGCTGCTGTGTGACAGAAAATTCCACTCGCATAGTACTCTTTAGCATCTTACAGAATGGGCTAAGTTCAATCTCGCTTGAAGTGGGATCTGTGGTTTGTTGAGGAGATTGCATAGAGTGAATTTAAACAGCAGCTGGCATATGGTGAAGACATAGGAGTAAGCCAGTAGGACAGACCACAGTGTTTTCTAGCATGATGACAGTGACCTGATGAAACAATTGCATATGTCTGTGTAACTCAGCCTAGGGTCCTCAGAGAGCATGTACCTCACGATTCAAGCAAACAACTCTGCTGGGTGTGATTAAGGAACATCTTAGTTGTTCTCTCTCACCAGGGAGTTGCTTTCTTATTAAATCATTTGCTGTGCTTGGTTCGACCTTTTTGCTGGTGCTGCAGGAAGTCAGTAGAGTCTGGTATGAAGACAGCAGCAGCAATGCTGCTTTCTTGTTTCCTACAAAGGCAGGACCTGCCATGCAAGGTACTTTGCTGTCCCTTTCAGATAGTGACAGAACACTTGACAAGAGTTGCGGTCAAGACTTAACTCATCAAATCAAGTATCAGCCCAGAAATGTCTAGCTTTTATTGTACGAGTGAAATCCTAATTGTCCTCCACTGTTTGAAAAACCATTCTGGCCTATCATCTCCAGAGTGGAAATCATTGTTTTAATTCTGAAACCAGAGGACAGGTGTCCAGATTTTAGAACATAGAACTGTGAGTTGTCCAGTATTCAGACATGACACAACTACATAGATTCATATACAGTTGGTTCCCAAATAGTACACTGCTTTTATACAGCAGGGTTCATCTTAATTCAGAACACTTACCTTTTGATTTGACATGGAATTTTAGTCTGGAGCTACTGGGATCAATGTTGTTGCACTGTAAATCTTCCTTTCTATTTTTTAATTTTTTTTCCCTCTTTTATCCATATCTTGCATTCCTGTCCCAGATGACTTTATACAGCATCTCAGTTAGAATCCTGGTGTGGTGGTGTGTTTTGTTTTTTGGTTGGTTGTTTTTTGGTACTGTTCTTATTTATGATGATCTATGCATCCCACTTGCAATTTTTTTTACTTAATGTTTAGATGATGCACGTGTATCAGAAAAATCAATGCAGATTATTTTTCACAATATCTTATAGCTATATGATTAATAGCTATTAATACAGAATTATTGATAGTTTTAAAATGTTTTAAAAAGAATTGGTAATGTTGATTTTTTGATACATTGTCATACGTATACACATTATACTGTTTTAAATTAAGAAATTATAGAAACACTTCTAATTTGCAGCCTTCAAGCAAGAAGCGTGATTCCTACTTTTCATTTTCTCAAACTCTTGGGTTGCTCTGGCAAGTTTGCTACTGTGTAAAACACTTTACCCATGAGAACTTGGGAAGTATTTAACAACAGTGGCAGACTGAAAGTTGCCAGGCTGCATGATACCCCTTGAGCTTAAAGAAAGCCAGCGAGAGGGAGCATCTGCACTTTTGTAAAATATTCTGAAATAGACTTTAAATTATTTGTACCTTTTTTTCCTCTTCCATTGCTTTGTTCTCTGCAGGGATTCCAGGGCTTTGGGTTTGGGGATGGTGGCTTCCAAATGTCATTCGGAATTGGGGCGTTTCCCTTTGGTATATTTGCCACAGCGTTCAACATAAACGACGGGCGACCTCCTCCAGGTACCGTGCGTCCTATCTTCTCCGAGGGTCCTATTGCAAACAGATATTTTACAAACTCCTTCGTAACTTAGACAAATAGCCTATTAAATGAGAAACATTAACAGTAAAGTAAATCAGTACTGTATGTAGAAACACAGGATGAGGGGAAAATGCCCAGTTGAGAAACACAGTCTATTTCTTACATGTTTTGTATGAGGGCTTATATAAGAAACAAGTTTGTCACTTCCATATGATTTGCTGGAGGCCCTGTTGAGAGGACAGAATGAGGGAGGGACGGTGACACTGGTGACTTTCTCCTTAATTCTGAAAAATGAGGCAAGTTGGATTTGAGTTTCTAGTAATAAAGAGTCAGTAGGGGTGTATGCAGGAGACACATGTTTTGAAATAACATAAAAGGTGGAAACAAAAAAATTAAACTGGTGCTTTGTAACACAAAAGAATGAAAGCGAAGATTGATCCTTTTTTTCAGAAACTTACCTCAGAGACAGTCATCTGCATTCCACGAGAAATAACTTTATGGTGAAATTACTTCACTGCTTTTAATTAAGGAAAAACATCCGGTTACTTCAACTAGTCTTGTCTCTCTAAAAATTAAGTGATCGCCAGAAAACCCCCCTCCCCACCTGTGCTGTAGACAAACTGAGTCTACCTGTTTTGAAAGAGAAAACCTACTGCCCAGGGTTTTCTGGACTTCTGCTGTGAAAGGTTCTGCCTGGCAGATCTTCCATATGCCATATGGCCCAGGAATAGTAAGAACTGGCAGCACGTTCTTCATGTCACGCCTGTGTTGCCAAGGAGCTGTGTTGTCTTTCAGTCAAATGAACTTGCCTATTAACTGCGCTTCACTCTCCACTGAAAATTTGTGTGGAGATATGACAGAACAAAGAAGCATGAAAATGTATGCTGCTGTAACAGCCATTGTTTAACAAAGCCCTTTATCTGCTTTTCATCTGTGGTCTCAATTCAGCAGTTCCAGAAAGGCACGTCTTGAGCTTTAAGCTTGTGTGCTTCTCATTAGTTCTCTTAGTCAAGGGTACACACGCAGCTGTTTTATCGCTTGCTTATTCAGAGATGTTTCACCTTGAGGGGAAGGAGCACTCAGGCAGAAGTGGTAATGCTCCTTAGGATGCAGACACCTGGCAGCAGTGAACTTAGCTCAGTGCTGTCCCCAGAAGTTCTCAGCACAGCCCTGTGCATACTCTAGCACTTGGAGCGGCCTGCTCCTATTAGTCATGAGCAGGCTTTCCGCAGGTCCTGCTCCAGGGAGCTCATGCTTGTCTTCCTTTTGGTTTTCTATCACGGCTGGCCAATCTAAGGGTAGGAAATACTGACAGCAACAGTTTTTCAGCAGGGGGATTCCTTGCATATTTTTCAATTTATGAATGTAGTATATGCAGAATACACAATATTCTGGAGAAGAGGAAGGTGCTGAACTGTTTTTTACTTCCTGTTTTCCAGCTGTTCCAGGGACTCCTCAATATGTGGATGAGCAGTTCCTATCCCGCCTCTTCCTGTTTGTGGCTCTGGTGATAATGTTCTGGCTGTTGATTGCATAAATCTCTTCCATTATTCTGTATATTCCTGGCCAAGGCCAGGAAAACAGTTACAAACTGCATCCCCATTCCCATTTTAAACCTCTTGGTGTCTGGTTCCATAGCTAACCATGGGTTTCGGAAATTGGTGGTACCACAGCACAGTGAAGAATCTCGCATTTTGCACCGGAGTTGGAAATTAAACATTGGTTAAAAAGTGCATTTCAGCTCAGCTGTCTTGTACAACAGGTTCCTGCCACAAACCATGGGCCTAGCTTTGAGCTCTGCTCCTAAAAGGAGTGCTGCTTTGAAATCCTGCGCCAAGCAGTTACAACAGGTTCATGTGAAAGACAGTTGCCCCAAGGTAGGCTGGACAGGTAAGGAAACTCTGCAGTGTGAACAGCATCTCGTGCTTGGCAAATGTGACGGATCTGCCAGAGCTGTGGGTGTTATTTGTTGTCTTCACATCAACATCCGGCCTTCTTCAGGAAATCATCTGCAGCACTGCTGGGAATCCTTGGGCACAGCACATGAAGCAAATGGAACCAGGCGTGGAGACTGGTTTCTTTTCTTGCTGTTTTTTTCCCAGAGTGATGGAAAACTCCTGCCTGAAGCAGCTCTAATGGCTGTTAGAAGGGATACAACTTTATGCTGCAATTTTTTGAAGCCTGAATTTGATGGAGCCAGACACTGGAAGATTCTCTGGTGAAGCCGGGTGGGGAGGCCGAACAGTATGACATACCTGTCTGCCTCCTCCAGCCCTGCTCCCTACTGACAAAACAGTGTTGTCTTCCTTGGTTCTGTGCAGCAGCCGTTGGCTGCACTTATGGATAATCCCCTCACAACCTTGCCACCATAGCTATGTTTCTTTTTCCCAGGGCTGTGAGACTTTCTACGCAAGGTCATGTACTCCAAATAAAATCCTGTAACAGACCTGAGATCAGCTTGTTTGGGGAGAGGAGCAAGGGGCATCTTTAAGTGAGCTTTGAGCTTAAATTTGTCAAACTGTAAAATTATACAGGAGGAAAAATGAGATACTGCCTCTGCTGGCACGTGCCACAGTAGGGAACGTTTGGAAGAGCTTCTCTCTGCACCTGTGTACAGCTACAACACGCCACAACAGAATGGCTCTTGTGTGAGAGTCCCTGCAGTATCTACCAAAGATATTCATTTGAAGTGCTGGAGGACACCACAACCATTTCTGTGTTGAGGGGAAAATATTTCAGAAGGTGAGCACTCTGTAGCCTCTTCGGAATCCTGTTGGATATACAGCTTTAAAAAGTATTCCTGATGTATTTGTATAGATTCCTTCAGAACAGCAGATACAATGGATTTCCTAACAAGATGAACAATTTTGATATTTCTCTGACGAGGCAATTCCATGTTTTTCTTTTACTGTTTTTAGATCGTTTTGATTCAGATCGCCAATAGTCATAATGATTTCCTGCAAGGTGAATATTGTGACTTTCCTCACAACAGACATACAACTTACAAAACAAATCAACTCATAGAAACTTTGTTTCAGTAGTTAGACTTTTTCTCATGTGTATGGATAAGGTATGTGTACGGGCAGGGCACTTTGATTAATTGTTGTAGAAGCTTATTTATGTAACTATAAAATGTTTACTTTGAGTAGCGTGTCAGAGGATGACTGATGTGTAACTTGCCAGCCTCCAAAATTCCACCTGGCCGGAAGAAGTCTGAGAAGCATCTGCAGTGTTGTCACGTCTAGTCAGACTTATACCTGACTTCACCTGGCCGAACAGATCACTCACGTTAAGCCAGTCAAAGTGCTGGTTCGACTTCTGTCGTACGGCGCTTCCAGAATGTTACTGTGGTCTGCACAGGGTTCTTCTCAAGTGCGTAGAACCTCACCTTCATCTCTACGTGGTTCTGAGGCGCGTAATGCGAGGACGAGGAGTGGAGGCGGCGGCAGGCCGGAGGTCGCCTTGCTCACAGCTGCTGCGGGCCCGGGGCAGCACCCCTGGTGCTGAGGGGAGCTCGGGTGCAGCCTTTTCCTGCTGAGGACACAGACGTGTAACGGGGTCAGAGGGGCCGAACCGTTTCTGATCTAAAGCGCAGCGTGTGAACGGCTGGGTTATTGAAGCGTGCCAGGGGTGGCTGACGGGCCGTGGCTGGAGCCGTTCCCCTCCCTGTCCGCTGCCTTTCACCGCGGTGACGGTGACTTACAAGAACAATAAACGCCACCCGTTTCACACCGCCGGCCCCCGCCGCTCTTCCTTCGCGCCCCGGGCTCGCTCTGCGCCTCAAGGCCCGCACGGGGGGCGGGCCTTACAGCGTGGCCGCGCTGCGATTGGTCCCCGCCGCGGTCAGCGCCACGCTGCAGCGTGGCGGATTGGCTTGTAGCCGTGAGGTGGGCGGAGCGCCTATTGGCTTGCGGCGGTGAACGGGGCGGGGCTTCGATCGGGGCGAGTCCCGCGGCGGCCCCGCCCCGCCCGCCCCGCCCCGCGAGGCCGCCGGGCGGTGATGGAGGCGCCGCCAGGTGAGGCCCGGCCCGGCCCGGGGGTGCGGGGCCGCCGTTCGGCGGGGCCGGGGGCGCCGCGGGGCTCGGGGGGCGGCGGGCGGGACCGCTCCGGGGGGGCTCGGCCCGGGGCTGTTCCGGGCTCCGCCGCCGCAGCCCGCGGCTCGCCGCAGGCCGCCGTCCTGCCCCGCGTCCCGCCGGAGGGGCCCGGCTGCGGGCAGCGGCTCCCAGGGGCAGGGCAGGGGCAGGGCGGCGCGGCCCGCCCCGAGGAGCGCCCTGCGCCGCGACGGCCTCGGGGCCGCTTTGCCCCGCGGGTGTGGAGCCGCTGGGTCAGCTCGGCGCTGCCACCCCGCAGGGACCCGTGCGGCGCGGGGCTGCGCCCTGACCTGCGGGGTGCTGCCGGCCGGGGACGGGGCGCTCGGTTGCGGTCGGGCCTTGAGGTGTTTGGTCTGGAACAGTTCGCTGTGAGAGCGCCCGGAGGTCTGGGTGGTTTTGGGTGTTGGAGCTTTTAAAACTGGGCATCAACTTGCTGGAGTTACCAGGTTAGGTTTGGATAACTCAAGGAGCTTGGCCTTGGTGACAATTTTTAGAAAGTTACCGGTGAGCAAGGAGGATTTGGTTCTCCCTGGGCACTTGTACAGATCCGTGCTGTGTGCCTAATCACTAAACTCAGCTTCTCTCACCCCTTGCTTTGGCTTGGGTCTTGGCTTTCTGCTCTGTTCTACGTTCTCCTGGGTGCTGTCACCCACCAAGACGATGCTCCGCTCCTTCGGGCTGCAGTAACCGTAGTGTTGTGTCGTGGTATGTGTTGACGGGCAGGTTTTGCTTGCTGTCACAGAGGCTTTCATTAACTGGTCACAGAGTCACTCCGTGTTGTCTTCTCACCTCTTACTGTTACCCTGCTGAACGTGTAACCTCGTGGTTGTTTCTTTGAATCATATCTACCGATAACATTCTCTACATCAAAACCATGAATGTGAGGAGAGACTATGGACTAAAGAAAGCATCCTGCCCATGAATGAGAGGCATGCTTCCTAAGTGCTGAACTAGTAATCTTCTGCATCTTCCTTCTCCAGCATCACACAACTGACTGCTGCAGCAGAGTGATTTCTGGAGAGTGAGAGTTAGCTGGCTTGACTGGAGTAGCGATTTGATGTGGTAGGAGAAGAGCTGTCGTATGTTTCGGGGTGAAGTTGCAGAAGGAAGCAGGCTGCATCTGACCGCATGCTGTTAGCAGGCGTAGAGCTTCACCCTGCCGCGAGTTTTTGGTAATTGCCATTGACCTCAGAGAAAAACGTGTCCCCTTCAGTGAAGGAAGGGGTGATCGCCTGAGCAACTGCTGAGTTTTAACGTTCTTTAGAAACTGGAAGTCAGTGGTTAGTGGTTTTCCTTCTCTAAGCATGCTTTCCTTATGCAACTTAACTGCAAGTAAGCTTTTGGTAGCATGAAGAAACAGGTCTGAGATGTGCCCAGATCCACGATGGGTTTTTTGCGCCATCCTGTGCCCACCCAGATCCTTGACTCTTACTTTGCATAGCATTTATCTGTGTGCCGAATGCGCTTTGTGCAAGGGTTTTCATGCTGTTTCTTTCTAGCTTGTATGTATTCTAGATGTCTCTGGGGCTTTATGGCAGTTCTCTCAGAAGATATTTTAACTTTCTGACTATTCACAACACTTTCGGAAGGGACAATAGGCCAGTAGTATCTACCCCTCTTCCCAAGTCTGGCTCTAGTGTGGCGTTGCTTGTACAGCCTCTACAGGAATATCCATTCGAGTGTGTAATTCCTTCCTGGTAGTCAAGTTCTCTGACAGTAAAGTTTGCCTTTCCTTTCTTTCTGTTCTGGGAAATCCAATTAATTATACAAGTGAGTGCAAATGTTAGGTGCTGAGTCAGTGGCAGAGGGGAAATGGTAACGTGGCTTTCTGGCGTAGCATGGTTCTCTGTAGGAACTGTCACACTGGGCCAATTTCTTCCTGAAATCTCTGCTCTAAAGAGCAGCAGAGCTGTAACCGAGCTGTTTTCTGTGAAAAGTAATATTGCTTTCCTCTGCAGAATATGAAGGAGCACGTGGTGATGTCAGGTCTGAGGGGAAAAAAAAAAAACAAAACAAACATATAGATGTTAGGGTTCAGTTTGGGAACTCTACTCTCTGGGGCTGAAAAATGCCTGGTATTGGCTTATCGCCGTGTGTGTGTGAAGCCTTTAACGTCAAGCTATGTAATTTCAGGTTGTTATTTATCAGGGATGCAGCAATCCTTGAGTTTTCCTTGATGTGAAATGGTTGCTATATGTCACCTTATTTCTGCACACAGGTGAAGAAGTCTGGAGATGCCTAGGATGCGGGGACAGCATTGCTGCTGGTCAGCGCCTCTACAGGACTGTTAATGAAGCTTGGCATATCTCCTGTTTCCGGTAGGTAAAATTTTAGCCTTTTTAAACTCTCCTGGGATTGTTCAGCTGGCTCAAAACGTTAACAGGAGGTTAGTTTAGAGGCAGTATCTTGCTATCACCTCTATGTCTGACCTGTTCTGGAGCCTTCTGCAGAAAATGCACGCTGCGGGTCGCAGCCATGCTTCAGTGTCTGCAGCAGCCCTTTGGAACTGACCTTCAGTTCTAACAGTCGGCTGCTGCTGGCAAAGCATTGCCACGCTGACGTAAACACGTACGGGAACACAGATAAAGTACAAATGAAAGCTCTGATTTCCTGGCGGTAGCAGAAGCCATGGGTTGCACATTTGTCTTCAGCTGCATTCCGGAGTAGTGCCTGGGCAATCTGGATAGCCTGCCGCTGCTTCCACATGTGGTAGGTGCAAGGGTGATAGCAGGGTGCTGGGGAAAAAAGCTGCTGATCTGGGGGAGGGAGCTCTTGCTTTCTGCTTCGTCTCCTTGTCTGACTGCTAAGCCATGCAAACTTGCCAGAAATGTTTTCGATAATGTTGGACACCTTTGTCAGCAAGGACAAAAAAGGCTCTCTGACATGCTCTGCATCCTGGCAGCAGGAGTAATGCCTCCTGTGGGTGTTTCATAAATACTCTGTCGAGTTTTCGTGCTCCAGAATCCCATTTCTGAAAGGGTTTATATTTTGGAGAGGGGTGGGGTACCTGCAGCTTCTACTGGCTTCTGTGTAGGGGTACCTGTGGCTTGAATCTGGAGAGGCTGATGTTTTGGACCCTGTCAAAGCGTGGCTTTGGAAGAATGTTTGCTGTGCCAGCACAAGCATTTACTGTCCTTTTGTGGTTTCTTGTCGGTTTTGGTTATTGTTGGTGGTTGTTTGTTGTTTAATTTTAAAAAGACTGATGAAGTATTGTGGTTATTGGTGCATTTAAAATAAAAAAAAAAAAGGCATATTTGGCTGCCAAAGCAGTGCTAGCTCTGACTTGGAAAATGCAGTTAGTTAGAATGACTTGTTGATCACAGTTACTGTTTTACATCACTGCAAATCCCCGTCTCTTTGGTTTCTATTGGTTTGAGTATTCCTGTTCAGCTATGTTGAGTCAGCTTTCCTGAACCCTGTTTTTCTCTCCTCTCTAACAAGCCAGTGTCCTGTTATTAAACTTCCCCGAATTCTCCCAGTTAGCCAAATTCAAATCTGTGTGTGCCAGCAAGTCTGTCTTTCTTGCTTTTTCTTTGACTGTTTCTGATGTAGGTCTCGCTTTGTGAAAGTCTGGGTGCTTCTCGTTGTGGAGGTGGATTAACAGCTGAGCTGGAGGCAAATCGTGCCCTTAAGGAATCTTGCAGAGAATTGTAAAATGAAAGGTTTTCTTCCCCTCTCTCTCTGTACAAGTGAAGATTCCAGCTTTTCTCCTGAGCTATGTAGTAACCGTCTGCGTTTGCTGATGCACTTTTCTTACACTCTGTGCTTTTGGCTACGTCCAACACCCAGCTAAGCTGCCATGCTGAGTGAACAATTGGAACCTGCACTAAAGGAAGCTGCCCTTCCCTTTTTCCTTGTTCCAGGCTAGGACTGTACATGAAAACAGATTCCCAATTTGCACTCTGTTCTCCCTTCTCTTCTGTTATCCCCAAGCCATGCTGGGTTGCAGTCTTGTGCTTCATATCCCAAAGCCAAACTTTAAAAAGCCTCTAATGGTAGGAGCCTTTGGCAGCTGGTAGCTGTGAGTTCCGGCAGCTCTTGTGGAGTGTTTTTTACAGTCTTCCTGTGGATTAGCTGAGTCTCTGGCCTGGCACATAATTTCTCTAATGCCGATTGGCACTGCTCCAGGCTCGTTAGCTCTGTTTATTCTTGGTCAGGCTGGGCTGCTGATCATGCTTGGCACTGGCAGTAGCTGACGTACATGCGTGTCTCTGAGGATTTAAGTTTTTTGTCACTTCCCTCCTTCCTCAAACTGCATGTGCAGGAGCTTTGTCTCTGAAACCTGCGTTTACTCTGCTGTGGCTGGAGGTCCAAACAAATCCCAATTCGTGTAGCTTGGATATTTTAAGTTGTTCCTTGGCTAGCTGGTCCTTAGGCTTGGTGGGTTAGATCTGGCTGAGGACGTTTTTGGATGTTTCTGTCACAATATCTGTTGTGAATTAACTCTGAATGTACTTTTTTGCCTCTGAATTCTGTTGAGATAGCATTCACTTTCAAAGGTCATTGTTGTTTCACTGATATACAGTTCCACTGGATTTGGAACAAATATTGCACAAAAATTTAAACTCTCCACCTAGATAAGGAAAGAAAGTTGTCTTTTTCCTAGGTCTGGATCACTTTAACCTAAGGGGACTATTGGAAGAAGATTGTGTGTTTTTTTGTGCGTGTGTGTTTGTTTTTAACCTAGACCATGCTGTTCGTACTGCTTTTGGTCCATTTTTTTCGTCTTACAAAGTAGATGATACTGCCTTAAATTATACCTTTGAATAAAGTATTCATACTCCCTTTGATGTACATTGTTTTGGTGGTGTTTTTTACCCCATAGATAGACAAACAATTAAAAACATTTCCCTCCTTTTTTTTTTTTTTAATACGAATATTGTGTATTTGAATCTGATTAGGATGGGATGAGAAGACCTATGTGTAGCTGCATGGTTTTGTTATGGATACAGTATTTTTGAAAAACGTAGTTTTGATCACTTGAAAACTGTTAATTCCGTTGAACCCTGTTGAATGCATTCAGGTGAAAAATGCTTTTGGATCCAGATGAAGAAAATTATTGGGAATGGTGGTAGGAATCCCTGCTGTAGCAAGCTTCGTAAGAACTTTTTAGGAAGGAAGACAGCTGGGGTTCAGTTCCTTCCTAACTGAAATAACAGAGGATGTATATTACTATGGCCTATTAAAAAAAATAAAACCTAATTTAAGTAGCCAAGTAACACAGGCTTGTTGCAGGAATCTCAAACAAAAGCCAAACCCACCACATTAGAGATAAAACTGTCCAAAGTGTAACTTCAAAATACTCAAATTTACTGAATGTAATGGATTACTAATGATTTTACAGTCACAGATTTAAATATCTACTATTTAGTTTATACCCCAAAATAGTTAATTAAAAACAGAAAATCATCAGGAATTTGAAGAATGGAAAAGTTCATCTTCCTTTTTATGGAAGACAAAAAAAAAAAAAAAAGGGAAATTCTGTATTGATACTTTTTTTTTTCATTAGTAGGCCTAAAGAATCAAGGGACTGAAGATGATGGTGACCATAAACTATTAATTCAGTTTAGACAAGAATTTCATTTTTGCTTAATATACCAGATTTTTATGTATATGCAACCCAGTTTGACCTGGAGAAAAGTCCTGACGGCTTTATGAATTCTTTTGTTAAAGTATATTATGAAATAGTTGATGCTAAGTTAATCATATAAACAGTTGATTAAAAAGTGTAAGCTTTTGATATCTAAGCATACATTAAATCTTTTCATGCTGATTAGGGGTTACAAGATTATATTTAAGCAATGTTAAGTAGCAAGTTGACTTTCCAGTAGAACATACTGGCTACAATTAAATATAGTCTTGAAATATTTCAGAAACTACTTATACTTGTTAAAAAAGTCTGAAGTAATAAAACAAAATTTGTTTAAATCACAATAGAAATTGCCTTGTTACTTAAATCAATTCACCTGACAGACTGTTTTGCATTCAAGTGCTTGCAGGTTGTTTTTTTTTTGAACCTGTTTGTTAACCAACCTTTTAAATTTCTGTTAACCTTTACTGCAGCTAGAAACTAAAATGCACAGTGTTGTAACCACCAGATGCCTGTTTGCTCCAAACGAACACTTTAAAAAGCAGACCGGTTTTGGCAGAGTGCAGAACAACTTCTGGCTCTGTCCCCTATGGGTATTGTGTAGTGAATTTGAAACAAGTTCTCCTTCTGCCCATTTCTCAGTAGTGGAACAAGGTTAAAAGTGGATTCTTCCCGGAATCCCTCGTTGCCTGCCCATTGTGTGGTCTGCAGCGTGACAAGCGTCCACTGGGAAAACAGAACTGCATTCACTGTCCCGTGCGTTGAGGGGGTGCCCTGAGCTCCCGGCTGCGGAGGAGAAAGAGACCCACTATTAATTTGCCAATTCTAGTGATTTGATTTTCGTACAAAGACTTGATTTTCCTATACTGAATAGCATGTTTTGTGTGCTATAGAAACATTTTTTGCCCAGAAAACCTTAGTGAATCACCTTGATTCTTTTTACATTTGGGGGCCCGGGAAGGCAAGCCTGGCAAACCTGCGTTAGGGATTGTTTATGTATAGTTGAATATCTTATGGGGGTTGGAGGATAAACTAGATGACTTCCAAGGGGTATTTTGCAGATCTATTTTCTGTGGTTCTTAGGATATCTACTAAACTTCAACTTCCCTTTGCCAGTTTGTAAGCAGTAATCATGTCACCTGTCAGTCTCTGCTAGACTGAAGCAGCCCTGGATCTAGGTTTTCCTCGTAGGCTGTATTTTCTAGCCTTTGGTTCACCTCTGTCGGTTCAGATTGGTACAGGCCTTCATTTTCCAAGAGCTGCTTTTTCTCCATAGACAACTGGAAAAATAGATCTAGAGTGTCAGGATATGAAGCTACAAATGTTGACTGATAAAGATGTAAACAAACGTGTTATTAAGATGCATCGGAAATGTGGAGATATTTGCTACTTTGACTCTTCCTTGAACTTTTCAGCTGTGAATGCAGGTTTGTACATGCAACAGCTGAATTTGAGAGCAGGGGAAATATGAGTAGTAATAAAAGGTAGGTGAACTACAGTAAATGCAGGAATACAAGAATCTGTTCTTTTTCCAGGTCTCCTCTAGTTTCTGGCAGTTACAGAAAGCTAATTGGGCATCAGAGGTGAAAGCTCTTCCCCACTAATCCTGCGGATTCCTGGAAATGCCTCTTTGATGGTGTCTCCATGGGCATTGAAATTCAGCAGCTCACTGTCTGATATAGGGAGAAATAGTTGCTAAGTGCCTGTTTGCACACAGATGGCCATAAAAGTTCAGGACTTAAAAATCCAAAGGAACAGCAAAGCGCTCTGCAGGTGGATATGGTCACATTCCTCAGGCCAATCTATCAGCTACAGCACATAGACGACAACTGTTTGTACTTAAGGAGCTGGGCATTCCAGTCTGAACTTCTTAGTTAACTTGTGCACCTTGTCCTTTGGGCATTGTTATCAGAGCATTCTTGTATCAATATAATTAGAATTACTCACACAGCCCAGTGTGTGCTGGGCTTTCCACATGAGTAAGACAGGATCCTTCCCCTGAAGAGTTTAGCAGTCAGCACAGTCGAAAGCAGCAAGTTAGAAAGCAAGTGAAGGTGCAGTGGTGCAAGTGCCAGTCTTACAGTCATCTGCGAGGCGTTTACAGATCAGAAGTCACTGCTTCTAAAAATATGTATAGGCGATGAAGTTTCAGTAGGCTGCGTTACTTTAGTTTGCTTCTCAGCCTATACGAATTCAGTAGGTCTGCAGGCAGATAAGTATGCTGGAGATGAAAGCGCTCTCTCCATCCTAATGTGCTTAGTGATGTTGGATACTAAGGTGGCATCGGTCCTGCCTCTGTTTAGAAGTAAGGTGCTGTAACAAAGATGAGTTTCACTTCGCTGGTCGTTTTAGTTTACTCAAGAGCTGTGTGCAAGAGCTTTCACTCAGAGGTACATGCATACCAAAACAGTATTTGTTTCAGTACCTGATGTCAGGAGCTTGACTCTGTCTTTCAACACCAGTGAAGCATATGTTAGGTGTAAGTGCCTTGGAAATACAATGAGGTGTTGGGATTGTATTGAAGGATTTGGAATGCCTCCAAACTGCACCCATGCTGAAACAAAGACTTGCTGCAGCCTTCTGAGGCATCAAGCAGATGCCTTTCCCCAGCTTATACCAGTCCCACACACATACTGAAGTGCCTGCCTGTGCCAGGATAAATTTGTATATCTTAGGGCTGGTAGATATGCTGAGCAATGCATCTGTCTGTAGCCATGCTATTCTGTCAATGCATCTGTCTGTGGACAGAACGAACCATGGTAAATAGGGTGTCTAGATGTGCAACCTAACCCCTACTGTCTAAAGATCATAATGACTTGAATATCACAACAGCTATGATGCATTTCTGTGGGGATAAAATTGTAAAATCTATGACGTTTTGCAATTCAATTTGCAATAAATTTCATGTTAAGTCTTTGTTGAAGTTTGCAATTGTCCCCTTCATTTGCCAGTTAAAATGTTCAGGCTTTTATCTCTGGCAAAAATGACTATGCAATTCCAAACCATAGTAAGGAAAGCAAATCCCTGTGGTGGCTGCGTGTTTGTAGTGGAGACGCTGTCAGCATTTTCAGGAGAGAAATATGGATATCTCTGACTTCGGCTCATGCTCCCTTGCATTTTGGCTCTCAGAGATGGTATCAGTAAAATTACACAGAAAAGGTCTGCCCCCCCCCACACACACACCTGTTTATCAGCATTTCTGAAGTACACTCATTCTGGTAGGAATTCAGGTCTAGAATGAATGAATAGATTAACACCTTTTCTAGAGCCCTTTTATCAGGGCTATTATGTTTTCAAATAGGTCATATAGACAAAAAAAAAAAGCAAGAAGTAACCAGAACTCTGTAGGAAAAGGTAAGTTACTGACTGCTGCTGGGGCTTGCTGCAAAAGTAAAATCATTTTGATAAGATGTTTCCTGTTTAAATAGATATTTGGACTATGTGTCCTTTGGCTTTAAGGAAGTCTCAAGCAAAATCCCTTCCCAGTTGCTTGGCTGTCTGGGTGGTTTTTATTACTTTGAAGTTGGGCTTTATCTGCTGGCTTCGTTCACAGACTAGCTGGCTGCTTATCACATCTGTGGATCAAAACTTCAAAGGTTTTGTCTGAAAAGTTGGGATTTATGAGGTCACGTGGAATCCCCCTTGGAGGGAGTTCAGCCCATGGTAGCAGTTCTGTGGGGAAAAGCTTTTGTCTGTAGGTGATAGTGGGCAGGGGAGAGGCTCTGCGATGCACCAGAGGTATGTGTGTGTTGTGGGGTGGTGCTGATAACCAAGGGAGCGCTGGATTTTGAGCATTGGCCCATTTTCAGCACGCAACATATAGAGAATGTGGGAGACCAGAGTGCATTCCTAGACACAGACTCACCGTGTTGCTGCTTCCAGTAGAGCTGTGTGAAATGTTAGAAGGAATTAGACCCGTGCTGGAATTGACAGTCATGTTGGGCTCTGCTGCACTAGGCTTCACTGTGCTTTTACAGCCAGGCTTAGAAGCTGCATTGAATGGGAGAAAAGGAGGAAAATGATAATTATTTTTTTCATAAAGGTGAGGGGACAGGGAGAAGCTGCCTGGTTTTCTGCTTACTTCAATAGCAAGCAGCAGCTGTCAAATCTGTAGCCAAGACTGCCTCGTCTCAGCCCCAAGCATCCCTTGAACAATATGCCAACAGAATGAGCTTCTCCAGTAAAAGCACATTTGAGTACTCTTGCCTCTGGAACAGCATGATTTTCAGGCTGTGTTCAGGCATGCCAGGCTTTGCTGACTGTACAAAAATGGGAGGCTTAGTGCAGCAGCATATGTTTGCTGCATCGCTCGGTGTCTTGCAAACAGTTTTAGCTGGTTTGGCCACTAGAGATCATGCTTGGCTTCAGAGCAAGCAAAGTGATACAGCTACATGTGCTGCGAGCAGGAGAGTACTCATCTGTGCTGATTTATACTTCTCAGCTTCCTTTCAGGAGGTACAGATTCAGTTAAATGACTGAATGATCTCTGTGTTAAAAGTGTGGGAAAGAAAGTTATTTTTCCTTGGATGGAGCACACTAGGAAGTTACCTCCTGCAAGAGGATGACCAAATATATTGAAGGTACTGTTAAGGTAGTATACCCCAGCTCACTGCGAAGGATTTGGGAAAGTATGTAGTAAACATTAATTTGAAGTGTTTGGAGACGTGGCTAGCT
Source organism: Cygnus atratus (assembly GCF_013377495.2). NCBI lineage: Eukaryota > Metazoa > Chordata > Aves > Anseriformes > Anatidae > Cygnus > Cygnus atratus. The sequence continues at coordinate 4,532,837 of NC_066378.1, forward strand.
GTCTTCAACAGACTCAGCCTTCCTTGACTTGTCCATCAGAATGTACCACTGCTGCAAAGAGCAGTTTCAAACTCATGCATTTGGCAAAAGCTACTATCTTTCAGCAGTTACTAATGCAAACCCCCTTTGGATCAAAGCTCCACCCCTAGTGAAGAAGTAGAGCTTATTCAGGCTCTGTAGCCACACGCTGTCCTCCTGCAATGGCTCCTCCTCCCCTCCCACCCTTGGGTGGAACCAGAGAAGGGAAAACTTGACAATAGTTAGCAAGCAACAGAGCTTGCAAGAACTATTGCAGCAGCATGTCCAACTAGCCAGGTTAGCAGTTATTCTATCCTTCCCAAGGGTGCCGCTGCTGCTGAGCGCAGGAGAGGATGGTCATAGCCATGGGAGCCAGGAAAAATCTGAAAAGGAATGAGCAGACGAGAGACCTGGCATTCCTTGGGCAGCTTGAAAGAGAGGTGAGGTATCTGAATCAGCGCAAGATGAAATGAGCACTGGCTGCTGCCATGTTGGCAGAACAGAGCTGTTCGCAGGCAGTTGGACAAGTTTGTGGCTGAGCCGGTTTATCCTGTATTGAAGATGGGAAGTTACTTGTCTGCCCCTGCTTACTTCGCTCCCAAGGATCCCTTTCGGTAAGTTTTGCACAGGATTAGCAGTGGATCTTCAAGCTGTCACTTTGCTCCTGTAATGCTATCCTAAGCAGTTAGCGTGTGTGAGGTGCGAAGTCAGGTCTGGTGCTTGTGTGCAGGAAGCAGCTGGCCTCAAAGCAGGGACCTGTCTCGCTTTGAGGAGGAGATTCTTATTACCAGCCTCCCTGGTAAAGGCTCTCAGGTACAAGGGAATGGTACCTGTGTTGCAAGGCAGTGTCTGTGTGTCCTGGGGCGAGCAGACTCCCTTTCAGAGCGACACTATGCGCTGCTTTGCCCCGTGCCCCTGTGCTTTGCTCCACAGCCAGAGGAATGAGATTGCCATGGCTGCTGCTGCTTGCGTCTCTTCCAATGCTGCTTGTGCACAGTACAGGCTGAGGGAGTGCCACATGCTGCTGTAGAGTTCGAGAAGGTGATGTAATCTGCAACAAGGCAGTGTGTAATCTTGTTTAAGAAAGAAATCAAGTACTTTGCAGGTAACTAGGGGCTAGCAGCACACTTCACTTACATGGAAAGGATTCTTGTCCTGTGATATTTTGGTTTGCATTAACAAACATTCTTGGCTCAGTCAAACAAGTAAGGCTTGAGAAAGGTGATAGCTAGAGAGTAAGGCTTTGATTGCATTGCATCTCCATGCAAACTGTTAGTGGGGCTGAGCACAGCCAGGATTGTGACGGATGCTGATGTGCTGATAAGGTGAATGTATGGGGAAAGGCAAGGCTGGCAGTTTCATTGTCTCTGTGCTATCCCCTCTGCTTGTATTTGCTCATTATTGTTGATCCTGTTCCTACACTGTTGTACTGATTTGGGGCTGGTGGGCCTTTTGTTAAAACAATCTATGATAGGAGTAAATACTGCTGTGCAACTGCGAAGCTTCATTAGGCAACCTTCTGAAAAAGCACCCACTTTCAGAAGGAAAGGGAGCAGCCTTTCATTATCTGTAATACATGCAGGGCATCATGCTAAGCCATAGATGCACCTTTACTAAGTGGTATGGAGGTGGTTTTGCATAGTCAGAGTTGAAATACTGCATGGTCTAGTACTTAGTCTGTGTTTTCTAGCATCTGTTCTTGCTTGGCAAACATCTCTTATGTAGCTAGTGCACACGCTTCTGCTAGACCTGGGTGAGAAGCCTCTGGGTTAGCTGCAGGCTGGGATTATGCTTTATTCTGCAGTCTTCTGTCTGCATGACTGTCCTCTTCCCCTCTCTGCTTGTAGAATTGGAACCGCAGCTCTTTCAAGCCTGTCTAGCGTTAACTGATCTAGCCTGACAGTGTGTGGGGGGTGGATTTTATTAATGAGCCCTTCTCAAAGGGATCAGCTCTTCAGTGCCAGGGAAGTCTTTGCTTCCATGAGGGTATTGGCTTTCATTTAGATGTAAAAGAGATGCCACATGGATTGAATCTCCATCTTGCTGAAAACCAAGCTGGTTACCTGTTGTGACCTGATCTTCCTACTACCTGCGAAACCAAGCAGCCATCAAGCACCGATTTGTGAACTCTGTCTGTGTTACAGAGCATCATACAGAGCAGGGCTGAACACTGCGCTCCAGATGCTGCCTGGGGTTCCTGGAGGATGACTATGGAAGGCAGATTAATTTATTCTTGATTACCAAGGATGGGAAGTGAAGACTCATAGTGTATGGGACTGTATAATCAGAATAGAGCTCTACAAATCTGAAAATGGTGGCTGGGTTGCAAGAGGAAACGCATTAAGTATAGCTGTTAGCAGTCCTCCAAGAGATTTGATTACCATGCTTCATTACTTTGTAATAAGAATACCAAATCATTTAGGAAAAGATTAGCCATTCCTAATCTAAAAGAAGAGGAGGAAATCTTCCTTTCTTTTGGTGGTGGTGACTGGCAAAGATTAGCTTGCTTAATACCTCTAGAAGTAATTGTATTCCTGTTTCAGCTGATGTGAACTCCAGCAATGGCAGTGCAGTGATGCCACATGCTCCACTGAGGAGGAAAAAGGAAGGAGTATTAACGCTTGTGTCTTCCGTGATAAAAATCTGACATATCTCTTCAATGAGAGTCTTGTGGAACTAGCATGTGATGCTTTTATCATTTGGGCAAAGACACTGAAACAGCTGAAACAGTTCTTGTAACTATACCTGTGTGCTGTCAGTTCTCAACACCTGACAAATCTAAAGCCTTTTCTAAGTGACAGTGTTTAACGAAGTAGCCAGTTAGACCCATTACTGGCATCTAGCCTCTCTGGGGCTGGTTGCTTTGTTCCTGTTGCCTCACTGCCCAGGGTGGGGTTCTGAGCCTTGAGCTGCAAACTTGTCCTGCCCAGATTTGTTTAATTGCATAGCAAAGAACTGACTGCTTGTTGGCTCCACCCCTCACCTTCATTTCACTGAGGGTGTGTTGCAAATTAGATACCATTGCTTGTTTCCGGATGGAAGCAAAGTAATCAAAGTGCTGTAAGGCTGGAATTGATGAAGAAGTAGGGGAAAGGCAACGGGAGGACAAGTGTACGTGATCCTTTGGAACCTGTCTAAAACAAACTGCAGTTGTGTTGCTTTTGAGGAAACATTAGATTTTCTTAAGGAGAAAAGGGAATTGAAGTTGGAGAGGGGCGAGGAAGGGAAGGTATTGTGCTTAAAAACAAATAAATAAAATAACCCACCTGCTTGGAGAGAACTTAGTCAGAAAGCCAGGTCTCGAAGTCCTGGTAGAGCAGTCCCCAGACTCCAGTATTGCTATCTGCATCCCAAGTGCAGGTCTGGTCACAGCTCCCTGTTTGAAGATGTAATCACTCATGGAGCATGCACTGGTACAGGCATGCACACAGAAGTTGGATAAGTTTGAGGGATCCGATTTGCCCATGCTGAGCCAGATGTTCCTGCCACAGGGTGATAGAAATCTTTGCTGTTAGTCTCCACTTGCTGTTTTCTCCCTCCCACTCACCTACTTGATCATTCAGCGTGGGGTATTTACTGCAAATGAAAGCCAAAGACTAGTGGTTGAAGGCAAAATGCATTGCAATGCCCTCCAGGTCTCTTGCATACCATGAGCAGGGCGTAACCCTGACAGTGCCCCAAGGCTGAGGCTATAATAATGCACGTACCTGGTATCATGATGTTCACTTACTGCTCCCCCTGCTCAGGCAAAATTGGCAGGGCCCGTTGCACGTGCTGGAGTTCTTTCCCGTCACAGGGAGGGGGAAGAACAGGACTGGGAGCTGCTCAGCTGGGAGAACAAACAGTCTAAAGTAGAAGGAGCAGCTTTCCTGAGGGTAGGGTATGGCATTAAATACTTCATGAGGTGTGTTTTCCCCTAACACCATAGGCTACTTACAAGCAGCTTCATCTTGTTCGGCAGTCTCTTGAGATGTTGGAGAACGTCTCTATATTGGAGCACAACCAGCTTCTCATATCACTGTGCTTGTTACAAGCTGGTGGAGTTTACAAGGAATGTCTTTGGCACAAATAAGCTTTTAGAAAGCTTGTGAAAGGTGAGACCAGTAGCAGCCCTCTTAGAAATGAAGCATGTAAGAAGTGTTCCTCCACTGCCACTGGCTGACTTAAGTGCATTTGGTGCTGTGGAGAGAGGCATGCTGCCCGGAGGGCACAGTTCCACCTAAAAACTCCTTCCCACCAGTGCAACGAGTTGCCCTCCAACGTAGTAACTGAGCCAATTGTTGGTGTAGGGGCAGAAGAAACTCCTATCTTTGGGAAAGCACTGTGCTGACAAAGACATTGATCCTGGAGGTGTTCCTTTGAACCAGTTAATGGTTACTAACCTGCCTTAAGTGCTGCGCTCAGAAATGGCCAACACCAGACTAATTTTTCTTGTAAAGTCTGAGAACATGCTGCCCAGGGCTAACGGAATAATCTCTAGTGATGCAATGGCTGAGGGAATGTAGTCCTGTCTGTGCCTTATCTCTCTGTTAAGTCACACCTCTGTGCTGCAGAATTTAAACTCCCTTGCCCAGTATGTCCTGCTGAGGCAGGATTATTTGGTGTTCAGGAAGCCTGAAGATCTGGGTTCTGCTTGTGATTTGCAGAAATGATATCTGCAACAGAATTGCTGCATCTCTTTCCTTGTTTGGGGGCTTGGTTTGTTTCCTTTTTGTAGATAAAGGATGAATAATCGCTTCTTGAAAAGGGAGCTGCTGTTGATGTCTGAGAGGCAGGTGCTCTGGTGCAAGAAGGTTTGAGGCTGTAGAAACACTGACTAGGCAGAAATGTAGCAGAGCCATCTTAGTGCTGGGCGAGCCTGCAACTGGAAACCTGCATACTCCCAGGAAGAGGGAGAAAGGAGTAAAATTTATATGGCATAATTTGTAAACCAGCTGATGTGTTTTAAGAAGTGGATGGGATTTGTTTGAAACTTTGAAAGTTCATCTTTGCCCTTGAATTGGTTGGTACCACCCCTCCTTACAAACCTTGGTGCTAATCTTCAGTTGAAAATGCATTGCCAAGTGGTCAGATTTAGCACGTCAGTGACCAGAACAGCCAGCAGTGAGCTGCTGCTGAATGTGTTTTCTCCATGTAGGAGAGAACATTTTCCATTGAATTTTGACTTGTTGCTAACAGGAACCTTGTTCTTTTGTTTCCTTCAAGGTGCTCTGAATGTCAGGATCCCCTCACGAACTGGTACTATGAGAAAGATGGGAAACTGTACTGCCACAAAGACTACTGGGGGAAGTTTGGGGAATCTTGCCATGGCTGTTCTCTGCTGATGACTGGTCCTGTGATGGTAAGGACTCTGACAGCTCCTTGTCCTTGGCTGGGAGTTGTCCTAGCTATTCAAATATCAAACTGAAAGTAACAGTCTCCTTGCTACTCAGCTTTTGTGTCACAGGTAAACAAAGAGGTTTGTATGTGCGTTGTCTAGATGAAGATTCATTTTGAAGAGGAGTACCTCTTAAAGGAGGGTGCTGTGAGGATGTGAAGCTTATCAACAAAGAGAGCAAGGTGCTGAAACGCACAGATACAAGAAATAGAAGGGTGATTAATGGGACACTTGTTCAGTTTCTGTAGCACAGTGCTTTGGTGTGTCCATGGGGAGGTTTTCCACTGCCCTGCAGTGAAAACCTCTCAGCTTGGGATAAGCAACGGGTTGTGGCTTTGGGGAAGGTTGCCATCCAGGTGCCACCTGGGCTATAGCCAGAGTGGTTTTCTGGCCAATGGTATCCCTAAATGGTGTTAGTCCCATTTGGTTTGAAACACTGAACTCTGTCTGGACAATATGGGGCTCACCTAAATGTTCCACTGTTTGCCCCACAGCCTTGCAAATATTTAACCTTTAAAACTGTTCAGAACGAAACATGGCCATCATTTTCTAGGGCCTAAATAAAAGTAGTATGGTACTCAGTACCGAGACCATTTCTCATTGTCTGCCTGAATCTTTGCAAAGTATCATCAATACGGGAAGTTATTACAAGGAAAATAGAAAAACAGATCTCAATGAATACAAATACTCTTTAAAGGTATTTTGTTGTCTCAGCTTGCCTTATTTTTTTCTGTCAGCTGACTGGTAAGCATATAAATTTGTGCGTTGCCTGTCTGCCAAAAAAAAAGCCCTTTCAGCTTTATTAATTCAGGCGTAGCATTAGTTGTCATGCCAAGAGCAACTGAACAGGAAGGTTTAATATCTTGTTTACTAGTCTGCAGCAAGCTATCAACTATTTTTGATAGTTGAGCAGCTGCCAAATATAACAGAAGTTCCTGGGACACAAGCTTTGCTTTGCGTGTTGACATGTTTGTTTCAGAGAAGTTGTTCAAACAAGGTGCCAAGGATGAGGTTCAGGAAAGGTAGACTGGGCTAATTTAACTCTCCAGTAAAAAGTTGCCACTTGGCTGTGAGATCTGAATGAACAACTTAATGAGAGGAAAGCAGGAGCTGCAGCCGCTGATGGATTTTGGTTCTACTAAGCGCTTCCCCTTTCTGTCTGTAGGTGGCTGGCGAATACAAGTATCACCCCGAGTGCTTTGCTTGCATGAGCTGCAAAGTGATCATTGAAGATGGGGACACTTATGCGCTCGTGCAGCATTCCACTCTCTACTGGTAAGATGGAGCTGAATGCTTTGCCACTGGGAAATTGCATTGTTACCTGCTGTATGTTTAAAGCACATTTAGCTGGCTCCATGTGGTTCAGCTTAATGCCACGCTAAGGAATGCTGGGAAGCTGCCTTTTGTGGGAGGGAGGAAGGAATGGAGTGAGCACAAAAACTATGGATTAGGGTCAATGACAGAACTTAGAAGTGTGAGGTTGGCAGGGAGGGGAAGGACACTGCCATAATGACTTTCTTCACTTCTTTTAGTGGAAAATGCCATAACCAGATTGTGCTGACACCGATGATAGAAAAACACTCCACTGAGTCTCTGCGTGAGCAGTTGCCTTATACATTGACGCTCATCTCCATGCCAGCAGCTACTGATGGCAAGAGAGGTTTCTCCGTATCTGTTGAGGGTGGCTGCTCCAGCTATGCCACTGGTGTCCAAGTGAAGGAGTGAGTATGACAACGCTGTGTGCAAAGCTCATGCCTGTGCAGAGGGAGTGGGTAAATCTTCTGCAGCACTGCTGTTCTGCCAACTGCTTTAACTGATGCGGGGATCGGTCTTGGTGGAACAGGAACATTTGAGAATTGTAACGGACTTTCAAATTTTGCAACTGGACAAATGAAGAGCCCTCCCCAAACCAGCTCAGACCTAAACGCTTACTCTAGTAGAGATTTGTATTTGTAATAGAGATTTTACTTCAAAATACCAATTCAAAACGAAGCATCAGAGATCAAGTATTTTTGATAATTCTGCCTAAAATGACTTTTTTCTCCCCACTATAATTCCCATGTTTAGAGTTAACAGGATGCACATCAGCCCAGATGTCCGAAATGCCATCCACCCTGCAGACCGTATCCTGGAGATTAATGGAGCTCCTATTCGTACACTACAGGTGGAGGAGGTATGTAGAGTTCCGTTATGAAGCCTCCTTCTCATTCGTCTTTCTAGAGCTTTTCCGTCTCTTGGCACTGTTCTCCCACCCTGCGTAGGGTGTGTGTGTACAACCATAGTACTCATGCTAGCAGTACGAACAGACATGAAGACAAACTCTGCTGCCCATCCCAGCTGAAGAGGGAAATATAACAAATGGAAATGCAGTTAGGATGCAGTTATGAATTTGTGGCATTCAGTCACAAAGGAAAATAAGGGAAGTATAGGTAGGGCTGTAGCATCTCAGAGGACAGAGGCTGCGAAGACCCTCCATGTATTACTAGTGAAGTCTGCTGTTCTGATCACTTTAGAGGCAGCTGGTAATAGACAAAGGCTCAGTTGATCCCAGGTGTGAGTTTCCCATTGAAAAAAAAAGTATTTGGTGTCTATATTTACAATTAAATGCTTTGTACAGTTATCAGGTGATGCTGCAAGTGTGTAGTGAGACCACCATTACCTGCACTACACAAAGGTTTTATTTTCTGTTGGTATTGAACAGAACAGTAGGGGCACAACAGCTTTTGCAAAGCTGTTTTCTACAGCATTGTTCAGGATAGAATCTTGAGTAGTTTTCAAACACTTCTCAGAAAAAATAAATATGTTTGGTCTCTTGTAGCTAACCAGAACAGAAGAGACTTTGGATAGCATGAGAAATTTCTGTGTTGTCACAATTTCTTGGCTTGTCTGGTAGACAACTGTGGTGTGTGCAACTAAACCACAACTATGGAGTGATCTCACTGAACAATTTCTGAGGGGTATTCTTCTCTGTCTCCTCTATCTGCTGTTATTCATGTTCCTCCTATCTGCTATCATCCTGTTCTTTGGTTTGGTTGCAGGTGGAGGACTTGATTCGCAAGACAAGCCAGACACTTCAGCTGCTGATAGAGCATGACCCTGTCTCACAGCGCTTAGACAGGCTTCGTTTGGACTCACGGCTTCCCAGCCACATAAAGCCACCCATTTCCCCCCGCTCCATCTCTCCACTGGACATCAAGGAGAACCTGGAAGGAACACTCCGCCGGCGATCCCTCAGGTAAAGACCTGAAAGCACAGCCTCTGACCTTGCTTGCCTTTGCCCTGTGCTACCTGGCTGGGCTGCTCTGTGATTGAAAATGACTGCAGGGACGTGACTAATCTGTGGTATGAGCCATAGTATGAACCATTGGTGAAGCGGTTGAGGAGCTCTACTTTTACTATAAGAAAGATACAGGGTTTTACAGTTAGAAAACAAAATGGCTGGGAAAGAATGTGTCCTCAACGGGAACATGAGTCAGGCCTGGTATTTGGGAAAAATCCTGTCTTCCTAGGCTGGTGTGCTCAGTTGCTCATTCAGTCATTTACCAGTATTTTAATCTTTGTTTAGAAGTAATAAGAGCTGCATCTTCACAGCTTCCTCCTTCTCAGAAGCTCCACCTCTGACTCTGCGTGAAATGTTGTTGGGCAACCCTGGCTTGGAGGCTGCTCTAGGTTTGCAAAGAGCTTACGTGGTGCTGGGAGAGCATCTGGCTTTTGAGATACGAAGAGCACTGAAGCACATCTAGAAACTGGTCTCTTAGGAGTTAATGATGGTATATGTTGACTCATAAAGCTTCCTAGCAACTTCCCTAACCTTCTCATTTCTTTTGCTTTCTAGGCGAAGTAACAGCATTTCTAAGTCTCCTGGCCCCAGTTCTCCGAAGGAACCGCTCCTTCTGAGCCGTGACATCAGTCGCTCTGAATCCCTACGTTCCTCTTCTAGCTGCTCCCAGCAAATCTTTCGGCCCTGCGACCTGATTCATGGAGAAGTACTAGGAAAAGGATTTTTTGGACAAGCAATCAAGGTGAGGGAGCTCCCCAAATATTCATCAGTTACTTTGGTTAAGCAGTGTCTGCATGTCTCAGAAACTTGCCACTGTCCCAGTAGCCTTTCTTTGCTCTGCTGATAGTGGTCAGTCTCAGAACTCACCTGGGTTGCTCAGTGAGATCCATTTCCCTGTTTCCTTCCCTGACCATGAGCATCTCTAGCTACAGATGGTTTTGACGTTGTCCTATTTGAATGTCGACCTTGGCCATACATGATTATCTCCTGAGTTAGAGTGCCTGTGTCACAGCAATCACCTGGGTTGGGAGGGAGAATGGGGAAGAAGTTACGCTTGCTTTTATAAAAATATTTGTGAAGAGGAGATGCTGAATGAGGAGTTAAACACATTCTCACCCACCATTAGTGTGGCATACCCAAGGGTTTGCGAGGCTGATGTAGTGAACTCTGAACCCCCAGCAGAGCCTAAATGTGGTGGTAGCTGTCAGGTCTTGCATGTCTCTCATAGTTAAAATCTCCATTAATAGCAGTTCTGCTCTCTTGCATTTAAGCTCTCTGATCTTGACTAGGGGTGCTCAGGAGCTCTTCTCCTAGCATCCCTGAAAGCATCAGGAGGCAGCTGTCTCTGCGTTACCAAAGGTGCTGTGAGCTCCTCAGTACTTAGATTGCTATTCACCATGTTATGGGACTTTTCTCCTTATACCTTGTTCATCTCATGCTTCCACGGATGGTGGTGAGCCAGTACTACAAACCCAATGCTTTTGATCTATACTAATGAGCATATTTCTCTTCTCCTCTGCTCATAGACAAATAACAGGTCCAGGTAAGCAGAACCCTTCCTCTGTCGCATGCTTTTGTCATCTGCGTCCCCACAGTTAATGGCACAAAGGCATTTCTTTTCTGCTCAAATTACCTGATAGCCATCCTGGTGCATGCTCTGGAAATTAAAATTGCCCTCTTAGAGTTTCATGATGACACTTGTTTCAGTTCTGCTGGTATGTCAGCTTAAGAATTCCACTTAGCCTTGTCTTGTCTTTGTCTTTTCACTTCCCTTTATCTTTGGGTATTAGATATTCCTGGCTTTCATGTCCCTGGCTGAAATGTGTAGTGTTCCCTGGCTCGCTACTTACATATGGATGCTTGATTTCAGATGGGAGCAGAAGAATATTGTACTCCTGCTTCTGTTGTGTTATTGTTATTCCATAAATTGTATTCTACTTGTATCAGCCTTACTATGTCCAATGGTTCCAAACAACTCTTGTGCCACAGAGTTTGCAAGAGCTCACAAGCTTTCTAAATCCTGTAACTGGTCTTGTGTTCTGGGTTACAGTTCTGGAGGTTTTCTGAAAGGCTTTTTATTTTAAAAGGTATGATTGCAAAAAAAGTGATAACTTCCTTGAGTTTCAGATGGAATGTTTTTGGTGTAACAAGTACTGTGTCCGGTCAGAACAGTCTCCTTCTGTTCCTAGAGAAAAGGCGGTTGTTTAGTTACCTGGAGATCTTAGGGAGACTGAGCTGTCCAAGCAAAGCAACTGAAGGGGCAGAGGATTTCCAGTAAAACCTGCTCATCAGAATTTGGCCCCTTTCTATTTATTCCTGCACCTCATGCACATAAGGCAGAGCTGATTAAAAGAAACCTCTAGAACACAGCAAAATGTTAGAAACTAGTTGGATACGGGCAGCTCTTGAGGTATTTGAAATGCTTTCAATGTCAAGAGCCAGGAAATGTGTTGCCAAATATTTATTGTGTGGATTTCTGGGTTTGCCACCATATTGGGATGTTCCTTGCAGGTAGCAATACACTGTACCCAAGGAGCATGGTGAAACAACTGCTTCCCGCCTTAACTGAATACACTGTGCATCCTAGTTCTTGCACGACTAAATTTGATAAGCTCATTAGAAATGAGTGAGCTTCAGAGTCACCATTAACACCAAAGCATGTGGTAATGTATTTTTGCATTGCTGGGTTTCATTTCTGATGCAAATGAACATTGGTTCCTTTCTGATACAAATGTAGCTGCTAGGACCTGTGTACAAAATGTAAGCATCATGCTGGGCAAGTGCTTTCCCTAAAGGAACTTGAGACACGCACAAGTATGGAACTGATTCCTTCAGAGGTTTTGACAGCTCAACCTTATGCTGCCTAAAGTGGAGACTTCAGCTCTGGTTCTTGGGATGCTGTTGGTCTCTTGGTATGACCCTCTGTCAGCTTTAGGAGATTTCTGTTTCTCTTACAGAATCTCTGCTGAATTCTGAAAGGAGAAATTTTATGCTGTTTTCTGCAGATCCCTGGGCTCTTGAGTTTTCTCCTCTGTATATCCTTCTCCAGATAGAAGGGGAATATTACCTTCTCTTTCAGAAGAGTTGCAAGAGCTTTGGAGCTATGTATTCTTGAACCTTGCCTGTAGTTGTGGTGTCTGTTTCCACCAGGTGACTCACAAAGCAACGGGAAAGGTGATGGTGATGAAGGAGCTGATTCGCTGTGATGAGGAAACACAGAAGACTTTTTTGACAGAGGTAGGAGCAAGATTTCCAAAAATTACCAAGCCAGTAGTATGGCGGCACTCTCTTCCATCTCCCCCAGTGAGAAAGCGATCATGCCAGCAGACTGGCAGGAATTGAGGTGCTAAGGAGGGAGACATTACACTGGGGAAAGCCTGACACCAGCTGAACGTTTGCTGCAGTGAAGTGTGACTTGCTTAAACTGAGCAGTAGGCATGACTTCAGCTCCCAGTTCATTAATTTTTCAATGATAAAAAGTGGTCTGAGTCTGAAGCAAATAGAGCTGTGCAAATACATAAAGGATTTATCCCCTGAGCCTTGTGCACAAATACAAGTGATGAGGGCCAATATCCGTAAGATGTTTAAGACTCCTGCTGTATTTAAACTAAACTTTTTTCTTGGTAGCTGCCTACCATGTTTTTCAAAGTCTGATTTAGCTTAAAAGCAGGCAGCTCCCTAAACAGCTGACACTGCTGTTCTGATCCTGGCATGCACAATATGGAACAGATAGCTGCCCTGGAGAACTCTCATCTCTCTTAAAAGTTAACCAAACCCAAGGATGCTCTCCTTAAAGACTAAGATCAGATTAATCACACAGTGTGGAAATGAAGAGGCAACATGTAATTGACTGCTTTAAGATTAGGGTTTGAGTGTACTCTGTGGGGCCTGGAGGTGACTTCCAGGATGGGAGCGCTGTCCTCTGCTGGGGCAGGAGCAGTACAAATATCACTGCAGACAGAATTTGCCAGGACTTGTTCCATTCTGCACTTTGGGGTGGGATGTCTGCTTCCCAGGTGAAAGTGATGCGCAGCTTGGATCATCCCAACGTGCTGAAGTTCATCGGTGTACTGTACAAGGACAAGAAGCTAAATCTCCTCACTGAGTACATCGAGGGTGGCACCCTGAAGGACTTCCTCCGCAATGCGGTGAGTATGTGCTGAGGAGAAGCCTAGTAGACCTTCATTGTGGAACAAGGTTGACAGTGTGCTGTGGTTGTGCCAACCTTACAATGTTTGTTGGTAGTCTTTTGTTTTGGAGCTGTGTGGAAAAGCTTTTTCTTAGCTTTGGGTGGCTTGGAGCAGGAAGTGCCTTCTTCCTGGGGCTATATCATCTTTCTCTGACTGCTGTAGGGGTCCCTGTTGAGGAAGAATTGCTGTCACCAGCTGGCTGGTAAGGTAGACCCTGACTGAGGACTTGTCTTTCAGGACCCGTTTCCCTGGCAGCAGAAGGTCAGCTTTGCCAAAGGAATTGCTTCTGGAATGGTGAGTCAGACGGTTCCTGCATCACTGAGCAAACCTCCAGGGTGAGGGTTAGCAGCTTCAGCAGTGTGGTTTATAAAGGGTTGTGGATCCTGCGTGACTACTATCAAATAGTTGTTGAGGCCTGTAAATGTAAAGGGACATGCTTGCTTGGAAATCCCTAACAATGACTTCTCTCTCTCTATTCCAGGCTTACTTGCACTCCATGTGCATTATTCACAGAGACCTGAATTCACACAATTGCCTAATTAAGTTGGTGAGCTATACCTCTGTTCTCCACAGCTTGCTGTTCCCTTCCTTGTCATCTTCCTACCCTGGTTTTCTCCACATGATGTTGAGTTCAGAGCCCCATCTTGTCAGGTTGGGACTGATTTCAGAGAGGCTTTAGTGCCCTAAACAAGGGAACTTCATCTTCACATGGGATTTCCCAGATTGATCTTGCTTTTACCGTTTCTTCATTCTGTTCTCTTCCCCCCCTTTCCTGTGGTAGCATCTATTAACAGTTACATTATAAGAGTTAGTACATCTGAACTATGAAATGTACAGCTCTACAGCTGCTTCTGTTCCTGTAGTCTTGAAGCTCTTGCTGACTGTTTTATTACTGCTCAGGACTCAGACAAGTGTGCAGGTGTGTGCATGTGTGTGCACTCTCTTTTGAACTGCTTTTAGGTCACAAGATTTTTTTGTAGCTTCATTTGCTCAAGCCCTTTTTCACTTGACTGGAATATGAGATGAGTATCTAGGCTTCAAGTGATCCAGGATGAAAGGCTCAGTTAATTTCTGGCCAGGTAGAATAGGACGGTCTGAAAAGAAAGGTCCAAGTTTGCCCCAGCAAGTGTAGCAAAGTTAATGGGATTCATGCTAGCGACCACACAAGGAAAAAGTAATGAGAGGAAATGATAGGTTGGAATTGTGAATTTGGTGTCATACACCTGTCTAGACAGCTTGCTACACTCATCTGGATGCAGGAAACCTTGCTAGCAGCCCTTACAGTGTAGTTGACAGTGAACAGGAATTGCAGCCTCCTTGCGCCTGAAAGAAGTTGAGGAGAATCAGTGGCTTAATCTAAATCCCTTGTATAGGATAAGACGGTGGTGGTGGCTGACTTTGGTCTGTCTCGGCTAATTGTGGAGGAAAGAAAAAAGCCCACTCTGGAGAAACCATCTGCCAAGAAACGAACCCTGCGGAAGAGTGACAGGAAGAAGCGCTACACGGTGGTTGGCAACCCATACTGGATGGCCCCAGAAATGCTAAATGGTAAGATACTGATAGCAAGGTACAGGCAAGGAGCCAGCCTGTGTCAAGGTATAGGGATGATAGGATTACTGAAAGCTCCCAGCCCCTAGTAACAATCAAACCTATTAGAGCCTATGGTTTTAGACCTGCTAATACACAAGCTTATTTATACACACAGGTATCCTAGCTGCACTTCTTTTGCAGTACCTGCCTTGATAAGCCCTTGTACCATCAGAGGTAACGTTTCTGGCAGATAGCAGGATTCTTCAGAAGGGCAGCAGAGCTAAACTTGCTACAGTCCAGTATCAGGGAAGATAGAAGAGGCCTGAAACAAATCTGAACCCGAGAATAATTTCTGTTAGAGTCACTTGCTTTGTAGCTGCCCCTTGAACTGGGAGTCATTAAACTCCAGGATGAGGCTTATGTGTGTGGTTGCGTAGATCCAGGGAAAAGCCATCTGCTGCCAGCTTTGCTGAAATCTTGGGACTGAGGTGAGGGTGGGGGTTGCCCAAGTGCAGGGAACCGTGTTTGTTTGTTTTTTGGCATATAGCCCACAGTTGCATTAAGGATGAACTATGTCCCTTAGGGGAAAAAAAATGTCCCTGCAGGAGCTGAGGTAAAGGTGAAATACAATGGATACCATGTCCTCCCAATGAGCAGGTCTGTCTGGCCAGGCTGAGCAGTTGGGCTGCCTACATGATCAGTATTGCCTGACGTAGTCCATTGGAGAAGGGAGGACTTGGCTCTTCTCCCCAATATTCAACAGTTCTTCACGTTACCTTCTTGGGTACTCTCCTGTTTTCCTCCTCTCAAGGCCTACAGGCCCGTCTGAGTCTGAGGCTGCTTCTCAGAGGCTGTCTCAGACCTGGCATTTGTCAGGAGAATAGCAAGAATGCAGTCTGACATCACCTCTACAAAAAAGGCTGTTTACCGGATATTGGCTTGGGAGGGGTGTGTCTGTACTCACAGAATGGCATGCTGGAGCCAGTCTATGTTCCCAGATTCTAAGCGCTGCTGGTACGTAATTTATTACCTCTGCAGTCACTGCAGCAGGGACTCGCTGCTGGGGAAGCTGAACACTGACTTACTGCTGTGTAGAGAGGCACTAAAACAGCAGTCAATGGAAATGGGCTTTCTATAGTCATCCTTAGCATTTGCTTTGACCTCTGATATGTGAGGCTTCCCTGCGTTGTCCTTTTCTTCTCCAGCAGAAGAAAGAAGCAGAGTTTAAAATAAGTGGAGGTGATGTATACCAGCTGCATCTTCCTATACATGTCTTGGGGCAACTGACCCTACTCAGATTTAAACCTTGCTTTGTATCCTGTTTGTAGGGCCCTCCAGGGAATAGGCTTTGTTAAGCTTTGGAGGCCAAGCCCAAGACAGATGCTGGCAGCTCCTGGAATAGATGGGTGGGGAATTGTCTGTCACAATGCTGAATGCCTTATGTTTCCTGCAGGACAGAGCTATGATGAGACAGTGGACATCTTTTCATTTGGGATTGTTCTTTGTGAGGTAAGTCCAGGACATTACGTGGCATCTTCAGTGGACTTTTCCATTGCTATCTCCTTCCACACGTTGTATCAGACAGTTCCCTGTGGCTGAGTATGCAGCCTGTGACAGCGCAGTGAATTAGGCAGGGAGTACAAAGCTTACCCTGCATCCATTCTCTGTCAGGTTCTGATTGAGCCCTGGTATCCATTTTGCTGGAAGAGATGTTCCCCAAAACTGTGATTTATTTATTCATATTGCCTCAATAAAAGAACAGTCAGCTGTATAATCTCAGTAAATTCAGGGCCTCCACTGTGGATGGCATATGTTTTCAAAGAAGAGGAAACTGAAACTTCTTTGCAGGTGGATTAATGAAGCATGCACCCTGAAGTCTGCTGGCTTAGCATATCTCAAGTCAGTGCACGTTCTTACTATTATATTGGGCTTTTCTGTCTGCAGAGCAGAGAGCACCACTTAAGCTGCAAGGTATTTTCAGTTTTAAAAGACAGTGGAAGTACAGATGAAAGCTGGGGTGTTATGTGTACTGGGAACACAGCACTTACAGGAACACCAGGAGAGACCAGCACAGTTTCATCTTCAGTGTTTGGATGAAGGGGACAGAAGATAACTGTGCATAAATCTTTGTGGCCTCATCTGGAGCTCTGTCTGTACTGGGTCCTCATTTTGGAGAATGTTGTGGTTATGACCGATAGTTTTAGGAATGTGAAAAATCTGTTTGTGGAACTAAAACTATTGTTTTATCTAGAGAAAAAAAGAAAAGACAAAGGGGGTGGTAGCATACGAACATTTCACTTGTTACCAAAATCAAGATGCTTTAAAAAAAAACAAAAGATAAGGAAGTAACCCTGCCAAAATACATAATGGGCATCCACTAACTAGTTACAGGATGTGGTTGTACTGCTGAATTTATTGGCAGAGAAAAGCATAAGTAGTTATAAATAACACCCTTTCTGTGATACCTGATGAGGCTTTATACCTAATACTCTTCCCATATGAGAGTTTGTATTGACATTGGCCTCCTTTGGACCCAGATCACCCTACAGCTCTCTGCAATGGGTATGTTTCCTCTTAGTGTACTTTGAGTCCCCTAGCACTGGAGGTGGTGAGCGTACCTCAGTGGCGAGAACTGGGACTTCGAGTGCTGGGGCAGGGCTTCTTGTTCCACCCATCCCTTTCCTCTACTGGCTCTTGTCTGCAACCTCCTAGGCATTGGTTACGGTTGTTCTTTCTATTCCCTACCCTCTGGGTGTGGGTGGGTTGAATTTGCCAGTAACTGAGCAGCTCAGAATTTGTTGTGCTGTTGCAATTACAGCACTTCCTAGATCAAGTTCCGTATGACAAAGGAGCTTTGCTGGTGGTGATATAAGATTGTGTGGGAGAGGAGAGATGGGACGGGATGCAGGTTGTATTTGTTACCTGTGACCAGGAGGGCTGCATCATCCCCCAGCACCATACATCAGAGTGAAACACTGTTGAGCTCTTTGGGACGTGCATGTTGTCCTATCCAGCAGAAAAACCCTGGGGAGAAACAAGAGGTGTCTGGGCCTTCCTCTACAACAGTGACCATGTGCTAGGTCTTGTAAAAGTTTCACCTGAAATTTGCCTGTATGCAGTGCCTTGCTTATTCCTGTGTGCAACTAGTCCCGTTGGAGAGGAGGAACAGCATTTCTGCTCTTTCTCTTCCAATCTAAAACTTTGAAGGATTCCCTGCCTAATGTTGGAGTTCTCTGCTTGTTAACGCTCTAGGACTGTTACTGTTCTTAAGCATACCTCTCATTTCTCCCTAGATCATAGGCCAGGTTTATGCTGACCCGGACTGTCTCCCACGCACACTGGATTTTGGCCTTAATGTTAAGCTGTTTTGGGAAAAGTTTGTTCCTGCTGACTGTCCTCCAGCCTTTTTCCCTCTGGCTGCCATTTGCTGCAGACTGGAACCAGAGAGCAGGTAGGTTTGGTGTTGGGAGCACCCCCCTTAGTAAGCCTGGAGGATGTTCCACCCTTGGTGGAAGGATTGCTCTGCACAGCAGAGGAGGGGGGAATTATATTTGGGCAACTGGCCCAGCTATTCCACATGCTGTTCTGCTTTATCTTCCCCACTCACATTTCCTCACTGCTGCTTCTAGGCCCCCTTTTTCCAAGCTGGAAGATTCTTTCGAAGCTCTCTCTCTCTACCTGGGAGAACTTGCCATCCCCCTCCCGTCTGAGCTGGAAGAGCTGGACCACAACGTGAGTGTGCAGTATGGACTGAACCGTGACAAGCTCCCTGAAAACACAACCTAGTCAGGTTGTCCTGCTGCCTGCACCACTTCTGTTGGAGTCGAGTGACGGGGAGGGAGATGCACTTCAGCCACTTCCAGGGCATTAAAGGGGCACCGTGCTGTGCATTCGCTGCATTGCCTCTCTCTCCCCACCCAACCCTCCTCCTCTTGGACACCCTGATTCATTGTGGATTTCTGGCATGTTTCAGAAGCAAAAAGGACTGTTTCCTGCCAACTGCACCTATGAAAGCTGCTCAACACTATTTTTCTGGCTTGAGAAATGTTTCTCTGGCCTTTTCAGGCTTCTTTACTGTGGTGCCTTAGAACTTGGCTGCAAGCTGTGAAACCACCCTGGCCTGTCCGCCAGGGAGGGAATTGCTATAGGAAACTCTCCTGGGTGAGGACCAGCACTTCTGGAACTTCTGGAACTCCTTCCACTGACTACCCTGCTCAGAAAGTTGGGGAAATTGGACATCTGGCAAAAGGCCCCACCAGGACTGTGTGTGTGTGTGTGTGTGTATGTTTGTGCATGTGTTTTCCATAACAGCCTGTTGAAATTTTGGCCTCCAGTGTCCAGGGAGTGAAAAAGCCTAGGAACTGGGCAACTCTCATGGGGAAACGTGTATGCATTTTTGTTTTGGTTTTGTTTTGGTTTTGTTGGTTTTTTCTTCCTCTCTCTCTGAATACCTCCAAAAGCCTGAAACACTAAGACTGAGCTCTGCTTGCCCCTCCTGATATTGACCCAGGCAGGCAGCAGATGAGCCACTTGAACATCTTCAGACCCTGAGCCTGCACAGCAAGTCTTGCCTGCCCAAGGACCTTAACCTATGTGAGATTATTTGAACCTGAATGTGTAGAACTGCACTAGGCACTGGCTGAGGTCATCCATGGAGAGATGAAGCTGCTGGAGTGCTCGGCCTGTGGACATGAGGTCACAGAAAGGGTGGCAGAAGGTGCTCTTCAGGAAGCTGAAGGTCTGAAGTGGCTCAGGCTTTGTGCATGAGACATGCCCAAGGCTACTTCAAGGATGGACTTACTGGTAAACAGAAAAGTGATGGAGACTGTCCCATCCAGTCAGGAGTGGCAGCTGGAGAACTAATAATTCAGTTGCCATTACCTCATCTTTCCCTGCAGGCTGTGCAAGTTGCTCCGTTTGAAGGTCGTCTTGCAGCTGCTGTTGTAGCCCCTGAGCTGATTGTCCAAGCAGAAACTTTCTTCAAGGTCATTCCCTGCTTTGGGGGAGAAAAAAGGGCTTGGAGTCACTGGGAGGGGGGTGGGGGTTGTTTTCTTCCAGCACTTCTTCAGCTGAAGGAGAAGGAAGCAAGCTACTGTCTCAGTAGCTCATGTGGTTGTCAGAACCGAACAAAAAGCTGGCTCAAGTCCTGCTCTTAAGTTCTACGAACCTCTTGGTTTAACTGGATTTTTAGTGTGCTTTCTCCTTGTGTCCCCCCATCCCTCTCAGTGCTGAATGGTGGGAAATGGGTGTTCAGTTACTTTGATTTCCACCATTTACCCATGAGTTCAAAGTGTCGTGTAAAATGACATGGGACCAGTCATCACCTGACAAAATGTGCGTGGGGGCGGGGGGTTAGTCTGTGTAATGGTGTTTTTAGAAACACGGGGAATGGCTTGTGCTGTGAGTCAGTGAAGGAGCCTCTCTAAACTGGGTCCAGTGGATTCAGTCAGGATTGTCAATAGGATTCCCCACCTCCCCCCTTAGGCTGGTTTGTGAGGGGACCTCTGAAGGGGGGGTCCTGGGTCATGTGTGGGTGGGGTTTATGAACTGTGATTTGCACAGCTCCATGATCTAACTAAATTAAAAAACAGTAAACGTATGCTGTGGAAACAGGATTGTGTCGTCTGTGTGGTGCATAAAATAGCGAGCTATAACTTGCTTCTGTTTTTTGTCACAAAATCTAAGAACTTGCTTTATTGAGCCAGAGGGCTCTACCACACACAGGACGACTGAGATACAGTGTAAGTGTGCTATAGTACTAGTCACCTGGAGCGGTGGAAAGGGAAGAAGGTGACGTTGTTGTTGTTCAAGAGTTGACACAGGGCAGCAGAACATGGAGCCTCTCCCTCTCTTCCTTTTCTGAATTAGGGATAAAAACACAGCCCATTCTTGGAAACATCACATTCTGAAATATGTAGTTCAAGAGGCAGCTGTTGATGCCAGGACAGAAGGAAAATGCTAGCTACGTCAGTGCCTCCTATAACCTGCTGCGATCTGTCTCCATCATACTTTCCAGTCCAAGGCCCCAAGGGATGGAGCTGCTGCTGAGTGGCACCAAAGCACAACTGACCTGCGTCACTGCAGGAAGGGACTGTAACTGAGAGCAGTCTTCCCACGGGCCAGCCTGCTTAGTCAGCACAGCTCGCATGCCCCCGGCTGCTTTTCAGGAACAGTCCCAGTAATAGGCTAACTGCTGGCAGCAAGGAGATAAGTTCTGTACCCCTCTTCAGTCCTGGTGAGTGGAAGCACTGCTTGTAGGGATTTACCTTTGGGCTTGGCAAACTGAAGTAGCATCTTCCCTTCTCAGTTTGAAGTCTGCAATAAGCAAAAGGAGGCTGCTCTGGCAGGCAGGAATGTAGAGATTGAGCCACAGTCCACACATGTCTACAGAGCATTTTTCTTTTAAGCTTTAATACAAGGTAGCACAATCTGCACCTTCTCATACTGAGGTATTTAAAACATTTACAAAGAAATAGTATTCAAAGGCATTTAAAAATAAAATGTTTCCCTTTCCTGAATCAAACATTAACACTAAAACCCCTGCTGCCAAGTGCTATTCCCTGTTAGGCCCTCAGCTGTAAAGCAGATGGCTAGAAAACTTACTTGAATGGCTTGATTCCCCTGAGGTGGGGATAGATGTTTCCCTGAACTGGCCTTGCCTCGGTGCCATCGGGGAGATGCTGCAGCAGCCATCCTTTCCAAAGTCCCTGGAATGCTGATAAAAGTTGTTACAAAACCTCTCTTATAAGGCCAGGCTCTGTAAGCAAGCAGGCTTGCTGCACAAGCTGTGTGTGAAGAGGGCTGGGCCAGAAGCCATGCTGTAACTTCAGGATCTTGCAAGAGCAGCTGCCCTTACAGCCAGAAGAGCAGGAGCTGCTGCCTCGTGGTCAGCGTGACCTCTACAGCTGGCTTGGCCTCTCTGTCCAGAGCTAGCCCTGCAGAAAGTCAAGGGAACTTAGATGTCTATTCTCAGTGCTCAACCTGAAGTAGGTAACAGAAGGGTGCAGGTTTTTTTTCTCTTTACTCCAGAACTATCTGCTGCTGGCCTTTTGGTCTCCTGATCTGTGTAAGTGAGCAGGAAGCAGACCACTGGGACACCTACAAGTGTGGCTGTGCATGTAGCACCGCAGGAAAATGGAGAAGTGGCCTCAGCCCTGGAAGACCTGGATTTGTTGAGAGCTTGAGAAGAGCTTTTCCAAATTTTACACTAGGGCTAAACATACTGTTCCTGGTCAGAGCCATCCCTCAAATATACTTATTTGGGGAAAGCAAACAAACAAGAAAAAAAACAATCCCTGTTCTAGTAGAAGGATTCTGGATAGCGGCTCCAGCTCTAAGCCACTAAAGCAAAAAGGCAGGAACTATAATCAGAGTGTAATTATCTAGCTAAGTCTGACGTGAAGCTCCCCTCAGTCCCTGCAGTACTGCTCCCTCCTGGGCTTCCAGGCTGAAACGTAAGTAACAGTGCACACCGTTAAATAGGAAAGGAACAGAAAAAGGAAGCCAAGACCACACTCTGGGCTATGGGATCTGTGGCTAGGTGCGAGCCTGGCCCATCATCCCCTCCAGCTCCTTGGCACTCTGTGGAGAGAGGTGGGAGGAAGCAGCAGGGTCCACCCCACCAGTCCCCAGCTGGTCATGCACTGAATGGTGCTCCTCAAACAGATTGTGATGAATAGCCCATTGCTCTGTCCCTCTGCATCACCTTCATCTGGCTTTCATCAAAAAGAAAACAAAATAGAAATGAACACACGCACCCCCCACACTCACAGTGGGAAGCAGGAAGCTTCGCTCAGCCTGCACCTCTCCTGGCCCAGCTGCTCAGGCACCGGGGGTACCTGCCTGCCCCATGAGTGGGCCACTACCATCGTGCGTTTCCTCCACAGGTGTCTGGTTAGTGTGCACCACAATTGTGTTCTCATCTACAAGCTCACAGGCAGGATTGGTGAACGCTGAGAGTGGCAGTGTGATGCGCTGCATTTCACGCTCATAAACTTTCTGCTCATGCTTTTCCTTCAGGTCTTTTCCCCTAGATAAGAAAAAAAAAAAAAGAAACACATAGGTATGTGCATGGGGTGAGTGCCACTGCCTAGAGGCAGAGTTCCAGTGAAGACAATATACTAGAAAGGAAGATTTAGCTCTTTCTTTAACAAAAAGATGTTCCAGCTACATACAGTGGTCCCTGAAACATTCCCTATTGTAAATAGAGGCCCCTATGTGAGAAACTTTACAAAAAAAGCAGCCAAGTAAAGTGTCCCTCTCTCTAACTGGCTTGTTCACTGACAGTGCTTCGACTAAATGATGACTGTAAAGCCAAATTTCTCCTTCAAGCCACGGAGCTGACATGTTACTTAATACCTTGCAGTCCCACAGCACTGCCTGATGCAGGCCCAGGGAAGCAGTGAGACAGCGCAGAGCCCACTGCTGTGCAAAAGAGCTTCTGTAGCCTGCTTCATCCAACAGAAAACAACCATCAGAGGTGGTGACAGAATCTGCCTTTTGTTGCAGCAAACAAACCTGTGTAGTAAATTATACCATTACTGAAAGTATTAAAGTCTACTTTAGAGCTGGCTCTGCTGCAGCTAACAGCTTAGTACCACAAGTGGCTTCTCAAGCTGACTTCACTTTACAGCCTGTAGCTAAAGGAGATGACACCTCTGTAATTTGTGCCAAGGAAGAACTGCATCGCTTTAAAAATGGATGGCATTAATAGCACGTTGTCTCCAGAAAAACCATGTATACCAAAAGCTGCTGAACACATCAGAGGTTTCTCACCACACCCACCCAAACCTGCCAGCTTGCACATGCAGTTTGGAGAGCAAGACACCAGGGAAGAGAGGAAACATCCTGCACTGCAACCCTGCAGTGGGCTCTATGGGTTTGAAGAAGCAAAGCTACATTTGGAAAAAGCTCAGCCTCTGTCTTTGGCTCCTTCCCGCTGAAGACAGGAGTGAGGTGCGACAGGCACCACTCAGCGCCTCCTGGGGCTGGTGATCCCAAAGAGGCAGAGCTGCTGAGGGCTTCCAGTCAGCACATAAGCATTTTGGCAGCTTTTCAAAGCTGCCTACAAACATGTAGCAGTGGCTGCTGTTCCTGCCAGCACATGAAACAGCATTCTCTGAAGTGACACCTCAAATCAGATTCTTCGACAAACAGCGCTCTGTGTTTTGCCCCTTATGTAACACTCCTCCCTCTGTTTTTTTTTTCTGCCGGCGTTTATTATAAACACTTACATAAAGACATGTCCCAGCCTGGGAGAGGGCTCCTTCTGCTTGGTTGTGTCAGACTGCTGTCAAACAGCCAAACTACAGAACAAACCCTTCCAGAGGAGACAGCCCGGGCCTTCACTTGCTGAAAACCATATTCACTGGTATTTGTTAATCCTGCCCTGTGCCTTACAAATAACTAAGCTGCTTGCTGTTACCACAAACCCTTCTGATGCTCAAACGCTGCTGAGCTACAGAAAGGTTTCTTTCCAACACACTGAAGTGGCTGAACAAGTCATAACTTACACGTGAATCAAAACTGACCTTAAAGCAGGCAGGAGCTGTGGTAAAAGGAACTTGTTCAAAACGAGCGCTACTTGATATGCAGCTTCATAGAATACAATGCACGTATGCAAAGAATTTGCCTTTTTTTTTTTTCTAAAGGTACCTACACTAGAAAAAGCAGGGGAACAGGTGGCCTGCTAAAAGGATCGCTTCTTATTCTGACCACAAAAGAAATTTCCTGTGAGGACACCTGGGATCTGCTCTCTCCAGCTCTTACCTGAAAGTCAGCTCCCCTGGGAGCACCTGAGAAAGCCACATCAAAGCACACACACATGCCTGCACACACAAGCCCCAAAACAAAACAAAAACAAAATAATTTTTAAATAGTTCTTGTGACAAGAGAAACTCTTGTATGAAAAGACAGCATCCTAGCTGTCTTTTCACTAGGATCTGGTTGGGTCTGCAGATGCTCAGACTTTCCTCATCTATATAGGTTGCTTCATGCAACCAGTTTTTGAACAAAGGAGAGTAGCCACTGACCTCTTATAGATATATCCCAGGACAATGCCAGCTCCAATGGCAATGATTATCACCATCATGATCAGCCCCAGCACATACCCTGTGGAGAGAAAAGAAAGAGGCAAAATTGGAGGCATTAGATCCAGTTACAGCGTTGCTTTCAGAGCCTCGAAAAAAGTCCATCCTGCCAGAATTACAGGAATGGATCCAGCACACAATCCAGTGTTTGTACCTAGTGTCCCTAAGTCTTTCTTTTCTCTGGAGTTCATCTGCACTCTCTGACTTATCCCAATGACTGGCTGCACAGCGGCTGCCTCACTCCGGGAGGGCAAGGTATCAGCTGGTTCAAACACCTGGTTGACCTCCTGAGAAATATTAACTTCTGCTGTGGGGACCGGAACTGTGGTAGCAGTAGCATCTGTTGGCAAGAAAGAGAAACATACAAAATAATGAGCATTGATGAGTACTTCAGCATAACATGTGCCTTGTGAGTGGGACAGATCTAGACTGCTATCACCGGACTGCCTTCGAAGTAGGCTGACAAACACTTCTTCCCTCTTAAGTTGTTGCCAGAAATCCTACCAAGAGAAATGTACTCCTCCCCCTGCTTTCCTCTGACATGAATCTATTTAGCTAGGAGTGTAAGGCACCACCACAGACAAGACAGAAGTCAGACAGCAGAATGAAACCCAGGTTCAGGGCATGAGTCCAGGGGATGCACAATGACCTCATTTAGTCTATAGATCAATATACAGGCTGCAGCTTCAATCATGCTGAACAGACATGAACAAGATGATGAGGATCTCCATCCCAAATCTCCCAGGAGTCTTTATCTTTCTTCTGCCTCCATCTTTCTGACACAGAAAAGTTTGATGGAAAGAGACTCCAGCTGGTGGAAGAACAACCTGGGGAGATTCTTATGCAGCCCCTCTTTGCAGCCATATAGCAAACTCCTTTAGCATTAGAGACAGGCTAAGTCAGAGCAACGCTTCAGGCAGCACAGTCACTGACTGGCCTAAGTACAGCAAGTCCCTCCTCAGCCAGAGCCCAAAGAAAGGTGCATAAAGATGGATGTCTTCAAGACATCTTCTTCTTTCACGCCACAGCTAAAATGGAAGCTGTAGAACAGTAAAAGCTATGGCAGTGGAATGTAAACATCTACTACTTGTCCTAAACAAACAAACAAAAATAATAATAATGCTTTTTGGAAATACCATGCACGGTATGCATCCACACCTGAAAACTCCCTCCATCTCTCAGTAGGCCCTTGGATCTCACCCCACAGCTGGCAATAACTCCATATGGATTTTCTATCTGCAGCCATTTTGAGTCCTCAGTGGAATGTGAAATGGAAGTACAGAAGGAGAGTTAGAAATCAGGGTCCCCTGCACTGCATAGTTATTGTATTTAAAGTCAGCCAGAGAAGCTGAACTAAGGCAAGCTGCAGGACATGACTACAATAAAAAGGTACCCACTCTGAGACATAAAAATAGCCAAACCATTAAACATGCAAATCATGTATTGGCTGAAAGGTCAGTTAACTCCCCAGGTCCCAAAGCTGCAGGGCTGTTTTGAGTAAAGATCTTGGCAGTAGAACATTTGTTTTGCTTTATCTTTAGGGAAAAGCAGGCAAAAGACAAGCACAGTGAAGAAAAGTGGAGGAAGTACGTGTGGGGGAAAACTGTTTACGTGCAAGGCTAGCGATCCCAAGGGACAGTGAAGTGTGTAAATCTCGAGGGGCTCTCAGAGATAAACAGTTCAAAAAACAAGTGGCTACTTTGGCCTCAGTCAATAGAAATATCTTCTCTCCCTGAAGCAGGCTCTCAACTACAGTTCTTCTCTCAGCAGGTTATTTCACACCCTGACATGTCTGACCATCCAAGATGAATCTAATGCTTGGGGTTTTCTGTTTCTTACTGTCCTCCCTTCAGTTCTTGTTTTTACCAAGTTCTATTCCCCCCACCTATGCCCAGACTCACCCTGGCACTCATTTAGCAGCTGCATACTTGTTTGGACAGCTGTAACATGCCCTACGGTAATGTTCTACCCACATCTCTGTAGTTCCTAGATGTCCAGACCTCAGCCTTTTGCAACATGACCCAACAGCCCTATAGCGACTAGCAAAATGGGTGTGGGGGGCAAGGCTTTGCACAGGCTTTTTCTGGTGCCAACACAAAAGCTCTAGGGGTGGAGCAAGGTACAGCTGGGAGGCAGATGTGCAGACAAGGGCCGGAGGGGAGCCCCGGGTACACTGGGTTCCCGGAGAAGAGCAGTGGAGGCTGGCGGAGCTGGGGCTGTCTGTGTGCAGGGGGGACCCCACCCTGATGACAAACCCCAACCCCAGCGGTAGGATGGGAAAAACAAAGCCCAGGGGAGGGCAGCAAAGAGGGGAAGGGGAGGGGGGGGAAGCGCTCCTACCTGGGCACGGGGCGATGTCGCAGGGTCTCCTCTCGGGGACCCCATCGGCACCTCGGACGTAGCACCAGGGTGCGGCGGCACCGTTGGGGTTTCTGCAGCTGTTGTGATCCTCGGCGGCTGCGGGAGGCACAGGGCCGTCAGCAGGGGGACCTCCGCGGCCCGATCCCCACCCCCCGCCCCACCCCAAAAAAAAAAGAAAACAAAAAACCAGACCCCTCGCACCCACCTGCCGGGAGCTCGGCGCCGGGCCCGCTCCGCACCGCCAGCCCCCAGTTGAGGCACGGGGCTCCTCCGGAGGCCACGCTCCGGCTCCCGCGGTAGGACGCGCCGTCGCCGCGGAGGCACTCTGCAGGGAGAGCAGGCCGGGCATGCGGGGAGAGCCGGGCAGCCCTTGCTGCCCCCCTCGTCCCCTAAATCCCCCCGGGGCCGGCCTCCATCCCCCCCAGCCTCCAACAAAGCCTCCACTCACCCTCTGCTCCCCGGGCGGAGGCCAGCAGCAGCAGCGAGCCCAGCAGCACCGCGCCGAGCCGCGGGGCCCCGCGCAGCATCCTCGGCGCGGAGAGCGAGGAGCAGCCCCGGCTGTGCTCGGCGAGACCTGCCCCGGCTCTCCCCTCCCCGGTAAACAACCGCCGGGCTCCGCTCCCCCCCCCTCCTCTTCCCTTCTCCCCTCCCGCCTCGCAGCCGCCGCCGGGTCCTAACGCTGCCGCCACCGGGCGGCTGCCGGCTCCCAGCCGCGGTGGGGAGCACCCGGAGGGGAAGGGGAGGCCGCCAAGGGACGGCCGGGAGCCGGGCACCCGGACAGCCCCGTCCGCAGAGCTCCGGGACCGCGGGGAAGCGGCCCCGAGCCCCGCAGCCGTGAGAAGGGCTGGGGCCGCAGGGGGAGAGTCGCAGCACGACCCGTGCTTGGCTTCGGGGAGTAAAATGGCCATTGCCCCTGGAGAAGGAGCACCGAGGAGTACATTCTCCAGTCGGGTGCATGGGGGGCACACGCTCACCTATTGCTGTTCATTGAGTCCACGTGCTCGGAGAGCTGCCTGCTTACAGAAAAACAAGGTAAACAGCCCCCAAATGCTTTATGTTAATTATAGTGCAGGCATCCAGCCACAGGTTAATGCCTTTCTGCAGACATTTAAAAGGAGTTACAGTAAGTACCCATTTTCCAAACAGGCAGAGGTATTCAGACACTGCGATGCCAGCGAGTGTACAAAAGCACCTGGAGTCACCAGCAAGGTTTCTGTCTGACAAAGTGAAAAACAAGCAGCTGAATCCTCAGACCTGCTCGACAGAGCTCACACGGATGGCCTGGGCCAACCGATGGGGCTGCAGCCAAGGCCCAGGCCTGCAGCACAAGGTGCTATTTCTGGCTTTCCCACAGCGTTCCTTCCGACCTTGGTCAGTCTGCCTGCTTCACTTCTTCGCTCTTTCCCTTCCTTTCTGTTAAATACAGGGTAATCAAACCTTCCTCCTCTGAAAAGGATATGGAAGTTCCCTTCTTTTAAGGTGCTTTGAAATCCCATGGAAACTATTGAACACACAGAAAGTATTTCTATGACAGGAAGCTGTGTGTTGTACTCAGTGTTTGATGAATCACTTTGCAGGGCAGTGCTGGCTGGAGCGGCAGTCCTTCCCTCCACTCCCAGATGTTTCCATCCTGGCAGTGCTCTCTGTCAGGCTGCTACAGGTGTGACAAGCAGGCTCAAAGAACTGATCCAACCCAGCTCTCACCCCTTTCTTACCAGGTCGCACACACTTTAACCCTGTACAGACAGATTGCCTGCTGGATCCAGTCCACAATGCAACTGCCAAAAAGCAGATTTACCCGCATGACAGAGGGGGAATGACAGAAACAGGTCAATTAAGCTGCATTACCACTGAACATGAAACTGTAACCTTAGCACTTGCGTGTGATTCACGCTTTAACAATACAATTTAACACTAAATTAAGTTTAGGTTAATAACATCAAATTAAAAATTAAAAAAAAAAATCCAGCCAGACTTGCTAGGTTGGAAAAATCCTGTGTGTCAGTACTGACCGACATCACCAGCTAAAATGTCTGCTTTATGTCGTTATGCTCATTGTGTGCACAGACACTCAGTTACTGCATTCAATATGCTCTCCGCTTACCCTCCATAAAGGCAATGTTAACTGAAGAAAGATTTTTGACTAAGGGCTACTGAATCAGACCTTCTGTTTGTAATAGCTATTCATAAGAGATTTTATGGGACAAAATCCATTCAGCCAGAAACTGCAGGGCCACACATGCATCCAGAGGCACAGTCTGTCCAAAACAGTTTGCAGAGGGCTGCCAACCTGTACAATTAATTTCTTTTAGCTCATTTCATGAGACTAAAGCTTCCATGCCATCTTGCACAGAAGGCATCTCTCCCTGTACATCCTGACCCAAGAACTGCAGGCCAGGCAGTAATCTCTGTGGAAACAAACCTCAAACCTTCCCAGTTCTCAGACCTTCCTCAGTTCTCTCTCCTATTATGTAACAAGATAAATTTGCACTTCTCATTACACGCAGCCAAGTTCCAGCAAACAATTTGAGCTTTTAGTCCATAGAAGGACAGTGGGGAATCTGGGAGAAATGCAAAAACCATCATATTAACGGTAAAGATCAAAGTCTTTTCCAGAACTGACTTCTAAGCATCATTTTTTCTTTCATCACTAGCTTTCCCCAGGATGAGGGATGATTTATGCCTGGCAGTTTCATGGAGTTAAGTTTAATAGGCTGTCAGTAGCAGCTGTCAAGGGCAGAGTCAATTGTTCTTTCTGCTCTTTGGGCATGGCTTTGCTCTTCTTGCTATGCTCTTCAGAGATTAAACCTGACATTACTTCCTAGGACTTGATTTTAAAGGAACTACCCAAACTTTAACTAAGCAAATAGCCCTATAACTATACCCTCACATAGTTTAAATGTAAAAGTCAGTATGTACATACACAAACGTGCACCAAAATGCATACACACACTGACAAACACTTCACAGAATACATAAGCCATCTTTAGAAATGAGGAAGGTTAAGCATCCTCCCTAAGCTCAGTGTGAACCAGTTTCAGCTGTGAGCTGGTACCTTTCTGCTGTTCACCTTATGCAAGTTCCAGAATGAAAATGTCTGCTTTCTCTCTCCTGCCTCTCGGTTGGGATTTTTTTTTTTTTTCTTTTTCCCTACCTGTAGACAAATTCAATGTGTGTAGAGAACTTTCTTTAAGAAGAAAACTACAAGGAAGCTACATGTAGCAAAGCACGTTACACAAAGGGAGACAACTAAAAATATACAGTTCTGGAAGGACTCTACAAGAAGTCATCAAACCCACCCTTTTTCTCTGGCCACAGCCAAGTACGTTCAGATCTTCCCAGCCAAAAGTTCATCTAATTTCCTACTGAAAGAACTAACATGCTTTATTACTTAATCTTACTAAAAAAGATACTGGGGGGGAGTAAGCAAAATCACCTTCATAATCTAAGTATTCTTTCCTAGACAAATTAACATGGATTGCTTGATATGGAGAAAATTGACCATGTTCCTATCACTTCTCATTTCTTTATAGGCAAATCAAAGTAATTCTTCAAATGTTTCCCTCAAAACTAGTTTTTCAAAAGCTCTCTTCATTCTGGTTTACCATTTCTCCAATTTTTCTGCTTACTTCATAAACTGTGATGCCAAAGATAGTAAACTGAGGCCTCATCCATCATGAACAGAGTATTAGAGCAATTTGTGCTTAAAGCTTGAAACACTATCAAATGCTACCAAACATTATTAAGTACTTACAACTCCAACAAAAGGGGGTTTTACTCCTTTGTTGCCTCTGTCTGGATCATAACAACTGTGGTTCTCAATTGTGAAAAGCCTTCCATAAGCAATGATGTAGGAGTCAGAAATAAACATGTTTTATTCCTAGCCTAGAAATAATCTGCATAGAAGAAAAACATCAGGGTTGGAACAAGCAGATCAGATGTTGAATCTATGAAATTGTGAGCTAAGTATAACTACGACTCAAGACAGAGACAGTCACTACAAAGGAGTCAGTGTGGAGCGATAGAAATATCTGATTGCACTGTTGCATCCCCCTGCTGACATGTTCAAGGAAAGGCTTCCCCTCCCCCTTCGATTTGACAGCATGAGCTATTGCTAAGTAAATGCCAGCCACAGCCTCCAAGGACTAACAAGGAAGTCTGCAGAAGCAAAACAACCATATGTGATATTTGAACTGGTTCAGACTGGTTCAGAGTTTGCTCTACTTACTCAAAGTGCCTTCCCAGATGAGCTTTCTGTGTGGGCTGTAATAAAAGGACAGGGGCCTCAGGAGGGCAATCTGGGTCCTATTGTTTACCGGGGGAGAAGCAGTGCAGCTACACTTTCCTAGCACTGAGATTAGCACTAAATACTCTCAGCAATCCCTGATTTCGGAAATTTCACACACTGAGTCCTCTCTAGCAGCAACACCCCTTTGTCCATTTTGTAACAAACTACATACTGCCCTACCACAGTTCCCTGAGTGGTTTTGACAGGCCCAACTGCCCACAGACATCTGTGTTCACAGTGGTCCATTGCAACTGTTGTAAAGGACTCAGATTGGATCACGGCCCATAACTCTTTCCCCTTTCTGGAGCATTCTGAAATCAGCATATAGATCACAGATACTGTTTTTACCTGCTTTCCAGTGGGTGTGTGTCCTAGCAAGATACCATAAAACTGTACCAAAACTGCTAGGAATAAGGTAGAGCTGAAGAGGTTTCTGGCTCCATTTGCACTATTTTTTTTCCCTGTACAAACACAGGTTGCTGTTGACAAAAAACAGAACATGTATGTTTAAGGGTGGAGGAAGGGAATCAGAGAATACATAGGTTTATGAGTGAAGAAAAAGGGCCTTGCTCTAAATTCTTCTACTGATTTGTTGTTTGACCTTAGGCAAGCTTCTGCCTTAGTTTGTCATATTAATACTACTTAAATCACAGAAGGGAGAAAGGATTACATGTCTGCAAAGTGCTTTGAAAGCTTCAAATATGTAATATATACCTTATCAAATGGTATTCAAGGGTAAGGAATCATGAAGAGGGATATGCATAGAAGGTCTAAGATGTTTCCAAGTTATCTATGTGTATAGTGCTGACTTAGATGAAGAGCACAAATAAATATTAACGCAAGAAGAAAAATATGAGAAGTATCTTTGTAGCTTTCCCATTTCTTCATTCAGTGTGGTGCACAGCAGTAACTAGCAAAGCTAAGTAGTCAGCTAAACCAACATCCTTACTTAGAAAATGCTGATGTAAATCTACAGATGAGATGCATGCAAAAGGCAGCACCGATATATTTGGAGATTTGAATCAGAGGGAATAAAGATTTCTGTTTGGGTGACAGACAATTAAACTTCCAGTGAATTGGACAGAACTATTTAAGTGTCCTTCTCCCAATCCTTTACTCACCATGGGAACTGATTTCACAAGCAAACAGAAGTGATAGCCCAAAACAATGCTGCTTAAACTTCAGTAATCATGGAATATTGTTAAAGAGATAGCTTCCACTGTGGAAAGAATGAGGTTACAGAGTTGCACTTAAATATGCAAGACTTCCAGTTCCTTTGGAAAGTGCACCGCCTCTAAAAAGCAAAAACACTCATTATAAGCAAGTAACTCCCATATCCTGTGCCAAAATAAAGTCAATGAGATTATTAACTTGTACACATTGGAGAAAAAAATACATACGTAGAGAGAAATTTTCTTATCTACCTAGGGTTTTAGGACTCAGATCCAAGCTGTCTTTGTAATTCAACATGGGAGCAAAGACCAAACCTTTCAGCAGAGCTACTAGTGTTTCCTCATAAAAGCGCAGGATTCACAGACATTTAAAATGCAGAGCTCTCACCTCCGGATTTTACTTCCTTAGCTGACCTGAAAGCAGATAAAACCATTGGCACACAGATACTGTGAAAGACCTCTCTCTCCACAGGTGTTTGCCTGAAGGCTGTGGGAGGGGTTGTGTTTATTTTGGGAAGTTGCCCTTTCTTTCCTGTGTAGAAAGGCAAACCTCTTTATTTTCTCTGTGGGTTGCACACGTACCATAGGCATGCAGGGATAGCCTCTTTCATGACTTTTATAAATGCACATGGACTTTTTATGTCTATTTGCAAAAGCAAAGACCCTGTTCCTTAAATATATTTATAGAATGGGGCAAACCTTTGTTGTTGTTTTGGTCTTGAGTTTGCCATTCTCTTAGAAAGTTAGGGCTCAAACTGTTAAAACCATAAGGAGGCAAAAAGAGCTGGAAGGAACAAAGGATTAGTAGTTTCACCTCATACTTCACTTAATTCTTTAAAATACAATGGTGTTGAGTTGGAATGCTGTACATTTGACTGATGACCCAACACCCGAGGTAGGCAGGCCAGAAGCATTGCAAAAATATATTTATACATTCTATCTCATTTTTATTTTCACTGTCTTCCACGTATTCAATAAGGACAATACCAAATTTCACATAGATACTTGCTACTCCATCACTTACACTAAAAGGATGTAAGAAATCTCATCGCACAGCCCCAGAGAAAGGATTTGCTGATCAAAAGAAGACCATCCTGATACACAATGTTGCAGCCTGCCCATGGGTTCTCATACAGTGCTGTGGAGATGAGCAAAGGCAGAAACTACCTCTGAAAAGAGGAAGATTTGGAGGTATGAGAAATACAGGCTGTCTCTGGGCACTCATGGTCTCTGTTCTCCGTCTCCAGGAAAAGAATGCATGCAGCCTGCAGAGTTTAATTCTCTTTTGGTTTATTACTATTTAAAAATCAGTTTTTGCACCCCCTTCTACAGAGGCTTCACCTTCCAACAGAACATACAAAAAATACACACAATAGAAAAAAAAAAAAAAGATAGGTAGGTAAGTTGCTTTATACAAACAGGTCCCTAAGAACCCAAAAAGGCTAAAACAGGCTCGGTTTCAATAGAAGCAGGCCCGTAAATAGGCAAGAGACTTCATTCAAGTAGGGAAAGAGTCATCCATCCTCACCTAAGACCCCTTCTTGCTCACACTGAAGACAATGGGAGGATTCCCAACAACTTCAGTAGAAGCAGGATTGGGATTCATCAGAGTCAACATCAAACTTTTCTGCTCCTTCCCTTCCAAGGCACTGTCTCTTCCACATAGCATGCAGCCAGGAAAAAATGCCAGTCTTCCTGGCTCATCCCACACTCATGTTTCAGTTGTTAATTCTACAGGACATCTGAGAACAGCCTTTTATTTTCTCTTACAATGTGTATTAGCACTAATTGCAGCAAACTTTCAGGTTACAAAAGTACTGAAGAGAAATTCTGAGTCCAAGAGTTCTGATTTTTTAAGAGCCAGCAGTCCGTCTGACAACTTTGCAAAGGGCACGTAAAAACTGCCTGGAGAAGGCACCAGTTTGTAGACACAGGAGCCAAAAAGCTATCAGCAAGAATGAGACCAATCTATTCCAAAAGCACTTACCCAAGCCCACTATATGACTGCAGGAAATTCAAGAGCATTTATAGCTGCCGGTGGCTGTATGAAGTGACCCCGTGGTCCACATGGAACCCAGGAGTTCGGAGGGAGTCACTGGATCAGAGAGACACCAGTTGCCTCCTTCCTTCAGCACTTCTCAGCTCAGAACACTTCCAGGTCTCCAAAACCGCAGTACAAGTAGAGAAGCCACCCAGGAACAGCTTCATTCACATAAACCCTGAGAGCAGATCAATAATGCCAGGCAGTCTTTAAATTAATTTAAATATTTTGCCTTTCAGGAAGAATGTAACCAAATGTTTAACTTTTCATCATGCCTGGAGTCAGCAGGGCCAAATGTTTGTAGCAGAGTTCAGCAGCACAATTGTGCAGCACGATTTGGCACATCAATCAAATCTTGAATCATTCCTACTCGTGGATTATCATCTAATTTTATACATGAGAACCAAACACAGGAAGAGGCTAGAGATGACACAAGGTGTTAATTCTTTATAAGCAGGCAGTCACTACCCGCCCGCCACCACAGAGCAAACAACTGTGGTTTTCTACTACCATGCTTTAACTGTTCCAGCCATCTCCACAACCCCTTGCAGCCAGGGTTCTTGCTTCTGTTCTGCACCACTTTGCAGCTATGTCACATAACTATTTTTAATTTATTTTTTCTCTTTAGCCAAATAGTTCTCTGGTTTGTTTTACAGGCAACAGCTATTTGCAGAGCTGTATGTATTTGAGTAAGTAAACACTCTGGGCAAAGGAATGCGTGGAGGGTGAAGGTGTCAAGGGAGCAGGCACAAAGACATTATGCCAATGCTGCTGCTGATTCTCCAACAGTAAAGGGTGGCCTCAGGCTTCATCCCAGCCAGGGTCCCAGGCTGAGAGCTCCAAAACACACCGCCTTCTTAAAGGCACACGGAGCAGCAGGTTGGGCTGAAGGCCAAATCTGTTCCCAAAGGCTCATTCACAACAGCCAAAGGATCTTGTTTTGAAAAGCATGTTCGGGACAAAAAGCGGGACTCTCTCAGGAGACACGGGACTCTTCCACAGTCTACTTTCCTTTTTCAAATTTTCTTATTTTTTCCCCTCTTTGCTTATTTGTTTTGTTCCTTGGGTTGGAATTGACAGCATAAACTCAGCGATTCAATGTGAGCTTATGTTCTATTCAATTAAAACTCAGGTACTGTGCCCTGGCAAAAGGTGAACAGTACAAAGCTGGCTTAATTTGCGTTAAGATATTCATAATGCTGTTAAGGTATATTCAAAATGCTGAAAAAGCCAACACATTCCATGGTTTTGTTTGGCACTTGCTCTCAGAGTTTCTGCCATCCTGAACAATCAAAAATATTAGATTATTTTTGTTGGTGATACAGAAAAGCCTTTCCTGTTTCATTACTTTAAATTTCAGTTGCTGTTTTTTTTCTTTTCCTTTTTTTTTTTTTTTTTTTTTTTTAAAACTTTGTCCATTCATCTCTCATGAAACCTGGAGAGAGCTCTTGCTCTCCATTCATTCTTCCAACACCGAAGTCCAGAGTTCCTTTCAAATTTACTTTGGCATCTACGTCCTCAAGCAAGCACCTTAAAAAAATTAAAGCTGAAAGTGGTACCCCACTCCAGACTCAAGACATAAATTCAGATACTGATTTCTAGGAACAAAGATTTAGTGAAAAAACAAGACACTAAAGTTACAACAGAGCCTACAAAATCTAGGTTAGCTTTCATACTATCAATTCAATTAGTTGAGTTAGATAGACATTCAGTTACACAGCTCTTCTATTCAAGTCATTCCTTACTGCTGATAGCAGTTGAGGGAGGAACAACGATTTCAGGGAATACACGGGAAATCACAAATATTCCCTAAGTCACTGGCACTCAAGTAGGTCTAAAATTGTGACTGGGCATTTGCAATTATTCAAAAGATTGCAATGAAGACCAACTCCACACAATCTTATGGTTCTAGGCTTTAAAAAACAAACAAAACAGCCTCCCCCCTCCCCCCAAACCACATAATACTTTGCCCTATTATAGTTAAGGCACTGGATTGAGAGAAGGGAATTCTGTGTTCAATTTCTGGTTCTGCTATCAATTTCCCACAACATCATGGGCAAACCACTTAAGACTGAAAGCTCACACACCATCACATTACCATGCATCAAACAAGCCACACTTGTAAGTCTGCACACATCTAGCAGGTGGCAAATGCAAGGTAATGTCACTTAATGTAACTCAGTATGGAATAAACTCATATTAAAATGCTTTACCTTGCATTTCTTGGGGACATAAATTACTTTAGGCAAAAGGAAAAGCCTAACGGTAAGTCTAAGCTCCTACGTTTGACGCATTTAAGCATGCATACAATCATTTTTCAGTCCTTCACCTGTGTTTCACTCATTCACCTATAAAATGCTGGCATCTATTCCTTTCTTGTCTATCATTAATGCTTAAAATATAAATGTTTGAAGATATTTTAATCATACCTAATACACAAGGGCCTGAGCCACAGTTGAGGGGTTTAAGCACTCCTGTAATACAAAGAAATACTACTACTCTGATTATCAAAATTTGCATGAACTGAAGTTCCTTTCTTTGCAGGGAAGTGCACTGACTCAAACAGTGGATTGCAGTCCTAGCAAAGAAAGAAAAAAAAAGTTATCATCTATACACTGACATGCCAATTAAAAACATAATAGAAACAAGTTAAGTGAGGTTGCAGCTTGGGGCATATTAAGTATTTCCCTTTGAACTTTGAACTGGTGAGGCTGTTTTCTGTTTGGATCTGTCCTCTGATCTGTGAGCAGCAGACACTTGCCAAAGTATAGAAGGTAAAAAATTGCATATAGATTAAATTCCTATCCAGAACTGAGTAATATCCCTCCAAAGCAGCAAAGAGCTCTGAATACCCACCTCTGCTGAAGATCTGCCCAACTCGCTAGTCTGCACCAATCTCTGTGTCGGTGCAAATCTCTCCCATTTACACTAGAATGACCTAGAACTGTAATTTCAGGATTGTTAACTTACTGCCTAATTGTTTTCCTGTTCACTAGACTGAGAATTATGTAGCTTCCATTCATTTTATTCATGACAACTTAGTAAGCATTTTCTCTGACAAGCAAAATGCATACTTAGTGTTTTAGAAGGCTTCCTTTTTGTTCAAGGCTTTTCATTTGTTTCATCAGGTCAAAATCTACTGTTCAAAATTGCATTCCAATACACATGGCCAAAATTCAACCCACTAGTAACGCTGAAGTAAGGGGAGCTAAAACTAGGATGAAAACGACCTTTATTCTGGTCTCGAATTTTATGACTACTGCATGTTCTTCAAGTGCATATAGGAACAATGGGGACACCAACTTCTTGCATCTTTCAGAATACAGCCTCAATTCAACAGAAACCTTGCTGATGGCTTGCTGCTCGCTGCTTAAATACCAGCTACCTGTAAATCAGTGTGCCTGCAGTTGCATTTGCTAATCCCAATGAATTGTTATGCTGAGTGGGAAACCTGCTCTATCTTGACTTGCTTGGCAGCTTACAGGGTTGCCTTGCCATGGTCTAGATTTGTAAGTTATTTTAAACTGTTTTGTTACCTTTCTAAAATGTCCTGTTTCTGCTTGTCAAATAAGCTTATCAGTATAGCAACAGCAATAGAAGCTTTGGTTTGGGGGTGGGGTGGGTGAGTGTTTTTTCTTGTTGTTGTTGTTTATTTTGTGTTTTTTTCTTTCACTTTTAAATAAGACTCATGCCTATTCCCAGGATTCTGGGGGAAGATGAATGGAGAAGAATATGTCTTTCAGTCTCCCAACCTAAACTAATAGCAAAATGTCAAGCCCATTGCTACATGCTCTCAATTTAGAAAGTGCTAGTACTGTGAAGAGAAAACCATTGATTATTCATCCTCCGCTTAAAATACTCAAGAGTAGGCATTAAAACGTAGCTTCTTACATGAGAGAAGCTGGTGCTTCTAATTTAGTAGAGCTTAGAACGACATTCCAAAACCTATATACTTACAAAACGTTCTACGTTTTCAACACAAAATTAACAGAGGAATGTATCCCACAACATCTTATTTCAGTTATAGATTAGCTGCAGGGTTTGGATTAGGAGCACAACACAAAGTGTACATACACAAAGTGCCATAGCAGCAGTTTGTGGCTACGTTCACATTTAATACAGACATACCTCTTACAGAGGATGTAGGTCCTGGTCTGCAGTGGTCTGTCCTGTCACTGCATTAATGATGGGGAATGAATGCTATTGTTTCACAGAATACGAGAATGGCGTGGGACTTGGGCTCTTCAGAATGGCCTTTCTGGAAATACTCAGTACCTACACAGCAGTTTGGTTTACCAAATCACTTCTTTAACCTTTTTTCATTAACCCTCACAACTATTTGGTGATGTAGAGAAAACTCTTTGCAGATAGGAAATCAAGGAATAAATTAAATGAGCTGCCCTACACGACTTTGAACATCAATAGCAGAACCATAATTATAACTCAGAGTATTCCTAACTCCTAACCCTGTGTTGAGCTAATCAAACAACATTTATACCTGGATTTGGTACATAAAGACCTTGAAAAACTACATGGGAGGAGAGGGAAGGCCAAGAAAGGACACTATTTCTGCATAAGTGGTTTTTTTTCAGATTAAATGGAACCTCGAACAGCCTAGAAGCGCTGCTTCTTTGCCTTTTGTTATCAATTATTTTTTCAGAGATCTGCTGTTCACAATTCCCATCTCTTATAGTACAAACCCTTCTCAGAAAAGAAATGAGTAAGACTGGCTTTTGCAAACCTGACTAAAGGCAGATCAGGAGAGCATGACTGTAGCCAAAAAGCCCAGGTCACTGAGAGTACAGTACAATGGAGAGAGGGATTAATATCGTATTTACTGGTTCTCATTTGCACACCTTTTGGACAGGTGGCTAAATTGCTCAAAAACCAGACAAAACGAGGGGATGCAAAGTAACATACTAACTTCTTTAATAGAGTCCAATCCAATTAAACCAAAATCACTCTGTGAACCCCTGGGTTTATTCACACTAAACAAGTCAGTGGTACATAGTGTTAACCCGATAGCTGATCGTGTTTATACCCTAGGTCCCCACAAGAAAAATGAGCACCAGTCAACCAGACTGCAATGGTATTTTTTCCTTTTTTTTTTCCCCATAAAACTATTTCTTTCATAGACTTAAAACAATCAACTAGCCAAGTTATTAATTATGGTACATCTAAAAAAAAATTAATACTAACCCTAATGTGACTGCTGCTTTAAGAGTGCTCTGTGTATTGCCTTAGACTGGCTTTTCAGTAGCAATTCACTACAACAGGTCCTAAAATAATAATAATAGAGAATTAAAAACCTGACAGCAAGTTCAATGGTTAAAAATAACAAAACCTGTTCTGAATGGCGATTTTTCTCAGCAGTTCAGTTCTGCTGAAGCACTCACAGCCTCACAAATGGCAGAAGGGGTTCAAATTCTCTCACCTTCTTCACATTTTTTTGTTTTTAAAAAGGACAACTGCATTGTAACCATGGGACATTTTTCTTAATGTTATATTCAGTCAATAAGGGGTCTGTTTTTAAAATTCACTGTGTTTTTCTGGGGTGGGTTAGGGAAGACGGGGAATAGAGAGGGAACAGAATATAGCTCCGTGTAGCTGTAGCTCCCCATGTGCCTTGGTCACTAGGACTGTCTCTAATTCTCAGATCAGTGCTGGCAACTTCTTTTTTATTCTAGAAAATCATGACAAAACACCCGCTGCAGCCTCTAAAGCTCCATTTGGTGTTTTAAATCATGTCTCCTATCCAAGGTCACCGTCTTCTGTAATTTATCAGCTAAGAAGCATTTTTACCCTCTCCCCAGAGAAGGTTTAATGGTGGGGTAGAGCATGAGACAAAGAGGGAAGCTAAAATGAATAAAAAATTCTCAGCTATAGAACCAAATTTCATTATTTCCTCTTTCATTCACAGCATCTTATCGTTATAGCCAGACTGCTGCTTTGCTTTAAGGTCAAACTGATCTCATTTTCCCTCTGGCCCCATTGGTTGCTGGTCGACCTCTGGATCCACTAGGGATGATGCAAATGCTGACTGGACGATCTGAAACCCAAATGACTCCAGAAGAGACATGTTCTGTTGGGGTGAAAAGGGGGATCCTAGAGCAGGACCAAGGTCCCCCAGTGGGCCACCAAGGGCCCTGACGTGAACTTTCTGTATGTGTTTGTTCAGATAAGACTTTGATCTGAAAAAGCTGCCACATTCAGGGCACGGGTACTTCTTCTCTCCCTCCGTCTCCATTTTGTTTTTGCTGACTGCCATGTCACATGAGAAGGACCCATTGGTGCTCTGTTTCTCGGGAGTCTTGAGGTCACTGGTGTCAGAGAGGTCTCCGTATGAATCAGAACTCTCAATCGGGTCCGAATGTGAACATTTCTGTCCTTCTGTGGGAAAAAGAAAAGAGAGAAGTTTTCAGAACCTTATCTCCCAAAACACATGCATTCAGACAGATGATACTGTTTACCACCTGATTCAATAATGCCTGTCATGTTAGAATGATACACACTTAGCACTGCAACCCCACATATTCTGAAGCCCTTGAGCACGTCCTCTTTACAAACTACAGAGCTGCTATCACAGCAAGATCCAGGTTTTTAACATGGATTTGTAGTGATAGTGAATGCATCCATAACATGTCTCTGGTTTTTGAATCCCAGAAGGTGTCTCACAAAGTTTATACCTCAGGCACTACAAATACATGGACCCGATTATGAGTTTTAACTGTAGAAGTCACTTCCCACACTTCTGAAATACGGTTGATACTTTGAGGGAGAGCCTAGAAACCTAATAAACTACAATAAGCTACAGGAAGATGTGAAAAAACCTGGACATATTTTACTCATTCACTCAGCACAGCAGTAGAGAGCTACTGCAGTTTCAGAGGTGCAATTCCATTTAATCCTGGGGAACTCTTTTTTAAATGCTAGTGCAACACTGTTAGAAGCAATCTTCATAATCTAAAATTATTTCATGTTTAAACACTGTAGTGTGAAACAGGAGTTTGAGACACTATTTTAAGCCATTTGGATACATATCCTGGCAAAGCCATTGGTATTTTTGGAGCGTTCCCCATTCTCCTCTGGCACTATGCCAAGAAAGTTTGTCCACACTTTTTGCTCAGTGTATATGAATGAGCGTGGGAAACCCAGACATACTCCCTAAACAAGCCTCTGAATACAAATAAGCTGTATCTACTATTAACTCTAAAAGACCAAAGAACCACTTGGCACAACCCAAAAGACAGATTTGCTCTGGACTCGGCATTATGAACCAAACAGGATATGCATGAAATCAACACAGCACTGAGCTGGAGTAAATCTCTTGTTAAATCAGCACACCACCCAGAACCAAAGGGCTTCTGTAGTAACTCTATAAGGACTTCCAACAGGAAAAAAAAAAAACGAGCTTTTCACTGATACAGACTTTCTTTAACCCATAATACTGCCGGTTCCTAGGTCAAGATGAATGAGCACGGCTTTTCCCATCTCTAAAATTTAAGAAGCTGCCAAAAATTCAAGTCCTCTCATCTGCCTATGTCATTCCCCCAGACTTGTTAAATCAGCTATCCAAGGGCAAACATTACACACACTGATTTCGCTGCTTCTCCCTCAGCTTATTTCCAGTATTTTCCTTGTCCTTCCTCCCTTCCCTTTCTCACACCCAGCCCAACAACCCACAACACAAAGTTCTGCACAGAGCAGCAAGGTGCAGAGCAGGGAGTCTCTTGCCTTTGATGCCATAGGTCCTGACGCAGTGGAACGCTGCTCCCCCATTCGGGATGGATTCCTGGTGCCTGGAGACCTGGGGAAGGGGAACACCGTGGTGGGTTTTAACATGGACCTTTAAGTAGGAGGCAGAGGAGAAACCTAAACAAGATAAAAGGAGATGAGATCCTGCCACCAGCAAAGACACACATCTGCCTTCCCTGTTCTTTATATCTTTCTCTTGTTCATATTCCCTATTACAAGTTTGCCATTAAATAATAATTTTTGAAAAAATCTTTCCCCCATTCAGCTCATCCCGAGTTTTAAAAAACATACTGAAACTTGTATTTTGTCTGTGGTTAGCAAAAAAGTATTTCAAAATCAAATTTCAGTAC
Organism: Cygnus atratus; assembly: GCF_013377495.2. NCBI lineage: Eukaryota > Metazoa > Chordata > Aves > Anseriformes > Anatidae > Cygnus > Cygnus atratus. The sequence continues at coordinate 4,575,287 of NC_066378.1, forward strand.
TTCTATTAGCTCTGATCTGTAAGCCCAAACTATGGAAATTAAAAACATATATTTCAAACTCAGATTTCTAAACAGTTCTTTTTTTTTTTTTTTTTTTTTTTTTTTTTACATTTGTACATGTGCTTATTTATTTATTAACTCTCACAAATAAGGACTTTTCATTTAATGTAATATATTATCTCACAAGTATTTTGGAACGTTTTTTAAATAAGATTTTAATAAGCTTTGCAGTTAATACTAAAAATATTTGGACCATATATAAGGCACATGGAAGACAGTTTTAAAGACTTTCAACAACCATTTTTTAAAATTAAATTTTGACAGAATATTGTCACACTGTCATGCTGGAAACATTTTGCTTTAAGAACAGAGAGCACAACACATGTTTCGCGGTCACAGATACAGTTCGTGTTCTGGATAGAGAAAACCTGAGACTTATTAAACCAATACAGTATTTGCAGCACAAGCCCTTGAAACAGAACTTTCAGGTCAATGCTTCACTTCAAAAATGAAGAGATATGCTGTAATCTGTTCATCTGTACTGTAATCCTACTTTTATGGTGATATAATTGCATTTACATTCAGTGAGATAAAATAATATATTAGGAAGGACGCAAAACCAATGCTGGCACACTTCTTGGGTGGATTTTCTGACAGCAGCTGTTAGTTTCAGGTGCTGAATTTAATAATGAATGTGGCTTTACACTAGAATTCCTTGTGGCTCCCCAACAGAATAACCCTCTGCACAGAGTTAGCTCAGAAGCCAGGACCAAAGACTATCCAGGGGTTATTAATAATTATATATACAGGACCTGCAGAGCAAGACCAAACTCCACAGCAACTTGCTCGTGGAGACAAAGGGTAGGCTGCTGAGAATGAACAAGAGATGGTTGCTGTGGATCCCTGAATTGAAGATAGAAGTACAGAGAAGTAGATAGATACAGCAAGAAAAGCACAAGTGAAGAAACCAAGAACATACTACTCTCAAAATACAAGGGAGCAGAACTATTGAGGCCAAGTCATCCAGGGAATTAACATAAGGCTATTCCCCTCTGAAATAAGACAAGACCTACCCTCACACACAAAATGCTGTACTGAATGTCACTGGGCTGCAGGAGAATATATTTTTCCAACTACCAAAATCCACTGTAGATATGGAAAGAACTGGTGTTTGTCCAGTAGGGAAAAGATGGAACAACAATGCTTCCAATTGTAAGGTACTTGCTTCCCTTACTTCCTACATGTGTCTGAAACCCAAATGCATGCTGAGATAAGCCTCTTTCCAACGCGTTTTAGCAACACATTAGAATCCTATTGCCAACAATTAAAAAAAGGACTGCATAGTTATTCAGTGTTTTTCTGTACAACTGACACAGGAAAATCTAGAGTTGTAATCTCTGCTATACAATATTTTTTCTGAACTCTGCAATTCTATTTGTAGAATACATTGTTTTGTATAATGAAAGCTGCCTGCAAAGTGTGTTAGCCTCCCTTCACACACTTGGCAGATGAACACTTGAGTCATCAACTTCCATCAAGCAGTACGAATGCCAACTGCTTCATAGGAAACTGTTTGAAGTGAGATTTTTTTGATTTCATCCTTTTTTTTTTTCCTAAAGCACTCAGCACTGGCTTTTTTTTTTTGGTAGGCCTTAATTATGAATAGCTGTCCTAGGTAGACGGGGGGGGAGCAGGGGGAAATTCACAGTCAATAATCCTTTGCTTTTTAAAATCTCTTTAAAAACAAAATCGGGCTAATGCAGAGGAAAAAGCGGCAGTATTTTTCAATGTAATGTATTCATTGTTTTACCCATATTCATCTCACAGCTCTGCAGAGCAGATTATTTCTTCATTCCAGAGAAAACAACATTAAAAACATGCATACAAAGGAAATGGTCTGCTTTTGATAGACGGGATCTCTCCCTTGATGTCTCAGTTAACATCCACAAGGAGACAGACTACAGAAATAGCTGCAGAATACTCATTTTTCAAAAATTCTGATTTGGATTTAGCCAGAACATCTGGAGAATGCTTCCGCTTTTAATCAACTCTGTACCCACCATGAAAAAGACAAGAACTTATTTTACTGCAAAAAATTTCATCCTACTTGTGACTGGAATATACACTCATCTCCTAACTCATTTGATTTCTGTGAAACAAACAATGCACATTTTTGGTTTCATGTTCAATACACCAGCACATCAGCAAGAGAAAGAATAAATCAAAAATCCCATTGCACAAGCACTGTAGCCATGGCACGATCACAGCTGGGAGGACAGCACATAGCTTCTGGCTGCACCAATGCCTATGAAACAGAGGTTTCTAACTCATACATTTTCCACTGTGTTTCATGTCTCCAGCCTCTGCAATCTAAAAGATATCTCTTTCAAACAATGAACACTCACTTGATTCTAGAACATTTTGGATTAAAAATCCCAGTATCACAGATCATAAAACTGTAATCAAAATTCACGGCACATAATGAGTTCATAATACCATTATTTTGGCAATGCCAGTCTGTAACTTCCCTTTCCCATGAATTTTAAAAGAAGGTAAATATTTAACAACTATTCAACAGTTCAGTTATGGTTTGTAAGTGCTGATTTATACTGAAATTCACAGCAACACGTAAGAAATACACGAACTGTAAGAATAAAGTAGCTGGTTACAGTTTGCTATACAACAGGTTCCCTAGCCTTCCACACCAAAGTGCCTATTTTATTTAAATTTCCACTGTATATTTAAACTTGTAAGATATGAAAAATTTTTTCAATCATTTCATTGTTTGAACATTTGTTTGTCTTTGTCATGCTGACTAAATTTCGAAAGAGCTGCAGCGACATCCAGTGGGAGTTAAGTTGAAACTCAAGCTTATGAGCCCTGGAAAGGTGACAATTTCGCGCACCCATGTGAGTTTTTCTTTAGCACCATGTTCAGATGAAAGGGAGCAGGATAGCACCTGGATCTTGGCTACTGTCCTCCATGTTGTTACCACAGAGAGGATTGGGATAAGCCTAAGGGGTGTTTCAGAAGATAGGCCTTTAGCTGAAGAGGAGGCCAAGCTTCATTTCAAACCATCTGCCCGGAGCTTCAGAATCTGAAGATTTTCAACCCGGATGACATTTGCACTCAAACTGATAGTATCATTTTCAGGACCTAACATATGGTTCAAATACTGGAAACACCTCTCTCACGATTTAATGTCTCTCATTACTCATCACCTCCTAGTCATCTAAAAGCTCCTGAAATCCTCACATCATTAAGTACAGAACAGCTTTATTCTCTCAAAAGATATCACCTCTCTTAAATTATAAAAGTGAACACACGTTAACAAAAAGCAACTCATCAGAAAAAACGAGATCACAAAACACAGCAGCAACCTGATCCCACACTTACTAGGTACGTGCACGGGTGTGAGCCAGCAATATACTTTGAAGTTGATTATTAATCATTCAAAATAAAACAAAACAGACATGGGTAAGTCAAAATGACATTTTTTTCTTTCTGAAATTTGCCCAGCTTGCCTTACATCCCACATAACCTGTATCTACAACTCTCTTTCCAGTTGGACGGTACCACAAACAGATGGAAAAGCTTCAAAGCTGTATTTACACAAATAGAAGTAAAGCACATTTCTAGTGCTCTTTACCAGACGTGTTCTGGAAATGTACATTAATACAAACCAATTTCTTGGGTGAAGAGAGAGAAGCAGCTTCATTCTACTACTGCACCAGGAGGTTAAGCAAGACCGATAACACAATGTAGATCTTTTATGTATAGTATGTGATTTTCAACTTCGTGTTTATTTCAGAGATTCTTCTTCCAGACTGAATGCAGGCACTCAGTTCCAACCAGGTATAGGAAAATATGTGCATGATGAACAGTGGCAAAGCAACATATCACGGTTATTTTATAGGCATCTGGCTATTTAGCAAATAAAATTCTCAAAATTGTATAAAAATATAATTTCCTTTAAATTTAAACCGAGTATTTTCAGGAACTATCAGCCATGTAAAATGGCCAGTCCTATAGCTCCATCAGTTTCAAGGTTAAGCATTCAATAAGGAAAACAAAGAATATATACACTTATATGGTATAATCTCCTCCTGTTGCAGAGGGTCACGAAGCCTTACAGCTTCCCTCAAGCACTTTCCCATTCCACTGAAACAAAAAAAAAAGTAGTTTCCTCATTACCTCGATTACAGATAGTGCAGAAATTGCTTGGTCCTTCACTATGTTTCTTCAAATGATCTGCCATATATGCTGCCCGCAAGTACTTCCCGCACACCTGGCATGGAACTTTGTCTTCATGACATGCTAGGTGTGAGCGCAGTCGGTCACGAGTGGCAAAGGAAGCATTACAAGTCTGCAGGTACAACGAGAACCATGTGACTCATCAGCTCTGCTCAAAGCACTGATATTTGTCAAATCTGTTATGTATTGTTTAGAGTAAATACCTTAGACCCTGTGTATGCAAATGACATGATACACAAGCCATTTCCCCACAAATAAACAATTCAGATCACCAACAGACTGCAGAAGATGTGATGTTACTACTTAAAAGAATTAAGGAAGCAAGAAAATAGCTCTAACATACTACAGACAGTAAAACTTAAGATAGAATTCTAAGGCCATAGCCCCTCATTGAGGATGAAGATACTAACACTTTGAGTAATATTCAGTAAAAGAAATAGCACAAACCAATTCATTCCAGTTACAGTGAATTCTGCCATTTCACTGAGCCATTACAATCACTTTAAACCACTCAAAATGTCCTCTCTGTCACCTTCCTAAATTTTACTCTTTGATCTGAGCAATCTGCCTCCAGTACAGAGGATCAAACCCTTTGGGCTAAGAAGACATATAAGGAAGCATCAGAGAATTGGCTGGGATGAGAGGACAAAAGACAGTAAAAGCCATTCTGGTATCCACAGTAGCAGTACAGACAAAGTGTGGGAGTGAAGCCTCAGAAGTGAGCAGGTATCAAAATAACTGAATGACACTGATCTGTGACAACTTACCCCTGATCAAGTTATCATATTCCACTTACTATCATGAAACAAGCTTGATCTGGTGTACTACTTGCCCACTTCCCAGAGGCAATCCATATGACAGCTGAGGGAAGGCTCCCTCCCAATTTTATAATCACAGCAGTCGGCAGGCACGCAGGCTGTGTATATGGCCTGTTGTCCGTAGGTTCGTGCCCAGTGTGCCATGCCAATAAGCACACAGAGGGTCCACACGAATAATCCAATCCAAAACTCCAATAACCCACACAAAGGTCTTTTAATTAAAGAATTAATTATATAACTGCAGAGTCAGATGCTTGGCGATCTTTCACAAAGCGAGCACACCTCTGACTCGAATCACCGTCATTTATACACAGCATACATGTGAAAACTCTCTCTTTGGCTACTTTTGATTGGCCATTACAGCTCACCTAACTTATCTCTACTGAGTTTGCGCATTACAGAGGAACAGTGCAGGGGAACACCAAATCCCACATTAGCATACATTAGCTTTTGATGGGTGTGATTTTTAATATGTTAATGACCCTTAGTGAGCAAAAGGTTACTATAGGTCAGTCTGGAGCTGGTTTTCTCCTTCTTGTTTTTTTACCTTTTATCCCTTATCTTCCTTGCTTCTGCTAGCTCAAGGCTACCTGTCTCTTACTTTCAGCTAAAAGGCTACACAAGCTACAGGCCTCCCTATTTTCTTCAAGGTTTTCTTATTTTTTCCCAGCTTTTGATCTGGTGTACTACTTGCTCACTTCCCAAAGGCAATCCATATGACAGATGAGGGAAGGCTCCCTCCCAATTTTAAAATCATAGCAGTCAACAGGCACACAGGCTATGTATATGGCCCACTACAATGGCCTGCCAGTTCTGAAAGGCTGGCTGTACCTCTAATATGAATTAAAATAATAAACTACCAGTAATACACTGTGCGAGTTGTTATACTTCAAAACCATTGCTCACAAATGGAAGAGCGAAAACAAAAGCAAGCATATGTTAGAATGACCAGACCAAGTGGGCAACAGTGACATTCCAGAGTGTACAGTGTTTGGTTTATACCACACCTTTATATAAAATAATGCAGTTTTAAAATGTATAACCAGAGTCCCTTATGAGATAACATGAGAATATTAAGTGATATGGGAACTGGATACATTCCATCTTTCCAAGTATCAGTGTGTAATTAGACAAATCTTCGCCAGAGACAGACTTGTAAAAGTAACAAACCTACTAAAATTACAAAGTAATAACTTCAGATAAATGGATTCGACAAATACAAAAGAGGGTAACCCACGTAATTTTATGAAATTTAGTTAATCCAGAGCTTAATCCAAAAAACATTGAAGGTAGCTGAAAAGTATCTACCAATTTCAACAGGCTTTAGACTGATTTGATCCTTTGAGATACTTAAGTATGGTAAACTCCCATGGAGCTGAGGCTACCCTGCAGCAAGCACAAGACTTAGCACCTCACAGGATCAGGACTTAATGTACTTAAAAAGGCAACAGTAAAATTATCTGGTTTTCCATGATACACAGAGATTTGACTCAGCTCACCAGACAAGGAATCATAAATCACAAGCAGTGAAGATCAAGAGGCAAATTCTTGAACGTGAAAGATTTCTCTTCATTTGAAATCTCAGGACACAGCGCTGAGCAAAACAGGTGCAGCTTTCACTTACTTAAATGTTATTAGAGGTAAACCCTCAGTTAAGCCAGGATTCTAGCACTGACACTAATCAATCTTCTGGATATCAACTGAAGGTATATAACTAGACAACCAAGTATGACAGCCAAAAGATCCATCATCAGTTACCCTAGTAGTATTGAGCCACAGTAGGCGTCCATACAACTGCATTGGGAGTGCATTAGTTTACAAAGCAGACCAGAGACAAACCACACAAATACAGGGATGCCAGAAGTAAAACTGTATCAGTCCCATATTGAACTGATCAAGTTGAAAGCTTAGGAAAAGGCAATATAATCATTTCTGTGTTGCTGCTGAGTTTTGCAAAGTTCACCTTTGGATAATCTATATAGCAAATATATCTGTGAAGAATCTTAAAAAAAATCAGTCCAGTGGAGAAAGCAAGAATCAGTTTAGCTAAATCATAACAATGGGAGACAGGACTATGCTTAAAGAAAACCCCAAAGTTAATATCCAAATAGTTAATATTTATAAAAGGTATAGAGCAAAAACAACAACAAAAAAGTAAAAAGTTTTACTTTATAGAAGATGTGAAGTGCTAAGTGAGTACTAAGTATTTATCATTAATTGTTAATCACAGAAGAAAAATCCAGTGCTTTCCTATCAAACATTGCACAGGTACATAAATAGATCAAAAAGAATATATATAAAGTTTAAAAAACATGGTTGAAGAAATACCTCTTGAAGTTTCAACTTTTCTATGGCTGTGGATGTCTCTGAGCTTATTCCATGGTGGCTGCCATTTTCCTGCTAATAGGCAGGAAGTAAGAAAAATTAGGACAGGAAGAAACTCATTCTGCATTGAAATCAATGGGAAAAGCACTGGACTTGGGATGCCAATTTTATGTTTATTTAAATAAATAGATCTTTTTCTTTGTCAAAGGTTATGCTTTAATTTAACCTACTTTGTTCTATTTTATTTATTTAAATTGCCAGAGGAACAACCTGCCTCTTCTCTCAGAGAAGGAGCAAACTTCTGTTTTCTCCCCTTTTTCTTTCCCATTCACAGACTTTCAGATCAGTTTCCTCCCAAACTGCAGCCTAGCTTTTATACCATTCACCCTCAAAAGCCAACAATCCAGCCTTACCCCTTCCCATGATGAGCCAACAAACTGACCTATTCCATTACGGCCAGAAAACTAACTTACCCCTTCTCCTTTACCCAGAACTCAACTGTCAGATTTAAAAATAATAATATATATCAACAGTGCAACAATCCAGGGGAAATGTAGCCAGAGTGCCATTATCTGGACACCAAAGCAATTTCTTGGATCTGATTTTTCAGATGCCTTGGGTCTCTGGAGGCATTCACCATTCTGAATCTATTTTAACAGTAATGAAAAAGGTGGAATCAGGTCTGTGTCTGACATCACGTGCTGCAGGTGCTGGAGGCTGGGAGAGTTTTTCAAAGACCTGTGAAGCCCAACCATTACATTAAGGAGATGAGCACAGGATTACATGCCAAGCTACACTACTGCAGTAACATTTAGCTTACAACTGTCCTGCTTCTCAGGGTTTCATTTTATTGTTCTGAAGTTGGGTTGACACCCTACCTCTTTTGTTTTGGCAGTCCAAAATGTACATTGATGCCACATTGCCACCCCTACAAAACATTAGATATTCACCAGTATGCCAAGAAACATGAGGACTCAGGTAAACAGCCTGGATTTTGTTTAGATCACAGCAGCAGAGTACTTCCAAGAATTCCACTAGAACAGAGGATTCTGGAAGGTTTTTCTGTTTACCTAAAGAACCTCTTTTGCAGTAAATATAAACAAAGTGTGACAATAACAGGAATTTTCAACAGGAACTCAACAGATTCAAAAATGATGCTCAGTGTTGCTTGGCCTACTCTCATGGGGGATAGTTTGCCGAAAGAAATCAATGACAAACTGAACGAAAAGTGGCGAAGCAACATGTCAACATTAAGCTATTTTCCTTCCTAGCAGCCAGATTCTGTGTCTAGATACACGTCATGGAACAGAAGTGTTATTGGTTATGAGATAATCGGAAGGAGAACTTTATCAATTTATGTATCAGCTTTCAGATTTGAAACAAATTTTCAGTGATACCATCCCTTCTGTGGTTGTAACGTGTATCAGATTTGTGCATACTCAAGAAGACTTTCTTAATCTGACAGGATATCGTGAAGTATTTTTTGCGAAGACACATGACAGCTCTTTAAAAAAAATTCTACCCATTGTTTAAGATTAATGACAAATTAACTTTGCAAGGTTAAGCAGTCAAAAATCAGCAACAAACCAAGCCTGAAATGACAACCTCAACCCTGCCCTCATGCTTGTACCCTATAGCCTATATCTTTTAACTGAAATGAACAGTGCATGTAACATTACTGTACTTTAAAAAACAAACACACAGTGAGAAAGACTGTTCTTAGCAAATGCTATCACAAAATACATGTGTGCAAGGAGACAGAGTTGAGTTTGGCTGTACAATCTTAGCTTCTGTATTTCTTGACTTTCTAGCCCTTAGTGTACCCTCTGATTCACATTTGCAGAGGTTATATTTAACACTTAATTCAATCAGAAAACTGTAAAAAAATTATCAGGTATCAGCTGGCAAAGGACAATTCATACACATCAGTGTTATTCATAAATTTCACGCGTTCAGTAACCTTGATATGAACTGGCAAAAGACTGATGACTTCCCGGTTATGTGGGGACCTAAATATTAATTTTTGTATCTGTACACAAATAAACGCTCTATGGATAATTTTTTTCAGTTATCTTCTGTGTTATTTATACACAGACGCCTTGCTATCTCCAAATTGTGTGGTCTTTCTTGAGAGCAGAATTTCCCAATTTATATGAATCTACAGCCCTAAATCATCTTAAGAAGTTTAAATGAGTCTTAGGTTTTTGATAGGGCAAGATGTAAAATCAACACGAAGGCTCTGTGGACTGATTTTTAAAGGTTCTGAGCTCCCACAGATCTTGCTGAAGTCAACAGAAACCTTTAGATAGCTCTCTCTATATGAAAATCTGTTCACTGGATTAATAAAATTGCAAAAACATTTCAAAACTTTCACAATTTGGAGGAAACATAGCAAAGATGTGTCAAGAGATGGAAAAATAAAGCCGATGAGAAGGCAGCAGTCACGTAGGATTGACTTGGTTTATAGAATGTGGTCAACATTTTTAAAGAAAAAAAATCCTCTAACCTTCACTGTCTTCAAAGAAAATGAAGTTACCTTGCTCAAACCTTCTTAAAATAAATAGATAGCTAAGCCTTTCCTCAGAGAACAAGCATGGAGACTGTTCGCTCAACATATGCTTTAGATGTTTGCCCAACAAATATGTGAATACAGTGGGTGATAATGGAAGCAGATTCTCAACTTAATTAACACTTCCAGGCACCTTTTAAATCTCTATACAAATTAATTACAAAATATCTTTCGTGATTTGTTCTTTCAAACCCCAACAAATAGTTTATTGACTGTAAAAAAACAAAAACAACAACAACAAAAAACTATATACAGCATTATGATATTACCTCACAAACGGTATTGTGCTAATATTATCTATACTCTCACTGGGATAAAAAAAAAGCTTCCAATTTTGCTCAGTGCAATGTTCTGAAGGCTATGTGATAAAAAGAGCATCTTGGAAATTGATGTTAATTCACCAATTTTATTTGAAATTATTCCTAAAAAAAAAGTCATCATTGGAGCCTCCTGCTGGTAACCACCGTGAATGTGGAAGAGGGTGTGGAAAAAAGGGGGCATCGCCTTTGTCATTGGCTCTAAGCCCAGGGACACGGTGGCTGGGTAAGAGATCCAGGGGGAGACTGGGGCAGAGCAGCAGGGAGAACATCTGGGGATGGGGAGGGAGGCAGGAGGACCAAAGCAGCAGCTGACACAAGGGGCTGGGGGACAGGAGGACTGTAAAGCTACCGCTGTTGAATACCATTATTTACAAATATTTGTCCCAACCTCACACACGTAGTCCCACAAATTTTTATTGATACTTCATAATTCTCTGCATACTCATAAATCTAGTGCCTTAAAACAAAAAGATTACCCATACGTCAGTCTAAACCCCTCCAGCTCCTACCTGACACTTGTGAGGTCTCTCTGAGGTATGCACCTGTTTGATGTGTCCATTCAAGTGGTCTGGCCTTAAAAGAAAATACACATATGCACACTTAAAACAAATACTAAAAATAAACTTACAATTTTAACCAAAAAAGAGACAATCCTTGTGGTGGATCTATTCCAAATATAGCGACATTCAACTTTGCAAGAACCAGATCACCAACAACTGGCACTCTACCTTGGTAAGTACTCTCTCCAACTTGCTACAAAGGCAGCATTTTCTCAAGAAGAAATTATGACTGCACGACCAAAGAAAACAGAAATGCAAGCTACAATTTTCAAACCTGCATGTCTTCTTCCAAAATCCTATTCAGATCTTGACAATCAGGGAAATTTGATTTACAGTTGCTGAATATTTGAAAGTTGGTCCCTTTTGATTTATGTCCCAAACATGGATGTAAGAAGCCAACTTTAAGCACCTTTGTGCAAAAAGACTGACTCTAACTCTGTTGCTGTGACACGTTATCCATCAGCAAGACAAAAAAATGCTGTCCTAACTCACAACTTGGTGGGGAGACTGCATTAATACAAATAAGTGCTCTGGAGGTCCCAACTAGAAGGTGCAATGGAAGAGCAAATTATTACTGAAAAAAAGTCAGACCGTTCTTCACAATCAGTAAAGCCTAGTTTGAAGAGAAGACTGAATAGCTGCAGATTTTCCTGGTGGGAGTTTCTCCTAGGGGGAAGAAAGCTTTTCATTGTATGAGGCCCAAACTGCTTGGAAACAAGTTCTCCACCCTCTCCTCCCCCAGCTTTCCAGCTGCGCCAATGAGAGGACGCGGGATGGAATTCACGCAAGGCAGACAGAAAATTGACTGAACTTTGCAGGCAGGCTGTTAAACCTGATGCTCCAGCACGGGGGCTGGAGCTGTGCAACCAGAAAGCCTGGCTGGGGTCCTTCCAGGTGCTTCAAGCCTGGTAACCTCATGTGCTGTGCTACTGAATGAAGGAAAGGACACCAAAATCAGACATTGCGCTTCCAGCTTTCCTTTGGCTGCTCCTATAACTGAATACTTCTACATAGAAAAGATTCTCTGCCTTTCCTACTTGGATTTTACAAAGATGTATCGACACTTTTGTTCATTTTTGTAACGCTATTCCTTCTTTTTCGTATTAAATTACTGGGATAATTGAGAGCTCGACACGTATCTTTCACCTCCCATTGTTGACAAAAATCTTTCATACAGCAACAGAAAATTTTAAACGTGACTAAAAGCAATAAAAATTGGCAGACGATCTCAGGTAGTACTATAGTAAAAAGCATACTTTCACTTTTAGCTAACAGATGAAATTTCCTGTTTTATGACTTTCCTCCACTAAATTTGCAGTCCCGAAGACAGTGCATCCCCTAATTATTGCTGATTTTTTATTCATTTTTTAAAGAAAAATCTGCTTTTTCTTTATTTCAGTAACAAAAAGTTCCTCTACCCACAAGAGAGCTAGCAGGAGCACAATTCCTACATTTATACAGCTGGGACAATTCTAGCCCTAGAAGCCTTTTGATTCATTTTCCTGCCTCGATTCCTCCTCTCCTGTTGGAGCAAACCAACTGCTGTAGAAAATCGGCGGCTGCTACAAAGGGAACGCGGAGTGTAGGCATCCCCCCTCCCCCCACTACTTCTAGCCTGAAAGCGAGCAGCAAACTTACAAAAACAAAAGTTGCAAATGCATTAACTTAGACTGTAAGATACCACTAACATGACTACGTGTACCAAACTACTTATATTAAATTAACTCCCACAAACAGCGACAACAAAAAATCAGCAACATTAAATGCACAGATCTTACGTATGTTGCAGGGCAGAAACAGGATCCCCTTCAGAAGGATGTAAACCCAAAGGACACAAAGATCATGTATTAAAAGATACTTGATGCTGCAGCCTTTGAAATCTCACCTCTTCCTTCACATTTGGGTGATAAAAAACATTACGAACTAAGAGAAATGAAGGGAAGTTAAGAAAAAGAAAATTTAAAATGGATACGAGAAAAATAATAAACTTGAGATGTATTAATATTTTGCACTTCAACAGCACCTTCAAACCACTTACAAATCAGTAGTCTCTAGCCACTTATGTGAGGTAGGTAATTATTTCAATACCCATTTCACAGAAGAGTCGTTTGAGGGAGAGACTAACTGATTTGCCCAAGGACACGCATACTCCAAGTCTGGGACAAAGCCGGGAATGTTACCCAGAAGCCAACTGACTCCCAGTTCTACGTCTTAATTACTTTTAAATCCTCTCAAGTGACTGTAGAACAGCCTCCCAGCGGAAATGATGAAAGTCTCATTTCTCAAGGCATTTTAAACTGGAACAGTCAAACTACCCTATGCACAAATTGTTCTTGTTTCCCAGGGGATGGGAAAGGCAACTTCCTAGGTCTCTGTGTGTGTGTCTATGACCCTTATAAGTACTCTCTTACCTGGAAAAGCCTTTTCCACAGCTCTGGCAGATGTAGGGCTTTCCCACTGAGCCATCGTGAGATCGCACATGATAGGACATCCTGTCTTTCCGCTTGAACCGTAACCCACACACCGGACAAGAGTAAGGCTTCTCACCAGAGTGTGACAGCTTGTGCCGATTCAGGTGGTACACGTCCCGAAAAATCTTGCCACAGATCTCACAGGCCACCTGTTTCCTCGTCCTGCTTCTCTTTCGGGGGGCATCAGGGTCATCCTGACCAGGGACACCATTTTCACCCAGTCTCGGGGGTGGGATGTCTATGTAGCCCAGCTGTAAGCTCGTCACCCCGTGTTGAGCCTCGTGCTGACGAAGACGGTTAGCATCCGTAAACACCTTCCCGCAGAGGCCACAAGGCAGGATACCAGCCTCTCGCAGCCCCCCAGGGGCACCAAACATCATGGAGTCCAAGAGGTTGGCTTTACGGGGACGCCCTCTGCCCCTCTTGGTACTCAAAGTGGGGGCACTAGCAGCAACGTTCTGAAAGGGTGAGGCCAGCAGTGGTGGGGAAAGGGGGCCTGCCACCATGGGCAGGCGGTCCACACCCTGCAGAACGGGCAGGGAGGACTGAGCAGCGGTGAGCGCAGCCCGCGTGGCCTCATCTTCGGGCATGCCAGCGATGCCATTGCCATTGGGGGCCAAGGTGGCACCATTGGTCATATCAAGAGGGAAACCGAGGTCAGCAGCCCCCGGGCGGAACAGCATAATGTCGGGGCGCGCGGGGGGCACGAGGATCTGCACATTGGACTGCTTGATGACCTCCTGGCAGATGTCAATCACCGAGCGCATCAGCAGGAACTTGGCAGCAGTCATGAGCTCCGGGAAGCTCTCCAGCCGCACCACGATGCGCGACGTGTAGGCAAAGTCCAGGATGTCTCCGAACACCTTGGAGCTGATGGTGTGCATCTCCAGTTCCCGCCCGCCCCCGGGGGCACCGCCGGCCGCCGCCGTGGCACCACCGGCCGCCGCCGCCTCCGTCGTGCCCCCTTCTCCTCCGCCGCCGCCGCCGCCAGCTCCGTCGCCCAGCTGCGCGCTGAACACCGACTCGAAGTACTCGCTGCAGGCGGCCAGCACCGCCCGGTGCGCCGGAAAGCTCTCGTCGCCCACGCGGAGGAGCACGTCGCAGAAGCGGCCGCCGTTCTTGCGCTGCTGGTTGAGGCTGTGCAGCATGTCGGCGCTGTGCCGGCTCACCTGGTACGTGTAGCAGCCCGACGAGGGGCCGCAAGCGGCGGCCTCGCTCACCCGCTCCATGGGGCTTGCGCCGCCCCGCTGGCGCCCGCAGGGGGCGCGCACTCTCAGGGCCGCCGGGCGGCGCGCTGCTCCTCCTCCTCCTCCTCCTCCTCCTCCTCCTCCTGCTCCTCCCCGCCCCTGGCCGGGCCGGCGGCGGCGGTGCGCGCTCCGCTCCCTGCCCAGTGCGAGGGGATGGCGGGCGGAGGGAGAAGGGGGGGGAAGAAAGAAGAGGGGGGGGCGAGACAAAAGGCTCGGGCTGCGGAGGGGCGCGGGGCCGCCGCCGAGCGCTGCGAGCTCCGCCCGGGCCCGGCCGCCACGAGGCGCTGCGGCCGTCGCGGGAAGGGGCGTGCGCGGCGCGGCTGCAGCGAGCCGGGAGGGGACGGGGCTCCGGCGGCTGCGGCTCCGGGCTGCCGGCTCCCGTCCGTCCCTGTGTGTTTGGAGCGGAGGAAAGATGGCAGCGGCTGCACTTCCTCTTGCACTTTCACCCCTGGGGGGAGGAGAAGGAGGGGGCGATACCACCCCCCCTACAAAAATCCAGCGGGGGCCCCCCGGCTGCTGCTCCCCCGCCGAGCGCCGCCGCCGCCGGCTCCGGCCCGGGCCCCGCCCGCCTCGCCGCACCCTCACCGCCGGCGCCGCAAACTTTCCGCTCTTCTTTTGCTCGAGAAGCCCCCCACCCTATTCATAGAGACCCCCCCCCCGCCCCTCCAGCCGCTCGGGCTCCCCCCTGCCCCCCCGCTTCCTGCCCCCCTCCCTCCCCGCATCCGCCAATGCTCGAGCAGCCCGAGCCAGCAGGCCGGCCCCCACCCCGCCCGCCCGCGGGGGCTGGGGGCTGCAGCCCCCCCGTTCCCCCAGCACCGCTCCTCCAATGCCGAGCCGGCAGCCGGGGGCCCCCCCTCGGCACACGGGGGTGGGGGGGCTGCGCTCGCCCCCTCCCCCAAATATCCGGGCTGCAGCTCGCCCCCCCGGGCCCCCCTCCCGCCGGGGAGAGGAGGGGCTGGAGAGAAGGGGGGGGGGTTGCAGGCAGCCTCCCCCCCTCCCCAGGCGCAGAGCGGCCAATGCAAACCCTCCCGGAGCTGCAGAGGCGCCGAGCGGCCCCCACCTCCTCTCCCCGCCCCGAGGGGCCGGGGGCTGCGGTCTCCCCCCGCCCTTTCATTGCATTCTTCCCCCCCTCCCCAGCAACTCTCAGCCTGGCCAAAAAAGCGAGGCGTTGCGTGTTTTTTGGGGTACCCCCTTCCCTTCACCCCCTTCTCCCCCGGTGCAGAGATTCCCCCCGCCAGGAGCGGCTGGGAGAAGCGGTACCCGCGGGCAGGGGGCTGCGGGAGGCGCAGCCTCGAGCGCTGCCTCCATGTTGGGGGAACGGCCTCCCCGCGGGGCCTCCGCTGCCCCGCCGTTCCCACGCCCGCGCTGCCAGGCTGCCGCTGGCCCCGGGGAAGCCGCCCCGAAAGGCTGCGGGCCGCTGCCGGGGGCTGCCTGCACCGGCCCGGTGCTGAACCTCCCCTGGGTGATCACGCTCTCGGTACGAAGAGCTCCTCTTTAAGCAGCAGCAGCAGCATTATCATCAGTCACGTTCAGCTGAAATTCGCTTTCCGTCTCAGAAAAATTGTTGCTTACTTTTGAATAAATGTTTTCCCCCAAACACGCGCTCTTGCAAAACTAGGTTCTTTGCTTTGTTAAAGACAATGCGTTTTGAAAGCGTTCAAGGGCAGTTTTTTGCATGTGGAACATCAAGGCTAATTAAGAATCCTTGGATGACCCATTCACAATCCAGTATTGTCACTTAAACTATTCAGTGGAAAATACTGAACTCAGCACATGGAAGGGCATCTCAAACTGTGGAGCGTTCCAAGAGCTCGAACCCAGCACTTGAATTAAACAGTGGTGGAACCGAAAAAGCATTCTGGGCACTGATGTGCAAATGAGCGCACCAAGCTTCCAACTTCCAAAATGCTATATTAACACTTAAGGCCACGCGCTGCCCTCAGCCTGTATGCTGGGTTTCTCTTGCTTCTGCTGGAAGCTGACTACACCGCAGGCAGAATACTGCCGGTAGCTTTTTATTACTGCATTACGTATGCACGTGCCGTGATATGAACGTGTATTTTAGGAAATCTGAGGTTGTTCGAGTGGTAGCGATGTTGATGAACACGCACTCTATTACATGTATAATGCAGTGCTCCCATCCTGTTAGTCTGTTAGTGTGCCATAAACCAAGAGTTGTACTTGCTGTGGTGAAGAAAAGGATTATATTTAAACACACTAGCCAGGCTGCATGTGCACACACTTGCAGCAGTTAAAGAATCTGGAATTCGCTTATCTTTCCTAGTGGCTTCAGTCAGTTGCGTGCCTTTCCCCCCAGCGGTTCATACTGGCTTATTAATTTTTTTTCTTTTAGTCCCCAGTCTCCTGACATGGTTCCTGCTTCCTATTTCAGTTCCCTCCTTGCCTGTTCTTTGTCTCCACTCTAGGCAGGGGGAGGGGGTCCTGCCGCTCACACTGCACTTTCTTCAGAACTTTCTCCAGTTGCCAGGGAATGTTCTGGTTTCAGCTCCCAGCCCTCCTGTTTAAAAAGCACCGTCCGACACGCCCTGCCTGCTGCTTTAGGTAAATGCTACGTACTTCCCCCCCAAGCACGCATGTTTCTCGGCAAGCGCCCCATTCTTGCTCCCCTTCGGAATGCTGGATTAGCACGCTGGGAGCTTGTCCCCTGAGCACGCTGTTGGGCTCTCGGTAAAGATGACCCCCAGCACTTAGCGCTCCCAGGGAGATCACAAGGTGACCAGCACAGCCTTTACCTTAGCTGCCTGTCCCCTCACACAGTAAGGCTGGATCTCTCACTTCAGTTCTGCTCCTATGGCACCACTCTCCGCCACTTCCACGGCTTCGCCAATGCATTTAGAGGCCCACTTGAGCCAACTTCGTCTGGTCCCCAACTTATCCTGTCCCAGGACACGAGCCTGTAGATGCAGTCATTCAATTAGTGCTTGTTACAACATAGCCAGATTCCCTCTATTTACAAATAAGCATACAATTCGTGCAGAACTATGACAAAATTTGGATCACCTGTATAAAGAGATTTGGAGGATGAAATTCTCTAAATGTAATGTGATGACTAAGTGTCATTTCCCCATACTTAGCTATGCAAGTGTACAGGTGTGACTACCCTTGGATTCATTCATCATCTGAACTAATAGTTAATGTCTCAAAGACCAAGTTCCAGATGGAAGACTTTTAAATGAATATAAAAATTTACATTTTCGGTATAAAGAATTCCCTCCCCTTTTTGGATGATTCCTGATCTATTTGCTCTCACATCTTCTGCACTTGGACGTGTTGAACTTCTCCTGCATTCCTCTCTCTTTTAAATAAAGGCATTTTCCTCAGCTACTTTATTCAGCTTCTCACTATTTCCTGCCTCACTTCGGCTCATGGGAATTCCTGAGCTGTCCCTAAATGTTTTGCAGCTGTTTGGTCCCTGCTGAAGCACTTTGATTGGTATCTCAATAGTAGTAAAAATTCTCTTTTGCTCTGAACATGTGTGTGCCATTTGGGATTGTACAGTGTACATTGCTCACTTCACAGCAGATCAATTGCTACTGGCCTTACTCAGAAGCTCAGACCTTAAAGTAATTTGGAACTGCAAATATAGGGGGCTACAGAAAAACTGTATTACAGTTGAATCTATTCAAATCTACTTGGGTATATGTTAATTAGACTTGAGACATTTCTTGAACGTGCTCAGATCATGAATCTGTAGATCTGGCTACTGATTTTTTTTTCCAAATAGCCTGTATTAGGATATTCTGTAAGGTTAGTCACCATTTCACATCATTTATAATATTAGCAGAGAACAGAAATCTGTAACATTAAGGTTTTCATGGCATACTTGCAAATTTCAGTGAGTAGCTGTCATTTTTTCTGAGCTTTCACTGGAATTTTAATTAACTGAGACCGATCTAACAAGCAATTAATTCAGCATTCATTACTTGTTAGGCTGGTTGTTACTTAAATTTAGTTTTTGAAACTCACTCCATTTTTTATTGGGAATCATCCCATGAGAATGCTAACCCTAGCAGCAAGGATTCGAGACTTGGAGGCAGCACAGTTTCCTCTGCAATCCAGACACAGGTTAGTGATTTGTCAGCTCTCTCCTTTAAAAGCAAACAACTCTCTTGTTTAAAAATACCTAGTATTCTCACAAAAACTACAGCAACGTCTAGCAGGGAGGTATATGATGCTATGAAAAGTATGCTGTAAGAGATATTATAAGAAGGGGAAATCACACTCTTTGCCTTTCTTCTTTTTGCTCTATCTCCTCGCTGCACTCGTGTTGTTTAGCCCATCTGTTGCCTAGAGGTCCATGACAAAGTCTGGGGAGTTGACGCTAAACTACAGAACTTTTTGTTGTTAAACTGATTTAAAGCAGGCTTTGAAGCCAACCTTTGCCACTTAATCTCCCTTTTGTTCCCCTCGTTTTTTCACTCTGCCCATCTTAACTTACTCTAGACTGTCTGGAACCAAAGCAACCTGAGCCATTCAAAACAAGATTGCTACGCTGAGGATCTGGTCAAAATGGAAATACAATCTCGGCTTCCTGCTCCATCGAATCGACTCCTCATGAATTAGGCATCCATATCTAGCTAAGGAAACATGGTAGACAACTTTCTCATGTAAAACATACAGTACAATGCGATCCTATATAAACAATACAAGTAGTGAATGTTTGGTATTTACGGACTAACAGCTAAGCTACTGTGCTGTTCTGAGGAGGACTTCTTCAGAAATACCAAGTCACTGGCATTAAAAAGTTAATCCAGGACATCAACTAAGAACTGATACATCTGTATTTCTTACTATACTCAAAATATAAATATTTTTGTCTGTTGAATTTCAAGATTCAATTAAAATGTAAATTGTGTCAACTTCCAAAGACCCTTCCCCTCAGGCAAGCAATGTTATAGTTCCATTCAAGACTTCCTCCCTCCCCCGCTCCCCCCTCCCCCCCGCGCCCTCAGATCTCAAAATCTTACCTTCTGACAGAGGGTTCTCAGAATCTCATTCCTCCAGTTCATTATCACCAGCTTGAAAAGGTTCATCTCCTCTTCAGCACCACCAGATCTTCTCTGAAGTACAATAATAATGTTAATTAGTGGCCAATTCTCAAACCAAAGTACAATTCAGTAAAAACAAACAAAAAAAAAAACAAACAAAAAAGGAGAGAAAGAAAAAAAAAACACCAACACCATAATTGAGTGAAATTGCAAAATGGAAGGGAAAAAAAAAACGCCTTAAAATTAATAGATATGCCTTACCTGCCAGTCACCCTTTCTCATGAAGGAACCCTGGCAGGTTGGTTACAGTCCTATAATTCTTAAAATCATATGTCCTTAGGTCAAGGTTATCATTTGATGCAGATTATTTTTTACCGGACTGGTGATAATTTCTGAAGGGATATGAAATTTCAAGAGCCTTGTTTCACCTGCAATCATGATTAAATTTCCTCCCTGCCACCTCCCTCCCACTTTTTAAATCCTCCAGAAAATGCGTATTATCCCAGCACTAAGCTGGAAATGCAGTCCCTCACAAGTCCAAACACACATGTAGCATTAGCGCAGCTGTTTCCCAGTATATTCTACAGCTTCTGTCACAAGGTGAATTACCAAAACCAGAGTGGCTCTTAAGCCAAAAAGAGTTTCTTGCTGTGAATAGACATTCTATCTCCAAGTATTTTGACTCTGAAGTTATTTTTCAAAATAGAAATAAGAAAAAAGAAAAAAAACCACCCTAAAATACCTAATTTTAAAGTAATCTTTATCACTCAAAGTAAAATCTGTGATTTTAATGAAGCATACGCTACATGAAAGTTATAAACATCAATTTAATACTCTGTTTTTTATCATGTATTTTGCAATAAAAGACCTGCAAGCCACATTAAGATAACACATTTGTTTTGTATCTCACAGAAGTCAAACTCTTAACCAAGCTAAGATAATAGCTGCTCCAGAAAGAACGTCAGAATTTGGCCCATACTGAAGAAGCTTATATAAAATTGGTAGTTTGACAGAAAACACACTGAAGAGATTTACTACTTAGCTCTCCTATTTAAGTGATCTACAGTTACCATACTTGCAGGGTAGTGCTATGGAAACATTAAAGTTTCAATCATTTTGCGGCAAGTGCACATTCCTGTTGTGCAAAAAAATAAAACTTAAACAGAAGTAGAGGAAATGACTTTTCAAAATTCTTGAGTCAGCAGGACTTTGTGTATTGAATAAGGATCTCTGAAACCTGTTTTTACTACAGTGCTCCATCTTTCAGATCTTGCTAACGAGGTATGTGCCATTTTGGTCACATTCCTGTCATTGTAGCTTGATGAAACACAAATTCCTAGTTTTTCTCAACTGCTGATTCCATATAGTGTCATGTTTCTTGAGACAGCCTTTATTTCAGATGTAGTTTTCCTGAAATTTCTAAACACCCTGTAGTATATTGCTTTATTTACTTTATTAAAAGTGAGAGAGAGAACTGCTTATGCTATACACTTTGAGTTTATCTGTTAGCAATCCATGTAACTACTTATTCATTGCTTTTTTTCACTGCAAATTTGAACCTTTATCCTGTGTTGCCTAACACAGTAGGCAGGTGAACACCTAGGAGTTTGATTTCACAGCTGTAGTACAATGTACAACCTTTGGAAATAGATACCCTCTTTCACTTCGTCTAGATTTCCTAAATGGAATTCTCTCAATTAAAAAGAAAAAATGGCAATTTACACACTCCTTCTTCCGTCAGTGCCCACTATAAAGCTCAATTAACCTTACAAGTAGATCTCAGTCTCTTGTAGCTCCTTTCATTTTCTCTCAGGTTCCTTTGGGAGCTTTTTCCTCTTCTGACATTATACCCCATTTCCTACAAATATTTTCCTTGCTTTTTTTTCCTTCTTTTGTTTTGTTTTATTTTATTTTTATTTTTAATATACTTTTGTAATTTGAACTCCATTTTTGGACTGTGGTCTTCAGAGGACACGTTTCAGTCACTTTTCCAGTTGTCACATCTAACTCCCCATGTCCATAACCACCCTGTTCTCCAGAGTGCCACAGAATATAAAATACCCTATAACAAAAAATTCACACCAGCCATCACAGTAAATAAAATAATTATTCACAAGCGGGATCCAACCTCAACTGGATAAGCCTTTCTGAAGTTTAATAGAGGGTTCTGTTATAAACTAATATGAACTACTTCAAATATTCAAACCAATTAGAAGGTGTTCATTTAGCTGGAAAAATAATCAGGCAAATTATCTCTATTAATTAAACTTGTACTCCCTTCTGGTCATTAAGGAGAATAGTCAACACTAAAAGAAGTTTCTAAGTGCTTTAGATCCTTAGAGGACCTTTGCTTGAGTAACTATCTGGAAAAAAAAGGATTTAAGACTGTATACTAAGCAGTATTATCTTAAGGACGCTATTTACTGACATCTCTATTCGTTCATCAAACACTTGGAAAAATAATTTAGTTAGACACAGTATATGGGATTTAGAGTTAGTTTGTAAAAACAGCTATTACTGTTGCTAGCATCAAGTTCTGAAGTCAGCCAACACATACTGCAAAATTAGAGGTGGCCTGACTAAGCACTCAGAATTTGCATTTTTCTCACTGTTTTTTCTGTTACTAGACGGGACTGCAATCTTGTGATTTTATGGCTCAACTCAGCTGAAGCTTAAACAAGTCTAATTCCATCTGAGGTAAGAAGGAAAAAACCTATACCAGGACCAAACCTACTATGTCAGATGTTGAAAACTGATATTGTTCACAAGGAATAATTAGAATACCATGAACAAATATACATTGGTAGGTGCATTTATATTTACCCTAGCTTAGCTAAGCTAACATTACCAGGAAGAGTAATCTCATTTTATTTGAGATTCTATTTTACTAAGCTCTATATAAGCATATATTAATGAAAGTTCCTGCCATAACGGAGCTCATGATGTGAAAGATGTCTTTTTGGATTCAGAGGAGACAAGCAGGGGACGTGAGGAGGAAAAACAAGATAGCAAACAGCTGCATAGTTTCCACTGAACTAGTAATCTCCTTTTTTCTTTTTTACTATATGTTAGAGATGACTTGATGATCTCTAACAATTCTATAACCAAAACTGAGGTAAGGTTTAAATTTACAGTGCTCAGAATCCAGGCTGAAGATGTAGCAGGTGGTTCTGCAAGAGTGTCATTACAAATACTTCAATAGTAAGGGCCTAGGAGAGTATTTTATTTTATTTTTTTTTGTTAAAACATGTAAAATTTTACATTTAGATTTATCGAATAAAAGCAGGTTTTGTCATAAATTGATTTAGAAGAGCCCTCCTGGAAAGGTTACTGAATATGGAGGAAAAAAAAAAGGTTTCCATAAATTATTCCAATGCAGACAAAATATGACAGGGAAAAAAAACAACGGCACTTTAAATTCCTTCAAACCTTATTAAAATGTATTTCCTCGTATTGTACAATCACCCTTTATTCCAAATCCAACTAGTTGCCTTCCTGTGGTACTGTCCAAAGCTGAAGATGTATGGCTCTAGCGTTTGAAGGAGCCATTAAAAACAAACTACCAAACTGTTCTGTATTTAATTAGCCCGGCCAGGGCTCTACCGAAGGGAGCCGTGACAGAACTCGGGTACCAGAGCCCCGGCTTCCCACAGCTCCAGCCGCCGGCTCTGCCGCTCCCGGGGCCGCCTCAGCGGTGCCGCCAGGGGGCGCCGCATCGCCTCCAGCCTCCTCAATGCCGCCGGCACGCGCCGCCGGCTCTTTCCCGCCCACCGTCCTCTCGCGAGAGTTGCCGTCCATCAGGGCAAGAAGTCGCGGTGCGCCTGCGCGCTGCCGCCGGGGGCCTGAGGAGCGGCGCTGCTGTGGTGACTCCCGGGCCGCACCGGGGCCCGCCGCCGCCGCCATGAGCGGCACGCTGGCCAAAATCGCCGAGATCGAGGCGGAGGTAACGCCCCGGCCCTCTGCCCGCTCGGCGCCGGGGGCAGGGCACGCCAAAGGCCGGAGCGGGGCCGTTCCGTGAGGGGGCGGCGGGGCCGTGAGGCGCGGGGAGGCCGCTCCCGCTCGGCGGGGCCGGTGCCGGCGCTGAGGACTCGGTTGCATTTGCAGATGGCCCGGACGCAGAAGAACAAGGCCACGGCGCACCACCTGGGGCTGCTGAAGGCCCGCCTGGCCAAGCTGCGCCGGGAGCTCATCACCCCCAAGGGAGGCGGCGGCGGCGGCCCCGGGGAAGGTGCGTCCTTGGGCGGCCGCTGCCGGGAAGCGGTCGGAGGGCTCCGGGCCGTCTCTGTCGCTGTCCGCGGAATTGATCGCAGCAGCCGCCCGCTCTCCGTCGCGTCCTGCCCGGTGCAGGACGGGTACTCGTGGCTCTGGCTGGGGCTTTGGGGTGAATCCCTCGTTGAAGAGTAAACGAGGGAGCTTCTGCGTTTTGGCTGGTGCAGGCATGTATTTGGAGAAGTGTTAGGGGTTTTGCATGAAGAAGCATCTTGCAGTAGTTACCTGTTTCTTTATATAAAGGTGTGAGTGGTGTAAGTTGCAGTGCTTAAAGTGAATGCTCCATCAGCACTCAAGTCAAGTATAGGCTACTGGGAATCCCTGTTGCCCATGCTTTATTAGGTGTATGTGTTGTGGAGTGTCATGCAGATGAGGTGCTAAAAGCAATACAGATCATGAAGTCTTTAGTCCCTGCTCATATCCCCCTATCAGGGAAGCTTACCTGTCTCAGTAAGACAATATTAAAATTAATTGAGGGACTGCTCGCTATCTAGAAGCTTAGAAGATAGAAAATGTCCATCTTTAAATACTTATTTTTTTTTAATTTTACTTCTTTATTTGCAGGTTTTGATGTTGCAAAGACAGGTGATGCCCGGATTGGGTTTGTGGGTTTTCCATCAGTGGGAAAATCTACTCTTCTAAGTAATCTTGCTGGTGTGTATTCTGAAGTGGCAGCATATGAATTCACCACACTAACTACTGTGCCTGGAGTCATTAGATACAAAGGAGCAAAGATACAGGTGAGCACTTTTTATGTCTGTGAAAGAAAGATTGTGTATGTAGGTGTAAATGGTATTATGGCTGAACAGTCTAGTTTGACATTAGTAGGTTAGAAGTGATATGTAGAAGTGCTGGAGAATGTGTTGGAAATGTTTCCATGAGGTACTAATTTTGTCCCGTTTTTCACTTTTCTCTGGAGAAAAGTTCCTGTGGTAGTTCTCATACTCTGAGATGATCTGTTCCAGTCTACAAATAGGGCACCAGGGATAATACAATACGTAAGAATCCAAACGGAAACATCTTTGCTTTATTCTGTTCAGATTTGCAGTAGACTCAGCAGCTTAAGAAGAAAGGTAGAAGTACAATTTGTTTTCTCTGTCAAGAGAAATATTTTTCTGAGTTAATTTTCTTTCTCTGAACAAATAGCTACTTGATCTGCCAGGAATTATTGAAGGTGCCAAGGATGGTAAAGGCAGAGGACGGCAAGTCATTGCAGGTGAGTATATTAGAGCTTGGAGACAGCACCCTACTACTGGTTCAGTTGGTATGGCTTATGAGAATGAAGGGATGAATCACTGTCTCTGATATCTTTATAAAGCTGTAATTTATGCTAGAATTGAGCTGCCTGATGTGAAGCAGTAGCCATTGTCATTTTGCTCTGTTTTCAGTTATGACTATGCATTTGTGCTGTGTTGACACTGCGGTGAATGACTGCTACCAACTTTAAAAGCAGATGTGATCCCTTATTACACCAGGCTTCTGTCTTGCCTTCTTTACGTAGCTTTTTGGCATCATTCTGAGTCTGAACATAGGTAGAAAGGAAGATTTTTCTGTGATTCTAGCACTGTGCAAGGATCTGTATTTCTGTCAGTGCTGTTGGGCCAGCATTACAAACTTCAGTCTTGGACTGAACTTTAAAAATCAGAAATTAACTGGCTGAATTAATGGGTTTGATATTGTCATCAGTCCACTGAGCCATCTTTTGTGCTGTTTTGTCTCTGTGTGAGCATACTTTTTTGAGGGTTAGCTTTTTCTGATTTTTAGTTGCTCGAACCTGTAATCTCATTCTGATTGTTCTGGATGTGCTGAAACCCCTTGGTCACAAGAAAATCATTGAGAATGAACTGGAGGGATTTGGAATACGTCTGAATAGTAAGCCCCCCAATATCGGCTTTAAAAAAAAGGATAAAGGAGGCATTAACCTTACAGCCACAGTAAGTTGGAAGTTTTTTTAACCAAACCAAACAAATGGGTGAAGACGGTCTGCTGGCCTTCCAGCCTGGATTACACCTCATTTTCCTTTAACACTGAATCTTTAAAAACATAGAAATATCCATAGATATTAAAACTATAGTAGATATCTCTATCTACTAGTAGATATGCGTGTTTCTATTGAAAATGGTCTCAAACTGACAGGAAACATTACTTGGGAAATGTCTGATTGCAGCCATCAGTGGCATTAATATTAATAAAGCTGTTAGGACTTGACTGTGATTTTGCCATAGTTAGCCTTGGGACAGGGGAAAAAAAAAACCATTTAAGTCCAATAATATATAATGCAGTTATTATTTCTAGTAACCTTTATGTTTATTGACAGCATTGTTAATTGTAATACTCGATCTGGCGATTAACTTCTCCATTCCTTAACGTTGTGTATGTTCAGTGTCCTCAGAGCGAGCTGGATACTGAAACAGTGAAGAGCATCTTAGCAGAGTACAAAATCCACAACGCTGATGTCACGCTGCGCAGCGATGCCACTGCTGATGACCTAATTGATGTTGTTGAAGGAAACAGGTACCGTACTGTTGAGACCCTGGGTTTGTCACACTTGCAATTTATATTCCAAAGAGAAGAATTGCCTTCCAGGTTTGCTTTCCACAGAAGCTGAGCTAGTAATGTGATAGCAACAGATACTGTTTGGCACGTTACTGTCCTCTTCAAAAATGATGCTTTTTCTTTCAGTGATGACAGCAGTGTGCTGCTGCTAGGCTGCTGTGACACTATTTTCTTCTCTTTGCAGGGTTTACATCCCATGCATTTATGTCCTAAATAAAATTGACCAAATCTCCATTGAGGAACTAGATATCATTTACAAAGTACCCCACTGTGTACCTATATCTGCTCATCATCGCTGGAACTTTGATGATCTGCTGGAGAAAATTTGGGACTACTTGAAGCTAGTACGCATGTGAGTCCCAGTTGCTGTATTCTGTGCAGTTAAGTGTAAGGCTGAGACTGAAGAATTACTTAAGAATGGGTGAATGACAATTTTTAATTAATGATTTTCTACTTGGTACATGGGCTACAGACACTCACTTTTTTTCCTAATACGTGTTGAGCTTCTCACAAAAAAAAACCAAAAAAAAAGGCCACAACCATGAGACTTGGTACTCTTTCCCATCAACTATTTCTGTTTTGTCATCTTTTAAGCAGCAACAGAAAGTTCACTAGTAATAAACCTTTGCAGTTAACAAGGGAGAACCTGTTGCAGCCCTTAGCTACCCAGATGCATTTTCAGCTCATGAACGCCCATTTACAGGGTATCCATCGTCCACACTGAAATAGTGGAACTCAGCACAAGCACCTTGGGCAGTGGTGCAAATAACCTATGAAACTTCATGATTTGAAAGAGAAGAGGAGGTTTTGGCATTGACTGAGGGCTCCATCTGTCTTACAGCTACACCAAACCTAAAGGGCAGCTCCCAGACTACACCTCTCCTGTTGTCCTACCTTACTGCAAAACAACGGTGGAGGATTTTTGCATGAAGATCCACAAAAATCTCATTAAAGACTTTAAATAGTAAGTACTATTGTAGAAGAGTAATTTCTGGAGAACAAAGTAATCTGCCTGATGCTGTATTCTTCCATTCTTTAGGAAGGTAGAAGTGAACACAGGATTTAGTTTCTGTTGAAGGCAATAGATCTTCCTACGATTAAACCAACTACAGAAGTTATATTTGATGTTTCTGTGCTCTTTCCTGGACAAGTTTCTTCTATAGCAAAAGTTATTTTCTCTAGATTTGAAAGCAACACTAGATGCAATATTATAGGCCACTATCCTATATGCAAGAGTATTTTGGATGACTTCATACTGTGTTTTGATCTGCTTGAACTCTTGTTCACACAGACCACTCATCCAGGTACTTAGAGGAGAATAAAAATAGCTCCTAAGCATTGCTTTCTGTATTAGCTTTGTGACAGAAATAGCTGTTGTTCTGTCTGCATATTATACTTCTGTGCCTTCTTAATTTGATTTTTCTTATCCCTCTTTCAGTGCACTGGTCTGGGGTTCATCTGTTAAACACAACCCTCAGAAAGTTGGCAAAGACCACACTCTTGAAGATGAGGATGTCATTCAGATTGTGAAGAAATAAAGTTGCTCTTGTAACTTACCCCGCCTGCCTTTTTCATTAACAATGCAAGCAGGAAACAGGCCACTTCTGTCAAACCTACAGAAAAGGATATTGTTTTTTATGGTAGGATGTTATTGCATGGAAAAAGTAATGTTTCTGGCCAGCTTGTATTACAGTGGCCCATGCTAGCAGAACTTACAGGTGAGAAGCTGATCTCAAGCCATTTTCACAAGGGCAAAATGTTACAAGGAAGCTTTGATGCCTGTGATGAGGTTTCTGCTGCATATACATCTCTGTAATTGGAAAAAAGTTCAGCAGGAATTATTTTGTTAGAAATTAACATAAAATGAAAAACAGGCTGGTGAACTGTATCCTACAACACAGGGCTGGAGGGTGAAGTTCTAGTTGCCTTAATCTCAGCTGTTCCTGTTTGAATACTTCAAGGCTATTAATAACCCAGCATCTTTTCCATAAATGCAGGACTCTGATCATGAGCAGTCACTTTCAGTTGTTTATTTTCACTAGTATAAACTCAAGGGCTGTAGTCAACTGTGATAGTGACTGGAAGCTTTTAAGTTTTCTTAAAAGAATTTCCTGCTTATTTGACTTCTCTAAATGTAGTTGTATAATAGATTGCTGTTAAAGCAGGGGCTCTTGTGTGTTTTTTAGGAGAAATGAATAAAGTTGGAGCTCTAGCTGGCACAGAAAACTTACCTAGTGTTACCTGCTAGCTTATGCTCTCCTACAGAAGTGAAGTAGGGGGTGTTTTAAGTGTCAAGAGGAATACGTGCTGATCTCACTGCATGTTTAAAAAGAAACAAGTGCAGCAGTTTCAGATCTCTTCAAGGACTAAGTCCTTGCAAAAGTAGTTGCTATTCAGCCTTGACTCTACTTTTCTTACTAGTTTTTGCAAAGCCAATAAGTAGTCCTATGCAAGCTGAATAATAGTTACACAAGTAGAAGAGTGCTGTGGAAGCTCATTCACTCATTCTAGAATGACTGCTTAGTTAGTAGGATAGTGGGCTCAGCATCTGCTCTGAGTTCTGGTACATGAGAGTTTCATTCCTTACACTTCACCCTGGCTGTTCAAGATCAGCCTTTCAACTACTGTTACAGCAGCCCCCCTCCAGCTGACAATGTATGCCTTTAGTGAGGTAAGGTACCTATCCACACAGCTGTAGACCAACCTAGTGAAGGTGAGGTTTTCTTGTGGAGATTCAGCTCAGACAAAGCTTCTAGCTTACATACGTGAACAATGCTCAACATTAGTGGAAGTGCAATTTCAAGAGCAGATGATACAGACAGCTGGTAGAATCGACTTTATTTACAGAATGTTACTGGGAAAGTGTCAAGTTAAAAAAGTATGAAAACAATCTTACAAGGACAAGCTGGTGATTGCATGTTTTACATAGATTGTTTTATGAACAATCACTAGAAAGTATGGGTGACCCCCAACAAATTCACATTAGAGACTGCAGCTTGCTATTTCTGTACAACATGGTCTCTGCTAGACTGAACCAAACCCACCACAGCATGCTGGCAATTGTTATAATACAGTCAAGTGATTTTTTTTTCCTGCTGCTGGTTTTGCATTCAGTGAGACTTAAGAAAGAGCAAGTCTGTGACAACTCTGGTTTTGCTTTCACCTTTTTTAAAAGAGCACAATGGCCTAAGTTCGATAGAAGACATGACAGCAGTACTAGACTTAACACAAGTGAGAAAGTGAAGTGAGGAACCATGCAGTAGAAGGATGGAAGAGAACGTTTAACTGTTCAGGAAAGTGAAACAGGCTTAAAAGGAACATAGTATTTTTAAAACCAAATATACACAGTAAGATCACAAAACTATCCCCTCCTCCCCCTTTCAAGCCGCAGAACAAGACTGCAAAGGCAAGTTTCACAGTAATTGCATCAGTAGATGCACACTAGACTTGGGACAGTTCTTGGAACTCCCCTCTACATGTAGAAGGGAAGGCAGTATAGAACATACCACAGCTATGACTGAGGAGTTGAAGGGTGAGGATTCAAAGGCTCCATTTTGATGACCTTTAGTAACTTGTCTGAAAGATTAAAACAAGGCAAATACTGCAGCTAAACAAGGACCAGCACCAGCCCTCTTGAAAGACCTATGCCCAGTAGGTACCTACAGTCTCTCTGCTTATGGCAGACACGAAGAGCTGGCTTTATCAGTACTGTAACAGGTCCCTTCCTCAAGGCCATTTGAAGACTAAACAATTCTCTCATGTGATGGCAAGAGTCACATGCACAAGGAATCAGACCTCTGTTATGCAGACAGCAAGATGTGGGCTTTTTACTTGGACACTAGCTACACTGAGTGCACAGTACGTGACAAAAGGATGTGTTTGAGGGAGACCTAGAGGAGATGAGCAGCAAGAAAAGGCAAAGCAACTTTATCCTGTTCACTCACACTTAGGATATGCAACTTTAATCTTAAAGAAAGTCCCACATGTACAATGGAGAAAGATCCAAACCATAGGCACAACTAAAGCTCAATTGTTATCAGCTACTCTTATGTACAGCTGTATAGATTCAAAAAAGCTATTCTATGTGTATATATACAAAAGATTGTTTATACATAAGTCTGTACACAAGGGTCTATACATTTAGTTTTCTGCAGGAACCCATAGCTGCTACCTCTACACTAGAGAATATCAGCACTTCATTCACATATCGTACAAAAACAAAAAATAGACACTTCCAGAATTAAACTGGCTTTGTCTTGCATCTAAATTTCTTCAGGCTTCACTATTCAAGCCATAATGGATCCTTTAGTCTTGATGCAGACATGAGACCAGGACAGGTGCCATGTGCTTTAGTCTCTCAAAAAGAAATTTTGCACAGAGTGCTAAAAATAAAAGCCCCAAAAAACAAAGAGGTGAAGTCCTGACTATGGACATTTTTATCCAGTCTAAAGAATCACAAGTGTCCCACCCAGTGGTCACTGTTCACTGCCGATATTCCAGTTCATCTACACTGATGACTTTGGATGGCATAGAAGGGAGAGGCTGCTGCAAGACATCCGAACCAAACCATTTTGCAAGGCCAATAGGAGAGCCGCTTCTCTGGCTGGGGCGATGGTCAAGCTGTGTGTGCCCATGAGATAATCCAGTCCGAGATGGCACATTCTGAGGGGTTGTTTGCACACCAGCAGGTGATCCCTGTGCTCCAGTGCCTGTGGAATGTAAAGCTATTTGAGGTGGAGTAATGAGTTCACCCAATGCTGAGATTTGCCCTAGAGCAACTATCTGCTAATGCATATTAGCATTCAGCACATAAGCTATGACTTTTACTCATTCTATTAGACCTGGGAAATCCAGACCCCAAGTCTTTATTCTCATCAGTACTCCCATAAACTGCCTGACACTGCCAGTTCTGGGCACAGTATCATGTAGGTTAACTGGAAAACCAGTATCAAAGAACATCTTACTTGAGGTAGGTGGGTGATCTTTCTCACCCAGCAAGGAAGGAAAGGCTGCACACATGCTGCAAAACGCAGATCCGTCAATAGCAACACATCTTGAAACTGAATGCTTCACTTGGACTTTCTTCTGGCATGAGAACCTGCAGTGGCCGAAACTACTCTGGCAATTTAGATATTCATAATCACTATTCTTGTGTAGGTATCAAAGTAGCCTCCTATTAGTCCAGCATACTGAGACAGGCCAACAAGTATACTAACTGGAACAGGCTTTTCAGCATTTTAAAAGTCACTCCTGTTTTATGTTTTAGCTTACCTGATCTTTGTAGTTGCTGTTGCATCATTGCTAGCTGCAAAGGTGTCCCAGAGCGTGGATTTAAGATGTGATGGCTGGCTGTTGGTAATGGATAAAAAGGTTGGCCAAGGATTGGAGCAGATATTCCCTGCAAGTGAGACAGATCCACTCCAGGAGGAAGCATACCTATTGAACAACAATGAGGAAGCTTCTTACTTAAGAGGCATAAGGACCTTGAAGCAAAACATTTATGTATTTAGATAAACAAGTAATAAATTCTAGCCTAAGAGTTTTGAAGTAATAGTTACTTATTACTGGCCATGTTTATCTGTGCTGTCCCTAACACAACTTGAGTCCAGTCAGGAATACGTATTAAAAGAAAAAGGTATGAATTACCTGCTTGCAGTATAGGAAGATGTTGCGGATGAACCCCCTGCGCCAGCATTCTCTGGACCAATCCTGGATGCAGTTGATGAGCAGGTCGCACAATTGGAACATGGGGAACAAGGGGTACTTGATGAACAGGACGGAGAAAAGGGCCTCCTGGTACTGGGGAGGCCATTGTAGGAGTCTTTCTGCCAGTTGATTTAGGCCTGTAGTCTTGCTCTTTGGTGCAACGATTTGCTTGAGTAAGAGGTGTGGAACATGCAGAGCGTTGCAGTGCAGGTAGTTTGGTACCTAAGGTGGGCAAAGTTTCTTGATCTGCATTCTCCACAGAACTAGACAGTAGGTTATCTGTAGCTAGAATTGAATACAACTATTATAGTCCGCAGCTAGAGATTGGATCTAATGAAAACTAAAGCTGATACCTGCATTTGATTGCTAGATTCATGAACTGGCTGAACTTATATACACATTTCCATTTTCAACAGGAAACTTCTGTCTCCTGGAATGTTTTGGCCAAATTATGTCAAAACAGAAGAAAAAATACACAGAAATCCCTTGATTGTAAGCTTAAATTATGACAATTAGCAACAATTCCACCTTTAACTCTTATTTCCCTCATACTTTGAGATTTTTGAACCAGCAGCATGTATGAGGCAGTCTCAAAGCAGACAGGAGGTACAAGGGATCCTCCCCAAATGAGACTATAACTTGGAGGTGGAGTTGTGCCAGGCATCCAGCCCTAAGTGGTTTTTCAGTGTAAACATGTGTCTGGGGATTAGCAGCAGCCTTCTACATCTGACATTTGCTTAGTAATATTTTGTACACTGAAGCGCCTCAAGAACATACTTCCAGACTATCTAGACCACTTAGGCCTAAAATATCTGAGAACTATCTGCTTCAAGTTGAGGTAGCAGTAATAGCTGGAATGCTAAAAGAAAAAAGTTAACGTCCTAATAGGAACTGCAAACTACCTCTCTGTTGCTGGTAGTACTGAAGTACAATGTCATGGCAACTGGGAACCTTAGTCTCACTGGGTCAGGCAATTGGTATTGAGCATTTCCTTTTTATAGCCACTTACATCAGTTAGGGTGACAAAATGCTTCCTTAATCTGCTACATTTAGAAGAGGTTAATTGGTCTCAGCTCTGATTGTTCAGTTAAGATGTCTCAAGAGGGCTATGAGTTGCTTGTATTCAATTACTGGTATAGAGAGAGATGGAAGTATTATTGTTAATATGCTTGTTCATCAAGACCAGTTGCAAACAAACAGTTTTGGTCCAGGCCTCTTAGTGTCACTACTGCTCACAAGTGAGGAAAAAATGAAAAAAATGGATCTAAACCCAACACTGCTGGAAGATTGCCCTGTTGAGCACATCTCCTTCATAGCTCTAACCCTTTTTATAGGCCCGTTTCTACACCCATTTCCACTCCACAAATCAAAAGCATCTTAAATTAGTGCAGGCATGTGTTGAAGCTCTTGAATTCTATTCCAAATCTCATGCATGTTATTTTAAAGCCATTACAATACCTTCATTTGGCCTCTGATTTTCATCTTTACCATCACTGACTTTCAGTTTCCCAGAAACTGGCTCCTCTTTGCTCTTCTCCTTGCTCTCATACATCTTGCGAATCACTGAGGTAGGTGTAAAGGAAGGAGACAACTGCAGAAAGAGTAAGAAGCCATGTCTTATTCCGTGCTGATTACTGAAGCCCCACTTTTAGTTATGGGACTCCAATTCTAGCATATCTTTTCCATTTAAAGCTCTTTTGAATTGGCTACTTCATGCACCCTTAACTTCACCTCATTTCATAGCTTTATTTTTATCATTTAAGCAATTCTCTCCATCTAATTTTTGCTGAAGACTAATGCCTTATTTGTATTAACTCAGGGATGACAAATCTATAGAAAACTACCACCTTATTTGCATTTTTTTCCCCCCACCAACACTACATAATTTTAATGGAAGCTACTCATTTGTTATACAAACTAAGTACTTCTATCTGATGGCCTAAGTTGGCCCTAAGTTGTAAGCACTTGATGAAATAGTTGGAAAACTTAGATCAAAGCAACATACCACTACATACCACTGAAGACATTGAGGCAACATTTTGGTTTTGCGGCTTTTTTTTGAAAGCAATCCTGAAGCTCTTAGGTAACATTTCAGCCTACAGACATTTAGGTGAGTCATTTCATACCTGTACTGAAGACCAGTGTTCTCTACAGTACCCACCCCAGCTTTCAGCTCGTCTTTTGAAAGCTTTGGTACCTAAGTATAGGTAATTTTCCCAGTTACCTTCCTTTGGTTTCAGAAGACTGGATTAAGGTAACAGTGAGGCTTCTTCAGTTCTAGATAACATACTAGTCAGAAAAGGCTATTTTCCAAAGTGAAGACATTCAGTTAAACATCAAGTGCCATTCTTGTATCACGTGGCCACTAAGATAATAAGAATATTAACCTTATATCCTTCTAAGGATTATGGTTGCTACAGTTAGTTACTGCAGACACCTTTACAGCTTTTCCTACAATCATTACACACTATGTACTGACCATGCTAGTAATGGATGCTGTAGGGGCTGGAGAAGACGCATTCCCTCTATGTCCTGGTGCCGGTGATTTAGTCATGCGCTGCTGCCTGTTAAAGAAAGGACAGGAAGTTGAGGTAGTTCTACTCTTGCCACAGAATGAAAGGCAGGATTGCTAAGAACCAATACAAGCTGAAATGAGACACTAGGTATGAGTATCTTATGAAAGAAAATACTTGAGATCAGTTCAAATACTTGAGGTCAGTTGACAAGGTGCCCTGTACATGTTGGAGATACTCACCTGTTTCTGTAGCCATCTCTGCTTTTGTCCATTTGTGGTTTACCAAAGCCATGCTGATAGAAGTTTGCTGCCTGTATGGCTAAGTCATGTGGTAATGCTAGTCCCTCTAAAGCAGCTTGCTGTATTTCCAAGGGACTCATCTGAAATGGAGATGTATTGAAAAAAGCTTAAGATTCTAAAGGCTTACCACTATGTCTTCACAAAACAACTGCCCACCAACAGCCGTTTCATTGACAGAGGATAGATGCTTCAAAAGGTCTTAAGGTACTCTAAGATGGGTCTAATGACAACGAGGTTTTGAGATGGTACTAAGACTCTGCACCCACATGCTCAGAGTTCACTAGAGCAAGCAAATGTAACATTATCTGCATATTGCAGAAACAAGACTATTCTAGACTTCAAAATGAAAGAAAAACAGATGAATACACATTAAGCAAAAAGCATTTAAATCTAACCTGGGCAGCAACTGGGCTCATGGGCTTCCTTACACCTGGAAACGGATCACCAAGCAATTGCTGAGAACCTTGTCCAAAACCTAATGAAAAATGTTCAGTTACGTTCAAAAGGACTAACAGATTCTCTCCCCTTCTCCCTCACACGCCCAGTATTGATATATACCCAAGTTAACCACTTTTACATTAAGGACTCCTTGTGAAAATTCTCAGCCTACCACTTAAGAATCTGCAGAGCTGTCTCTTCCCTGTCACTAGGAAGAGCAGAGAGGTTAGTAGTAGCCTTTTGTGATACAAGTGTCCAAGTTCTCTTCCTGTGGATTAACCCCAGCAGGCAGCTTAAACACCAGCTACTTGTTTGTGCACCCTCCCCACCTTCCCAGTCCCCCACAGGGCAGAGAAGAATGAAAGAATAAAGGCAGGAAAACTTGTGAGTCAAGATAAAAATTGTTTAGTAAGTAAAAGTAGAAGAGAAAGAACAAAAACAAAAAGGTAATCAGTCATCTACCTCCTACAAGTAGACCAATCCCCAGCCACTTCCCAAGCAAAAGACAGCTATCCTTCCTAAGCTCACTCTCTCCCTTTTTATTGCTGAGTATTACTTTATATGCCACAAAGCATCTCTGGTTAGTTTGGGTCATCTGCATAGTTGCCTCCCCACCCATTCTCTTGCACAAACACATCTCCCATCTAATCACTGGGGGTGCAGAGTGAGAACAGAGGAGGACTTAATACCGAAGACTGTTCAGCAATAGCTAAAATAGTGCATTATCAGCACTGGTTTGGTCACCTACCTAGAACAGTTATTTTTTTTTGTAGCAGCTAGTATGGTGCTATCTCAGACTAACCTGCTACGTCCTTGAAATCGGTTTCTTATACAGTAAGAACAATACTTCACACCAGAATTTACTAAGGTGTGGCTGAGAAACTTCTAAATTTTTGGAGATAAACTCAACATAAGAGACAAATGAGTGTATGTGCAATATAACATCTTAAAAGGCAGACACTGACCTAGTTGCCCAACAACTGCCAGTAAGTTTGTTCTGTGAAGTAGTATTTAAAGCTAACTCAAGTCTTTAAAAAAATAGAATTTTTTGCAAGAAATCTCACCAATGGGTGAAGATATTCTGTGACGCAGGTAATCTGCTGAAGCAGCTCGAGTTGGAAACACAGGTGGAATAGGAGGAGAAGGTGCTCTTTGTCCCAGTAAAGAGGCTCCAGGTTCCAATCCACTTATCAGGCCACTTAAGACATTTGATGAAGCTGGTCTGGTAATAGGTGGGCCAAGAAGTTCCTAAGAATATGTAATGAAAGTGTTCAGAATATGACCAGTTTACGCAAAAGAGTTCATTTTACTAGACCATATGCTATGCTATTTATAGCAAGTTAGAAACAGACAAGGTTGACCTACACAACTAGACAAGTTCTGGAATCCCCTTAGAATTAGGCATTAGCCAAGTTATTCATTTTCTAGTTGTAATTGTGGAAAATAGCATCACAAGACAGAAATTCAGTCGCATTTTAGCTCTGTGAATAGGCCTCTCCTCTAACAGGGAGAGAAGTCTGACTACTGATCTTGTAATTGCCTTCAATATCTCAAACTACCTTAAAACTATTTAAAAACTATTTAAAAGCATATCAATGAGAAATACCTGTAAAATATTTTTTGACAGAGGCTGGCCTGGCATCTCTGGAGGTGACATTAAGTGGCTGTCAAGGCTCTGCTAAGGAAATGAAAACATTATAAGCTATAGATATGACAAGCATCATACAAATAAAAAGACAGGTCACACATTTCATCTGCCAAATAAAATGCCAGCAAAGTTAAGGGCTGAGCCAGCTCACTGATCTTCCCTAATCAAGGCAATGCTTAGTGCTAGACTGCATGCAAGTAGTTCAATGTGCATTGTTTAAGTTTGGCTTGTGAGAAATCTGCATTCTTCACTATCTTTCAGTAAAGGAGGATGAAGCTAACAATTCCTTGGATATAGTTCAACAGAAAAAAAAAGATGCTTTAGACTTTTTAGACTTAGATGTTAGAAAAAAGTATTTTATAGTGCCAGAAGCAGCTATTGGTAGCTTCTGGGTCAAGCACATTGTTTAGGCAGCTTGTGGCAAGATGAATTTCATGCTGCAATCTCTCAGTCTAAAGCTGAGCATCATCCGTTTAATACTAGTCTTCAAACTAACAATTTCAGTATTCAGTTTAATTTTTATTCTTAAACATTTTAAAGCCCAGTTTAGAGTATTAGTTTGTACACTGACATACCTCTTAAAACAAAAGCCACTAAAGCAAGACAGAGCTTCTGGTAAGTGTAAGTTATACCTACACTAAACTATTTTAACAGACACTCCTTTTAATACCAGCGTAGAGGCAACCAGCACTAGCAAGTCTTCTATGAAGACTTCTATAGAGAATAGACTGATTCCTATTATATGTAGACAGTACCTCTTCTACAGAGATTTGTTTTTATTAAAAAAGGCTCAGGCAGGATGAGTTCAAGCATAGGAGATCTTGGACACTAATCAAAGAGTCCTCTACAGCAGAGAATCTTTTCTTCATACAGAATCTTTTATGTGGGGGACAAGCATTTATAGTCTTCAAATATTAAGCAACTAGATACTCGCACTGGTCCACATTCAAGAAACCAATTATTAGACTTCTCACACAGAATTAAGAGTTCTGGGGCTTTCAGAAACTTCATATGGAATATTAACACAGAATAAACCCCGTGAACCCTGAAATGAAGAAAATTTCCTTTGGCTAGGGAAAATGACCAAAGCACTTCTGTTTTATCATTGCTTTCTTCCCCCTCCAACCAACATTCTAAATGTGAATTACTATTTAAAACCATGCCACTGGATCCAATCAAGCCAACACATTATCAGAAGCATCATGTAAGAGGTTTTCAGTTTGTATCCTGTGTCTTAGCACAGATCCATTTACAGTTGAGCAGAACCAGCTGTTACTTACATTGACTTTGGGCTGTGAAGGTAGAGTCCCACTTGCCTTCATGCTACTGACTAGTTTGTTAAAGGCAGTCATATCACCATCTTTCTTGATCTGTCTGGAGCCTGCTATGTTCAATGGTTCCTCCACTTGCTCTGCCATAAACGGAGTAGCAATTTTTCCTTCCTGATCAACTTTCAGGCCTTTAAGCCCAGCTTCAACTTCTTCCACTGAAAGTACTACTCCTGAATGTGCTGGGAAATACAGAAATACTGGTAAACCACAGCCCTGTTTAAAAATAAGTTTTAGTTCTTGTACAGGTGTTGAGTACAAGCTGTTCGAAAACAAGGTAATAGCCAAAGCCTTTTCTGATATTCATACCAACTGTCAAACTATGTCTTACCACTGTTTAGACAGACATCCTCATACTTACATTAGAAGTATCGTCATGCACATATCAGGGCATGCAAGACCACAAGAATCTATTTACATTTCAACTGATTAAGTTTTCATTACCTTTCATTTATCCTGTGAGATATATACACAATTACTACATTTGACAGCTTATTAGGATTTCATCTCCTTTTAACAGAGAATATTCATCTGAAAGTGCCCTAATTAAGTACAACTTTCTGAATTAATCTTACAGTTCAGGAAACCAGATGGTCTTACAGCCACAATGTAAGTGATGTCAAGCTGCCTGAAGCCATCATAGGTACAGATAATACATACCTGGAAAAATCAGGATGCTTTGGAAAAATCAGTTGCACACATACTTTGGTGTGCATAAAGTTTGAAGTAATTTTTTTCCCCAAAGTTAGAGCCATTATAGAAAGACAGCATAATTGGTACAAGTATTAATAAGCAGTACTTATCCTGTGTATGTATGCATACATACAAATTGATATCAGTGCCTGACATCAAGGTTAGACAAGTGTTATGGACCAGTTTGTTTGGCACAAGGTATGACACCTTAAGAGAAAAGAGATAGAAGCATGCTATGGGTTGCTGTAGCAGATGCTGATCCAAAGAAACAAGACTTACTGGAAATTTGGTCAAGATGGTGAGAAAAAAGAAACAATGATTCAGACATGCAGTATGGAACATAAGAAGTATGTTGGTGGAGAGGAATTGGCCTAGAAACTCCATAATACTTGAAGAACATTTTATGGGAATATTTAATGCACAACAGGTACTTTTAGAGAGTGAATAGAAGCTTCCCCATAGTTCTGTTCTTTCATCCTTGTTTTGCGAGGATCAAAATTTAGGAAGTTTTTAGTAGGAAAGTCAGACCAAGCAGAACATAGAAAAGACTTGTAGCTTGATTTAAGTCAAATTAAGGAAAACTTTTCCATGTATTAAAACAATTCCTATCCCCAAAATGGATGCTTAGGAATATTTGCAGTTCTTGGATGATTTCATACCCTGTCTCTTCACGCAAATCATGGAATAGCATTACATTTTGTGCAGTCCATTTCACATGGCAATACATGCTGCTTGCCAAAGAAGAAACTAACATGGAATTAGACCTTGAGATTTCAAAAAGAACATGCATTTTATTTTATTTTTTTTTTTTACCATCCATGCATGCTACAGTCTCAAACATGCAAGTCCCTGACTTGGAGGTGCCCTTCAATAAAGTTTAAAGTCAACCCTGAACTCACTTTAGAACAGCAAATGCCAGCAGAAGTGAATTCTAACAGAAGAAGTTCCCTGTAATTCCATGATTCTATTCAAGTTAACATAACGGAGACAAATCTGTTCCTGTTTTAGCTCTGTTTATTTACTAGAACACTGAATCAGTGATCTGCTTGCTGTTCAAGTACTAGCAAAAGTCTTGAGAAGCTTAATTTTACAGTGCACACTTAAAAATACTGATACCCTCAAGTGATTGTTCATCTTTTTAGATACTGATACTTAATGGATGTGATCCATTATAGATGCTTGCAAGAATGACTTAAAATGCAAGTTTTTGATTAACCAAAGTTTAGATACCCCAGTTTCAGAACTGATATTACCAGTCTCCAATAGGAAAAAAATACATAAAGGCCAGAGACAACACTGGAAACTCGGCTCAAGACTTGTATCATAACTTACGATCATAACTGGCCAGTAAAATGGTTTGATAGCATCCTGATGTCATCCCGTGAGTAGGATGAAAAGAATTAGTGATGATAGTGACTTAGCTGAGACTTGCTGAGTATTTGGTGATCTATAGCGTCAGTAAATATATTCTGCTTCCTACTTCTGGACTCGACAGTAGATGTTTCCAGAATATCAAGCCTCTTGGTTTGAGATACTGTACAACAAGAACTCCACAATATCTGAAGAGGCACTTACTGCTCTCTCTAAGCTTTTCCTTGTTGGCTGAAAGACTTGAGAGAAGAGGTTTTAAGTCCACTTTGGCTTTCTGTAGCATTTCTAGGATGTCCACTTTGTTTTCAGAGTGGTCTTCCAATGGAATGGGAGCAAAGTAGTTTCCAGAGTTCTGGCCAGGGGAGAGAATGGCTTGCTCTAGACCTGAAACAGCAAAACCAGGAGCACTGCCACATCAGTTTACCAACCCAATGTCTCAAGATGAACATACACTGGTAACCAAGTTCAATATGTCAATGAGATGTTATGCCTTACATCCCCTGCCCGAGATCGGCTGGAGAGTCATCATGAGCATGACAAGAATATTTACAAAAAAGAACTTATAGCTGTTTACTCTAGGAGCTTCCAAAAGAAAATCACGTTTGAACTGTGGGAGAATTCACTATCCTAAAGCTCTATCTGCCATGTTCTTATTAAAGAAATAGGAAGGAAGATGGAAGAAGAATATCTGACCTTGCATTGTCCTATAGTCTTACCTGCCAGCCTCTCCAGTTCCTCATGTGGTGTAGATCTCAAGCTACTTGACCGACTTCCAGAACGACTAGGATTAGAAAACCACCTGCTGAACCTGCTGGCAGACACTGAACCTTCCCCCAGCACGTCTTCTATCATCTAGATTAGGGGAAAAATAACAAAAGCAAGATCAGAAAGATCTTTGAGAAGCTTTACTGTGAAACCAAGATATAACTGCTATAGACAACTATATTGTGCTCTTGGGGTTTATAAGCTTTGAACTGCTTTTTCCTTCCCAAATATAGTAGTAACATTTGTTTAACTAGTGTTGGCAAAACCCATCGTACATCCTCTATAGTTTTAATCTGAAAAAAATCTTTGGTATAACTGAAACAGTAGAGCATCTAACAACTACAACTATGACATTTTAAAGTGGACATGTGAAAAAAGCAGGGAGCATTTGCCTCAAGAAATAGAGCAAATTATAACAGCCTAGTAATTCTGAAAGTCAAATGACTAGATAGGGACTAAGACTGGTCCTTATCACTATACACAAGTCAGTCTTAATTAGCTGAGCTTTCTGCAACCATGATTCAATTCAGTTCCAGCATGGTCAAAGGACAGTGCCTTGAATGCAGTGCAGAGACTTCTCCCCAGCTTGGGAGTATCCCCCAAGGGGTGAGGTAGAAGGCCAGCAGCTAAGAGCTACCTGCTTGCACTTCACATGCTGAACCACTCTGACTAAAGGGGTTGCATTCTTCAAGCCAATGGAGCCTGCACCATCTTAGCGGCAGCCAGAACCCTCTCCCTTCAGGCTGACCCAAGTTCACTGAACAGTACTCAATTGAGCTGGTCTATCAGAAGTCACTACCACACATAATGACTGTTTGCTTCTTCACTAGTAACTACAAGTGCTTCAAGAGCAGTGCATTCTACGATTTAAGTTAAAGTAGAACTTGGCCTACCTTGCAAGAGACTCCAGTTAAAAGTTTGCTCATGGGCCCAAGTGCACTTTCACCATACAGCATGTTTACTTTAAGCTATATACAAGAATAACAGTTTCTCTTCCAGACCATCTGCTTTCCCTAATAAATAGTGTTGAGCATCACTTGTTTAACAGCAAAAAAAGACAAGATAGTATTGACCCATTTCATTTTGATGAAAAAATCTGTCTAAGATGCTGATTTGGGGTCTTTATTTCTCCTTTCTTTTGGTTACCACTAATCAGCTTGTTTGCCTCTCACACTTCCTTTGGAGATGGAGCTTGTCTCAGAGATAATGTTTGGAAGTAACACCCTCATGATTCAGAACTAAATTTTTGGAAGTTGATTTTAGACTTCCACACTGCATTAAGCAACTTTCAAAGCAAGAAGTTTTTGCTACCACTGAATACAACAGAAGTCAGAACTGTTTCTCACAAGTACACCAGTTAAAAAAAACTCACCGAAGCCAGGCCAGGAACACTTTTATCCAAGTTAAAAAACTCATTGAAGTCAAACTCTCCTGGAGCTGGTTCTTGTAAG
This sequence comes from Cygnus atratus, assembly GCF_013377495.2. Lineage (NCBI taxonomy): Eukaryota > Metazoa > Chordata > Aves > Anseriformes > Anatidae > Cygnus > Cygnus atratus. The sequence continues at coordinate 4,617,900 of NC_066378.1, forward strand.
ACAGCTTCCCTAGGAACTTCTTGATCTGCTGGAGTTTCATTGGCAATGACAGTTTGCACTTCATCTTCTTCTGCCACTCCACCATTGCATTCAATCCCTTAAAAAGAAAAATCAAATAATTGCTGAGTCACTGAACTTAACTATTTCCTGTAGGAAGAGTGCCTAACAGGCAATACACTTGCCTAGGAACTACAAACATAGGACCAAAGTAGTTTAGCCACCTATGGGATACTTCCTCAGCAGTTATATATCAGTTGGGTCACCTAATCTTGAGAAATAAGGCATAGAGAGCAATGAGGTTTCTTCCTGATAAGAATGAACACTGTGCTGATCTCTTTGCCCTGGTAACCAATGACAGGATGCATGGAATAGCACAAAGAATCACAAAGCTGAGGTTCAGACTGGACATTACAGAAAAACTTCACCATGAGGGTGGCCAAACACTGAAACAGGCTTCCTACAGAGGTGGTTGATGCCCTGTACCTGCTAGTGTTCATGGCATTTGGATAACTCTTGTTAATGTGCTTAACTTTCGGTTAGCCCTGAAGTTGTGAGGCGGTTAGACTAGATGATTTTTGAAGGTCTCTTCCAGCTGAAAAATTCTGTAAAACACTGGCTGCAGCCTACTACAACAGTAACTACAATCCACTAGATCTCAGGTGGAGAGCTTCTAGTCTGTAACTAAGACTACCTACTTCAAAACATGAAAGTGAGGATTACAGCTGAACCAGTAATTAACCATCCTGATCAACCAAGGAAAGTACATAGGACAGATCAGATGTTATCACACTAAGCAGGCAAACAGATACAGCTGTCACAGCATGTTAATAGCTGCAGCTGTTTTTCTTGACATATCCTTGGCAGCTCCTACTTTCTTCCGAGAAACCCCAGAAACCAGTCTCCCTGGAAGCTGGTACTTGACATGAGCTTCCTTAATATTATGAAGATATGACAAGTATTACTCCTAATCCACCAGCAGGAGCAGAGTGCATACAAAGGCTTACAAAGCTCACACAGGTGCTGCAAGAGAACTGTAACATGACTACAAACCTAGTGTGAAACTGTATTTACTTAAGTAAAATGTAGTACAGTTTAAATCCAAATAGTTTATTTTGCCCACCTGTGGAATTTCTAGCATTAAGAAACGATCTCTCTAGCCTCAGTCAAGCTTTACTACAGCAATAACAGTAGACTTGTGAAGTCCAATGACCACCAAGAACTTCAGATAGTCTCCAAATTCAGCTTGAAGTTATCTAACTGGCAGTGGTACAGCTGTACGTCCAGCCCAGCATTCCTAATGCAAGTATTGCCGCAAGAAAAAAATATTAAGTATCTCAAAGAGTTCACTTGGTTTAAACCAAAAGTCTTTAGCAGCCAACTGAATACGGAAGTGAACAAAGCCTTATTAGTAGTTTATGAACTCCTGATATCACTCAATACCCATACAATTTTTTCCCCCCAGCTTCTCAGCTCTGCCTTTCAGATTGCAGACACCTTTAAGTGATCCAATATTATTTCCTAACAAAAAGATCACTCACAGGTCTTGTCTTTTGCTTCAGGATGATCAAAAGCTATGCAAGTTTAAGACAGAGGTTGGTAAACTGCATTGTTCTTGACACTTGCCTCGGATGTATCACAGAATCACCCCTATATCCAGCAATACTACCAGACAAGCAAAGCTTCTGTTAAGTTTGCCATTACCTTCTTTTAGCGAGGCTGTGCGTCGTCTTGTACGTTTTCTCCCTTTGTGATCTTCCTCCAAAATTTTATCATCAAAGCCTGTGAGCTCAATGGTTTCAGACTGACTTGTAGGACCAGCAGAGAACCACTCAGGTTCCTCTTCCGTATAAGAGTCATTCCGTCTCCGCTCCCCAAAGACACGTTTGCTGTCACCAAATTCCCTCTGAAGTGGAATATTAAAAATATTAACCATTAAATGCAGTTTCATAACATTCTTCCCTGACCTCCAAAGCAAACACCACCTTACATACTTTAAGGTGAGCATTCAACATGCTCAGTAAGCATTTCAATTTTAAGCTTCAGTGTTATAAAGCAGAAATTTAACTAAAGGTTTTGTGTTTGTTTTCAGAAAAAGAATGGCTTAAATCATGAAAAGCTTCCATCTGCTGAAGCTAAGGACAGTGCTTGCTGACAACAGCTAGGTCAAGAACCATGAATTATTAGACTACATAATATCTAATAAATCTAGCACGAGGTTTGCAGGATAACTGTGGAACATCCAATTCTGTATAATCTGTCAGAAGGATTGAAAACTGTTTTTTGAAGCTCTGAGTGCTCACCCTTTGGACCATATAACAGTGCTTCTAAGAAGAAATAGTCTATTTGTGTGGAACACTTTACTGTAATGCAGTTAATCTGGCTCTGTTGTTTTTAGTGTGGAGTGTCCAAAAACTGATTTAATATGTAATCAGGAAAAGAGAAAACAAACCCTGAAGCGTTTATCTTTGTAGTCCCTCTCACGATCTCTGTCTCTTGCATCTCTAGAATCACGTATGTCTTTTTCACCACCCCGGTGGTCTTTATCAAAGTTGCGAGAAGAGATAATTCTTCCACTGCCAATCCTCCGGCCACCAATAACACGGACACCATCATTTTCTTTTTCTAATGGGCTGCCTGATCGACGTGAGCTAACAGCTGCAGTTACATGACAGCCACCTCCAAAGCTTCGCCTTTGTGGACTTAAGACTACATCCAAGTCATCTTCTTTCACTCGCTCTCTTGGATCTACAAATCAAAGATCACAGAAAGACCAGCTATTAGGTAAACACAGGCTAGTTATCAGTAGAATAGCCTTCCACCCCACAATCTTGCTGCTAGCCCAGAACTTTTTGAAAAAAAATACATGTGATTTATTTCTGTGAGGCTAATTGAGCCAGACACCACAGAAAAAATGAACATTAGTTGGATACTAAGGAATCATTGCTCTGTCACGTCGGAAGTACATGCTTGTTCCCACCTAGACCTCCTAAGTACTTAATATTGAAGCACAGGGAAGTAACCCCCTGCAATTGCACAACTATGTGTAGTTACTACTATATAGCAAGAATAGTATGATGTAACAACTGGCTGCTATGTTTATCTTAGATAGGTTACCAGAATACTGGGAACAAGGTTATACTGAGAACCACCAAGATTTCCTTGATACTTATTTTATGTAATTAATTTTCAGACTGTTCTGTCTCATTTATGTTATCCCCAGTGAAAGGTTTTGTCAAGAGCTTACATTTGATTTGGAGTCCCGTACTGTAAGAATGCACTTACCTACTATCCTACGCATAAGAGAAGTCCGATCTGAATCCAAATCTTTTTTAAAGCTTTCCACTGGTGAAGTTCTTCCTGAAGTTGGATATAAAGATGCATGCCACTTCTCTGGATCCCAGACACCATCACTATGAAAATAAAGTTGCAAGATTGTCTACTACTCGTAATGTAATAATTCTTATTACTATTGCTGCTGAAAACCAGAATTTACTCACTAGCAATTGGTACGAATGAGATGCATCTCTCATATCCAGCTTCTAAATCTTTGACTTATTACACTTTATGACCTCATATATGGTATTCTGGATCATTTTTGTAAGCATAAGGAAGTATATGGTATATATCGGATCATAGAAGGGACAACATATGTTGTCCCACTAGGTATCAGTGAAGTTTGCCTGGTACACTGATAAAAATAACTCAAGTAGATCAAGTGTCTCTGTTCTTAGGCATTCTGAAGGTTCTCCTACTTGTACAATAAAACTTGATATTATAGATCCTGCTGTTTATCAAACTTTGAATCTCAAGCCTAGAACATTCATTTTCATTTTTAGATGGGGCAAATGGTCAACATGGAAGAGTAATCCATCAAGCAAGTCAGCTTGTTAAAACAAGCCCATTAGTGCTACGTATCCATCTATATTCTTAGTAGCATTTTTACTAAAACTGAAGACAGCACTAAAACCATGCTGAAGCACGGATTTTGCAGGCTTGCAAGATTTGTATTGTGTGAAGTTACTTTCTGCTGGATCTTGTTACAATTTTTTCAAAACACAACATCCCCTGAAGTACTCAGTTTTTTCTACTAGATCAGTACTTGTGAAAATAGTATACTTGCATCAAAAATCAGTAACTTCTCAGCTAAGAACTTCTTGCTATTTAAACTTCTGTTTTAGAATAGATGGCTATAGTTTTTTTGTATAATCAAGAAAATACCTGTCATATTTTTCAGAAAGACAAGAAGGTCTTTGCTTAGAGTAGGGACGCTCTTTAATATCCAGCAGTTCCTCCTAGAAGAAGGAAGAAGTTAGCTCCAGTTCTCACCCGGACAAGATTCAAGTAACCCAAAATATGTTCCAGACTGCCCTTTCAATCTAGTTTTACAACCCAAGATTCTCAACATGTTTTTATTTCCTGTTAAATACTACAGTGAAAAGTTGACAATAGACAGTTTATTATTCAGTTCTTTTACCAGCGGCCACTGAACAAACCATTTCAGAGGATTTAGTAATCCATTAATCAGAACTATAGATCCTACCTCCCATTTCTTCTACCTACAACACTGGAGACAATGTAATGGCTGTTTGGGAATCAAGAATGAGACTAAGCTATAACACTAATACTTTACAGAACAAGTTATTGACTCATATCAACACAGAAGAAATATTTGAGTGATTCAAATGTCAAAGGAATTTTACTGGTGAAACATTCAAAGAGTTAACCCAAGTATTTAGATTTTTTTGTGAAAGCATTTATACAAGTCTGTATAGGACTTCCAGAAACAGATCTTAAGCTTAGTTGTAAGTAGTTTAGCACCAAAACAAAGTGTCTGAAAGACTCTAAAAGTTAGTTTCTGAAGAAAATACGAAAACCAAAAAGCAGTCTTAAGCGACAAGTCAGTAGGACAGTACTGCTAGGCACTGCCACTACAAGTGATTCACATTTTCCTCCCATGTCTACTCCATATTACATGAAGAATCAAGTCTGCTTTTAATCTAAGGAACATGAACTCTTAATATTCACACTTATTTGAAGCACTAAGTCTTACTAGGTCAGGTTCAATCCTCATTAACACTTGAGAGGCTGCTCACATCATACATGTTTACTTCCCCATTTCCCTCTAATTCAGCTTAGAAGTTGATATTGGAGCTAGTAAATTTAAGACAGTTTAAGACAGCACTGAACATAGCAATCTTCATTCCATCTAAGATTCAGGTAGTAAAAAACGCATTACACAACAGCAGTTGCTGAAGTAGATCTGGAAATTCCAGCCAAGCTTGCCATTTCTGACCATCACCCAATTCCAAAATATCACATACAGCCACTCTACCCAACACCAAATTGGTGCTGAATGATTATTTCAGTTTTCCACTTTCTGCCAGCTTCCAAATCTAGTCCTTAGTTTACTATTGCACACTCATACTAATTATTTAACGTAGGCTAGCAATTTACTATCTAACTGCAGTTTGCCACATTTAAAAAGCATTGTAACAGTGTGATCATCAATTCTTTACTGACTTATAAACTTGGTTGCAAAGATGCACATTTCTAATTAAATTTACTGATCTTCCTTACACTACCTTTCTTCAATCTGCCTCACTCCTGGCTATACTGAACTGATTCAGAGCTGTACAAAAATTGGTGGGAAGCAGGAAGGATAATGAGATCCTAACAGCAGATAACACATCAGCCAAACAGAAGAAGGGAATCTCTCTACCATTCTCCTGAGAACACACTATTTGAACAAGAGCTTTCGCATCATTATCTCTGTGCAACTAAAATCAGTTCACTAGCTACATGAACTTGATACTTGAAATATTCCAGGTGCAGCTTGGTAGCTGAACAACACCTTAACATGCACATATATTTCCTCCCTGCCTCCAGCATCACCCACTACTAGTCTTCCGCAAAAAAAAAAAAATCTGTTTTCTTAACAAGATCAGACAGCCAGGACAGCAAATGTTTAAAGAAAAAGACTGGCCTTCCTGCCCACAGTCTCCCAAAATAAACCTTGATGTACAAGGAACATCAACCTTGTAACATTATCACATAAGCATTAACAGCACTGTCCATTACCAGACTTGGAAATTTACTATTTTGTTGGCCATGAGAGGGAGTCCAAAGACTTCCAATCAGAATTTATTGCAGCTTTCCTATTGAAGTGAAGAGTTTGAATTGTTTCTTGGCTTTCATTTATGAGCTGTGCACCCTTGGAGCAACAGCTTCCAAAGAGCTAGAAGAAATAGAGCTTGGAATACAGAACATTTTCTTATAAGAGTAAATTAATGTCACTACCACAGCATGGTTTATTTTGTTTCTTCTGTTCTGCTTTTTTCCTTTTTCTTTTTCTAATTCTCAGTACTACTTTTAAGATGGTGGAAGAAAGGGATTTTTAGCTGTTAAACAGTTTTATTCAAGCAGTTTACAAGGATTCGGCGTGAGCCAGTTGTTATCCTACCAGTAGTAAGTTAATATAAATTGTTAAAGGAACTCAGTCCCCACTCCAAACCAGCAGTACATGTCCTGAAGCAGTGTTCCTCCCACCCTTAAATGGTATGAAATTGGAACATGTGAAAGTGGCTTATGATGTTGATTACATGATCAGGTGTATTTAAGTTGTTATGCTTAAGAAAGTGTCTTAATATGATTCATACTTTAATAGATTGGTTTCTAGTGTTTCTTCATTTGCAACTCCTTGGAAACCAATAGCTAAAGGAGATCTTTATTAGAGCCTTCTGACACTAATTCTCCAGCTTTTATCGTGATCAGAACTACAGGCACTAAATTAACAGTTACTAAATCTACAACTGCATCAGTTCCTTTGTACAATTACCACCAGTACTAACTGAATACAGACCAAAAAGCAGTCAGAATTTGAAGCTGCACTCCTCTTGGGAAGAGTTGAGCAATACTAAGTAAGGACAGATACTGATTTTTCCAACAGTAAAAGTTTAAAGACATCACCTCTCCTCCATTTCAGGGTTAGCTGAAAGTTCAGAACCATATTACACATTGCATCTTAGAAAGCTAAGATGCACACCTTTTCTAAGAAAAGGGAGAGAGTTGGAGAGGCATGCTATTCCCACATAAGTTTCGCCTGTTCCAAAGTACTTAGCTTATTGTTGATGTCTAGTCAAAATAAGCTAGCCCTGCTATCTCAGCAGAACAAAGTCACAATGATATTTTTTTCTTAAAAAAACGACCTACTAGGACACCAACAGTTCAGAATTCCTCAAGCAAGATAACACAATCAGCAACAACACAGTTTCATTCTGTTCCACGTTTCAAGCCATTTGTTGTAACATGTCTTAATAGATTTCTACACAAAGCAATAACCACCTGTTCCCACAGCTTGCAGCAACAGGGAAGTCCACCACCATTAAAGAGTTTTCTAAAACCATGCTTCAGCAAACAAAATTTGAATTTTAAATACCACAGAATATCAAAATTCCTCAGGGCTGAAAGCATCTTTATTTGCAAGTTACTTACTTAAGTATATGCATGAGGAGAAAAACAATAATTATCACAGCTAAACTACAGCACCTGTGTTATGGTTTTTAACATTAAGGACTGGTTGGATTCATCGGTGCTTAGGCTTCCAACACTCAAATATGTACAACTTTAAGACTATGAAAAGCATCTCAGACACATACTAAAGCTGCTTATAAGATCTGGTGTGCTATATGTTCCAAGGAAGTGGCATCTACTTTAAGGAAATATTTTGGTCAGCTTCTTAAAGGAACACTGCTGAAAGTAGAACTAATACTATGAAATGCAAGTGCTCAGGAAAGCTTGTAGAACAACATACTTCAGCTGCTATCACAACCTCCCAAGCACATGCTCTGAGGTGCTTGGCTATTAAAGTGAGGTGGTGGGAAGCAAAAGCATATCAAGGACAGGGTTGTACAGCTATATCACATTTAACAGGTTGCTCATTTTACGTTATCTGGCAAATCCTAATCTGTGCAAAGGCTTCTTAGAATTCACCTTACTGCTCCCACCTCACAGAAACCTCTACTCCCCCTTTACTTCTGAGGCCAACAGCTCCGTGTACATCTCTTAGAAGAAAAGAGAGAAACAGCTTACTTTTGTGTAACGATGCGGGTATTTTGTCGCAGTTCTGTTCAACTCCAGGAAAGCATCACCATTTTCAGCTTCCGTTGTGCCTCCTTTTTTATCCATGGCTACTTCCAAGCCTTTGACCATGGACCTAATTAAACCAAACAAACCATCAGGCTGAAACACACACTTCTAGCAGGCACACTTTTTTTCCAGTTCACGATTATTTTAAGCACTTAGACGCACCGAATAAACACCCCCCCCCCCCAATCTGTAGCTGCACCCCCTACAACATTTACCGCGCTCCCAGAGCCCAGCCCAGCCCTGCCCCACGGCCCAGCGGCGTTAACAGCACGAAGATCCCGGGGAGGAGGCACAAAAGCACCCGGGACACCGGAGCAGCGGCCCCCCAGCGGGGGCAGCGCGGCCCAGGCCCTATCCCGGGACAGCGGCGCGGGCAGGTGACTCAGCGGATCCTCACCTGCCGCGTCCCGGGGCCGTCCCCCCACTCCTCACCGCGCCGGGCCTCCCGACGGCAGCTCCCCTCCGCTCCAGGCCTCAGCGCCGCCCGCGGCGTTTCCTGCTCCCGGCCACCGGCTCCGCTCCCCCCCTCACGCAGCCCGGCGGCGCCGTGCTCGCTCCCCACCCCCCTTCCTTCCTCCTCCTCCTCCTCCACCTCAGGCGCCCCGGGCCGGCGCCGTCCTCCCGCCCGCCTCCGCTCCGCTCCGCTCCCCTCACGCGGCCGCGGCCCCGGCCCCTCGCGCGCCCTCTCAGCTCCTCGCCCGCCTCTGGCTCCCCTCAGCCGCCGTAACCGGGGCCTTCCGCCGCCCGCCCCGCACCCATTTAACGACCCACGCGCAGGCGCGGAGCCGCGGGCTGGCGGCGGGGCTCCCCCGCGCGGCGCCTGACTGGAAAAAGGCGCTGAAGGGAGCGGGGCCGCGCCGCCACGCCGCTCAATGCGGTGCCTCACGGCGAGCCCCGCCGAGCAGCCGTCGCTTTGCCGCTGCGGTGCGTGAGGGAGCCCGCGGGGAGCGCTGAGGGCCTGCAGGCGCTGAGGGAGGGCAGCCCGGAGGGTGGGCGGGCAGCGGTCGGGGTGCGGGGCGGCGGCGTGAGGGGAGGGCGGGAAGCGGGGACCGGGTTCTGTCAGTCAGTCAGGGCTCCGGGGCCCGTCAGGGAGGGGCACGGGACCCTGTCAGCCCCGGGCCCCTGTCAGTCAGTCAGTCAGAGCTCCGGGCCCCGTCAGCACCGGCCCCCCGTCAGTCAGCGCCCCGGGCCCCTGTCAGCCCCATCCCCGGCCCCGGCCCCAGCCCCCGTGCCAGCCCGGCCGCCGAGAGGAGCGGCGGCGCCTCGCTGAGGGGCGCAGACCCGCGGAGCTGGGTGAATAAAAGCGGGGCTGCGGTGGATAAAAACGGCGTGTTTTTTTTAATTATTTTTTTATTTTTCCCTGTGATCTCCGGTCGAACATCGGCGTTACAAAGCGGAGTGAAATAAACAAACGTTCCTCGGTTTTGTCTTACTAGGCGGAGCGCTGCGTTCCGCGCAGGACTCGTAGCAGCGGGCTCACCGAGCGCCTGCTGGGGCGGCGGGGCGGTGCTGCACGGCCGCTGGGGGAGCTGCCTCCACGTTCCCCCGCTACCTCCACGGGCGCTGCCCCGGCGGGCCGGCACGCCGCTTCGGGCGGGGAAGCGTGTGCAAGGCACCGGCTGTTGCCCGCGGTGACCGCCGCAGCCGCTGCACCTCCCGGCGGCGGCGGGTCCGGGGCGGGCACCGCTCCTCCGCCGCTGGGGGACGCTGCGGCGGCGGCGCTGCCGAGGGCGACGCTCCGGCCCCTCTCGGTGGCGGGGAGCGGGGCTTGGGCCTGAGGCCCCGCCCCGCGTCCCGTCGGCGGGCTCGCGCCTGGGGGTCTGAGGGGGTGTCTGAGGCGGCTCCTCGTGAGGAGGGAGAGCCTAGCCCGCAGGGCACTGAGGGAGGCTGGTCTAGTCCCCTGTTTCTCCGGCGTTCCTCCACAAGCACACCGAGCCATTAGGTTCTGGCTCGCTGCCTCTAAGGGGTTTCATCCAGGAGAGCTCAGGTCGGCTGCAGTGAGGTGTTTTTTTTTTTTTTTTTTTTCTGTCACAACTTTAGCCTCGCAGCAATTTACATTCTGGATCTCATGTTTACAAGTAGGCGGCTGGTTATAAGTTCAGGTGGTTTCACAGTCCTACTTCCTCTGAGGCCTTTGGCAGGTGTAAGGTGCTGTGTATACAGAAGGATTTGCTGCAGGTGGCAGGAATTTGCCATTTTCTTAATTTTTATCTTTTTGAAGGCAGCGGAGGCCAGTAGTTTAAAAACAAAGAAATCACTTCGGGCAGGTACTGATTTTCTACACCTAGACTATTGATTTAGTTCTAAATTGGGGAACATAACTTCCAGTCATCTCCATTTTCTACCATCTTTCCAGCACAGCTTTAGCTAGGCACAGTTGCTGGTTTAGGATCCAAACAATTGTGCCTGTCTGTTACCAACGGACTGTGTCAGCATGGTATTGTTCAGGTCAGCAAGGCTGTGCAGATGGATGCTTTTCATATTAAACACCTAGAAATGCACAATGCACAATTTGTATGCAGGTTGGGTGAGATGAATTCCTGTCCTTCTTCAGAGAGTGCATTTAGCATAAATCCATTTGATAAATTCATGACAAATAACAAGAACTATTTTTTTTTGTCCAAAGCTAATAAACAACATTCCAGTGCAGCAAGCGCATTTATTTACTGCAGACTTGGAACTGTAGCAAAATGGAGAAATCCCAAAGCAGGTAAGTAATAATAGGATGCTGTCTTGTTAAAGACCTTGGCTGCTTTTTTTCGTTATGACATCTTATGCATTCCATGGGATAGCAGAAAGTTATAGTCTCCGTGGAATGTTATTAACCAGAATGTGTTCCTCTTCTAGATAAATATAATAATAATTAAACAAACAACAACGAAAGGCAAACAAAAGGATGACTTTGTGGGGGTTTACGTTATCGTAGCACTATAGTATAAAAAAAATCTTCCTTGATCATTAGACTTTAATGCAAAGCTTCTACATGTTTTATCAAAGCTTGAATACTTGCCTTTGGAACAGTTTGGAATGTTTTAGAGGTAATTGGACCTAATAGACATGTACAAAACCTTAGGCTGAAAACTACTTAACATAATTTTACAAGACCCTTAAACCCTTTTCTTCAAGGTGCATACAGTTGCCTTTACTGCATATTTGTATGTGCAGAGAATTCTTTTGTCTTCCAGATGGGGCCTACCTCTTTCAGAAAATATTCAAACAATATTTTATAGGAGCAGAAGGATTTCTGTCTCTTGCAAAATATAGGTCACTTTCTTTTGTTGGTTTTGTTTTATCTCCTTGCAGCTGGGTGGAACAAGGCAAAAATATTGTTTCCTCCTAGGAGGTTTTAACTAATAAACTGTAGGAAACTGCGTTGTTTGTTTGTTTTCAGTGATTTATTCTTCATGCTGTGAATACTCATTCTGTTGAACTCCTGAAACTTATTAGCATGGATTGTTCCAATAACTTTGTGGAAACAAGATTGTTTTTTTCTAACTGTAGCCATGTTTTTTCTAGCTCAGTTCAGGCAGTTACTAGGGTGAGATTTGAGACTGTTCTATTCTGTTGCCTGTTACGGAGTTCAAGAATGTGTTTGTGGTTCTAATGTGCAAATTTTCAGGGTGGTGGCAGTATTTGTTTTGGGAAAGAAGCTTCAATACAACTGGTCCAGCAAGTTTTATCTGGTTAGATTTTTTTATTATTCTTGTTTTCAGGAATTTATGAAGACAAAATACTTAGAATTCATAAAAACATAAGGTATTTTTTAGATCAGAAGTACATGTGAAAGTAAACTATATAATGGGTAAATATGCTTAATTTTGTTTTTTTAAGGATGGATTTGTGAAAATGGGAAGTTTTTTTTTTTTATGAATAAAAAAAAGTTCATTGAGTTACATTTAGTTCAAAAGTTACATTTAGTTCAAATATAAGCAAGGCTAGGAAAGAGCTCCTAGGAAAAGTGCGGTATGTATAAGTCAATTTCCAGTTAAAATGATCATTGAGAAATTCTCACCTCAGTTCCCTGGTCCTCGAGATGGTTTTTTAGCTGTAGACAGAAAAGCTTCATATGCTCAAGAATAAAAAGGCAGAAAAACACATTCAAAACTTTCTGCGAAGGCCTTAATTTTTATTGTATACGCACACGGGAGAGGAAGCACAAATGTGTTTTAGTACCTTTTCATTTCAATTTTAGAGGAGAAAGGAATTGTCTGTATCTCGATTACACTGAGTTGTCTTACTGCTCATCCTGGGGAAATGGCCTTAACATTCCAGAGATGAAGATAATGAAAAATGCCTGACAAAGAGACAATAAATATGTTTTAACATTGTGTAGCTGTTAACTTCTATATGTGATTGTACAAATTTTTATAAATTATTTTATTGAAATAATTCAGTTAACATAGCTTTGCACAAAATATTTCTTCTTTTTCTTTAAGATTAAAATGCCTCGAGGTGCATGAAATCCAACCGCTACCTAGGCCTGAAATACATGCAGTTGGGCAATCCGTTGCTTCCCAGCCTGACGGACAGTTTCAGGACAGAGGTCGTGACTGTCTGCATCAAGCTGGGTATACCTGGAATCGAGGAAGAAGGTTAAAAGAATTCCAGATCAGGTGATAAGTACATTACATATCTTTTACTGAATGGAGCAGGGGTGGGGGTCACCCCTGAAGAAGTTTGGGTTTAGTAGTAGAAGTGAAGGCTAAGGCAAAGGTTTTATTCACAGGTCTGTCAGGCAGTTCTGAAGATGTCTTGTGGTAAAGTGAAGACATGTATTAGCTCAAATTTCCTACATTTTTGATTTACTAATGTGAACAATGACTGTTTAACACTGTGTGTTACTAGTGGACTGCCAGGTATAATAATGTAGTCTTGCTCTCCTCCTGTGTTTCTTTATATTCCTTTGTTGAAGGAATCTTGACAAAGATGGGATGGTAATTGTTTGGAGATCAAAAGCCTAGTACTTTGTTGAACAAATGGAGCTGATGTAGCAGCTCAGGCTTGCTGAAAGAGGGAGGCCCTCTTCATGGCTGTGTGCTTTAATCGCTATGTCAGCTTTCGTGCTTATGGGGGCCATCTGTGAAGCAATTAACTCTTAAATCCATTTGAAAAAAAAAAGTGATAGTATCACAGTCGTAGATGAGTGAGTGGAACAGGCATCTGGAGAAGCAGAACTGCTGTGGGGGAGGTGGAAAGAAGGAACATCTCCCTCTTTCAGGGGTAAACATTAGATTGGCTCACTGTTCTGGAAATATGTCTGACACAGCTGGTTGACCAGAGAAATAGTAGCGTTACCTCTTCTAATCATGAAAAAGGCACCCCAGTTAATCAGCAGACTGCTATTCAGTATCACTGAGTGTAACTGGGCTGCTTGAAAATACCTTGTCAGCCTAGGTTTCCTAGGCAAGTGTGTCACTGACCTCATTGTGTTTGTTGAGTAGACCTGTTAAAGGTACTAATTTCAGGATGTAGATATTTTGTATATGCATTTGATCTCTGTAGAGGCAGACCCTTAGTGTTATTACTGAAACTAGCCTAAAAGTTCGTATTTTTACTGCTGCCTGGAAGTTAACAGTGGTAGAGTCCAAGGATGCTAAACTTTTCTTATATTCCAGATGCCTAGCAAGGAAGTTCTTCTATCTGTGGGCAAAAAAGACATTTGGACAAGTTCTTCCTTCCAAAGCAAGGTAGATGAAGTTCCAGAAAATTAGGTGTTTGTTGTTTTTGTGTTTTGTTTTTGTTTTTTTTTTAGTATGGTTTAGTACTGTAACATTGGGCTAAGAGATGACTGGCTGTCAAGAAAATCTTTGGGTATCTTTTGAGATCATTTGAATACTTCTCTTGCTCCTGTTTGTTGTTTTAATAGTTGTGGTTAAACTTCACTAACCATATTCAGAGGACCTGTAGTTGTCTTGATGAAGTTGAACTGTACGTGCATACAAATGATAGGGTATGAATGTGACACATGCTTTAAATGTAATGATTTTTCAAATTTATAAATAATCTGGAACACAAATAGATCTTGATCTTCAGTTCATTTCACTGTTTGCAGTGTTGTTCTTAATGTGTGTATCTATATATGTTTTGCTGCACTTTGCATCTGACTTCAAAATACCTGTAGCAGATGATTCATTTTTGTTGTTAGTGTTCAGCTACTAAAAATCAACACTTTGATACTCTTTTCTGCTTTAGTTTTAATTTGCATGTTCATTCTTGTTTTACCATGCCCCTGGGAACTGAGGCAGTTACCAGTGGAAAGACATGCATTTGTTTCAGTCAGAGTAAGATCAGGCCCTTTGTTGCCCAGTTTCACTGTACTCTGCTAAAAGTATTCTGACTGTGCCTGCCTTAGTTGGTAAAGGGAAGCTGTCCTGCGAACCTTGCTGTTCTTGCTATCCCGTATACTGAATTTGCATTACTTGCTTTGGCTGTGTAAATTTAGGACAATTTTTTTTTGTTGCTGTTGTAGTTTTTTAGAATGAGTGGAAATATATTTTCTAAAGTTGAGAAAGGAATATAAGCAATAATTAAATGCCTTTTTAGAATCAGTTGTTGTCAGTTCTCCATAGCTTTTATTTACATGTTAGTTATATATTAGTGCACCAAGTAAAAAAAAATGTATAGCTCATTCCTTTCTTTTCTTTCTTCTTTTTCTTTATTTTTTTTCATGCTTGAGTGCTTGGAATGACTTAGCAACTTGGGGTAGGTAGCTATGAATTGCAACTTGTGAAAGGATTTGTATGTTTCACTGACAAACATCGAGGTATTCTGGACCTAATCCTGTTCATATTATAGGCAAGACCAATTTCATGAAGTTAGTCTGGGCTTCTTCTATGCTTTTTGTTTGTTAGCTTGTGTGTTTTGTGGGTCCTTCCATTTTCCTTCTCTCCATCCAAAATACAAACAGTTGAGAAAATTTTGGAAAACATTCATACTCCAGCTGATGAAACTTCCACGTTTGTAAAATGTTGGTCAGGTCGTTTTGACCAAATGGAAAAATGTTTCAGAGAATATTTAAAATAAAAAAGTGAATTGCTTGAGTAATAGATGAGGACCCTTATTTTTAGTTAAAGAGAATTTTATCCTATGAGATAGGTGATCAAAATCCTAATTCCATCATATTGATTCTCTTCTACCTGAATTTTTAGTTGTTCCCAGTTCACTTGAAAAGTAGCATCACTTCTTACCTGGTCAGGTGTGATAATTAAATTTGGGTGTAGAAGTAGAGGCTGTTCTTCTGGGGTTCAAAGGATTTGGAGGCCATATGTGACTTGTAAATCCATTTTGTGCGTTAGCATCCATGCAGAAGGAGAAGGTAAACGAATAGATAAACAGTTTCATTTTTGGCATGGATAATGTGCAACTTCCTGAAGTAGTTTTTTAAGCTTATTTAAGCGTTCTCTGGGAAGATCTTACATTTGGGATGACTTGAGATCAGTGTGCTGCTTCTAAGAACATGATGGAAATATCAAAGCATTATAAAATCTGCAAGCAGCTTTTGTATTTATTTTGATATGTAAAATATTTTATGTTAAAATAACTAAGACCAAAATTGGCAAGGAAAATATTTGCATCATTTAGTATTTAGAGCCAATGAACTGATTGCTTCTTGTCATACTTAAGAGTCTTGGAATAGGTTGTCACACTAGGGTAGCATGCAATTAGATGCTCTTAGGCTTATCAGACAAAATGAAAATCTGCATTGAATGTATTGGTGGTCAACCTGGAAACATGTTTGAAGTTTCCCATGTCCAAATCTTTCACCTGCCTAGATGCTTTTATGACCAGAAGATTCTTCAAAAAACGTTCAGAGTGTGGAAGGAGTGGTGGCCTGTTTGCAGAGAAAGGAAATTGATACTCAGAGCTGACAGCCATTACAGGTTTGTGAAATTGCTTTCTGTTACTGTGTGTATATAGCTATATGAGAAATTTTCCTTAGGTTCTGAAGAAGTTGTTAATACCAATGAACGATTAATATAGTAAAATGATACATCTAGGTCAAGAGCAATGTCTTCATTGTTTTTTTAATATTTCCCTCCCCCCCTTTTTTTTTGTTTCTTAGGATGCAGTAAAAATTTCTTATCCGGCATATCTTCAGAGTGCAGCTGAACTTAAAAGAATCCTACTTCTAGGCATTGGTAGCTGTTACATCAAATGTTTTTTTTATTATTTTTCAGGCACTTACTCCACAATTTGATATTCAAGGCTTGGAGAGCTTATGTGTGCCAGCAACAGGGAAAGAGGAACAAATATTGTGTTGCAGAGTCTCATGGTAAGTGTAGAAGGGAGGTAATTACGTTTATTTGGGGACATGCTGAGATAGGAGTTTCCAAGGGAAATGTTTGCACAGAATCTCTGTCTCTTCCATATTTCTGTGCGTTTAACTCCCCTACCCTATGAAAGTACAATGTTTTTAGGTACAGATGGTTGACTGTCTAGAACTATCGAGGGGGTTCTTTTTGATGTGCCACTGTGTAGCTATGTAGCTAGTTAGGGGCGTCAGCGAATAAGCTTAAGGGCCTCTCCATCTGGTCTCAATTGCATTTTTGTGTTTGTTTGTTTCTAACTTTATCACAATATGTGTTCAAACAAATAGCTTTGAATAGAATGTGTTATTGGAATTCTTCATCAGCTGTGCCTATAGAAATTAGAGCCTGATTCCTCATGGTATAAACTTAGCCACACGTATTCTACCTGTATTCACTATTCCTTCCAGCTTCTGCCATGCAGTTGAAAAGAAGCCCAAGCTTTTGAAGTGCTCCTAGTCTTATATAGCTCCTTTCTTCTGCATTGGATTTGTCCTGCTAGTGAAGTTGCCTATATTGATTGCAACTTCCTTCAGTTTTAGGGAATATCAATTTCCATGAAAGGAAAGATGACTCCCTTTTAAAGATGATACCATGATTTTGTTCTGTGTTGATTTACAAAATAACTGGTCTCTTTGCATATGAATGTTGCCTTGGAATATTATGTATTCTGGCATCTTTGGAAAGAAACTGATGGACTTTCTAGACTAAAGTAATTACAGGAGCATCTGTGTGTTACTTAGTCAAAATGACAGAAAAGTGACCTGTTTTAAGGTGGGTCAAAACTTGATTTACCAGATCAGAAAGAAATTTTCCAAATAAAAAAAGTATTTTTTGAGGTATAAATGTGAAGTAGCATAAAATCAGTGACATTTTTGATGATTTCTTTCTAATAACTTTGCTTCACTGATATCCGTTCTGACAAGCCAGACTTATATGAGGCAGGGCAGCACACTGGATGAAGTGGTAAGCTGGAATTCATGACACCTCTGATTTAGCCGTGTGACTGGCTTGCTAAACAAAGTTGGCTTGTTTCTGGTTGAGTTCTCTGTGATGTGAGAATAACTTGAAAAGTTACAGATGAACTTTTTTTTGAACTAACCAAAGAAAATCCTGCAATTCTCATTTAGGAAGATTGTTATGCTGAATATTGTTATCTAATTATACATCCTGTCAGAACCGAAGACAAAGCAATGACGTACTCTGATAATTCACACCGTTCTGAACAAGTGGCATGATCCTATCTTTGTTTCTTGTCCATTTGACTCCCTTTGCCAAGGGTGGATGGTTGCAGCTGTGACTCTGGTGGCTGTCATTTCAGGGTTTCCCACGAGGTGTCACTGCAGGCTGGGGGCCTGGAGGTCGACAGCGGATGGTGTTTACAGGGTGCTTAAAAATGCCAAATTCTTGCTTGAACTTAAGATGCTGTAATTTTTTGTTTTGCACAGCAAAGAAGCAAAAACTGCTCAGGACCTGGCAGCATTGGCTGATTTATGTTGATGTTCAAAGGACAAAACAAAGTATGCAGACTGTGGCACTGGCATTCAGGGAAAGAAGCTGTTTGCGGTAAGAATGGAATGGAAACAGGCAGGGAGGCACTGACCACAAGGCTGTGTTTTTAACCCATGTTCTGTGATCTTTTCCTGCAGTGGCTTTGTTTCATGTTTGATTTTTACTTGAATTCTTCTAGTATGCCTATAGACTGTGAATTTAAAAGGTGGTTATTCATACCTTTTCCAGTGAGAGGAAGGTGTTTTCTTGCACAAAACTATGGAACCTGCTTTTGAATGTCTGTAACATTGCTTTGGCAGCATATCATGGGCAGTGTGGAGAAGACGATGCTATCAGAAACATGCTGGACGTAAAATGAATGTTTTGGCTCTACAGCATTGGGCCCAGAGCCTACAGTTTCGAGTAAGTCCTAAGAACTCCTGTTGCTACCATTTCTAATGTTTAAATTGCACACAGATGTGACTAATACATTGCAGATCAATTAAAAAAAAAGTTGGATTTCTCATGGGAGAAGTGTGAAAGCATCAAACAAAACACACACACACCAAAAAAAAAGGAAAAATGTTTGCTCTGGAAATTCTTTGTGTCTCTACCTTTTCTACGCTGATGCTGCTTTGGGTATTTTAATGGACTGGAGTGAGAGGGCAGGCTATAAATGTAGAAGGAATGTCAGGGTATAAAATCAGCCTCCTAAAGGATGGAGGTCAGGGTCCATGGTTTACTTGCGAAACCGCATTGCTCGTGGCTTCCACTCTTGTACTTATGGAGAGAATTCTTTGTTCTACTTCCCTAATGTTGTCTGTCCCCCTCTCCCCCCTTGCTGGCCTCCCTCAATTGTCCTGTCAGGCTTGGTTGCAGTGGCGAGAGCTGTATTTATTCATCCAGAATGACAAGCAGAAGGAGACTAAGGCAGTAACTCACCATCTGCACATGGAATTGAAGAAAAGCATGGAAGCATGGCTGGGATACTTAGAACTCCACAGAGCAAAGAAATGTCAGAATGGTGAGTGAAAATGGTGAGTTAGGGCAGAATAGGGCTCAGCCCCCTCGCTTAGGGCACAGCGATGTTTATTCTAGGAGACACTGTGGTGCTTCTTGTTGCTGCTGTCCCAACAGACGGTAAGATGCAACTTGGGCTGTACATTGCCACAGGCCTGGCTAGCTGAGGTTCTGTACTGAACTGTGAGGAAGATCACTTGCTTTCCGTGTGATTTAAAAGAAAATGCTTTACTGTTCCCTTGAAGAAACATTGCAGACAAATTGCACATTGCAGATTATATTCTAAGATGTGTGAGAAGGATGTATTTGGGGCTATTATCAGTCAATCTGTGTGAAGATTTTCTTGGTAATTAGACAAATCGCAGCTCTTACAGGATGGTAAAGATTATTACACCAGTTCTTTTGTTTTTCCCTTGAAGTCACTGGGACAAGTTCAGACATTTGTGTGAATGCCTTTTGATTGGTGGTAGTGGAAAGACTTCAGCTTGGCTATCAGAAAACTAGTAACAGCAGAATACTGAAATGTGAGCTTGTGTCTATTGAACAAGAGGCACAGTGGCACTTGTTAAATCAAGGGAAACTCATTTCCCTTCTTGAATCAGTACAATATGTTTCTGCTTTAAAATTGCCTTTGTGATCAAAAATAAATGTAGTCCATAGCTGAGTGTTAACTGAATTCTTACCACCATTTTCCAGTGCTAGGAGCTTCTGTTACTTCAGAACCTGAAATAAATGAGTCCAGGACAGGATAATTCATGAGTAATTTGTGTTTGTTTTCTAGAGCTAGCTCAAGAGCATCACCAAGGCAGGATAGTCCGTCAGTGTTTCTCAAATTGGCGGCAGTCATGGGAGTGCAGGAGAAGAGCACATGCTCACCAAAAGGAGATCGAAAAACTATCAGCAAGGATTGCTTTATGGAGAGCTTTTGCACGCTGGAAGCATTGTATCCATTTTCTATTGAGTTGCTAGCATTACTAAGGTTAAGAGCATTACTGCAGTGGGAGGATCTGATTAATAAGCAGGAATATCATGTAGTAGCATGGTGTCCTGGTTTCAGTTAGGACAGAGTTAATTTTCCTCCTAGTAGCTGGTAGGGTGCTATGTTTTGGATTAGAATGAGAAGAGCGCTGATAACATGCTGATGTTTTAATTGTTGTAGAGCAGTGCTTACACCAAGCCAAGGACTTTTCAGCTTCTCGCTCTGTCCTGCTAGCGAGCAGGCTAGGGATGCACACCACACACATGGGTAACAAATGTATCATTAGAAGGATGCATGTAAGGCTGTATTAACAATTAATAAAACTTGCAATCATAGTATGTTAGCCTTTTGATAGCTAAGAGCCTGCAGGAAAAAAATCTGCCTGCGTATGATAAAAAAAAATCTGTCATACTGTCAGCATAAGTTACAATGAGATTGACACAAGAACGGTATAAAAAATCAGAATTTTTCTTGAGCTGTCTTGTTGGCTACTACAGAACAGTGAATCAGAAATGTATTGCGTTAAGACTGCAAAATCTGAAACTTGACTGTAATCAAAATATCTCCCTACAAATAACAGTGCAGGAAATTCAAATGTACTTTTAGATGAAGATGTAGTTCCCTTCTGTGGGAGGAGATTGTGTATTTATCAGGATGGGTGTTTGTGTAAAAGATGCTTTAACTCAGTAACAGATGTTGTGCTGTGTGTGGAAGAGAACCAGCAGTGGGAGCTGGCTGAAAAACATCACAGGCATCATCTACTGGTAAGAGCACCGTTATGTCAGGTGGAAGAGGTGGTAGAGAGAATTAAAATACTTGTGACTGGCATTGTGCCATGAACACTAACAATGGTACAGGGGGATGTTTTTTGCCATGGTGAGTTTCCAAATCAGGTTTCCAAGTTCCAGATGTTACAGAATGCCAGTTGAATCCAGATGGGAAAGTTAGTTGTCTCACAGTAAAACCCTGGGAACGTGGAGGGGAATTTTAGTTTAGCTAGAGAAACAATGATTTGTGAGAGGAGATTGATGCATGGTTTTGTTGATGACAAGATTGTAAATTTTAGATATTACAAGGAGTAGCATCAACTGTAGGTTGTCCGTAATATGCAGCCAGTTCTAAACCGATGAGTGCTTGCTGACTTGGATTTTGTGAAAGTTATGTGCATTTATTTCTGTTACAGAAACTTGGGTTTAAGGGTCTTCAGCAAAATGTCATGAACACTCGTCTTCAGCAAATGAGAAAAAATCTGTCATACCGTCAGTATCAGATTACAGTGAGTTTGACTTTGTACTGTTCTTGTGTCAGAGTTTTTCTTGAGCTGTCCTATTGGTGTCTACTTCCAGCTACAAAATATTGCTTATTAAATCAGTGGCTTTGTTCTAAATGCTAATAGCCACAGAAAATCTCTTGCCTGAGTCAACTGTCAATCTTAGGTATGTTATTTTAATTTTCTGATTTTAATGTTTATCATGACTTTTTATTTTGCCAGAACAAATTATAGCAGGTCATAGAAGAAGTTTGTGTTATGAAACAGTGCAGTATGCTGCAACAATGGTTGCCTGCTGCATGCAGTTTTCTTAGGACACTTAATCTCTCTTTGCATTCTTCTCCTTCCTTTTATAGTTATGTTTTTCATATCTTTGTTGTTCCGTTTCAGGTGCTGCAGAAGTTCTGGAACGTCTGGAAGTCCCGTTTGGAAGAGAAGGAGGAAGCACAACAGCAGGCCTTAACATCCTTGGCTCATGCACGTTACAGGTATGCAGAGAAATATTCATATAAGTTTATACAAATGTGGGATTTGTGAGCCTTTGGTTCAGTTTTAAAATCTGCTAATACCTTTAGGAGCATGATTGTCTTGATGCAAATTGCTCTCATGTTTTCTGTGAATAATAGACAGTTGATAGCTCCTGCTTCTCTGTGAAGTGTGAGGGGGAGATGGATTAAGCCTAGCTATGAGACTCTTAATACTGGATACAAAAAATGGAAGTTGTCTTGTAAGAGCAGTAGGAAGACAGAGCTCAAAGTTCTTGCTGCTACTTTACTTTGGGAGATTTTCTGATTTTTGATTTTGATTTTTGGGTGAAGCTTAGCAGGGGAGAGCGAGACCTTTACCAGACAGTCTGTGCTACTCAGTGCAGCATGCTGTCTTGTACAGTGCACAGATCCTGAAGCTAGAGCTGAAACTGAAAACATTTCAACCACAGTATTGTGGTGTTGCTCTCAAACAAATGAAGCCTATTGAGATATCCCCAAGTGAGCACGTCAGTGCAATAAACTACATAGATTTGCTTGGTTTAAATGAGGTGCAGAGTAACAAGGAAATGAAGGGAGGCCTTGCTGTGCCATGCATGCTTATAGGTGATGTTCTTTAGCTGTTAACACACCTCGCGTTCAAAAAGACATTTGATTTTTCTACAGTTCAGAGAACTACCTTATGGCCTAATCAGAATCTTCCACACAATCAAATCTCTGTCTCATTTCTTCTAATCCTCCCAGCAGGGTTGGTTGAAAGTTGTAAAACTTCCTTGATTAAGAGAGACTAATATTACAAGAGAAAGTGGTATACTTGGTTCTGAGTTAGAGTTGATTCATGTTTAATTTTCAGGGCATCGTTATTGCACAAATCTCTCAAGCTGTGGCTATTCTCATGTCAAGTGGAGAAAGTTCAGGCAGGTGTGGGGTCTCCCTAGTGTTTCGGTAGATGTTATTGTCTGTGGACTGCATAGGTGATAGTGGTTTTGCTGAGCATGGGTTATTGAACACAGTCTGCTACCATCTTTCTCTGAATCCTCTACTGACAGCTTGCTTTTATCATGCTCTGCAGGGCAGATGATGCTAATGCCACCTGAGCATCCGAGTCTAGAGGAACAATTGTAATTTGATTGTACTGGCTTTTATGTTAGACTGCTTCAAAGTAGCCTCTTCAGGTGCAAGATTCAGAGTGAAGCTTGGCGTCTAACTTGGAGTGGATAACAGTGTTGCACATCATTTGGCTTGGTTTTGGGGAGGAAAGGTTAAAAGGACTGAAATTACAAATAGTTCTGCAATTTAGTCAGTTAAATAAATAGAAAAATGATGTTCTGCTGGTCTGTTGTTGGTGAAGGGTAGCTTTTATATTTTTTTGTGCATTTTTATATTTTTATGCATTTTTTTATTTTTATTTTCTTTAGCAACTACTTGGATGGTTTCTTCTAATTCTTCCTTGCTGTAATAACTGATCACTAGGCATTGTCTTTTTACCCAATGCAGTTTTGGTTTTGATTTCAGGACCTCTCTTACAGGTCATGAACATAGCAATGTTCATAGTCCCTATGAATAGCACTGGATTACATGAGCCACTGAATATCCAAACTAAATGATTACAAGCTACTTGTGTCATCTATTATTGCATTAATGAGGCACAGGTTATTTTGTCTTTCCTTTCTTGAGAGAAGTCATCAATGTATTTTCAATGTTAGAATCAAACCCATAAAGACAAATGTCTGTAATCTATTCTGAACTAACTAGGGTTATTTATTTCAGATAGTGGTGTTCTAAATCCCTTAGGAAATAGAGACTGTGGAAATCTTCTGAAAAGGCATCAGGCTTGTTGCGCCTCTTTAGAGACAATAAGTCAAAACTAATAGACATTTGGGGAATAAAATCTTGACAGCCTTTCAGGCATGGAAGTAGTTTAAGAACTGTGAACAACACTGGAGAGAGATGAAAAAAATGTTACTGTTCTTCCACACAGACTTATGATCGTTCTTATGAAATCAGTTTGTTACGAATGGTGTTTTGGGCTGCTTCAATGAGTCTTTAATAACTATAGGCTTTATAAGATTCACTTAGGTTGCCTGATGAAAATAGAAATGCTCCTTGTAAAGAGTTCTTCAGGAGTCTTAGCTGCTTGTTCTTAATTTGTGGAAAACTGATTGCTTGATGTCTTGACTTCAGGATCACTTTGGTTTTGTTCAGAGGTCACTGAAGAAATATTACTCTGGTTACCTACCTTACAGTCAGTTGCAGTATGTGCAGTTAGATTCAATAAGAAACAAACAAGATGTAACTGTAAGCTTTAATTTTGGCTCCAAGACCAGTGTGATACTCATAGGAATAGAAGCCAAACTCACAATGATGATATTGATTGTTTCACAAGTGTGGTCTTGCGCCAAAATAAATCAGTTACAATTGCTAGAGTTACTCCAGTTTAAGTTAGCAAGATTTCCAGTAATTTCACACTGCAGTTTCAGAGTTGCTTGATGATTCTGCTTTCTGTTGAAGTAAACGGATGCCATGGGTTCTCATCACCTCTTTAAAATTCAGCCATTAGCCTTTGTCTCAGGCTATGATATATCTTACTGATTACTTTTATGGAGCCTCAGACACGCTCAGCAATTCTAAGATTGTGCATTTGTTCGTTGTGGAAATCTGAGGGGGGTGGAAATACTGATGGAGAGAAAAAAATGTTCATCTTTTTTGGGACTCCTTAAAGACCTTACCTTGGTTTGTATTCTTAGCCTTGGATTCAGCCCTAACCCTTCAGTTAGGGTCACAACTTCTCATGCTATTAAACCCTATCTCCCATTTTCTTTATTAGAAAACTAACAATTTTTATTTTCTTCTCTTGGAAGGGTTATGTTTGGAAACATTCTTAGAATGAATCTCCTCCTGGGACACTTTCCTGCATAAACTGGGAGGGAAAAAATGTTTTTTTTTAAACATTGAATCTTCTTTCCTACTAGACTTGGGAGCTTACAGCTTTCATTTGCAGAGGACAGTCACACCCTCTGTTTTAGATTGCGGTGTTTCTGTCAGAAGCCTGGTTTCACAATTGAAAAACAAGCTGCAGGAAGCTTGGTTTTCATTGGATATTGGCTTGCTTTTTGGGAGAGTCACAAGTAGGTTTGGAGAGCATTTCTGCAAGCAAGTGGGAATTTTTCCACCCTGTGTTAGAGTGCAGCAGTAGTGTGTTAGCTTATCTTCTGCAGACAAGGAGAGAGAGAAGGCTGAAAGTCCCAGGAGGATAAGCTCAGTGAAAATGCGTTGTAGCATGAAATTACTGCGGTGTAATTTATGCCTCTCTCACCAGGGAGAGGATGAATAAATACATGGTTCAAAGGTTTCATCGACTCTGTAGCTGTACCTTGATTCCATAAGCCAGAAATATTTTTGCGTGCAATCTTTTCTCTTTAGAAGAGTATAAATGAAGTCTTGTTTCCTGAACATGCAATTGTAAGAAGCGTGTTCTTTGTTCAGAGGTCTGGGGCTGTTTTCCAACCAGATCTAAGTAGAACTTTCATGACAGTTTGCCAGTACTCAACTTCCCTGTTGATCTCTGATGCACTTATGTGCTGTTTCATAACTCAGTGCCCCAGCTGCTGCATCTGGTGATCAGGAGACACCCCAGAAGAGCCATCAATTGAGATCTGTGACTGTCTGCAGAGCAAAGATGCTCTTGTTGGCAGCTACCTGTACCCTCCAGAAAGACTCACTTAACTCATGTTGTTTACCATAAATTTTAAATGAGCTGTAATAGCTACCTACTAAAAATTACCTGCTAAGAGTCCAAAATGTGTTTTGAGCTAACTAGAGAAGGGCTGGGACTTGCTGACAATCTAATTAATATACCCACATGACTGAGTTTTAGAAATGTTTTAGATGTAGTTTTGAGTGAGTGTTAGTTCTACTAGACTAACTCAAACTTCTGGACTACGACACTTCTACCATGTGTCTTCTGTGTGAGAGTGTATAGTTCTTAATCACAAATACGTATTTGTTGCAACTTTGGGATACTATTTGATAATAAGTCTTGTGCATCCCTGGGAGGGAGGCAGGCTAGAAAGGAAGGATTATCTCCATCTAGAAAGAAAAAAGCTTTGATATTGATGGCAACTAACTTTGCCTTGTTTATAAAAAGGTTTTGGTAGAATTCATTCAGTGTTGACACCAGACCACTCTGCTTTTTATTATTCGTTGTCATAATATTTTTCAAGTCCTATTACAATGTTTGTTTTTCTTCGTTTAAAAAAAAAAAAGGAAAAAAAAAAAGAAAGAGTAGTGTCGTCAAAAGATTTCCAAGGGAGGAGGGAGCAGAATATATTTATAATGGAGAAGAAGTAAAAGGTTATATATTTTTATGTAAGTAAAATAAATTAATTGATCAGTAGTTGGAATGATCTTTTGAATGATCTGAATGAAAGCAGGAAGTTGTAATAACTTCAGTAAATGCATTAGTCTTGTCCCATGTGTTTTGCATAGGATTTCAGGAGACAAATTTTTTTTTTTAACCCAGAGACTTGTAGAGAGACAGAGCTGCCTGATTTCTAGCTAGCATGAATTAGAAAATGGAGTAACTATTTAAGTTGTAGATGGATTGGTCTTTTGAAATTCATAAAACAACTTGTCTGAAGGAATTATATTCTGTGCTGGTATTCTCCCTCTTTACTTGCAGGAAGATGTTGATGAGACGGGTATTTGACATGTGGTTGTTGAAGGTGTGCAAGCAGCAAGAATACAGAATGGAAGAGAAGAAGGTAAAAGTAATTCTTTTACCTGGTCTTGCTCAGGAAATAGAGGGGATGATTTCTTAGTCACTGTTCGTGAACGTCAGTTAACGTGAGATGGGCTTTGGTGTTGTAAATACCTTTTTCTCTGGTGGTGGTGGAGAAATCCAATCAGGGGACGCATTGCAACCAATATTTGCTAAAAACCATTTTAAGTTAAGCTGCTTATTAATAAATAGAATCAAACTGTTATTGTTAGCAGATAACTATTGATGCTATTCGTTCTCTTATCCCGTCACATAGTGTGTGTATATGCTCTCATTCTGTTTCATAGTTACCTGGTTGAAACAATAAAGAGGAGTCACCTCAGCTAGTTCACCACCCTAGCTATAAATACAGGGTTGTGCAAACACAGTAGTGGCTTCTAGGTAGGTGTCCAGGAAGTCCCTCAAGGGGTCTTACATTTCCTAAGGTGTATATATAATCCTGTAGTTTTTTGTATATCAGCCACTGCCTTATTTTATGTGGCGAGTTGCACAACTCGTAGTCAATGGTAGTGTGTGCTGGTGGCCTTGTGGAGATAGGGCTGGCTCTTGGTATTCTGAGTTTATCTGCTCATACATATTCAACAGGCCTTGTTTCCGGAGCTTATCAGTTCTTGGGAGTCTTTCACAAGCTGCTTATCAGCTTCTGTGTTTCCTCTTTGGTCTTCTGTTTTCTGGTAACAGTTTCTCCATCCACATACATAGAAACGTGTAGAACACTGTTCACACAGCAAAGGGACTTTGACGTGTCCATTGTTGTTCAAAATAAAAAAGATGAAAACACATGGGGGACAGTTCTATGCCTGTCAACTTTGAAGAATTGTCTTCTGTTGTTTGCAGCTGGCCTGTGTCACAAATTCATTGCCACCTTCTCTCCGTTATAGGCTGTATTTCATTTTGAAAGGCAACTGCTGGTTTGCTTCTGGTGCGTCTGGTGTAGAAGAACAGCTGCACGTCTGGAAGAGCAAAAGGGGTTGGCTCGTGCAGGAGATCACTACAGCGACTTGCTGCTGCTAAAGGCTTTCTGTCTGTGGAAACAAAAAACTCAGGAGAGAAAAATGGAGTAAGAAGTTTTTTAAAAGGGAGAATTACTTGGATTAGCCTTGTGGTGGCCCATTTCTGACAAAGCAGCATTTAATTCTTAGTCACTGGCTTCTTATTTGTGCTTTAGATTGTACTGGTTTGTCTTTTACTTAGCAGACTGAAAATAGCGAGCATGGACATGTGTGTGCTAGAGGTGTCTAGTAACATGGATTGTATTGGAGGAGAAATAATTCAATTATTTTTCCCATAGGAGGCTCAAGGAGAGCCAAGCCCTAAGATTTCACTATTCAAAGTGTCTGCAACAGTCTTGGAACAAGTGGAGAAAGGTGAGAGAGTTAATGTATGGGTAAATGCTTGAAATCGGATTGCTTGTACCCCTTAAAGGAAATGGTTGATTTTAAATACTAGTCATTCCTAAGTTTTCATCTCTTGCCAGGTGGATAAAATCAGTTCAGTGTGGCCGGAACAGGAATTGTGTAGGGAATAAAGGGAGTTCCTCTTGTTCGCTTGTCTAGGGATAGTGAGAATGGAACTAGAGCTTTGGAGATTTATCTGAGAATGTAATCAGCATCAGTGTGATGAAATTGTTCCTAGTCAATACTAAGTATGTCCTTTGCAAAGCTTTATTTAAGTTAGAAATTTGCAGTAAGTCTGTGGTGTGTGGCTTGTAGTTATGCACAGGTCATAGCAGGCAATATAGATGGCATTTTACTTTATGCCATCTCTTGCCACGACATGGTGTAGCAAATGCATCTGCAAGAGGGTTCCTGAAAAAGGATTGGAAAAAAGGCCTCAACTAGCCCTTTTGAGAGCAATAGCAGAGTGCAGCACTAGTTTGAGAACCTTTCATAGCAAGAAAAAGAATTGCTGTTTCACCAGAGATTAGGAATGGTCCTTTTCCCTCTGCTCTTTGCCATTGCTAGATTTCCCTCCATCACATATCTATCTAATCTTTGCCTTTTTTTTCTCCATGTAGTATGTGGGACATCGGTGTGAGAAATGGACAAGGCTGGTGCAAGCAGACATGCACTATCGGCACACACTACTGAGCAAGACATTGGCAGCCTGGAAGGTAAGAGAGAATGCCCTTTTCTTTGTGGAACTTGTTTGTGTGTGCTGAAATGTTTCAGTGAGAAATAACAAGCTGCTATGTTGTTTCACGCCAGGTGCTGATGCACCAAATGTGCAAAGTAGAATGGAAGCTCCTGTAGCTGGGTAGTGTGAGCTCTAGCATTGTTCTTTGGAGCAAAAGAGGCAATGGCATCTTGTGGTGTTGGTGAATGATAAATAATAGCATTAACAAGTATATAATGACTACACATCTCAGAAAAACTGCATTTGATTCCTGTGGCTGGAGCTTTTTTTTTTTTTTCTTAACTCTAAAGCTGCTGTTAAGAGTTTCCAGATATCTTCTCTCCTCAAAGGTCCTGGCAGTTTAGGAAATCTCACGTCTCATTGCTTTTCTTACAGAGTTATCAACATAACATTCAATGCATTCTATACCAAGTAGCTGAAAAGGAGAAACTGCACACTAGACTACTGCTGCGGTAAGGCCATATTTTCTTAAGCAGCATGAGAGAGAAGTGACTACATTGCAGTCAAATTACTCTGTTTCTTTTGCAGCCACCTGTGTAAAATTTTGAGCATTTGGTGGTGGGAATTGTCTACTCTGCATTGCTATTTCTGTGCTGGTCAACTAACTAAAAGAATTCAACCTCTTACTGGATCACCATCTGTTTTGCTTTAACTTTTTTTTTTTTTAAACTGTTTCATTGACTCTACCTATTGCACATGCCAGACTTTATCTGTGTTTAGCCCCATGAGAGACTCAAGACAGCAAACTATATCGTTCCCTGCAGTGCATAGTCTGACTGCTGTAATATTAAAGCAGCCTGGAATATGTAGAGACTTTCTTACATTATAGTAAGGAGAATGATTAAGGTTAAGTCACTATATATTGGTTGTAGTTGCTTTAATTTTAACTAACTCGTTTTGTTTTTTTTTTTGGTTTGTTTGTTTTTTGAGCTATACAGATTGAGCCACTTGCAGAGTCTGACTTACCTTAAGATGCTTGATTTAAGGTTGTATTCTGCTTTTGCACTGCCTTCTGTTTTCTCTCAGCAGAAACAAGAACCTGATTTGCAAGGCTGAGTTTATAGAGGCAGCTGGTTTTGGTTCCCCTGTGGGTGGGAAGGTATCAGACGAACAAGTGAGAATAATTCTTAATGTTTTCTGTTTTGTTTTGTTTTCGTTTTGCCTACAGACAGCTTCTGTATAAATGGAGAGAAAATGCCCTTGCCCTTATCTGTGAAGCTAAGGCAACTACACGAGCAGATGCACACTACAGGAGAGTAATCCTGTCAAAGGTATATTCTGTATAGCAGATACCAAGGTCTGTATGAATGCTAGCTTAGGCAGGGGCCAGGTAATGCAATTAGAAGGACCAAAAACTTAATTTAAGAGCAACAATCAAGAAAAGTCTTGAAAGTTGGGAGATCCAAACTCCCAGTCCCAGGTTACTTCTACAGGCATCTCTGAAACAGTTGTCTCTGAGTGAGCTCATGGTTTTTCTTCTTACTTTCCTTCTCCGTATTTCCTTGGAAGGGAAAAACAGTCTGATACAGCATAGTAGTATTATCTATGGGTGGGACAGAAAAGATTGCCTGAAAAATGCCAGGGGGACCCTCTAAAATACTGCTCTATTTCATTTTTTTTTTTTTTTAGGAAATTTGCACCATTTTTCTGAGCCTAATGTGGAAAATGATTGTGGTGTCAAGAATGTCGTACTTCTAAAGGATGTTGCAATGTCGGTCTTTTATCCTGTCTCTTGTTTGCATTGTACCTTTAGGTGTTTCTACAGTGGAGGTATGCTGCCTTACTACAAATGCATTACCGTCAGCAGAAGGTGACAGCTGTGACGGAGGCCAGAAAACATTTGGATATGGGTGAGCTGATGGGAATATTAAACTGTCAAAAGACTTATCTATCTGCATAAGGACCTTAGAAGGATGTGGCTTAGCAGGGCAGTCTTTTGTATCATCTGTGCAGATGAATGGATATTAAGACTACATGGACAAGTCCCATTGAACGGCGAATGACCTGGGACTCCAGTGTTCTATTGAAGGCTTCTTCTGTGACTTTTGCCTCTTTTGTTTCCCTGTCTATATAATGGATGATAACACTTCTTTCCTCAATGGAATTTCCCATTACTAACATTGAGAAGCTGAGACATCTCTGATCTGAGGGTCATGAAAGTAATCTTATCAATTATTGCCTCGATCTTTCTCTAGTAATTAGTTTGGAAAGGCGCTCAAACTCTGCCAACATTTTCATGATTTCATGTAAATGATGTGGCTGATGGCTCTGAAGCACAAAGATGGCAAATGATTTCTGAAAGATTATAAAGAATGTCAGTGATATCAGGGAAGACTTGCAAGTCAAGGCTCACTGTCTGATACCTGAAACGCTCCACTTACCGTCTTCCTAGTGCTGAGTACAGTCAGTGTGAAGTATTGCCAGAACAATCTGGAAGAGTAGCTGATCACTAGATACTCTCTGAGATTAATAGTGTCTCTTTCATGGTAGTATGGTAGTTAATTTCTCTTCTCCCAATAGTGCGTTTACAGACCCTGTTTCTTCACTGGAAGGAATTTACTAGGGAGTCTCTGATGCTGAGGGCTCAGCAGCACAGGGCAGTGCAGCACCACCAGCAGCACCTACTGCAGAAGTACCTGGAAAAATGGAAGAAATACCATCAGTGGTGCATTGGGAAAATGGTGAGAAGGATCAGCAACCTCCCCAGCCAGTCACCCAGGGTGGGAAGTTGCTGGTGCAGAGGAGCCAGACATTTCCTAGCGATGGGAATAGTAGTCTTGGCTGAGGAACAGCATGAGAGCATTGTGCATTGAGGAAGAAGGAACATGCTTGTGTCTTGCCTGAAGAAGTCTCAGTTAGAACTAACAGACTTAACAGATGACAAGTCAGGCTTGCCATGTGTGGGATCATTTACTGTTAATGAAATCCTTGTGGGCTCACGGATATTTGCAGATGGGGTTACACCATAGAGCACTTGGATATTGAGAGTGGCTGGCCTCAACAGTACAAAGGGTGGTAAAGGCTGTTTAGTACCTGTTCTGCTCTAGTTGCATTTGGCTCGCATAAATGGGGTTTGACTGTGAGCACCTCTCTATTTTGTTTGTCTTACAGCTGCTACAGAGAAAGGCAGATCAGCTAATGACTGATAGACTTTGCTCTACTTCCTTCTCCTGCTGGAAGACACAGGTAAGGAATTGTCCTCTGGGTTAAGTATATAGCTGCTTGCTGATGCTTACCCCTTCTTCTCCTTCATATTCCATTTACATGAGGAGCAAACAAAACTATTTAAATGTTCTCTGGATTTTTGGTTCCACTAGTGCAAGAGATACCTTACATATACTGGGTAGATGGGGTAGGTTATTCTGCTAAGGCTCCACCAGCACTTCCTCTTTGGTTGATTTGGCTAGTGTTTCAGGTGTGGCATATGTAAACTCCTAACCTGATTGCTGTACAATATACATATATATATTTTTTTCTAACAGCTGTTGCAGCAGCAATGGGAAAAGCAGAAGACAGTGCAAGCATTGTGGTACTGGTCTCTTTCGTTGCAGAGGAAGGTAAGTGTGTAGAAGGCTTGGGGGCAGGCAAATGCATTTGGGATTTGTGTGGTTGATACGCAGGTCTGACTGCAATCAGCAGAGTGCACGTGCTCATCTCTTTCCTTTCCTCTTTGGGGTCCTAAATACTGATTTGGGTTGCTGGAAAACTGTCCCCATGTCCTGTTTTCCAAATAAAAAAAAAAATAAAAATTGCATGTTTTTCCCATCCTGACTCAGCTGACTCAAATCCCTGTTCCTTTGTCCTTGTGGTGTTTGTCCTGCTGTCGCTCTGCCTATTACTGTCCAGTGGAACTGAGAGTGTTCTTGTCTGCAGGGGGAGTGGAGTCCCTAACCCAGAACTTGTCTTTGTAATAGTCCCAGGTGTCTGCTCTTGGTGTTGTAGGTATTCAGTGCTTGGCTGAGATTTGTCCAAGGGCAACAGGAGAGGAAAGATCGCATTGAAGAAGCCATGGGAGTTTATCGTACTGCCCTCATGAGAGAAGGTGTAACTTGGATCTTGAGGTACACTGCTGGCATGAAACAGTTGCGGGGACAGCTCCAAGCCCAGCACCAGATGAAGGTGAAAGAGACAAGTGAACACTCAGATACATCCAGGGCACCAATCTCTGATCTGTATTTGAAGTGTGTCTGTGTGAGTGTGTATAGACCTTGGAGCCCTGTGTCTCAGCTCTTGTTTGGATCTGGCATATGCTTTTACCTGTGGTTCAAAGCAAAACACCTTGTCCTTTTTATTTTTCCCCCAACTGAACATAGAGTGCTTGAGACTTGTGTTGGTGACTGGGAGCCTTTCTTAATGAAGCTATTTCAAAACTGGCCAAATCCTGCCATAGACGATGTAGCTGGATAAGACTTTTGCCTGTAACTAGGGTTTTTAAACTTGGAACTGTGTTAGCGTAAAGCATTAGAAGCTGCATCTCATCCTGCCCTAGCTTTAGTACTGCTTAGACCTGCAAGAATGGGCTATAGTGTCACTTGTGCCTTTGAATGTCTGTCCAGCCCTGTGTGTGGAAAGGAAGATAGGGATGCATGTATTGATTACTTCTTGTTCCTGGTCAGCTTTTCCAGCTCTTTTCCAGGTTTACAAGACACTTCTTGTTCTGTTTATTTGTGTGCAGCCTGCCTTTTTGCAGAATTACCCAGTTAAATCTCTTTATCTGAATGTTAACACGGACCTGCTAATTTAGTGTGGAGAGCTGGTACGGCTCTCAGGTCGTCAGAAACTGCAGTTCCTTTCTGTGGTGGTGTTCACCCTAGGTAGTGTGGTGTTACTGTCTACTCTCAACCATCAAATGCTCTGCTATTCTTTGTGTTGACAGGCAGCCTGCAATCTTCACCAGACAGTCTATCGTTGTGCAATGCTCTGGAAACAGAAAGCTCTCTACGAGAAATTAAATAAGCCTTGTTCTTTTGTGTCACCTCTGAAAAAACAAGTGACATTTAAAATACCTGATGTTAGCCTTGAGACAAGAGGACGTTCTGCAGAGGAAAAGCCGTGGCCTTCAAAATGCAATGATCTACCATTTCACTTTGCTGGTGGTGACTCAATTCTCAGTGAGCCGTAAGTGTAAAATTTCAGTCTCTCCTGCATTACTCTGGTGTATATATGTGTAGTCCATAGCATATGCTTTGTATCCATCTATCTATATATTTACATGTCTATATCCATATCTTGGAGCCCTGTGTCTCAGCTCCTGTTTGGATCTGACATATGCTTTTGTTTATGGTTCAAAGCAAAACACCCTGTCCTTTAGTTCAGCTGAGACTATATATAGGTAGATATAGACCTCAGGCTCATTTTTATATTTCCAAGTTTTCACAGTGATGGTCGTTAGTTCCATGCAAATTCCCTTTCTCTGATGCTTCACCAAATGGCTGGCTTTGTTGAGTTATGCAAGAGCTGCCACATAATGTATACATTGGCCATCGAATAATGAACGAATTTGTGACTTTCACTTCCATACTGGTGATGAGTAGAATCAGCTCAGCTATATACTTTCTTCTAGGAGTTTCTCAATATGCAACTCTGAATTTGTAGAGTATTGGTCATTTGTCATGGGATCTGTTACACAGAGAAACATTTGAAAGATGTGGAGTGGTGGGATTTTGTACCATTATGAGAGCTTATCTTGCCCAAGTGACTTAGAGCTGTCAGTGAAACTCTTCTTTTTTCACCGAAGTAATGATGAAATGATAAAGATCAAGATTCTGGCAATGTAGAAACAAGGCTTTGTTCTTGACCTCTTCTTTTCCCTGGGAAAACTATTCCTTAAAAAGAAAAAAATTCTCCTTGATCATGGGACAAATGCAAGGAAGAATCTTCCATAAATCTTTAGAGCCCAGGACAGGAGCCTTATGGGCTGTAAGGTAGAAATTTCACATTTCTTGAAGCCAGCATATGCTGCCAAAAGTAGTTCTGCCCCTTCCACCCATCCTTGTGTATGCACAGTCATGCATACAGTGAACCAGCTGGCAGCATTGATACAGGTTGAAATCTAATCTTTAAAAGTTATTGCATGCAAGAGCAAGGTTGCAGGGTGGGGTAGAATGACAGAATAAAAGTGCTTCTTTAGCTGTAGTGCCAGCTTATACCAATTTAAAATAATTATGAATCTATGTCATTACTGGTTCTGTTTGTTCTTTTCAGGAAGGCTGTGCGACAAGCAAGATTACCACCACAAAGACCTGACTTCCTTCTGGAATCTCTAGAAAGCAAGGAACTGCTGGGAACTCCTTTTTTGAGGTAGAGAATCTGTTTTTATTAGTACTGCTGGTGGTTTAGGAAGCCAGCTAACACCCTACAAGACAGGACCTTATTTCAGTGTGCAAGGGAACAGCAAGATTCTTCCTTTTTTACTTTTTTTTCCCTCACCGACTGTGAAGTATAAAACTAGTAAGTTGAAATGTACAGGTGCCTTCCTTCTCCCCTAACAGATCAGGGACACCTTTTCAGCAAACAGATGGGAACAAATGTTCTTCTCAGACTGGGAACTTAATGCCAACAACTGAAATGGAAGAAAGCACCTGTAAATGGCTTTCTCAGATGGGCAGTACCACTCATTCCAACTCATCTCTGACACACACTGCTCTCCCATCTGTACCATTGTGGACACGTGATGTGCACCGTGCTGTGCAGAAGCCAGAGCTACGGTCTCCTTCATTTTTTGTGCCCCAAGAGAAGGCTGGATCAGAAATGGTGAGCGTATTGCTGAAGGAAAAACTAGTGTGTTTACTGGGCTCCTGTCAGCCCACATGCTGCTTATTGCTGTTTCTTCCTATGACTCCTCAGAACTGCTCATCCAGTTGTTATTTTTTTTCTTGTACTAGTTGTCATCTTAGAAGTTGATTAAATGAACTGTCTCTGCATGCTCAAGAATTTTTTTTCCAAACGTCCAAAGCAACGTTTCACTTGCTGGCCAACCTGTATGTTTTGTACTGTAATTCATGCCTTTTTAATGGTCTTGTGTTCTTCACAGTAGGATGCTCCTCCTAGAAAATGACTTGAGAGCGTAGCTCCTTCTACAAGTTCAGAGCAGTTACAGTTTGTCAACCAGATTATAGGGATTTAAGAGTAACTCAGTTTAGGAGCTTTGGCTATAGCTCAGAGTCTCAAAAACTGAAATTCACTTTACCTGCACGTAGGTACTTGCATTTTAAACTCCTCTGTTTCATGCAGAAAGGGAGGTGTTATTCTAGATGAAATTTCTTCCTGCTAGAAAGGAAAGAGCTCATTTCTTGAAATATCACAGAAGCAGCAGTACTTGTGAGAGAGGCTCAGCAACTACAGGTGATGTCTTGGTGTGAGCAGGGCTTAGTAGCTTGGGTCAGGTGCTCCTTTGAGGAACAAAATATCATTCTGATCTTGCAGAGAGGAGGTCAGCCTGTGCATGGTCACACAGGAGCCCATTCCCAAAGCTGTCAACAGAGAGAAGAGTTGGAGAAGTTGCGACCAAACTTAAAGTCACAGTTGCTGTCACCTGAAAGCTTAGTTGGAAAACAGAATCGCCAAAATGCAGGTAGGTTCTCAGCTGTAAGCTGCAGCAGTTACATGTTCTCCTCCAATATATGCAAGACTGCAAGTCAACTCCCCAAAACACAGGGGAGACAAGGCATTCTTGTATGCCAACATCAGTAGGTGAAGAATCAGTCGTTTGTTTTGGATTGGCAATACAGTTGTGTGGACTCTGTTGAGGCAGGGGACTAAAGCCCTGTTTTGGTGATTGAAGGGTGGGAACTAGTAGGGGTCAGGTTTTTAACAACACTGTGTTCTAGTGCTGGGGCATTCATGTACATATGGCAAGAATATGGAGCTGAACTTTCTTGGGGAGGGAAAAATTCACCCAGTACTGTAATTGCTGGGAAAACTTACAGGGGATGGATGATGTCTAAGCATCCCTCTATGCTGCATCTTTCAGGATGCGAAGGGCATGAAAGTTTTTCATGAGGCCAGACTTATAGAGTAGATGTGAAACACTACATTGTAAACAGCATTTGCAGTTCTAATCCATTGACTAGAGCATTTCTCATCTTTGGTGTGTTGAAACTGGAGTCTTGAAAGCCTGCAATGCTGTCAGGACTCCTTCTCTCTCACTGTACCTCATCTGTTGGGTGAACAGGTAGGTATCACGTGGTGACAGAATGGGAAAATAACTCAAGAGGGTTCCATATTTCCTGCCTACTAACCTGACTTTCCCTGATAAGAAGAAACAGAGTAAGTTTACTTTCCTTGCTTGTGCTGTTTATCTTCTGTCCAGCTGAATGGGAAGAAAGGAGGGAGCACAGTTCCAAAGAAGAAACGTTGTTCCAGAGAAAGATGGAAGCAGAGCTCCGACACATCCAACAGCAAATGCAGTACTACTTCACCAGGAAGCAGGAACTCAAGTATGTTACAAAGTCCCTATAGCTAGCCTTTCTTCATGCTGTCCACACAATATTGCGTTCTTTGTGTGAATTCTTTGTACTTTGAAAACCGTTCTTTTTCACAGCAGAACTGTGAATTAAATGGAGAAGAATTCTGTCCTTTTAATAGTTCACTTGAGGTGAGAGAGAGGGTACGTGAAGAACTTGTGTTATCAGCAACTGGTTTAATTATACTTTTGGCAGCTACTGGAGAAACCTTGACAGGAGTGTCACTGGGCATAGTCTGAAGGCAATGCAAATGAATTTGGCAGAGCAGCTGAAATTTACCTTTCAACTCTTTTACCATGAGGGGTAAAGACTTTAGCTTTTTTTAACTGTCAGTTCCAATAATAATAATAATGTAGCTAGGGTTTGATAACAGATTACTTCTCCAGTAGAACAAATTTACAAAAATGTTTGAAAGAGAATGGGGCTTGAAAGGTTCTAACTGTCAAGAGTAGGATGTGAAGACAGGAGCTTTCATACAGATTTTTATACTTTTCAGCATCCTTTTCCCCCCTTTTTAGACTTGACTCACTGGTTTGAAACAAACAAAAAAAGTGTCTTATTGCAAGCATTAATTTCTTGTCTAAGTTGGCTTACACTGTTGAGCTCCTAATTGGGATAAGAATCCTTCTAATCCCTTTTATCAGGTCCTGTCAACAGCAGGCACGGATTCTATGTAAGTGGCTAGAAATGAGCACACAACTAGAGGACCAAGACAGCATACAAAAAGTTCGGGAAGAATTGGATCAGGTGGGTAAACAGCGAACAAATACAAGTTACTTAAGTGATTATCACTATGCTATGTGCTTAGCCTAAAGTGTAGCACTAGTTGTGGGGAATCAGCAGTAAGGTAAGCAAAATCAAGAGAAGAGAAACTTGTAATCAGAAGTGAGCTGTTGAGTGGAACAAAGACTGCTGTGTAGATGCATCTTCCTACTTGTTCAGATACGTAGCTGTAGCTCCAGTAGATGTAAGATTCACTTCAAGCTACATAAGCGGCTTAATTAATTTGTCTTAAAACTTTCTGTGGGCTCTCAGATAAGTGTAACAAAACTACACTGACTGCATCTGTACTGCTGTCAGTTCCTATGTTCTTACAGCTGTCTGTGTGTGTGTACTGCACTTAGACCTCTAAAGTGACTGTACTTAACTGGTTATGAGTGATGCAATCCTGTTACTTTGTGGTTTTTAATAACGATAACATAAAGGCTTCCTCAGTCAAAGAGACTAAACAGTATCTTGTACAAACACCTTATGCAGTCTTCTTTACATTCAGTTGGAGTTGAGGATCAACACTCTCACCAAAGCACAACAAGAAGAGAGACATCATGTGCAGAACCTGGTTGCCCGCCTGCATGACATTCGGATTGCTCTGGATATGTAATTCACGTGAACCAATCTTCCAACTGATGGGTAGGAATGTCTTCAGTTCTTGCCCCTTTCATAGCAGGGGGGTATGGAAGAGATGTGTACATTCTCTTAGTCCACGTATGGTATTTTTATTTTATAAATTAACTTAAATACTCTTGTTTGTTTTATTTTGACCATAGCTGCTTTAAAAAAAACAAAACAAAAAAAAACAAACAAATCAGGAGCTAAACATACCTCATGCTGCACTCACAATACCTAGTTTAGGTTACCCTGACATTTCAGAAAGATAAGCAACACAGATAAGACTCTTTATTTCAAAATGTTTGCAATTAAATGAGTTAATGTCATTAAGTCATACACTTTGACATACAAAAATACCGTGCTACTGATACAGTTGAAGAATTCAATGGATTCTCCATGCAGGAGAAATTCACAGCATTATCAGTACCCTCTATGAACTTTGCTTCCAGTTTCAGAGTAATTGCTGACCACTGCACAAGTAATGTTCGTTAATCAGCTAGCTCTGCACAGTATTAAGACCTTCGCAAAACCAGTTACTTGCATTGCTGAATCCTCTCCCACTTCTTAGACTTAGGTTACCAGATGTTTGCTTTAATACATCCTCCATTACTGAATAACAGTAACCTTCAGATCCTGCAGATGATGATGTGGAGTAGCAAGAAATTAAAGCTTAAAGTTGCTTTGGCTACATCGGGATGCCACGGGCCCCAGTGGAGAAGGGAGAAGAGATTGTTATCTCGTCTCTCATCCACTGGAACTAAAGTTGTTGTCTGCTATAAACATGTCTTTGAAGTTGAGGCTAGTCACAGTTCAATCCTCTGTGGCTGATATTTGCCTTAGTATTTCTTACTCTCAGTGGTTTAAAAGTGCACATTTCTAGATACCTATATGTGGTAATATACTGCTGCAGGAGTAAACTTGCTACTGCCAAGAAGTTTAACAAGATAGGTGGCGAACAGCCACTTCAAGCTTTCAAACTCCTCCCCATGTAAAGTGAGGAAACATTGACTCTCAGAGCCAAATGAATTTTCTCCTGCTTGTCACCTGAACAGCCACCATCATCTTAAGAGTCATGGCTGGACTACATTGCTACATACAGTTCATCATCCTTTCATTCCTGATGACAAGCTAAGCATACAGGACTTGGCAAACTGGACATTTGTACAATAAAATTATATTCTATTTTCTGCAGTGCATATAAAGAAGGTAAGTTTTTCTTAAAGAAGTCACAGCAGATCAAAGTCTATCATCTCCTTGAAGTAGCAGAAAAAACACCCAAGGCTCAAGCAAGGAAGTAGTATGAGAAATCTTTCAGAGATCAGAAAGGCAAGTTTCATAAGCATGTCCACTCCCACAAGTGCTGGACAGCAACTTCAACTCAAAATGTTTGAGCGGCTGGACTTGAAACAGTTTATTTTCTAAAAATAATTGTTACATTGCTTTAAAACAGAGTTCTTCTTCTTTACTTTGGCACCAGTGTCAGGGCTTTTGGTGCCATGCTCAAGAGATCCAAGGTGTTTTGTTAACTCTTCTTGACGTTAAATTGCAATGAGGCTCTGAGGTTTTGCTGTAGGATGAAACTCCAGCATAAAGCTTTCAGGCCCCAGAACATTCCTAGCAAAATTAGTCTGAGGGCAGAAGTCAGAGCAGGTGTGGCTTTTTATATTTTAGATAAGACAAAATAGGTGCCAGTGCATTACAGGATGGCCAAGTTGGCACCTGGGAGGCAACCTGGGATTGCTTCCAAGAGCTGTTGTTTTAATGTACTGTCAGTACATATGGCATTGCACTGCACGTGATAAAAATTGGTCCTGAAGTATCTGAAACTGCCCTGTAAATAGAGGAACTATTCTTCAATAACAATGACAAAGCAACACTGAAGATACATAGCATCACATGAGAAACATTCTCTTTGTCTTCCAACCCTTAATTCAGGAGGTGAACTCTCTCTTAAATACAAACAAGATCTTTAAGGCCTGGAATTGCAAAATAAAAGCATGGATTAGGAATTGGACATATGGATCTGTCTGCTAGTATTAAAAAAAAAATCCACGATGACCAGTTTCATTGTATGGAATGTAGACACAGTGGTTCCAGGTTTAAAATACAGTGCAAAGTCCATTTTTCAAGGGACATTGTTAGGTAAAAGAATTAAAGTTGTCTAACATTAGGAAATAAATTGGATGTGTAACTTACTTTACTCATGCGGTCTGTGCATTTTGCTTAGTTTGGACTGTGAAGCCATAATAGTCCATTTAACTGGACTAGTTCATGGCTCTCCAGGTATTTTATACAAGGACTTCAGAGAAGTGTTTTAGAATAAAGACGAGAATACATTTGTTACTCAAGGTCTGAAAAAGAAATACAGCAGATCAAAGGTACAAGGTCTGACTCAACTTCTTAATGTCCCTTTAAATAAACCTAATCTCTATTTCCACCCTTCCCCCTTGCACCTGCATGGTCTAGGGATTAAAAGGGATTTTTAAGCTCTGTGAACATAGATATCCTGTGGCACATTGAGGGGGAGAACATCAAAGACTACAGGCACAGGGTAGGACAGAAACCTCCATAGTCAACATCTTTAAAGGCAGCTGTACCTGATACATACACGTTCATTCAATTCTCTTTCTGCATTCAGCAGCAATATGTAAATATAGGCCAAATACTCTCAAAGTTGAACATAGCAATGACATCTTCCATTTTCCTCACCCAGGTCCTGCTGAGTGATATACGCTTGTTAAGTGAAACTTGCTGTGATGTGATAAAAGTCCCCTTGTATATAAAACCTTCTTGCTGCGTGAGTTTCTATAGAGAGCCCAGGGCTTCTCCAAAGCGGATTTTCTGTCCAGCTTTGAGGTGGAATTTGAAGTCCTTAGGTGCCTCAAAGATGAGTACAATAGTAGAGCCTAGATTAAATTCCCCTAAATGTTCTCCTTTCCTCATGGGTATTCCCTCCTTGTTGTTGTTGGATACGAAGCTGAAGTCATTGTAGGAACCTTTTGAGTAACAGGGACTGTTGGTATGCAGGTCCTGTACAGAGAAGGAAGAAACTGTTAGTTGAGGATTTCAGTACTCTATATTCATCAGCACAACTGCAGACTCTGGGTATCCAGGCATTTTCAGTGCAGGACCTTACAATTCAAGAAGTGCAAGAGTAATATTTAAAAAAGTCTATACTGCAGGTGATTCCCTGAGAATCAGTCTTAAAACTCATCATGGAACATCAATGGCTGTGAAACATCTTAATTTCAGGCTCACAAGATTATTATTATTTTTCCATTCTGCTTTACGAACCTCAAACATCAAAACCAGAAAGCTGTCTACTACTGTCTTACTCACCTGGTCAAAGTAGATGCGGATAGAGCCCACATTTGTTGCTCCTACAGCCGTTAAAGAGAAAAAGCCATGTTTCCAGTCACCTGTAAGGACAACCCGTTCATTGTGGCAGAACAGTTCCTTGATCCAGCGAGCAACTCCAGGATTCACAGACATCAGAGAGCCTGCAATAGCAAAAAAACATTCAAACTCAATTGTTTGTCTTGTAGCAGTACTGTAATGCTATCTGAATGGTATTTTCAGTATAACTGTAGCTGATCCAGTAAGCAATTCTGTCACACATTTGTGGGAAGAGAGAAATTCAGGCATAGCAATTAAAAAACAAGGCTATAGTGAAAATAAAAGGGTTGCAGAAAGATCAACACTGCTCCGGAACGGCTCATATTACTTTATATTTCTCCTAGCAGAGTCACTGGGAAACCAAAAGCCATTCTCTTCCTTCACTGTAGGGCTCGAATGCAATCTGGAGCACTACTGACAATTTTCCCTATTAGAGAAAAAAGGGTTTAAGTTTTCATAACCAGAAATTGTTCTTTTCAGGCTGACCTGTTCCCTCTGCTCCCTGGCTTTCACTTATTCCCTTCTACAGCTTTCACTTTGACTGTTTCCAAACAGTGAAGGCCTGCCTTTAAAGTAAGGAACAAAAGCTGCACTTAAGAGTCCCTTTCAAAGTATCTGCTGTTGTTGAGGCTTATTCCAGCATCAGGCATACCTACTCCTCTGTTACCAAAAGGAAGTGCAGGGACTCAGTATCTGATGTTATTCCTCTACCAAAGATCCAGCCAACTTCATCTCAGTTTCATCTATTAATTCACAAATGATGACTACTGTTAATTGTCATCTGATAAAGAGAGATCAGGGTCAGAACCTTAAGAACTAGTCTCTAGTCTCAGCCCTAATAGACAGAATTGAAAGAAGCCTTCAAGTAACCACTTAAGATACATCTAACATGTCACATTAAAGGTTACAGGCTACTAAAAGGAAGCTAAATGACTTCTTACAGCTTAGAAATGTGTTTTCACTGGTTAACTATCCAGTGCCTGAGAGCAGGCCCTTCCAGTTCTCTTTGGTAAATGCATAAAAGTAGTTACTAAAACTGCAGAAGAAAGCCTAGTAGCTAGCTAGAACTGACCAGGAAATACTAATAACATCAATCAGATGAAAAATAAAAGTTATTACAGGAAGAACTTCAAAGCTCAGGAATAGAGATCATATTAAAGGCTACTGTTTGCTCTGACTTGCAGAATTATATTTCACATACAAACAACATTTTTTTTTCTGGGAACAAGTGAGGTCTGCATCCACTGACCATTATTTGAAGGAATTAGGACAGCCTGAATAGAATATTACTTCTTTCACCATTCACATGTGACTTGTTCTGGTAAACTATATTACCTATTCATAAACACATATGACAAATCACTATGTTCCCATTAGCCATCAGGTACAAGTGTTCCGCTAGCAGGTCTCATTCAGCAGTGGCTTACAGCATTGCTTCCATCCATTTATTTTCTAGGAACAGAAACCAACCTGGAAAATGACGTCGGTGTGACACTCTCCAGTCAGTGGGCGAGTGGAAGCAGTGGTAGTCCCCTGGTGCAAGGTAGATTACACAATGATAGAGCTCATTCCCCTCCTTTGTGACTAGCTGTTGCTGAAAGGAGTTACCAGGTGAGGCTGCAAAGAAACCATGGAAAGAATGGGGTTAAAGATACTCTATGGCCATTATTTACCATAGCTGAGCACTCTACATTAGAACTGTGCTAATAACAGAGGACTAAATGCAGTCTACATACTTCAGTAAGACTAGAAAAAGATAGCCTTAAGGCCAGGAATCCATTATTTCGAAGTATTCTTTTCGCTTTATAATAAGGGAAGCCTGTACTGTTTCAATCATTTTGGATATTCATTTGGTTTGGAGTTTACTTTTCCCTAAATATAGAGCAGCAGAAACTGAAATCCAGTTAACACCAAACTTTTCTTAAAGCCACCCTTTTGAGAACAGAATTTGTGAAAAGGTCATAGGTTTATAAAACAAAGTAGTTGCTTTTGTGCTCATGTTGAAAATAACTGTTTGCAGAACCTGGTCTTTCTAGTCCCCCGTCCAATTTAGCAAATATGTTGCTCTCATCAAAACTCAAAGCCTTGAGCCTTGCTCAAGGTGCAGCAGAAGCGGTGACAACACAAGTCAACAGAGTGTAGTGCTCGTGCACAAAACTTGTTACAGAGCAGCTTGTACGATCTTCACTAACCAGGTGCTCAGGCACATTTCAGTCTGTCATCAGGAAAGCTGTAGCATTGTTACAGTGGCAGACCTTGGAATCAGTTGTAATTGTTAATATAACCACATAGAAATTAACTAAGCAATCTAACTGGATGAATCAGAACAAAACAGACAGTATAATGCTACTGATGCACAAACAGAACTGTAACAGTGACATGTTTATCCCCAAATAGAACAAAAACGAGAACTGCTTTTGTTCAAGGAAATGTGAGAGGAAAAAAAAAAAAGTATTTTTTCTTGATCTCTGAGAACACTGCAATGGACAGAGCAGAACAGGTGCAACTGATCAAAACTTACCCTCACTAAAATGCAAGTCCTCTGTGCTGATGCGAGGTCCCAAGAAAGATTCCAGGGAATAAGTAACCCCTTTTACTTGCTCCACTTCACAGTTCTTTACTTGTCCAAAGTTAAGGATCTTTCCGTCAGAGGGACTAATCTACAGAAAAGAAGAAAAAAATGAAATGGATTAGGAATTCATGCATTCCTCATCCTTGCATCCATCAGAGCAGGCAGACATGTTTCTTTGGTGGAAGCAAGGAAGCTGGTAGCGTAGTGTTAAGCCTTCATTTCCCTTTACTCACCACACTGTGCAAACAG
This sequence comes from Cygnus atratus, assembly GCF_013377495.2. Lineage (NCBI taxonomy): Eukaryota > Metazoa > Chordata > Aves > Anseriformes > Anatidae > Cygnus > Cygnus atratus. The sequence goes on from NC_066378.1 coordinate 4,662,583, forward strand.
CAGACTGGCCGTGCTTGTGGTTTCAGCTTCCTGCGAAAGAATTCACTGAGGTTTCTATAGTGATGCAGATCTTCAACAGCTGCCTCCTTCATGTTTACTCCAAATGTCCAAATGTACAGGCTGTAAACAGGCTTCCGAAGCCATGTAGGCAGCTCCACCTGGTTCAGGCGACCCCATGCTCGTGAGAGCAGTCGAGTTGGTACCGATTTGTACAGAGCAACCTGAAGAAAGAATTAACACGATGTCCTTCAGTTCTTCCCATTGATGGTTTTCTCTCACTTCTTCACATAAAACGAAAAGGATCAAGCTGTTCTGCTAAACACTCCCTTAGCACACGTGAAGTAGCTTTTAAGTCAGCAAAAAATCAACATCGCACTTACATCCTCACTCCCTGCACTGTGATGAGAGCAAATAAGGGATAGGATGAAATTTCCTCTAACCTTATATTGAAGCCAGAAGCTTCTGATTCAAATTACTGGAAACTGCCCAATGTGAGGCTTACAGAAAAATACATGTGCTAGTAGAATACTTATCAGAAGAGCATAACATTACCAGTATTCCTCTGTGAACCACCAAATGAAAACTGACTGAAAAATAATTTCTCAGTATTTGACAACACAATTCTCAGATATATCTACTAATGAAGGTATTTTCTACATCCCGTTATCTCTAATGATACTTGTATAATTGAAGAAACATACCCAACCCATGTGTATGCACCTAACCTGGTATAAACTTTTGCCAGCCTTACTGATTCTTTTGCAACAATGGGAGTTGCTAATTGCAAGAATAAAGTTTATTCCTGCAAAAATATGTTTACCTTTGGACTTACATCAAAGCATGTATTTTAGAAACAAGAATAAACAAATGAAACAATGTTGGTAAGAGGTATACATAATACTGATGTAATTGGACAGATGACAGCCTTTTCCTGTTGGTAATTCCAGCAGGTAGCATTTCTGAGGTCTGTAGTACTTAGTATCAGCCCAAAACCTTGCATGATCATGTGGGAGGTAGCAGTGGAACTGAACCTTCTGAGACCAGTTTTGAATAAGTAGTAATCTGCTGAATCTAGTACAATCTTTCAAACAGTGCAACTCAGCTACATTTAACTTCCAAATTCTTATATATATATATGTATATATATAAAAGTGTTTGTCTTTTTTCCTTAGCAAGGCTCATCATTTATTCTCAGTGTTAATCATATCCTTCATTGTTAGGTCTCGCAGAATATAGCCATAAACACAAACAAGCGCATGCTGGCTGAAAGACTGTCCATCCTAACAAACACAGTGAATTAAGATTTTACTCAGAAATCACCATCCTGCATTAAAATACAGTGATATTTCAGGAAGAAATGATCAACCTAATCTTAATTCAGATAAAAACTTCTAAATCAACAGTGCCTTTGGTTATATAATCTGAAGTACTGAAGAAAAAATGCTTTGCCATTTTATTTGACGTGCATCATAACAGTGTTAATTTCTAAAATCAGTTTTGCACAGTTTTCCACAAACACTGAGAATATACAGGTACAATTGTAATGTCACAAAAATTGTCAAAATTTCTTAGTAAACCTCTTCTTGAAAAGCATCTGGTTTTCAAGTTGGCGGGATCAAACAGAACAGCTATTTAAAGGAAATAATCTTGAGAACTGTGATTCTGTTACAGTTTTCTATCAAAATGTTAATGTGGTTGTTGCATTCTGCAATCACATGATAGTTAAAGAGAATATCCACTTGCACAATTTCCTACACACTACTCAACAGCATCAGAGCGGAGATTTGCATTAATCTATCATTTGGACAGGCTGGATTGAATGCTCAAAGAACTTGAGGAACAAACCCTCTCTTTACAAAAGAGGCAAGAGACCATTTCAGTGTGGCCAGGAAAGGGAACTGGACAAGCGGTTTGGTCTGTCTTATCTTAGCCCTGACACTTTGAGGAGACTGAATAAACTAAAATTTTTCTGTCATTTTTTCAGGGTAAACCATGGGCATTAGAGGACAAAAATTTTCCACTACCGAAAAATCACTTGTCTGTGAAGCAATTAGTCACAACAATTATAAACAGTAAAAACTAAAGGGAAACGTGAATTGCACCTCTCTGCTTTCATGCTAGTGATCATCAGCCTGTTCTATATTAAATATCTTTCCACCCAGCTGCTGCCAGCTCCTTTCAGTATCATACTGCTAACATACATGAAGCAGAAGAGACCTGCTCACACTTACCCTGCTCACAGGCCTCCATCCCACTCTGGTCAAGGGCTTAAGAGCACCGAAAGGCAGAAGGTAATAGAGAATAGTCAGAGGCCAAGAACGGAGTTTCAGAGCAGGCCTAGACATACAGCTTAGCTGGCCCAACCTTCGCCTCAGGGCCAGCTGGGGAAATTGCAACCTGAAAGATTACATACACAACATAAGAGGGTCAGCCATCTCAGCCTCAGAACTGCCAGCTTCTGATAGCTGGGGATGATTTAATCCTGCTCATCCTTAAGTAAAGATCAATTCTGCAAGTCCTTACTCCTTTATTTTGGCAAGTTCTTCCCCTTCCCAAAATAGAAAACCACCTTACCTCAAAAACAAACCCAACCAACAGTATCCTTCATCCAACTAACAACACAACATGATAGTTTACAATACAAATAACAGACAGCATAGGTTCTTCTTCCAAATGTCGGAAGATTACACAGAAAATGTTGCTTCTGACTGTTCTGGTTCTTGGATAGTCAAAGCAGACAGCAAACAACACCCTGAAGGCCAGGACTCTTGTGATGCTGTGACATTAAATTCCAGAACTTTATGGATGAGCAACATTTAGGAACGAGCAGATACTCTGATTAAAGAAGTCCTTGAAATCTAAGAAATTGACATCCCTCTGAGGGTTCGTTGTGTTGAAGGCATCTTGACTAGATTGTATCTTAGGTTGTATTTTGTAACACAAAAAATACTGGGAGTCAAATTTACACGGACCTGTTGGCCATTAACTGACTTGAGGAAACAAGCACTTACTTGGGAAACAACAGGAGTGGCACTCCTGTGTTAATTAATACAATGCTTAAATAACTGATTCCAAAAGATGTCTTTCCAGGTCTTAAATCTTGTACTGGGTACCCTCGGTGCTGAACACGGAACATGTAGAACAAAGCTGATATTGCTAGTGCTGCAAGATTATCTAGTCTCTGTAGCCCCAATCATTCCTTTGCCTCATTACAAAAAAAATCATCAGTGCAGTTGGTTATGTGGATGTCCTGACTGAAAGCAAACTCATTTTGTACTAATGGCTGTAGGCAGTATTTGAACTTGTAGCTCTCCAAGGGAAAAAAAAAGCTGCTCCTCTTATTAGCAGAGGTAATTGTGTGTCTCTGTTCAGATCCTTGTAGGAGATCTGCATGAGAGGCTCTCCAGGACCCCACTGCCTACCTGAGGGCAAAATATTCAAGTCTTCCGGGAAACTAAAAGGGAAATTTTCTTGCCAACATGTTCTTTTCAAAATTTGGATCAGAATTAAAAAACACACAGCCAGGTACAACTGTCACCACTTTGGGATACAAGATGGTGCTTTTGGCTCAGGGATTCTCCCTGCAGCAAATACAACTTTTTTCTCCCAAAAAAATTAATACGTAAAAAACAAAGAATTACCTATGCATCGCAATGCAAGAAGGAAAAAAAAAACAACGAACACCTAAGGAGATGAAGTGCTGTCTCAGCAGAGGTAAAGCCGGCTTTCTCAGCAGGAGGTGGGGCTGACTCAACTTGGGAATAGGAAGGGGCACTTCATGTTCTTCCTCCCGTCCTCACCACCCCTGAGCCCGCGGTCTGCTCGAGGGCTGGCAGGGCCAGACCCCGGTTGCCAGCACCACGCCGAGGTACCGCTCCCCCTGCCGCTACTCTCCCCCCCCTTCACTGCAGTCGCTCGTGGACCAATCCCGGCAGAGCTGCATCCTGGCAGCTCACTCCAGAGCCCCCAGGCTTCGCACTGCCTTGGCCTGGTTTCAGAGCAGTCCCTTCACTATTTTTTCTATTCTCCTAGTGATGGAGAATAGGCTAAAGCAAAGAAAAAGAACCCCTCCTTGTTCCCCTTGTCATATAACAGCATGCCCTTCTCTGCCAATTCAATGCATAAGGAGCTTTATAGTAATTAGGCCAAACAAAAGCTTTGCAGATGGCTGTCGCTTCTTCTGCCCAGAAACCCTCCCGTCCTCCCTCCCTCGTTTCTCCCTTCAGTCACCATTCTCTCAAAGCAGAAAACACCGAACAGTACCTGAAACGTGTTCTCCTATTTGGTGTACCACCGGCAGAGCCAGCTGGGCCTGGACTGTCCAGTTGTGAGTGCTGGTCCCCGGCACAGCTGCTGCTGCCACCGTTCCCTGAACGCAGCCTCCGGACATGAATTTTAACTTTGCGGAGGTTGTAGCACGAGGGCGGAGGGTTAGATAAAGCTTTATAGCATCTCACCATTTCCCTGTATGCAGATCTGGTCCCTGCAGGGTGTTTGACTGACACATCGCCAAGGTGATGGTTGGTTGCAAGGCTCAGTCTTTTTTTCCTCTACCTCTCCTTTCTTTGCTTGCTCCGGCACAGGAGGGAGGACACGACGTCACAGTTTTTAATTCCCCCGCTGGTCTGTCTCTGGATTCCCCCTCTGTTTCCCACTTGAATCTCTGCTACGAGGCTTGCAGCTATTGCAAACAAACAGGCATTGTGTCATATTTCAACATCCCACTACACAGATGACTCTGCACGAGACAAAAACAAGCTCTCCGTATAAGCAGTCCTTGCTTCTCCCTAGTCCTGGTCGCCATCGAAACTCAGTTCTCCAAAGAACTCCCTGCAGTCTCAGGCTGCTGAGCACTGATGCCCTAGTCAGACGAGCAGCCAGCCGGCCTCACACAGCTAACCCCAGAGCCAGTCTGAATCTGAGGCTGGGAGGAGGAGTGGGGCGGAGAAGAGGAGGAGATAATTCCCAGCTTCGATTCTGCAGTGCAGCAGCTGCAGCTTAGGCAGTTCCAGACTACTGGGCACCAAAAATCCTTTCCTGCTCTTAATGTCCAACTTGGGAAGCAAACAGAGAGAAAAGGAACATCTTTCCATTTCACAAACTCTTGCCAGACACCAACATCCATTTCCTGGAACCTCTTCCCATCTCAAAAGACTCACTTAGGGAACAGGTAAAGGACATTCTTCTACTAATACACATATACTTAGTGAATTAAATAAGCCAGCTCTAGGGCCAGTTTGTGAATGAGTTATAAAAGAGGCGTTAACATGTCTTTTATGTGCACTGTCACGGTTTTTACATCCGGTAGAACTAAAATGCAAAACGTGTGTAAAGGAAGTTGTTTTGTTGCTGTTGTTGTTTGTTTTGTTTGTTAAAGACAAAGGACTACAGTATTTCTATCTCAGCATTCTGAACAAGCAGAGAAGTTTCCCTCTTTGACCCTGCAGACTGCATCTCAAACCTATCTGTATCTCCTCTTGTCTGGATTTGGACTGTTAAAGCAGATTGAAACAGGACCCCAGTTTAGAAAGGGGAAGTGAGCTAGCTATGTCTCACCTCAAGATTAAACCAAATACCCAGAATAGTTTAGAGGCTAACTCTGTAGTGGCTATCTATTTCTCTCTTTTTTTTTTTTTCTCCTGTTAAAGGCTGGGTTTAAAAAAGAAATATATAAATATTGTTATATACTTCTTTCCAAAGTTTTCTAAACACAGTGAAAGCTGTATGCCTTATAGAGGAGATCAAAAAAAACACTGATGCTCTAATATAAGGGAAGGGGATATATTTTATTAGGGATAAGGCAGGAGAAATGGGAGGGACCCCATGAAAATCTAGAAATAACTAGCTAAAGGCTTCCCACCCAGGCCTTGAAAGGAAAATATTCCAGCAAGAATCACGTATTATGATTGGCCTTCAACTCTAAATATTACAGATATTCCCAAGAAACACCTCTGAAATGCCTGTATGAAAGTATTTTTTTTTCAAAAAGAAAACAGTTACATCATATCCTAAATCACAGGAAGTTCCAAAACCTGTGTTTATTTTGTTGTTCAAGCTGAATTTTAACAACTGCATTTATAAAAAAACAACAACAACAACAAAAACAGTTAATTGAAAGATGGCAAATTTAAGATCAGTTGAAAGTACTCAGAAACATACTCCTTCCTCCCCAAGCCCTGCATCAGCTTTTTTGTTTTTATTTTGAAAATACTAATCCCATCAAAATTCAAAGAAAGGCAACAAGGAGCACAGGGAATTATTTCTCTTGATTTGCCAGGGATGTTGGGAATAACAAAATAAATTTTGAACAGAAAAAAAGGAAAAATCAACAACGCTTTTTCAAAAGGCACTTCATCAGATCGGATGAAAATCATTTTCATACAGAGCATGAATCTTAGCAAAACACTTTGTTTGGCACTGGTGAGGCCAGGCAGGCGCAGGCAGATGGCCCCTCGTCTGAGCAGCTCGTGTGTCCTGGCTGCGCCCTGCTCCCCCATTCCACCTCCCCCTTAACTGCCTCTTTCACCTGTGCATGGCTTTGCAGAAGGCCAACAGCACAAAAACCACCTTACCTACATTGTATACCTTTCTCTCAAGGATTAGGGAGGTAAATCCATGACCTCTTTCAACAGAAGTTCAGTTTCATCCTCCCAAATGCTTTCAAGGAATTATATTCTAGATTGAGCAAGCCTGATTCTGTGAAAACGTGGAACAAGTTATGTATCTCTTCTGCTCCCTAAAAATGAACGGACATTGAAATGTTCTCCTGCCCAATGCAATGGGGACTAGCACCCTTCAGTTCAAATCAAAAAAACCCAAAACAGTGTGGTTCAAGAGATTCCTCTCCAGGACGGGGCAAATATTGGCATTATAAGTTTTTTTCATCCACTTATTCAAAAAACTCAGTTCAGATGAGTATGACAACTTATGTTTCTCTTACGTTCTGTTCTACTGACCTCATTACACGCACCAAAATGCAAATCTGTGAGTCCTGCTTAACTGCTGACTTACATGGCAAGTTGCCATTCTTACTGTGGCTGCCTCAGCAGCAATTAATATTCCTCCGGTGTGAGGAGGCTGAAATGAAAAATCCACCCTGAGTTTAGCTGTTTTCCATGGGGAAAGGAACAAGAACTGGTGGAGGAACTCGCATAGTAGCTTCAAAACGGCTGGACTTCGTGAGATCCAGGCAATGCCACAAAACCTGTGTTACTAGCTTGGAAAAGAATCTTAGGATTGCTGGTTTCTAGGAGCCTGGACATCTGTGCCAAACTCTCTCACCTGCCTAAACTTATCCAGAATGCATCTTAAGTAAATAAAAGAAGCGGTGACCATGAGGTACAAATCCCTGGAGAATTATTATCTAATAGTGAACTGCTAATCTGCCAGCTATGCAACACCATTCTGCTCTGTCAGCTCAAATAAGCATCAAATCTAGTGACCCCGTTTAATTACTTGTCTTCTCATTACTGCCTCAAGCCTTACCCTCAAGTTTTTATAAACAGCAAGCAAAGGCAGTTGCAAGGAAGACTAATATACAACTGTACTTCAAACCTGCGGTCTCAGTTTTAAATCCTAAGCATGAATCATTAGGCTTGGAATGTACCCGTCGGAGGGCTCGAGCCCTCTGGTCACACTTTCTACATTTGGTAACAGAATTGCCATTTAAAAAATGCACTGTGGACATCCCACCAAGTTTGCTGCAAAGCCACTCCCAGCGCTGCATTCTGCCTAACTGCCAGCAAAAACAAGGTCTTGCTGTCAAGGGAGAGGTACGCAGTGACACAGCACGGTTTGTTAACGGTTCCACTCCTTCCCCAGCAGTCTAATTTCAGACACAGCTCCCAGCCGCTTCTCCGGAGTCAGCCCAGAGAGAGGAGTGCAAGGTGCTGCACACCCAGCCGGGAGCTGCTGAACTCTGTGCCTGTGACACAGCTGCCTGCTTTCCTGCTGCCGGGGGGAGCCCAGGAGCAGGCTTCGAGCTCGCCACAGCCACGTGATTTTTGAGTAGTGCGCTCACTTCTTCCAGCTTGGCTGGGGACAAGTTGGCCAAGCGTGCCGTGCTCCGTGGAGGTGCTGGGTAACGAGATGCACCCTGCTCTGCTTTACCCATCTTTACCCGTTTCTGAAATTCTCTGCTTTTAAAAATGCAGAAAGGCTTTCCAATATTTCTTAATTTATTAAGAAAAAACTTTTGATTGTTTTTACGTTTTTTTTATACTGCAGTTTTAGTTACATCCTATAAATAGGAGGGGAAAAGAGCGGTATATTAAGCTATAAGGTAGGCTTGGTTTTTGCTGTTGTTATTCTGAACTTAAATCCGTTCCAAAAAAATATCTGTTAAATAGTCTCAAAGAGCTCTTCTCTCAAACAGGAAAAAAGTGGTATTTACTTTTGCAGCGAGATGAAAAACCACAGAAGCACAAAACCTGACACAGCCGGGCCCCCTGCCGCCCGTTTCCTCGGGGACATTTCGCACCCCGCGTCCCGAAGCCCCCCGGAGCCGCCCCGGCCCCGGCCCCACCTGCCGCCGAGACTCTGCCCTCCGAGCCGGCTCCAGCCGGCCGCCTTTGTCCCTCCCCGCCTCCGGGCTTACTCACGAAGGACTCCAGACTGGGCAACGCCGCCCCCGAAACTTCCGTACCGCCGAGCGGCTGCCCTGCGCCCCCCGGAGCCCGCAGCCCTGCCCCGCGGCCGGCAGCAGCAGTAGCAGCACCTCCGGGCCGAGCCGGCTCTCCTCCTCCCGGCCCCTCCGCCCTCCCGAGGCAGCTCCCGCACACGCGAACAAAGCCGGCCCCGGACTGGCGGCTCTCCCGGCCGGCTCCCACCTACCTCCCGGCTCGGCACGGCTCAGCACGGCTCGGCGCTCCCCGCCTTAAGGAAGCGGCACGGCCCCGCCTCGCCCCCAGCCAGTGGCGCGCCGAAGCGGCCGCCTTCCCGTAGCCCCGGGAGGAGGAGGAGCCAGGGCAGGAGAAACGAAGAGGAAGAGAAACCGGAGGGGCCCGGAACGCGGCCACAACGTCGTCTGGCCTCCCCGGGACAAGGCAGGGGTCCCGGCCCCACACGCTTTCCTCCTTGGGGCCGCCCCTGAAGCCAACACGCGGTTTCAAGAAGGTGCACTGCAGCCTCAGAGCACTCCCGAAACACTCACAACTTGTCCCGTAATCCCAGCAGGATGGTCAGGAAGCCATGTGAGACCAGGCAGACATGGATTCAAAAATCCGTCCCACCGGTCGGATAGAAAAACATAATTTTACTCAGCTAAGTTTTCCAGAGAGCAGAGAAAAAAGACACACATCATCACACCCTCCTCATTCTGATGTTGAAATATCGCCCCCCTTTCACATTTCTGACCATCTTCATCATGACCATGTGGCAGCTCTACAAGAAATACTTGGTAATCACATGTTTTCTCAAATACAATTTAAAACATCAGAACACAGGAAGAATGAAGAATAAGAAAACAATTCACCACCCATTGTGTTTCACTCTTACAAAACAGAAGTTGGATACAAAAAAGAAAAAGGCTTTTTTCCATTATTAGTTCTTTCCTGAACTGGATACACACCTCTCAACTTCACCCTGAATGTCTCCTCTGGGCCAAGAAAAGTGCTTTCTGTGTTGTACTGCCAAAATATCATCCTGTATCCCGTTACACAAATAGCAGGAATTTCTAACATCAATAGGAAAAATTGGGTTCTTACCTTCGAGAATCAAGATGTTAGATCTATACTCAAGCACTTCCTCACTGTATCAAGTCATTTTTAATGTGTGTATTATCTGTCATCTGACTTACCAGATGTCACTAAGGGAACCGAGCTGTAAAAGGTTCATGGTGTTTTTTCTCGTGCTGTCATTCCAACAAAAGAGACCCTTACACAAACCCAGTATTTTATGTCACTTTATCAGACCAGAACAAACTATGGAAACAAGGGACAGCTACAGGAAATTCATCTTTCCAGAAAGAAACTCTGGTCACTCTGTTCATCCTAACTCACTCTTTGGCCAAGGTTTTCCTGAATAATTCAGCCACCCTATAGCAACACTGCCTAGGGGAAAAGATGCAAGAGGCCTTAGTTAGCATATGTATGGCATGCTATGCATGGAGATCCCGGCCAGGAAATGTTCTGTCACAGCAAGGATTTGAAGCAATAAGCTTCAATCTATCTGATAAATAGATACCTGTCTCCCTCCAAGCCCTCTGCTTTACCTCATCTAATTAAATGAAAGCTGATCCTCACTGGTATTCACAGTAAGAGACACACTAAGGCGTTAATCAGCTCAAGCTATTAGCAACATAATGTCTCTAAGAAAATTATGGGAAGAAAAGGTCTGTGCTAAAGAAACAACCGTTCTATTTTTTCCCTGTGGAAAAACTGAAGAGATGCTTGGTTTAAAACAAATTTATTTTTTATACTCTTTTATTAAGTTAGAAGAAACAAAACCATATAGGAATATACTCTTTAATTCAATCAGAAACTATACACACTTCCGTAGTGATATCTGCTGTGTACGTCTGCAACAGGGAGACATTCCCTGCCTGCGTAACATGATGATGATTACCTATTTCACATCTGTCTTTTACTCAGAAGCAAGGGAATCTGCCTTACACGCAGAGTGTCAGGTGGAAGGTGGTGTATTCTCCCATCAACACAAGGTTGGTACGGGTGAACTGGATGTCCACAGCAGCACAGGAACATGCAGCAATTTCTTGTTCTGTACCACTTTCAAAGCCCTGTCAATCACACTTGGTCTCTTTTTACCTATGCAAAGGCTCATGCCTCTGCTCTAAAAACAAGACAACGCCCCTCTTTTCCCCACTCCTAAGTGTGCTTCTGCGGATGCAATAATGGAAAAAGAAGAATAATGGAAAGTGATAGCTCAGCAAAAAAGACCCTCCACTTTCCAATAAAGAACAATGCAGCTCTTATTCTTCTTGAATCCTTCATTGTTTAGAATACTTCTTTTAATGTCTGAACAGTTTCTTTTCCCTCTTAACTGTCAAACTTCCTTTCCCTCCCACAGAAGCAGTCAGCAAAACCTAAGCATATAAGGAATGACCAGGAAAATTTGTTAGTGTCTCCCAGTAGTATCTGCTGCATTTGGAGCCCTCATTGGTTTGAAATGCTTTGTGTGATTTCTTTGGAGCCTCTTCATCAAAAGCAATACTTGCAGCTTCACCAAATAACCACCAGTAATAACAAACCAGCACAGCAGCATAACGAAATAAAGCAAATTTAATAAAGGACTTTTTTTAAAATTATCATTCATACTTTTAGGTATAAAATTGAATTTGTTTTCAAGTATCACAACTGAATTGACAGTGCCTTTTTAAAAAGTACTCTGTGGACGCTTAGCAATTTCTCCTTTAATCAAAACATAAAACCTGTTTGAGACACACTTCAGCAGGACAAGAATATACAGAAGACAGATTTACAGACAAATTCGTTGGGAACTATGAGCCTAAACTGTTAGCATCTGGCCTGTCTGGATCATATCTGATTTGGGTCACTAGTGAAAATGAATTTAAGAATTCCAGCCTTGTCCCCTAAAGGCACGTGGCCAAAAGCACTCACAGACTTGCAGTGTGCTTAGGAATGCAAAGAAAGGGGATGCTAAAGGTCATACTGAAGCATCTCCTACACAATCCTACAGTCCTAGAATTTTTAACTCCTTGACTTCAAAAACAGCACTGACACACTCACCTCACTGTTTGGAATACCACATGTACTTTAAACTCTGCCTAACACTGTGTTAATGCAATATCTCCTTAATAGTTTGATGGAGATACAGCAGTTACATCAAGTTATGAAATATTTCTTACTTCAATGCTGCAGTGGCTATTTGACCTACGAATCAGATATACACACTGCAATTCCACAAAAATTTCTAAACTCCTTGGAATCCAGAAAAAGGTAAAAAATTCCTCAGGATCAGCAAATGTCATTATACATCTAGGTGTTACCTAAGGAAAAAAAGGTCTTGCTACATATTCACAAAGAAAACAGGTAGATTTTTAATTAAGTATTAATTCAGTCTCAGCTTTCTTGTAAAGTAAATATGGCACAAAGGCACATAGGAAGTTAGCAAAGTGCCAAAAGTAGCGCAGATTGAGCAGTCAGTGAGAAGATTAAAAAAACCCACAAATACAGCACACGCTGTACCCTTAGCTAAAACTACTAGGACATACTCAGCACTAAATGTTTTTTGAATCCTGTTATATGTAATTTCAGTCTTGTTGATTTTGATTTCTGCATTTAATTCTGTAAATTATAAAATGTGCGTAATTTGCTACCTTGCAATTCGAGGTGGGAAAAGTGAGACACTGCACCGCACTAAACAGAGCCAACAGCTCCTGCAGAGTTGCTGCAGATGCATGCCTGATGCTCTCTCAGGAGTGCAGGTGGGCAGTAGGTTTAAGACCAGTCTGCAACATGCCTTGGCAGTGAGAAAGGCCAACAGCATATAGCAGCAGAAGCCAAGGGAAGGTCATTCCCTTTTACTTTGTGCATGTTAAACCACATCTGGAATACTGTATCCAGTTTTCTTAGAATTAAAAAAGATGCTGATAGACTTGAGCATGTCCAGTAAAGGCCACCAGGACGGTCAGAGGGTTGCAGCGCATGGCTTGTGAAGACAGGTTAAGGACTTTTTCAGCCTGGAGAAGGTTTAGGAGGGACCTAGCAGCAGCCTTCTAATGTCTAAGAAAAGTTTACTGAGAAGATGGAACTGGCTCTTTACTAAGGGAGATGGAGAGACGAGAGCTATAAATTGATGCAGGGAAGGTTCCAACTGGATATAAGGAAAATATTTTTTATTATGAGGATACTTAAGCATTGGAACAGGCTGCCCAAAGAGGCTGGGGAATCTCTGTCCCTGGAAACGTTCAAGACCCAAGTGGACAAAGCCTTGAGTAACCTGCTCTGAATTCAGCATCAGCCCCACTTTAAGCAGGAGGTTAGACTACTTGACTTCCATTCTGAATGATTCAGTACTTACCAAGCTTTTTTTTTTTTTTTCCAAAATACTTAATACAATCACCTGATTAACTACCTCCTGTAATTCTGATTTGAGGTGTTTAAAAAGCACTGGCCATACTAAAGGATGGAGGAGATGCCAGCAGTTCCCAATTTATTATTATATCGACTGTAGCACAAATGATATCTATTTAACAGACAGAAACTTTAATTCCATGAAATGCATCAGCCACAGAGAACAAACTACATGTTTCCGTGTTGGAAACAGAGAAAGAGCTTTGCATCAAACATAAGAAACAATTGCGACAAGTCTCTTACCTCCCACTCGCTTGCAAGCTTCACAGGCAGCTCTATGCCCTTCTTCTCTAGCTGTTCCAACTTGTAATCCTCGTATTTTCTGTATCCTGCATATCCCCCACCTGTAGCCACCAAAACATGGAAGGGGCGCAGGCGGAAGGCTTGTCCTACCGGAGCAGTATGAAACTTCTTCCTGTCTGTAACAAAGAAAAGCAGACTTTAAGGAAAGAGAACAATTACACTGTTTAAAAAGCAAACAAAGCTAACACGCGCAGCAAGGGACATCAGCTCAGATGATGTAAATGTCATCAGATATCTATGACACAGAAAGTATAAACAGTCCTAAGCGCTCCAGTTACTGCACCTTACCAAGTTACTGACACTCAGTTGATTAGCACTAACTGGTCATCAGTGTTTTTAACTTCTTCCCCTCTCTCCCTGCATCTTTCCAACATTCTTCCCCAAAAGTATATCAAACGAGCTGCCTGAAAGCGCCAGGAGCTAGGATTCAGTTCTCGTGACTTCACTTCTGGATTTCTATGAAACTTCCCAACTATGAGATTTTCTGTGTTGTTACCATACAGAAAAATCAGTGACTGGGGAACAACGTGTAGCACTGTAGAGCCTCTTGCTTCTCAGTCATTACAGCTTTCATTATAGATAGCCGCACAATTCAGGAATTCCCCAGCTGGAATAGGGAAGGAAATGACCACCTGCTTTAGTGTAGGTTTGGTAAACAGGATAATAGGCACATTTCTGCTGTAATACATGGAAAAAGTGACATCTAGTATTACATCTATTCCGAGGTTATTACCGAGAACTACCAAGCTTCTCTTGCATAACCCAAGCCTTACGCCGTTGCGTGAGACATGTAGGCTGCACAGTCACTAAGCAACAGAGCCATCATAGGAGTGGGAAAGCATTTCCCTTCCCAAATCCTCACAGTCCTCCAGGCATAATGGGCTAAGTAAGTTCTCCTGTCCTGAGCTAAGCAAATTCTCCTGTCAGTATTAGTCTGAAGGTTCCCAGCAATAAGCACAAGTCACTGCCAGACAGAGAAAATGCTGCCCAAAGGAATTCATTCTCAGGCACCGATTGGTGTCATTTCCACAACAATCCTTAACGTGGATGAGCAGGAAGCAAAAACAATGGACTGTATCTTGTTCCATCCTTGTCAGGCTTAGGGCTTGACTCTGAAAGAACAAATTAACAGCTAAAAAAAATAAATAAATAATCAGTAACACCAGCTCTAGTTCTAGGCATGCATAGACACAAAGCAAAGATCAGTTGCATTCATCTGTTTTTCAGCTATGATGCTGCAAGAACATGTCCAATAGAAGTAATTCTTGATCATATTTTGTTTTACCAAAATATTTTTGCTCACTTTTTTCCTACATACGTGATTTAAAACATTGTTTGAATTATACGTCTGAAAATACATCATAATATGAAAACAGCTTTATTCTTACTGAAAAAAAATATTATGCATATATTTGAAAAACAAAACAAGTAAGCAACTACAGTTAGATTCTAGAAAACACTCTGTCCTAAAGAAAATGCTCAATAAAAGACATGGATCAGGTAGAGCATCTAAGTAAAAGTCTTTCTTCATAGACTTTTAAGTTTGCAAAGACTACAACCTTTCAACTTCGGTCTGCCTAGACAGCTGCAGCACCATTTCAACAGAAATATCTGTACAGAGACCAATGATGCTCTTTAGCCCTAAAGCCTTTAATTGCCTTCCCACCACATCTTGGGTTCTAAGTAGGCAAAGCTGCTCAGCAATTTCACCACAGCTAGCAAATAGCAAAACCCCTTGGCGGGAGCAGCTTTTTCTGGTTTGTGTCCGGAGACTGTTTCCACTTCAAGAGCCTCCACCGATAGACCTACGTGAACATTCCTCTTCCTCTGCGAGACACCATTTCGTGTGTCACAAGCCACAGCAAACAATCTACTTTGCTGATGAAAGATTTGAAGAGCTGTTTGTTCCCATCTCCAGCATTAATAAAATTAATTTTATTAATTAATAATAATTTCTTTTTGCAATTGTTACAAATTATGCAAATTATGCAATTGTTACATTACCATGACAACACATAGGCTACAGTTTACAAATTGTTGGTAAAAAAAAAAAAAATCAGCATTTGCTCTTCGCAGCCTTGTCCAGCTAGAGTAATTCCAAGCATAAGCATCTCATTTTAATCAGGCTTTAAACATTTAATGTAACCCTACTTCAATTTCCTGATTTATTAAAATTACAAGTACAGATAGAAATGTAAAAGGTTATTTAGGCCTTTTCTTTCTTCCATGCCCATTAAACTGCTGGAGTCTGATTTCCACAGGCATCTCAAGGTGCATTACACCACAAAGAAGGTAACATAACTGAACAGCTTTCAGCAAATTCCCACCTGGTACATGCTGGTACTTTCTTATTAACCATTACAGATTAAGCTTGATGCCTCCCTTCAAAGTCAGTCACTTCATGGTCTAACATTATTTCTCTGCATTTCATGTTGCTAACAGATGCTATTTTAGCTGTCAAGCTCATTTCTTGACTATGTTGCAAAGATCCCTCAGCCAGCATCTACGCAGACGCCTTCGCATCCCCTTCTGACACCACCCTGCAAGAGATGGACACAGTGCCCGGCCTGGCACTCGGCTGTGCGGTCCTGCTAGAAACACTCAACAGCAACAAAACACTTGGAAATGTTGCAGGACATGGTAAGCAATTAAACTGATGTTAAAAAGTTTCTAAATGAGGGTGATTGATACAACGTAGGTATGTAAAGTACAGGAAATACTGGCTCCTACTAAATACTAATACTACTAAAGCTTTTTTTTTTTTAAATATATAAAAACGCTGTACTAACATGAATCTCTCTGTTAAATTGTATTGTCTCTCTTAAAAACACATTTTTCAGCTGTAGACTCCTCAGAAAACTAAGTAATCTGCAGAAGGTAATTAAGAAAAATAAACCTGTGGTCAATTGGTTTTAATTTGCTATGATCATCTTCACTAGGAAAATTTTAGATGCTCAGAAAAGTTTTAAAACTGCAGGTAATGAGGTTCCATCGTATGTGCTCTTCCTCAGAGACCTCCTTCCTCTAGCACGTTATCAGCATTGCTCTAAGCACTCAGATCACGGGCTGATTATATCTGGGTTACAAAATATTCTGCTTCCCTCCAGGTGTTGAAACTAGCGAGTACAGGGAAGCATGAAAACACTCATTTTCCATACAGATGACATGATGAAGCCAAGAAATTGACACTAATGTTACATGATTAACCTCAAGTTTACTATACGTTAAGAGCTGTACAAAAATGCCTAAAAGGGAAAACTTGCTTCATTAGTGCTCCAATATGAAAATAATACAAGATGAATTTTTTGAAATTTGAATTTTATTTACACACAAAGAGGCATCTAACGAAGGATGCAGAGCTGCCTGTCTATTGCAATGCTTGCACGTGTTAATTAAATAGCAAACTTGGCAAAAAACTTTACCAAGGAAGACAACAGAAACAGATCCCGATATAAATATATATTTATACATTTCCCTTAGGAAAAAAAGGCCGGGGGGAAGCTGCCATTCACTTTAACATCTTTGCTTCTCTTCTGCTAGCCCTGTTAGACAGGTTTCTTCAGAAGGGATAGTTGCAATGAAAAGGATGAGTGCTGAAGTATCAAAGAAGCTTAAAAAAGGCAAATACACTAAAAAAGGGGATACACTAAAAGAGACCGTTAGCGCAGCTGGTCACAATGACAAGGCAATTTCTTGACAAAAAACACACACAGGAATGACGCAGTATAAGAATGAACAAAGATAATGAGGGGAAAAAATAAAACAACAGAAAATACACAGTTACATGGCTATTAAGCTCCAACATCGGTATTCCTAATTTGGAGGCTGACATTCCTCCAAATTCCAGTTTTAGCCAAGCACTGCTCTGGATAATCACAGCATCTAAACCGCTGCCTAAATCTGCTTCTCTGCAAGGTTATTCATATCTATAAAATCACTGTGGAACAGATGGCACTTCTTTAGAAGGGAGAAGCTTTCAGCCACGGCTAAGGAATATTTGTCTAAAATATTCCTCTTTGTTAAAGCAAATGATTTCTGTAATTTTTTTTTTTTATTATATTGTTACAACATTTGCTACCCAAGTATTCCAAAATAGTTGAGAAACAATGAATAATATCTCATAAAGAAATCTTATAGAATAGATAAACATCCTTCTTTTACTGCCTGTAAAACAAACCACCAAAAGGTATAAAGCACCGTTTGCAAGCATATGTCTATGGAAATTTGGTGAATCAAGTAACTCTCTGACTCTGGACTTGCATCTGCTTAAAGCAGACTCCATCTGCTTTAACCTCAAGAACTCAATGTTATGTGAGCAGAATTTGCCTGATCCTGAGTAACCCTGTTTTTAACACTGGGTTAGATAAAGGATGCACTTACCACTGAAAAATGTCCTAGAAGGTGGCTGCTTCCACAGGACTCGAGTTCTAACGCACAGGTTCTCATGTATGAGGAAGTTACAGCTAGTCAGCAAACTGTAAAACAACACACAAGAAACAGTTGCTTAAGTACAGATGTTTTACAATGCAAACGTAAACAGAGTATTCAGAAGCTGAACAACAAAGAGGGAAAAACTCTCAAGTACTATAAAATTGCTACCAAATCCTATTCCCTCCTTCAGGAGAACATCCTCATCTCCATGAGAAATCCAACTGCTTCTGCAGATACCTCATTGTTTAGTGCTGCATCTATTTGATTCTTCTTATTCCTATATTTCCATTTTTTTCCTATCAGAACACTGACATATGTATTTTTAACTAAATTCTATCATAATGGTGATGTTCTTCTGAGTACTGTGTTTGCTGATCTTAGCAATAGCGCCTCTTGGGCAATGGGTTATGATGTCGTGTACCGTATCTTGGGCTGTTTGGAGTTCTAATATATTTGATAGTGACTACAACCTGGGTCTTTAAAAGAGCAAGCTAATATTGTCTAATGTCATCTTTTATGTACTGTCCTGGCCTACATGATCAACAATCTATTTGTTATTTTAAAAAAAAAGACTAAAATTAGTGAGAGCTACTCCTCTCTAGATCTGCTTCCAGTCTAATATAAACCAATATTATCCAACAGCATGCAAACAACTACTTTAAGCTCAATAAATGACTTGTGTTTTGCTGGAGAAAACAAGAATGTTTAAAACATTTGTCTATTTGCAGGGAAGGTACACAGCACAAGCATCAACATCATCTTCTGCAGCAATAAGGCTGAGAAGTATTTAACTCCATCCAAAGGTAATACTTATAATGGATGAAGGTGAGTTCAGTCACGCTGATCAAACCACACTCTACTTGTAAAAGTATTGGTGAAATTTTGGAATAATCCCAAGTGCTAAACGATCTCATTATATCTCCACTGGCCTGCTACACAGGTGTCATTTAGGAACTTACAAACGAACAGCAACTATTTTAAGAGACAATCGTAAACTGGGTTCATGCATCTTCCTCACCACGATGGTAAGGAGGGGGAGAACATAGAAGAGTTATGGATTCTGAGAAGTAATTTAGATTATTAGACAAACTGGTATAGCTGGAAAAGTAAGTGACTGCCAGGCACTCATTCCCGAGATGCAAATGTGACAACTGGGATGTCTTCATTTGGCACTCAGACGTTTCATCTGCTCTTGATCAGAAACATGCTGAGTAAAGAATTACTTCATTAGCTTAAAAGCTACTGCATCATTAGGATGATTCAGTTCCAGGAAGCGATTATAATTCTCCCAGATTTTTAAGAATGAATTTCAGATGGCTACTGAGTCACATACAGACTTTCTCTCTTCAGTTATGAAAAGTTATAAATAGTATATTTGTTGTCCAGAAGTCATGTAAGGGTAGTAGTGGGCACTTGCTAGCAATGTTTTAGTGTGTTCGTCAAGGATAACTAGCTATAATTTTCAATTTTCCCTATAACGCAATGTTAGTAGTATTTCACTCCATGCTGCAGCTTCTTAAAACCATTACTTTAACCCAAATACAACAGCACAGTCCTTCCCGAAACACAGACTCCTGTAACCAGGTGCCAAACGTGCCACACGGCTGCATCATCACCCAGGACATTATTTCCTTACAAACCCAGAGGCATCCCATGCTGCTGCAGAACCTGTATGTTTTACATAGCAACATGATGCAACTTGAACAGGAATAACAAAGTCACCTGATGTAGACTACACTAATTTGCTGTAATACAGGGCCTGCTCTACAGCATATTTTGACACATGGGAGAGAAGGAGTGGTTGCCCGTCAGCAAGCTAGGAGCCTGCGGGCTGCAAATAATGGATTCACAAAACTACACAAAGCTAATGCAGGTGGCACCAGACTTAAATTTACCAGAAAGCTCGTAGCTTTCTGGTAAATTTTTTTTCTGCTAAAAAGCAGGGTATAAAAATATGAAAACCAGCTCCAGCCTGCAACACCGGTGTGTCCCGAGACGTGCTGACAGCTCGGGGCCGGGCACCCCGGGCTCAGGGCAGGGGCAGCGAGCGGCAGCCCGCCGAGCGCCGCGCTCTTCCCGGGGCCGGTTTCGGTGCCCGACAGGAGGCCAGGGCAGGGAGGCAGGGGAGCGGAGGCTCTCGGGGGGAAGGCCAGCCAAGGAGTCTGCAAGCCGAGAGCTCCGAAACCAGGACGC
Source organism: Cygnus atratus (assembly GCF_013377495.2). Taxonomy (NCBI): domain Eukaryota; kingdom Metazoa; phylum Chordata; class Aves; order Anseriformes; family Anatidae; genus Cygnus; species Cygnus atratus. Next base: position 4,682,562 of record NC_066378.1, read on the forward strand.
ACGGGCGCGCAGCTCCGTTCTGCTCCTGCCAAGCCTGCCTCCTCCTCCTCCTCCTCCTCCTCCTCCTCCTCCTCGGCAGCCCGGAGCCCCCTCGCACTGGCGGGGCAACGGTAGCGAACGGGCAGCCGCCTCCCGTTCACGCCCCCAGCGTCCCGGCTGCCAGCAGCTGCCGCTGCTTCAGCTTCAGCTTCATCCCCGGCCCCTCTGCGCCGTGCCGTGCCGTGCCATAACCATACCTGCTCCGCTGCAGCGCGGCCGCGCCGCGCCGTGCCAAGGCCGCCGCCATCTTCTCGCGCCGCCGCTGCGTCCTCTGCGGCGTCCCAGGCGGGAGGAAGGGAGAGAGGGAGAGAGGGAGGGAGAGAGGCGGGAGGGGCGGGGCTGAGGGGAGAGCGGCGGCGTGAGGGGAGCGGGCCCTGCCCTGAGGGGGTGGCGGGGGCGGGTGTACGGCTGGTCCCTGAGGGGAAGGGGGCTTGGGGACAAGGCTGGTCCCTGAAAGGAACTGGGGGGGCGACAAGGGTGTTCCGCAAGAGGAGGCATGGCTTGAGGATGGCGCTGTGCCAGGGGGAACTGAGTGTGAGGCTGTGGGGGCTCAGCTGCCTCAGGGTTGCTGCTGAGCGGGTAAGGGAGTGCTTGAGCCTGAACATGGGAGCACCGGAGATGTCAGGACAGGGGGTTTAATCGGCGAGGGGAGGCAGCGCTGCTCCTGCAGGTGAGGAGACGTTGGGCAGGGTAGTGCAGGCTTGGGTGTTGCTTGCTTGTATCGTAACACCACAGAGGGGATTTTGTGAAGATTATCTGGCTTCCGCACCCTTAGATGCATCTCTAGATAGATGCATATGTACAACATTACTGGGAAGTTGGTAATTATCTTTTTCTGACCGTGGTGGTAGGTGGGTAGTTTCACAGAGTGAATCAGTAGGAAAAGAATTCCAGAGTCTTGCTATTGTGTTTCCACATCCTCGGTGCTTTAGGACATGGTCCTCTCAGCTGACCTGATTACATTTGTGATTAATGATTGTTTGTTTTCCTGACCAGGACTCCGTGAAGTCTACAAAATCTTCATGTCACTGCTTTTTTCTTTTTCATGTCACCACAAACAGCAGCATCTTTATAAACTGAACAATATATAAGTACATATATAAGCTGAAGCTTGCTCTTTGCGTATCTTGTACCTTAGACATATAGAGAAAAGCCTGTTATTTTAAAAGATGTATAGTTTAAACAGAGATCCAGATGCACCCTTCACATGATACTAATAATATTAGCTGACTTAGTTGTTGGGATATACATATATCCTGAGCTAACATAATGGTAGGATTGGCAGGAAGTACAACCGCAAAAAAGGTGGGATAGATCTTGTCAGATGTTTTGTTACAGGCATTGCAAAAGCCACTGGCTTTGATGTCTAACTGTACCCTGCAGGTGGGCCTGACAGACAAGTTTCCCCAGAGGTGATTCAGGAGTGATTCAGAGGTTGAGGTATAGTTAAATAAAACACGCTTGTTTATAGTGTATTTTAATTGACATGGACTTAACTGATTAGTGATCTGGCCTGATCTAATCCTTCTTCCTGGCATTATAAGTAAATATGTGGACCTATAACTATTTTAGAATCACTTCTATTGTGTGATCTTTTCTATAGTGATTTTTTGTTATGTTTACATCTATTAATATATTATATCAAAAGATGATATAGACTGTACTCACTGAGGAATAAAACATACTTCCCAGAGGGTTGTGAGCTGAGCTAGACCTGTGCAAGTGTACCATGTCGAAGGGTGGGACAATAAAAGAGCTCCTTTAGCAAGTGAGAGAACAGAGGTCTTTGGGCTTGAGAACATTTGTTCAGGGAGTGCAGGGAGGAGTGAGAAATGTGAACTTCTTCTGTGATCAGATTAAGGGGAAAGAACATCTCCACAAATGCTGGAGATCTGGTGAGGGAACTTACGAAACAGCAGAGGTGAGCAATGGAGTCCATGTACATGAGCACAAAAGAAGCAGGTGGGGAATAAGGACTGTGAATCACTCAGGGAACAGTACTAAGGCAACAACAGAAATCTGGGTAAAGTATTGGCAAAAATACACAAAGCCGTGAGAGTACTAAGGAAGTCCACAAGATGAAGAAGGAAAACAAAACTAGGAAAAAGGCTTTCTTTCTCCAGAACTCTGGGAATGATTAATTCTCTCCTGAAAAGGAAAGATGAAAGCATATTAGCAATATATATGTATATATTTTCATCAGATCAATTCAGTATGCACCCTCCTGCTTAAACATATATACGTATATTTCTCCTGCTATAGAACTAGTTGTGTTAATCATGGCTGCTTTAGGGTAATTAAGAGATAATAGTCTAGCCTAAGTGTTAGGAAACAGAAATAAAACATTTTGTGTGAAACTGTTGTGCTAGAATGGAAATGAAGAGAGTCAAGAAAATTGAGAAAACCACAATTCTGTTCTGAATTCTTATGGGGGCATAGGCTTACTTTTTGTTTAACATTTCTCTGTAGATAAACCTTTATCAGATAAAAAAGAATAAAGTAAGAAGAACCCTTCAATATTCTGTAGAGAGGGAAGTTTGGTTGTTTGGACAATTTACTTAACTTTAGATACCCTTTTTTTAAGGTAGGTGTAATTCTTGCTTATCTCCCAAAGGCATATTGGTGACTGTTGAAACAGGAAAAGCACAATTTACTTCAGAAGCAGAGGCTTGCATTTCATCCTATGTCTGTTCATAATAAAGCAGAAAATGCACTGATATTTTCCATCTGTGGTTACAGATAGGACACTGTCCCTTTATTCTTTTCATACAAGGATATCCCATCTCTGACAGGTTTGTGTGATTTTGTTGTTGTTATTTTTTAAAAAATTTCATTTTATCCCTGTTGATGCCTAAAGCCTCTTTGTTATCTTCCAGAAGCACTGGTCACCACTGTGGAATTCCTGGTATGAGAAGGCAGAGCGTCGGGTAGAGAGTGGATCCTTGCAGCATTGCTGTAATCATGAAGGCAGTTCTCGTAATTGTCCTAATCATCTTCACTTTGCTGTCTTCAGGTAAGGTTGATGCAGAGAGGGAAAGAGAAAGGTGACCTCTGGATGAGTTACTAGGAGACAAACTCTAAAATAAGCTTTGGTTTTGTTTTCTGCTGTGCAAAGAAGTTGCAGCTACAACTGTGCCTGTGATTTCCATTTGACTGTATTTTTACTGTTTGATTGTTGGCAGATGGTGACTCTGTTAGTCTCAGTTTGATATACTAGTTTCTTTGCAATGCAGTGAAGATTTGTTTCCTTTGAGTAGGTGACATCTGCGTACTCGTTAGAGCTGTCAAAATCAATCAGTGTATTTTAAGCTTCTCCTGTCTTTAACTACAATGGGTTCTTTATGGAATCACTCTGAATTACTGTCAGACGTTATGCTTGAAGGAATAAAAACTTCAATGATCAATTTTATTTTTTCAATTCAATTTTATTTATTCCAAGCCTTTTTTATATATATTAACAGATTATTAGAAAACCAAATGCTTGAACATCTGGAAATGACAATGTTAGAGAAGTAGCAGTCTCTTCTATGCATTCAGTCCTGTTTTTAAGTATGTGGTATGGGATTCTGTCAAGTTACATAACTGCAGGCTGTTTTCATATGTAATAACTTTTTCCTACTTAAACGCATAGTGTCTTCTTGAGATGTATATGAATATATTTTAGAGTAGAAGGCATTTAATAGGAAGAATATAAAATAAGTCATAGCACATCTGAGATGGAAAAACTACAGAGCCTAAAGCAAAAGAAGTTTTGTTGAAATGTCTGCACTCCCTTAAAATGTAGCTTCATCTTCAGTTTACACCAAGCAAGCACCCAGCTTCCCCTGGAAAAGGAGCTTTCACCTTCTTCTCCACTTCTAATTGCACCTTCCTAACCCCTTATTTCTGCTATCACTACCTTTTTGGTTGGTTGGTTACTTAGTTTTCACCTGAAAAAAGATCAGACAACTGAATAGTCCAGTTCTGCTACAAATTTACAGAGCATTCCTGTGCAGGTCATTTAACCTCTTTGACATCCAGAAATGAAGATAATTCTTACTAACTTCCTGCTTGGAAGAGGTAGGATTGTGACAATTTTGTTGTTAATGTTTATTCAATACTCTGTTCAGCATATTACATGATTCTTCCTTCTCAATAACCAAATTTTCCTTAATTTCTAACTTTTGTGGTGGGTGTTATGGAAGCTAAACCTCTCTTTTGAGGGAAGTCCAACAAATTCGTTGTCATTGCTGAGGAAACGTTTAGGTCCTACAGATATTGACTTTTTTTATCCTACAGGGAAGAAATTTCGATGGTGCACCCTCTCTGACCTAGAACAGAGAAAGTGTGCTGAACTGTCCAAAGCACTTACAGCTGTGCTGCCCCTTGCTACCATCAACTCGTTTGCTAGGATTTCTTGCATCAGAGCCCAGAATACATATGACTGCATTGATAAAATCAGGGTAAGTTCACAGAGATTTTTAAAACTTATTTTGAGTCAAATCCTCTTTTGAAGAAGAAACTGGAAAACAGTTAATGGGAGAGTGAAATGATGGTATCTCACATATGACAAAGTACAAGGTAGCTTGTGAGGTAAGAATTCAAATCCATGAGCTTTCTACTAGACATACTGTTTTACCTCAGCTAATGTCCTTGCGTTTTCCAGGAAATAAGTAGAAAGCTGCTTGAAAATAAATGGACAAACCCAAACTAATAAATTAAAACCTACTCAGAGCATTCTTCTCGCTTGCAGGTTTTGGTTCTACTCTGACTATAATTAATATTTTCTCTTCCTTTCATTTCCTGCTACTTTTAACTCCCAAGTATATCTTTCCTGTAGTAAAGGGCAAAAGACTTTTTTTCATATGAAAATCCTTAATTTGAATAAAATTAGACATCAGGCCATTTGTAGGTGTAAGTTCTATATTAATACTGAAATGACATTTCCATAATGCTATATGCTTTGAAAAAAAATCACTGATGGAAAAGAAAGACAAGCATTTGCTGTAGAATATTTCCATTAGTGTATCTAAAATTTGATTGGGATAGAGAATTTCAGTTTCTCTTTTCATTCAATTCTAGTTGTTTCAATGGAGTCCATATCTGACCTGGAAAATAAAACACAGAAAAGCTTTGTTCAGGGAATCATTTAGTTCATGTTTTCATTCAGTCCTGTGACCCTTGTTAATAGGCTTCAGTTCTATTTTCAGATTGTTATTACAGCCAGAAGAAATCTGAGAAGGTTTTGAGGTTCTGGGGGAACTGTAGGAGGAAAAAGGGATTGCCTTTTTCTTCAGTTGGCATCAGAATTGTGTTTCTTGTTTGTTTGCTTGCTTGCTTGCTTGCTTGTTTTTAGTTTATTTATTTATTTATTTTGAATGGAAAGATCAAAGACGAGTCAAGAAAGGAAGTTACTGGAAAAGAACAGGTTTTTTTTGAAGGTAACAGCCTTAATTGCCAACATTTCACTATGCTTAATAGCAGGGATTCAATTAAAAACAAAGCAAATGCTTGTATATGTCAATGTCTTCAAGAGCAGAGTTCCTGCCTGAAAAGCTGCTCTGTTTGTTGCCCTGTAAACACACTTGTTTTGGGGGTTTTGCTCTTGTTTTAAAGGTGAATAAAGCAGATGCTGCCACCTTGGATGCAGGAGATGTTTACTCTGCTGTAAAGCTATATGGTTTGACAGTGGTGGCAAAGGAGATCTATGACCAAGGTAGGTTCACAAAGCAGGAGAATAAGCTGTACTTCTGATTTGGCTAATGAATTGCTGTGCAGGGAAAGGCAAAGCTTCTCAAGAATTATTGGGAAAAAAAAGTCTATACGTTTTGTTTACTTATGGGAGTAAGAAGGTGACTAATGACATATACCTTAGATTAGTATATGTAAAACACATAATGATGAATGAAATATCAGTGGTGCTTCGTATCTAGTAGCCTTTCTGCCTGTGGTACCATTGTGTCAACAACAAACTGTCTGTATCTACCCATGCTCACAGCACTGGTATTCTGGAATTCTACATCTCATGGGGAATAAGAAGGGTTTTATTCCATTCACGTTAGTTCTTACACCATTCTCTTTGTTTGTGTGATTGAATGTTTATTAGTGGTTCTTTAAGAGACCACTTTCTGTCATTAATTCATTCTCACCTCCTCACCATAAAGAGACAAGATGGTGAGTCTTGTCATATTAAGATTCCTCTTCATTCCTTGTACAGCTGAGCATTCCGTGCATTGACAGATTTATAAGGCGAGGATAAATAAGTGAGAGCCAAAATCAAGCATACAGGAGAAAATACTTGAGGGACATGACTAAGAGAGAAGCCAAATTACAGATGGATGTAGGAAGAGACTAAGAAGGACACAGTATGAGAACAGAAATGAGTTTTATTTTGGCTGAAGAACCATGAAATCATAATGGAAATGATATGTTTCAGTCTGGTAAGCACATTCTGAGGAGAAGACAGGAGTTCTTTCTGTTACAATACCTAAAACTGTGTGATACAAACATTCAAAATTCCTGAGAAGCAACTTTGCACTTTCATTGGATGGTGGAGCTGGATGATCTTGTGAATCTTTTCAACCAGATTTTTACATTCTTGCTTTGCACATCACTGTTATTGCTGAGTTTGTCGAAGTGCCATCTAGCCAGTATGCAGCCAAGTTCCTGGTATGAGTTCCTGTATTTCATATGCTTAAGATTTTTTTTTTTTCCTTTGCCATGTTTGGAGAGGTAACTGAACATCTGTACACAGATGGAAGCAGAATTGGGATTTTAGTTATTCCTGTTACATATTTTGTCCTAACACAGGAAATTGTGTTTTTGCTGTGGCTGTTGCCAAGCGAGGAACTTTGGATATCCAGAGGCTACGAGGTGTGCGCAGCTGCCACAATGGAGCCAGATGGACATCAGGCTGGAATATTCCACTTGGCTTTCTACTTGCAAGAAATGATCTTTCCTGGGATGAGGCACAACCTCTGAGCCAAGGTGGGTGACAGGAGCCATAGCTTTGTCCCTGCCCTCAGCAAGAGTGACTGAAATGGAGGCAGATGTGGCATGAACTGAGCTATGTGGAAACTTCAGGGTTTTGTTGACGAGATAAACTCTTGGAGTGTTTGTGAAACTGGCTCTTAGCTTCCTTCAGGACTCTTTCTAGTAATCTCTCAGAATGGCAGAGAATGTTACCAAAACAGGAAATCTTTGTTCTGTTTACAACAGGGAACAACGCTTTGCAATACCTAGCTGGCACAAAGATGATTTCAAACAAGCAAAATTTGATCACTCTGTTTCCAGCAAATATTTGAAATTCGAAGTTTAGGCAATGAAGCCACATTTCCTGAAGAGAAATTAATTTTAAAGCAGCACAGTCTTAATTACATCCATGATATGTTTGGCCCCTTTTCTTCTGTGTTTTTTTTTTTTTATTTGATTTTTTTTCCCCCTACATCTGCAGTAATCAGCAAGTATTTCAATGCAAGTTGCATCCCTGGGGTTGGTGTTGCTGCTCCTCAACTGTGTGCTCTCTGCCAAGGCCAAAAATCCTTTGTCAGAGACAAAAACCACTTCTGTGAGACAAGCAGCAATGAACCCTTCTATGACTCTGAGGGAGCCTTCAGGTAAGCTCTCTGTCACTTACACTGAATTTACCTTTGGGGAAAAAGTACTGGTAAGGGGGGGAAAAAGCAAGGTGACATGTTAATAGGGTGGCATTTGTCTTCCTGCAGGTGCTTGAAGAATGGAGTAGCAGATGTTGCCTTTTTAGATCATCTAACAATTATGAGAGCTACAGGTAATCTTAAAAAATCAGATTCCTTTTAACCTCTGACTGTGCTCTTTCCTGCATGGGGGTTTGGGGGATGTGCCTATATTTGTATTGTTTCTGGGAAAATTCAGTCCCTGCAAGCAGTTCAGTTGTATTTCGAGAGGGAAATGGAAAAGGAGACAAAGTGAGCAAGCAATGACTGCTCACAGAAGATTCGTAGAATGGGAGCAGACATAGAATAGGGACAGACATTTTTATGCAGGTGATTTCTTTAGCCTAAAGTCTCTGATGCAGCTGCTGGTTGATTTTACTGACTGTTAAGATTCCTTTTAACTTTTGGTGTATTGAGCTGCTAGAATGGACAGTTCCCATATACTCAAACTTAGTCAAGCTCTGTATCAACATCTTGGAAGGCTGTTGTAGTTGCAGAAGAGTATTTTTAAACAAACATGTTTAGAGAGCTACAGTTTTAAGAGTATTTTGGAGTAACTCTAGCTGAGGTTGTTCTCTCTGGTTAGAGAAGAGCATGTCAAAGACATCTTTCCAGGTGTGCTTGGTACACTGCTGCTAGCGTAATATTTGAGCAAACTCCTCTGAAAAAACTTTTACCTTTCATCTCTGTGGCTGCTGAAAAGCCATGTCTCACTTCATAGATTCACGAATGTCCTGTTGTTTTAGAGTCAGAACACCAGGAATATGAACTCCTTTGTCCTGATGGGACTACTGCTGAGCTGAGCGAATACAGCACCTGTAACTTGGGCAGGGGTCCTGGCCGTGGCATCATCACTCGCCGCAACTTCCAGAAGATCACCAACAAATTTCTTAGCATGATCCAAGTGAGTGGATATTATAAGCTATATATCTCTGTACTCAGGATTTTATTCCAGCTTTGTGTGGAGATCACCGCCCAGTTTGCCATCTTTCTCAAGAAATTTATGGTTAGCGTGAACAAAGCATTCAAAATTGGTTGTTCTGGGGAAGGATCCTGTACTGGCTTCTGGAGTGATGTCTTACTTCTCTCTAAAGTGTTCTTCTGTAGAAGGCTGTGAATAAATAAGTAAAAAAGGGGAAGATGCCTTAACAGACAAAATGGAAAATAGCTAATGATTTTCATACTGCTCTGGAACTTAGGTGAATTACGCAGCAGAGGGAGACACAGAAGTTCAAGCAGGGTTCACCTTTCTTTCTCTCTCTCTCACCTATTTGGACTTGAACTTGAAATGTGTACTATTTAAAGTATTTAAAATGCTCTTAAAATGGTCCAACAGACAGTGAATAATTCAACCCAGTGGGCTGATTTGTGCTGTCATGCAAACTCTAGCAGATAGTAAGAGTACAAAATCTTGTTCGTTTAGCGATCTTCATATATCTTTTCTCAGTTGACTTATTAACACATATCTTAGCTGTGTTCCCCATATGTAACAGTAGCTGTGCAGCAATGTTCCCAGTATACTTCTCAGTGCATTCTTCTCTTCCAGTACCATCAATCTGAACAAATCTACTTTGCATATAGTACTTTCCCACCGTAAAACACAAGGTATATTGCACCCCATTACTGCACGTATCTATCAGAAAGGTTTTCCACTCAGCCACACTGCCTTAGTTGCCCTTCTAGGGAAGAAAACATTGAGCACAGCCCAATAAATTTGAATAAGTAATATGGGAAAGACAAAATTCTTGAAAAGAAGTGAGTTGCAGGCCATATAATGCTTTTAAGGACTGTAACCGTCTACCCACTGTGGTAACCTGTGGGCTTTGTCCCAGTGTGATGGATATTAGAACCCTGAGTGCTGTGTTACAAACCATTGGTATGAAGGGACAGGAGGATGAGGCTGCCTGTCACTGAAAGGATGAATTTATTTTCTGCAATTAAGTGTTGTTCTTTTCCTAGCGCCTCTTTGGTCAAAAAGGAAGAGAAAGAGCCAGATTTGAACTCTTCAATTCATCAGCATTTGGGGGAAGGAACCTGCTCTTTCGGGATGACACTCAGCACCTGCAACTTCTCGAGGAGCAGCTAGAGATTGCCTATGTCCTTGGCCTGGATTATGTAGCTCTCCTTAAGGGACTAGGCCATGAAGGTAAGAAACCTTCTGGAGGATTGTACCTTTCTGTAAAGAAAGGGAAGAAAAAGTTATCTTTCCATGTTATTCTTCCCTGCCAGGCACAAGTGAATAGACTAAAACATCTCCTCAATGAAGATCAGATTGGTGTATGGTTGACATGATCTCGTTGTGCTCCTTCCTTCTAATGCAGGGAGCTCTTTGGACAACAGTGTTGTGCGCTGGTGCTGCATCAGCAATGCTGAGCTTCGCAAATGTGAGGAGTGGGCACTGAGCATCAAATCTGACCCGTTAGTCTGTGTCCAGGCAACTTCTATGACCAACTGCATTGAAATGATCAAGGTAGGAGAGATCCTCTGGTCAGAGTATGTGATAAGGCCATACAGGGTACGTATGTCCTTGTTTAATCTGAACAGGAGGAAAGAATGCTTGTACACTAGAGGCACCAGTGGGAAGGAGAGGGAATTTATGCAGGGGAATTTCCAGCCAGTGGGGAAGTGCAGCTGCTTGCTTACACAATTCATGCAAGTCCTGTTTGTGTTATTTTCTGTAATGCTGTTGGCAGAGTAGTGAGGCTGATGCAGTTACCCTGGATGCGACACATGTCTACATTGCAGGGAGATGTGGACTGGTGCCTGTAGCTGCAGAATGTTATGGTAAGTTCTTGTGTGACCTTAGCAAGAAGGGAGCAAATCAAAAAAGCACCATAAAAATATAGTTAAATTTCAACAATTTGTGATGGTTTATGATGAAAGCAGGAATCAATACACACGTTCAAGGACTTTACCCAGCTCTTCCACTAACTGGCTGTAGCATTTTGTCTGGTTTTATATCTATTCTATAAAAGGGGCAGAGATGCTGATGTGGTTCAAGAAGATTGCAAGGTTATAAAGCTTTTTGGTGGTGTGCTGTCATGTAATAGGAATGTCAGCAGTCACAAGATCCTTAATGGTTGTCTCCCCTCTCTAGAGCAGAGGTGTGGCCCAGCTGCTGAGAGCACAGAGGAAATGAGGAAATTTCATCTGAAGCCCAAAGGTAATGTGAGAACTTTAGGAAGATGAAAGGTTTCAATTTTCCTGAGGCTCCCTGTAGGAATTATGTTGGAATGTATTTGCATGTTCATTTCGGAAATAAATTGCTTTGCACGTTCAGTAGGAGCTTTACATACAATGCAGGGCTAGCAGGGCAAGAGCTCTGTGGCTTAGCAAAGAATGCAGATGATCTACCATAAAGTGAAAATAACATGACACGATGAGGGAGGGAAGATGGGGGTGAGGGGGTGTCTACGTGTCTGGAATACTTCATTGCCTTCATATAACTTGTTGCTGTCATTGTTTTACAGCACTGTCACCTGTTTATGCTGTAGCCCTAGCTAAGAAAAATGCCAAACAGATTAACATCCATAACCTTCGAGGAAGGCGATCATGCCACAGCCACGTGTATAGTCCTGGAGGATGGTTACTTCTGTCCAGATATACAGTGGGAGCTCTGAAGAATGTTGCTGAGAGCTGTGACATTGGGTCTGGTAAGGGCTGCTCTGGTGTATCTGTTGAGTAGACCAGGGAAGTCTGAAACCCAAAATTTGGGAGTAAAAAGGAAATGGGCCCATGAGGACAGAGAAGAAGGACTTTGTTCTTGCATATCACTGAAGATAATCATCTTTGCTCTGAAGTGTTCTTGTACAGAGCTCTTTAGTAGTGGATTTCTCTTAGACTACGTGATATTCCTTAGTAAGTGATGCACCATAAACAATAGTTGTATCAATGTCTACATGCAAAAAGGGAGGATAATCAGCAGACACCCCTAGAGCTCAGTGTGTCTGTCTGATGAAAGTCAGTCAGTTTCTTTGTCTCTTTTGATTAAATCATCTGGTCGACTAACTCAAGTCGGTTTGTCTGTGTTTTGGATGTAAAAAGTTATGGGTTAGGTTTATCTTAATGGTATCGAATGCTGTTGTAATAGAAACTCTTCTTCCCCTTATGCTTTTAACACACTGCCTTGTGTCTTGATCCTGCTGTCTTGTGCTCAGCTTTGATTATCCGTGTGGGTGCTCCAAAACCTGCAGGATGATGGTCTCCTCTCTCTGTCCTTCAAGCTACAGGAAAAATGTGCTGTTCTTCAAGTTGCTAATTAATGCTTCCAAGAGTTAAGTATGAATAGGGATGTTGCCACCTCCTTTACGATCTAGTTAACAGCCTCTTATTCCACAGCTTCTTTTGCTTTCTTGGGTTGCTTAGTTCTAATATTTTGCCACTTTACCCAAGAAAAAGTAAAAATTGCTGGGATTTGGCCAGCAAGTGATGATTGCACTCTCAGAAGGTGTTGAAGCAGTTCCTGTCATGTGATTCTTCATACTATTTAGGTCTCTTCTTACCCGTTATTAGATTGGAATCCAATTCCTTTTTTTTTTTTTTTCTCCATGGAAGAAGAGGCTGTGGAATACCTTGCCCTAATCTCACCTAAGTTTTCTCTATTCAGCTTACCAGAATTACTTTTGGAAGGGCTGCATGCCAGGAGCAGATGGAAACCTGTGTAAAGTATGTGTTGGAGACAGTGAGGTGGAAGGAGCTCGAGTATCTAGCAGATGCACTGCAAGTCACAACGAACGTTACTATGGCAATATGGGAGCTCTCAGGTAACCCTCTTCTTCTGAATAAGAAAGGCAGAGCAATAGACAGAAATGGCTTATTATTTTGATGGTGGTTTTCTTAGGATTTTTTTATTTTTATTTTTTTTATTAGCAAATGTCTGTATTAGTATGGCTAGCGTGTATTTTGTTTTGGCTGCAGTTTCTATGGCTTGTGATTTTAAAACAGTCATGACACCATTTCCAGAGCAAGACACTGCTTCCAAAGATGTAAGGTATCTTGTAATGGCTGTCTCTGATAACTTTTTTTTTTTTTCTTTTCCCTGCACTAGGTGCTTAGTTGGCAATCCCAGTGGAAGAAGCTTTGGAGATGTAGCTTTTCTGGAGCATTCAAACCTACTCCGGAACATAGAGAGTGAGATGCAGATATTCTCATGTCATTTGAGATTGTTTGTTAGCATTAGTTACTTCCCACACTGTGACTATGACTCCTGATCAGCTTTTACAGGTTTAATCTAGGTCCATGAAGTTGTGTTTGTGACTGGAAAATTGCAAGAACTTTCCTGCCTGTACATGTTGCAGTAAAGCTCAAAATTCAGGTAGTGTTCTGTTTCAGAGAGGAAAGAGGAGGAATCATTGAGTGCAGAGATCAAGATGTGTGTTGGGGGTGGGAGAGGAAATCATCTTTGGAGTCTGCACTAGTTTTTGAAAAACTCAAAGCTTCGAAAAGTAAGCAACTGTTCCCACCACATCTTCATCCATAGGCATCTACAGTGCATATACTCATTGTTTGTAGTCATTCTCAAGAATGAAAATAGCAAATAGAGAGATACCATGGGCTATTTGTGCTGGGAGATGTTCTACAACTTCATTGTGACATGGTAACTTCCTCATGTTGTTTCACAGGCACTTATGGAATAAACAGTCCAGATAGCTTAGTAGGTAAAAATACAGCAAGCTGTTTTGTCTTTCAGTTTCTAAAACAATATTGTTACTATAGTGTGAAATGGTTAATTTCTTCTGGGAAATACTGATCTTTGCAACAGTCGAGCTACTGGATTTTGTTGATCAAAGTGGTTTTGGTTACAGTAGCTGAAATCCTTCCAATCTCTTAAATTACTCCTACTGGTCTAACAGCCAATGTGCTACCTTTTCATAGAGATGAGAATAAAGGGAATCCCCATTTTATTCAGTCTGATAAAATACACTGAAATTCAACTTTAAGCAATCTCACTAGCAGGAGAAGAGACCCTTCTAGGAAAGAAATCTCTCTAAAATCAAGCAGAGGAATAAGAACCTGGAAATGCACAGGAGTTCATGCAGCAATGAACAGTTTATTTTGGGAAGCAAAGACACGCAGGCCAAATTGCTTTGTTTTCAGGAAGTGATCTGATTACAGATGAAAAGGAAGCATGATGAGCTGTTTGTATGCCTTCATTTTACTCTAGTTTTTATAAGATAGGTGCAGCTTCAGTTCACTAACCTGTTTCCTCAGTGAAAACACTGAGCTGCTCCTTATGCACTCTCAATAAATGAACGTGTAGGATGCTGCATATTTGTGAACATATTCACTCAATTTCTTCCTCTAAATTTTTAAAACTGCATGAGAGTCACACTGTCTCCTGCTTTTGTTTTTCAAAATGATTTTCTTTCACTTCATCTTCTTTTCAGATCTGGATAGCTCTGGTTGGGCTAAAGGTTATACCCCTATTGACTTTGAACTCTTGTGTCCGGATGGAACGCGTGCTGCAGTCACAGAATGGGCAGGCTGCAACCTTGGCCCTATTCCCCCCAGCACAGTCATGACTCGGCCAGTCACTGTCACTAAAATCTATGACTTCCTAATGAAATCCCAGGTAAGGCAGATAATGGGGAAAAAGTTAGTATGTTATCACTTTTTATGTGCAACTTCTGAAAACCTTTTCAAGATCAAGAACTTTATATACTAAATATATAGTGTCTTCAGGTCTGATATGAAATAATTAAAAATTTTCATAGAAGGTTGAGAAAATAATTATTTGGATTCTCTAAAGGGCACCAGTTGCCATTCTGAAATAACCGTACTTTTGCTGAGAAATAAGCCACTACAGAACTGCATCTTTTTGAAGTAATAATGGATAGTGCTAGGTGAAAGTACATTTTTTTTTTTCTCTAGATTCTGCTGTAAAACTGATGGCCACTAACTTAACCTTGTTATTTATAATCCAATTTGCAGAACTTATTTCTTTTCTGTTTAGGAATTTTTGGGAACCAAGCTGGATTCTGAATTCCATCTTTTTCAGTCACAGAAGTATGGTGAAAGTGATCTGCTTTTCAAAGACACTACTCAGTACCTTGTTCGCGCAAGTCACATGAGCTATCAGGAAATTCTTGGAGTGCCTTTCTTTCAGCTGGCAGAATCAGTGTTTAATTGTACACCTGCAGGTAAAGTCTAGTTCTTCGTTCTGAGACAAAAATGCAAAGCAGGAGATCTTCTGTGCATAGATATTGCCCTTTTGTTTACTTTGAACAGAGAGGTACATTCCACATAAGCCTGTTAGTAAAAGGAGTACAGTGTTTGGAGCTCCTTTAGAGCCTCTTACAACCCCCATTCATAAGCACTGAAACTGGAGCTCTGCAGGAATGGAATAAACAGTACACGTTAGAGCAAATACAAGGTTACTGCTGTAAGATTGCTTTACTCCCACTGATTATTTTTTTCCCTTCTACTCCAATGATCAGCTTTGGGATAAGGGAATATAATGTTCATTTGGGTGTGACAAGCTTGGGAAAAAGATAAGAATTCTTATATTTAACTCTTAAATTAACCTCAAAGTAAGCCAAATAATTTCAGTTTTAAAGAGTGCACTAAAAAGCACTCTAAAGAACTCAATATTAAAACCTTTATATTCTTATGGACAGCTTTTTCATTATTTTCTTGTATGAAGTGTACATTTAGCTGTCACTAAAACTGACCCTACCTGTAAGTCAGGGTCAAGCTGTTTTGGGATCTGAAAATCTGTACTGAAGTAAATAAAGATTATGCAGTGAATTAGACGTCTGCAAGTCTAGAAGTTGTTAAAGAACTGAAATTCAAAAAGGGAATTTGACATCTGTTCTGTTCCAGTGAATAGTAGCTGGAGAACTTGTAATTTTCGCAGCTGACAGCATCTTTAAGTACGTGTTCTCTTACTGGTTTGTAGGCATTTTAGACTTTTGCAAACAGGACATCTGTACATCCTCATCAAATTGATGGCTAATAAGACTTTGCAAGGCACCTACCACCACCAATGCTGAAAACAAGGAAATACAGAAGTCCAGCCTATCCAAAGCAATCAGTAAGGAAACTGTCACTTCTAGAAACCTAAGCTGAATACCGTTTTGTTATCATCTTTAGTTTTTAAAAAAAGCATATTTTATGTTTATGATCATGTAATACTACTCATATGTCATCGTGTCATCCTTTTCTTGTTTGGAGCATGGCATGATGTGGAACAGCACACACCAGTCTGCCTAACCCACAGCACAGAACTGGGATCAGCAATTCTGAGCAACTACTATAGAGGATTCAGCATTTTTGTGGGAAGAGAGGGTCAATGCAATGGACTAAAATACAAGCTGTCATGAAGGGCACAGGTTAGTGGGTAGCAGTTTGCATAGCTTTTCCTATTATATCTTTTAAAAACTGTTTTAATGAAAAAAAAACAACTGATATTTTGGTAGTTGCAACATTAACCTATATTTGTGATTTTGTTTGCAGTCTGTGTTGAATATGCATATGTATCATGCATCATGTATACAATTGTTATCAGAAGCAGAAGTCTTTTCTACTTTTAATTGGGAAGACTGTATTTGCTTTTTTAACCATGGGTTTATACTGGTAAATCAAAATATTTGTCTCTCAAATTAATGTATTCAGACATCTAAGAGCCAGCAGAACTGGATTCTTGCAGCCTTAAGGTGAAGGAAAACAATGGATATACATCCTTCTCAGAAGCATCAACCATTACATTGTATTTTGACACTTAAGTGTCTAAACATGAATTATTAATTAAACCAAACATTGTTTTTACAAGCAGAAACTATCTGAACATATGAAGTCTTCTGCCCACAGTGCACCATGTTTTTGTTTTGCCTGGATAAAAGATTTTGTGTGGATGGCTACTCAGGGGCAGGGCTCATTTTAGTTTGCAACAACAGTGTTATTAGCTTCTATTTTCATGCTGCCAAGTGATTTTAATTAAAATAAATAAAATGAAAAACAACACCAAAACCCATCAGAAACACAACTTTCACCCCAAACACTCCCATCCTTGTTACATAATGCAGTTGCATTTACCACAGCTACCAATAAATGGAATGGAAATAGTGAAGACAGGTCAGCTGCAGTAGAGAAAGTAAATGTATTTGCCATACAAAGCTTAAAGCACAACAGCAGCAACAGAAAAACAATAAAACTCCTCAACACACCAAAACTAATCACCAGGAACCAAAACTACTCAGATGTAAAATTTACTGCTAAAACTACCTTCTTTTAAACAGTTAGTTTTGTGCCAATGTTGTCTTTCCCTTATTCGATTCACACTAGTTTCTCTCATTCCTCTTTTCCCTTCCCTAGGAAAAAATTAATTGCACTCCCAGCACCAGTAAGGGTTTTTGATTCTGTGCTAAGATGCACAGAATCTAGACTGTTTATTTACCTCATTTGTCACATCATTTGGCATTGATTGAGCCAATAGCAGAGAGTGGATGCAAATCCAAACTCATCTATCTACCTTTCAGGAAGAAAGTTGAGAAGACGAGTGTAGGCAAGTCCCAGTATGGTAGCAGAGCAAAATCTTCACATACAGCGTTGCTGACAGCAAACTGTAGCCTTGAAGTGGGGGAACAGCAGGGGCCTAGTTTAAGTCTTGATGCGCTTACTCCCTTTCTTTACTGGAGCTTACATGCCATCTGCAGGACTCAGGTAACCCTGCACTTTCAGAAAGACGAGAATAGGGTGAAGTTTTTAGCTTTGTCAAGAACAATGCAGCTGAATGTGCAGCGAGTTGAAAACAGGGGTTATATGCAAGATTTTATGGGCTGTGGGAGGTGGGAGTTATTTTCTGTTATATATTACAGAGGCTTGAATAGCCCTGTTTGGTGTTCCTATGCTTCTGCTTCGGTTTAAAAGCAGTAGGTTGATGTCTCGCACAGACTTGCAGTGTGTGAACCACGGGCCTCTTCCAGCTTTGAAGCCTAGTGGGTACTGTCTGTGCTGTCTGGATGGTACTACTCTACTGCCTTAAGAAATGGATCCTGTCTCAGCAATGTAAATAGTAGTTAGGAGTGTGTTTACAATGCCCCATGTCTGTCCTGGTAAAATATAGCTACAGCTGAACGTTGCAGTGTTGAATTGCTGCTGCATGGCTCCCTAACAGCTCACCCCGTTACTTAATGGTGTCAACCTCTTCCCACCATGTTTGTAAGACAGAAGTATCATGCATAGTTACTAATACAAGGCTGAAAGTTCCTCAGAAAAATTTATTTCCATAAATTAAAAACACACACAAAAGAAACAATAAAATTTTAGATTCACACAATATTGAACAGAAATAAAATGCCAAGAGCATGATGGAGGCTAATGGCACAGGCATACAAATTCTCATTGAGCTATTTGTTGACATGATAGCATCATATAGACATTTAATCCACAGTTAGCATCCATATTCTAGAAGAGCACCTGAAACATTATATACCAAAGGCCCACCTCAAATGAAATACAATAAATGAAAACTGCTTGCAGAAAATCAGCAAGCATCAGAACTCAAATGTATGCAGCCACAAGGACAGTCAGGCAAACTTTGCAACACATATAAAGTAGCCTTAGCTGCTCCAATTGTAGCATGATGAAAGTAAGATTTTGTTTTTAGGAAAGTGATCCTTCTACCTCCCATAACCAGCAAATTTAGCAAAAAGCTGCCTGGCTCTGAAAAACATACTGCTACGTGATGGTACCTGGCAATTTGCAATTCTCATGCTGCTCTAGTCAGCATTCTGTGAGCAATATATACAATGTCTTTCCATGATGATACAAAAAAAAATCCTCACTGGAGTGGGTTCTCTCTACAAAAAGGCAAGTGTACACATCTTTCAGCTAAGGAAGTATTTAAGACCCCAAAATATGCCTCCTCTATATTTTTTTTTTCCTTCGATTACCTGAGACAGAAGCAGCTCAGAGTGGCAAATACCAACCTTTGCACCATCCTCACTCCCAGTTACAAGCAGCAGCCACAAGGAACAAGACTGTTCCGTGAGTGTTGTAAGTAAGGAAAGAAGTGGGAGGGGAAAAAAAGGAAAAGTGCACAAGAATGACTGACATCTGTGTCTGAAGGGTGTGTGGGGAGGAAGAAAAAGATGCTTTGTCTCAGTTAGTTTGCATCTCTATCATACAAATACTAAACCAAAACAGAATAATGCTGTGTATCTGGGTTTCCACAAACTCTAAGGTGTGGGACAAGCTAGGAAACTGCTACATCATTTTCTAACTCCTTCAGTTTTTGTAAATAAAAGGGAATCTGGCATTTTCTTTCATCTGCTCTCTCTCCTGTAACTGTTAAAAAGCTATCGTGTTATTTCAAAGCAATCGGAAATAAGGCAGAGCAAGGAAGCAGACAAAAATACAACAAAACAACCCACACACTAAGGAAAAAACAACAAGTTCCATGTTTTGAAGCACACTAGAGGTATGAACTGTGCTTGGACCCAAGTTTCCTCCCTCCTCACCCATATCCTTGTTTTTTTAAAAGCCCCAGTGAGGTTACAGCTCAATTGTGTCACAGCACTAGAAGACTGCCATATTAATAGAAGGTCAATTAACACTGTGCCACAATCCCATTCTACAGCATTAAAACCATAAAAAGTTATACATATGTATATACACACATACATATATACACACACATATACATACATACACACACACACACATCACTCTTGCTACAGCTTCCAGCCAGTCAATATTTGGGCAATAAATCAACATAGGGAAAGTTTCAAATATTTTTTGAAAAGGTGGTTGACCTTTATTTTTTTTTAGGTATTTCTTTTTATAAAAATAAAGAGGATCAATTAAAATGTTCTACAGCAGCTCAAATAGGTTAACCAGACCTTGCTGCTGAAATAGTATGTTAATATGTTCAAAGTTTGCCTACCTTGTTATTTTATCCCCAAAACCCAAACGGCACTAAGTCTGCACTCTTCTCTTTTCTTCAGTCTTCCTAATTAAATATAATTAGCCTCCAAAACAAGAATGTAAACTTCCAGGAATCCCAGCATGTAAGCTGAGAGCAAAACAAACCCAGAATACATTTCTCTCAAGACTCAGGCACAGAGAATGTAATATTCCTCTTTCATCTCTCTACTTTCAAAGCTCTGGAATTCAACAGATTGCGTGTTAATTTTGAGTTTCCTGTTAGGCCAGTAACAGAAATGGCAGAACAGCAGAAGATAATGATGGTATTTCAGTCCTACGTTTACTGGGACTTGATTAAAATACCTACCCACTACATATTTGCTCATTCTGAAGGTGAATAGGAATTTCATTATATGGGCAGGTAAATAAGAAAGTGCAAGTTTTAAGTGACAAATAAAAGAATAGACTAATTAAATTCGAGCATCCCAGCAATGACAGCTTTGCATGAATAACTTCTATAGGCACTAAAGGACAGAAATTACCTGTACTGCAGCTAGCATTCATTTTGAATCATGCTTCAAGTAGGTTTAACAGAAGTTATTCCAGAAGGGAGCTCTCTTCCTTTAAAAGCTATGGCTGAGAAATTGCCCAGTGCTGCATCAGATAATTACAAATGGCCTCACATAATGAAAAAAAAAATGCTTTTGACATGCTAGGAGGCTCTTTGTACAGCACCAGCTATTATGTACAACGGTGCTGTACAAAGGACATCTAATGTTGAGCTATATGGATTGTGAAACTAAAATGTTTTTAAAAAATCAAAACAGATTTTTTTTCCTGTTGGTGTTAAAATGAAGCTGATATTTTTACTGAAATTAAAATCACTTAAAAATGAGAACCAAAGATTTTGCTGGTGTTTCCACTATGCAGCAGCTCAGCTCAGTTAAATTAAAAGCTCTACTTGCATATCCTGTGACTTAACATCCTCATGGGCTTTGCCTCTGGAGAAGAGGTATAAAGCATCAGCCAATTAGGTAAAAACTTACTCTGCTATTGGGGAAAAATTAGCACTGGGCACCTTCTTTTCTGAAAATATTATTCTTTAAAAAATCTCAGATCATGTTAAAAGGTGTCCTCATACTGCAAATAAACAAATCTATACAAAGTGCAAGTTATTTAAATTCTAATTATGTGGGGCTTCTGCTGCCTGAAGCCAGGAAGGGCACAGAAAGTCAGAAGGAACCTTCTAAGTAAACAGAAGGAAGAAATAATTGAAAGCAAGCCCAGACTGCTACTTTTAATTATTAAAAAGTTAGTGGTATATCAAGAACATGTTTGTTAAAACTCATCTTTACCAAACACCGTATCTCTTCTGTCAGGTTGTTCAAAATAGCCATTACAGTAGTAACAGCAGATTCAAATGTGCAAATGTTTTGGAGTACAGAGTCCTAGCATCACTGACGATACACTACTTCGTCTTTTATACTCCTACTCTACCCTCAAAAGGTCGTTAAACATCATTAAACATTAGCCATAACTTCCAGAGGGTGGGGAAGGAAGGTAAGTCTTAACATGGCTGTGTTACACTCACACAGGGACCCTAAGAGAATCCCTCCAGTAGCATTAAAAAAATAAAAAATAGCACCTTAAAGAGGGACACAGCCAATAACTTATCATCAGGTATTAGAAGAGAGTGGTAGAGTAAGGTATGAAGAAGTCAGTAGATTTCTCCCCGAAGGGCTAAAATACTAAAGTAGCTGATTTGGACCACATTCAGCCGAATGGCTCCCTTGGATGACAGACGCCTGCTCCTGCTCAGCCTCCTTTGCAAAAAAGGCTTCTAGGTCCATTAGCTTTTGACTCAGAAGGGCATCTAACTCTGCACTTTGTAGTGCAGCTTTTTTTGCTCGGGTGAAACTACCCACTGCTTTGATTTTGCCTCGTGCCTTCCTCTTCCGAGGAAGAGTGAAGTCCTGAAACTCTAGAATCCGCTTTCTCTTCTGCTGGCTGACAGAGATCAAGTGTCCATTTTTCTCCTTGGGCTCTTCAAAGATTGTTTCCAAGCCCCTGGTAAAAGCAAAAGACAGAGCTCATGAACACTTCAGAAGCAGTTAACCACCTTACAAAGACAGGGAGACTGATTCATTCCGTAACCCAAGTAAACACACTTTTAACTTTTACATTTTTACAGCCCCTCCACATCCCTTCTAATCTATATTTATCTGCAGCTTACACTTCAGAAAACTGCACATTTATACTGCTAGCTATATAATTTGTTATTGTTGCATAGACATCTGGGTTGAATCTCTTTGTATTTCAGTTCAAAAACACAATTGTAGACCCTTGATTTTACAGAATAAATAGATTTGAACATTAAAAGACATACTAGTCTTGATAGTCGTGCTATACTTAAGGAGTTATTCTTGTGATTCTAAAGAATAATGAGTTGCCTTTTAATTCTGAAAAAATAAGAACTGTACTTGGATGGAGACTAATGAAAGAATAGATGAAAAAAATACACAAACTCATATAACTGCAAATTCTTAGTTCATATTCTCTTTCACTGCTTTCCATCCAAATAAAAAAAGATACTAATTTTTAATTAAGTTTCCTTATCTTTGTGAAATAGAGCAATTTTTCAAATGTAACTCCCCCTTAGATTATCAGACACGTTTAATCTCCTCACCAACAACCGACATTCATCTTAGTGTTCTCATTAGGAAGCAGAACCAACCTGGCTGGAGGAGGGGACTTGTAGTTCTTGTTTGTGTAAATTTCTTCTAAACTAAATTCTTTTTTCTTAAGCCTGAAAAAGTAATGAACAAATCAAATCAAGAATTTAAAAAAGCATCTCTTCGCAACAAGCAGATTTACTAGAAACAAAACCTGTTTGCCTTCTATGCTTAAATGATACCTACGTTTCAACTTAAAACAGAATTTTAGACTAACTGGGTACAGAGAGGAATGAAAAATGAGGTCCCAAAGTACCTCATTTCATACGGTGTTTTTAAAACATCTGGGTCAAGACTTGTCATTTCTGCAGAGATCGGTGCTCCTTCTAGCACACTATGATGTTTTGAAATAATGGTGCTCAAAACAAGAAAGGGAAATCCATTCACACCTCACTTTTTTGTGGAAGCTAAGAAAAGAAAGTTTAGCACATTAATGTTTCATCTCTTGAGACTGATTTTAAAACTTAGTAATAAACATTTAATTATCAACCTCATATGTGAAGAAATGCATTTCTTTGTCTAAGCTGGCACTTCTGTTCAAGCCAGAAATGAACAAAATAATAGATGACCGATTGGAAAAGCTTTATAAATATTTGGCACTGTGACTACCCACATTTACAACGTACTAATGCTTTCCTAAGGTCATATACCACAGGAAAAGAAAGGACAGTGAAGAACTCCAACATAATTTGCATCAGCAGAACTTCCTGATAAGTCTTCGTCTCGCTGTGCACTGTAGGAAGATTTATTTTCAATGCTTGTTTATCAGTATAAACTTCTTTAGAAAATCATTCCACCACAGGTTAGAGTTTCAAGTTTTGCCTAAAAACTAGACATTCGTTCATATCCAATAGCCCTTTATTCATCCTTTCTCACTTGAAAATGGTTATGTTTAAAGGCCTATACTTTTATCTTATACCAGAAGTAATCATCAGGTGTTACTCAGCTGGGAGTGTACAAAATAGCTGTGGTAAGAGAAGCATTTATTGAAATATTTATGCAGGAAATGTAAACAACAGAAGCTAGTATAAGTCTATTTAAAACATATGACTTACCTTTTTGGTTTGGGTAGTCCCATTGGAGTAAGGTTAGGATCTGGCTTAGGAACAGTTTTCCTGATTCGGATCTGTGAGACTTTCTTTGGCCTCTTTTCTGGCTCAGTCTTG
Source organism: Cygnus atratus (assembly GCF_013377495.2). Taxonomy (NCBI): domain Eukaryota; kingdom Metazoa; phylum Chordata; class Aves; order Anseriformes; family Anatidae; genus Cygnus; species Cygnus atratus. Next base: position 4,706,037 of record NC_066378.1, read on the forward strand.
GGGTTGGGGGGGAAGGGAGAAAAAAAAATTAAGATGAAGGAATTACCATGCTAGTTAACCAAATTCCCTTTTATGTTAAGTATACATTATCTATAGAATAAAGATTTTCTATTCCTCTTTGTTTGGCCACCTTCTTTCTGCTTGAAAACAAGAAAGCAGCACAGACTAGGAGTAGGGGCCTATTTTCTCCCCCTTGTTTAACATTTACTAGGTAACATTCAGCAGCAGCAACTTCAAGTCCTAGGGAACCAGAGTCTGAGATACGTACAAATCTAAAATGAACTCACCTTTTTCAGTTCTGTGTTATCTTGAGATCTAAAACAGGCCGGAATGGAAGTATTAGCTTCATCAAGGGCAGGGACCTGGAGTTCAGATGCTGGAAGCCTGGGGGTAGATTGCAGTGCTTCTGGAAGTGAGCGAGACTTTGGTAATGGAAGAAGGAATGAAGGTTCCAGACTGTTACAGAGGAAGAAAGGAATATATGTAGATTAATACCTAATTTATGCTGCAACATCATCCCATGCTCTCATATGATGTTCCTAAATTACAATATGGGCACAAAAACAATGCAGTTCATAGAAAGTACCTAAGTAAACACTTTCTCCACTACATAAATACAGCCAAAAACTTCCTGCAGGTTGCAAGTATACCAAAACTAAATTGCGAGTATATTTGAACATCTAATTTTAAAACCACTCTTCCTTTCCATATAGTTAAACAGTTTATAGCTCTATTTGGTCATTACAGATAGAAAATGATTAATTCTCCTTTTCTGTCACCAAATTTCTTTGGCACAGCTATTAATTTAGTACTTTTTGTTCACAGATAAATTTAAAAGATAGCTTTTATCTCTGCCATCCCAACACTGAAAAAGAGTAGAAGGAAGTATCAGCACCTACCCTCCAGTTCCTCAAGCAGAAAGAACATATATCCAAGTAAGAAATAAAGCTTCTGTAGTTTTACATGCGTATTTCATAGTAAGTGACACAACATGTTTGAAAGTAACAGCATTGTTCTGTACAGTGATCTACATGGTGTTTGTGTGAATGCTCCTCTACGCTCCCCCATGACATGATCCGGTCAGTGTATTTCTCTAGAACTTTAATCAGAAAGCTATTCTTGAACTGCCAAAAACTGAAAGCCAAACTGACATAAACGATGTCTCTTTCTAAGAAAATTTATGATCGCAGTACTCGGAATAAATATCAAAAGTCAAGACACTCACGGTATCTCACCACCCACAGTCTGTAGTGCTTCCATACTCGGTACAGGTAAGTGCGGTAACATGGCATAGCTGGTTCAAAAGAATAAGAAAAAAACAACAACAACAAAAAAAAAAGAAGTTAGATCTACTTTATAAAAAAAGATGAAGGAAAAATACCTTAATATAAACCGGATTGTAAGACACAAAAAAAAGCTAATATTGGGAATGGCAAGGGGAAGAAAGACTAAAACCATACAAGAGTAAGCCACATCTGCCATTTAGTCCACTAACAACAAAATTTCACTGACAGCTTGTTAGGGAAATAATCCTACTTTCACTTAAAAATGGTAGTGATAAGGAAATAAAAGCACAGAGAGGGAGACAAGTAATTACACCTTTTGGACTAATACCATGTAAATCTAAATTCCTCATTCAAAAACCCTAGCTTTTCAGATTAAACAAAAACCATAAAGGTTTTGTCCACTAAATCAAAAAGCCTATTGTGAAACAGCAGCAAGTGCAAAGAATGATTTCCTTAAGACCCAATCTCTACCGTCTCTAACTCCCATAATTTTAGTGGAAAACTCTTAATTGACTGGAATAACAAAAAGCCTTTCTGTAAGGGTTGGTAATTACCATAATTCTATGAAATAAAAATCAGCACAGCATCTTTGGGTCTTTTAACATTAAGCTTTACTTTGTGTCCATACCATTAACAGCAAGAAAAATGAGTCAGTTGGAACAGCTTTTATTACATCAAATAGCAAATCTTCCACTTGCTGCTCTCCCAAACTAGCAGCTCAATGTACTTCACTGTTACAGACAGACTGGAATGCTAAAAAATAGATCAAAATCAACCATGCTGGCAGCACGGATAAGATGGTATATAAGGAGGCTGGAAAGACCCATTTCTTGTATTTGTCATTTAATATCAGAACTGTAACATTTCATTTCTCAGTGTTCTTACTCACTATCCCAACAACACTGGAATCTGCACCAACAATGCATCAGAGTACTTTTTGCTACAGGCTGAGCTAACTGCTTTGTGCAATCCAAAAAAAAAATAATTTACAAGAAGAGAGGAAAACACACTTTAGAAGTTTTGAATCCAAATAAGCATTAATTAGAAAAAGAATTTCAATTAAAGAATATTTTATTACTGGCAGTGGAAGTAACAGCACAAGATATTAGGCAGAACTATCCTAGTTCCTTGTTTTCCTGGTTATTTAAAACTGACAGTGAATGAAACCATTTAAAGTGGACAAACTCTCTTCCAGAAGAAAATGGCCTGCAGAAAATTAGGAGCCACTTTTTAGTTTTTCTGATTTTTAACCATCTTAAAACAAGCAGAGATTTGTCATACTGGGAGCTGAAAATACTTTTATACTGCCCACCTATTTCTTGTATTCTTACATTTACATGCCAGACATTTCTTTCATAGGAGATTATATATATTTTTTTGAATACACACAAATTTAAAAGAGATATACCGAATTATCCTTTTGTCACTGTTCCTGTTAATATGTTAAGAAAAATAAGACTTATTAGTTGATGAGAACAGGCTATCAATCTCTAGAAAAATGGAATCTAAATTGGTGTTAAATATTTTAAAGGCTAGGCTTTATTCTTTCAATTGTTTTATATCCAAATCCTTCAATTTTGCTTTTTGTCTATTTATTTTAAGAATAGGATTTACTTATTGCACTTCAAACTTCTGGGAACATTCTTTTAAACTTACTGCCTTAAACGCAGTACAGTAACTTCACTTTAAAGAAAATCCGAGTGGGACAGTGCAATAATTAAGTCTACCTAGTATGTATCTGTACATATAGGGATATATTTGAAAGGTATTTAAGAAGAAAATACCAACTGAGTTTTAGGGTATTTTAACTTTGGGTATTTTTCACTTAGGGTGATAAGATTTGATTTGGCTTCTCTCCCTTTTGAATAAAGATCACTAATAGCAAAACATTTGTTTTTTAAAATTATCCTTTATGTCAAGGAATTAAGTACTCTCACATTTTAGTTACATGGATATGCTGTAGCAAGCTGTAGACTTAATTACAGGAGAAAACACGAGCATAATTCAGCTCAAATCTCACAATGCAAGGATGTCATGCCTCAACAATACAAAATAATAATTTTACCCCATACTCGGATGGAAGTTTTAAAAAGTAGGGGTTTTGTTTTGTTTTTAAAAAGTGCAACAAAGTCTTATTTTAAGCTGAGTGCTCAAACTGTAGTTTACTGCTATATTTACTTCCAGGGTACTAATTTATACACTAGAAAACTCAGTCCAGTAGAATATGCTGCAAAGTTGTCTCTATGCTATTATTCAACTTCAATCTTTTAGTGCAGAGAACTCCCAGAATGGAGTAGCTCTTTCATATGCTCACTCAAACCTTTTCAGTAGACGCAAGAATTATACTAGCGATCAGTATACTTAAACTTTTAATACGTTCTCCATTTACACAAAGCAAAACACAGCATGAATTATATATAACTAAGATAAGCCAAATTCAACAGTTCTCTAGACACTGCAATTTTAAACAAGAATTGATTGAATTGGTTTTTATGCAGCACTCATGAACCTATAACTCTGTCCAGGAATCTTAAGACTGCGAGATCAGGGACTGAACTGTCCTGTGGTGTCTCAGGTAGCAGAACTGATACATAAAAGGCAAAATGTTTGCTCAAGTGCAAGCAAAAAATCTCCTACCAGAACTAGGAACCTCTTCTCTTATTCTGTTTCTCAGCAAACAGATCTCAAATGCAGATAACAATGTTAAGCGAGATATGCAAACTAGACTTCAGTCCTCTTCCCACTCATATTGAGGACAGAAATCACAACAATTTATCACCGACCTGAAATGGAGCTATGCTTGCTTGTGCCAACAATACATCTAGCACATACTATCAAAAGGCATAGCACATGTAAAGAGGTTTCAATTAGCATAGAACTGTTATGGAATACAATTAAAGATTTAACTGAATTCTCACCCCCATTAGGATTCTCCCTAACCTGATATTAAATACTTTACAGTCATTCAAGTGACAGTTGTGGCTCAGACCTCTGAAAAAAGCTCTCCTACTGGATTTCTGAGATCCAGTTGCTCTGCAGTCACTCTGAATAGAACTAATTTAGTAGCTCACCTTTCTGCATTATATATTCTCGTGTGTATATTTGGCATAGGAGAAGAAAATAGAGTTAGTCATTCTGCCCAAAGAGGATAGTATTAAAGAAGCGAAGGCAAATATATTTAAATTCAGCTAACAGACTGTTCCATAGGGATGAATCTTCCACGCTGAGCCATTTTTTGAGCAGAATGTGTAGATTTGGAATGGGGGACACTGACCCTCCAACACAAGCTCCAATTACCCTCTCCCCCCAAAAAGGAGCAAGAACATACCCTATACATATTTATTCTCAGAAATAAGTTGATGGGTTTTACCTGTTCTCGATGCCCACACTTGGCTGCCACTTGCAGTGACTGGAATGAAGAGGAGTGATTTCGGAGGGACAGGCAGGACCATGCTGACTCCATAAGGATAGGGCCCTGCCCAAGGAGTATGGCAAGGAAGAGACGAGGTCATCTGATACATTAGTTCGATACCTTGCCCCTTTCAAACCCTGTGTGAATTGGGATATAAATAGTCTCTGGACAGTAGGAATATGACTGGTTAAGTTTCTTCTTCTCGTCCAAATCCTGTAACATCCTGGGGAAGAAAGTGCTAACACCGTGTGAAGGCCAAGCATGGAGCAACTTCCCGTTCTTTCAGCTACGGCATTTCTTCTGTGGTCGGGATGAAGGGCAACAGCCCCTGGGGTTGTTACAGAGAGAGGGGAAGGCAGCTCATTATCTAGACTGGAATCTTCCTTGAAAGCTGCTGCATCCAAACAGCTCTGAGACAGGAGAAAAGAGAATGTCCACTTCGAAGGTGATGCCGGCGTTTCTCCCAAAACTGGTCTGTGATGTCCTGAGTGCCCAGATGTAATCCCTGTTAGGTCTGTCACAGGACTGGAGTCCAATTTTATGTGAAAAGAAATTGGTAAAACCGGGGTGTCCAGGAAAGAGGATGGAGAGTTGTTGCTCAAATCTAAAAAAGATATTTTGGTAGATCCTACAGGATAAAGTGCCAACGACTGAAAGCTGAACATCTTGGTACACCAACTGTCAGCCCAGCGTGAGTGTAAGTTCCTGTTAATGCAAGACAAAGCTTCCAATAGATTTTTAGATCTACGTTGGCTGTACCGCACAGCCACTGGAAGGATTTCAGAAGAACATGGCAGTGGTTCTGTGTTATGGATGCTTTTGGCAGGTGCCAGTAGCTTGCTAGCCATTGCAGACAGCTTGCTCAACAATGCTGGTTCTTTGGTACATTTTCTACTTTTCAAGCTGTTCAACAAATTGCACCTCTTGGCAGAGGGCCTTGGCATACGTACAAATCCCATGGCTATTTCCTTTTCCACTGTTGGTGGTTTATATGTAAAGTATAAAGATTTGAGGAGTGTGTTTTCCTGGTTAGGGGGCATTTCTGAGGGAGCATCCAAAAAAGTTGAACTTTTAATTTTTTTCATTTTTCTTACAGTTTCTACTTGATACGAAGTGGGAACTTTTTTGCACGTCCTTCTAGGCTGTCTTTTTAATGGAAGAGGTCCTCTTAATTTATTTGTTGTTCCAAAGGCACCAGGAATTCTATTATAGCTTAAATTAAGGTTCAGGTTTTTCATTTCTGAATCCTGAGTCTTCAAAAACTGTGAACTAATTGTATCAGGGGTAATCTTTGGCCTTTTGAGTTCTTGTAAAGTGCTATGTAGTTTATTTTCGTTGCTTTTAAAAGCAAAAATCTCCTCTGAAGGACCTTCAAACTTTGTATTTCTTGCCATCACCAACTCAGTTGAAGAACTGCATAAAAGTTCAGAACTGTCCAATATGCTTGGTTGCAGTGTTACTTTTGATTTCACTCGGTATTCCGACTTCTTTTCTTGTTGTGCCATGTCTGACAAATGTACTTCCATCTCCTCATACTTTTTCTTTCGTTTAAGCGCCTGACATTTCTCTACTTGATCAAGTTTCTCTGAACCTAAAGCCTTATTTTCCTTGCAAACTGAATAAACTGGTATAGTGTCTTGACATCCTGTAATTTTCTTTACATTATATTTGCTCTGTGCATTTAATTTGTAAGGCACACATACTTCATGGCAAACACAATTTGGTGATGATTCTTTGCAACTGTTTGATAATATATTCATAGATGGATAAAATGGGGGTGTTGTATTATATTGGAATTCTGGTGAAATTTCTGTGTCAGGTGCATCTTCAGTTTGACAGTCTTGCACAGTTTCTGAACACAGACTGATACCTGCTAAGTGTGCAAGCTTTGTAGTATTTTTTCTTTCTTTTGAAAAATTTAGGTTAGATCTTGGGATTTCTTCAAAAACATTTTCACAATTCTCAGTACTGACAGGGACTATTTTGCTACCAGATTCTTTTGAACCTTCTAACAAAGCCCATCGGAAATCTCCATCAAGGGAAGAATGTATGGGCAACTTTTTTCTAGGAGCTATTTCTCTTTCAATCTTCTCTTCTACACATGCATTCTTAAACTTCTGTCCACAGTCACCACCTTCTGGTAAGGTCACATCCATGTCTTTCACAGCTAGAACACATCGTGATTTACTGTCAGAAAGGCTTTCTTCAAGAGTTTCTTTACCTTCTCTTCCACATCTGTTTTCTTGTTCTTTTAGTTCTGTTGTCTTCACCTGAATTAGATCACTGATGAAGCCCATGCATCCTGAAGAGTCTGCATTTCTTATACCATTTAAAGAGTCAAAATCCACTACCTTCTCTTTTACAGTTCCTTGAAAACCATCTTCCCTTACATATTTATGAACCAACGGAGGCAGGTCATCGCCTTTTTTTAACAGTTTCTCTTCACTTTGACTAGAGACAATTGATATTTTAGTTTCTTCCACAGAAGTAGCCATAGATTGTAAACCTGTGTTTGGTGGTTTGTTTAAACTTTCTAGATGCTTGCTGCCTGGAACTGGGCCATTAAACTCACTTTGACGTGCAAGAAACTGATTTTCCATTGGACACAGGGTCTTTTCTGTTTTGGTAGCATGTCTTGTTTGAATATTCACATTGCTGAGTAACGGACAATCACAGATTGAAGTGCTATACTCAGAAGGGTTAGCTGTGAGTGATGACACTTCTTTCTTCTCATATGTGCCTAGTTCTTTCATCTTCGGGCCTAATGGAGAGTTGCAAAATCCAAAATTATGAACACATTTTTTTTTTTTCAAATATCTGACTAATAGCTGTTCACTAGTCTTACTTCTCCAATTGCATTCAGGAGCCTTTGGAGAGCTCACAGTTCTTATTTTATCAAATTCATCTGTCTGGAGAGCACACATGCTAATTTGTTCTTTTGCCTCATCTTTGCCACAAATAATTTCACTGACATCTGTTACTTTATAAAGATCAAACTGTTTCACATTTCCAACCTTCATATTCTTATTTGAAACCTCATCTCCTACCAAGGTAGCAGTAGGTTCCTCTGCAGTGTAAGTTGAGCAAAACATGTTTTTTGCTGTGGAAATGTCATTTATCCCATGCAGAACTACATCTCTGTTGCCCAAGTAATCTTCAGAAGGAAGAGATCCACATGCCAAAGGGAAGTGTTCTTCCAGAAAGACGATAGCCTTTTTACCATTACATCCAGGTGAAGCTTCTCCTTCCAAACTATCATTTTCTTCAATCTTCATCTCAACGTCAGCCTTAAAAGAACGACTGCTTGGGAGAGCATCGTCTATATGTGTACTCCCTGATAAAGTACAGGAAGTATTGGCAACTGTATGCTGGTCTTTTATGCTCTGATTATTACAATGCCATGTGTCACTGTGTTCATTTTCTAAACCAGTGTCCACACTTTCTATATTCCCTGCTAAAGACTTTTGGGAATTTTTTCTTGTCATATTAGGTGCATCAAAAGTCTTGGGGTTTATTGAAGACTCGAAACTGTCTCTATGAAGTACAAATTCAGCAACTTGTTCCTCTGTTGTCCCAGATGCACCAACTGATTCTTTTCCAGATAGACTATCCTGAGCCTTGTCCCTGTTTGCAACTTCGTAAGTAGTACAAGGAAGATACTCATTACAGTGAGGTTCTCTTGATTTTTGTGCAACAGGAGGTAGAGTTACATTTAGTGTACAAATCAAATTAGTTTCTTTGCCAGTGGACAAAGTGTCATTACTATTGGCTTCTGTAGTGTCAACTAAACTGCCAGCTAACTCTTCTGACTTTGTATTACTCTCAGATTCCTTTTCAAACAATTGTACCTCAGGTGACCTTTTTTCTAGCTTGGTAGTATGGTCCAGACAGCTATGGCTTCTGGGAAGAGAAATTTTACTGTAGGCATTATAAATGCATACATCTGTCTGTCTAATTTCATGGGAAGTAATGCTGTTCATTTCCTTCAATAGTCTATTTTCTTTTGCACCATCCTTGCATAGGTCACTGATAGAGAATTGCCAGTGGTCCTTTTTCCACTTATCAACTTCTGATGGGACCACTTTTATTTTTTCTTTTGAGAAATCCTCAGAAGATGAAGGAATAGAACTAAAAACTGAAGAATGACCATGCTCAGAGTTAGCATCCTCTGGAGCTTCAGGCAAGCTACCAGCTACAATGTTACCTCCCACAGCAATTTTCCTTTGGGTTTCAGCAGCTTCTTCAAATTCAAAGCTGTAATATTTACCTATATTATCATTTTCTTCCCTACGATCAGTTTGAGCACTAGATAATCCTTTGATCCTTACCACTGAGAGATGCTCTAATGGCATGGATGCATAGGTCCAATTTTCTACAAACCCAGTTCCATGATCATAATTAGTCTGACTTTCCATGTTTTCAGGAAGATACTTTTTTGGGGTTTCATTGATAATTTTATGCATTGCAGTACTATTGTTTTCTAGCAACATATTTCTAGAGTCCAGATAACAGATAGTTTTCAGAACTGAACATAAACCTTCAGAACTTTCTATGGAGAGCATTCTACCACTTTCTACTGATGATAATCTACCAAGTTCATTCTGTTTAGGTAGAGGAACAGTACAGAAGTCATGAGCATTGTTTTCTTCATCCTGCTGATAAGTCTGGCAATTAGCAAGTGATGTACTAAATTCATTAACAGGACTTTGTCTGGGTAACTTATCTTTTCTAGTCTCCAAAATAGATACAACATTGCCACCTGTTCTCAATGACATGTCAGTATGGGCTTTCAACCCATTATATTCACTTATTTGTTGTGGTTCTGTAGTTGTTTCAATGTCAATTACTTTTAAAGGCTCTGAAAAATCTAACAAGCTGGTTTCTGAAACCCCAGCTCTGGCCAACACTGTGTTTACATCTGGACATTCATTGCTATCAGGTGGAAGACCTCGACTCACACTGTCATTCTGGTATTCTGCTTTACTAAATATCCTAGTCCCATCAGTCTTCATACCTTGTACGTCTTCAGTGGGCTTTGGCAGAGTTTCAGCTGTCACCTGAACATTTGCTTGGTTTTCTTCTGCATAAGAAAAATAACACAAATCAGCACCATACACTGTATGGAGAAGGCATTCAGCTTACTATGTTCCTCTTAGCATTATACACAATATTGTGTGTAGCCTTGGTTATCAAAACTTATTCAAAGTCAATTGAGAATTGATGCTAGCAATTCTAATACGAGCCTTAAAAAAAGCAAACAAACAACCCCACCATAAACTAATATAACAAACTCAATCCTTTTCAATACACACATTCCACATGAGCAGGAGACATCCAAAGACCTGTATTTTTCAGATTCCTCTAATATCAAACTAGGCATATTGAGGTATAAGTGTAGTAATAGCAAAGATGTATATAGTCCAGCTATGAAGCATAAGGAAATGCAAAACATCTGCTATTAACAAAGAGCTTCTGCTTTGGGGTAAATAAGTACTCCAGTGAAGTAACTAAATCGTCTTTTACATAATGGGTCTTTAGGAAAGTGCATATGCTGTTCTGAAAAAGCAATGGATTAAGTTTTGATACTGTTCAAACTACACAGGGTAATAGCTTCTACTATAGAACAAAGTAAATGAGCTCTCTTACAATTGTTCATCAATTTTAAATCAACAAAAAGGCATCTGTGAGAGAAGCAGGGAGCAGATAGGGATGTAGAACTAAAAATGCACCTTTGTTCTTCAGAGATCCTGCTATTTCAGCGCAACAGCTTCTTGAAGACTTAGGCTTATGCTGGTTTAGGTGAGGATCCTCCTGAAACAGGACAAAAGTATTAGTGGAGTTGAATCAATTTGCTGAAACATTTTGCACATTTCAGGGACCGTACCTGCTCATCTACGTTGGTTGGGTCAATAGGACAAACACCCTGAAGCCTCAGAGCACACTGAAACCTCAGCCCTTGCACAGACGCAGACTTGCTTTGCAACTAGTTCACACGAGCACTTGCCATTCCTTTCTGGTCCTATCAACCAACAGCACCTCACCGTTACACAGTGATGCGTCCAGAACAGATTTGTGTTTAGAAGCAGTAAAGTCTTCCCATGCAAGCAACTAAAATATAAGTGGCTTAAATGGAAATTGTCGCAAATGTGAGTGTCAGAAGAATAATCCAGTCTCCAAGTCTATCTCACATCCCCAGACCAGTCCTGCATGCCTCTGGTAAGGTGCACACCTTTTCTTTTATTTAGTAGAACTTGCCTTGTACCATTCCTTTTCTTGGCTCAAAAACACATAAACCCAGGAACATGCAACCTAGGCCTGCTTTGGAAAAAAACAAAGAAGCAAATCATCAAAAACCTCACCACCAAGCTACCTGCACATTTGAAATATGTGAAAGGTCATCTAGGAAAACTGACTATGGAACATTTAATGATTTTTATTTTCATAACTCTTCAAATAAATCAAACGGTAATCAAAAAATAAGAGTTAAAACCAGAAAGTATTTTGGTATTATGCAACATCCAGTAATAATTGTAAACTGTGCACCTTATTTCCTGGCTGGTATACGTTCAGTCACAATACCTTTTTTCTCCTCCATGTTCTTTTTGTGTTTGTGAAAACTTTTGACAAGTTAAAGAAAACTGACCAAGAGTCACTAAAAATTTCAATTTTTAATAAAGAGTTTTGCGACTCTTGAATTTTTAATAGAGTATTTGGCACATTTTCCAGCAAGTCTTTGCCTAGAAGTACTATTTTTATCATCAGTCTTTGCCAGAGGGGAGAAAAAACAAACCATGACCATGAGAGATTCTTGTTTTGAGAACATTAACAGTGAACTCTTGCCTCATTACAAACGATAATTCTAAAAATGAAGAGGAATCTTTATTTTTAGATAGAAAACTTAAATGCTAGACTGCATCATGAAATCACTATGACCAGACTGAAGTAACTATTATTCAGTGATTAGTACCTTGACCAAGGATGGTACCTGTGAAATATACTGTACCCACAGAACATGGGCACTGGGTAAGGATGCTTTAGTCACCAGTTTTGTTCTTCATTGTTACATACCTGCCTCCTAACATTCCATCAGGATTTAGCAAAGCCTGGTATTTTAAAATACTGTTGGTCTACTAAAATATACTCTCATTTTTCACTGGGCCTGTGATAACCTAAGTAATGACACACGTGACGGAAAACATAAATAATAGGAAACCAAAAAGTCCTCTGCCTTGTCATTATAACCTTAAATGCAAAATATCACACCGGGATGACTTTTGCTGTTTGCTTACTTGTTTTGACCAATCCCCAGGTGTTAAAGCACAGCATTCAGCACAGTTCTCCTCCGCATCTTGCGCCCCTTTATCTTCTTGCAGGTATCCACCACCAGAGCAGTCTGGTTCCCTAAAGTTTTGTCTTTTGTTTTTTTCATCCTCTTCAAGGCCTCTGTCCGTCATTAACTCTTCAGGACGGGATTCTGCTGGCCCCTGAGAAATCACTCTGACCATATCATCCGGCTCCTCCGTCTTCTGGCAAAAGTCTTCTACCCCAGAAGTCCCGTGATGCTCAGATGACAGGCTGCTGCTGCGTGCGGGCACAGGTGTCGATACGTCAGCCTTTGCATCTAATCCAACGGTAGGCTCCGATACAGCCATCAGCTCCGTGGAGATGCTGGCTGGCAGTCCCGCATAGAACTCCTCTGTTACACCGCTGGCGGCAGAATCAAGGCGACATTCCACCCCAGCTGATAGCATCAGGGCAGCGGGAGGTCCGTTGTCTGGAGCTTTTTACGGCTTACCCTGAACATGAAAGCAACATTAACTCAACATAGAAAGGAATAACCCTGAGACTAAGAGAAAGGTCTCATTGTTCAGGATTCAAATGTGTGTTTAACGATGATACATCCAGCTATTTTTCTTAAAAGAAGAGCTGAGAAACGTTCGAGCATCCAGGCAAAGGCTTCACCAACAAAAGCAGCGCACACGGGCAGGTAGGGATTGCTGAGGGGTCTTTTCGCACACCTCGGGGCTGGCATCACCCCTCCTCCCCCTCCTCCTGCACTACAACCAACGCGCTCCGCAGCCGCCCGCGGGACCCGGGGCCGGCTCCTGCAGGCGCCTCGCTTGTTCCGTACCGGCCCCTGGGCACCCCCCGGAGCCTCGGGCAGCTCCGAGCCCCTCCAGGGCCCCGGCCCCATGCAGGGGGCAGGCGGGGCGAGGCGAGGGGCCCCGGATCACAGCGACCCTGGCCAAGGCGGCCCGGACACCCCCAGCCCGTCCCGGCCGGGCCGCGCCCCCCCCCCCCCCCCCGGGGACCACCCGCTGCCGCCCCCCGCTCCCGTTACCTGCGGCGGCCCCGCTCCGCTCCTCCCGCCCCCTCCCTCTGACCTCACTTCCCCATCCGGGCCGCGCAGCCGGGCACGCAGCCGTTGCTACGGCCCCGCCTCCAGCCCAGCTCGGTAGCGGCGGGTACCTGACGCGCGCCGGGCCCCGGATGCGGAAGCGGCCCTGCGGTGCCCGGGGGGCTGGGGGCGGTGGCGCCCGGCGGGGGCTCGGCAGCGGCAGCGGCAGCGGCAGCGGCAGCAGCAGCAGCAGCAGCAGCAGCAGGTCAGCGCCCCGCCACCGGGGGGGGCGGCTCGGTGGACGTCTCGCCCGTCCCGTAGCGGCCGCCGGGCGGTGTTGGGACGGCCGCGCCTGCCGCCGGGCTGGGTGAGAAGCTGGGCCGCCGGCCTGCGCGCTCCCGTAGCCGAGCGGGCCCCGGGACGGGCTGGCCGGCACCGGCCCTGCTCGCTGCACGCCCGTCTGGGGAGCGCAGTGCTGCGGCCCGGCGGCGCTCGTGTAGAGCTCCCCGGTCCTAGGGAGTTTGTTGGAACGATCCGGGCGCACGGCTTGTTCCTGCCCTGCGCGTGTGCCTCGTAACGGGGCTGGCAGCGTGCAGCCCCGCTCCGCTGTTTGGGAGGGCTGCTTCCAGGCTGCTCTGCGCGCCTCGGTTTGGTATAAGAGCCTCTGCGCACCCTGTGAGAACACGGTTATAGCAAACATGCGTTAGAAGTAGAAAAACTTGTCTTGTAATTACGCGTCTGTAGTTGTTACCGAAGAGAATCTCGTTACTGATAGTTTTCGGTTTAAGTACCCTTCTAAAAAAAGTACATTGTAGCAGTAAAGGTTCTCCGTCGAAATATGCTCTGCTTCCATTTCAAGCAGCAGGAAGAAAAAACGCGGTCGTTGATGCAATTGAAATGTTTAATACAAAGTGCCAAAGCAGCAAATGTTTGCTTGGCCTCATCTGGGCGAACAGCTGCCCTCTGCTGGCCGGAGCTGTGCGGCACCGATGTGGAATGAGACAGGTATGGAATCCAGCGTCTGCGAAAGACGTGGAAAAAGACGCGAGGAAGTGGGGGAACTCCCTTGTGGCACAAGAGCGCGCAGTAGAAGGACGAAAACAGAAGATATAGTTGGCAGTGGGTGTAAGTCTGGGTGTTCACTTTACTGCATTTAACGCAAGGTTAGGAATTTATCCTTGAAATACAAAAGGTAGATCTTCAGAGAGCAGTGCTCTCTCTCTGATAGCAGTGCTGACAGAAGAGGCATAATTTCTAAGCTTTTAGTTTGACGTTTATAAACTGTGTAATGTGTCAGCCTTTCAGGTGTGGTGTTCTTGACCATGCGGTGATACAGCACCCTTTGTTCACACAGAGAGTGTAAAGAATAATTTTGTAATAAGATGTTTGTCTATGTTTATTTTCATTTCCATATTAGACATGCAAGATGTCTTCAACTGTTTTTACTCAAAGCAGCTGAGAAGAACTGGAATTCAAGATGAGAACCAACAAGGTGTACAAGCTCGTCATACACAAGAAGGGTTTTGGAGGCAGTGGTCAGTATCTCGTGGCTCTTAACAGTGAGACCAGTACTTTCTTACTTATTTGAAATCAATGAACCGATTTGCTGATATTGTTAACAAAACAGCGAAGATGGAATTTTGTTGTAGCAGTATCACCAGTCAGCGTGTGGAAGGCTCTTTTCTAATAGTAAGGTAGAATAAAATTACATTTATTTGTCAGAACAGAATGAAATTGGAACTGTAAAATAAAATCACTTCATTTTATTTCTTTCCCTTTTGTTTTGTCACTTGTCTTTTAACGTATTTAAATGTTTTAACGTGCAGTGGCCAGACTGCAGTGGCTGCACAGGGGACGTATCGTGTAGTGAATGTGGTGTATTAGGAATGTGTTAATCCTGGGCTAGTGAATTTATGTAGAGCAAGTTAGTGTGTATAAACTTGCAAGTATCTGTGTTTGCTGTATATTTGTTTACTGTAGTTTTCTTCGTTCATTTATATCTTGAAGATGATGAACTGGTGGTGAATCCTAAAGTATTTCTTCAAATCAAGCTGGGAGATGTTGTGGAAATTGCACATCCCAATGATGAATACAGGTGAATTCTCTTTTTGCTGCTGTTTATTAGTGGAGTGTGCTTAGAACATTGAAAGGGGCACGTTCATGTTCAGCAGCTTCTAGGTTTAGAGGATAAATTTCTTTTAGAAATGTAGAGGATAAAATTCTTCTAGACTTGGATAACTTTGCTTCAGGAGGCTGCCATGTCTGTTTGTTTTTTTCTTCTGAATAAAAATAAAGGGGTTAACTGTAGTGGGAGCTCTTCCTCCAAGTTTGTGCAATTTTTTGTTTGGTGTTTGCTGACCTTTCATAGGGCAAGTAGCACCTGAATGTGGAGAGGTCATCCATGTCTTTATCTTATTTGTAGAGCTGCTGTTACCTAATGATTAGTCTTCCATTCCATAGGCAAAATTAAAGCTTCCTTGTTTGCTATAAAAACATAAACCTTCATTACGAAGCTGTTTATACTGCAGCCTATATCTGAAGAGTAGGAGTATACCTGTATGAGATTCTGAGATCTTGTGTGACTTACTTCCCCATTTAGAGTATCATCTTTACCTAAAGAGTACCTTATGGTTATAATAGGTACGAAGAACATCACAGGGTGACAGGCAGAGAGGATGGTGTATTGAAGCTTTCCAGAAAACATTAGTGTTTATGTTTAGCATATCTCCTGCTCTGTGTTACTAAACAGTTTTGAAAGTGATTTAGCCAGAGTAGACTGTTGGTGTCTCAACTCATCCACCTTTTTTCTTTCTTGCATGCTAGCCCCCTGCTCCTACAAGTGAAGTCACTGAAGGAAGATTTACAGAAAGGTAAAACTCTAGGCTCATGGTATGCATAGTAAAATCACAAACGGTGGTGTGATTGGACTGTATCTGTGATTGAGTAATGCATGTACTTCAACTTTTTAAGAAGACCAGTGTTTTGTCTAGTTTGGGATGGAAGGGTTATAATTTCTATCAGAAAGTGAATAGCCAACTTTAAATCTGCTTTTGGTTGAGTTAATGTGAGGGAGAGTTTGAGAAAAAAAAAAAAAAAAAAAAAAAAAAGCCTTACATTTTTGTTCCTGTATTCTTTGACTGGCTATGTGTCTTTTCTTCTTGCAGGAATTAATTCAGACTAGACTTTTCACTTATCTCCCCTGCTTTGATTTTAATGAATTCTAAATTGGGCAGTAGTTGAAAGAAGTTGTCTTTTGCTAAGGCCCAAAGTGTTTCACACCAACCTTAATATATTGTTTTTGTACTTGCAAATCACCTGGAACCTTTTCCATAAGTTATTTTCTCTGTTCTCATTTTTGTGGCAGAAACTATAAGCGTGGATCAGACTGTTGCACAGGTGTTCCGGCTTCGGCCATACCAGGATGTCCATGTGAATGTTGTTGACCCAAAGGTATGTGGTTTTGAAACTTTTTTCCATCTGTCCCGTCACTTAGCTCACACTGGGGCTCTGTGAATTTCTATTTAGAATAGCGTTGTAAAAAAGGCTTTTTTTTTTTAATCGAAATTTATTTTGCCCATCTTTCCAAAGAAAATAAGGCTTGTGCAATTGCACTATTTGTGTGTTTGTTATGGGACTCTTTCTTCTCTCCCCACTATCCCCACACTCTTGAAGCCTGTGGACCTGCTTGATAGAGATTTAGAGATTTTAACTATATTTACACTCCAGAAATTCAAGATAAGCAAGCAGAGAGAAAGGAAACTGTAAGTGCCCCACTGAAAAGTGGGGCATGGCATGGATTTGCATTATTTCACACCAGAGGACCTTGTAAGAGAGGCATCTCTTGTAGATGTCCAACTAGCTAAAGGGCTTCCGTCAGAGCTTACCTTCAGTACAAGACAAAAACTCGCAGAAAACTAGGTTTCCATAATGGTATGAACAATGGAACTCATTTGTTTCACTTGTGCTTCTAGTTTGCTCTGAGAGTTGTAGAACAGGTAGTCTTGGGGCTTTTTTGGGCCACCTCATGCACTGTCTTGCAGCTCACAGTAGTTCCAGCTACATGCATAACTCTGGTGGTTGTTCTGATGGGGTTTCCTTTTTGTCTTGTGTCTGTTAGGAGTGTTGACTTTCTCTAGAACAGCCGTCACTGTAGCATTGGGTTCTTAGCAGAACAGATTGAGGGGTGCTGTATTAGAAACAAACAGTAAAATCTAAGCCCTTTCTTTTGTTTCCCAGGAGGTGACCTTGGACTTGGTGGAGCTGACTTTTAAAGATCAATATATTGGGCGTGGGGATATGTGGCGACTGAAGAAAAGTTTGGTAAGGCCTATGCTGTCCTCATGTGCAGGGTTGAGGAGGTTATGTACATTTTTCTTTCCTTGCTGTAAAAGAAAATAAGCTTTTTACAAAATAAAAAAAACTTAGAACAGGACCAGTGCCAGCAACTCCTGAGGAACATAAGCTTTTTAAGTAGGACATTACAGTTGGAGAAATAAATGTAAATGTTAAAGAAAAAAATAAGTTCCATCGTTTCCTACTCTGTTGCAGTAACGTTAATTACTGCCTTGGGTACTGAAATGCTGCTGAGAGTTTTTTCCCATGTTCTGAATTTTAGTGATTTACTACCTCTGGAAGGAATTAAATCCAGCTGTTTTTCAAGTAAAAGTATGCTAACATATCCTCCCTTGGATGATATTGCTTAATAATTAACTATCAGATTTTTTTTGTTTGTTTCTGCATCTCGAAAGAGCAGTCTTTGATTTTTCTAGGGACAGTGAATTAAGGAAATGAATCCAGTCAAATTTAGCATCTGTTAAAAACTATTTTCCATACTGCCTTGAAGAGGTTCTGGTTTAAATGTTTTTTATGGCAGAAGTCTTGTGTTTGAGCATGTTTTCCATTCTTTTGCAAATCTGTCTGCTCACTCCGAGCCTATTGTTCTTTTAACACCTGTAACTATTCTTTCTTAGGTCAGCACATGTGCATATGTCACCCAAAAGGTGGAATTTGCAGGTATCAGGTCAGTGCTATATATGATTTATTCCTGAATATAGGAAGATATATAGAGTAACAGAGAAATCTATGCCTTAACTGGCAAGTATAAAGAGAAATGCTTTGTATTTTGAAGTATCTTTAACATTTCCATCAATCAATGAAAAGAATATATTGTTAGTGAAAATCTACAGCTGCTATTCCTCTGACTGCGTACTATTACTTATGACTTCAGATCAATGATGGGAATCTTCTGTGAAAAGTCATTTGCAGTTTATTGTTCTCTTAATCTTGTAGACTTTTCTCTGCAGCATGGGTTTGGGAAAGGTTTCTGTCTGATTTGGAGTGGAAGAAACTAATAATAGGACAGCCAACCACACTTGCTGCTTCTGGTGAATGCCAAATAATTTTCCTTTCACCTCACTTCCCAAAAATTAGTAACAGCTCGGAAGAGGGTTGCTTCAGTTGCTGTTGAGATGACAAAGGGACAAGCAAGTGTGCAGATGCAGCAGGGAACAGCTGTTTGACATCTTTTGGATTAAAGAGCAGTTTTTATCCAAATAAATTTCTACTCTGCCTTCAAGTCATCCTTGAATGCATAATTTTGGTACATCCCTTATTTACTCAAATGTTGATCCTGTAGTCTTCACGTTCACTCTAGTTAGTAAATGTTACGCACTCTTTTTCTTCCAGGGCACAAGCAGGTGAACTGTGGGTTAAGAGTGAGAAAGTCACTTGTGGATACATCAGTGAGGATACACGGGTAAGATTTCAGGGAGTAGGGGAAAGAAAGGTTTGTTTTTTGTTTTTTTTTTTTTTCCCCTTTGTTTTCTTCCCAAGTTTCTTGTAATTCTGTCTTGTGTGCGGATGTGTATGGATCATTTGAATGGCTGTGTTGCAGGTTGAAAAATTGCAACATTCAGGAGGAGAATGAATGATTAGTAAATTTCAATGCTTTTTCACTGATGGCACTAGGAATTACTTGGGCTATTGAAATGCCAACTCCTTGGAGGGGAAATTCCCGATGATGCAGTGGGCCCAGTCATATAAGTTACTTCGTAGTTAAATTGTGCATTTGGCACTTGCAGTGAATGTACCTTGTTTCAAAAAAGATCTTTAATTCCTTTGCAGGTGGTCTTCCGCTCCACTTCTGCCATGGTTTATATTTTTATCCAGATGAGCTGTGAAATGTGGGATTTTGATATCTATGGTACGTGGTTAACTGGCTTGCCTGATTGTGAATGGCAGCAGCTATCATTTCTGTCTCTATTATAAAACTGCTATTATGATGCATTTCTGCCACTATTAGAAAACTAAAATGTCCTGCTTTTGGCTCAGACATTGCTCTGAAGTGTGCTATGGTGTCCTCTTAGATCGTTACTCACAGTGCCATGCCTTTCTCTCTCCCGGTATTCCATAGTTTTCCTGTCCTTAATGTACAGTCTGGGTTCATTTATCTCAGTGACTAATTCATGGGGGCCAACTGACTACAAAACCTGGAAAGATTTTCTGTGGATGTGAACGTGTTTGGTGATGAGAGCAGGGGCAAGCCTGTATGAATCCTGAAACCAGAAATGAATTGAAGTCCTGTGCAAAGAGGGTCTCAGTGTTCTAAATTTCTCTTGACTGTGTCTTAGCCAGGATGGAAAAACACTGTTTTAGCCCAGGTGGAGCTAGCTAGAAGTATTTAAACTTTGGGAGTTGAGAATGAGCCACTTCACTATGTCGTTGTCCTTTTTTTTTTTTCTGGCTTAAATTTTTAGCAAACCTCTTTCCCCTTCCTTTGACCATGTGCTTTAAAGCATATGCAACTGGGCAACTATTCAAAGCTGAGCAGGGAGTCAGTTGCGAATACCGTTCCTAAAAGATAGTACAGATGCTTACCCAGCATGTTGTGAATGTGTTGGAAAAATGGATTTAAAGGTCAGGTCCTTTTGACAATACAACAGTTTTGTTTACATCATCTGAAACAGTCCTGCTTTTTAATCTTTTTTTGCTCTCTTTGCATTAGTAATATTAGCATTCAGTGTGCTTTCAGTTACTTTGCTGTGATTCTAATAAAAATAACTTACCTAGAATTGCGGTGTTAAATATACCCCATAGTTGAAGTAATTGCTGTTTGCTTGATGCTTTGGGTGTGTTTACTTTGCAGGGGACCTGTACTTTGAGAAAGCTGTGAATGGTTTCCTTGCTGATCTCTTCACAAAATGGAAGGTAAATAGCTGCTTTGTTCATCCTGTTCTGAAAGAACAATTCAGAGCCATCTTAATGAACCCACTGGTCTGCCACTTTGAGGAAGACCCAGGCTGTGTCAGGCAGTGCTAGGGTTTATGAGAGATGACTCATGGGCATCAAAAGAGTGGTTACTGCAGGTCTGCAGGTAAATCATACGTGCCACGTGGCTCCACTGCTGATACGTTGTATCTGCTGTGGTGTTATCATGCAATTGTTTTGGTTTTGTGGTGGGTCTGTGACTGGACTTAAGTCACTAAATGTGTAATACAGTTGTTTGTGGTTGTGCAGTGATGCACAAGTCTGTTTTACACAATCTTACTTGTTCCAGGATTCAGTTCTGGATGCTTTCATGGTATGGTGTAGTTTGGTTAGTGTTGCTATAGTTTGGCATGGGGGGGGGGTTCCAGGCTGTAGTGTATAAGCCACTGATGGTGTGCAAACTTCTTGGAAGTAAAGGCCTCTTCAAAAAAAAAAAAAAAAAAAACAAACAAAAAAAAAAAACAACAAAGCCTCTGTGTCTCTTACAGTTGAACAACAAAGAGCCATACCCTGTCTCATGACCTGGCTCAGAGCAAGGTACAACTGCTGTTAGCAGTCCTGCATTAGAGGAGAGGGCAGAATTGGTGACTGAAATCCTTTCAGCCACAGAGCTATGGAAAATGTCTTAGGCAGCAGGCTCCTGCAGACATAAATAAGAGAACTGTAGCAGTACTCAAGGCAGATACAAAATCTGCAACCTATCTGCAGTCTATGCAAAGGACAGTTCATGATGGTCCCAAGCGTAAGAGAGCAACAGATTTGTCCCTTTTGTCATTGTGCCCCTTTTTTCATTTCCTCCGTTGGACATTTACTAGGAGCCTTGCGTGACATATCTGTAAGACGCCTGTTTTGCTTTTGGTACTGGTATACGTACCATTTTGGGTATGTGCCTGAGCATCTAAGGGCTCACTCAGATCAAGGATTTTCAAGCTTTTCCTTTCAAGGGGATGGCCAGTATGCTCTTTTCAGCTCATTAATTCCATTGTGTGCATCAGCACTGTAACTGTTCAGTGAGATTTTAACATTTTATTTCTCTGGAATTGTTAGGGGCATCTCTCTGAGCTGTAGCAAATAAGAATATCAAATTGCTGCAAGTGAGTATGTTTATGTATTCAAACAAATTGAGTCGACTGCATTTTTTTACACACAAAAAATCTTGTATCCTGGCAACTGCAGAGAGGAGTTTCTTTAAAGAGTAATTAAAGGTGCTTCTATTAAATACAATATAGCCTAGGAGAACAGAATCATCAGGACAGAGCGTTATGTTACTTCACAGAGGCATATGGGCATATGCAGTACTTTTGCAGATGTATAAATACAGCGGTCCACTTTTTTTCTAGGTCCTAGGTGTGAGGGAAAGAGGATGTTGCTGTATGTGTATCTAGATATATCCATGCATGAGTACACATTTTTCTACTGAGTGTGATGTGTAAGGTTTTCTTTTTTCATGTGTTCTTTCTGTACAGGAGAAGAATTGCAGCCATGAAGTGACAGTTGTTCTATTTTCTAGAACCTTTTACGAAGCAAAATCTATAGGTAAGTAAATTATATGTTTTCATGTTACTATTTTTAACTTTTCTCCTTCTCTCTTGAAAGGTCGTCACTGGCTGGCAGTGACTTTTTTTCTGCTATTATTTTATGCCCAAGTCCTACCAAGCACAATGGATACACAGCCGTTCTCCTGACAGCACTGCAGTGAAAACTGTACGTGGAAGAATATGTGGCAAATTTTCTTCCTCCTACTCATGCTGTCGTATTGTTTTAAAACCAATTTAAATACTGTGTAGGAGATCTAATATTTATCAGAGATATTCTCTTTTATAATGGAAAAAGCTCCTCATTAGAAAAGACAAGAGCTGTTTCTATACATGAACGTAGGATAAAATTATTACTGCCTCCATTTCAGATGAGTTTCCTGAAACACATCGTGCATCGGTTCGGCAGGATCATGAGGGAAGATTTTATGAAGATTTTTACAAGTATGTCTTCCAGTTCTTTCATCTCTTGTCTCTCAGTGTATGGACAACCCTTGTGGAGAATATCATGTTATTAGCTGTAGGACCTTGCTAAGAATTAGGAGTGTGAAAAGCATCTGTCTGAAACTGGCAGCACATTGTTCCATTCGTGAGTGCACACTCATGTTTGCTAGGTTAGTCTCCCACTTGCATGTAAATATTGTAGTGTTTGCATCTTACTGGAATTGGCAGTGAACCTAAAAGTTCTGTAGTGTTGGGAGTAGTTTTTGTGTAAGGCTTGGCTTTTTTTTTTTTTTCAGATCCTCACATTTATGAGTAGTCGGAGAACAGATGGAAAGAGTGCCATTGCTGAAAGCACAATTTTTTCCATGTCACAATAAATGCAGCTGTTGAAGCTGTCATTTAATTCTAAACTTGTTAAGGATTTTACCACTTTGCACAACAGTGACATTATTTAATATGTGATGTTCTAAATGTTTACCTGTTTATAATCAAGAGATTAAACTCTTCTGGTTAAGGATATGCCCAGCTTTATGTGTGCATCTACTCCTTAACGTCTACTACAAATACACAGTAGTTCTAAAGTGCTGCCTCATTGCTTCTGTGTAGCTTCCTTTCATGATGCTTACTAAGTTGTGCTCTTTCTAGAGTTGTAGTTCAGAATGAGAGACGAGAAGAGTGGACCTCATTGCTTGTGACCATTAAAAAGCTTTTCATCCAGTATCCTGTGCTGGTACGACTAGAGCAAGCAGGTAAAAGAATACAATGCTTTTATCCTTTTGCTTTTTTTTTTGTTTCGTTTGTTTGAAATCTATCTGTAAGCTCTAGTTTCAGTTGGAGTCTGGTATTACATCACTTAACTGCTCTCCCAAGGAAGTTATTTTGCGTGGGTCTTTCTGTGAGATGAACCAATTCTGCCTGTAAATTGTTGATGTAATAGGGCTTACTTCCAATGCAGTTTTTTTTTTTTTTTTTAAAGCTAGTTTATACAAGGATGATGATTTTTTTTTCTTCTGAACACTTGTCCAGAGGGCTTTCCTCCAGGTTACAATTCTACATCAGCACAAGGGAACTACCTGGAGGCCATAAATCTTTCATTCAATGGTAAGTTATGAACAATGGATAAAAATGTACAGAGGAGGGACCATTAAAGCAGCTTTCAATAAAGGGGTGTCAAGTTCTCTTGTTAAGGAACACTTGTATGTTCCTTAACACCAGGTAAAGGAGGGAAATGTTAAGTGGTGAAACTATCATTTTCTGCCTCAGAAGAAATTGTTTTGTATGCATCTCTGGAAATGGCTCTCATAACTAAGAATTGGGTAGTTCAGGCTTCAGATACCATTTATAGAGCCTTGTTCGGATGAAACATTTTCTTCTAGCTCTGTATTCGTATGCGAACTTTTTATAACAGAAGTTGAATTATTTTTATTTTGTAAGCCTTTCAAAAGTGGGTTAGTTCAAATGTGACTTTGGCGAATGAGGTTGATCCATCTTTTTAGCAGGAAGGTGGATTTGATGGGATTTCCAAAGATCTGCTTTTCTGTGATTCTTTACATCTGATATCTTTCTGTCCTCTTAATGGCTGTCTTGTAACTTGCATGAGACAGAGCACAATATGTTATTTAGTGATTATCAATGAACTTCACCTTTTTGGTTTATGATGTAGGTTTTTTTGGTTTTCAAGATTTTTTTGAGATCTTATATTAAAGAAAAAAAGAACAAACCACTAAGCATATGAGAAAAATACTCATTTTGATGTATCCAGTTCCCATTTTCTCTTCTGCCCTAACTACTGTCTTCTTCTTGTAGCTTTATTGACATTTATTGATTGGACAATGCTACATTCAAATACTTTCACTTTTGCATGGGGTTTGTGGAAACTTGCTTAATTCTGGTATTAGTAGTTACCTCCTTTGCTCTGAAAACTACATCCAGCATCTTTTTCTTGTAAAGTATTCCCTGACTCTTTCTTTTAGTGTTTGACAAGCATTATATAAACCGGAACTTTGATCGGACTGGCCAGATGTCCGTGGTTATCACACCTGGTGTAGGGGTGTTTGAAGTCGATCGCCTCCTTATGATTCTAACCAAACAGCGGATGATAGACAATGGTAAATAACTGGAGACTATTTGTAATTTTTATGAAGGCTAACGGTTGTATTTGGAAAAGCTCTAGTCTTTTCTTGCTCTGAAAAAGTATCTATTGTAACTTTTGTACTCTGGAAAAGAGGGGTTACAGCTGGAAGGCATGTGTCCACACTTCGTATTGAAATGGCTAGATTTTTTAGAGAAGTTGGAGGTATTTATTTGTATTTATGATAGTGGAGCATTTCATCAGTCCATGCAGACCTTCCCCTTGAAGGATAATCCTGCACCTAGTTTAGAAGAAGCACTTCTTATATCCCCACTGGCACTGTTGGTCTGCAGCTATATCATGGGATTGCTGGTTACCATTTCCATTTTCAGTATGATTATGTTTTTAAATCTTGTATGAATACAAAGCGGGGGCTCACCTCAAGTTGGCAGTCTTTGGATTAGCATATCAGTGCTGGTTGGTGGATAGCTGAACTCTACTGTTCTTTGTTTACAGGGATTGGTGTGGACTTGGTCTGCATGGGAGAACAACCACTGCATGCTGTACCACTCTTTAAGGTAATGCATCCTTCTGTTCCCTTCTCTGTTCCTAGTAGAAATGTTACTGAATTTGTGACTAGATAGACGCAACTAGTTGCTTTGCCTTGGAATTCCTCTTACAGCTTCATAATCGCTGTGGACCTGGAGATTCCAGGCTGGGTGACGACTACAATATTCCGCACTGGATAAACCATAGGTAGGTAAACGCTTAAGGTTTCTGAGAAGATACCAGCCTTTTCAAAACATTTCTGCTGTGCTTTCCTTTCTGTACATCTGTTGAATTCTTTCTTCTTCCATTGCTTATTTCCTCTGCTCTGCTGGCAAAGCAGAGACAGATATTACAGTAGTCTTGCATAACTAGGAGTATTCTTGTAGAACTCTGGGTGTCAGTGCAGTATGTCAGAGGTGATAGGCAGTTTGCAGAGGAAAAGGTCTTAATCTTAAGCTCTCTTTCCAACTAAGCTGTAGCCTTAACTATGCTCAAAGTCAGTCAGGATGCTTAAAAAAAATACTGTCACTTCAGCTAAGTTGGTTATTAGTGAAAGTAAATGCATCTCAAATGAACAGTTATGGGTAAAGAGAATGTGAATAACATGGGTAAATGTTGGAACAGTTACAGGAAACACGCTTAATTTTACTTTGCTTTACTCCAAGGCATGGTAGGTTTTCCTTCTGCTTTCTGTTAAACACGGTGTCATAATACTCTGTCCTCTCTCCCTACTGACAGAGATCAGGGCTCAGAATAAAAACTAATTCTGCAGTCCTTGTTCTGCAGTAGAACTTTTCTCTGTCTTTTAATACCTCATTTTATATGCATGCATTGACTGACTGTCCTGACCAATAACCATTCAAGTGTTGCTTATACGCAATCTTTTCAGGTAGCTGGAAGACATCTGGTCCTTGCCTAAGATGAAAGAGGTGTTTGAAGGCTTTGTAGCAGGGCAGGATTTAAAAGATTCAGATGACAAGAAACAGATGTTAATGAATAAATTACTTCAAATGGGAGGAGGTCCTTAGTTTTCAAGAAGTTGATGTGAGTCATTACTGTCATGTAAATTAGGGAAAGCGTCATGTGAACTGTGCAGTACTGTATAGACGGTGAAAGCTGATATCTTTCCGTAGAAAGAGGAAATGAAGTTGGGAATGCAGATATCAGCATATTAGGAGGAGGTCTAGACTGAGGTTGTGGGGGAATCATAGATTCTCTCTAGTTAATCATCTGCAAGTGTTCTTCAGATGTCATGTTATGCAAAGAGAGGTATCCCCTTTTCTTCATTTAATAGCTAGCTCAAATTCATAATCCGTTTGCTATGTAGTTAACCAGCCATGTTCAATTCCTAGAAGACAGCTTAACCACTCTCTTTCCATTTCAGTTTCTACACATCCAAAAGCCAGCTCCTATGTAACAGCTTCACTCCGCGGATCAAGCTGGCAGGGAGAAAAGTAGGTGTCTTTATGATTATCTTTTCTTCATACTAGCTTGTCAGATCTTTTCTCAGCCAAGCATCAGAATCCTTCTAGCAACAACGGTCACTACGTTTCTGTGTTTAAAAGACAGTGCAAACAAATCTGTAAAGGATTGTTGCAGAGATTGTGGATGAGGGACTGGTTTCTAAGTATCTATCTTTTCTAGGATTAAACTATTTGAGAAGTGTTTTAGCCAACATAAAAATAGCTTAGTGCTTTAATGGCGAATTCTATGGAGAGGAGGAAGAGTGTTGGCGAAGATGTGTTTTACACTGTGGTTTGTGACTGAGTATCAGTATTTCATACTTAAAACGTGTTATGGCTGTCTCATAGGGTGAGCTGGATAAACTCTTAAGTTTGATGCTTTTATCATGCTGGGGGATATTTCCTTAGAATATGCTGACTGTTTCCCTTCTCCTTTTCTCTTTTCTCTCTCCTTTTCCTGGTAACTTCAAACTTCTTTAATTGGACCCTCCAGCCACTGACTGAGAAAGCAAAAAATAGCCGAGATGCCTGTGAGTAATCTTGTTCTGGAATGATCTGTCCCACTGACTCCCAGACTAACAAACAGCTGTAGTAAGACAATGGCACAAACAGCAAACCACTGTTAATAAAATGCTGGAAGGGACAATTGCAGAAAAACGTGAAAACCACATAGTCATTATCCAGGACGTTAATGTGCATGTATGAATTGCCTTCTCGACAGATAACTAATAAGGAGGGAGGCAGGAGTTTCTATCCTGACTGCTTGTCACTTGGGTAGAGAAATAGGTGAGCTAGCACTAGCATTCATGAGAATGGGACAGGAAGGGCATTTGCTGGTTTGGGATGCTGTCAGTGTTGTGCCCACAGATTACAGTGGGAGAAGCCTGCATTCTTCTAATACCATCTCATTTCAAGAATGTGTATGTTCTAGAAGGGAAGCTGTCCATTTCTGTAATGTTGTTTTAAAATGTGCAATTCTCTGTGTGATCTGAGGCATCTGTCCATTCAAGGATTTCTTTATTGATTATTGATTTAATCTCATGGCTATACAGGGAAAGATATCAGAGCCTCGGCAACTCTGATTCAGAGGCACAGTCTTTGATACTTGAGCTGACGTCCGCTCCAGCTGTTCTGTTCATCAGATTGTAGTACGCAGTTTTTTTCAATAGATACTTTTTAGTGGTGAGATTTGGATGCTTCTGCCTTGCAGATCTTGAGCATTCTTGAAAGAGGTTCCAGTGTTATATGATTTTTTTTTTCAGCATTAGGGGCTCCAAAAGATGCTGAGAATGCCCTGCCTATCCAGGTTGATTATGATGGCTATGATGCCCAGGTGTTCAGACTGCCAGGCCCATCCAGAGCCCAGCGCTGCACCACTTTCAGGTAAGAGGACTGTGAATGTACTAGTTCGAGAGCAGCAATGTTATGGTGCATTTCTTGATGCATAACATGCTTTGAGAAAAATGAGGCAAATTAAGCTCCACAAGCCTACAATTGAACAAAAAGTTGTCTGTAGCTAGAACTTACTGCTGGTTGTTTGTTATTGTATTTCTAAAACAGCATGTGGGATCTATGAAAAGGTGTAAGTATGCATTTTTTTGTTGCATTTTTAATTTTGCGCGAAGAAGGATGAAGTTAGTCTCCCTGGCAAAGTTTATGGTTGATTTTTCAGCCTAAGTAAGAAAGTACTTGTTGTAGAAATAACATCAGTTTAATGCACTGCTTAGTAACTGGTGCTGAACAGAGTGGTGAGGAATCTTCCCTGAAAATGGTGTTTTTCTGGATGAAAGAAGAAATAGAGTATCTCAGTACTGGTTCTGAAATAATTCATGGCCTTCCCTCTGAGAAGAAAGATTTATGATCCTCAGGTCCTGGCCAAATTAATTGAAAAATGTGTAAATTTTAGTGCTTTTTCAGGGATGTGGGATTGATGAACTTCTGAAGTATTTTTTGGCTTGTCTTCTTTCAATGGTATTGCCTAAATATGAGGAATCTGTGCAAGTGGACTCTTTTGTTAATATGAATAGCTTGTAGAAATCCACACTGGAGATGCCAGTACAATTTAGTAGTAGTTAATAATTTCATGTAGCTTTCCTTTAGCTAAATTTTCCTAGCAGCATGGGCTCAGTTCTAGTATCTTCTAGACCACATTTATATTACTAGCTTGATGTGATGTCTGTAGAACTGCATCAAGGGTCAAGCATGCTCTTTTCACAGCTGTTGTGCTGGAAGCATTTTAGTGTTCTGTTCTTCTACTGCATAATGCACAAAAGTATTTAATATCCACATAGTCAAAAAATGGTGGTAGCTTCTTGTTAGTCCTCTTTTTGAGTTCAGCTATTGAGTCTTTTACATGACTTGGGTCTGTTCAAGCCCCTTGATAATGAAGGAATGAATTGATCTCTTACGATTTCATATCACTGCACATACTCGTTTCTTTTCAGCAGGTCTGTGAGGGAGAGAGAAAGTCGTACACGAAAGAGCTCTAGTTCCTATGATGTCTCATGCAGCCCTTCTCTCCAGAGCCGCACTTTACCTCCAGAGGAGGTGAGGAGCCAGGCTTCCGATGACAGCTCCCTGGGCAAGATCTCCAACATCCTGATGATCCCACGGCCTCATCTGCACCAGTATGAAGTCAGCAGCTCTTTGGGCTATACCAGCACCAGAGGTCAGCCTGAGGCAGATGGGACAATACCTTAGGTGGTGAGAGGGGAGAGAGAAGATGGAAGTTTGTGCTAGCCACTGCCAGGCCAGCACAGGGAAGATGGTGCTCATATTAGCATTCATACTACAGCTTTTCTGCAGCTCCAGCTATGGCTGGGTATGCATTCTGCCTTTATCCTTGTCCAATTCCATTGCATTTTTTAATTGGCTTGTTCTAAATAGAAGTGTCCTGATAGTGATTTGCTCTTTTCCCTTGCCTATTGCCTTCCTTAATATTTGACTATTCTCTTGTGCCTGTCTCCAAGTGTGGACATATGCAAGTAACTTTTTATCATCCAGGTCACCTATAATTTGTGAAATGAGAATAGGCCTTAGTGAGCCTTGGGGGACCCTGCTTTTAACTTCTCTCCGTGGGGAGTTACTGTCGTTAAGAGTCACTTTCTGGATCCTTTCTTTTGACAAAGTACTGCTGAGCTATCTTGGTGTATTAGCAGTGGTGACAGGCTCCTTTTTTTCCCCTTGTAATTTAATTTTGTTCTCAGACAGTATGTGATATCTTCACAAGCCCAACTCATTTCTAGGTGAATTGTGTTCCTCCTGCAATTGCTGGATCTACTGTAGAATTCTATCCCTGCAGGCTCCTGGTGCCTCTCTTCATGTCTTGCTGTCTGACACTTAATATCATATTTGGCCTGTTACAGGAATTGGACTTAATGGTATGGAACAGCTTTCCAACAGGGAGCTTCACATTACATTTATCTTCGATGTATTCTCCCCCTTGTCAATTAACATATGCATAGATATTCTGGTATTTTCTGTTTCTCCTTTAGTTTGAAGGATAGTCTTATGACTCAGCTGAAGGTGTGCAACTGGATGGGGATGTAAGCGGAATAGGACTGATGGGTAGGGAAGGGTCAGGGTAATTGGAATTCTTCCCGTGTTCTGATTTAGCAGTATACAGTGGTAAACGAGACCCTTCTCTTTGGGATTTCTATTTGTTGAACAGAGTAAATGCTACTTAGTCATCTGGTGTATCCCTCTTTCAGCTATTTCTAAATAACTGCACTAATGTTCTACATAGAATAGTAATGACTAACTGCTAGCTTGCTGAGATCGTGTCCTATGTCCTCTGAAATTAATCCCATATTTCAGTGGTCAAATCTGAAGTTTACAACAAATGTATATGTTGCTCAGTTGTGCTTTCTGCTATGTCTTCGGGTACTCATCCTGAGGTTTCCATTTGTCACCTCAGACTTTTGTTTTGATTTTTCAGGAATTCTCAGAGCTCTAAGTAATTCTT
Source organism: Cygnus atratus (assembly GCF_013377495.2). Classification (NCBI taxonomy): domain Eukaryota; kingdom Metazoa; phylum Chordata; class Aves; order Anseriformes; family Anatidae; genus Cygnus; species Cygnus atratus. Next base: position 4,736,365 of record NC_066378.1, read on the forward strand.
TGTAGTTGACTTAGCAAGTGATTTCCTTATGGTTTCATTAGTATAAAGTGGCACAGTGTAGAGTAATGTTGTACTGGCAAGTGAAATTATTTTCTTTCTCGTCTGGATTCTTTCTTGTGTTGTAACTTGCAGATTGGATTGAAATTGATTTCAGCTTATCTCCCTGCTTGTTCCTCAACTGTCCTTGTTCCCAATTACTCTGGGGAGTCTTTATATCCCGAAGCAATTCACTCTTTTGCTTGGCCTCTGCATGATCTCACACTGACTTTAAGTTGTGTTTTCTAGATGTCCTTGAGAACATGCTGGAGTCTCAGCAACGTGACTCCAGCGCCCCTGGGAGGTTCCACGTTGGCAGTGCAGAATCCATGCTGCACATTCGGCCTGGGGGATATACGCCCCAGCGGGCGCTGATCAACCCATTTGCCCCATCCCGCATGCCTATGAAACTTACATCTAACAGGAGGCGCTGGATGCACACTTTTCCTGTGGGTAAGTCTGTTTCATAGCATATTAGGTAACTAAGAATTTTTCCTTGTCCAGCAACAGGAGGACCATTGTGAACTCTTGCCTTGAAGTACTATGTACTGTAACACTGGTTGACATTTATAGACTTGATAAAGCAGAGATCCTTTTCTCTTGGAAGTACTATCATCTATTGGTGAACTTGCAGCATTCGATGCAGTGGAACAAGCGTAGATAGAGGCTGTTGATGTGAGTCCTTGTAAGTAGGCCCTGTAAAATGTTTAGAAGAATATTCTGCTCTGCTGGCTTCAGGGAAGATGCCAGAGGTTCAAGTTCGTGAAGATTTCCTAAACTTGCTTTCTTAATTTCCATTAGTTATTTACCTATGGTGTTGACAAAAGGGGTATGAATGAATGAAGACAAACAAGAAATCAGGACGGATGAGATGATTAATGATCAAACTGTAATTGTTTAGGTCCATCAGGAGAAGCTATCCAGATCCATCATCAAACTCGTCAGAATATGGCAGAAATGCAGGGCAATGGGCAGCAGGATTTGACACATTCCTCTGCTGAACTGCTTGAGCTGGCTTACCATGAGGCAACTGGCAGGTGAGGTCCTCAGGAGGGATCAGGATGTTTAGACTTTGCATGAACACCCCTTTTCATTAAAGTTATGTGTGTGTTAGGAAGTTCTATATATGTAAGGCAGTTATAGGCTGTGATCTGTAAGTTGAATAATATAGTGTGTCAGTGCCGCATATGCAGCATGTACTTTTATTTTGAGATGTAAAGCTGTTTTGGGGAGGCTGGAGGTCGTTCACCTCTAATTTGGGGTAAGCAGTGGCTTATCACAGCTTGCAATGCATGAGCAATACAATGAATCATTCACGATCATTCAAAATTGCATTATAAGAGCCTATGTCTTTAATTCTTGACTTCTTATCCCAGTAATTGTGACCTTCATCCTAGAATAGAATGTTTTTTAGCACAGGACATAGCTTTGCCTCACAGCAACCGTTGAGCAGTTTGTCTTGTCCATTCAGTCCTATTTTCCCCATGCTGTTAAGAAACATGCAGCTATGATGAACGTCGGGGTGGATTGTAAGTGAAAGTACTTGTGTTCTTAAACTAATTTGCTCTTAAAAAAAAACAAGCTTTTGCTGGTGTTGGAAGCTTATATTGACTGTTGGCTCTGAGAAGTGGGAAGAATCCCACTGTTGCTGGTTATAGCATGGGTGTGGGGAGGCTGGTTTTACAGTGAGAGTACTTAGATCCCTCACTTAATCTAGGCCATTTTTCAAGCTGCACAGTTCTCCAGTCTCCAAATATGCTCTTACCTCTTTTTTATCTGATTATTCTTTTATTTACAACATTTTGTCCTTGCTTTTCACTGTACTTATTAAATATTGTTTACATTTTGGTACCTTAGGCAACTTCAGAATTGCCTATATATATTTTTATCAATAACTTCGGTATTTCTCCCCATTTTCTTTCTTGCATGCTTGTAGAAATTTTTGTTACCTGTTGTTTCAGGACGTCCAGGGTGAGTGAGGATCCTCTTGGTATCTTCTGCCTTTTTAAATTTTAGGGATTTTTTTCCCCTGCTGTCTTCAAGCCATCCTTCAGGAAATTGCACAGTCTAATTATTTTTTCATGCATTTACCTTTTGTAGGAAAATTGTTGTCCTATCTTATACTTTGTGTTATCCTTTAGAATACTGTAATCCCTTTGTGTGTTGTATTATTTTGATATTATATCATCCTCAAGTCTTTGTTCCGTAGTTCTACAGTAAATAAGATGATTGCCTTCTCATTATTTCATAAGAACATCATAGTGTGTTAAAATTTCTGGTCTTAACACCAGTGTCTTCTGCTGTCACGTTCTTGATAATTCTCTGAATCTTTTTGTGGTCGCTGCTGATGACATACTCATCCAAAGCAATTTGCTCACTCTGGAATGTTGGTTTTCTAGACCATGAAATCAGATTAAGTAAGTTAGTTTTGTTTTTCTCATGGGAGATGTATGAGTTCTCCACCATCCTGTGAATATAGTGCATTGGTTATTGCTAGAGGCAAAGAACACAACAATATGGATAGATAGGGAATATTGCTACAGCTTTTTCAGTCCTGCTTTTTGTGCCTATTACCATCTCTGCAATTATCATTAGGAACATGGTTGCAAAGGCTCAGCTGAGATGGCAGGCTGATTACTTGTTATTTGTTATGTCAGTTCTTATTGAAAGCATGGAATGGCGTGAGTGTGGAAAAGTATTCGTGTTAAAATACAGGCTGCTTTGTTTTTCTCTAGACATACCAGTTCTCGGCATCCAGGTGACGGTGCTTCCTTCCTGGGCTTCAGTGGAACAGAAGAGTATTCAAATGGTCTGTCTGGCAGCAATGGTGCAGGTAACAAAACAGTGACTGAGCATGGCGTTGGGAGACAGAGCTCTTATTAACAGTGACATCTGTAAAGCAGCAGGCCTGTTATGCATGGTAAATTCTAGGATGTAGTGTTTTCTAGCATTTCTTGTTGTCTAGTAAAGCACTTTCTTCAGATTTTAAGCTCTTTGAACATGGCACTGTTTATACCAAATGTTATTGACGCTGCCCGAAATATTTAATCATATTTTAAAGGGAAGACACATGTTTGTGCTTTCAGTTGAAGATTAATGTTCTTTCTTACTCTTACCAAGGCCTGGATCAGTAGAAATTCTTAATATTTCTTTTGAATCCTGTAAGTGGAACAATATGCCACACTAGCATTCTGTTATGATTTTGCAGCCTACCTTCTGATTTTATGGATGTGCTTTTTAGGTAGGACACATGGAAAAGAATTTTGATCTTTTGTAATTTAACATTCAAGACTTCTGTTCTTTTTTTAAAACCAATTTGAAGAACTTTTTTTTTAAAAAAAATTCACCCTTCAATTTATATTTGGATGAAAACAATGTTTTTCCCCTCCACTCACACTTTGCAGAGCCATAAAGCTGTTTGTTTTTTTTTTTAGCAGAGTTAGCTTTTGTCTGTCTTATCTTGTTTTCACATAGTTGTATTAAAAGTAATTTCTGTTTCATTGTTTCCTTCCGTGGGTTTTGTTTGAATACATTTCATTTCCATGCTTTACTTTTTCTGCCTTCCAGATGGCAGTTGCCAGAGCAAAGTCTAAACTGTATTTCAGCTGCTGGATATAATTTGCACAACATAGATGTAGAGCATATCCTGGCAATAAACATACTTGCATTTTATAGAAGTCTTTCACGTCTTTAGTTTGGATATAAATCATGTATATGGTGGAAGTTGTTCTGTGTCTGTCTTGGTGCAAGTTGTTATGAGCACCTTCCCTGACTAAACTCCCTCAGCCATCTGTAGCTGCCATAGTGTGACTCAGTGATCTGACTTATGTTTCTCCCTTACGGTTTGAGTCACATATGAAATGGAACAGGTTTTTTTATTTCCAAAAATATGATTTCTCAGTGAATCTCATTGGCTCTTCTCTGCTGCCCACAGCGTGTTTTGCTGCAACATGTGCTTCAGAGTGAAAAATTACTGCATCTATTTACACTGACATTCTGTGTGCTGTCTCTATTGTCCAGCAGATGGTAGATGGTAGTTCACAGCAAATAAATCTTGTTGCAATTCCCTAACTAGATGGCAGGTGGCATTAGTGGAGTTAGCGAAAGATGAACGGCAATTTGAGCCATTTCCTCTGCTGTTTTACTGGTATCATGATGGAAGCAGATAACCATCCTTTCTGTTAGTAAATGCTATTTAGAATAACAGGTATGGTGTTGATATCAATTTCCTGGATAAATCTATAAAAGTCAGTTTTATAGAAATGGCTCCTTTAAATGTTTAAAGGCCTCCCAAAGTTTGTGTTTTGATAAAAAGCTTTTCACGTCAGCTATTTTTCTTGTCTTCTCAGCTGCTCATTTCCTCTTTTGTGCCACAACAGCTGTTTATACAGCTACATGGTGAAGCAGCTCAGGGAACCGATCCAACTGAAGAGTAACTTGGGTTTTTCTTTGTTGGATGGCTTGCTTGACTGTAATTGTACAAATATTGATGCGAATACAGCAGAAAAATGTGTAATTCTGTGCTTTAAGAAGTTATTCTTCTCTAACTCATCTCTTGTTCATAAAACAAGGAAAAGCAATCAAAATCATTATGGTTTTGGGTTCTGAATATATTTAAAAGTTCTTTAGCTTCTGCGACTGAGATTAGCAAGTTGCTTTTTTATGGCTTCTCCTTTTCAAGATGTGTTACACCATTTTGGGCAGGTTGTTTTTTGCTTGTTTTAACCACTGAACATTTCTGATGGGATGTTCAATTTCTGTCCAAGATGTCTTTTTTCTCATTAGTTGCCTTTGTGTTCTTTTTTGCTGCTCAGAACCCTGAGCTCTTTAAAGGCAGTGAAATGCAATACTTTTAAAATTTATGCATGTTCTTTATTTTTGTTTGAAATGAAAGTAAAGTGCATAGTTGCTTAAAATAAAATACATATTTTTCTTTCTTGTAGGGATGAACCTCAAGCCTCAGAATAAGGATTCATTGGAAGATGCTGTCTCTAATTCTCCAGATCCAAGTAAGAAGGAGGAAGGTTTGGAAAAGAGTTTTTGTAGGTGTAAAGATAAGGAGAGAAAGGACGTGAACGTTTATAGAAGCATAAGGAGGTGGTAGGCAAGAAACTGAAGAACCTTATTGCCTTTTGGCAGGATTTTATTTTGCCCTGCAGTAATTGTCAGGATCTCCCTACACTGTACATCTCACTGATTGCAGTTCTACATTTCTTAAGAATATATGAAACTAGTTGTCATAGTACATGTGAAATTCTTTTCTTACCAGACACTATTGGGCAAAAAGTGAAACCTGCTGAACTCTTATCTGCCTCTCAATATGGAAAGCTTGATTGACACCAGCTAATTGAAGCAGAAGTAGTACAGTCAGTTCTGAATTTGGTACCATTTACTCAGAAACATGCACCTTCACCTAACACAGAAACAAGTGTGTGACACTTTACAGCAGTCCTGTATAATACTTTAGTGCAGTGCTCTTCCAATTAATGTTAACATCTTTATAGTAAAATAACTGGGTAAGACCTCTGTGAGAAGAAGTTAAGAATTAGCAGTTAGCCAAGTGCCTTGTTGCAGATTGTCTGAGGCAAGTTCAAATATAGTGAAATAGTGAACTGAAGATTTGATATAGTTTAGTTAGCCTTTGCTTTTAAATGTCTAATTTTCAAGTTTTCTGTTTTTTTTTGTAATTTTGAATCAGCAACATAATTCTAGAAAAGTGTGGAAAAGGATTGTTTTTCAAGTTACTATTTTTCTGGTCTTCCGATTCCCTCTGTCTTCTGGTTTTATAACTGTAGAAATATTCCCTTTTCCACTGTTGTATTATTCCGGAAAGAGGCTGGTCTGTCATTCTCTCTCTGTTCATCCCCAGCTCCTTCTGCAATTGTCTAGGATGCAAAGCTGGTCTGATTTTCTTGTTCAGACTTGGAATGTTCATCTTTTTTATTAATAATGTGTAAATGCACCTGACTTGCTGTAATTTTGGCAGAGCAGTGGCTATGTTGGTTCTAGCTTTCGATCAACAGAAAATTAAATGCATTAACTTTGAGTGCTATTTGCATGATGGGATTGAATTAGCATGTGCACTGCATTGTTTAACAAACTCTGTCTCTTTCTCTCCCTCCCTTTTTCCTGTCTTACTTTCCTTTTTCCTTCCCACTCCGCCTCCTTTTTGTCCCTGTTGTCTTTATGCCAACTCCGTACTTGTCCTTCATTCTTTCTAACATTCCACTTCACACGTTATTTTCATCTCCCTCTGCACCCTGTTTTTTCATGGGTGACCATATGTGCCCCCATTGTCTTCCCCCAATGATGCAACGAGGCAGTTCTGACACTGTCTGCTCCCCCCGTAGTGCCAGGCTTCTGTTGTACAGTTGGAGTGGATTGGAAATCTCTCACTACTCCGGCATGTCTCCCTCTTACCACGGACTACTTCCCCGACCGTCAGAGTCTGCAGAATGATTACACCGAGGGTTGTTACGATCTCCTTCCGGAGGCCGACATTGACAGGTTTGGCCAGCGCTTTTTTTATGAAGTATCTTGCATTGAGTCAAAAGTGCTTAAGGTGCGGTTGATAGGAGAGAAATACTTTGAAGTTTATACAAGAAAAAGATGAGTTGCTAACATAACTGGCAGCAGAACACTTAGATTTTTCTCACTTCAGTGTTAACTTTGCACCCTTTCTGATGTTACCATATGACAGTATTATGTTCTATATCTTGTTAGAGATAGTTTATGTACAAAACTTTACTTCTCTTTTCATGCTCTGTTGTATTTTAATAAAAAAAAATAATCAACCTGGAGCTATCATCTTTGTTAATCTGTTTTCTGTGAAGTATTTTGGAAACTGAATGAACAAATGCACATGTACTTATAGTACTTAAGGTGTTTATCTCCACTTTCAGGGATATTTAGTTTAAAGAATCTTGGAGGAAAATAGTGTTAGCGGGATAAATATAATTTCTTGGCTTCTGTTGGAGGTCTCTGGTAACTGTTTTTCAACTGGTATTTTTTTTCTTCCCTGAAGCTGTTTTATCTTTTTAAACATCTTTCAAATTTTCCATGATTTTTAAGGCAGCATAAAGATTTGTGCATGTTGCTGGTTTGGGGGAACGAAACAAAATATTAGTCAGGGTGATTGAAGCACATAGGAAATAGTAAGATTAAAGACAAAACAGAAAAAAGAAATGTCCCTTTGTAGCAGGAGGGCAAATTTCAAGAGAGGAAGTAGTTGTAAGAGCGTGGCATAGTGATGTCAAGTCTCTCCTCATGCTAGCTGTTGGTCGGTGTTTGAACTGTCTTTTAATCTCTCTCAGCTCCAGACTTCCCGCTGTGGGAGAGGATGGAGTGTTGCCTGCACACCCGCAGTCCTGAACTGTGCTGAACATTTACGAACTGCACTGAGATTCTCTGTAAAGTGCTGTAAAAGTGATCAGTGATATATTTATTGGAAGTTTAACACCGGTTGTAAGCAAATCTTTTGGACTTCGTGTCTGTAACTGGTTTAAAAACTGCTTTCAAAGGCATTAATAACTATTGTCATACAGCTCATCATCACCTGTTTTAAACAGAGGAGTACCCACCCATTATTCTCTCCTCTTCCTGCAGGTTGGTTTTCACAGACAGAGGGCTTCACTTGCACAGGGCCCAGGGCAGGGATAAATTCTCAGTTAGGAAACACAGAGCTAAGAATAGGTGTGTGGTCAGTTTCCTTATTCTAGTCTCCTTCTTATCCTTTGTGTTCAGGAGAGATGAGGAAGGAGTGCAGATGACAGCCCAACAGGTGTTTGAGGAGTTCATTTGTCAGCGTCTCATGCAAGGCTATCAAATTATTGTGCAATCCAAACCACAGAAACCAGCCACAACTGTGCCACCCCCACTCAGCAGCAGTCCCCTTTACAGTCGAGGTGAGTGACTTGGGATTAAGAATTAAGTCTGTTGTCTTTCTGTCCTTCTGCCAATGTCAGTAACCTCCATGACTCAGGCATAGATGCTCATTGAAGCCTTTGGTGGCAGAGAGCCTGATCTGGGCTCAGCACAAACAACTGAGCTGCACCATGAAGGAACAGCTGCAGGGTTTTTGAAATATAGTAAGAAATTGGCCTCATATTCATGATGGGGAACCCAAATTAAATATGTCTTGAGTGCAGTTTGGGTGAACACATCTTAAACGCAATTCACATGGTGACTGCAGGGCAGGCACATCTCTGTTGGAAGACAGACCCAAACCTCCAAAATATGTGTATCTGAAAGTTAATCTAGAAGCGTTTTCCGAACATTAAAATATCTGTGAAAGCAGTGTCAGGTAGGCAAGTAAAGCTTTATTGTCCATGAGTCAGCTAAACCTAGTTAAACTGCAGAGGACTGGGAGTGTGGAGTGAGATGGTCTCACATTCGGTTGAAGGAATCTGGTTTACTGTTTGACTTCAGACTTTTTCTGGGTATTCTCCAGACAAGTAAGAGTGATTCAGTGCTTATAGGGCAGAGAATACACACAGTTGGGATGTAGCTGTTGTTCACTGGTTTGGGAATGAGCAGAAAGGCTTCTTTTGTAGGGGTTAGTTCCAGGAATGAAGGACAGAGAGGAAGGAAGAGTGAACCTGAGCTCCTATTGTAGCCACCAGTTTCTCAACACTTTGTGTTGTCTGTTCTCTGGTTGGCCTGCCCAGAGAAGATCTGTATTGGTGGTGTATGAATTGTGAATGCCTTTCTTCAGTTGTAATATTAGCAAATGTAATTAACTGTAAGAACAGAAGGCTCGTTGTGGACATGTCCCTTAAAAATGTGGACTAAAAGATGGCTTTTAGTTTGAGTTCAGAAACCTGGTTCTGGAGTCTCTTTCTATAGGTACGGTTTGTTGACAAAGTTTTGACTAGTCCAGTAAGCTAAAAGGCTGTGTGTTTTGCTTCTTACAAATAGGTCTTGTATCAAGAAATCGGCCTGAGGAAGAAGACCAGTACTGGCTGAGCATGGGCCGTACTTTCCACAAAGTAACATTAAAAGACAAAATAATTACTGTGACTCGATACCTGCCAAAGTGAGTATCTCTTTGGTTGAGCAGTTTGTTAATGTTCAGATGAAGGTGCTTTTCCAGCTGCCTGGACTCGAAATAATGTAATGTAGAGACTTCTCCCTCTTTAGAAGAAAGAGCGACACTGTCATTGATAAGGCTGATGTAAAGGTTTGTGTTGTCTTTTTTAGGTATCCATATGAATCTGCTCAGATAAACTACACTTACAGCTTGTGCCCCTCACACTCTGACTCTGAATTTGTCTCTTGCTGGGTAGAATTTTCCCACGAGAGACTGGAAGAGTACAAGTGGAATTACTTGGATCAGTATATCTGCTCTGCTGGTTCGGAGGATTTCAGGTGAGGTTTCTTTTTCCATCCAGGCTGTTCTGTGTCCTAATTTCCTCTTTTCCATTTTGACCTAAAATTTCTTCAACGAGTTCAACCTACAAATGCTCAGTACTCCAGGGAGAGTAGCTGGCCTGCTTTCACTTGTGTGCAGCTAACAGCTCTTACTTCTGTAGGAGTCTTACTCAGTGCTGCTTTTGCATTATCCGATCTTTGATGCAAACTTTGGATAGCAAAATTCAGCACAAACCTTTTTTTCTTTGATACAAATGCAAAGAAATATGGGGGCATTTTGTACCGTGCAGATGTTTTTCTTGGCTACTTACTCATTTCTGGATCTGACTCAAAACTTCCATTTAGTTTTGAATCTGATGGACACTTGCTTTAATCCTAGGCCTGGCTTAACTGCAGCCCTACTTGTAAGCTATATGGAGCAGGTCTTCTTGTTAGTGGGATGTCTCCACTAGTGTCAATAGCTTTTTTGATATCTTCTCTGAGTGAGACCAGTGTTTATGTCTGTTTCTTTTTGGTTCTCAACCAAAACGCTCGCTGTTCTAACATTATATCTCTGACATTCCTTTTTCTTTGCTTGTTTTGGAGGAAAAGCCTTTGTAGCCTACCTTTTACAGAAAATAAAATATATTCCCATGATACAGTTATTCTGAAGATGGCCTTGTTTTCACTTCTTGTTCAAGTTCTCTTTGATGTGTTGCAGTACTTCCCAGTGGTATTCATTTTGCTGACTGCTCCATTGCATGTCTGCTTCTTCTCACATGGGGGACAGCAGAATGAGATATTTACTATACTTGCTGAAATACACAGCTGATAGATATTTCACTTACTGTAAAATCCTTCATAAGAAGCTGTACTGAACTATCGTGTCTTCCATGTTCCTTCCTTCAGCCTCATCGAATCACTGAAATTTTGGAGGACTCGCTTTCTCCTTCTGCCTGCCTGCATCAGTGCCACAAAGCGCATTATGGAAGGAGAAGTGCACTGTGATGTGTACGGAGACAAGCCCCGTTCTGATGAGGAAGAGTGGCAGCTCCTAGATGGATTCATTCGCTTTGTGGAAGGTTTGAACCGCATTCGTCGACGCCATCGATCTGATCGAATGATTCGAGTGAGTCAACTTTTAGTTGGGTGAGAAGCTGAAGGCACCTCTGTCTTCTTTGTCATCCTTCGAGGTTTTTCTGCACAATCTAATGGAGCATTAGCAGAGATACCTGAGACAACCCTAAGCAAGTTGGGGTAAATGTGCGTGTATAATGTGTGCACCTGGATATACAGCACAGTGCTATGCTGACTGATGTACTATTTCAAATCTGAAATAGTATGGCCATATTAGCACTTTGCTGCTACTGAACTAATTAAATTAATTACATTTGTCGGGAATGGGTATATGTTGTGGTTTAGCCCGGCTGGCAGCCAAACACCACACAGCCGTTCGCTCACCCTCCCCCCTCCCTCTCCGGGATGGGGGAGAGAAACGGGAAAGTGAAGCCTGTGAGTTGAGATAAAGACAGTTTATTAAGACAGGAAAAATAATAACAATAATAATAATAATAATAGTATTAATAGTAATAATGTGTACGAAATAATTGATGCACAATGCAATTGCTCACCACCCGTTGACCGATGCCCAGCCTATCCCCAAGCAGCCGGCCCCCCACCCCGGCTAGCCACCCCTATATATTGTTCAGCATGACGTCAGATGGTATGGAATACCCCTTTGGCCAGTTTGGGTCAGCTGTCCTGGGTCTGTCCCCTCCCAGCTCCTGCTGCATCCCTAGCCTGCTTGCTAGCAGGACAGAGCGAGAAGCTGAAAAGTCCTTGGCTTGGTGTAAGCACTGCTCTACAACAATTAAAACATCAGCATGTTATCAGCGCTCTTCTCATTCTAATCCAAAACATAGCACCCTGCCAGCTACTAGGAGGAAAATTAACTCTGTCCTACCTGAAACCAGGACAGTATATCATGCTGCTATGGCTGGAACCAGAATTGGAACTCAGTGAGTTCCTTCTCACTCAGTGAGAAGCCAACCTCTTCTGCACAGCATACCTGTGCCTTTACCCAGCTGGTCTGCCCTTAGCACAAACCTGGTGCCATCTTTTTGCAAGCGTGCATCGCTTTGTGCAGTGGTTGTGGTTAGTCTGCACACATTGCAGATTGTGATGCAGATCATTGGTGAAAAGATGTGTGAGGGAGTGAAGCTGGTAACTTCTAGCTGAATTGGCTGTGTGCTGCAGACTCAGGAAAAGGATAGTGAAAAGAGAACCATATGGGTGAGTTCTTGATAAACAGTAGTTTTAAGAGGATCAGGTGAAACGGGTTAGTGTGTATCAAATTCATTTCAAAATCACACACTGAATGGGATGATTTATTTCAGAGCAAAGCCATCTTATTACCAGAACAATATCTGCTTTATTTTGATAACAGCATTCATACAAAACACCAGACTGTTCCGTTTCTTGTGCACCTGTGGTTAGCTCCCTTTTTAAAGTTTTCCTAATAAACCTCTGCTGATGTGAGGTGTTGTGTTTTGCTTATTAGTTAAGCCTAGTTTGACTAAGTCTGTGATGTTATTCTTCCTTTGTTAGAAAGGGTCTGCCATGAAAGGCTTGCAGATTGCTGGTCCAATTCCCACCCACTCTCTGGAGCAGCCTGGGCCTCCCATTGGGAAGAAAGGAACCTCAGCACTCTCTGCTCTGCTGGAGATGGAAGCCAGTCAGAAGTGAGTCTGTACAATAAGGCTGTGTGAAGAGCTCTAGAATATCCTTTCTACATATCTTCCACCTGATCTGACTAAGGCAGACTGGGGCAACTTTGTGTTGAAAAAGGGGGTGGGGGATCTTGCTTCTTCACTAACCTTGTGGTAGAGGTGGGGGCATACTGTGCTTTTCCAGCTACTTCATTCTGTTTCCATGATAGAATGATCACCAGAGACTGGAAAGGAACAAGGTGACTATAGAAGTTCATGTCTAGTAGTTTAGAAGGAGCTCCTTTGTATGTAGCATCTCAGTCCATCACATACGTCATCCATTTCTGATTTGCTGTTACAATCATATCCGTATAAGAGCTTAACTGGAATATGTGTGCACAGCATCAGTAGAGTAGGCTCAATATAAACATTTGGTAATGAATGTAGCCTAAAGAAAGTATCTTCTGTGCACTGATGACAGTTATTGAAATGTCTGAAACTTCTGAGATTCTCTTTCAGTATGGATCTAGAACAGTCCAAAGAAACTCAGAGTGCTAATACCAGATATGCTGAAAACACAATTTAAAACATTGTTGCTGAGATTTTAATAAATGTAATGGTAAGAAAACTGAGTAAGTTCAAGGGTTTGTGTTTATGTGGAGTAAGCAGTACTTAAAAAACATCGGATTGGCTTTGTGCTTCAGAGTGTAGTGAAGCAAATGGCTGAAAATACAGTAATACCCCTCTGCAACAGTTGCCTTCAGGCAGAAGCTGACAATGTTTGAACAAACTCTTTATTTCTGCCTTTGTTTTAGGACTCTGGGGGAGCAGCAAGCAGCAATGCTTTCTGGAAAAAGCTCAGGTCAGCCTTCGGATAGCGGGAGCATTGCTATCACACCAACCTATATGGACAGCCCTCGTAAGGTAAAGACTATGGTTTTTATTTAGCAACTATTTTTACATAAGATTTTCTCAAATAATAGAGAGAATATGTCTATCTTTCACCATATTTTACTCTCAAATCCAGCAAGGACTGGTACCGTGCCTTTGTGTGTGAAGTCATAAAGAGAAGTTGGGGCACAACCATCCTTCAGTTCTTCATCACTGATGGAATTCCTGGGATACTATCTCAGCATTTGCTTATGCTTTGCTAAATTAAATGGTATTTGTTAATTAGTCTATTTCTTTTTCTGGCAGCACACTTCATTTAGTCAGGGTTTCATTTTAGATTAAGTAGTACAGTGCAGCCTGTATCTACATGGTGGCTTTCTTTCAGAGCAGAATTAAGCTCTAGACCATGACTGTTGAAGCTCCAGTGGAATTTTAACAGCAGAAACTCCAATCACTTGCTTCTGTTTAGAGGAGAGGATGTGTTCCTGGGCTAAGAATTAGATATTGTGCGTTCACTGGCTGGGCTCCAGGCTGGAGAAGACTGTCTTCCTGGAGCTTTCTTCAGTCGCTTAAAGAAAAGGCTGTGCTATTTCTCAGCCTTCCTGGCAACTGTCTTGAAAGGCAAAACTCCACCTCCCAAGTCCAACCAGAAATAATTGATAGTTTTTCTGTATTATGGTGTGGAGGTCTTTTCAGCAAGAGTAACAAGGAACTGAATGAAGATACTACACTTAAAAGTATGACCAATCTTTGGGTACAACAACTGACGTATTGCAAAGGAAAAGTTCTCAGATTCCCTGCTATCAACTGTCTAGACACTTAACAATCTCTTTCAGTATTTTTCTCTAGGATCTAGTGTTTCAACCTCCAACCTTTTGTGCCACCACCAGGGACAGGTGTTGCCGTATTCTGGAGACTGGGATACTGGTAGTTGAAATGATAGAGTAACTGCAGTCGTCTTATAATAGGCACTATTTGTTGAATGAGTGTGTTTCCAAAACACAGGTGAGATCAGTAGCAGGTCATCTTTGACTTGGAAAAAGTAGGTGCAGAAATTGACTTTAGAGACATGTTTGCAAACTTCCAGATTATAATTCAGGCTCTGGATTTTCCTCTTCTGCCATTTTGGAAAATCATCTTCATCAAACTTCCCTCTTTAAATACAGAAATTCTAAGTGTCTCTTTCTACCACTAAAACTGGTGAAAATTCCATATAGGACACAGGACAGAAGGAATGCTATATGGAGTTGTTCTGCATTGCAGAAGAAAAAAAAGTCAAAATTGTCTTAGCAATGTCTGGATGTACTGGCACATTAGCACGCTAGAAACAAAGAAGCAGGTCTTGTGCTATTAGTAAATGCTATTGAAAAAAATGCTATTTCCTCTAATTTTGAAAGTAACTGTGTTCAGAAACTTCTCTGAAGGGGTAACTGTACAATCTGTAAGACTGTGTTATTAATTGAAAGCTTTCACACTCTTGTAGTAAACACTCCTATAAGTATTTACACATAAGGACTTGGAGGGAAGCAGTTGTGGTCTCCAAACTGATGGCTCTCACTTGTTGGAAAGGTTCCAGTGAACAAGTAGCCTTATCAGGCAACTTTTTGCTCACTTGGAAACATCAACAAGTGTGTGTTTTGTGCCCCCAGGGTACACACAATCCCCTTAGGGCCCATCAGAATGGGTGTGCCTATTTGCTGTCTGGAGACTTGCAGTCCAAACACTGACAAATTGTCGCAGCTGTGTGCTCTGTCAGCAGCCAGGGGAGCAAGGGCTTTTCGAAGATGCTGTTCAGTGTTGGAGTTGTTCCAAAGCAAAACTGAGCCACTGGCTCCACCTTGTCTCTGTTTCAGAGTAGAACTGACCAGTCACTTCAGCCAGTTACTGGGCAATACATAGTGATTTAATTTAGTAAGTTGGCTTGATGCATAATCTGTTTGGGGAGTCTTACCCTAATGGATACAGGTTGCCTGGCTCTATTTTTGCACTGTGTAAATTGCCAGCTGTGTAACCCTGGCATATGTACCAGGGTAAGCATCCTCTTAACTGCAAGCTAGACAAAATATTTTGCCTAGGGAACAGAATAAAAAATTCCAAATAGAGAATTAAAATGTCGTCAATTTTCACTGTATTGTCTTGGATGATAAGAGAATCTTGACATACCTTTGAATAGCAGCAGGGGATAAATTCATCCAGGGTTTGTAAGTAGGCAGGGAACATATAGCATAGGCAGTGCCTGTTTAATTTTGCATGAAGTATTAAACACAATGTTGGAAAGATCGTTGTGATGGATTTTTCTTCCCTTTCCGTTGCACCGTACGAGACCGGCATTTGACAGGAAGAGTATGCTTTCTGAAAAGAGTTTCTTTGCTTCTCCCTCTGTATTGTTTGAATGACTGTCAGACTAGAAAAAAACTGGCCTTCTTTGAATACGTCATTGCAAGTGGTTCTGCAATTTTCTGTATCACTGTTCAGCTTTGCATTTGGGATGAAAACTCACTTACTGTAGAGCCCAAGTCTTTCTCATATAAAGTGTGGAGGGAAGCCCGTGGTTTTGAATTGGCTTCTGATCAGTGTGGTTTTCAAAACTTTAGAAAAGCATCTGTGCTAAGGAAGAATGATACCTTGGTACAGAGAGAGAAAGCAAGGTATGTGTGTAACTCCTGATTCTCTGCACTCTGGTGTATGTGACATTCTTGGTCTGTTTGGGATTTGCATTCTCCTCTTGCTTTCTCTCTGTGGTCATTTCATACTTGCACAACCTTGTATTTGCTTTTCTTCATCTCCTTGTTCCTGTTGCCATTAATGGGGCTACTTCCTCTGATGCCTTCAGGATGCCTTCTTTATGGATTTTGTTCGCAGCCCACGCACAACATCAACCTTCTACTCACAGGTTAGTTTTGAATGGAGTCTTGTCATCTCTGGCTTTTCGACTGAGGCAATGGAGAGCATTAGTTGTCCTGAGCTTGCGACTTGGGGACCGTGTGCTAGTTTTCAGATCTGCTTGTTGAAAGGGAGATGCAAAGCATTAAAAGAACCCGGTGACTGGTGGTGGAGGATGTGACTTTCCTTCTACCACTCAGTGTTTTTGGTGTGCTTTGGATATTCATGTGTCCTGCATTACTGTCCTTTGCAGTACTGTCTTGTCAACTACTGAAGCTTCTCTTTTTTGTGTTTCAGTAAGTACTGTTTTTTCAACTTCCCTTGCTAAAGTAAGTGACAACAGCTTACTTACCTCATTCTCGTCTAAATTTCTTGTATGGTATTTGACTGACAGGTGGCTTTGAGGTGATTCAAATCAAATTGTGTCCTTGGGTTCTTAAACAAGTGAGGGCTGAAAATACAATTTTAATCTTGGTTTAAATAGCCATTATGACAGAAGCTGTTTGTATGCTTAACACCAGTTAAAAGTTATCAATAATGCAGTGTACACATAGAAAATACTGCTGGTTGAAGTGAGCTCTGAGGAGGGAGAGTGGCTTTAGCTGGATGTAAGCTGGATGTAGGGACTGTAGATTCCATGTAAGCATCTGCCCTTTTTGGCTGCTCAAAGAGCAAATGTGAGATCTCCTTGGGATGTAAGAAAAGGAATGAATAAAGAACTCTGGTCTGGCTATCAGACCTATAAGTCAAACTACCAGCTTTGTGATTTTTAGCTGTGCATGTGCTGTGGATTCATCATGGCAGATCAGCCCTCATATTTACACCAACCTGAGTTGCTAAGTTACTCTGCTGTTCATATTCCTCTCCCCCACCTCTCTAGCTTTTATATAATATGCCTTTCCCAAGCCATACGTGTTAATGACAGATGGCAATTACAGACTGTACTTTGGGAATCTTTCATGTTCTTTCTGAAATGATTTTATGTTAATTTTTTGAACTATTCAGTCTACCATGGAATAGTGCAAGCGTTCCTGCGGGAGGAAAATGTTCTTGTTGTCTCAGTGACACAGGTGTGGGTGGGTGCCAACCAGGCTCTTGGTACTACCCTAAGAAAGGAAGGAAGATGAGCTGATTTTGTGCATTATGAAACTTGTATTCTGTGTGGTACATTTGCATATTTTTCTCAGAGTTGGAGTTGAAACTATTTTCTCTAACTGCTTACTACTTTCTCGTAGTGACTAAGTTTCCTGTTCTGTCCATTGCATGTTTGTAATGACACTTATTCATTCAAGTTGAAAATGTCAGGTTAGGACTGCCATTGCTAGTTTTGTTGCTGGGTTGGTGATCCTCATTTTTACTGGGACCACTATGGAATACTGGCATCGTGAATTTCGTGTTTGTCAGTAGCTCTGTAGTGATAACAAAAGGAAGAATGCATTTATCCTTTCTGTATATGCTCGTGCTTGCTTTATAGTGGTCCTTGTCGTTAACAGACTTAAGCTGAGGTGAAGACTGGGGGGAAAGGTAGAAAAGAAATGCGGAAAAGATTACATCATAAATTTCATAAATGTGTTGCTATGTTTACTTCTTGCAGGTCTCTATAGATCAATCAGTTCCTGCAACCTCAGATGGTAACACCTTGATAAACACAGGGCAGTCAGCCGACAGGGGCAACGCTCAGAACTTGGGAAGTTCCCAGAACGTAGCAGACCCAGGATATGTCACAGCTGGCACTGCAGAGGGCTGGTGAGAGGAGCACAGCAGTGCTAAACTGCAGTTCTGTTCAGTGTTCTGTTTCTGGTGTTGAGGAATGGGCACTTAACTGGGAACCTGAGAACAAGATGTGCTGTGTCTGTCAGCACTAGAAGGCACTTGTCACAAGACTTTACTGCAGCATTTTTGCTTGCAGAAAGAGCAGTAGTAAAAATAAGCCTTGCAACCCAGTTTTCCAGAATTAAATGAACACAAGGCCTGATTTTACTACCCCCAAAAAGATCGTCATTATTCCAGAAATGAAGAACGAAGAAATTCCATTTCTGAAATCTGTTAGCATAAGACCAGAATTGATATCTGTCTTCTGTCTGTTTAGCAAAAGGGGGCCCTGCGAGCCTAATTGGATGTAGTAGGTTGATAAAATCCAGGAGGTTCCAACCTGGAGGCGAAACACCGGGGAGGAAGCAATATTAAAAATAAACTATATTAGCACCTGCTTCCTGCGGTTGTATATTAAAGTAAAAAAAAAAAAAAAAAAAAAAGGTAACTTCAGAATATTTGCTGTCATATGGCTTCATCCTGTATGTGTGAATTGGGTCAGTATAGCAATGACCTTACAACCTCAGGGGGAGAAGATGGGTTTAATGCCTCTTTCTTGTAAGATGAAAAAGGAAATAAATGTGGCAAAGTCGTTGTTTGGAAGAGAAAGAGAGTGTTTTTCTGAAGTGCACATATTTGAACAAATCTGGCAGCTGCCCTGGTTTTTGAACATGCTTTTGTTTATTTCCCAGCTCCCAGCAGTGTTCAGCAAGCTCTCTGACTTCCTCCTCCACCTTGATAGAGATTCTTGAAGCCATGAAACATCCCACGTACGTTTTTAATCTAAATATGCTTAACATCTGTCTGGAAGTTTTGTAAGAGGGTATGAGGCATGGAGTCACTTAAAGGAGAGCCCCTGTCAGCTATGGAAGGGTTACTTCAGCTTCCTTTTGTTACTCAGTTCCAGTCTCTCCAGAACGGAACTTTGTAGGCATCGAGGTACTAGTAGTGCAGCAGAGACTTCAATTGTTAGAATCCTAGTCTTTGTGAGAGTAACACTGAAGTGCTGTCGATGTCAGTTCTTTGTCTTATCAGAAACTAATGATATGTTACTTTGGAGGCATCATGCACTTCTTGTCTGTATCTTTATCCCTTTTTTTTTTTTCTAACAGTGATTTTTGTCTTTGTAACTTAAAAGAATTGTCAATCAGGCTGTTAACATGTTTGACTTGCTGTGATTCAGTACAGGGATACAACTGCTCTCTGAACAGAAGGGCCTCTCTCCGTGCTGTTTCATCAGTGCAGAAGTTGTACACTGGCTGGTGAATAATGTGGAAGGTGTGCAAACCCAAGCCATGGCGATTGACATAATGCAGGTAGGGGAACTCTCATGGGGTGTAGGGAGGGCTAAAAATACCCCACTCTGTGAAGAAAGTAGAACCGTAGAGGAAAGCATAGCAATAATTCCTGTTTCTCATTAAAATCCTCTTGTCGATAGGTATTGAAAAATGTGTTCAACGGAATGTGAGGTCATGAAGACAACAAAGAAAATAACTTCTACCACCAAAATTTTTTATACCTCTTAGATGTTAGATGTTAGTTTGTGATGGAAATTACAATAAATGTGCATTCCCTAGTGCTACTTGATTTATATCCTAGCAAATTCAATTTTTCTTGAATAGTTTGAAGTTTTTAGATTCCCTATCACAAAACTGCAACGTGTTCTTTGGTAGTAATATGGGAGTGGAAAAATAATATATATGTGGTGACGGTTCTGCATAAATCTCCATTTAGCTACAAGTTACCACAAACTCTCCATCGTGTTAGAATGACAAGGCACTAGTGTGATTTTTAGTTTGTTAGGTTTTTCTTCTGTTAATTAGTTTGGGTAATGAAATTCTTTGTGTATGAATCATATACAAACAGCATATAACCTCTCTCTTATGGATGCTGAAGTATACACACTGTATGTGCAAAATAAACTGCTCGTGTCCATGATTTTTTTTTTCTCTGAACTGTGTTATGGCAGATGGTTGGAAGTGTTCTGAAGTTCATTCTTCTAATGAGATCCCGTATCAATTAACAAAGAACCTAGAATGTTTCTGACCTCTTACCTTCCTATAAATCCATCTATAAAACCAGAGCAGTGTAAAGGAGGAAGGCAGACAACTGTGGAAAGTTCAAGTAAGATTTCTCCAGGAGATAAGGGCTGGCTACATTTACTGATTATCAAGAGATAACACTGATGGTATTCCCCTGAGGCACATATCTGGACAAAAAGATACCAAAAAAAATCCATGATTTCCTAATGTTCTCTAGTAGCCTTGAATGTAACTGAAAGAATGACTTCTCCTTTTCCAATGTATTGTTCTGTTCTTTTTTTTGTTGTTCAGAAAATGCTGGAAGAGCAGCTGATTGTCCATGCATCCGGAGAAGCTTTACGAACCTTTATTTATGGCTTTTATTTTTACAAGATTGTTGTGGACAAAGAACCTGACCGAGGTCAGAATTGTACTACAAGATGTTCCTCATTACTGCTTTGCATAATTGCTAGTTTTTCTTGATTCTTACGGGTGCTGCAGCAGAAATGCACTTTGGGAGCAACCAAAAACAGTGCTCTACAGAGTGTCAAAGACATTTAGACTCCAGGAATGTTATTTAAAAAGAAAAAAGTATATAGATATGACCTATTTTTTTCCTTCCCTATTTTTAGAAAGAGCAACTTCTCTTTCTTGATCTTGAGTACTTGTTTCTAACAGTCATCTGTCCTTCCCCTTGCTTTTTGTTCAGTGGGCATGCAGCAGCCTGCCATGTGGCACACAGCTGCTATGGATGACTTCTCCGCCTTCCAGAGGAAATGGTTTGAGGTGGCGTTTGTGGCAGAAGAGCTCCTGCACTCGGAAATCCCAGCGTTTTTCCTGCCCTGGCTGCCCAGCCGCCCAGCCTCCTATGCAAGTAGGCACAGTTCCTTTAGCCGCAGTTTCGGAGGACGGAGCCAGGCAGCTGCACTATTAGGTAGATGCACAGCACAGGTGACAGCTGGGGAAGTTCAAGGGGGTAGTTTGAAGGGGGAAGAGCAGCCAGCCAAGGGTATGATCTCACGTGGACCAGCAATAAAGCTACAAATTTCATGCTGGCCTTGCATGTGTCTTGTAAACTGTACCTGTTTACCAGCAGGTAAACTTGTTCTTATGAATCTGAGGTGTGTTTCACTGGCTGAGCAGGACAACTTTTGCTTCTGAGTACTGGACTTAAAAAAAAAAAAAAAAAAAAAAAAAAAAAGTTACTCCTGAACCTCCCCACCATGTCATCTTCTCTGAATTCTGCAGGGTGACAGTAACCTGTCTCTTCGTAGATCCAGAGAGATTCTTCACAGCCTGTGATGAGCATGGAGGGATAAGTTGTGAGAACAGCAGAGCAAGCAAACTGTACCTAAAATGACATGCTTAATTGCTTCTTGTTGGCAAGTCCCAGTGATATCCAGATGTGTTAGAGAAACCTTTTCTGATGCAGTGCTGGAGGCTTCTTGACTAGTCTGAATCATTTATAGACAGACTCCTTATATTAAAGCCTGGGAAGTTGAGCTACAAACGATCCGTGCAGTGTGGAAGCAGTAGGGCTTGCATATCAAAGATGCTGCTGCTGCTGGGCAAGTTGCCATTGTAATATCTGAAATTTTGTAATGTGTGAAGCATTACACTACCACAGCCCGTGAAACATACTTAGTGCGTGTTTGACTCTGTTGCTTTGTCATATTTTTGTTGCATTTCCAGGCCAGCCTGAGTCCACTTGCTTTTGTTTCCCTTTCCCTGTTTAAAATTACCAGAAAAATCATTGCTATGGAACTGCAGCTTCAGATTTATTTAGATACATCTTTTTAAGGCCTATTGCTTTTAGGGATAAAAAGAAAATTCTGCTATTCTCCTGTTTTGTGTATTTGACCTTCTGAAGATAAGTGACATATTGCTTGTGCAGTATCTCTTAAATCTGAAGTTACAATAATCCTTGTGTATTTCTGAAAGCCTTGTTTGAAGAGGGGCAGCATCAGAAGTGGGAAAGTGTTAAGGATAGGAATTCTGAACTAATGGTTAATTCCCTGAAGCCAACATTTGCAGGATATTTTTCATTGTCACACGATAAATCTGTTGCCTTGGGCAGTATCCAACCTCATTAGCTCAGTGGTTGGCCAGAGCCTTAAACATAGGCTGGCAGGCGAAAGCATTGTGGAGGCTGGAGGGCTTGGGCTGGATCCTGTTCCTGCTTTAATCTTTTGCTTCTTAGGCCAAGAAAACCACTTCACTTTTCTATGTCTGTCCCTCCTTTGCGACATGAGAGGTTTGAGACTCAGTAAGCTTGCACCTGGGGAAGTGGGCAAAGACTGAAAGGTGTTCTAGTGCCTCTCACCTTTTCTTTACCAGTGTATTCCCACAGCATGTGTCGTAGTACACACCTGCGTAGCCCTCCTTTCATTTCAGTTGTAATTATGTCCATGCCACTGTTCTAACTAATTTGCAGTCCTTGTATGAATGAAAAATGCCTCTAGGTTGCTCGCACTGTTATTCCAGGAATAGTGTCTTGGAGGAAGACCCAGTGTGGAACTTTTTTCTTACAAAGGGAACTGGTTTAACTGATGTTTCTGTGCTGTCCCTCTTCAAAATAGTATTCCAAAAAAAAACTTTACCAGCTCATCTGAGGCAACGAGCTTTACTAAACCCAGATGACCTCTGGTCCACGTGACTTCATTT
Source organism: Cygnus atratus (assembly GCF_013377495.2). Classification (NCBI taxonomy): domain Eukaryota; kingdom Metazoa; phylum Chordata; class Aves; order Anseriformes; family Anatidae; genus Cygnus; species Cygnus atratus. Next base: position 4,758,728 of record NC_066378.1, read on the forward strand.
GTTCCTCTCTTGGCTTTGATTTGGTTGTGGTTTTTATTTCTTCCCCTCCCCACCTTCCCTAAATGTCAGGCTGTGACATAAAATTGCATGCAAGCATTGGGAGCTCTGGAACAAGCTCCATGCATCTCTTAAAATCTGTATCCCTCCCAATTCCCCTGTTATTGCCCAGTGATTGTCCCCTTTCCCTTCTCAGTGGAAGTCTGACCTGTGATACACCTAATCTTGTCCCTTTTGATTTATAGCAATGCATGCACTAGCAATTGTAGTCATGTATGTAGTGTAGTCTGTGACTGGAGAATAACCTGCCTGCTCCTCTCCGATGTACTCAATAAATCATAAGTTAAATACAAGTCAATTAGTACAAGTCAATTGGGAAGCAGGTGAGTTCTCTTAAAATCAGATTGTTGGAAGTTGGGGTGTTTATTCTGTCAAAATCAAATTGATTTTAATCTGAAGCTTTTAAATTAAGAGAGATGTGGATATTTCTCATCAGTTTGTAAGGTCTTTTTGATTATTTCACCTGACTGGACTGTCTTCCTGTTGCTTTGCCTGTGAAATACGTCTGCAGGCAAGGTGGAGAACTAGACTCCAGCCCTAATGGGGAAGTTCCATTATCTGGAAAAAGGAACCGTCTAAGGGAGCAGGGAGCTCATTCTTCACAGTGTGCTAGTTCAGACGCACTGGACTGTGGTGTTATCACTGACCTTTTAGCTAATGACTGCCATCTACCTGACTAAGCTGCTTTTGCTTTACAGCTTTTGGGATGTTGCTTTCCAGCATCTCAAAATGGGTATCATACTTCATTACAGAACTGGCACTGTAATCTTCTATTTCACACTGATAACCCACTGAAAAGGGGCAAGAGAAAGAGAATCACGAGATGCTGGTCTGTCTGACTGTATCAGACAAACTCAGAAATGATACATTTCCCAAAGACAAATGGGAACTTTTTAAAAAAAAAAAAAAAAAAAAAAAAAAAAGAGTGGTGTTCTCCCATTTTACTTATTCTTTTGGGGATTTTTTTCTTCTAAGCTGCAGTAATGACAATATAAAGATTTGCTTTTAACCTTGAAAACTGTCTCCACACAAGTTGCAGTAGATCCATCTACCTTGAGGAAGAACTTCAACCATTTTTAATGCCGTTAAGCAATTAAATGATACAGTCGTTTAAAAGCAGACCATATAAAGGGGTGCACATCTGCCCCTATTTAAGCAAGAAATAGCAATATCCATCCCTCATGCATAGATTAAAAAAAAAAAGGAAAAAAGTTAAGTTTTTTCAATATTAGTATTGCTGCCCTTTGTTTTCTGTCAGTTTTTAGCATTATAGAAATGTTAAATGATTCTCTTATATAAAGAAAAGTTGAAAGTGACAACAATGGTTCATAGCAGGACTAAAAGTCAGGAGATGGGCATTCTGTCCCTGACCTTGCAGTCCACTGTATGACACCAGACAGGTCACTTCCACTTCCTTTGCTTTTGTTACTCTTTTTGCCTGATACCTGAGATTTTCTTTCACTGGGATGCTGAGGTGTAGGGTGCAAAGGGAGCTGAATCTTGGGCACTATCCCAGCACTTTCTGCAAAGCAACAGAAAGTATTGCAGTGACTCTAACACTGCTGCATGAGTCTTGGCTGACTTTTCTTGCTTTTAGAAAAACTGTTGGATATGCAGTTTTAGCAGTGCGGTAATATGGGATATTGATATGGGATAAAAGAAACAAGAAGTTGAATTTCTAATCTTTACCTATGGAAAGTCCTGGAATGCTCCTGCCCTGTTTAACAGCACTCTGTTGTGATTTCTGGTGGGGACACACAGAAATACAGAAGCCAAATTGTAGGTATGAAGGAGATGGTGTTGCCTAGTCATATTTATTTACACCACCTGTTGCTTATTGATTAGCTACTCAACTCTTGGTTCTGTCTCTTTATTGCAGTTGAGATTTCTTTTGACTTCTTGGGAATGTGACACAGACCCCTGATTTGAGTAACCCTTCAATTTTTTTCATCTTCTTTGATCTAGAAGAGCAGCATTCTGGGACTATTCTGCTAGCCCAAAAGCATCTGGGGAGGAATGGGAGGACAAATTCATATCAAATAGCTTGTTTGTCTTGTTTCTTTTTTTTATACCATCTCCCACCTTCTCTTGAATACATCTCTTAAATGTACCCCTATCCCTTGGCTGCGTAGCTGCCACGGTGCCTGAACAGCGGACAGTGACGCTCGATGTGGATGTGAATAACCGCACTGACCGTTTGGAGTGGTGCAGCTGTTATTACCATGGCAATTTCTCCTTGAACGCTGCCTTTGAAATCAAGTTACACTGGATGGCAGTGACTGCAGCTGTTCTTTTTGAGATGGTAAGAGTCCTTGTATCCTGGGTCACCACAGCAATGCCATTATGGCCTCCTTATACGACTGGGGACATTATGTGAAGCTGATGGGAAGTATTAGGGGAGAGAGAGAGATGGTGGGATGGATCTGCCATCATTTCTGTAGGTAATTTTACTGGTGGTCCTTGGCATTGCTGCATCTGGTCAGCATTTATCATGCTATCTGTAGTCCTTGTGTCTGCAGGATGGTGTTCTGCTTTCAGTGGGCTTGATTTGTGCCATGCAAAGGTCAATACAGGTGGAGGTGGTATTTATGTGCCACTTAGGCAAACCTAAGTTTTTGGAAATGAATTTGTTTTGCACCACATTCCTTCTCACCCCAAACCTAAACAATTTGAAGTTCAGTGGAATTGCTTTTATGACAGGGCTTTTCCAGGCAATATGTTCTCCTGTTCAGCAATGCCTTTTAGCTTTTTTTTTTTTGGCTTCCTGAAAACATTGTGAATTGAAAATGCAAGCAGTTTGTGTCACCTTTTTGTTTCATTTTTAGTTGTTTTTGTTTTTCCTTTTTTATCTTCTGTAAAACTAAAACTATTTAATGCCAAGTTTTACCCTACCCAGCCAAATAGCACTGGGAGGTTGTTTCTGCTTTTATTTAAAATCTATTGCACTGTTCCAGTAAAGCATCAGTGCTTAGCCACTGATGATAAGTAGGCTGAATCAGTTCCTGAAAAATGTCCTATTTTAAAGCGCTTTCTGATTGATGTGGCACTTAAAAAAGGAAAGCCTGATGTCTTGTGCTTGTACTGCTTTGCTTACAAGGACGCTTGTGTGTCTGCCATGCAAAGCAAGCTGAGCCTGTGGAGAATTGAGCATGTCTGATCTATTCTTGGGGAATGAGTTGCTCCTATGCACATAAGTGCCCTTCTTCAGTTTGACATATGTTGTATGATTCACTGTTTGAATCTTTTTCTCAGGTTCAGGGCTGGCATCGTAAAGCCACATCCTGTGGTTTCTTGCTAGTCCCAGTCTTGGAAGGCCCATTTGCATTGCCCAGTTACTTGTATGGAGACCCACTTCGAGCTCAGTTGTTCATCCCACTCAATGTTAGCTGCTTGTTGAAGGAGGGTAGTGAGCATTTGTTTGATGGTAAGAAATACTTGTTTCTTTGGTTTACCCCTTGATATGCTTTCCTGCAAGTAGGTCTCTTCTGGCAGATATCTGACATGAAGAACCTCCTTTACCAGATATGCCTGGTATAGGCATACCTGGTATAGGTAGGCTATCCTCCAGATAGCTGGAGGAAGGGCCTGTTGTTACGTTTTAACAGCCATTCTCAGGAAGGTGGTACTCAAAGGAAGCTGCTGGGGGCAGGCTAATCAGCATGTAACAGTGTATGAAGTTGGCAGCAAGAAGTTGGAAGGCACAGGGAAGGTTGCCTCCCCAGTGGTCATTGTTGCCATAATGTTGCATACCCTTCCGTAGCCTGTATCAAGTAGTTGTTCTGTTTGATATGATGTTATACTGTGAAAGTGCATTTTGCTGGTAGATACTGGCTAGAGCTGCTCTGCATTTGTACCCTGCATTTGTTTATTCTCCTCGGTGAGATTAGGCTTTCACAACTGCCATCCTCTTTACTGTTGCTATGGCTACATTCGTGGTAAGGGTGTTTGCACTTGAGATTGAGCTAGAAACTGCAATCTCCTTTTCTGCAATGTGACCTCGCCCTTATGCGTGATGCTGTTGTGGTAAGTCTCAGGTGGGAGCTCAAAGATCAGAGAGCGCTGTGAGAAGAAACAACCAGTAAAAGGATGCTTTAAAAAAAGTTAAGATCATTTTATTCATTTTCATTAACCCTTCCTTTAATTCTTTATTTTCATAACCTAATGTTCAGGTATAAATGTAAAACAAAACAACAATGAAAAGCAGTGACAAATCCATGTGATGTGAGGTCACTGTAGCCTCACTGAAGCATTTTCAGTGCACTATGTGGTGATGCACAGCACCCCACTTGCCTTCTTTGCCCCCTCCCATGGAACTCCCATTAAGTTCCTTTCCTTCATCTCTAGAGATACAAAAGCTAATTTCAGGGATGAATCTGCTATTGATATATACAAGACATATCTCTAATTAGCAGGCATTCAAGGGACAGCTAGCAGAAGACAGTCAAACTAAAAAATTGTTAGCAAATACAAAGTGCACAAAGGTGTTCTGAAGAAAACTGAGGTTTTGAAAAAGAAAGAAAGAAAAAGTGGATTTGTTAGGTAACTGTTACCTTTTTGCTTCAGGCTTTGAACCAGAGACATACTGGGACCGTATGCACCTCCTCCAGGAAGCAATAGCATACAGGTATGTATGGAGCAGAATGACTGAAAGGTTCCTCTCTCCATGGATAAGATAGGATGAGGACCAGGAGTGATGCTGAACTGTCACTCCTGGGTCACCTGGGCTCTGTACAGTCTACCTCTCTGCACTCTGCTTGCCAGTTATTGGATTAAAATATAACTAGAATGTCTGGAAGTGCCCCTGTTGGGTACAGGGGACAGGTATATAGAGTTTCAGCCTGTCACCTGCAGACCATCTCTAGTCTTATGGAGGACATTGGCTTTGAAAAGTGCCCTGTTCTTCTAAGTTAGAAGCAGATAGACTGCAAATAGATTTCTCTATGAGTAAGGACAGTTATTTCCTTCATGTGTATTTAACATAGTCTTGAACTAGATGATGCCCCATGGCTGACAAAAGACTGGGATACGAGCTATACATAGAAGGTTGAGCACAGCGAAGAAAGAATTATGGCAAGCTTTCAACACTGTCTAGCCTTAACCCACTGTGCTTGAACTACCAGTTTGTTTCACAGTGTTGCTACCGGGGTCTTTTTCGTGATAGAGAGACTGCATTTTGTAACGGTGTTTATTTTGGGAATATGGATTCATTAGCTTAGAAAGCAGGAGAGGAAGAAATATTTTCCAAATAGCAAAGAAGTGTCAGGTGAGCTGCTCAAAGTTCTGTATGTAATGTTTTCCAGCGTGAACAAAATGATCTTACAGTTTGAGATATTTCCAAGGAACATCTTTCCTGACTATTGCTCTTCCCTTATTTGTCTGCAGCTGCTTCATTTTTGCCAGAGACTGCTCAATGCCCTCCCAAACTGAGCTACAGGCTCTTGTTTCTGACACCTGTTAGGACAGTGTGGAGTTACAAGTTTTCACATTGTACCTAGCAGAGGCAGAGAACGTTTGGAGAGGCTCAGCTCTCTTCCTTCCCCCTTGCCCTCAAGAGGGGGAATGGTGTAAAACTTTCTTTTGTGCCCCTGCCTTGGGCTGAAGGAATTATAGCTGGAGTGGCTCTCTTTATTTTATTTTTTTTATTCCCTTGGTGTTTATTTCTTCAGATTCGGATTTGTGCAAGATAAATATTCGGCTTCTGCATTCAACTTTCCAGCTGAGAACAAGCCCCAGTATATTCATGTCACAGGTGAGCAATACTTGGCAGGCACTGGGAGTGAGGTGGAGGCTGTTATAAACAAAAGAACCATTTTACATGCACTTTGTGTTCTGTCAGTGACGTTTGTCCTCATTACGTCCCTAGTCAGAAGACAAGTAGCTGTATCAGCCAACACAAACCAGAAAACTGGCAAGATGGAATGAAAAGCACAAAGTGTTGCTGCTAATGAATGGCACTGGTTTGAAATCTTGCCTTATGGTGTCTCTGAAACTTTTTATTTCCAGGAGATGGAGAAATAATAAGTCAGAGTTTATTCCAAGTGCAGTATAAACAAATGTGCATCCAGCATCTAGCAGCTAGTAGGGAAAGGGAATGGGAGAAGTCAGTGCTGTGCTCTTGAGCTTAAGGTCAGCTGTAGATGCCTCTCTACCTGTATGCACTGTGTGGGAAATGGATAAAGTATTTAGGATCCACTTGCTCATGGTATTTTTCTTCATAAATGTTGGTGATCTGTCAGCACTTCTAACTAAACTACATGCATAGCGTATTACATTAAAATAACTAACTACATTCAGAGGTGTTGCTGAGACATGAAGGCAATGATGAGAAAAGAGCATCTGGAAGATTACAGGAGAGAATGGAAATTGATGTAAGGTTAGAAAGATAGATTAGAGCCTACCCCTTTGCTTCGTTCCCTTCTACCAAGAGAAAGGCAAGACTAAGTGCTCTCTCCCAGCGCTGTAATTTGCGGGAAGAAATAGCATGTGAAAGGAAAAATGTATTCCATTTTATCTTGCTAAAAAGCAATGGCGGGGAACTCAATCCATTTTCCTTTTCAGAATGTAGCATCAGCTACCAGTTATAGGGACTCAGGTCTGCCTAAGGCTAAAGTCCTGTCTGTTTCCTTCAGGGACGGTGTTTCTGCAGCTGCCATATTCAAAGCGGAAATTTTCTTGTGGGCAGCAGCGACGCCGGCGCAACTCCACTAGCTCCACCAACCAGAACATGTTTTGTGAAGAGCGCATTGGCTACAACTGGGCTTACAACACCATGCTGACGAAAACGTGGCGGTCTAGTGCCACTGGGGATGAGAAATTTGCTGATCGGTTGCTGAAAGACTTTACAGATTTTTGCTGGAACAAAGATAGCCGGCTTGTGTTGTTCTGGACTGACTGCCTAGATAAGATGCACGCTAGTGCACCATGAAATAGGGTTGTATCTCTTAAGGAGACAGCTAGAAGCTTTACCTTGTGGCAAGGAAATAGAGGGGGAGAATGACTGGAAAAGAGCCTCTCTGTTGGATTCATTTTGAGGCTCCAATGGGACCTGATCAATATTGCTGTTGATATTCAACAGAATTTGGTTAGGCCCTTGGAAAAAGAACCTGAGCTCTTGGCTTGCCAGTACCTATCACTTGACCTCAGCTTGGTATCAAGTAGCTCCTGTCCTTGATTGCCAAAACTTCGGTTAGAGAAAGGAGAGTGCAAATGGTTTGCAAGGGCAGTTACATTCAGCACTGTGTGGTGGTAGCAGCTTGTCATCAGTGGAAATGACGGGTGCTCTTGGCATCTGCCATGCCCGACGGCAGCCTTTATCTTTCCCTTTTGAGGTGTACCTGGTTGTGTGAATATGTATGATAAAATGTGAAGAGATGCCTGTTAAATTTCATACATGTAAATAAGTAAAAGTACAGAAAACCAAGTGACCTGATGTTTTGTTGTAACTCCAGACAGCAGGACAGAACTGGGGTGTAAAGGAGAACATCACCAAAAGGAAATACTGCTTCTTAAGTCCTGCATGATAACGAAATGCTCAGAGTCCGGTGGTGGGACTTCGTCCTCTCCAGCACAGGATGTAGAACGGTGTCACGCAGCAGGAGCAAGGAGCCAGTTACTATCCTGCTAGGCTGGCATCCGAGCCAGAGGAGGATTCACAGGCAACTGAGGGGAGGAAAAGGGGGATTCTGATTTTTTTAAGATGTCTATATGCAGCGAAATGCAGATGCCTGCAGTCAAGTACGCAGTCTTTGTCTTTACAGAGAAAGGTAGCATACGTCCCATGGAGCCAGATACTGAAATGTGGATTTGGGTTGGGTTTGGGACCTGCGGCTGGCAGCACGGTGTGTGGGTGGTGGTTCGTTCCTGCTGCGCAGCGGTTGCTGCTGCTGGCAGTGCTCCTGGCTGTGCTCACTGTAGCAGAGTCAGCAGAGGGCTGGCACATTCACACTGCTGTTCAGACCTGATTCAAGGAAAATCATGGCTGCTTCAGTTTTGGCTCATCTCACGGAATGACTCATCTGTTATTAGATGGGACCCACCTAGAAAAGATGGGTTTGAGTTGCATTCCTCTTTTAGTTCCTTTAAGTGTGTGAAAATTATCCGGGCATGTCTGATCCCCATTAACAGCTTGAGGGAAAAAAAAAAAGGGGGGGGGGGGGGGGGGGGGGGGGAAGAAACCCTCCTATAAAAATATCTTGCTGCCCTCTATTCTACCCCCACTTTGCTATGAGCACGTAGCTGTGTGGGCAGCTGTGGCTTTGTCAAAGCGAGTGCTGGGGGAGAGAGGGAAGTGGAGGGGGAGACCGTGCCTGGGGCCCTCGAGGTCAGCGGGGTCCTGGAGGCTCTCCCCGCCTGCGGGAGGCCGGCCCCAGGTGAGCCTCCCCCTGCCTGCACGGGGAGGCTGCCGGCGGAGGGGAGGCTGACAGCAGGGGAGGCTCCTCTGGGCCCGGCCTGCAGGTAGCGGGGCCCGGTGCCTTGCAGCGGGAGGCAGGGGCCGCCACTCGCTCCCCACCACCTCGGGAGGGCGCAGGGGTGTCCCTGCTCCTCGCCCTGCTCCTCAAGCTCGCAGGTATTTAACAACTTTTCCCCCCTGGCCCGGAGGATGGGGGCACGGGGGCATCGTACTGGTCTCCTTTCCCCAAGGAAAACGGGGCAAAAGCAGCCCCGATGGTCCGAGTTAGGCTGTGCTGTAATGTCTGGCCTTGTTTTGGAGAACACCCTGCTTTGTTTCCCCAGAATGGCTCCGGGCTTCAGCTGTAGCAGTCTCAGTGTTCCCTGTTGAAGCTTGGAGGGGGGTGCCCAATTTGAGGATGGGGATTAGAGCAGGGACCTGGGGGCAGTGGAGAGCTGTCAACACTCCCAGCACCCCAGGGTGCACCACAAGTAAGAGCTGAGCAGGAGCAGCCTAGAGTCTGGCTTCCTACAGCCCTCCTGCGCTGGCCTCCGAGAGGGTTTTGGTTTTTATTGTTTTTATTTTTTTATTTTTTAATGCATACCATAGGAGCTAAAAATAAGAGATAATAGTTTTTATCTAACCACAGTTTTCTGCATTGCATAGAAAAGTCTTCTAGCAGGACATCAGGATGAAGCGGTTCATGGCCATGTTAAGCAGAAACAAACACAAGGATCCCCCACCCACCAAGCTGCTGGAGCTAGCAGGACAGCTTTGCCAGGACCTCCAGAGCTCATCCCCTAATCTGGAGAAGCTGGTTGGGGCCATGATGAGATGCAAACAAAAGATGCATTTTCTCACTAACATCCACGTTGTCCGAGCTTGTGTGTTTGTTCACATCCGTAGCGGGCAGCATGACACAGCCTGCAAGCTCCTGGAGGTAGGGATGTGTTCTTCCTTGCTTCATGGAAACAAAAAGCAGTGTCAGAAAAATAGGGTTTAGAGTTGTTAGGTTTAGAACAGAAGTTCCCAATCTGCAGTGTGTGGAGCATTTCCAGCTGGTGTCCAGTAGAGGAAGGTGATGTGTGTGGATGGGTTGACCTGAAACCCAGGGTAAGGCCTCTGCTACAGGCAGTTACTATTAAACAGTCGAGGGGAAAAAGGTAACTGGGTTATCGTGCAGTTGGTTGTAGTTTGTGAAAGCAGGATTTTGTTCTGACTACTGTGATAGAGGCTTATAACATACCATTCCGATTTAGTGTTGCAGGGCAGAAGAGAAGGAGGAGCTGGTGCAACTTTGGCATGAGATTCACTATCATAGGGTTATGGAGAAACACCACAGAGATTTTCTGACACCACTGCAGAAATTTCGTTGCAGGAAGAGGTACCATGCCATGGGAGAAAGCAGTTTTTTCTTCTCTGCTGTAATATTTATGTGCAGGGGGTAGAGATTCAGAGGCTGCACATCTCAAAATGACTGCATCTGGGAGTTGGTTTTTTCTTGGGGTTTTGACCTCGTGGGGCAATGTAAGAATATTTCCCTTGAATATGAATGAATCTTTTGGGGTCCTTCCTGATCCTGTTTTCTTGTATGTACAGGAATCCTTATTTTCCTCTCTCTTGTGCACAGGAATCCTCCACCTATTTCCCTTTGTCCTGAGGGCTTGAAAAATCGAAACTATTCAGATGAAGTACGCCAGCAACTGTACAAATTTGCTGCAGAGGTGACAACAAATCCAAATAAGAAACAACGGGTAAGGATATGCTTCTTCCAGTCAAGTGTCCTTGTCACAGAAAAACAGTGTTCTGTGATCAGGGATCTATAGCTGGTTTCATTCTAGATCTGTTTTCAGAAGCCCAGTGGGGCTGGAATTCCCCATATTTGACCTTTCCCTAAAGGTTTCCTTCAAAAAAAATAGTAATAATAAAAATTAAAAATAACAAATTAAGTTAACCCTAAGTAACTTTGCTTGCCTTGGACAAAAGATTAGGGTAAATAAGTTCTTTGCTGGGCTTTTTAGCAGGTCTAATCTTGTAGTGACTGAACATAGGCAGGGAAATAACCATCACTCAGAAGGGCTATATTATAGTGATATGTAGTTCTGATTTGACTGGGTTGTAGCCTATATGCAATTGCATTTTGCTCGCCAGTATATTTGTACTGATTTATCACATTAAACTCATAGAATTTGAGGACGGAAAAAAAAAGGCAGTGTTGATGTATGCAGTAATCTGTCCCTGTTCAGGAAAGGTAGATATATAATGAAAGTGACCTGTGACATGTGAATTTATTTAGTAACCCTTGTTTGTTACTATTTTGGCAAGGTAAAAGCTTTAGCCTTTAAAGTCTGCTCCTGTGGTGCTCAGTTATTCCAATACCCTTCTTACATGATGCAGGATGACCTGGTGAATTGTTCTGCAATGTGAAGATGGTTTATTTCATACCCTTTTCACAAAGCAGCAACAACTTCCAAATTTTCATTAAAAAAAACATAGATTTGAGTTGGGAGCATAATGAGATTGACCTTCTGGGACTTAATAGCGCAGGTTATAATAATAATTTGTATGTTAATTTCCCAATACATTCTTCATTTATGTCATCTCATTATTTAACAAGTAGTTTAATACAGCAGAATTTATTTCTGTGAATGTGTTGCAGATGTTTATGCTGCTCAGGGTTTGTGAAAACTACTTAATGTAGTAAATGCATTAATGTTGATGCCATTAGTGTTGTGCAAGTGATGTGAAGCTGTCATTCTGTGGAAAGAGCATACTTTGCTGAGGTTTTTGCAGTATGTTGCGTGTTTAAATATAGCAATATAAAATAACAGTAAATGGTTTCCTTTAACAAACAGATTGCCTAGGAGAGCAGGGTGAAATCTGTTTTCCAGCAACTCTTTTGAGTTTATAAATCAGCCTCCTTAATGGCATCCACATAGACTTATTGGAGACCTAGAGAACAAATGTCTCCGGTGTGTTTGAAAGCTCATTTGTCTGGCTGTCTTTGGAACTGAAGGGAAAGGCCTGATTATTTGGATGTGGTTTACTCTTTTTTTTTTTGATCCCCCCCCCCCCGGGTTTGCAGGAGAGATTGGCTCAGAACATGAACCTGCAGCCAGCTCAGGTCTATAACTGGTTTGCAAATTATCGACGACGTCAAAAATCCCGTATCCATCGTGAGGAAAAGCTTAACTACTTGTGCCCTGAGGGGACCTTGACACACCATGCAAAGGAGCAGCAGGATAGAGGATCCTACACTCCACAAACTGCAGGTTTGTCTCTTCCTAATGAGCTTGGGATGTGGTCCAGAAAGCTGAAAAACAATTTTAAACTTCTTCAGGAAGAGAAGGATATTCCTTCTGCAGAAACAGCATCTATATGCTGAGGGATCAAGTGGCCACTGGAGAACTCTGCTTCAGTGGAGTGCCTCATCGCTTGGCTCGAGGCTGTCACTGTAGGAGGAGCAAGCTTTGACAAGGCTTGCGCAAGGGCAGGTGAAAAGATATGCTGTTCTCAGAAGGGGCACCAAATGAAAACAAATACATGTCAGGCAGTAGGTTTAGATCTCAGCCTCTGGGATCAGGATGTGAATTTGCAGATTGATTTGGGACCAAAATGATTGCGCTCTGTGTATCAGTCACATCTTTCTTTTAGTGACTGACTAGCAATAATTCACAACTTGCTGTTTTGTCTTTGATCTCAACGATCACCACTGTTAGCAGCATTTACTACTGTCTGTTGAAGAGGATGAAAGAGATGCCGGTGTGTTTATGTAATGATGTTGACACCTGCTTTTTTCTACATGTAGCAGGGATCCAGTGCATCACAGCCACAGCACCTTGTCTTCTGCCTGCCTGGCCTTTTTCACATTGCTTCTGTCTGTCTTGTAGCCTTCCCAATGTTGGATTGGATGCAGAGTGCCTTTCAAAGCCAACAAATACCGATGGCTTAAAGGAACACAATAATAGCTCATAAGCTTTTCCCCAGACCATGAAGGGGATTATTACAATACAGATAGGTCACTCTGAGCTCCAGTTCACTCCTGTAAAACCCAGTATTTCTGTGCCCCTTCACAGAAGCTTGACCAAACTTCAGTCATGGGGAAAAAGAGGGCCTTGCTGCATTTCACAAATTCAACTGTTATTTAATTGCTTTTTGGAGTAACTGTTAGTGTTCCTTTGCCTGCCTGGCCTGTGTTTTTCAGGTGGATCTTATGTAGGCATCAGCTCTGAGCAGACAGGGATAAACCTCATGCCCTGTGACCCAGGGTGGGAGCAGTCAGCTACAGATTTGGATAAGTCTCCAGAAGGAATGTATTTAAAGATGCTGGAATCCAGGTGATGTATGAAAAAGTCTTTACAATAACAGTTCAGAGATGAAGCATCCCTTAAACTTGGTCGTGGAACTGACTTCCGTTTCAGTTCTCAGGGGACGTTATTTAGGGAGTCTTGATGGGAATGGTCCATGCCCAGTTTCAGGCAGGTGGAGCATCTTGTAGTTTATCTCCCACCTGCCAAGGGCAGGAATCAAAGGTTGAGCTGGGGTGTCTCCTCTCTTTGAAAAGCAATATGTCTGGCTAATTTGTTTCCTCCATCACTACAGCTTTATTCAGGGCAGTGCACTGTGCGAAGCAAGGACAAGCAAGGCGTTGATGACTCATGTCACTGAACAACCCGTAGCTTTTTTCAGTGAGGCTGTGCTGGAACCAGGAACCTGCTTTAACTCTGCTGTCCTGCAGCCCAGAGAAGCAGCAAGCAGTACTGATGCTGGCCCCCAGCTGGATAACTTTGTTGTGTGCTCTTGTGGGTCCCTTATCTTCCCAGGTGAACGTCTGGCCACGTGGCAGGCCCCTTCCAGCACCACAGGAGTCTCTGGCTCCATGTGGACCCCAAATATGGAAGGTTAGTAAAAATGAACCCAGATTATGGCCCTTAAGAGTTTTTCAAGCTTCTCTTCCCTTTGTTGGAAACATGCTTGTTCAATTACATGGCTTTCCCATGTCATGACAAGTGGGAGCAGGGCTTATCTTCAGCTCCCATAATAGCATAGAAAACCTGTTGATTTAAGGTGTTGAACCGGACATTCTTGCCTACTATCTTGCCAAGACTGTAACTCCTCCTTAAGATAGTGCTTTTCCAGCAAGGTGGAAAAGCACTTTCTTTTAGCTTTTCCATTGGAGGAGTCCATTCAGCTGCTGTCTGCTCACCTTGCCAGTTAGCAGGGTTCTGGGTTTTTAAACCCCTGACAATTCTTCAGAGGCAAGTGCTGATTGCCTGAGCAGATGCTGGAAGCATGGTGCTCATCTTCAGCAACGTTTTCTCACTTGCCTTTCTTCTTCCTGCTTTTTCTCTCTCCCTCTGTTTGCTTCCTATCCTGTCTTGTTCAGCATTCCCACTATCTCTTTTCTTGTCCTTGTTTTTCAGAATAGCCTTGATAGGATACTTAACACCTGCTTTTGCTATAGGTCTACAGAATGGAAGGTGCTGTGACTGTTACTTGCACAACCTCTGGTGAATGCACAGCAAAGAGGAGGGGACTAGCTGGGTCAGAGGTTGAGGTCATGTTATCTGTAATTGTCTTTAATACGAACATTTATTTCAGCAGGTATCAGAGCTCCCTTGAGCAGAGTCCCTCAAGGTGGTTTTATTGAGGCCAGTTCAGGAAGAATCATTCGGCAGTCAGATTTAGAGGTTGAAAGCTTCACCGTTAGAGAAGGACAGCTAGGGACCCTGGAGACTATTCTTCCCCACAGGTAAAGGAGTGGAAAGCACAGGGCTTCTCAAAGGCAGGACTAACAATGATGATGTGAATCTAGCCTTGTCCTGATTCCCCTATTGAAGAGGGCTGCAGACAGTGTGGTAATGCATCTCGTTCCAGGGGCCTGACTCTATGCTTGTCCTCATCAGATTCTGAAGATATTTTTATCTCTGTGTTGGAAATGGGAGATGCTGCATAAATGTATTTGTGTTTTACAGTGTAGTTAGTACAAAGGAGATTCAGGGCCAGCATCACGAACCCCTCTCTTTAAAGCAGGTTTGGCATCTAAGCCATTTGTCTGTTTTTCTTTTTGGCAGAAAATCATAACTTACACTGATCTCTGTGAGAGCTGACCCTGCAGGCTGGGTTGGTAGGGCCTGTACTTAATCCTAAAATAGTTTTTTGTAGCTTCATAACCTCATGACAAGATTATTCTGTAGTGCAAGCTTTCCGAATTGGAAGACAGAAAGACAGGCACTGTTCTGCCTTTTTGTTTTCCACCTGTACCAAATGTTTCAGACAGCAGGTTTTCTCTGGGACTTGAGATAAATTCACAGAACGCAAAACAACAAAAATCCGTGCCATCTTCCATGTGTTACACAACTTCCATAATGTTACATAAAAATAAACACTGCAAAACAGAGATTATAAAGTTCCTTTAATCTGGTGATCTACAAGACAGATCAGGAGTAGTAGTACCATTTTGTAACCCTTCTGCTTGACCCAGTCCAGCATTTGTGCTAGTGTGACACTGTCAATAATGTGTCAAAGAGGTAGGCAGAAGAAGCAGTTTTATTCCAGCTTTACATATGAGGAAGCAGAGGCAGGGAGAGGCTTTGTGGCTT
This sequence comes from Cygnus atratus, assembly GCF_013377495.2. Taxonomy (NCBI): domain Eukaryota; kingdom Metazoa; phylum Chordata; class Aves; order Anseriformes; family Anatidae; genus Cygnus; species Cygnus atratus. The sequence goes on from NC_066378.1 coordinate 4,773,776, forward strand.
GTCAAAGCAACAAGGGAAGGCAGTGATTCACTGGAGATAGAGATCAGTAGATTTTATTATTTTTTTTTTTTTTGCCTCCCGGTTAGTTCCCTGCTATAAACATTTCTGCCTTTTACCTCTGTTTCCCAGTTGGCTTGGTGCCTACAGTTGTTCACATTCATGTCAGACTCCCTTCTCGGAATTGCTGGGGTGAACGCAGGTCTAGGTATTGTGAGCCCACCTCAGCCTGTGTTTTGGGATTTGCAGTTTTAAACTGTGGCTAAGGATTATGAAAGACGAGTGAGGAATTGCTGGCAATATTTTGGCTGGATGTAAAATTGCATGTTCTGACTCTAGAGTGAGCTCATGTTTATTTTTAAAGTATGTTCCACCACTAGAAGAAATCTATGGTGAATGTCTCCTTGTTGGGTATGTCAGTTGTGCCAGGAATCCATACACCCTTTATCATGTTCCTGGCAGGGGCAGGACTTGCTGCTTCATCGACACCTTCTGGTGAGGATACAGTTATTTGAACTCTGTAGGCCCTACTTAGTTTAGTGGCCTGGTCCATCTCCCCTCAGAACCTTGAACTCCCCAAAATACCATTCACGCTATGGAACTTAAATCTTTTCAGGAGTGAGTGAGGCTTAGGCTGCAACCTCACCCGGACCTTTTTGCAGTTTCTCTCTAGAGAGCCAGCAGACCTTGGGCGGGAAGTCTTGGGTGAGATCACTGCGCAGTGATGGGCAATGACTGAGGATCACCTCTGTTATCAGGCAGTGCCCTCTAACAGACTTATTGGATTAGAGAGGAGTATTGTGTCACCCGAGTCATCTTTAGCAGTAATGTTGCAATGAGCATCACTCATCTAGGGACTTAAGAAGGAGCCAACAGCTTAATCTGTGAGGCAGATGAGTGGTGTTATCCTGGAAAGACAGGGCAGTGAAACTATCCCTGCTTTGGTGATAAAAGTAAAGCAGACAGAAGGAAATTATTTATCCAGGGTCACCCATCTGGAGTGGACTTCGACTATGACAGTCGCTACCTCGCCAGTGCCTGTGTCGGTCTGCTTTGTAAGTGCCAGGGTAGAGCTGCAAGTCAGCCAAAGGAACCTTGATCTGCATGTCTCGTTTTAAAGGTGCTCACCTGGAAAGGACTTGCCCTGAAAGCTTATTAGACCAATTTCAGTTTATTTCTTTTATGGGCTTTTTCCAGTTGGTCCTACGCACTTGGGCTGTATCCAAACCTCTCACACTCCGCAGGGCTGTGAGGTGGGAGTGTGAGGGGGAGCCAGGCTGGGAGCTGACTGTCTCCATCTGCTCCTGCTGCCTGACAGGAGAGTGTGATCCAGCTAGTGAACTGGAGGGCCCGGTGGGGCACCAAACAGATGCTTGCCTCTACAGATAGTGTTGTTTTATCCTCTTCATTCTTCTGGTTGGAACAGGTGGAATGTAGCCCAGCTAATGGTTCATGCAGAATATGGCTCTCCTGTGCCTCACATTTCAAGCAGAAAAGCACACTGAACTCTGTAGAGCAAGACAGACTGCGTTTATGAGCCAGCTTATTGATTTAGAAAATACCAGTGCTGAGACGTTCGTTGCAGCTTACCAATTCTTCCTGCATTTTGGAATGCTAGCTCAGTACAGTAGGAATCCTCCTGCCATTAGGCTCACACCCCAGATAACCCCACATGCATGATGCTGGCAGGCAGCAAGTTTCAAATGTGCAAAAGGAGGCTACTTTTTGGCATGTTGCATAATTAAATCACAGAATTTGTTGCTAAGGGTGTTGTGCATGTGAAAGTGTAAGTGGGCAATGAAAAAGGATGAGAAGAATTTGTGGGGGTAGGGGCTGAGTCTGTTTGTCATTAATAAATGTAACTGCATGAATGCAGCCTCCAGCAGAGGAATCCCGAGACTGATCGCTGAAACCTGGAGGGGGTCCCAAGGAAGGGCAACTTGACAAGAAACAACCCTGTTCCTTGTACTTTTTTCCAAAGTTCTATTAGCGGATTCCTTTGGTCTGGGCTTGTATGGCTATTCATACCCTGGGGTATTCCTGGCCGTGGTATGGGCAGTGTTGTTGGAGTACAGATACAGAGTTGGTGACAAAGGGCATCCCATCATCGAGTACCCAGTGTCTCCTACTTGGCCCAGTGCCTGCAGACTCTTTTCAGACGTTGGCAGAGCCCCTGGAGAGGTGTGGATGGGGAAGCCATGTCCCCAGACTGTCGGCTGGTGGCCTTGAAAATATGTAGTAGAATTATAGCTAATGTTGTGGCTACGTCTAAAGCCACCTTTGTGTGTTTTGACTCTGAGGACCTCTGGTTTTAAAATATGTTCCAGGAGAGAGACATTTTGGTAGACATCTCTTTGTTTATGGAGAATGTTCTAGGGGCATAAGGCAAGTTGCAAATGGAGCTGTCAGTCCTGTATACTGCTACTGGTCAGGCTAGTCCTCTCATTGCACAATCTGTTTTTTCAGTCTGTGACAATTTGAAGAAATGACACAGGTTTGTAGTCAACAGAACTCATTATCTTTTCAATGAATAGTCTTGTCAGCAGCCCCTCTTGTCCTGCTGCCAGACTGCAGTAAGTAGGGCATAGATACAAATGCATTTGTAAATAATCATATTTTCTTCCAGTTCCCATCAGACTGTGGCTGGCAAGCCTCAGTGCCCACCTGTTTCTGCACCCCGCATGGAAGAAAGCCAAGCCATGGGACAAGGCCAGGTAAGAGAACGCACCTAATGTTCCGAGAAGAGAGCTCAGCCACACACACCTTCCTGCTGTAGCATTCTCACAGGAGATGTGAAATCTCACATCATATATCATATGAAACGTACATGATCTAAGCATATCTTTGGAATCAGTAAGCTTGGCATTCTCTGAGTACCATCCAGCAGATGCTGGGATGCTAGGAGAAGAAGATTTTTTTTTGGTTTTGCTACTTGAATTGCTTATCAGACCTTGATTTTACTAAACACGTCATTGCAATGATGGCCAAATCAACCTGTGTAGATCCAAAGTATCATTTAAATTTTGAGCAACGGAGGATTCACCTAGCACTGTGAAAAGCAGAAGATGGGAAGATGGTTTCTTGTGGGTCCTTCCCTTCTGAGAGGTTTTGCAGAATTAGACTCAGCTCTCTGAAACCTGTTAAAATATTTAATGTAATTTAAATTTCTGAGTTTGTGTTACTACTGAGGAAAAGAGATTTTGTACACTACTCTCTGAGATGGTTGAGAGTAGTGTACAGAGCAGTGTTGTTATAGGAAATGATAGAAGAAGCAACTTCCCTTCCATGATCAGGATTCAAACTGTATGCCTTCTTTTGGTGCTTTTAAGGCAGCAGAGAATAGAAACTAGAAATGTTCTGCTTTCAAGGGAATGGGAGCACATCTATGAATTAACTGTTACTTAAAAATAGGACTCAAGAAAGCCCTATCTAAACTGTAGCTTAAGCTATTCGTTAAGTTTATTTTTTGGCTTCAAATCTATTGGTCTACCAACGAGTTAGCATCCATTTCTGTTTCTCTTGCAATGTCAGCTGCTGGAGAAAATCTTTTTGAAAGAGATTTTGAAAAGCAGGAGACCATATCTGCTGGCCTCATTATGGGAAGCGGCTGCAGCTCTCAGGGCAGTAACAGAACCTCTTTTGAGCCTTTGAAAGCATCAATATAAAGATCCGTATCTTGGAAAGTGGCCTTTTTACCAGCCATAATGGGAGCCAGATGAGTAGGAAAGCTTTGGGCATTAATAATGAATGAGCCTTTTCTAAGATTTCCAGAGTATGCAGTCTCTGTAGCTAGTGTTTTCCTCTTGCTATTTTGGATTTAGGCACTGATTTTGTGATTGCATAGAAACATGACACTAGGTGCAATATGGTATGGGGAACAAGATACCATGTGATGCCTGCAGATGTCAGAAGGCAACATCTTCAAATCTTTGTAATAGCTATTCAGTTCAGGAATTCAGAAGAGCAATTTTTTTTTTTTGCAAATTTTAATATGTGCTGTAGGAAAAGGAAGAGCTTGAATGGGTAAATGTTTTTACAACATTCCACAGGCTTCCTGGGTGCTCTACTTCTTACAGGATCACCTTTCCCTGGGCTTGTCGCAGGGATATGCGGATATTTGGTTCCCATGTCTGAACCACAGCTGTACACTCCCTGTACCACACATGACTTTCAATTTGTTCTTTGTGGGTCATATATCCCATCAAAATTAAAAGGAGAGTAAAACAAAACAACAACAAAAACCAGTTAACCGATTTTGGAGATGTTCCTTTCCCTTCATGAATAGAACTCCCTTGTCCAGGTGATCATTCCCTTCTTAATTAGTTCATCCTGGTTTTGCCCTCCGTTGTTTACTTGCTTTTATAGAAGCCAATGTCTCGGGCAGAAGGAAGGCAGTTGCTTTTCTCTGAATTATGAGGGGTCGAATTGCACAGAGATTGTGCTTGCCATTTTTACACCCATGCCCTGTGCAGATGGATTACTCCACCTGAACTTAGAGGGGGATGAAGACTTTGTCACTTCATGCACACAGCCTTCACTACTGACATTCCCTCCCCTCTCACAGTCTTGTGCCACCATACATCTCCCTAAAGAGCTCTTCCACACTGAGCAAATGTGTCATTAAAGGTCATATGTGGTGAAGCTTTCATTCTTCTCCTGTGTCTTTCAGGTGCTGGAGGATCCAGTTGGTGACCCATTAACCGATGATACATTCTGGGCAGCACGGCTACTCTTTGAATTCTCAGCTGGGGGACAAATGTGACCTGCCTACAGCAATGCTCAATGTGGTCTGCACTTCTCCAGGAAACACCCTATTCTTTCCTGTTTTTCTCTCATTTTTTTTAATGAATGAGGAGTTTGACATGGAGTTGAGGAACAGAAAGAATGAGGTAGATGGATGAAGGCCTTTTCTAATAGTTATGAAGTTGGTTTTAGTTTTATGAAGAATTTTGCAAAGAATATAAGAAACCAAAGGTACATTGTGGATTGTAGGTTTTCACTAGAGCAGTCTGAAGCTGTTCTGTAAACGTTAAAATATCAAGTCACTGATTCTGTGGCAGTTGCATAGTTCTACCTATAGCACTGGTCAGGTGAGAGTCCTTCATTACACCATGAAGGCATGTGAAACTCTACTCAGAAGGAATAAAATCTTAGTTACATTGCCCAACAGTTGGATACTGGATATGAGATAAAGGTTATCTCAGGCATGGAAAATAAGGACTCAGCTAAGTGCTGGTAAAACACTGCTGTTCCTCATCTCTGCACTTGTGTTGTGCTGCTGGGCATCACTTTGAAATGTTCCATGCTCTGTAGTGCTGTGGGTGACAGACTGGAGCATGGCAGAAATTACAGTGTTAGAGTTGCAGGACTGGAGAGGGGGCATACAAGTGCATTGGTAGCTAACGCTGCCTGCATCTGATTGCCAGCAGAAGGTGGATAAATGGAGAGGGTGGGAGCCTCTTGATCCGTTTCAGTGTCCTGATCTGGATGGGCTGAAACTGCACAGGCAATTGTGTCACCCTTCAGGTGGTCTGCAGCAGTGTGACGCTCAGCAGAGGCAGGTGAGTGCATCCTATTCGCCCTGCAATGCAGTGTGAGCTGTGCGAACTGTTTCCTGCACACTGTAGTAGGCGTCTTTGAGCAGGGGCTAACGCTGTATTTGGCTGAAGGCTACTTACTCCACGGGGTTAGGCAGTTCCAGCTGCAACCCACTTGGGGTATGTGCGCAACTCTGTGCTTTTTGCCCAGTGCTTTTCCGTGTTTAACCCAGCCTGGAGGCCTCCTGTTGCACTCACTGCCTTGTGCTGCTCACAGATCAGGAGTCCTGTTCCTTTTCTTTCGCTTTCAGACTAAAAAGCAGAATTGTGTATGAGTAGCAAAGCAGGCTTTTGATGCAGGTTTAAAATTTCTGCTCTAAGTCATCGGGCAGCCTTTTGGGTACTTTCTGTAACTATTGCTGGTATTTTTTAAATAGCAAGGTATTTTGAAAGGGGTAATCTTTGTCAAATCTACTGCCCTGAGATGAACGAAGTAGATGCCTCCAGAACTGTTTGTAATAGTTATCAAATAAAGGTTATGAATGACTCTTTCTCAAGGGTTCATTTTCAAGGTAAGCGTATGAGGTGATTATTCACACACGTTATTTCTTAAACCCCCCAGCACTCGGGCTGTGACCCTGATACTTCTAGTGCTCATTTCTCTGGATCTGGCTTAAAATGCCCTTTTCTTGGTGGATGCTTCGTGCTCAGAACACTGGTGAGGGGAATGCTTATATATACGTTCACACTTTTAATCTCCTTAAACAATGGGGCTTTGCGCGAACCGGGGCTGGAACGCGGGGCGGAAAGGCGCCGTCACTGCGCTGGGCGACCTCAACCCGTGAGGGCTGTGCTATCCCAGCCCTCCCAGCCCCGCTGGGCTGCCTCCTTTTTAAAGCTCTGTTCCTCGGCACCCCGCCCCTGCACTGCAGCAGGGCCTCCCGGCTCCGCCGCCGCCGCTCCCCGGCCGCTTGCGTCAAGCCGGGTCTCGCTGAGGAGCCCTCAGCCCGCCGCGCTGCTCCCGCCGCCATGGCGGCCGCGGGCCGGCTTCCCGCTTCCTCCCCATTGGCCCCCCTGCCGGCCGCGGCCGTAGCAACAGCGACAAATTTATCTCCCCGCCTCCTGATTGGCTGCCGCCTCCCGCCGAGCCATAGCAACAGCGGAGCGGGCGCGCGGCGCCTCAGAGGGCGCGCGGCGACCGTTGGCGGCAGGGGCGGGGCGGGAGGGGTTGGGCAGCGAGCGGGGCCGCCCCGGCTGAGGGGACGGCGGGGCCGGGGCTGGGGCCGAGGCTGGTCAGGGCAGGCCGGAGGTGCTGGCGGCATCCCAGCCACGCCAAGTAAAATCCGTCCCCTAGGGCTTGGCGCTGTGGTGGGCGAGAGCTGCGGCTTCTCTGCTTGCCTGTGGCAGAAAGAGTTATGGCGCGGCCGTGCGCCAAGCAGCGAGGCGGCTGGCGTGCTGAGGGAGCCCCTGTGAGCAGCCCTCACACGGCATCCTGACAGACTTTTGTGTGAGGTGCTGCATAAGGTACTTTGTTTCTCCCCGCTAATGACAGGGCATGTCACTGCCGTTATTATGACTGAGCTAGTCAATCGTATATTAGAATACATGCGGATGAAAGCCTGTGTTTTACGCTTCCCTGCTGTTGAAGATTGATATATTCAAGTACAGGAGCGATGCTCTCTTACAAGGAGACGTATTTTCAGTTGCTTTCAAATGCGTAGTGCTGTTGTCTGTCAGGAAGATGATGCAGATTAGATGAATATTTCTCCACCTGTACAGAAACTTTAGACGCCTGTCTCAATTTAATAATTTGTTTTCTAAAGAAACGGCCCATGCTAGGGAATGCAGGTATTTTGGGTTTGGAGATAACTGACCTTTGTTCTACTGCCTTAACAATACCACTGTCCTTAGGCCTTTTAAGTTTTTAAATAGTTCAAGAATACAGGTGTTTTGACTGTTTAATTTTAAAGAGGTGTCACTCCAGCACCATTCCTAAGGAGTGCTAGAACAAGTGTCCTCACCAAACTTAACTCTGAGCCAGGCTTTGCAGCTGAAGCAGAATAACAGCTTTTTCTCATACTTCATTTAATGAGTTTCATTTCCAGATTTGGCACAGTTGCTCTCTGGAGGACAACTGAATTTTCTAGGTCATTTCCCAGATGAAATAACTTATTATTTCTTTGTAAACTTATATTAGATGAATCAAAGTTTGATAAGTGAAATCCAGCAAATTAAAAGCATTTCTTTAAGAGATGTAAAGCCACGTGGATGAAGTACAGTGTATTCTAGCCCACCAGCATCTTTGCCACATACCACCTGGGTACAGAATCGGCACAGAACACTTGAGGAGTTAGTTGCATTTGGATGAGAATTTGCCAGCTGTACCTGCAGGTGATCTCACAGAATCTGACCAACCAGAGTTACAGGCAGCTGAGCAGAGTTCAGAGGTAGGCTGCTGCTTCCTCACCTGTCAGCAAGCACAGGCTGGATGTATAGCCATGTGGCAAAGGAATCTCTGCTGAGTACTGGTGCCACTTAGCATCTGGCCTCCTCTGCCTGTGGGGCTAGGTGGAGTTGGTCCTTTGAGGGACAGTGGGGTTCTTCACATTGTATTTACACCGTGCCATCATTTGAATTGTTCGGTTTGCGTGTTACCTTGTTCTTATTTCCTAGTTGTGATCTGCATCCCCATCATGATCCGGATTGCCTATTCTGCCATATGTAGCAAGCTCTGGATGTGTTTATGTTGTTTTTCTGTGGAGCTGTAATTAGAAGTACTCTGAGCATGTGACTGACCTTCCCTGAACTGAGTGTGCTGTACCTGCTGTTGTCAGTCCTCCTCCTCCTCAACATGGCATGCCCTAGCAAAGAAAGGAGCTTGCCCTAGATAGAAATAACAAAGATATTTTTAATTTCAAAATTCATAAAAGGGCCCAAAGAACAGTGCTCGCATGTGCTAATTGGTCACAGAAAGGGGATGGAGATCTGGGAGCATTTTCAGAAGTTCTGTTAATCAGCTGCCTCAGAGGTGAGGACACCGTCCCAGCGGGCAGCTTTCCTCTTGGCACTTTGGCGGATGGGCCCAAAGCCTGGTGAGGTCAGACTGAGCTGATGCCTGTCAGCAGTTCTGAGCTACAAATGTGGTATAGAAGTGGCAGCACAAAGGACCTGCGTGGCAGCTGCCTGTGAATGACTTCTCTGAACTAATCCACTACAGCACTAATGAGGATTAATGACATGAGCAGTAGATTTCCCCGCTCTCATCCCCCTTGACAGCCCCTGCCTGCTCTCGGGGTTACTGAATGGGCTCATCCGAGGCCCACAAATGTCAGGAGAGCGAACTTCAAGGCTAGTAATTTCAGGAAGTCTCTTCTGGACGCCTGGCTCAACTTGCTTAGGGCCTTGTTTTCAGAGGAAGTGAGCACTTATGCAGAGGCTCAAGTAGGGCACCTAGAGTAAGAGGCCACTTTTGCAAATGTTGGCAAAGGCATTATGTTTTATCTCTGCACTCCATTAGTCTTATCCCCAAAGTCTTTCATGTTATGTTCTGCAGTGAAAGGTCATTGTTTCAGATCAATCATTTTCAGTAGGATTTAATCCATTTTTATGTCAAGATAATCCACTTTGGTAAAGTTTGAAGAAGAGTAAAAATTCATCTGTTGAGAAAGATCTGGGCTTATTTTTGAAATGTGTTTGCTGATGCTGAATCTGAATTGTGTATGATGAGGTGTCTTGGGGGTGGTTCCAAAAGTGATGGGCATCTGAATTCTGATCTTATCTCTAGGTTGCAAATGATCAGCACCTCTGAAAAGCCCAGGGATTTAGCAGGATTTTTATTTATTTATTTATTTTTGACTTTCAGCATTTATTTAGTATAGGTGCCTTTCATCTTTCAAGTGTAGGGCCTTTTTTCAGTATGGTGCTGTGGTGAAGGCTTCTGATAAGCAGGCTTTTTCATGTTTCCCTGTTTATGCTTGTAAATTCTGCTTACTTCCCTTTACGTAAAGGACAAAAATACATTCTTGTATCTGCATAGGACTGGCAAAAACTGTAGTCTGAAGCAGCTCATGAAGAGTTAAAGCTGCTTTCAGTTAGCTCCTGTGTTCTTGCCACTTACAGAAACCCCCACAACTGAGCATGCTTCAGCCTCCTGTGCATATCCCTGAATCATTCTGGCAAGTAAAAACACTGCCATAATCTTTTATTCAGACATAGTGCTCATTCTTCACTGGACTCCGAAATGAGCAAATGCTTGGAAATAGAACATTTTGCCAGAGAGTTCTGAGGATTTATCAACTCATGTCTGCACAGGGTTTTGAACATGCAAAAGGCTACTGAGTATGAATGCTGACTGATATTAAAGACACTACCAAAAAATAGGTTTGGGTTAACCTCTCCCTTGAGGGCATGAGAGTTTCAGAGCTTTTGTACAAATTGTTGCTCTTTTGTTTTAGGGTTCTCCTGTTGGTGAATAGATGCACAATATATCACAATTCACAACGTGAACCCCATTGCTTCTGAGCAGCACTAAGGTGGTGTAATCTTTCTCTCTTCATTCTAGCTTTTACCTTTGAGTTATGAGGTAGGTTCTGTGAGAATGATTGAAGATTAATATGAAATTGAAATATGACAAGTAGTAGAATATTTTTTACACACACTGTGACAGCCTAGAGGGTTCTGTTGCTTGTTAAACTGTGGTGTATGGTTTGGCCAGAAATATATCATCGAAATTATAGTCTCTTGTGGTTTGGGAAAGAATCATCACACTTCAGCTACACCCACTCCTATCTTTTGCTCTGATCTTGTCATTGGTTACAACACCTTCCCTCCCTGATGTGCACTTATCTCACTTCATTGCGGGGATGTGCTGCCAGGCTTCTAACAATGAAAAATATGGATAGTCCTGAGCCTGTGAAACAATCTGTCCTTACAGCACTATTTGAACATCGTGCCCCCATGTAAGTGCCAGTCCCACCATTTCCAAGATCAGATGCCCACATATTCTCCATCTTTGTCTACCGTCCCCATCTCTACTGCTTTTACTGTGCTGGGGAAGCCGGTTAAACTCCCACTTCAGTGGAGTTGCCTCTGCTCTCTCAGTTTTTCAGTGTCTTGTCCCCAAGGCTGTATCATTTAGCAGTTCCCTAAATAAAACATTCCCATGCTGCAGAAGAAGAGAGGGGAGATGACTTGCTGCAGGAACGAGGTGGATGTTAGTGGCAGGGATGTCACAGTACCACTGCTTTAGTTCCGTGTGTCTCGGGAAGAGTGCATTCAAAAGGCGTGTGCTCCCCCCTGCTACTGAGCAATCGAAGGGGGAGGCTTTGGGCAGCGGTGTAGGGCCAGGAAGGCTCTGGTACGCTGTCTGGTTGTTCCCCTATCACGTTTCCTTTTCATCAGTGTGCCCTGTAGCTCAGTCCCCTCAGCTAAGCATCAGTCCTGGGAGACTCCCTCTGAGACTGCTTTGCTGTCCCTGGTGCCCCTGCGCGGAGCCGCGCAGTGAACTGGAACGGCATTTCAGCAGGGAGCTATTTGCGGAACGTCGGTGCTGCCCAATAATCAGATATGCCTGTGGAGCGGAGCCACTGCCTTAGGTCATGGTGCAATTTGCAGTGCCATAAGTTTCTCCATCTACAAATTGTTGCAGGGTGTGGTCACCGTGCCAACAGCTCTAAATCCTGCCTCGTGGGAGCAGTATTCCTGAGCTCAGCTGGGATCGCGGGGCTCTGCAACACCATGCCTGATGGCTGGCATCTGAGCTTAGCAGGGGAGACAGAGCTGGGCAGTGTTTGGCGCTACATTCAGCACTCCAGTAAAAGGACTGCTGACATTTCAATTTCTATTTATTTTTTGTAACCCAGTTTACAAATACCGCAGCAGAAATAAAATAGCAGAATTAAAGCTCTTTGCCTGAGCTCTAATTTGTTTGCATTTGTACCTTTGTAGATCCTGGGAGCCACGGCTGCAGCTGAAGATCAGAACACTAGACGCTGTCCACACAGGAGAATATAGGTACTCTCCCCCAGACCTTGTATGTCTGAAATGCAATCTCGTCACTTTCTTTAGGTTAAGGTCAGGCTCTAGGGATGCTACGTACAAGGTTGCCTTATTTTAGCAGGTTTCCTTGCAAGTGTTGGATTTAGACATGTATCTGATTTTACAGCAATGATGTTACAAATCACCTTGTGGATTCAATATTAAGAGGTTTTGAGATGCTTTAGGCTCAGAAATAGCCATTATACAGATGCTTCACTTCAAAAAAAAAAAAATGTTCTTGTGCATGTGTGGATATATTCACATATGTTTCGTGGATTAATGCACATTCTTTGGTTCAGTGGGTGAATAACTGGTTTTAAAAATACTTGTGATGTTTCCCTTGGGAATCTGAAACTGCTGCACCAGACTCGATTTCGTAGACCCTACAAATTTTCAGAGCTGTTGGAACACTTTGTGGGCTGAGTAATCTCTGCTGAGGAGTTACTCTGAACTGCAGAGTTTCCAAATTGGAGAACTGAACAGGGGATTTTAGATTGGCCCATCTCTTACTATTCTTGCATGTTTTGTGTTAAAATCTGTATTTTAACTTTGAATCATTCCTTTTCAAGAACCTGCTCCTGCTTTCTTTAGATAATTTACCAAAGTATAAAGGTCTTTTCAATGTTTTGCATTCAAATTAAAAGTGTTGCATCCATTCTGATAATGAATTGGGTTGATATGTGGGATCCATTCAGTTAAGGTTTTATATGTCTCTGCCTTCTCTTAGAAAAAGTAAGAATAAAATTAAGTTAGGAAAAAGGCACCATTCAGCTTGCATCTGTGTATGTACCACCGTGTACTTCATAGTACTGCAGGAGCTGTTTCCTTGTTCTGGCAATCGGCTTATAATCCCTTACATGTGCCTTTCATCTTCATACTTTACTACATATAGCTAACACTTGTTTTTATCAATATTTATCAATCTCCTTAAAAATTAGCAACAGGCTTTCTTTGAAACATTCCTCCGGTCCCTTTTAAAACCCAACTGCAGCATTTATCTTAAATGACAGTGACACTCGACTGGCTCAAGCTGCCCAAAGCACGGGCAGAGTTGGGGCTGCCCCTGGCGCTACTCCGCTGCATTAGCACCGAGGCTAAGCGGAGAGCGGCAGTGGCGGTAGCGGGACCAGGCTCGGTCCCCTGCCCCTGCACCCGTGGGGCTGACAGCAGCGAGCCCAAACGGGCGTGGGTGCTGCAGCCCAGGGGCTCTGTGCGGCGGGGGCGGCCGGCAGGGTCCCGGCAGGGCCAGTGCTGCAGCTCGCCCGATGCAGCCCACGGCCCGAGCGGGGCGGGCACCGGCCAAACACACGCTAAAACCCCGCACCCGGCCCCGCGGCGCAGCAGCAGGGCGGGACGCGCCCGCTCCCTGCAGCCAGCCCTCGCGCGCTCACGGCGCGCGCCGCCGCCTTCCCGCCGCTGGGCTGGGCTGGGCGCGCGCTCGCTCCTGCTCCTGCCCCCCCACCGCGGCGCGCGCGCGCTGCGGGTGGCAACCCCGCGCCGGCGCCGCAGTGCCCGCGCCCAGCGCCCACCTCCACCTTTGCAGCAGTAAAATGCAGCACTCGCAGCGCGCATGCGCCCTCCTCCCCAGCGCCCCTCCCTAGCCGGCGCCCCGGGGTAGCTATTTATAGCAAGTGACGTCACCTAGAAATAGAACGCGGGGGAGCCGGCGCCCCCCTCCCCTCCCCTTGCAGTCCCCCTCGGCTCCGCCCCCTCGTTGCCTTCCCAGCGCGCAGGCGCAGGCGGCGGCAGCAGCAGCGGCAGCGCGAGGCGCCGAGGCGGGCGGAGCGGGGCTGCTCACACGCCGCTGCCTGTGAGGGGACGCGGCGAGCGCGAGGCGCCGACCCGCCGCGGCTGAGGCGAAGCCCAACGGTCGCTGAGAGAGGGACAGAGAGAGCGGGCGGCTAGGCGTGAGGCGGCGGCTCCGCTTCGGTCCCCTCCGCGCTCTCGCCCCCGCTCGCCCCCAGGAGCGCGTTTCGAGGCGCGGCTCGCAGCTTCCCCCCCCCCCCCTCGTCTCTCTCCTTCTGAGGGGTGCAGAGTGCCCAGCCCGGCAGCCACCACGGAAGCGGCCATGGGGGACCGAGAGCAGCTGCTGCAGCGAGCCCGCCTGGCCGAGCAGGCGGAGCGCTACGACGATATGGCTTCGGCCATGAAGTCGGTGAGTGGGGCTGGGGCGGGCCGGCGGTGCGCGGGGAGGGTGCGGAAGGGAGGCCGGGCTGCCCCGAGGCGGGGTCGGGGCCCGGGCGGCACCTGGGGCCGCCTCTGCCATTTTCTTCCTCCCTCATTTCCTCCGCTCCCTCACGGCCCCCCCCTTGCGGTTCCAGCCCCAGGGGTGGGGCCGTGCCCCTGCCTTCTTCTGCAGTTCTCCCGCCGAGCCGTGGGAGCACAGGGCGAGGCCTCGGGGGCGCTGCCCCACATGGGGACCCCCTTGCCGCCCCCCCCACCCCACCCCACACCCCCGGCTTGTGGGGACCAGGGTAGGGGGAGACGAGTCTGACCTTGGGGTGCGCCTCCCCTTCCAGGGCAGTCCAGGCCACGCCAGCGGTTGGGGGCGCTGGGCGGGGGTGCCAGGGAGAGCCGCGCCCGGCAAGGGGAGCCCCTTCCTTTTCTAGACGCTTCGGCGATAAAAGGCATGAAACACAGGCCTCGGCCGCAAACGTGAGTGCTCCAATTCGGAGATGGTGTAGTGGCTGCATCCGGGTATAAAGGCTGTTCGGGGCACGGTTTCATAAGCTTTAACGTTGCCTTCTTGCCTCTCATTTGTAGGGTAACGTTCTCAGTGCATTCCTTACACAGTTGAATACTGACACGTGTTTAAACAGTAAGCTGCAGTTGCAACTCAGTTCCTTTCAAAACCAAGCAATGAAAATTACTTGTACTGACCTGTCTGTACCAGCACCCAATAAAATCGGAGAATGAACAAACTTATTATGTCTAGTTCCTTCTTTTTTGGAAAAAAAAAAAACATAAAACATAAATCTGAATGTTACAGGTAATGTTAATGCTGGTAAATGTTTTGTATTATCTTTGCTGTGTCTGTTTATAACAGGTTTAGTCTTGTTAATCTCTTTTTTGTGAACACTAGAAGGCCCCAAGAGGATTCAGATTTCCCTTGAGAGTAGTGCTGTTTAAAGACATCAGAGGGTTTTGGTTTGAAAGAGCAGCTTCAAATCGAGTTCACATTAAATGAATTGATTCTTGTGACAAAAATATTCTTTTTCAGGGACTGGGATGTATGTCACATTCCTTAAATGAGGGCAGGAAAGAGACATCTATTTTGTTGCTCTTGTATTTTATTTTTTTTTAATGTTCAAGTAACTTTCCCCTACAGTGGCATAATAAATATTAGGACCGATCTAGATCTGAAGCAGTAATAAACCTTGAGTATCTCAGTATTAGATGTACTAGACGTTAAAATGAATGGTATTTAATGCTACTACTAGAATTTCTGATATGTGTAATGTTGTAACAGCTTCATTCATCTCAAGAACGTTTTTCATTGCTATTTCTAAAGGATGCAACTAAAAAGTCATTAAAATACGCTGCTGGTCTACAAGACACAATTTCTAGGTGTAGACAGTGGCTTTTCATTTTTCCAAGTATTGCTGAACTATAGTGTATGTATGGCTCTCTGAACACGTGAAGCAAAAAGAATGTTTGCCACGCTTCCAGAAATGCATAAATAAAAATAACTAGCGTGTATGTCTAGTTGTCTTCTTAAACTGACTTAACTGCTGTTCGGTTTTCATTCATTTTGTGTCATAGTATTCTCTTCTGTAATGCTGCTTTTGCTCTTTAAGAAATTGTATAATGATGAGCTTCCGTAATTGGGAACTTGTTAGTGCTTTGTAGGTGAGCTGAGCCTTAAGCATTTATGGTACATTACATTATAGACACTTAAATACAAAAAGCAAAGCTGCATTAGAAAGGTGAGTTCCTCCTATGAAGCTGTTCATGTAATGTGGTGTGCCAATAATGTAGCATCAATTGGTTGCTTGGCTTTCACAGGTGTTAACTCTTAAGATGGTAGTTTCCAGAATGCTCTTTTAAGATTGAGCAGATTTTATAGGCGTGAGCTTAAGCACCTATGAAACAAATATGATATGGGTTCTGTTCCCACACAGCTAATGTTTCCTTCAATTTTAATGACTGTAAATAAGTATTTGGAGAACTTTTTCTCTAAATAGAGGAATATTCAAATAATCTTGCAATCCAGTGATGCTGGATGTTAAGCTTCTTTCAACAGGAAATTAGTGTTCTAAGTTGGATATCTATTCTTAGTTCAATATATTTTGATTTGATTTAAAAAATCTCTGCATATAACACATGATTTTTTTTAAGGTCCTGGATGAAAATAACGTGTTTCCAGTATAACAGAAATGAAAGTGGTTAGTTTCGGTTCCAGGTACTTATCACCACACTTCTACAGTCCACAATATAGCCAGCAGCCTTATAGTTGCTCCTAAAACATAAAGTGACAAAAACTATTTTAACAAAAGCATATATGCGCTGTCTTTGAGACTGCCACTGAAGAAGTATGACAAAACTGTCATTTCAGCTGTTGCTATAAAGCTGGAGAAACACTTATTCTTCAGTCCTATCAGTTCACTATTCTGTAGAAAAGGTAGATGATGTAGCAGGCAGTTGTAGCTTAAGTAAGGAAATCACTGCTCAATAATACATTTTTCATTGCTATTGAATTTTCTTTTCCTTAGAAGGGTTCCAGTACTTATAATGTGTAGAGAGTGAAGTGTTCACTTAAATAGCTGTTACAAAGTAATGGGTTTAATTAACTCTTTTTTTCAGCCAGAATTGTTTTAATAGCAAATACATGCATGTGTAAATGTGCTGCTGCGAAATGGCATTCGTCCAAGGGCAGTGGCAGTCCCATTGCATTAAATACTGCTTTAGGATTCCAACTATTTGAAATAACCCTGCATGGTAGGTAAAAATTTGCTTCCAAACATAATAGGAAAAAAACAAGCTTTTGGCATAGAGTATTAAAGGTTTTTGCTTGTAGGAACAAAGGCTTTAAGACACTGAGAATACTGCATTGAATCCTTATGGGTTTAGATCATTCCAGAAATGGAGTTGAAATGTTGATTGTAAATACTAAATAGTTGAACAGTTATGCTCTATTAACTCTTAATATTTCAGTCAGTATTAATTCCCATATGTAGTGCTTGGAAGGTTCATTAATCTATACTGCTTTTCTAGTATAGGTATGTAGCAGGTGTAGACATTTATACTTCAATTGAAAATGGAGATGGATCTCAGGTGAGATAAGTAATTTTAAAATCAGTCATATGAAACAAATTTATTTCACTCTGAGAAGTATTGAGTCTATGTATAATCTAGAGCTTTTAAAGCCTAGTTGCATGAGGTTCTAGTTTACTTTGTAGGCTTTATCTATGTGTGTGAAGGGACTTAAGTTTGAGGTGTTCCAAATTTTTAATACTGTATCACCAGCTTCTTCATATTAGTGTCTGGTTTTGGGTTGATGAAATAAGTGTGTAGGATGAGTGAGATGCCTTTAATATAAACAATATCCTCCCTTGCTTTGAGATGACTTCCTTACTGTGGTTTTATACAGTAAATGTAGCTATAGAGCCTCCAGTGCTTGGTATAAAACACTGAAGCTATGCGATGCGAGAAATTGTTCTGGTTTAAACTTAGGTGTGAAAGGTGTGCTTGTGTAAGAAAAGTATGGGGCAACACCTAAGTTGTTACTACTTAGAAGTCATGCTACACATAGGTTTTTCTATTAAGTGCTATTGTTTTTTCTAACAACCATTACAGAAAGCCTAGGTCTAAAAAGTAAAACTACATTGCTGGAGCCAAAGATCTTTTCTATTAAGGAAAGGTTATAGGTACAATGGAGGACAGGAAAAAAAAATCCTTCACCATTCTAAGCTTTTCTTTACATTCCAACATGTAAAGGCAAAAATGTCTGGTTTTATTTAATTTCATAATGTATCTGAAATTGATAGAACAGTTGATAGATCCCTAAAGGTCAAATAATTTTCTTTGAGATTAGTTTCTTATAATATAACCACTATATGAGGAAGGCAGATGTGTTTTTTAAATAGATGTAGAATACCAACATTTTCAACTAGGATAGGGAATAGTTTGCCATTTCTCTTTCAGAAATCACCTTTGGCATGAGATGGAAATGGCTCAGGACTAATGAAATAAAAATGAGGGAGGTGAGGTGGAAATGACACTGACATCCTGAGGCATGTTGAAAGGTGACACTGGAAAGGAATGAGTTTCACTCCGAGCATTGGCAACTTCTGCCCCGGGAAGAATCACTAGTGAGCAGCTACTCATCTGTTATGCCACGTTCCTGCACTCTATGTTAGGTGCTGTTCACTTTGGAAATGGTTATCAGTTTTTAGATTGTTAACACGATCTGCTCAGAAATGGTATGGTATTGATATCTGAACTGTACCTTACCTGAGAAATTAATTTGCTTTGTGCTTCGAGACTTGTGGCAGTGCTCTGTGTAGTCTTCTGATTATGTTATGTTGCATCTGTTACAGCTGTGGCTGATGCTCACAAATGAGAAGTATTGTCTGTTTAAAAGCTTCATTTTTGTATTACAGTATTTAATTCCTTTGATAAAGTGCTAAAACCTCACTTCAAAAACTTTTAAAGCAGATTAAATATGAATGTCCATTTTTATTTCTAACTGGAAGTGTGGAAATTCTGAAGAAACAAAGGAAGAGTAATCTGCTTTCAAACCTTTCTCAGTTAACTTTGAGTGGTGATCCTCAGTGTATTGACTTTTTTGAAGCTAATTGTATTTTGTGCTAGGGTTGAGTAGTTTTGTTGTGGAAGACTGATGCTTTGCCATCTGACTGTTGGCTTGCATTTGGGAAGGCAATATATTTGACAACGGGATGTGTAGTTGTTGAAAGTTTCTGCTCTGTTCTCCAAAACTTTAGTTAAGTCAGTTTCTTAATTTGTTACTAATTGTTTAGAAAACATTTTTGAAAGTCTTTGTTGGAAGACCAGAATCTTCTAGCGTTTTTTCTCCCTAGTTTTATGTATTCTAAAAAGACAGTACTTATTACCAAAAAAACCACAATTGTTTAGACATAGGCTTGAACTGATGTTTTTTGCTGATTCTCCAAGACCCCTGAGTAACTTTTGATACATATTAAAGCTATTAAGCATCTCCTAAGCATGTTGAATCAGCTTCTGTTATTTTTTCCTTTTTTATTTAAGGAATGTTTTCAAGGTGAGTTTATGGCCATCTTGAATATTAAACCCTACAGTCGAGGGGTAATCTGAAATAGTCTCTTAAATTATTAAAAGTCTATTAAGAATCTTTTCTCTTAGATACTTTCATATTCTAAGTAGTTAGCATTTTTTCTACATATGAACAACTGCTTTGTAGTTAGTCGTGAGGGATGGTTTATTTCTTGTTTGTAACTGTTTTACATGAATGTATCTTGAGTATTCCCTGCTATTTCTTAATCTTGCTATGTCAGGTTAAGTTTTGTTAGTTGGGTGCTTACAGAGAGTTTTAGCAACCTTTCTTAGTGCAAGCTAAACCTCAGCTGGCCAGTTGAAAATTAACATGTATGCAGTTTCTGAAAGTTAAAATGACTGTAGACCCACTTCTAATACTGAAGGTTGAATAAAAACCAACCAAGATTACCAAACATTATGCTAGACTTCACAAGTTTCTCCCTCCATTAATGTGCAATTTAAGAGTTTGAACATAAGAAATTTCTGCAAATACGCTGTTTATCAACACCTGCATTGAACTTGAGTAGTGGTTAAGGAAGGGAAGCTGGGAGGGCTTTAAGGTGTAGGTTATTTGCAAATGTTGCATCTCCTGTGCAAGTGGGCTTTATGAATTGGCATTTTCAGGGTGGGTGTTGTGATGCATTTTCTGCATTTGAAAATGAGTAACACCTGCAGAGAGAGAGTGGACTAGAAAAATCTGGAATACTCTTTCAAGGCTAGTGGTACTGCTGTAAGATTGTATTGTGTCTCTTGTGACAAATGAGATGAAATTTTGAAAATTGACAACTTACATCCCCCTAAGTAAATACACCAGCTGAATGGAATAGTAAAAATTCAGATTTTAGTAATCCATTTTTTTCAGTGGCTCACAGGGTATTTGTTAGAAACTGTAAAATACCATTTTGGTGTCTTGACTACACAGAAGATAACTATTTTTAAAGGGTTAAAAGATCCCCTTAAGGAGGTATAAGAAATAAATAAGGGTTAGGGTGACTGTATATCTCAGATAACTGAGTTAGTAGATAAACACTAGCCTTTAGGAGGGTCCCTAATCTGAAGCAGAGGGAAAGGGATTGAATATGAAGGTAGTAGCACCTAGCTGAGGGTAAGAAACAGGTGATAAATGGAGGATGAGGTGAAAAATTGTGATGCTGATGCATCAGATAAAGAATTAGGGTAGCTGTGGTTGAAGTCTTTCAGATTTCATTTCCATCACATGGAGTCTGGGTTAAAAGGGCAAGAGGTGGCACATCTCTTACTATTGCACCACCAAGACTCAAGTTAGTTTTGTGCATCCATAGTTATTTTTGTCTTGTATAGTTTTTCATACTCAACATATGGGTAACATAGTATGTTATCTTTACAGTACTTAAAAAGTACTAGAAAAAATGCTTGATATGTAAATGAAGACAGGTGGGGAAAAAAGTTTAATTGTTAAAAGGTGTTTGAAGTTTTAACAAAGCATCATTGATTCCTTTAAATTAGCCATTATCAGAGAACTTGCAGACCTTTCAAGTGAAGCTCTCCAGTAGTGCAGGAAAGACCAAGTGATCAAGGACCAAGAATCAAGTGATAATCTGTGGTGGTTTTTATTCTACTTCTGTAAAAGGAAATGCTGTTCTAATAGACTGTAGGGAATAAAAATCTCTTAGTTGAGCCTTGACATCTAGGAGGAGTTGATATCTTTACTAGAGAAGGTAATACAGGTGGATCATAGTGGAGATTGTGCCTAGGGGAATGTTGAGTGGAAGCTATGAAGAAGCTTGTGACAACTACATTAGAGTTGATTCCTGTGCATTTTACCCTTTGTAGACGATCTGTCATTATATTAGGCCAGGCAGAGCAGTGTCTTGTGGGAATTCAGGCCCCTTGAGCTGTTGGGAAGAGGCATTTTGGAGACAACTAAATTTAAAAGTAAGCTCTCTTACGGAAACAGATAATTCATAGAATCATAGAAACATAGAGTGGTTTGGGTTTGAAGGGACCTTAAAGATCATCTAATTCTACCCCCCCTGCAATGGGCAGGGATACCTTCCACTAGAAGGTGTATAAATAATATAAACTATTTCTTTAGACTAGGAAAGATGTGTTCACTGGATGGTACACTGGTTACACCAAAGGTCTCAAAATAGTGTAAATATTTGTGACAGTTGTTTGCAGTGTACAAGTATTTGCAGATGTTCTGATGTGTCATGTGTAAATATGCACATTTTTTGAAAGTAGTTAATGATTTTAGCAGTGTGATCAGCGTCGAGCTTACTTTCACATGGAAGTACGTATCCTTAGAATTCTAGTGACTTCTTTCAATGCAGCTAATGCAGTATTCTTAAAGTAGTGGAGCTGTGTTTTTCAATCTAATTCCTCAGTTTAATTTCATGTTTCTAAATGTGCAAAAATTGAACAACTTGAAGTGACTAAGTTTGAAAGGCATTTTTCCCTAATCATCAGAGTGAAAAAGGCCTAAATGCAGTATTAAATTTCTTCCATGTCTATCCCAGAAATTTGTCAGCACCCATCAGTCTACAGAAATCCAGATAACTTTTGCATTACATTATATAATTGCTCACTGAGTGAAAGATAGTATGAAACACTAATTCCATTTGTACTATGCAGAGCTTAATCATAATGACTTCAGCGCTTCCATCTCTGCTGTAGAATGAAAGCAACCAGCAGGGGAAAAGAAATGCAAGAACTGCATCAGTTTCCAGTGTCTGTGCTGTGTTCCAGATTCGTAAAACTGGTATTCTAGGTACATTTAAATTCATTGTTAAATAATGTAGTCTGCATAATTATAGCAAAGACTTACTGAGAACCGAGCCCTCCTGCAAATGCTTCTCTGTTATACACCAGTCTGACTCACTCTCATTCAGTGAATATGCTTTGTAATGGGTTTTAAATACCAGTTCTATTACAGCAGAACTGTTGGGGGTATTCGTTACATCTTGACTGCAAAACCAGTTTTAAATTTTCAAAGTTACAAACTGTCTCCTGTCTAGAAGGAATTTTGAGTCTCGTACTACATGATGCAAGCTTCCATGCTCTTTAGACAAACCCTTTAAATTTGATCTTTGTCTGTATTTTCAGGTAACTGAGCTGAATGAGCCTCTCTCAAATGAGGACAGAAACCTGCTGTCTGTAGCCTACAAGAATGTAGTTGGAGCTAGACGATCTTCCTGGCGTGTGATCAGCAGCATAGAGCAGAAGACTATGGCGGATGGAAATGAGAAGAAGCTGGAGAAGGTCAAAGCCTATAGGGAGAAGATAGAAAAGGAGCTTGAGACGGTCTGCAATGATGTTTTGGCTCTCCTCGATAAGTACTTGATCAAGAACTGCAATGACTTCCAGTATGAGAGCAAGGTCTTTTATCTGAAAATGAAAGGAGATTATTACCGCTACTTGGCAGAAGTTGCTGCTGGAGAGAAGAAGAACAGTGTCGTGGAAGCCTCAGAAGCTGCCTATAAAGAGGCCTTTGAAATCAGCAAAGAGCACATGCAGCCCACTCACCCAATTAGGCTTGGGCTGGCACTCAATTTCTCGGTGTTCTACTATGAAATCCAGAATGCCCCTGAGCAAGCCTGCCTTTTAGCCAAACAAGCCTTTGATGATGCCATAGCAGAGCTGGACACGCTAAATGAGGATTCCTACAAGGACTCCACTCTCATCATGCAGTTACTTCGAGATAACCTCACTCTGTGGACGAGTGACCAGCAAGATGAAGAAGCAGGAGAGGGCAATAATTAAAAAGCTTTCCTCTGATCTGTCTTTCATCCACTTCACAATCCCCGTCATCACCAATATTACCTTGCCACAGTCACACTAAATATCTAGTGCTAAGCATATCTGTATTGTACAGCTGTTCAGATCTGCTGTCCACTTTATCAAGAAGCAGTTTCAGATGAGTCTTCGTGGACATTGATGGATCGATTGGTTTATTGGCCCTATTTATCTTAGGTGCACTTAAACAGTGCAGAAAGATGCGTATTAAATGAGGCATTTTTAGTTTGCCTGTTGATTAGAACATAAGGGGAAGAGTAATGGAAAGCGGTTGAGGATGATTAGATTCCAGTTAAATTTTTTGCCATTTGAAATGAGCTGACAGTTCTGTTAAGCAGTACATTTTGTGCATGCAAAGTCGATTAGCCACCTCAATTTTTTTTCCAGTCAATGAAAGCAGTTAAGCTGATGTGAAATGACAGCCCTGTTCATCAGTTTACAATAAACTGTTTGAAATGTGAGGTTTCAGTAGCAGTTTTTTTTTTGCCTCTAACTTATGTGCACAGTTTCTTTTAATGCAGTGCATCTACCTAAGAGTTTTGATACTTGTAACCTTTTGCAGTTGTTTTGAAGAATCATGAATTTATTTTTTTGTAAATTCTGGCTGTTTAGTTGTCTGTGTATTCTGACAACACTGTCATTATTAGCCCATGTTAAGATGGATGACTGAGATGCCGGACTTCTAAATTAAATGTTTTGGAAATAAATGAATAAAATAAAATGCTGCTTCGGGGTTATTATCTCTACATAAGCTGTCCTGTCTTTTGTTCAGAGTAAAGATTGAGTTACGTACCATATCATTGATGGGTCAAAACATGTTTAATCAAAAGTGTAATGAGAAGTTGCCTCATATGCTAAAAACAAATGAACAAACAATGGTATGCTAAAATGAAAAAACACAACACAGCAAACTAAAATGATACTGCTCACCTGTGTTAAAAATGAAGTTTCCAGAGCTATGTTTTAGTTAATTTGCTTGGTAGAGCAGTTGTAATGCAATTCTACTGAGGAGCTAAAAAGTAGTAAGCAATAGTAATTGTTACACAGGTGCAGAGACTTGTATTATTTACTTCTGTCCACACTAAACCTTTTTTCTGAAGTACTAACCAAAAATCACCTTTACGCATTTAAGTCCCAGTAACAATACAGTATTTATTTTTAAAGAATGCCTCTCTGTTGTAGCTAACTTAAATCTAGTCCTCAAACTTACTTTGTTTTTTTTTAAAAATACTTAGGAATAGTGAGCATTTCCTTATTGAATGTCCTGAGATAAAACTCACAAAATGGTGTAGAGTTTGTCAGTGAACTGTCAAATGCAGGTAACTTACTACGAAGTGCTCCTAGCAAAGGAGAATTTGGTGAGCAGAAGATTATCTTAAGTTTGTAGATTAACTTCCTCTGAAACATGAAGGTTAAAATTCCTAATGAGGAACAGCTGGCAGGTTGTTTTCCTGCAAATGGGTGGCATGTGTTTGTGCTGGACTGCATGCTGACTCATATGATTACTCAAGCTGCCATCTCAGTATATTTGGGAGAGATCGAAGTTCTGTTGAGGGTGATGAACTTAAAGGCAGGTGAGTGAAAGTACTGGGTGTGTTCGGGTAAGTGTGCACAGGGTAACAGACACAAAAGTTGTACAGGTTTCATTAAATATGTGATCTGCATATTAGCTTTATAGCAGTGGATGCTTCCCTAAGGGCAAGGTGAATTCTTCAGCTAAATCTTCAAATAATCTGTAATCTATTTAGGAAGTTCTTTAAACTTAAATGTCTTATTACTGAGTGCTCTGTGGCATAAAAACCATTTCTGTCTTTGTTAAGAATTCATAAACCAAGTGTTGACAGTCATGGTTGCTCTGCATAAGTTAATGACCACGAGTTTTAGGAAGTCTTCTGAGTTAAAATTCTTTCACCTGCTTCTGCCACCAGCAGTATAGCAATATGTTAGTTTTTCAGTAGGAGAGCAGATACTTCTCCCATGTTCTGCAGTTGTCTGTTAATGATCCAGTGTCACAAAGGGCATTTTCCTGTCAGTGTTTTTTGCTGAGTCAGTGGGCCCATTTTCTATAGTGTAAGAACAAGAAATGCTCTGATACAGTCCATATTGTTACCATTTCAGCAATTTTAATTTTCTGGGCCATGGAATTACTGTATGCTTTTCTGTAATCCTTATCATAGCAATGATCTGGATGAAAACAAGACAGATGACTAGGGCATATTGATTATTGCAATATTCCTCAGTGAGCCGTGGGATTCAGATATTTTCCAATTGGTTATTTGTCTTAGGTGACCCCCAACTCATGTCTATTGTGTTTCAATCTCTAAAATCAAACCCTAGGCTGCACCCATCTCTGTAGACACCAGAGGTATTCACCAAAAGTGCTTAGCTGAAGTTCACAGCATTCCTCTCTGAAGCAGGAGTGGAAGGAGTAAAAACATCAGAACATGCCACCCTATCCCCGGGGTCTGTATCTCTTTACACTGCCTTATTTCAGGTATAATAAGATGCTTACCTGCTTACCAGATAGCTGGTTCTGGATGGGAGTAATGCTTGCTTGATCTTTGCCATGCCTTTCACAGGCAAACTTTGCTGAAAGATTAAGTCACTCGGAGGGTCTTAATTTATGTAGTATGAGCAAGGTATATGGGTATCCTTGAATTTTTAGCAACCTGATAGCTGCTGATGGTAAAGCAGCGTTTTATATGATTCTGTATGAGCTTGAAAGCTACAGGATAATCAAACATCAATAGAATGTTCTTTATAGGGGCAGAAATTCAGTCTGTGTCCTAATGTTCTGCTTCAATGCGTTCACATTTTACATAGTTGCATTTGTTGCGGAGTTCTCCATCACCACCTCCCACCCTCCTTTTTGAATCCCACATTAAAACAAAATGTGCCATTACAACAGGAAACTAAACTTCTTACACTGTGTGTAATAAGGGCTTTATTATACGATAGCATTTATAGCATTGCGGCAGACTGACTTTTTAAGCAAAAAGAAGCTTTAAGAAAAAAAAGTGAGATTGAGATCATTATGGTTAACATGCATCAAAGAACCACAGTTACTCTGGTAAGTAATCATGTTTTTCTAGCAACTTCTTTGGAATAGCTATGGTTTTGAAAGCGATTCGTGTTGCTTTTTCCATTGTATATAACTTTTGTTTATTGTTTGCCATCCTTAATACCACTACTTGTGACCCAAATGCCTAAGCTGGAAAGGACTGAATTTTAGAGCCAAATGTATTTCCAAAGGAGCATAGGAGTACTTACTGACCTACTCCATATGCTGCTTTCAGCAGCTGCAATAGGCTACTATACAATTACCTAGAAAAGACTTTATGGCAGTACACTTCAGGTGGAGGGAAATGAAATGACCAGTCGTATTTTAAGTCATACATGAAAATGACTTGAGAATAATAGCAAAAGTCAGAAGGGTGAAAACTAATGTCAATATACATTATCAAATATTCTCTGTCATCATGGGGCTGGTCTGAAATTCTTCAGCAAATCTGTTTGAGTTTAAGGACAGAGAAAAAAGATAAAAGTTTAGACAAAAACTTAAAAAAAAAAAAAAGATAAAGAACAAGAACTTAACGTGTTCTTGTTTTTTGATCCTATCCATGCTATATATTTGAACTAATTTAACAGCTGCTCAAGAGAAATTAACTGAAGTCCATGGCAGGAATGCTCTTCAGTAAAACAACTTGTTGGATACATTTTTAGGCTTATTGAAGAAGCTCATTGAAATCAGTGGCATCTGAATCAGTTTGTGAGGTTAATTTATATGTATAATCAATACAGGGTGTTTAGAACTTGTTCTGAAGAAGCCCAAAGTACTTGAAGTTCAGTTTAGCTGAACTTAGGGCAGTTTAGCTTCTGAGTTTTAATAAATTATGAGATAAACAAAGATGTATTCTAAACACTGAGGTCAGGCCAAGGTAGATTTTTTAGTTTGTGTCAGAAATCACATAATCTTTCAGAAATCAAGTAAGCCAGGCTTCTGGCTACCTTTACCTGCATGCCCCAAAAGCGATCAAGTACTTAGTTGATAGAATTGCTTTCCCAGACTGGTCCTATATGAACTGGTCTTCCATATTGGTTATGGTTATTGTCATGTCTGTAAGAAAATGATCTATAGGTATAATTATTCAGACTCATTTTTATGCTTGTGTATAAGGAGTATGAAGATGACAGATAAAAGTAAAATATTCCTGGAAGTATTGCAGAAGGCAAGAGAGCTTTGAATTTAAGGAGGTGTATCTTCTACATGTGAAAGTGCAAGATTTAAGTACTGGAATATTGTAAAATACCTTCAGAAAATCTATTTCAGACATAAACGTTTTTGAAAGCAGGTGAGATGAAAATGCTTAAGGTGAGACTATGATAAATTCAAGACGAGGTTTCCATGAAAGCATACATTGCTATGGAAAACATGTAGAAGTTCTTTTGTAATGTAGCTCTGTATCTTGTTTCAGTAATGAAGTGTCAAACACAAGTAAAAAGAAATGTGTCCTGTTCAAGACTATAAGCTGATTTAGAATATGCAGCCTTCTAGATCATAAGTACTGTAATAGCCATCTTCCACTAGCTAGATAAGTATAAATGAAAAAAAATACTATCTTGCTATTACTGTTTTTGAAGGAAAAAACAGAACACAATAACATTTAAGAAAAATATTTCCATTAACAATAACGTAGCAATGGGATCAACAAAAACACAGAATGAGCTGTTCTTTTTTTCTCATCTTTGATCGTCTTTTGATAATTTTACCTTACACAGTTTGAGGGTTGAATTAACACACTTAGTAGACTTTGGCCTTAAATCTGTTATGCTACTTACAGGATAACCAATCTATTTTGGACCATTCATTTAGTATCCTAAAAAATAAAGTTTAAAAAACATTTTATATTTTTTGCTTTTAGCAAAGATTGTTCTAGAGCTGAAATGAACAGCCTTTCGTTTATCATTTTAGAATGAGTTTTTAGAATCTACGTTTAAAATTCTAGAAACTATGTTCCATACCACATGCTAATTTAATACCCCATGGAAATTTATCTTTGCACATCCTTGAACACAAGCGTATTTTAAAATGCATATGTAATGCAAATTTTGCCCAGTATCTACTCTGGGAGACTCGGTGGACAGAAAGTAAGTGAATGAGTTCCCAACAGAGAAATATACCGTATATTATTTTAATATTGCACATTAAAAATATAATGGTGTAAGCTATAATTATATATACATTTTTTAAAATGTCATTGATAAACTAAAGGATTGACAATGAAGTTTTACTACATAATTATTATAATAAAATACTCTAAAATCTGTTTTTTATATATATCTATTAAATAATAGTAAGTGAAAGTAGAAAATAAAGTATATACATACACATATATCTTATAGTTCCTTGAGACCTTGAACGGTCCTTAAATTGATGGACAATTTACAACAGATTTGATGCAGAGAATCAAGATCTGAACTAATTCTTAATACTGTCAGTAGAATTAATGAAGATTCATTCATGTGTAAATGAGATCAAAATCAATTATGCAGAAGTGCATTGCAATGTAAGCTCTGTCTTGCCATTACGCCATCATTTGGAGTGAAATTGGAATTGATTTCAGGACTTGAGTTATAAACTAAAAGCATATAGATGTATTTGTGGTTCCACCCTAGCATAACAAAGGCCAAGAAGAAGGCAATTTGTTAAATATTTGCTCTCTAAGGCTATTGAAAGGGATTGCCTTTAGTCATTAGTGTCAACCAGCTGCTGCAGTAGATCACTCTGTGCTTGGGTGGAAGACAACACAGTATTATTTTTCTAAAATTTTGAAGTAAGGTTCTGTTAATCAGCAAATATTTTGTCACTGTAGAAATCAATAAGAATTTTTTTTGAACATCTGACTCTTGCAGAGGGCAGAGACTAGTGGATGTCTGTAGTAACGTAGTAATCAACCAACTGGTGTCCCCTCTTAGTCAAATGGAGAGTACTCTCTTTCTGTAATTAAAAACTGATGTTTATCTCATGTTTACTTGGGTTTAAATCACTGAAAAAACAAAGCCCAGGTGCTTATTTTTTATTTAAATACAATCCTAGCTACTTCAGTGAGATACCCAGGAAAACCTGAGAGTTAAGGGTGCTAGAACTTTGAAACTTGACCCTGAATAAATGAATATTTGGGGTGTGTTGCGGAGGTCTGTGTGCCATGCAGACAATCCAGGACAACTGGGGACCATCTGTAGCAGCTTCCTGCGTCTGTGGCAACCAGAGCTATCCTGGAGCAATGATCCCCATCGCTGTCCCTGTGGCCCAAATCCGGAGATGGGAGCAGAAGGCCAAAGCCCGTGTTTGGCATGAAATGGCACAGCTCACTCCAAATGTTTGCTGGCTGGCCACCATGATGGGTCAGTGTGTTTCTGCTGAAATTCCAGCATGTCCTTAAAGGGCAGGAATAGTTCTTCCTCACTTGTCACCTCAAGCTTTTTAAGGGCTGCTATTTGCCTCTTCTGAAACAGGTCCTGTTAAGCCTCTTTGGGCTGTAAAATGTCATGCATGCAACGTCATGCAAACGGAAGCATCGGGGAGTTGAGATGTTTGCCGTCATTGGCATCGACAGAGTACAGTGTTCTTAATACATGAGAACGCTTTGGTGCTGTTGCTGATTCATTCCCCTGCTTTTCACAGCTGAGACTTGCTTTGGGATTGTCCCTGCACTTCTGTGTTAAAAATGTTCATTTTTGTACACTGTAAAGTATACAATGTTGCAATGAACATCATTAAGTACAGGTGTTTAAAATTGTTTAGTAAAAAAAGTAAATGGTATTCCAAGTTTGAAAATACCTCATTTGCAAGTTCTTACAAGCCACTGGAGTGGAATTTCTAGTAAGTCATGGCAAGGCTGATTTGGAAAATATGGGGGAAGCATTTCACTTTGTCAGCAAATTATAAGATTTCTTGATACACTTTTAGTATTGACACCTGCCACAGTAGAAGTCTATTTTGACTTAATGTTTTCTATTGCTAAGAAAAAAATGTGCAGGTTCCATAAACTGCTCATCTAAATTTCATCTTGAAGGTTTTCTTTCTTCTCTTTTGACAGCTGAGCATCATTTCACTAAAGAGGAAAGTTAAAATCCTAGCAGTGGGAATAGTTCTTTCCGTTAAATATTTTCTCATCCTTCAAATCATCTGTTAGGTGGTTTGCTTGTCCTGCATGGACTTTCATTGATTTCAGTATTTAATTAAAAACAAAACAAACCAAACTGAATATTCCACAAAACTAAATTAAAAAAAATGATAATTTTAATCTCAACTTGTAAAAGATTTTTCCACCCAAATTGTTACATTATTATTGTAAATCTGACAAGGTAAAGGAAAATTGATTTAAGTGAGCTATAAAAACGAGATAAACTTATTTCAAGTCAAATTCTCCTCATCCAAAGGGAGATAAAAAAAAAAGAGGAAATATGGTGGATTGATAAATTAATTTTTAATGACTTTTAATATAGATAAGTGACAGATTCTGAATTTCAGACTAATTTATTTATTCTTGCTCTTTTCTTTGGGCTTTGAAATGATAGATTTAGACCAGAATCTTTTCCTTGAGTAATTGTATCATTGATGTCTAGTTCACCAGCTCTGATGGTGAATGCTGTCAGTCCATACTAAGAGAACTTTCCTATGCTTGGAAATTTATGGTACATTTGTCCCAGAGTATTTCTTTGAGAAAAAGGTAACAGTTCACCTTGTGACTAGAATGAACAACTATTCTAAAGGAGCTTTTTTGATGAAGTTTTGTGTAGATAAACCCTAGTGTAGTGTAAGTAGAGCTAGAATCACATCTTCAATAATCTGTTATGTGCTATAAGCTTCTATTGCACTGTCTTTTCTTCAGAAGACATGCAAGAATTTTGGAGTTTACAGTAAACTGTCTATTGCCATCTTACTGGGGAAGCAAAACTCAAGATTTGAGGGATCTGACACAATCATAGTGCTATGAAATGCCATTTTTAACAAGTCTAAGAGTGGATGAAATTTTTAGCTTAGTTTAGTATCCCAGTACTAGTTGTGTTTAAAACAATTGCTTAAAATATTCACAAAATATATAATACGTATATATGTGTTGTTAATTCTGCCATAAGATGTATACTGACTCCTGGGGTTAGGAATTAAGATCTGCTAATGGTGCCAGATCGCTGGGTACAGGTATTATGAATTATTCATCCTGTTATCCTGGTGTAATCACAATAATGTCTTGGTGCTAATTAGCAAGTGATGGGCTGACACAAAGTCAAGAACACCCAGGAGATATTTTGTATAACAGTTATTCTAATTCTTGCTGGTAAATATCTTTTCTGCTCTTATAATTTACTCCTTATTTAATAGAAACAGGTATTACTTTGGGACCCTTTTAGTTATTTCAACATTTTAAAAAATAATTAAAAAAAAATAATTAAAAAAAATAATACTTTTAGGATTAAAGTGGGTTGAGAGCTGAAGTTCTCAGATTAAGTTGAAGAAACACATCTGCACATTTTCCTTGCTGTCACTAAATTACTTTGTAGTTTTCCCCTTTCTTCTATTACCTGTAAGCTTTATTGTGTGATATTAACAGGAGCTGAATTTGTCTTATTTTTAATGAATGCAGAACACCCGAATGTGGAATTGTAAACCATAGCATTTGCTACATTAATGAAGGCATTAGACATTTTTACATACTAATATTTTTGACTTTAGGGTACACAGTTTAAAATGGCTAGTAGATTTCTTTTGTTGAACTTGAGTGTAACTTGTGACTCATTTTTTCCCTTTCCCACTGTTAAGTCAACTCTCAACATTTTTTTGTTTGACTCACTGTTAGTATGTATCAGTGTTCATTGAGGGGCTTTATCAGAACTCAAAGGGCATTACTAATTCACCTTTTACCACTGTTCCTTAAAAATACCTGTATTTTTGAAATAAGGCTGCAGCTTGAACACTGCTTCATTAATGCAGATAATTTCAGTCTCATAGCTAAGCCTGTTTAAAAAAAAAAAAAAAAAGAGAAAAAGACACACACACACACTCACACACGGTCCTATTTGTTTTCTTCTGTAGCCGTCTTTTTTTCTTCATTTTGTGCTGTCCCTGGCAAGATTTCCTTCCTCCCCCACTCTCCTTGAAGAAACACAGTTTGGTAACTACATGAAGATGTAACTGGTGGGTAGTACCACTTGACTGTGTGATAATGCCCAGTGTAGCCTGAATTTTGCTTGAGATGCACACAGTTAGCTGTTCTCTGAGTATCTTTTAGTTTAAGGTGGAGGAATATGAGAACTGAAGAATAACTGTGGAATTGATGCTGGCCTTGTTTTATGTGTTTTCTTGATGTTTGTGCTTCTGTTCATCAGTGGTGTGAGATGTTTTTCTCCCTTTCCTCTCCTCCTCCCCTTTTCCTGTTTCTCTCCCTCAGTCACCACATCCTTCCTAGTGCTGCTTAT
Source organism: Cygnus atratus (assembly GCF_013377495.2). Lineage (NCBI taxonomy): Eukaryota > Metazoa > Chordata > Aves > Anseriformes > Anatidae > Cygnus > Cygnus atratus. The sequence goes on from NC_066378.1 coordinate 4,805,854, forward strand.
CACTGAGATTTTTCTTCTCTCTCTCTCAGTTCTCACCCTGCTGCCTGTGATTAAACACCTGGAACGTTTCCAGCCTGATGACTGCAGAGTTTTGCAATGAAACTCCTTTGGGATTTGCTGCAGTAAGGCTGCCTCTTGAAATGCATTGCTCTGAAGGAGTCAGACTTTCTGTATTCTAATGCTCGTCTTTGTATAGATTTTGAAAGTGCTCAGCATACTAAATGCATTGTTGCTATCTGCATAGCAGAGGCCTCATAGTAGGAAACTGTTTCATTATTACAGACTGTATAAAATCCTTCCCCCAGAAAACTATCTTCCTTTTGGCTGAAATATGTGGACAACTGAACTGATTGACGTTCTGCTACCATTGATTTTTGAGATTCTGCTTTTGGAGGGCTGGCCTGAAGAGTTGCAACTACTGCTACGCACAAGTTAGGTAGCTTTCTAAAGCCTGATATTTGAAATTTGGTTCTGAATAGTGTTACTGAGGTTCATCTTAGCTTCAGCTGTATTAAAAAAAAAAAAGTCACTTTTGGTGGAAAATGTCATAGCTACAACATTACATTGCTTAATTGCTATGTTACAATGACAGTTGCTCCATCTGATTCAACATTAACTCCTGAAATGAATGGTGGAGGACAATTATCTGGGGAATTAAACTAAAGATTTTGCGTAAGAGAAAATATGTGAATATGCCTTGCTAGATAGAAAAATACTGCATGATTGACTTTGAAGTTTCTTCAACACCATTGTCCTAAGTTTTTAGACTGCAAACTGTCCTCAAAAGGCTCTGTTTTGTTAATTTATCTTTCACACAAGGCTGTGTACCCTGATAAAATGTTATGTATCAATAATGTCAGAGTTTCCTTGCCAAGAAGCCTTTTTCCCAGAGCTTTTGAGCTACTTAACATAAAGCTGCTGTTAGCATTGCCCACCAGCTGAGACTGTCTAGAAGCAAAGACAATTGAATTCAGAAAGGACATTTGTATTCAGTAAATTGAAACACTTGAAAATATTGGAAGATCTAGAAAATTAAAAAGATGGAACCAATGTTCTTTACTTCCATCTTGGTGAAGGAGCTTTCAATGTTAAGCATTTTCATTTGTAAGTTATTCAGGTTATTGTTGTCTTATACTCAAGTGCAAAACAAACAAACAAAACCAACAAAACAACAGCAAAAAGAAAGAAGAAGGCAAATTAATTTTCTTTTGAAGCCCTGTACAGGCATGACTGTACCATCAAGGTATTAGCATTGCTGTGAATGAGCACCTGAGTCACCGAGAGAATGGAAATGTATCAGAAAAAGTACCTTGTATCAGAAAAAGTAGCTAGAATATTCTATGTAGTATGATTTCAGCTAGTGTCTCTCTGGAGACTTCTGGTAGTTTCTTACAGACTGTTAAAAGTCTCACCATCTAAATCAGCATTTAAGCCATGCATGCTGCACCTAAACTTCACATGACCATGCACACTCTCGTTCAGCAAGTCTAACCTAAATAAAGTAATATCAAAGCAGATAATGGATTTAAGATTTTTTCTTAAAACAATTAAATAATGGTTCAGATTCCTAAATTTTTTCTTATTCCTTCTGTATTTCTTTCAGCTTCCTGTCTTCCTTCTCTGTTCCTGTCCCTTGCCTTTCCTCTTCTCACAAGCTCATATTTTTACTGCCATTATCTTTTATCCCCCTTCTATTTCCTGAGTCCTTGTGTCCTCCCTGACCTCTCTTCCCACTTCAAATACTTTCTGCCTGGCCTCATGGAGCATCGCCATGGTGACTGCATGATGTCACTGCACTGGGAACTGTTGCCCAGGAAACTGCGTGATGTCATTGCACCGGAGACAGTTGCCATGGTTACTGAGGTAACTGGGAGAAAAGGGGTTGTTATCTCACAGATGGCAGGAAATGCTCCATTAATGGCAATAAAGAAGATGCTTTTATTTATGTATTTCTGTTCCAGGGAGGGCTGCCTGTGATTCCAAGTCCCCGTTCCTTTCCTGATACAGTGTGCTTAGTCTGGGTTTTCATTTGGTCTGTGTGATTCTGCTCACCTATTTCTACCGTTGAATGTTACTGTGAACATCAAGACACAATAAAATGGGAAAAAACCTACCTTGTCCAGTGCTTCTGTGTAGTATGTTTTCCCACCTGTCGTTGCTATTTGCTTTTTCCTATTGAGTTTCTTTTGTTTCTGTGATGAACAGCCCAGCCCAGCTGTTATCCCGGCAGATGTCAGAGGTGCACTAGCAGTGAATGTTACATCTCTAAGCTTGCTTCATCTGCCCCAGGCTCTGTTTCTCTAAAGGGCAAGCTATAATTTGTTTTCCACTTCTTTCCTGCCTTTACCAACTTTTGTTTCATCATTGTTAAAATATACCTGCTTTCTGTTTTTGTTTTTAGTAATTGCAGGAGTTCCAGGAAATATCCAATGCAAAAGGTGAAGCAGAAGTTAAATAAAAAGTAGGAGCAGCCATTAGAGATGAAGAAAGGTATGCAAGAACAAGTTTGTTAGCCCTCATTGAGTGCACAGAACAATGTGTAAGCATGTGTGTGTGGCTGATGATGTTTCGTGTAAGGATGTGGGAATGTAAGTAGTGGTAACCATGTGTCTTAAGCCTGTGCATGTGATGTGTAGATCAGTAGCTCTGGCAGAGTGTTGTGTATGTGTATAAACATACATATAATTGCTCTGTTGATAAGCTTTTACAAAAACAACTTCTCAAGACTTACTGCAATTTGAATGAATTACATATCGAAGGTGTATTAGACAAAATCTGCATGGGTAAGAGTGATTGTCCCCACACAGTGGAGTCTGTGCTCTCAGTACCTGTGCAGATGCTCCAGAGTTCACTAGAAACTGTGCTTACAAGCTTGCCATTAGTTAGCCAGAAAATGGGTCATTCTGTGGTGCTCCTGTGTTTTAAGATCCTCAAGTTGAAAATTCTAATTTGGGTTAACTTCCAATTACTGCAGAGCTGAAAACAAGAATTCTGTCAAAGAAGATACAGAGTGCTGGTAGCAGGCCAGATATCAGGACTGAGAAATTTTGGAGTTCTGGAATCTTGACTGAAAGCCAGGGCTCCTGAAATGTTGGGAGGAGGCTGGAATTGAGGTAGCAGCTAAGTTTTGGTAAAACTGGGTGAGGAGTAGGGGAGAGAGAATATAATTTTTTAACTTCATTGGTGGGGAGGGGGGTATAGAAAGCAGAATTTCCAGGCTTAGTTATGGGGGAAAACAAGGGAGTGGCAAAGTGGCAACAGGGATTTTTTGATGTTTGGGGTGAAGTAGTAAAGACTTTTTATTAGAGTTTAATTTTGTATTCCTTTCCTCATACTTTGAAAGTACTATTTGTATAAATGTATATTTGCTCAGTGTACTGCAAAAAGTAATCTCAACCTCTCTGCCAAAGTAACTAAAAGGAAATCGTGTTTCACATCTGTATCTAGGTAGGGCTGCAGGAAACAAGTTATAAGAGATCAGACGGTAATGAGATAAAACAGATAATGGAGGTGGAAAGCAGCAGTCAGTCAGTGTGGACGGGTTCATAACAGGCAGGTGAGAGACATGAATAATCACTAGCCAGTGTTTGACCTATGTGTAAATTCTTAAATTATAACTTGATAAGTGTTTAGTTAATCAACATGCAACGGCGGTGTTTGGAAATCAGGTCTCTTTGTCCATTTTGAGCTAAGGGACTTGCATCACTGTGAAATGTGGGTCAGTAATTATGCAACTTTCCTGGACTCTAATGGACTAGAACGGTTTTATGGTTGCTAGAATTAGGATACTGTTGAATCTGATATTGAAGCGATATTTAATTTCTGCCATTAATGGACACTGGTGTTACTTTTCCTGTTAAATGAGCTTCAGAATGGACCATGAACTTGAGTTTGTTTCATTTCAGCACTATACCAAACAACATGAGATTATTATCTTTAAATACATTGTAAACATTTACATTGGGGTCATATTTTCTGTTAAAATATGAGAAAAATTAAGAACTTTGAGTCTTTTTAACTGTCAGAGAGCTCATGAAAAGGTTGGTGGAGCTTATATCTCTCTAAATTTTGCCTGGAATTGGCAGTCAGATTCATGATTCATTATCCATCTGTCTGTCTCTCATCTTTCAACATGAGTTTTTTGTAAATATTTAAATAGTAGTTGTATGCTGTGATATAGCAATACTAGAGACTACATACTGATAAAGAATTACAGATTTGTTTTCTACCACTGTCAGCCAGCTGGGATATCTGTATGTTAAAATCCTGTGTGTAGCAGGGGGAGGCACCATGCAGTGCTGCAGGAATGACAATCCCATGAGCAACATGATCTCAGCTTTTGCTGGCCAATGCTTCCATCTACTGGAGATCTGTGTTCTCACAATATTCACTCTGTGCTGTATTCTGAGATCCAGTCTTGATAGTTAAAATCCCCCAAATATTTATCATGTATAAATTACAGTATGTAATAAAAATAGTTCCTCTTGTGATATTAAGTAGCTAGCACAAAATGCTTTTACATGCTCTTTACATTTGAAAGATGTGTAATTGTCTACCTATCTTGAATCAAAACTTTTTTTTTTTTTTTCCCTGAAAAATTTAAGACAGTAGTAATATAAATAAAGGTAGAAAATTTAAAACTACCTTGCTGGTTGGGTAGTTGTGTGATTTGACATGAAATACAGTATTTTCAGGAGGAGACTTCAGAGCCTGCAGGATTGCCCCTTTACGCTTTAGGAGCAAACAGGATTGGGGTCGATGTCCATTGAGAGATGAAGTATTTTAGTATCAAAACTGGAAAAGTAGACTCAGTGTTACTTACGCTGCTACAGTACATCAGAGTTTGCCTGTGCTTCATAAGGGTCACTGCAGGAGGCAATTGACACTGCTGTAATCAGTACTGATTTGCCTTTTAGGGGAATGAAAGGCTTTTTCTTCTGGTGGCTGAAAAGAAACGCCACAAATAGTGCATTTTGGTTTTGTTGTTAGCATCTCCCTGATTCTTTAAGCACCTTGAAGTGACTGATAAGAAAATTTAGGAATAAACTAGTTTCTAGAGGAACTTACCTGTAACACAGCTGATAATACTTCCCAGCCTGCCTTTCTCTGTGTGATTCTTCTCATTCCTCCCTGCAAATCCACTGGTTTGTTGAAAGACCAGCATGGAATTATTATCCCTTTGATATTTATTATTCTTATCAGGCTTTGTACAAATAAGAACACTGTAAAATGTACAGAGAATAAATAGTTTTGGTTCTGTGTTACTGTTATCTATGACAGCGTTGTTGAAAGTTATAATATCAGAACACCTTTGGACTTGATACAGTACTGTTACAAATCACAGAATCACAGAATGGCTTGGGTTTGAAGGGACCTTAACGGGATCTAGTTCCAGCCCCCTGCCATGGGCACGATGCCTCCCCCCACAACAGGTGTCCCAAAGCCCCGTCCAGCCTGGCCTTGGGCACCTCCAGGGGTGGGACAGCCACAGCTTCTCTGGGCAGCCTGTTGCAGAGCCTCACCACCCTAACTGTAAAGAATTTTCTCCTAATATCTAATCTAAATCTGCCCTTTTAGTTACCTCTCATGCTATCATTACACTAAATATAACATTTTTATATGTAAATTATACACAAAATTTACAAGTTTATATGCACTAGATAAATTTCATAGGATTGTATATAAACTACATCAGTGCGTATACAGCATAATCACATGATGATAACATACAAAGTTACAAATATAAGTAAATGGTCATTAGCACAGTGCCTCTATAAAAAGGATGTAATGTCAGTGCACCTTGCCCCACCTACACGCAATCTATGCAGTTCTGTGCCCTTTGGGATCATTATTACAGTGAGATAAGTATCTTCATTTGTTCACGTGAAATCTTGATGTGCTCCCCATGTTGGCCTTCAGTAATTAACTTTGTAGAATACATCAGCTTTTGAATTTAACATTACCTTTAAGCTTCTTGAAATACCTGTGCTTGATAAGGTGTTACATTGTTCACGTGTTTAACTTCATTATGCAGTAGCCAGGAGGCAGGGAGTTGGAAAGATGTGCCAAAGCACAGGAATGGCTTTTTAGGGATTAAAATATATGCTGTGTTCTATAAGATTTTTTAAAATGACTAGAATGGTAGGAAGTATAGACTTTAGATTTGCATTGGTTGTTCTTCCACTGTTAAGGAAAAAATAGTTCAAGATGTATTCCACTCCATGTTTTATTTGTAAACTGATCCTATGTGGGGATGTTTCTGTGCTTTTGTAAAAGTAAACAGCTCCAGATTTCTAGGTAGCACATATTCTGACCTAAGTGTTGAGAATGTGGGGGAAATGAGTCTGTAAATGGTAGGAACACTATAGCCTGTGTCCGAAGTGGATAATTCATGTGGACAAAGAACTACTGTTCACCTTAGCAGCCATCAGAAGCTGAGTAGAAATAACTGAGCTGAATGTGCAATTAAAGAGATTACGTGGAGCCCAGAGGCAGAAACATAAATGTTTTTAGTTTTCCTTTTGTTGTTAGTTCATTTGTAGGAGCAGCACTTTCAGAAGCTGCCATTTGTAGTCATTTAAAATAAGAAGCATTTTCTTGGAGGTGAAAAAGAAACCAAACTGAAGCAAAAAACCCCACTTGACAGTCCATCATATACCCACAATATACAGGCACCTAGAGATGGAAGGAATTCTTTTCTCTGAGTAATCATGCGGGAGCACATTCCACTGCTGATGTACGTGCTTTCGTCCTAGGGGTGTTCTGACTATCAATATCTTTATGGCTTACATGCTATCTAGAGCTTTAGCAGATTGTGACTTGTGCAGGCAAGTCTGTGCATTATGAACTGAGCTTTAATTAAAAAAAATTCTTTTTACTACCTTTGAACTCAGATGACTCACTGTCAGTGTCAATGGATATATATGCTCTTGCTGCTTCAATTTTCTTAGGAAGTTACTAAGAATTTAGTAGTCAGTCAAATTGCAACTTATAATGTTCTTTAGGAATTTACTCATAGCGGCCTCAGTTGCCTCACATGTGATGTGGCTGTAACTTTAGACAGTGACATATCTTGGAGAAACTGTATTAAGTTTGCAGTCCTAAGAGGTGAAGAAAACAAAGAGAGGTTGTGATATATTGATGGACGTGATTCAAATAATAAATCAGTAACAGTTTTGTTTTGTTTGTTTGTTTTGTTTTTTTTGGAACCAGCTTCCTATCGGGTAAAGAATATGAATACAGGCTTGTTGCACCACAGTTGTCTGTGACGAAATCACAAAAGCTCATAAGAAAGTTTTCACTGGATAAATTAACAGGCAGAAGATGTTTCAAGGTAGTTTTTCCCTGAAGAACTTATTTGTGCAATCATAAGCACAGTAAGATGTTCCTTAAATCTGAAGATAATATTGGTTATTTCAGAGGAAGAAAAGTGTGTATGTACAGGAAGAAGTAAGGGGAGTTATTGATCTGAGCAGTTGAGTCATATGGAAATCAATTTACTTTTCAGTTCCTGGAAACTGAGCATTGCAGCTGGTTATTTATTGTTGTGTTGTATGCTTTCTACCTGTCACTGATGGAACAGTGAGCGCTTCTGTTCTGAAGTAGAAAGATCCTACAAATTGGCTGCTCTGTTAAACAGGGAATGGTGATTTCTTTCAAATGGCTGAATGGTGCAATGACAGCAACATTCACTGGTGAAACTTTGTGACTGATGCATCATTTTGCAAGCTTTACAGAAGTTGCTGCCTTTCATCACTTTCATGATGCTCAGTTGTATGATGTCAGTGCTGGTTTTGAATATAACTCTATTAAATCTTGTCAAGTGGCAAGCAGATGTGAATTCATTTTCATGTTCTTGATGTCCAGTTATACTCAACTTAGCACAACAGCAGTTGGGAAGTCCTGGTTACAGTGGTCAATCCTGGTGTGCTCTGACTGAACAAGCAAGAGAAATGAAATAGGGTTATCTGTTTACACAAGCTTGTCTGTTTTAACAGTTTTGCTATTTTTTCCCCTATATCAGCTGTAGTGGTTGCGTACATATCTATTTACTCATTTCTCTTCTGTTCAATAAGGTTTGTAGAGAGATCTTTCATGCCAATTGTTCCATTGTATGTTTTGGTGCTACTTCCACCTTCTTTTCTTCTCCCTATCTATTAGATCTTGTTTCCATGTGTTTATTAATCCTTTCACTGTGTTTCTCGTGTTCAAAAGGAACAATAGAGAACTCTTTCTGTGTTTGGAGTTATTTCTTCCTGAAGGTTTTGATTGCTTTGGGTAAACAAGCCAAATGGACAAACACCAATTGTAACAATGGAAAGAGGGGAGAGGGGTCTCCTGGAACATAAACCACCTCCCCCTCACCCCCCTAAAAAAGGACATGGTGGAGAAAGAAAGGACCTATGGTGTCCTCTCAGGAACACTCCAGGCCTGTCAGTGGGATGTGTTCAGCATCATCCCGAGAAGCTCTGTTGCTATCTGCAGTGTTATAGCACCAAAACTAACTCCCAAGCCAGGAAAGGAAGTTTCTTTTTATTTTATTGAGTCTCTCCAGGTTGTGTGAGTGAACGTCTCTAGAACTGTGTCGGTGTTTCCTTCCTCATGTTGTACATTTTGGAGCATTTCGTAGCACTGAAAATTTCATGTTTGCTTTTGAAGCTCTAGAGATGACACTTAAAGAATAAACCCGACTCTTATGTCACCATGCAGCAGATCATTAGCACCAATCTGTTTCTCTCTTCTGTCCCTGGCTCCACAAATAGTCTCAGTGGCACAGGAGTCTATGCTGACTGGTAAATCATATGTAACTTCACCTTAGTTAATAAGGGCTTGTTACGTGTGTCTGAATCCACAGTGAAAATGTAAAAAGTAGAAGCTAACTCTAATCCTACAGAGCTCTCTTTCCTCTCATTTCTGGTACTGCTGCGAATGAATGACAAAATGGGGTACAGTTTTCGGTAGCTTCCCTTAACTTTGAGCCCTGTAGATTACTTGTCTATAAATATTTCAAGGTACTTATGGATCATGTGGTTATACTCTTCACTAGTTACGTTAGACACACTGTGAGTGACTGTCTCAGAATATAAACAAATTAATTTTCTGGCACTTTGTATTAGAGTTTCAGAATCCTGCCACCTTTTGTCTGTTGCTGTTTTTATAGCGTTATGAAGATTGGAGTCAGTCAAGATTTACGTGGTATTAATTATATTACTTATTTCCAGGGACATGACAAAAAATGTGACCTTTTCAATGTCATTTCCCACCTTCAGTCCCTGCTAAAGATTGGTGTTGACACAAAGTTTTTATGCTGGTTTTTCCTTCTTTATAATTGCAAGCTAAGTTTTCTGGGAAGGTGGACAGTTCTTTCATGCTTGTTTCTTTCCAAGTGTATGCCTTGTTTTGCAGACATTTTATTTTTATATATACGTATATATATATATTTGTGTGTGTGTGGTGAACAAACAGAAATTGTTTGAAGACCACTTAATGTGAACATTTGCAAGGTGAACTGTTTGTAGAGTGAGCTTTTTGAAAAAGTTTGTAGCTTTTCTGGAATGCATGCGAAAGTCAGAAAGTACTGCATTGTATATGATGATAAAGTGGAGTTCCCTGCCTTTCGCTTTCTTCTGATTTAGTTGAAAGTACTAGAAAGATATGAAGTCTTTGCCCAATCAGTGAAGTGATTGGTTTATCAGTATTTTGTAAACAATGCATGCAATGAGTGAGTAATTTCTGGTGAATGCCTGATAAAGAGGTAGGCATCCACATCCCTTCATGACCAAGAACTTTCAACTCCCATCACTAAAACTATCCCACTTCAAGTCTCCCTGAGGCTGTAAAGTCCTGCAAAATGAGTTTTCTCCTCTCTGCCAGGATTGCTACCATCTACAGTGGGTTTGAGACCATTCGTGGGGCGGAAGGAGAAAGCAGTAGTTGCTTGTATATTGGAGTAGAGGACTGCTTTTTAGAATAAAGAAGTGATTGTCTTTTCCAGTATTGATTGCACAAGACGGATATGGACAATTTTAGTAAGAAATCTGTAATGCCGTATTTTTTTGATGAAGAGGAAAATCTGAAAATGTGTGCAATTACCACTTCAAAATAATGTTATGAGATAATTCAAAATCTTACCAGAAATTAGCAGAATGAGCAGAATTTTCTGGCACTATAAACTCCCAGTCCATTTTTTTTTTCTTTTTTTCTTTTCAGATTTACAAGGGGAGGTTTTATATTTGTTGTGAAATAGGATGTTAGATGCACTTAAGAGAGGCAACTTAGTGATCTCTGCTGGCTTCAGACATGTGAGTTAGTTATGCCTATGCATATTCATCAGAAGAGTGATTTTTTGTTGGTATGGTTTATGTAGTTTTACATATGCTTTGTCATGGATGTGGGATACCCTCTTGTGATCTTTAGATTTGCCAAAGCATGTTGAAAGTTCTGAAAGAAAGAGACTGCAGCCTATTTCCTACAACACGTTGTTCTGTAGAAAACTATGAAACAAAATCAGCAGCTTGCTTTTTCTCTGGTTTCTTCAAGGTAAAGCAAAGTGCAGACTTACTGGCTAAACTTAATTCCAGGACTGTAATCCTGCTTTTTTTTCATTGTAGGAAATTTAGGTGGACAACCAGGAACTTAATGGAATCACAGTGATGTAAAATAAGTGAGGTTAGTCACACAATGTTTCCTTTTGATGGAAGAAAGACCAATCACTGACTTATGTGCAGTGTGAACCTTGCAGATTCTCAAAGCAGGAGACTGCAGTTTGAGCAATTTTATAAACACTAGGGAAGGCTCTCAGTCTTCTGCCAAATTACCGTTGTGGTCCTTGCATTGTCAAAGGGTAATTCATAATGTTTTAGAAACCTTGTCAGCTGGGATCTCTGGCATAGCCCTGTACACAGCACACATGCAAACCTTATTAAGAAGCACATGATGTGTTTGTTGCCAGGGAAACATAAGCCATTAAGCTCTAGAAGCATAATTCATAAGAAACAAATATTAGCTATTAACATCTACTTTCTCCATTAGTGCCATGAAACCTATATGAAATAGCCTTGCAGTCTCCTAGCTAATGGAAATGACATAACTGGAGAATGAAAAGGTGAAATGAGAAGTTATAATTCACTGAGCTCTAAGTATGGACAGAGTAATGAGAATGTGGGACTGGGCATGTTTTCTTCTCTCATGTTGATAATCCATTGAGCACCTGGTTATCCTGCTCACGTTATTGAATATTATGGCTCACGTTGAAAGCAAGCCTTTGCCAAGCAAAGAAAGAACAGGTCTACTTTTCCCAGGAGTCTTTCTGGAATATGAAAATAAAAACTAGATGTGGGAAGGAGGATGGGGAAGTATTTTCTATTGTTTTAAGTTTTAATACTAAAATCATTTTAAATTTGCCTTATGGATTTAGTATCCCCTTTAATATGTAATATCCATTTTCTATTCCATTATAATTAATTAACACAATGTGGTTATAGCTTTTTTTAATGTTTGTCTTTTGGTCAATCTCAATTTGATCTTAAAGTCTAGAAGCTGGTTTCTTCCTCTTCATCTTTCTCTTTCTGGTAATTGTATTGGATTAATTACTTTTTTAATATTCTGCAAAGCACATGATAACTTTTTGTGAAGAATTCATTGTAGCCACGCAGGCACTCTGTGGCAAACTTCCACTGTGCTTGTGTTCTGAGAAATATTTCTAGCAAAAAATGAGGAGGGGAGTGAATCTGGCTTAATTTTTGACTGGTCTAAACATTTGCCTCTCCTGAAATGCCATCCAGGACCATGGATAGTCAGGACCCCAAAGCTGGCTTGTGTTACTGATATGTTGTGGCTACCTTTGTTCAGCTTGAAGATCAGGAATTCAAAGTCATTACTGCCCTTTACTCTCAGCTGTCCCATTGATTTCGAACCATCCTTTATGTATTTGAGAGGAGAATTAACATTGTCTGGGGAAAAAAAAAAGTGTTGATTTTACCATATTGGGGTAAAGCTAGCAAAAAAACAGGATTTGTAACCTCAGGCTCCAAGTCATCTAGAGTTTAATACAATAAATCAACTATAGTAAATTGAAGTCCATTGTTAGCTTTGCTCAGACTTTATTCAGGCACCATACCTGTGGCTCCAAAGAGAGGTCTATATGAGAACTGAACAAATAGTGACTAGGTGCTTCCAGACTTTGCCCCCACAGCTCTAATGTAGTTTCAGTTAGCTCGCATGCAGTTTCTGTTCAGATAAGTCACAATGAAATAGTAGCACTGGAGTATACTCTGCTTTCTCCTGGGTTTTATGGGACTTTGCCTGATAGCAACTTCAAGGATTTGGCAGTGAGTGAATATTAAGAAATGAGCATATGACACTGATGACTTTTTTTAGTGGCATAATTGTGAGAATCTGCGTCAAAACTCTGGTTTGTGAGCCTTTGACAACCTATGTGAATGCAGGGATAAGCCTGCAAAACAGCCTTGTGTAGCAGGGTGGTCTTTGAAGAACAGGAAACACTGTATCAGAGATCTCCAGATAACATAATTTAGCTTGAAATGGGCCTCCAGAGATCATGAAGGACAGGTTGAACTTTGAAGTTAGATCAGATTGCTCAGGGCCTTGTCCAATCAGCTGTTGGAAAATCTTCAAGAATAGAGATTTCTCAGTCTTTTTAGGCAACCTGTTTCAGGGCTTAACCACTCACACTGATTGCTTTTTCCATGTATATTAAGTCATAACTTCTCCTGCTGCAATCTGTGACCATCATATCTTGTCCTTTCAGTGTGTACCTCTGAGAAGAATGGTTCTGTCTTACCTGTAACTGCCCTTTAGATATTTGATGACAACAATTCAATTCCCCTCCCAAAGCCTCTCTTCTTGAGGCTAAACAAATTCAGATCCCTCAGCCTTTCCTCATGCATCATGCAGTCCAGGCACTTAAATATTTCAGTGACCTTTCACTGTACTCTCTCAATTTGTCAGCATCTCTTTGGTGCTGAAAGGTCCCAGACTGGACACAGTGTTCAAGGTGCTGCCTCACAAGTATAAAGCAGGGTTTGCTTCCATCAGTCTGCTAGCTGTGCTCTCGCTAATGCAACCTTTTATGTCCTTAGCCCTTGCCAAGAAATGTTGCATTTGCCAACTCATATTTAGTTTGGTTTTCACCATGATCCTCTAGCCTGTTTTATGGCGATTTTCTCTCCCAGGTGCAGGACTTGTGTTTGCTTGTGCTGAATTTCACAAGGTTCTTGTTGACCCATTCGTGCAGCTGGATGAGATCTCTCTGAATGGCAGCCCTGACCTCCAGTGTATGAATTGATCCCTTTAATTTAATGTCATCTGTGAACTTGAAGAAGGTGCATTCTGTTCCATCATCAAGCCCAGGTTACTGATGGTGTTAAACAATATTGACCCTGATACAACCTGTAACCAGCTTAGACTTTGAACCATTGGCCTTTGAGCCTAATGGTGCAGCCAGTTTTTCACCTACCCTTTCGCTCACTCATCCAGTCCATACGGCCCCAGTTTGGTTACAATAACGGCAAAAGCCTGCTACTCCATGTTCACAAAACCAGTTATTTTATTGTAGAGGGCAGTTGGATTTATCAGGCATAGTTTTCCCTTGGTAAATCTGCAATAACTGTTCCCAGTCACGCTTTTTTTCCTTGTGCGCCTGGAAATGGCTTCTGGGAGGATGTGTTCCTCTTCAAATATGGAGAATTCTGAAACTTTCCAGGGGCACACAGTCAATTTCAGTAGCAGAAATTACTGTTGCAGCAGCAAGTTGGCCAAAGTACTGAGAAAATTGTGCCTTAATATCTGAAGAAAACATTGTTTGTCTTGTAAGTTGGATCTGTGGGAAGGCTGGATTGCTAGCAGCTCAAGTCTGATGTGGCTTCTACTTATAAACATGATCTCGCAGCTGTACATGTCTGACAGCACAGATGTCGTATTTATACTAGCTGATAGCATGGTATACTAAAGGATACACCCAAATGTGCTGCATCTTGATATTCACGAGTGTCCCCCTATGAAATAAAAAATGTGGAAGTTTGTGGAGAAGTTTATTCTTTGAGACTAGTCTTCTCCAAGTTCAACATCAGGAAAAAACACTGGGCTGCTATAAGGACACTTGTGTTTCACGCATGCCTGAATACTGTGCCATTTTTGACCTACCGTTCCCAAACACCATTTGCCAGGCTGTTGCAAAAAGCAGCATCAAACTGCCTAGGAGCTCACCCATAAGTGGCTCTTTTCCTCTGAAAGCAAGCAACCAAGATGCATGCAGACTCCCTTTGCTGAGAACACAAGTGTCTGCTTATCATGGAATATGCCTAGTGAAAAAAAGACAGACAGGGAGGTGCAATGGGTGGAGAAGGCTGCACAACTGCACCTTTCTTCAGATGCTGACAAGACAAGCAAGTCAAAGTTGAAGGGCTTCAATTTCTCAGTGTATGCAGTGTCTTGGTCTGACTAGAGCGTCCAGAGTACATGATTTTTCTTCAAATGTGGAGAAACTGAGTGGAAAGAGGATTTTGGAGTGGGAGAGACATTGCTTATGTTATTTGATGATTTGGCAATGTTGGCACTAAGCAGAGAGAAGGGAAGCCTTGGAACCTGTGACTGCCATTGTTCTGTTTTCAGGCAGTTTGGGGCTTAAAACCTACTGTTGAAATTTCAGAAGTGACATCAGCCGAGTGGAAGTTTCTTGGCCCATTGGTATGAAGGCATGCACAGGTGCTAGTGGTAGGCTTTCTTCATGTAGCTTGCCCCAGCTGGAGAGAATTATCTTTACTGTTGGCCACAGCTTTTCTTGATTCTCACTGACAAGAGTGATACTTTTTCTGTCAAACTACTGGACATTATGGGGTCACTGCTTACTTTTGACATGGTCTGAGATAACATGTTCAGATTCACTGAAGCATCTGATCATGATGAGAAGAGCCTTTACATGGTAAAAGGAGTCACCCTTCTATTATTGCCAGTTGTTCTGGACTTGAATGAATTATTAACAAGCAGTAAAATAATAGCCACTCTTAATCAGTTGTGTCCTGTGATTGTACAGAACAATTAGTGTTCTCTACCCCTTGTGATCTCTCAGAACAAGGGTATGTAAAAGTACCGTTCAAGACAAGAAAGGTAATTTGTAGTGAATGAACATGTGAAAGTAGCCTCTTATGTTTGGAGACTCAGCTTTTTTAGAGAAAATCCTATTACTGATATGCAGGAAATCTCTTAGAATTTTTCTAAGTTGCAACATATAAATCAATATAAAAATGAAATATAAATTAATAAAAATGAAATATAAAAATGAATGTTTCTAGATGACAAAAGAATTCCCACAAGCTACAGAGGTGTTTTCCAGCACAAAATCTTCACCATATTTTTTACATAAATTTGTGGTTTGCTTACTCTTTAAAGAATTCAGATCAAATTTTATCTGTGAGTACAAATGGAAACTCAAGTTCTTAACTGACCCTTCAGCACTACACCCAGAATGTCCTGGAATGTTAATCTCTCATTCTATCAGTGATCTTTGCCTGATGTTCTTAAAACATTTACACTTCTTTTGCATAAGCAGATCTTGCTATTCTGGGAGTAATCACTGAGAGGAGATTGTGAGCTTGTACTCGAATGCTATGTAGCCCCTCTGGATGTGTTCTGTTTGGATCGCAATGGAAGCTACATTCTTATCTGGGGTGACTCTGGTACTCAACCTGATCTACACAGGTAAGTCTTAATGTCCTCAGAAAAGTTTCCAGTAAAGCAACATCCTGAAGATATGAAACTTCTTAACTGACAATTAGAAATGTTCCAAATTTAACACACCCTTCTTAAACATAGTGTACTGCACTTTGCAACAGCACCTCAATCACAAGTTCCACACCTGAAATATTGTGAAAGTAAAGACTAGTTTAAAGCTAACAAACATATTGCTGTAAGCATATGTAGAGAACCTGTCATCAGTACTTCACTTCCTTGCCCAGTTACCACCCAGTTCACATCAACAATCTTTAGTATGTCCTAGGTTATCATGAATTTACTCAACGATCTTCGTTTCTGGTGGATATTCACATATGGATTTTACATACTGTGTTAGGTGTAGCAAGCTTCTTGGGAATCGGATTACTGACACAAGCGATGATGATGTTAAAAGCATGGTAATTATTGCCACAAGTATAAGTAATAGAATAAGTATCGCTGCTGAGTTAGGTGGATTTAGTTACGGCCTCTTCTATGTATTCATTACCAATGATGCTGAGTCCTGAGGTTTCTGGCAGTTAAAGGGGCTGTCAAAGACTATTGAAGGCCATGGGAGTTTTTTCTTTCAGCAGAGTTGCTTGGGTCATAAGAGAAGTTGATGTGTCTTGATGCTAAAAGCCTTATTATGCTCTTATTGATTTTCCACTTTGTTTACATCTCTGGCTACAAAGAGCAAAACTTGAAATGTTGAATCCCCATAGAACTAATATGATAACCTTGGGGAAAAACTCTGGGCTTTTAGGAGGAAAAAAAAAAAAAAAAAGATTTTCAGGAGTCTGTCTCCCCTTCTTTCAGTATTGGCATAATTTTGTTTTCTAGATTTCAGCTGCAGTCTGTGCAGTGGATTGAATGAATGAAAATATTACTGTAATGACTATTTTTGGTAAAAACGTTCAATTTTTAATAAATACAAGCATTACAGAGCAAGAGCCCAACACTGCTGAAGAGAAAAGGAGAAAGATGTATGGCTAGGTTTTTATTTCTGTTGTGCTGATCCTGGGATGTATGGTTCAGGAATGCACAGAACAGCTTCAGGACATTTGTTCCCTGAGGAAGATTTCTTCTAATGTAGAACATCCATAACTGAGCATCACTTCTATTCTCTGTATTCTGTAGCGGTTTGGGGAATACCTGTTCATCCAGTTAGTCAGGCTTTCTGGGTGTTTTGAGTTGTCAGATAACAGGAAAGATATGGCTTTTGAAGCCAGTGTATTCCTAAATATTTTCCTTCTTGTGCCTGAGCATTCTTTAGGTGGTAATCAGCCCGTGTTCTCTTCCCTTTAACAAAGAAGGCAAGTGTCAATAACCTTGAGAATGCTAATGTCTTATTGACTATTGCCTTTAAGCATTGTTTCAAATTAAAAGCTCTCTCAGCACAATTTTAACTACGTCTAAAACATCCGCAATCTGTCTACCCTAGGGATTTAGCAGTGCCAAAACTGGAAGAGCAGATTTGTTTTAGCAAGAGTTGGATAGTTTGAAGAGTTTGAATAGTTTGACTGTTACATGCAATCATCAGCTTGTCTGACATTCTAGTTCATCTGCTTACAGCAGAATGCAGGGTAGCAAATTTTACATCACCTGTAAAGATGAAGATTTTTTTTATGTGCTGGTATCATCAAACACTCATAAAGATGTAAGTGACCAACTCATGTCTCAGTCAAATTCCCAGAAATACCCACACCCATCATCATTGTCATCATGCACTGTCTTATATATGCAGCTAAATCCTCACATAAATAAATGTCGTATGTATTGGTATGCACATATACCACAGACAGAAATAATACCTGTTTAGATCTAATGTATAAAACTGTTAACCTGGGAGGTCCACAAACTAAAATCCCTTCTAGAAATGTTCTGCTTTCTTCAAAATTATGATTAAAATTTACCCAAAGACTGCATCAGATAGATCTTTCATATTATGGAGGAGATTTAAATGATAAATCTTTTAAATTATATCAATTTAATAAATCTTCACATCTGTCTTGGCTGTGAAAACAAGATTATAAAATTTATATATATTGAGGTTGCAGTTTTAGTAGTGACAGAATTTTGCGGTGACTGACAGCAAAGTATCAGAAGGCTTTGTGTGAAGTATTTTGAACAGAACATATATTGCTACCTGAATTTGATTGTTTACCAGACTACCACTAAACTCAAGATGTCACTTTAATCAGAGATGTAGAGCTAAAATTATCATAGAACGGCTTGAGTTAGAAAGGACCTTAAAAACCATTGAATTCCAGCCCCCTACCATGGGCAGGGATGCCGCCCGCCACACCACGTTGCTCAAAGCCCCATACAGCCTGGCCTTGAACACCTCCAGGGATGGGGCAGCCACAGCTCCTTTGGGCAGCCTGTGCCAGTGCCTCACCACCCTAACAGTAAAGAATTTCCTCCTGACATCTAATCTAAATCTGCTCACTTTTAGTATAAAACCATTTCCCCTTATATAGTTATGATTGGAATAAAAAGAATATGCTAGCAAAAATGTATATTCTGAGTTAATAATCTAAATCAAAGCTTCGAATATTAGTTGAGTGATAACTTTGTCCTAGCCATCAAGTTATTTAACTTGCTTAGCCATAAACCTCTAGTGTCATTCTGGATTATAGGTTCATATTTTTAATGCTGCTTTCCACAGAACCTTGAAATTGAGAGAAAACATTTGTCCTCTTTGTTCTGCTCAAGATTCTGTCAGAACTCAGTCTGACCAAAAGATCTCTGCACATCTTACTGTTCCCTGTTTCTGATAATCTTTTGCTGTTTAAGCAATCAGTTGGTTTGTTGCAAATATGAATACTATGTCTTTCAGTTCAAATTCCTAAAAGAATGTTTCTTCTGGGTTCTTTCCTACTATGTTTTCTGTTTTTACCAATTTTCCAGAACCTTCATGATGTATTTCGTACAGTGGTAACGTATTAGTCAGATTTTTTCCTCATTTAATTTCCTGACCAAACATTGTACAAACAAGCTTAACTGAAGAGCGCTAGAGCACTAGGAACCCTGTAGAGCAAGGTGATGTAGCTTGACGTATATATTTTTATACACACACACACACACACACACATAATATATGAGGCTATTACACTAGTAGATTATAATATTTTTCCTCTCCTACTTGGATTTCTTTAATCAAATTAACCTGTCAAATACAATAAATAATAACGTATTTGTTATTCCTCAAGGGAAATCAAAGCATATCTGCAAAAGCTGAAGCTATCTGTTGCTCAAGAGTGATTACATTTATTTCAAGCAAAATGGAGTATGAATAACCAGGGTTTTCATTAGGTCACTTGAACAACTGGAGAATGATTTCAGTGGAAAAGGCCTCAACAGCTCATCCCCTGTTCATTTCTTTCCTGCATTTTATGGAATGGAGACATGGTTGTTCCTAAAGCATCTCTGAAACACGAGTGGCAAAAATGTTCGTGAGAGTTGTGGTCATGATTGTGCGGGCAGTCTAGATAATTTCTTCTACTCTTTAATTTTAGCTAGAGTAAAAGTAAATCGGCTTGTGTCTCTCAGAAAATGTTGTTTTAGGGAACAGGTAGGAAGCTCCCAAGAAGGATTAACAAGCTTCTAACATAGACCAAATAAGGGGAATTGGATCATGAGAATAATGCATATGTCGTGTTACACAGTTCCTGAGATAAAAGTCGTACTTCTGTTTTATGAGAGTGCTACTCAATTAAGAAGTTGCTTGTGGAGAACAATCTGCCCAGCTGTCACATGGCTAAATCTGGTGACAGCCTGCATTGGTTCTGGGGAGGATTTTTTAATCTGCTAAGGAATTTATTCAAATATAATAGTCCAAAGGGAAATTTGAAATGCATCTCGTGTCATAAACTCTCTTGCACTGATGGCATGAATTATAAAAATGAATAAAGCATTGATAAAATAAAAATAAAATCAAGTTAACTTATTTGTTATCTTGTAGGAGGAGTACAGTCCTTGGACTGTTGCTTTGATAACATTGGCAAAGATACCACAGGGCTGGGCATATTTAGTGATCATACAGAGATAATTTAGTCACTTGCTGAAGGACTGACTATATTTACTTCAATTCTCTTGAGCTATCTGCATATAAATTTATTTTTATGTCCTCTGACATTTCTCCTCAGTAGAGATGCTCAGTAGAAAATTAGTCTAGAAATACCGTTCATTTTATTTTTTCAAAAACCACATTTTTTTTTCATGTTTCTTGATCTGATCCTCTAAATGAATAGGAATAGAATGACCTTGCTGTCTTTCTGGTATCCTTTTAGCAAGGGAACTGTGTTCCTACTGTTAGCTACACCTCACTACTGGAGTTTGAGTCTTTTTTTCCTTGTTAGCATTTCCTCTTTTATGGATTCCGCTTTTTTAGTTTCCAACATCTTTGTCATCCTTCTGTGAATAATTCTTCTAATTAGATACAAATTTTGCTCACTTAAGGAAGATTGCACAAATAGAAAATGGTCTTATGCATCAAAAAAGCACTAAATAATCCTTCTGTCTCCTGCTCTGCTGTACTGTATTATTAGGACCATCTTAGGAAAACATCGCTGAAAGCAAAATATGATATCATATGCAGTTGTCCACTTGCAAATATGATCTCTTTTCTCACTATGTTTATAGGATGTGGGTGGGAAACCAGCAAAGGAGGAGGAGAGACTTTGCTAACATAGTATGTGACTATTTACAATGCAAATTTTTTATCTGTTTTTGTCCTTTATCAATTGTACAGGCTATCTGATGTATAAACTAGCATTTCAGAGGAGCATCCCCAGAAGAAATCTTCTTGTTTTATAATGAAATTTGGAGGAATGTTAGACAGTTCCTCTGTGGGAGGTAGTTTGCATACTAATGCATTGTTCTCTTTGTTTGTGGTTTGTTTGTTTTACTATTTGCTTTATCATTTGCCATCATCAGGAGGAAGACTTACATGGGAGCTGGAATTCTGACATTGTGATCAGAGGGTGGCAGCTATTTCAAGCCTTTGTGGTACAGTTTCTTGCAAGCAGAACATTTGTCGCCAGTATGGTACTAGACAGAAACAATATTGGTCATGAAAGACACAATAAGTTTTCAGAGGAAGTGACATATGTAACTGTTTGCATAGAGGCAACCTAAGACTTCTATAAATCTATAAATTAATTCCGTTCAGGCTCCATCAGTGATCTGGTATGTGATTTTGAACAATTTACTACATGTTTTTTGCTTTCATCCTTTGTCTGTTTTGTCTATTCAGGTAGGAATGGAGATATTCATGATATGCTAGTGTTGTCAGACTTGGTCAGAGGAGAGTAATCATTGTAGACTTGGATCCCTGTGTTATGCTACTTAGACACATTGTTATTCTTGCTCCAGTTAAAACCTCTTTTAAATGAGTTGGCCTGGCTCACAACAGAGAGTAGAGAAATTTCCACAATATATCAAATTATTTTGTCATTTTGTCCAGTACTGGAGCCCTGTACTAGATCAGATACTTGGGTATGATGAACACATCCACTGAAGCATGTTGCTAGTCTGGGTGAGAGAAAAAGAAACTGTTGCCTCCTGATGCAAAGGTTGTGCTTCACATCAGGAGGTACAGTCATGCTTATCTTCCAAAAGCTTTCATACAAGGCTAGGTTCAGCCTTTTTCAAGTCTGGAAACTTGGCTGACCTTTCAGAAACCATTTATATGCATTCAATTCATGAAGTGATTCATTTAGTAGACCAGTAATCTGCTGAGTATAACACTTCTAGGATTCTCTTTGGACTGCAGATATGAGGATGTGGAGACCAGATATTAAGAGCCTTGGCAAAGCTGCCATCTCTTTTTAGTACTCTTGTAGAGAAAGTTTAGTTTATGTTTGTGGCCTTCAGAAAGAAAACAGAATTAAGTCAATGGTTCCACTCTGTGTAATGATGGGAGTTGCATGATTGTTATTTTTTAGACATTTGATCTCTATTACTGTTTCAAGCCTTGGAGTCTTGATACAGCCACAATAGGATCTATGGACAGGAAGCTGTAATGTTTCCTAGCGTTTCTGAGCTCTTTTTTTTGCAGAGGTCTGGATGAGAACACAGGATATGTTACTGTAGATAAGCTCCTGTCTAATATTTTATTTCCTTTACCTCTGTAGATTGAAGCAGAAATGAAATTCCTGAAAATCAAACTTATTAGTTGCAAGAACACATAGGAATCTGGTAATCTTTGTAAAGAAGAGCCATCTACAGCCTATCTTAGGCAAACTGTTTCCTGATAATTAAGGTTAGTAAATAAGTCCTTTTTTTTTTTTTTTTTTTTTTTTTTTCCTCCTCTGAAATACACAGTAGGGAAGGTTGCAGCTAATGAGAGTTCTGGACGCTCAGCAGCTTCCAGGGTTAATTTTTTTCTCCTTTGGCTTTATAGCTAACATTTCACAGACCTGCAGGACAAACTGAAGAAGGTGTTTTGGGAGAGATGCCTGAACTGTCAGAGTACAGGATTGTTTTATGAGTACTGAAGATCAAACAATAGTAATATTTTAATTTTATTCTTAAAGGAAATGTTACAGCTTCTGAGACTTTGATGCTCTTTATTAGCCACAATTACAGAAGTCTAGTTTACCTGAGAAAAATTCGTTGCCAACAGATTGCCAGACCTCAGTTTCAACTCCTGAGGAAATAAGCACTCCAAGATCAATCAAACCCACTGTGTTTTCTATGTACTGTACTGCTTGTTCTGCTCAGTGTGACTTCAAGTAACATACCGCACACTTTAATCCCAAAAGGCAGCTGTGAATAAATACTGATTCTCTAGCAAAGAGTAGGACTTTTGAATGTCCTCAGAGCCCAGAAACATGCCTGGCACTAGTGGCTATGGTTCTAAATATCCTGGATTTTTCAGATTTCTTCTACCTCAAACAGGCATTGTTTAGGAAAGCTTCCCTATTATGGATTGTGAAGATCTGTCTATAATCAGTGTGTCTCATATCTTGTGACCAGTTATTTTGCTTAGCTTTATTTTGAAGTCAGAGGAACAAATAAAGGGAGAGCAGACCAAAGCAGTGATGAACTTTGAACTTATTTGAATGTGAAGCTGATTAGCTACAATTCAGAGAGCACAAAACCCCGGTCTGAACACCCTGAAATTCAGCACAGGAAACTCCTGGATCTGAGTCTCGTAGTTCACATGCATCTTTACCTGCATCCATGTGAGAGATAAAAGCAGCTTCAAGTTGTCTCCTTCCCAGAAACACAGGGCTGCTTCTCCCTTGTGTAATCCTGCTGAGTTGAGAGATGACACAGGGTGTCCCAGCTCCTGGACCCCTGGGTTTTCCCCAAGTGCCAAGTCACTCCTCCTCACAGATAATTGTTTACCATCATCATCTAAAAGAACTATGTCTTCCATGACTAGATTTACAGGTACAACCACTTAAAAAAAAAAAAAAAAGTATTCACAGTGAGGTAAATATGCGGGTTTATTGCAGCCAAGCCACTCCTTTCGGTGCTCATTCCTTCTTAGACATCTGCTCGTTGATGTTAAAACCCTGAGCACCTTTGGCAAGGGGAGTGAACTCTGAAATCTGCAGCACCTGTAGCAGGGGAGCAATATTTGAGAAGGAAGCATTGTCCAGGGAAAAGCAGCAGCTTCAACTTGTGTCCCATGTGAGACAAGTGAATCTGAAGTTATATATTATATAAGACGTAGGGGGATGACAGCAGTTTATCATTAACCTGAACTCTGCAAGAAGCATATAAGGAGAGAAAGAAGAAGAAAGCCAGAGAAGCAGCCAGGATGGAAACCATCATAAAGATCAACAATGCTGCGGACATCTCTGTTATTGTCATCTATTTTTTGGTAGTCCTGGCAGTGGGACTATGGGTAGGTTGGGCTTTTTTTTTTTCTTTTTTTTGTGCTTGATGAGCAGGTAGTTTATAGAGTCCTAGGAAAATGGCTCAGTTAATGGCAAATGTGTAATTGTATAAAGATCTTGGTGCTTAATTGAGATAGTTAATATGGAGATGGTGGGGAAAATGTGGGTATTTACTGGAGAGGGAAGGATGATCTGGAGAGGCATTTATTTAGGTGGATGAATAGAGCTAGTGGAGAAGGAGGGTTTGTGTGGGGAAGGAGCTGAGAGATCGGATCAGTAAAGACCAGGCCAACTAGGGTTGCTGTTAGAAAGCAGGCTAGTAGGGAGTCAAGGGTGTGTGGCGCTGAGGAACACAGGAGACTGCAGTGAGAATTGGCGGTGTGAGGTGATGCTGTAGGAAACAGCGAGAAGTGAGAGTTGTGGGGAGAATAGTGGAGGTGGTGTCACTGTGTGAGGAGGGCAATATGTGTTGATGTCTGTGGTGTGAAACTGCTGCTATGACTGTGTGACAGACCGAGGACCACAGACTGCTCTCAGCAGTGGAGTGAGTTGGGTCAAGGCTGTAGCTGCCATTTGAGAGCAGTATTATTTTCGTGCTATTTTTTTTTTTGCCAGCAGGACCTTGACTACAGGGAGCAGTGCCATTCAAACTATGAGGAAGGGACAGTTTCAGGAGTCACAAGAAATGGCGATCACTTTTTGTTTGTGATCTAAGCAGAGCTGTGCCTCTTGCTCCCTCCCAGACAATGCAGAATATGCTGAGGGCTGCAAGGGAAAAGTCGGTGCCTAATCCTAAAACAAAGCACAATGCTTTCACAGCGAATGGAGAAAGGCAGATACTATCCTATTGGTATAACCTCAGTGCTGAGGTGTTTGGAGATAATAGGCCAGTACCATGAGTTACAAAGCTGTAAACCATGGAATGTCACTGAATTTCGAAGCTGCTATTCTGAGGCATACTCTTTTTCCTTGGGGCAAGCACTCCTGGTCAACTGAACGCCTGACCATTAACAAGCTGAGAGAAGGCATTGTCCCTCTGTAATCCTGTGCTTGCCAGGAACATCCCAGGGGTCCATTGCACAGAACAGAAAAATCAGCTGCCAAAAAACAAAAAACAAACAAACAAACAAACAAACACCAAAAAACATTCCTTCCTAGCAGTCTGGCAATGTTTTGAAGAGCACCAGAATTTTGGAGTGTACACAAAATGGCCACAACCCAGTCTTTATCTTTTTGTTGTGGTAGTAGATGTCAAAAACATTGGATAAAATGTGAATCCTCAGTGTAGCCCAACACCTTGCTGTCTCGTGTGAGGGAACTGTCTGTGGGGTCTTTTCCATGGAAGTCTAGCTATTGGTGTAGTTGAACTTTCTATTAAAGGTCTGTGACAGAAAAGGGCTGATCTGTATCAGGTCAGATAATTGTGTTCTGAGTAATGCCTGGAATCATTTCTTTCCAGCAACAATGCTTTCTTTATTGGACAAATGCTCCTGTGTGTAGTGAAATGGAAATCTATTGTATACTTTCTTTCTTCTGCATCAGAGTAAAAGATATGGCCAATTTTCTTCAAGTCTTCTTTCTTTATTTGCCTGTTCAAAGTCCATCGGAGGATACAATGGGAATCCAATATTTGGATCAGGCTCATGAAGAAAAATGGAGGAAGCTTTCCTCTAAAGCCCATCCTTAGACAAATATAAAATCAGTCTGTGAAAAGGAAATTTTAGCTGACTTCTATGTTTGATCTTCAGAGAGAAGTGAGTGCACTGTTGATACCACAACAAGAAAATAGATTTTTGTAGTTATCTGCTAGGATGGATAATACTGGATAGAAAAGCTGCATACTTTCTATTCCATGAACTTGCAACCTAAAAATCAGTCTTCTTTGGTGCCTAAAATCAAAGGGATCATTGCTTTGATAAAGTGTTCACATGAGTTTGAATTTGTACACTGAACTTTTAGTTGTGATCAGTTGTATCATTGCATTTAATTCTACTTTGATGTTTTGGTTGTAGTGTAACAAAAAGTGAAGCAATGAAACTTCAAGGGTTAACATAGACCTAGATACAAAATCATTGTTCAGTTGTATTGTTTTCTTCATTGTAAGCTTGTTCTATCTAACCACTTTGTTTATTTCTTCCACTTTACCCTCCCCGTGTATTTTACCCCTCTGTCCTAGCAGTTTGTTATTAGTCTGTATATAGCTTGCCTAATATACTTAGAATTTGATTCAATCGTTCTTTCTTTCTCTTTTTTTCCAGGCTATGTACTCAACCAACCGAGGGACAGTAGGAGGATTCTTCCTGGCTGGACGGAACATGGTTTGGTGGCCGGTGAGTTCAAATACTCTGTGTGTATATGAAAGATGCTTGTGTATGTGCATCCCCCTCATGTGAGTATGTCTAGCCTTTAAATATATAATAGAAATAGAAATACAGAGTATTTCTACATTAGTTTGGAGACTGTGATGGCTATGTCATGTAGGTGAACCCTGCTCAATTTCAAACTCTTTTTCTAGCCACAGTGATACAGTGATAACTGCACAACAAAACCCACATGACAGGCAGGGTAAACTGTTGGGGAAATTGTGTTGAGCTCTGAGTTGTCTTGGCTGTGTTGCCAGCTTGCTTGAACATAGATACATTGGTGATGTCAGTGTAGATAAATTCTATGCTTTGTCTTTCAGCCCACTTAAAAAATAATAATATTTTGAATTTAGTATTTTCACTGCACTCAAATAAACTGACTCATATTGAGGTTATCACAGAGAAAAGTTAATCTACTCATTTTTTTCCCTGATATTGCTTTAGTGTTTGCAATTTTGGTAACAAGTTCTGGTCAGTAAAAAAAGAAAATCCTGGGAAAATTATGATAAAATATTGGTAAAATGTAGTTTAAAATTTATTTAAATATTATCTATGACTTTTGTTGTCTTTGGAGCTGTCTTTTTGAGCTTGGTCTCAAAAAATATCTTTGCACATTATTAAGACTTCTGATTTAAGATTCACCCACATGGATTCAGTTACAGGATCCAGGGGGAGATAGAGTAAATGTTTGTTCTGTAAAAAATTAAGGAATTTTCTTAGAGTAGGTTGCACAAATACCTAGACCTATTTCAGTCACCTTCACTTCAAGGAGTTCCAATCTGCCTTTAGAAGGACTCGGGGCTGCCATTTTAATGACACAAAAAGATTAAAGGGTGGTGCCAGTAAAAGGTGTCTTCATTTGGTAGAGTAGATCTAAGAAAATTCAGGTTCTGTTGGAAGCTTGAGGAAAGAATAAAGCTTCCTTTCTCTTCTTTCCAAGTTATTATAAGAGATATCCCATAAATTTAGCAGGAAAAATAAACTTGCTTAACAGTCAGTTTAATCAGTGGGCTGGTTTTAACCTTGTGCAATTCTGTCTGCCTGTCAAGGGTGAATATGAATACCTTTTTGTGCAGACATAAAAGAAAATGGAAGAGACAAGGCAGGAAAAACTCACCAAGAGAACTTTCTATCTTGCTGCAGAGGCATAGAAAACTCCTAATGATTCCTCTAAGACCCAAGGAAGGTTAACAAACACTGAGTTCTCTGGCAACACAAAAACAACAGATTCAGCTCCCTTCCTCCAGTAGGAAGACAAAAGGGATGACCCTGTGGTGCAGCAGTTGCTGCTAGGATCATCTTTCTGTCCTGCCCAAACTATGCAAGCTCAGCACGGATGAAGTGCTAGTCATCAATGCAGTCTTAAGATCACCCCTTCGATCCTTCCTTCTGGAATGCCAGGAGTGTCTTTCTGCACCATAAAAACAAACCCTTCTTGCTTTTCTTCCTGATATGACTCAAAATAAACAAATGACCAGCACTCAAACTGCAAGCTAAATACTATGTCAGCAGCACCACCTTGGAGAGTTTGCCTCGGATGAAAAGAGATTCCAAAACACCTATGCAAACTGGGCTGGAGTGACTAGGAAACCAATGAAAGTATAGAAAGTTCAGTCAAAGATGTGATCTTAATTCTGTGACAGCTAGTGCTGTACTTTTTTTTTTTTTTAAACTTTATTTTACTTTATTTTTGCATCACATCAGGGCTAACCTGATTTGGTTGAGGGGTAGGGGAAGTTTTGTAAGTGATCTCTTACTTATCAAATTCCTTCCCTGTAATTTCAGCATAACAACTCTTGCCATGCAATTGATTGCTTTCTGAAACAGAGAGAAAGGAAACAATCCTTCCACTAACTTGTTATAAATTTAATTCCATTATACTAATTGTATTTTTCCATGTTTGTGCTGTGTTCTATGTGCTACAAGGCAGCCATAAGTACTTTTCTGATTCCACAGGGAAAGAGACTCATTAGCAGTGTATTAGGATCTCTTACTGGCAAGCCTGGGAAAGGGAATCTGTTCACCTAAATGATCTAATAGATGTGGTTTAGACTAAAGAGGTCTGGCACTCAAGGGCGGGAGGTTAGTCCCACTTTTGTTATCGATTTTGCATGTGATTGTCAGTCGCTTGGCCTGATTGTGATTCAATTTCTCAATGTATAAAGTAGAAGCAATACAGTTATCATAGGCCAAATCTGTCCAACTTTGTCTCTGTTCACTCCAGCAGAGTCCGTAAAGGTTGCTTGGTATTTCACAGAACTAAGCCCTTAGCTTGTCTGTTCTGGCTGTTCTGCTGAGGGCATGGGTCACTTCTGTGTTATTTCACTGAAATCACTGTCCTTGATGCAGTGGATGATTCAACTCAGTAGCTCCAGTAGTTAATTAGGGATCAAGATATATAATTATGTTCTCGCTGATTGCCAGAAATTTAAATCCATCACGAGTTAATTGCATGGTAGGAAATGCTGTGCCCTTTACACAGTGTTTTTAGAGAAAATGAGGGAAGAATTTTCAAGAAACTGGTTTTGGTCTCTCGTGCTCTGACGGGAATGTCTTTAGGAAAGGCATGTATGGCTCTTTAAATACTCATAACCAACTGTACTTTTTCCAAAGAGTCATGGAGTAGCTCAAAATAAGAGCCTGCTTGGTAACACTGGGCATTGCAAACTGAATTTTTAACTTCTTTTGTTAAAATACTTTCTAGCATTGTAAGAAATGAGGTGTCTGTTACTGGAAATCAGTCAGCTTCAGTAGTAGCCAGTCCCTAAGCATTAACAGGACTTCATGCACAATAATAATTAAAAAACAGCAATAACAAAACAAACAAAAAACCCCACTACCATTAACAACAAAAAACCCTTTTGATTTTGAAGCTTTTTTTGCTTTTGAATATTGTTTTTCAGGTTCTGCAGTTTTGCAGACAAAGCTGTCTGCACACTTATGAGTTACCTGATATGCCTCAGTTCTAGAGGCATAAAAGCTAATAAGGCAAAGTGTAGTACCTGGTGGGCATCCAAAGTTCAGCTGTGGTTGGAAAGATTTACTGAATAGTAAGTGGGAAGCATTTTAGACTTGAGAGCATAATGCACTTTGAAAAGAAATATCCTTCAGTTTATTTAATGTTATTGATGCATTGATCTTTGTGAGCAATGTAAGAGTTAAAGGAAAAAATACAGGTTTTTGTTTCAGCTCTGCATGGATTATTTTCATCAGAACTGATCACTGGCACAATTTCTCTGATCTCTGCAGCCAGTTAAATTTTACTTATTCTCAGAATTCTCCCCATTTGCTGAATCTTACACTGTTATAAGGAGCCAGTAAAGACAACCCTGGTATGAATAAGAAGTGTACTTCCTTTCCTTAGATGAAGTGGAATAAGAAATTAATTATTTTGCCAAGTTCCATACAAAAAAAATAGTGTAAAAGCAATTGTTGTCAGAGTAAAAAGAATGATAAAAGATCAGAGCAAAGCTCTGGTAGAAAAGGAGAAGTTAAATGAAGAAGATTACTATAGAACCTGTCAGAATTTTCCAGCCAGCCTGGAGAACACCTCTGAGCCTGCATCTCCGAGGACAAAAGTGGAAGGGTATCAGACTAGTCTGCTTGCGGCTGTGCTGCTCCAACAGCCGTCAGGCTTGTCAGAAGACAGAGACACCTCACTTGACATGTATTGTATATCCATCTCTCTGTCAGTGAAGTGGGAGGTATATAAACGTGGTTTAGTTCAGCAGTAATACAATACATTAAACTTGCAGAGTAAGAGAGCAGAATAAAATTCTACGCTTCCTTCTTTGGGTTTCAGAGCCTTGAAGGAACAAAGGAATGAGAAATTTGTCCAGGGAAGAGGGGTTTTGCAGGTGACACATGGGAGAAGTTATACCATGCAACAAGGCTTGTGGAGCCTTTCTGCTATTCTCAGTTGAGGGGCTAAAGGTAGGTCCTCTCTTTGCCACAGGAAAGGTGTGCTCAGGGTTGGGGAAAAGAGTTTGATACTGAGCTAACACTTTCAGAAAGGAAAGAGGACATTAGGGACATAGGATATCTATTAGCAGGTCCTGGGAGGGAGGAAGGGCATAAGCTGCAAAGTCTGCACACTATCACTGCAGTGGTCACTGATTTGCAAAGTATGTTGCATATGGTTTGGAACAGCAAGTGCCAGGATGTCAGTGCATCCTAAAGTTAATGAAAAGAGCAAGGTGAATCGGTTAATGAATAACATGGAAAAAACATAGTGATCATCACTTGCCTGCAGTGTGATGGTACTTTTCCTGAACAGAGTACTCTTGTTAAAACCTGACCTCTTAAAAGATTTTAAAAGAGTTAATGTTCCACGTTCCAGGTTAGTTCAGTTTTTTGCCCTCTCTTTCCCTCTTAAGAGGTTTTGTTCCTTTCAATAAACTTTCCTCTTTACTTTTCCTCTTATATCTGTTTTTAAAAGCAGTTCACTAACGCATTCACTGAGAATGGTTAACGATCCCTGAATTTTTTTCCCTCCTTCCTCCCCCAACTTCAGGCCATCCTCTGACTTACAGTCATGCACATGAAAGAAATCAAATATGGAGACCTGCTCTCTCAGTGGTGCTCCCCAGGGAAAAGAGGCAAGCCAGAGACAAACACCCAGCCTGTTACACCTCTAAGTGCTCTGTTGTCACTCCAGCAAAGGCAAAAAGACCATCTTATCAACTTGATGCATCTCTGTTACTTAGATCATAGAGAAGAAATTTTAGCCACATAACTTCTGGGAATTTAGACACCTTTAATGCTGGCCCTATGGTGAGGGAGCAGTGTAAATGTTTACTTGGAGTCTTTTGAGAAAGAGCATTCTTTATGTCATGCGTAGGTGTACTGCAGCATGTACCAATTGCAAATCAAACAATTCCGATGATCAGCCTCCTCAGTATAGAAATGTTTCACCAGTAAGTTCTTTGCACACAACACATCTGCCCACCACATATCTGCCTTCTTCCTTCCTTCTTAAAGTACTGCAATGGCAGGTGGGAAATTTCTCTTCCACTCTGGCATCAGCAGCTGCCAGGGCATAAGCATATTTGGTAAACACTCCTCTTGCTTTAACCATGCTGCAGTTTTCAGAGTAATATACATTTCCCCAGTATGAAGGTGATATGTGCATTCACATTGTTTTGTCCTTGCACTGGCCCTAAACATAGTGGTAATCTTGCATTGCTTTTGGTGCGTTTCACATTTTTCTTAAAATACAGCTGTGCCCTGGATGAAGTTGGGAACACAGAATTACCAGCAAATGTTACAGTAGGTCCCGTGTTTTCAGGTGCTGAGCCAAAGCCTACTATAGCCGTCAGTTCTTCAAGTTCTTCATTAACTGCTTTAGTTACTTGGATCTGCTTGCAGCACATTTTAGGCTTCTGAAACAGGAAAGGGAACACATTAAATAAAATCAGGGATTAATGTAGTTAATCTTTACTGGTGATTGCTTTTCTGGTAATCTAGATTTAAGTTTAATTATTCATCTCCAGGAATAGCACTGGACAACAGTACTAATGCTACTGTTAATGGTATTTATTTCTTCACGATCATTGATGAGAAAATACTGCTCCTGTCACAAAAAGGTTAAAAGCAAAAGTTTTTTTCTATTACCAAAAATCTCTGTCTTATTTGCTAATGCTTGTTGCAAGACTTGCGATTCCTGTAGAAACATCTTTCATGTGACAAACTGGTTACATTTCTGCAGGGCACAACTGACTTAAAAAAAAAAAAAAAAAAGTCCAGAACTGAGTGGACTAGAGACAGAAGCTCCCTGTCACAGCAGAAGAACAGTTTGTCTACACTAAGACCAGAAGAAATCAGGAGACCAAACAAAGGAAAAGAGCAAAAAGTTAGCTTGGAAAAGAAAGCAGAAGGTGGATGAATTTTACTTGTTGCATATAAAAAAATGGGGGAGGAAAATCTATTTTGTGATTAGAGATCAGGATTGTGAGATAAAGAGTGTGGATGCTATTCCTGGCTATGGCATAGTTCTATAGAATAAATCTGATCTTCAGAGATGGATTTCAATGATGAAATCCCTTTTATCCTCCTGAATTTCAGGCAGTCGTCCCTGTGCTCTCAGAAAGATTGACTTAATTTTACTGCTACACAAAGAGCTCACTGCAGTGACTGCAGACCTGGAAATTTGTAACTTTTCCCTTCACATATGTTTTAGGACCCTAAGAATCCCTCAGTGAGTTGCAGACAAGGGATATGTCTTGTAAGGTAACTCCAAGCATATTCCAAGTGCCTGTATTTGGGAACTGCATAAGGAGAATGTGCAGGTGCAGGTCCTGCAGTCATGGTTCTAAAAACATTTTAAAGCATTTTGGGGTTTTTCAGCTTGAGGGATCTACCTCAAAGGAGAGCATTATTAGAAGCCAGTCAGCAGAGCTTCTTTCACCTGCTTTCTATATGCTTTTTCTTTTAATCCTGTTTCATTTTTTCTTTGTAGCTTTCATAGGACACAGAGAACAAATAGAAGTGAATTAAAAAATGTTCACTCACATCTTCTCTTCTTAGAACTACTTCAGCTCACATCTTCTGCCTACAATATCCAGTCCAACTTCCTTTTTCCCTCAAGTTCTTATCCTGCATCCTTCAGTTTCTGGCCTTGAAAATTATCATTTGGTATTTATACTGCCTTTGATGTTTTCATTTCAAATGAAGGGAACTTTATACCTTTTCTCTTCATCTTTTACTATAGTCTGAGCTATTTGATGAAAAATTAGATCTTTCAGGCTAACCTCTCTTTTCTGAATGGCTCTGAGTGGCTTAATTTAGCATAAACCTTTGCTGGCTTTGGTCTTTCTCCAATCAGCAATTCTTGTGTTCTCCCCAGCGTTCTCTCTGCTGGATCAGTACAAGATCTGGGGGTATTAGAGATCCAGCATTCATTAAATATAGCTCGTAATTTGTTGGATTTTGTATCTTCCAGAAACACTTTTCTCAGCAGATATTTCTGCCGTGCAAGTTGAAGAATTTAATTAAGTTAATCCAATATCTTCTGACTAAACTTGTACCAACTACGAAGTCGGCACAACTCTTACTGATTACACATTTAGTCACGTAGTTTGCAGAACTTTAATACGAAGTGCTGGGAGTGCTGGTTTGGCAAGTGGGCATGTACTTATTGTTTCCTCCTTGAGCAAGTCAGACCACAGTCCTCTTGTCTAATTGTTTGGGTATCACCAGATGTCAGTCAAGTTTTGCAAATATTTGAAAATCTGTATTGGTGCCGTAACCTGTTTGCCTCATCTGGAAGATCATCTCCTGTGCAGCATTGTATTCATTCTTCTTGTTTTAGATACGCTGGAGTCTCAGATTTTGGGGAATGGAGGGCAGGGGGGAATAAGATGGACTCTTGAAAGTAGTCAAGGCAGTTGGTTGTCAATTGTTCTTATCATCACCATCTGATGATAGGTAGGCCTGAGTCGAAAATGCCAAATGAATGTGATTTTTTCAAAACAGGGATGAAGAATCAAATCTTGTTCTTTCTGTTTCCAGATTGGTGCCTCTCTGTTTGCCAGTAACATTGGCAGTGGACATTTTGTGGGCATAGCAGGAACAGCAGCAGCTGGAGGAATTGCCATCGGAGGATATGAATGGAATGTAAGTGGCATGCATATGAGTGAACATTTGTGATATCAGGATTATCTGCAGAGGTTAATCAAGATAACATTGACTAATAATTTTAGGCTGCCAAAGTTTGTGCTTGGCAACACTTGTTTCTGTACAGACCCTATAAATGCCAATGTTATCTACTATTTTGGTGCAGTTGTCTTACTTGGTCCTTGTCCAAGTGACTAAGATGACTCTTTTCTATTGAATGAGGCTTTTCAGAGAGCATTTTAACCAAATAAATCAGTGGATTCTCTTCTCTGTACATGTCTTTTGATTACTTTTTATTTATAAAGAATAATCTCTGACTGTAGAATGTCTGGAAGAAATAAGCAGATTTATAATCCACAGTATTTTTTACAGCAGCTTGCTGTATAGAAATTGTTGAAGAGGCTTTGATTTTTTCACAAGTTGTAGGAAATTTGGGATATCCTTCACAGCGTCCATTCCAAAAATCATTTCCTTTTTTGTTTCTCCTTCTTCTGATTGTATATTCCACTTATGGTTGCAGTATGGAGTACAGATATTCAAGCTGACTTTAAATGATTTACTTGGTGTACCAGCAGCAGTGTTAACTGCAACAGCACAAAGGTTCAGATGAGCTAATTCAGTCCATTTCCCTGAATTCTCAGGCACTGTGGGTCTGGATAACAGTGGCCTTATGCTGCTTGATTCACCTTCATGGAAGGGATTATTACATGACACAAAGAACTCAATGAGCATTACATAGGTTCATACTTCCCTTGCATTTAATTCTGTGCAGCGAAAGAAACGTACTGCTATGAGGGACTTGTTTTTTTCCTTAACAAGTAGATGGTTACTGCAAATACTCAAGTACTTGTGCTATAAATATTTAAGGAGAAAGATAAAGGCTAAAATGAGTTCTGTGAGACATGCACAGTTAATCTGTGATCTTTCTCTATTTGCTTACACTAGGGCTGTAACAAACCCGATTCCCCTTTTCTTTGCACAAAAACTAAGCAAAACAAAACAGAACAAACATTGCTTCAAATTTCATGGCATTCAAAGCTCTGGGACCCATATCCTTCTTCAAATATACCCATCTCTAACACTTCATCTCCTGGGAGATTCTCCATGGACTAATATCAGTATATAGTGTACAATTGTTGTTTAGGAAGAAGCAATGATGCATGATTGTATTTGGGGTGATATGTTACATAGTTTTTTAAATATTTATGACAGAGAGAGACTAATGTACAGGTTAATAGACACAATACTGCAATATTGCTCTTGACTATGTAATCCAATTCTCCTCTTGAAAGAAATACTAAGTTTGACTGTTGTAGTGCTTGTGTATCAGTAATATTCCACTGAAATTATTCCTAAATTATATTAGTGAGACAGCAGGAGCTGAACCAGTCTTTCTTGTCTATTGTATGTTTTTGATTTAAGCAGAACTTAAAAGATAATATTATTAAAAACAAACAAACAAACAAAAACACCCAACTCTTGTGTGGACAGAAAAAATGCAGAGAGTGGCTTTGCATTTTGTTGCAGGATTTTGAACAGAATTTTTGCTCAAAATATACAAATCTATATTTGTCTGTCTAATTATGTACAATTCTGTGTCAGACAGCATTTGCCAGCCATTTAAGTCAGAAAAATAATACCGAAATACAGTAAGATCTATAGTTCACAAAATGCACGTGGTAATACAAAATACAATGTGAAATGGTGATGTGGAAATAAAAAATACTTTACAAAATGCATGTGGTACAGTATGTGGGATTGTTGTAATATACTCTGTCTTGTAAAAAGCACAGACATCTCACAGAAACCCAGTGCAAAAGGCAGTTAATATCAAAAGAAGTGCTACTCTTCTTAGTACCTAAGTTTGCTGATATCACAACATACCATTGCAGCATACCCAATTCTAAGAGGGAAAGTATTCTGCATTAGTAGCTCTGGGATGAAGCTAGCAAATAGGTCTCAGGTATTAGACTTCACCTTCCTTAATATTTCCCAGAAATTGCAGTCTTATGGGCTGGTCATGTTTTAACAACCAGGATCCCTGAGCCTGCTCTGAGGAGGGCTAGGATAGCCTGGTGTTGCTAGTAGAGTAGCACTTCGATATCAGAAGGCAAACCTGTGAGCAGAAATCATCCTTTTTTTTTTTTCTACAAAATATATTTTGTGCTTCTTTTGGAAATCTAGCATGAAATTCATGCTCCATAATACCTGGCAAATCGCTTGGCCAGGATTTCGTTCCCAGATTTTCAACTGTAAGACAAAGGACAGAGCAGGGCCCACCCCAGCCCCGCAGTAGCCAGGTTTGAGTGGTTTCAATGGTCTCTAGCTGCTCGTGGGTCTGATAAATGGACTTAAGGAGTGCTGTCTAGAGAGAGGAGGCTAATTCAGCTGATCTTGTCTTGACTGCAGGCTCTGATATTTGTGGTTATTCTAGGATGGCTGTTTGTACCCATCTACGTCAAAGCTGGGGTAAGTCGAAACAGCATGTTATGCTTTTCTTTGCAGCCTGTTAATCTTCCTCTCTCCTCTTGATTACGGATCAGGTCTTGAGTATTGCAAAGCCATTATGAGTACAAGTACAAGAGATCTGAGTATGTTAGAACTGTACAATGTTTTCTGTATGTATTTAAATAACGATGGTTCTCAATTCCAAGACCTGAGGTGAGAAGTATTTGATACTCTCTCCTTGTTCTCTGTGATTCCTAGAGCTGCTGTTCCTTGCAATTTCATTTGCAGCTCCTCTCCATTTGCCTTACCCTCTTGCAGTATCTGAGTAGCAAAAAGCTTCCTCTAACTTGTGTGTATCTGTGCCCCATTATCTGAAACCTTGCCTACCCCCCCCACAGGTGGTGACAATGCCAGAGTATCTGAGGAAGCGTTTTGGTGGGAAACGGATTCAGGTCTACCTATCAGTCCTTTCACTGATCGTGTATATTTTCACAAAGATCTCAGTAAGTAAAACTTTTACAACTTTTTTTCCATCCTACATTGATCTAGAGAAGAGAAACTCCCATTTACATTATTACTCACACAACTGGCTCAATTGTTTCTGATTTGGAGTCCTTGGTCAAATTAACGGTGGTAAAAATATGGTGTGTTTTCTTTCTTCTGTCTAGTGAGATAATGTATTCAGATCTGTTTTGCAGTCTGAGATTTTGGCTTCCTGGAATGTCTACAAGAAGCCTTTCTCTTGATACTTGTTGGGCTTTCTCTTTCTCATTTTTTTTTTAAGGTGTAATCTAGAATAGGTCAGACTGGAGGGAGCCCGGTATTGTATTAGTCTGTCTTAGGGATTTGTGAAACATATGGAAGAAAAGGTCACAGACTGTCAGATTGTACCTTTTTTCTGCTTTAATCCTCTGAGAAATAATAGCTGCTGCTTGTTTAACCATCTAGTTTCAGTATCTTTTTGGCATTGCTTTGGGCACACAACATCCCACTCCAACCCCCTGGCCCTTAGGCTAAGGAGAATTAGCAATGCTTTTTGGCTCTAGATGGAAAAGAATGCTCTTAGGTTTTCAAGAAACATATTTTTTTTTGTCTCCAGACTTCATATTTACCCATTTTAGCATCCTCTGGTGAACATGTCATCAGCGATATAGCTGAGGGAAAAAAAACAAAAGAGCAATCAAAAAAAGAGAATGATAGGAATTAGAAAATAAGGGAGTAGGGAAATGCAAAGGAAGGAAATGATAATAGCTGAGGTGAAAGGAGAGTAGAGGAGAGATTCTTTTAATGGGTAAGTGGTTGCTATAAAGTTTAAGGTGCTGAAAAGTTAATGTTTATTAAATATGTGGTTGTGAAGTGGTGAAGGGAGCTGGTATTTTCCATATATCTTGAAACTACCAAGCCTCTGAAGAAGTCCACAGTTCAGGCATACCTCAATCTGTTGTTTTTCAGAAGTTGCCATGGCAGATTACTCTTTGCCCTCTGAATGGGAGCTGAGTGATAATAGTGCAATTTAAGCTAAAAGATTGGCCTTTTGCTCTCATTCTCACATCTTCATGATAACTGATCCTTGCAAAGGTTATAAATTAAACAGGCTGGTACTGTGGGGCTGTCCTCAGAGCTGGATTTCAGTATATTTTAAAAGGATCAGTTAAATTTACTGTTGTTGTGCTTACCTGGGATTTCTGATTATGCTAGTTATGTTGCACATGCCGCAGAGTTCTGGCAGCTTTAGCAGATGAGAAACACTTCCACTCTGATGACTCACAGTCCTATTCTGCAACACATTTGCAATAAGCCCATTAAGGTGTTGTGCAGGTTCTGAATGTACCATCTTTTATTTCCAGCCTCTATCATGCTTAAGGATCTGGTCATGAAATTTCACCGTTTCACTCAGGGTGTCTTACTTTCAGGCAAGACAGGTTCTCCATTTAAGCTTCCTGTGTGGTCATGAGGCTGAAACACCTTCTCCTGCGCTTCTGGTCCTGTCTTATTAGGGAGCAAAGCAATAGTTAAGAGATCCATACAGCAGCAGAATGCCTGGGCCCCATTCTACCATCCTAGCTTTGAATGAACCCAGTTATTCCAGCCGTGCATGGTGAATTGCCACAGAACTGTGTCTCTGTGCTATGCAGTGGAAGATTTGGTGCACAGGTTCCTCTGTCTCCATCATTTCTCCCATCTGCCCAGAACAACACTGACAGTGTCAATTCCATGCATAAACATGGCTGTGATTTCTGTAGTATACCAACATATCTTCTGTTGCCTTATGTCACTATATTTGGTAGGGCAGGATTTGCCTAGGTCTGATTTACTTGTCATGTTTTATTCAGAATATGCAGAACAGTCAAAGTCCTTGGAGGTTTCAGGTACTGTCAGAGGATTTAAAAATAGTTTTTTCTATAACGTGCTATACAACACCAGGCCTAAATTGTCTCCAGATGAACCAACTCTAGGAGCACAGAGGTAAGGGCTGTTCCATCCTGGACCA
This sequence comes from Cygnus atratus, assembly GCF_013377495.2. Lineage (NCBI taxonomy): Eukaryota > Metazoa > Chordata > Aves > Anseriformes > Anatidae > Cygnus > Cygnus atratus. The sequence continues at coordinate 4,844,352 of NC_066378.1, forward strand.
TAGGTTGCTTCTTTGTGCTGTGTAGAGATATGTATGCTATGTGGAGCTAGCACAAGTTTCTCTTCCCAGAGACACGTTGCATCTCCAGACATACCCACGTGTTGACAATCTGTGCCCTATCCAGCCTGGAGATTTGCATTTTACTTCCTCGACTGCTGCTTTTGCAAATACTCCCTTGTCGTCATTGGGGCTTATCGAGATTTGGTATAGAAGGATGGCTTTCTGCCCTGCCCTTGATAGGCAGTCACACCTAGCAGTTTGACTAGCAGTGATACTTACTGCCACTTATCCTTCTAGATAAACATCTTGTTTCCAGGCTAGTTATTTCATGTGCTGCTCCCTTGATTTATTATAATATTATCTAATGCTCTTAGTAATATTATTATCAGGGTGCTTTCCAATGAATAATATAATATGTTGGGTCACGTAACTTCTGTTATGCTGTTTCTGTCACACTACCCACCACTGTGTAATGATCAGATTATCTTTTTACGCATTTGTGCAAGGTCGTTACTGCTTCTGTCTTTTCCTGTGCATCTTCCGCGTATTTTTATTGTCATCTTACCTTGTATCATGGCTAATCAATTGCTTGTCAGGCAAGGTCATGCTGCAAGGTGTCAGTCTTTGGGATCAGGACATGTGATCATTCAGCCCAAATGATTTCTGCTGCACAGGCATCACGTGTACATGCTTCCTAAGCATGCAGTGCTGTGTGCGCAGAGCCCCTGGCAGCTTTCAGAACCTTGCTCAACAACAGTATTGCTGATATTGGCCATTATGCCAGTGAAGATGGTCTAGTGAAAACAAAATCTTGATGAAGAATAATTAACTAAATTACGACAAAACAAGGGAATGAAGATCTGAATGCTTTTGAAGAAATCAGAAATTAGATTTATCAGAAATCAGGGCATCTATTTACCAGGGGAAGGGCAGGAAGAAAGATAAGCTCCTCTTAGAACTGCAGAGTGTAGAATGAATAGTGGAGTGTGGGGGTGCACTAACATTGCAGCTGGATCCACTAGTGATATACACAGTCTCCAAGTTAGTTATAATGCATTCTACCAATTGTTCCTGCATGATCTGTGCATGGCTTTGGAAAGAGAGCTTGTAATGTAAAGGAAAGATTTACTCTATCAAAGATAAGATAAGGATTAAATAGTATCTATAAAAGGGTATTAATGGAGAAACAAGGAAGTATTGGAAGGAAATAATGTAATTGGGAGGGAGGAGCAGTGAAGCTGGAAGGTAACAGCAATTTAGAGGAGCTGATACATTGCTCAGGACACTAAATAATTAACTGCGCATTTCTTTCTGGGGGTCATTTTAGAACCATTAATATTTAATGCTATGTAGGCTAAACTAAAGCCAGGAGCAATAAAAGGCAGGACTTATCCAGGACATGCGCTGATCAGTGTTGTGAAAAGCTAGAAAAAAATATTCCCATAGAAATTAGGGACAAAGTATACAGTCTAGCAGCCACTGGGGGGATCAGATCTAAAAAAATCCTGGTTCCTAATTTGAGACTGAAACATAAGAAACCAAATAATCTCAAGCTGCTCCGATGGCAGGGTTTTGGGAATCAAAGTGTTATGATTCACACGCTGCTTCTCAGTTGTCTTCTGCACATTGGGGCAGCAGAGCTGGGGATCTCTTGCTGCAGAGGTCTGTACTACTTCCTCATTCTCCAAAGTGAACCGAGGGTGAGGTCATACAATGCGGTCTCGGTTTCAGTTACCTGCCATGACATAGCTTCAGCATCTCTGGAACGAAGAGGGTTTCTTCTTCCAGCATCTCCCAGCTAGCCAGGCTGGATAACCGCTTATTAGTATATCTGCCCTGCCTTACCTCAGCCTAGCTGTGGACAAAACCAGTCCGAGTCACTTTTTTGTGATCACAGGCTCTACGATTCCCACCACCAGGCCTTTGGAATCTCCCACTCTTCCAGCAAGCTGCCATCTGGCATCTGCCCTGAAGTAATTGTGTGTGCAGGCCTTATCCCAGAGTGCACACATCTTTGTCTCACAGAGCCTGCACATGGACAATTTCTGTTCCTTGGTTGAAACAGTGTTTTGTAGCTCCTGAGCTTACTGAACCTTCCGAGGACTTGTCCTGTTAAGTGAGGACATGACCCTTTGTAGAGCTGCATGGGAGGTGTGCTATACAGAAAGAAGGCATTCAGGTGGGATTGGATGTGAGTCCATGTGCTAGACGCTCAGGAGGAGATGCAAACCTCTAATGAAAGGATGATTAACAGTAATGTATTAGAAGTGCACTGGGGTAGATTATTCTGACTGCAAATTTAGGTAAATAGCCTTGATGCAAATTATGTCCAAATCAGGAAATTACTTCCTGTGATTAATATCCCAGTAAATAGTGTTATTCTGAAACCTGAACAATCCCATTTTTACCCAAGAGCTAAAGGTCTCTTCTGTTAGCGAACTGCATGTGAATTACTCCGACAGGAACTTAAAAATAGCAATAAAATTTTTGCCTTTAATTCCCATTTGTCCTGAACCAGTGAAACTAGCTATACTACACGTATGTAAGCAATAAAGGCAATCTGAGAGACTTACTAGCATTAAAGGAAGAGAACCAAGCTATGGCTTGGAGGTGTCACAGAGTCCATAACTTGGACATAGCAGTAAGTGTAATCCTAGCTTTAAGTAATTCTTTATTAAACAGTTTCTCAGTATGGAAGCTCACACAGTAGAGGAGGTAAATATATCTAGCTAAAATGAGCCATTGCAAAATATTTGGAGATTCTTAGAGAAGTGTTACAGTTCTTTCACCAAAAGGAGCACAGTACTGAGAAGAGACTGGCAGTTGCAGTAGAATGGCCTCAGTTTTCATTTTGTACTTTTTTTGTGCAGTACTCTAAGGGGGTAGTGTAGTTGTGTATTTCAGTACCATAATCACGAACGTGTAATGTGCCATCATCTAGAACTTAAGCCTTGCCTAATCTGTCATTTTTATCTTTTAGGCAGACATATTCTCTGGAGCTATATTTATACAGCTGGCCATAGGACTGAATCTTTACTTGGCCATTATTATCCTGCTTGCTATTACTGCTCTTTATACCATCACAGGTGAGTTTGCAGAGCAGTGTGATAAAATAAAAAAGTTAGGGGATCCAGAAAAAAGAAAACAGGAAAGGTGGGTAAGAGGGGAGAAATGAAAATCTGAAAGGGGTGTGTGTTTTACAGTGGTCTTTGTTTGAAAGAGACAGGTGGTGAGAAAATAAAAATAAAAAATAATTTAAACGAATTAAAAAAGGATTTTCACTGAGTTGTTTGCACAGGGACTAACCTATTTGTTTTGACATGTCTTTGCCATTAGGTGGCCTTGCAGCTGTGATTTACACAGATACCTTGCAAACGTTTATCATGGTTGTGGGATCTTTTATTCTTATGGGATTTGGTAAGTAAATCAGATGAATTAAACTGGAATGTTCAACCACAAATCCCACAGTGCCTATGGAAATGTATCCTGCAGTGTGGAACCCTATTATCTTAACCAGCAGATTTCAGTTCATACACCTATTTATCAGGGAATAAAATAGCCATGTTGTCAAGCCCTTTAGTTATTGAGACCACTACATTCCAAAGTACAGGGGAATGTATAAAATCTGTAGAAATAAGGGACACCTTCATTGTGTACTGTTTTCTGAAAATGTTGATGCATACTGGTTAGGGTTTTTTTACATCTATATTACAGCATTTTTCTCCTCACATTCTCTAGCTCTATTTGAGATTTCAGTATTATATACCTTATTGCTACTTTTACTTTCTACTTTTCAGCATTTAAAGAGGTAGGAGGGTATGATGCTTTTATGCAGAAGTATATGGAGGCAATTCCATCCAATACCTCCTATGGAAACACTGTAATTAGTAGCTCATGCTACACACCTCGGGAGGATGCCTTTCACATCTTCCGAGATCCTGTCAGTGGAGATCTGCCATGGCCAGGACTGATCTTCGGTTTGAGCATCATTGCTCTGTGGTACTGGTGCACAGATCAGGTAATGTGGAAGCTAAATGCCTTGGAAATGCAGAACACAAAATTCTGCAGTCTAGTTTGATCCAGGGGTCTTGTTTATTTCTTCTCTTCCCCACTGTAATTCAAAGCCAGGTTACAGAAATGGCAGTTAGTTCTAGTCAGTGAATAGACTAGTCAGTGATTTTTCAGCTTCTGTTTTCTACACTCCTCCTGTACTAAATGGCTCAATTTTGAGGATATTGTTCCATATGTACGCAAGAAAATGGAATTGTATTCTTTCAATTCTTCTTATACAATGCCCAGCAGATACAGTATATAATTCCTTTTTTTTTTTTTCCTCCCTATGTGACCATGTACAAAACCAAGAAGAGAGGTTGCAATGTGAACATTTTCTTAAGAAACCATGCATTAAATGATCTTAGTTGGACTGGGAATATTCTCCATTCAGTAATCCTAGTTTGTTTTCTGTTTGTGCAGCTTCCATCTTTGCATGCACCGTCTTGGGAGGATATTCTTTATATATCATTTTTTTCAGTCTGGAGTCTCTTTCCCTCTCCTTCTTCCTTGTCCCTAAGACCTACCATCCAGTTTCCCTGGGAGATCACACTGACATGAGAATAGGAAAGTATGCTCCTGCAGCTATGACACTCTCTAGGGAGTGATCCATCTGCCTTCTAAATTGTGGGAAAGATAATCTTTCATATTTTATAGAACAAATCTAAAAAGGCAATGTAATTAACTGTTTCATTCCGTTTTGGCTTTTTAGTCTGCTTTAAGAACATCTTGTGAGAAAGAGCCTTAGCTCTTAAATATATCCTGAATAAATTATATTTTCCTTTATTTATTTTAAATCTTTTTTATGTAGCTTGTGTTTTTTTCTAGTGATAGGAATTGTAAACAGACTCTTCCACTATCACACAGGTTAAGAAGTACCTTGTGTCTGGAATTTGGCATAGTGTGTTTATGGAAATGGAAATGATATTCTTGATTGAGTTATATGTACTTGCTATGTCTCACTGACAGGTTATTGTCCAAAGATGTCTCTCCGGCAAGAACATGTCCCATGTGAAGGCTGGATGTATCATGTGTGGATACCTGAAGCTCTTGCCCATGTTTATCATAGTGATGCCTGGAATGATCAGCCGAATTTTGTATACAGGTATGCATATGTATACAGGAATGCAAATTTCTTCTTGCTACCAATCTCTCTCAATTTCCTATTCTCCGTCCCTTTATATTGTCATTTTGTCATCCAAATTGTCCAGGCACATGTGTGCACAAATACTAACTACCCTGTGATAAGCCACAGGCTTTTCTCTTTTCTCTGATTCAAGGGTTCTGCTAATGCTATTATTGTCCATTTTAGGAAAGAGAAATTCCATAGTGTCCCTCTCCACTTGTCTGCTATAGCCCTATTCTGGCTGAATGAGTGGAATGGCCAGGATTGATACTCTGGCAATAGAAAGAAGAGGGTCACAGTCACAGCATATATATATATTTGTCATGGATAGTCCTGAGTGCAGTGTGGGGGCAGTGCCAGTCTCTCTTCTTTCTGTAACATATATATATATATTTTTTGTCACGGATAGTCCTGAGTGCAGTGTGGGGGCAGTGCCAGTCTCTCTTCTTTCTGTAACATATATATATATATTTTTTGTCATGGATAGTCCTGAGTGCAGTGTGGGGACAGTACCAGTCTCTCTTTTTGTAACCATCCGTTTGTTTAACAGCAGGGCAATGGAGAGATGTTCAGGTTAGAGGGAAGTGTCTTTGTGTTCCTCTGTTTGTTTTTTGAGTTGCTCTTTTTGTGTTATTCAGTCCTGGTCTGACAAATTAATCCTGATGTTTTTTGACCTGCAGCACTTTTTAGTATTTTTTTTTATTATTTTTTAGACAGAGGAAAGGGAGGATGGGCTTAGAATCATCTTCTTCCCTGCTAGCAGACTAAGAATGATATAGAGCATGTCAATCCAGTGGTTTTTCACAGATAAATTTTAGAAACTACTAATTTGGAAGCAATCTGTTGTTAATATATAATCTTGTCTAGCCCTGTCTCATTTTCCTCTTCTCAGATGTGGTGGCTTGTGTTGTTCCTGATATCTGCAAGGAGGCCTGTGGCACTGCAGTTGGCTGTACCAACATTGCTTATCCAAAAATGGTAGTAGAACTTATGCCAAATGGTAAGACATTGTCTCTATTTGTTTTAGGAAAGGTGAAGGTGCTAGACTGTAAATGTAGGTAACAGAGCCCAAATCTCAGATTTATTTTATTTTTTTATTTTTTTCTAAAAATTTTTACTATTAATCAAAGGGGTAGTCTTTATTAGTTGTGGCTGTAGGTGCAGTATAGTTACTTGCTGACGATATCACCTTTCAGTTGGCAGACACTGGGTGATGAAATGGTAATTGTGCTCCCTTTCTGTGAAGGTTAAAAGTAACCTACTTTGCCAGTGGTTTATAGAAGACTGTCACTGTCAGGATTTCTGAGCTGGAGGCATACACCTGTAAGACTTCTGCTAAACCCACTGAGGTGGGAGGAGAAGATATCCTGTATCCACATTGTCCCGTATAACGCCTGCTCAATGAGAGAATAAGGCACCAATCCATAGAGGACTAAGTATACATACAGGGAAGAAAAACTTCTGCAGAAAACCCCAGAGCCGATTCATAAGGCTAGAAAAAACAGATTATGTTATTATGCAAACCATGGTACTTCCCTGATTTCTTTATACTTCCCCATTGTATTATAATAACCATTGTACATAATGTGTTGTACAATGTGTTGTACTGTATGCTGTAGTACTTCCTCATACTATGTTGACTAGATCATACTGTTTGGAAAAGTTGTTTACCCTGATTTTTAATCAGTAAAAGAAACTTATGTCAAGTAACTGGTTTACAAATGTGCTTGCAGGCAAAATTAGCACTGGAGAAATTATATTTATAACTCTTGGGGAAAATCTACCTAGTATTTTTTTTTTTGTTTCAGTGTGTAATCAGAAAGCATTCACAAAAGAAGTACCTGTGTTCTAAAAGCTCAAGTGTTGCTCTTATCACTGCTGTAAATAGCTTTTACAAAGCTCAGCAGACATCGCTCTGTATTGCAAGAGAGCGGCAGGCAGGCATCAGCACATAAATATAACCACAGCTGGCTGACTTGAAAGGGTCAGACAAGCTCTATGGATAGTGACACATACTGAGATTCTTCACTGAATGCCTGTCTCAGTTTATGTATGGAATATTTTCATTTTTCAGGTCTGCGAGGTCTGATGTTGTCAGTCATGTTGGCCTCCCTTATGAGCTCCTTGACTTCCATTTTTAACAGTTCTAGTACATTGTTCACTATGGACATTTACACCAAAATTCGAAAACGACCATCAGAGAAAGAGCTTATGTTGGCTGGAAGGTAAGGTGGAAATGTAGCAAACACTAGATGCGTTACAGACTGAAGTCTCCAAAAAAGTGCGAGTGAAAACCTGCATTTGCAGTGTTCAGGCAGTGCAGCAGTGGCCTCCTGTGGCCATCCAGGCAGTCCCATGTACGCTTCCCTTTTGGATATTGTAAGACAATAAATTCCAGACCTTATTTCCAATTTAATTGACAGTGGCTAATTTTCAGCATTTACTTCCTACTGCTATTCAAAAGGAACTATTTTAAGATATCTTTGTAGGCTTTACACTACACCATACTTGGCATCAATGAACTAGTCTTCTAGCCGATCTGCTATTTATTGATTCATCTCCAGACATAACAAACAAAGGAAAGAAGTGTTTTCCTGTGTTTCAATTGCATGTTTAGCTATATGCTGACAGATACTTGACAGACAATATCCAGCTTGGATTTCTTGACCATTTTCGTTGATTTTGCTGGCTGAAATACAAAAATGGGTATTTAAGTTATTGATTAATTGATGTGTTTTTTTAGTTTTTGATAGATGCTTCTAAGCAGATGGCTAATTGAATATCTGGCTATGTTTACAGGGCATTTATGTTACTTTTAATTGGCATCAGCATTGCCTGGGTTCCTGTGGTGCAGTCAGCTCAAAGTGGGCAGCTCTTTGATTACATTCAGTCAGTTACTAGCTACCTGGGACCTCCCATTGCTGCCGTCTTCCTGCTTGGCATCTTCTGCAAGCGGGTCAATGAGCAGGTAAGTACAAATTCGGAAAGAAATATGCTGCATGTTGCTCTAGTAATCTTTTACGATATTGGTCATCAAACTATTTTACCAAACATCTCACCTTTCACCTTCATCTTGAACACTGTATACTTTTGTCAACAAACTTTTTCAACAAACATGCTGTTTTTCCATCCATTGTTTTCAATTGCATTTAGGATTCAGTCTGGGAATTTATTTTGATTCTTAGAGCAGTAAACTGAGAAATGTTGTACTTAATCCATATTTAAGTAAGTAACTCAGAAGGCATGAGGTCTGGTATGTGTTTTGATAGGACCATGGGCCAGTCACAGTAACTGGGCAATTAACGTTCTGAAAACTCAATACATTATAACATTCAGTAACATTCTGAAAACTCCATCCTCAGGAATTCAGTGTCTTTCCTATAATTCTAGGAATAGCAATACTTGCCAATTGTTTGAGTTTGCTCTGAGGAGATTGAGTTTCATGAGAAAGCTAACAGAGAGAATGTAGCTCGTGTTTTTGAATTTGGCTGAAACCTTTTTTCACTGTTTTTCCTCAAGACCAGTTCAGTGGTTATTTTTGTGTATATCCAAAAAAAAATGGTTTATACGCTAAAGGATGTTCTATGTCCTATTCCAATATGGCTATATCTCACAAATGGATTAAATCTTTGTGTCCTTCGTGGAAATCTGTCATTGACTTTAGCTGGAATTTTGCCTGAGTAAGAATTTAGTATAATCCTCATGGGTTTGTGTATACTGCACGCTTTAGATTTGGATAAATAGGGGAGGAAAACATCAGAGCTTTTGAGAAGTGGGGCCTTGCATAAGACAAGCAATTACAGCATTGGAGTTTATATGATATATCAGTATTTCTTGTTGAGAATCATTCTTCTTTTAGCTAGAAATGGGATTAACTATCTTGTCTTTCTGACTTTGACCATTGAATAATTAAAACTTTTTTGTTCTTAAACCAGGCATTAAAAGTAGAATATTTTTAAATTGGGATTTGTAAGTTTGTGTTACTGTCATCAGTTACGTGACTTTACAAAGTCACAGAACGGTTGAAATTGAAAAGCACAGATGAACTAGTCCAACCCTCAAGTCAATGCAAGATTAATAAGAGCAGGTTGCTCGGGTCCTGTCCAGTTAGGTTTTCAAATATATTCAGGAATGGAATCTCCATAGCCTATCTAGGCAACCTGTTCCAATGCTGAATCACCCTTCCAATAAAAAAAAATAAAAATAAATCATCCGTTTAAACAGATTTTTCTGTATTTGAATTTGTGCCCAGACATACGTGTCTTTTATACTTTGGGCTAAAGCCACAGCCAAATGAATGTAACTTCAGTGAAATTACTGGAACTTTTATTTATTTTTCCAGCTATGAATTTGGCTTTGTGTTTGTTATTTCCAGGACATGCAGCGTAAATGAAACAGATGCTTATGATCAGCCTTAACTCACTTCCAGTTCACTTCCTTGAGGCTCTAAGTCTGAGCTTGAGATGCTCAAGTTGGTCTCTGAAACTGCTAGCCTTGTTAGGGCTGTTCAGCATAGGGCTAGATAGATACAAAATGCTATGGGTGAACAATTGGCTGTTGAGCTGGGCTCAGATGGTTGTAGGAAATTGGGTTACATCAGGCTGGTGGCCAGTCACTAGTGGGGTTTCACAGGGCTCCATTTTAGAGGCAGTTCTCCTTAATGTTTTCATAAATGACTTGAATACAGGACTCGAATGTATACTAACTTTGTGGATGACACTAAATTGGGAGAAGCTGTTGACTTCCTCAGGGGTGCAAAGGCCTTGGAGAGAGATCTTTACAAATTAGAGGGCTGGGCAATCGCCAACTGCATGAAGTTTAACAAGAGCAAGTGCCAGATTTCGCACCTGGGACAGGACAACCCTGGCTGTACATACAGATGGGGGGATGAGAGGCTGGAGAGCAGCCCCATGGAAAGGGATCTGGGGCTTTAGTTGACAGCAAGTTGAATCTAAGTCAACAGTGTGCCCTGGCAGCCAAAAGGGACATGTCCTGGGGTGCATTGAGCACAGCACTGCTAGCTGGTTGAGGGAAGGGATTGTCCCGCTCTGCTCTGTGCTGGTGCAGCCTCACCTCGAGCACTGTGTGCAGTTTTGGGTGCCACAATATAAGAAGGACATAAAGCTATTAGAGTGTCTTAAGGAAGGCTATGAAGATGGTGAGGGGTCTAGAGGGCAAGAGGTATGAGGAGCAGCTGAGGTCCCTTGGTTTGCTCAGCACAGAGCAGAGCAGGCTGAGGGGAGGCCTCATGGCGGCCTGCAGCTTCCTCACAAGGGGAGCGGAGGGGCAGGCGCTGAGCTCTGCTCTCTGGGGACAGTGACAGGACCCGAGGGAACGGCATGGAGCTGGGACAGGGGAGGGTCAGGCTGGGTGTCAGGAAAAGGTTGTGCACTGAGAGGGTGGTTGGGCACTGGAACAGGCTTCCCAGGGAAGTGGTCAGGGCACCAAGCCTGCTGGTGTTCAAGAAGTCTTTGAACAACACTCTCAGACATAGGGTTTGATTTTTGGGTGGTCCTGTGTGGACCTAGGAGCTGGAATTGATGATCCTTGTGGGTCCTTTCCAACTCAGGATGTTCTGTGATTCTATGATTCTACCTCTTTGTTTCCTCCAGCAACTATTAACAACTTAGAGCTCATTTCCGTGCCTGAAATAATGCATTTTGATAACTTCTATCACTTTGTCTGCAGGGTGCCTTCTGGGGCCTGATCTTTGGGCTGCTAGCTGGACTCAGCAGAATGATTACAGAGTTTGCCTACGGAACTGGCAGCTGTGTGACACCTTCCAACTGTCCATTCATTATCTGTGGGATTCATTATCTTTACTTTGCAATAATTCTTTTTGGAGTTTCTGTCATCGTTATCCTGGCAGTCTCCTTCATGACTAAGCCCATTCCTGATGTACACGTGAGTATTATTGCACTCCTGCTCCTAGAGACATGGAAATAAGTGAAATCACTAGTTTTAAGCACTGTTACTTGGTTTATTACTGCCTGGCATCTCAGCTATCCAAATCATACAGTCCTTGTAAGAAAGCGAAGGAAATAGTCTTCATTTATCTGTCACAGACCTTCAGTGACTACTAATAATCTTAGATGCTGACTTCACAGACATCTGGGGTGCCGTGATCCTACAGCTTGTTTGTATGCTGGCCAGACTGATTTGTTTCTATGTACAAAGGCTGTACCTTTGTAAACTCTTTTTTTTTTTTTTCTTTTTCATGGCAGCTTTACCGCTTGTGCTGGTCCTTGCGGAACAGCAAAGAGGAACGTATTGATCTTGATGCAGATGATGAGGAGGACATACCCGATGAAAAAGATGAGGAGTCAGGTAATTGCTAAATAACTTATGTTGCAATATCTGTAGATGCTATCAATATACTTGAGAATCCCTATTCTATTCCTGAAGGGACAATAACGTGCACGGTATTTAAAGAACAACATGCCCTACCTCCAGTAACAACCAAAAACACAACCCCGCATATTTAAAGGACTAGTAAGGTGCCTTCTACCAATCTATCAATCTTAGTGTAGATCAGAAGTAAAGGGAGAAATTCTTATTCTCTAGATAGCTAGTTGGTAGTCCTATGTCTAAAACAGTGGAGATGCTTTAGGTTAGAAGTGGTATACCTTGGCAGAACTGCATACGACTCTAGCAGTTGGAATGAAATAAAGAGAATTCTTTTGGAAATAGTGCGTAGTAGCCAGGATCGAAGGTGTAAAGATGTGGTGGGGAGAAAAATGAAAGTGAATTGCCAGACATCCATCTGGGAAAAACCATCAGCTTTCTTTGCTTGGCTTTTGGATCTGTGGTCAAGTTCTTTTTCATAAGTATCCTAAAATTAATTTAGTTGGCTTTTAATTTGAAGTGTAGAAAGTACTGAAAAAATGGAGATAACAGGTTAAGCTTTGCAGCATGGTCTGCTTCTCAAATACCTGATCATGTAGCAATACCATGCTACAAAAGGCCCTCTTGCACCATTTAGAAAAATCACTTTTTTTTTTTTTCTGGCTGAGCTGTAAAAACACAATATTATCTTGATTCTTGCTGCCTCATATTAAAATGTTTCCATGCAACTAAGACCATAAACCAGAGCTGCTATATTAAATATAGGAAGGTCCTCAGTCATAGAGAACTTCTAGTGCATGCAGTGGTCTGTGCTTATGTTTCATGACCAGTGTGTTATTCCTTCCAGTTTCAGAGGCAGGTGAAGAACCAGGATGCTTAAAGAAAGCTTACAACTGGTTCTGTGGCTTAGACCAACAAAACGGACCCAAACTCAGCAAGGAGGAAGAGGAAGCATTGAAGGAGAAACTGACTGACACAACAGAAGTGCCACTTTGGAGGAATGTTGTGAATATCAATGGCATCATCCTATTGACTGTGGCTGTATTTTGCCATGCCTTTTTTGCATAAACCTCTGATTACAGTTCTGAAATTGTACTGTATTGTCAAGCAAAAACAATGACTTGTAAATTTACAGTTAGACACATTTAGTATTTTCATGGTCTAAATTTGTTAAAATCAGGGTGATTTACTCACTGATTTTGTGATCATAATTTCAACAATCTAAAGATCAAGACTACTGAGATTTCAAGAGAGAGAATTTCCATTTAGAAATTGAATCATTCCAAGTTCAGAAATTTCCACCCAGTATTCTCTCTTCTCGTGATACATTTCATATTTTAGGTGCAGAACAAGGTTGCTTGAACTGTATTTCATGAGCCATATATCAGGGTTTGTGAGCTATCTGAACTATCTTTTATCTTTGATACTACTTTAATTTTCAACCATTTCTCTTCTGATCATGCATTTTTTTTTCTTTTTCCCACAATAATTTGATTACTAAGACAAACAAACAACTGAGGGACTGTATGGATTCAAGCTAAAAAAATCACTTTTGTTCCCTCCAAGTACAGAATATCTTAAGTAAAGGATTTATGTATATACTGATATATTTGACACTATACGTAACTTTCCATTATTGCTTTTTTCCACTTTCACGTTCTATGATATTTTTCATTATGCTGTGTTTCTCAGTAATGAGTGGAACACTAACCATCTGAACTGATTGCCTTTTGAAATTAGGCAAAACATAATTCAATGATCCTAATAAGAATTCTACTTATGATAGATTCTTTGTTTAATGTTAACTTCAAAAGGTCCCCCTCTTGTATATTTTAATATGTAACTATACTTGAATGTGAAGCTTTTTTTATACAAAATGCATATATTATATATACATACAGCACATTATATATATGCACATATATATTATGTATTAAAATATGTGTATGTGTGTATATATTTATTTATTTATTACTGATTGATTCCTGTCTTGGTATGTCAAAGTTGATCTCTACCTACAGTTATTAGGACCTCTTGATCCTGGAGATGGTGTTAATGCATTGCCTCTCTATGAACTGTACTACAAAACAATCCATAAACATCGTTAGAAGCTCAGAGCATCAGAATGCTGGTTTTGCATTTTGCTTTCCAGTGCCTTTGAGAGCTTTGTACTATTTCTCTGAAAAACTGTGAATCTTTCTTCTGAAGACTTCAATAAGAAATATAATTCATGCTGTATGAAACTTCAGTAGGACGGTATGAGCTAACATAACAGTTCATGAAGGAGAACAGTCACACCTGTGGGACCACAGCCAAATCAGTCTCATTGTCTCCAACTGGTAAGTTTGAAACCAGCTGGATAAACAGGAGAAGGCAGATGTAACTCTTCAAGGCAAAAAGCAATAGATCTTATCATCTAATTCAGCTTCTTGGGAAATCAAGTACAAAAAGAAGACATCAGTTGCTGTAGTCAAGCTACAGCACAATGCCTTGTTGCTATTGCACATTGCTGCATTGTTGCAAAGCATCTCAGTGTGATGTGTCTTCCCACAGCATTCTATAGCAGGATGCATCAGACTTGCAATAGGTGCATCTAAATAGGAAGCCAGGATCATCTCTGTCCATGCTACACCACATCGCTGCTAACTCCTGCAGCTTTGATTGCTCTCACTTTGTAATCTTCTGACAGTGTCTTTTCTTCATTTGGATCTAAAATCAAATGATCTGCTGCTCTTCACTGTATAATGTCTGCAGTATACAGAAAGGGTTTGCATAGGCCAGATTAAATCATCGCTGTATAAATACCACTGCAAACCTTTTTCTTACAGTTAATACAGTAATATAGTATTTTAAAGACCATGGAATTAATCATATTTAATGGATTATGAAGACTTGTATGTATTAAAGTATTTGTATGTTTTGAAGCATTTGGTGTCCACAAAATGATGGGATTTTTATATAATGTAATGGAAGACAGAGAAACTTAATTTGGTGTCTAGGTTTTGGCTCTGGGTAATAGTAATGGACAGCAAATAAGAAAACTTCCAGAAGAGGATTGCCCAGATCCCTCTTTGTCATGCTCTGTTACAAAAATAAAATATGGTGAAATTACATGGCCATTTGGATAAGGACAAACAGCACAAATGATATCCTAGTAGGCTGAACAGTCTTTAGATGACCTCCTTGTTAATTGGTCACTGTCACTTCAAAATACTTTAACCGTGGAAAGAAAATGAAAAATTAATTTTAATACGGACATTCATTGTACATCCTCATCAACCTGCTTGGTTCAGATCTGAAAACTGGATATTGTTAGAGGCCAGGGTTCAAATATTTATGTGGAGTTTGACTACTCTTTAGGGTAGTCCTCTAATTTTGTAGAATTGCACAATGCAGGGCAGTTTTCCTGTGGACAATTGATAAAACCTTTTACCTTTATATTAACAGTTAAATGCCACCTCAGGTTGGTAGGTATTGCATTCAAGAACAGCTTCATGATTTTAAGGAAGAAAGTGACTTTTCTTCAGTTCTCAGTGGAACTGTGTCTGTGTTGTAGCTGTTGCTGTGGGGTACTCTCAGACAAAACCCAAAAAGTAGCTTACACAGTCCTGGGCCTTCTCATGCTTTAGAAATGCAAATAGTAAGTGCATACTTGTTCCATGTAAATTGACTGTAAATTTTGAAGTACTTATAGTTAATGGAGAGACTCCAGATGTAGCCCTGGCTAATAGTAAAACGTAAATGAAAAAAAAAAATCAGCATAATACAACTCTGTCTTGGGTGATCCTGAGACATCTGGCTTACGCTGTCAGGTTAGATGTAGGGTTACAACTTATTTTAACGGCTTTTAGTTAGATATAAAGTATTTTAAATGAGCAATACAAAAGAAATTAAAATACAATTAAAAAAATCACATAGTAGCACTGTAAGTCAATTGCAACACTGCTATGTAAAGAACACATTCCAAACAAATCAGATCTTTAATTTAAGAACGACTATATCATTTATTTCCAAGCCAAATCCTGGAAAGGGTAACCACTCTTCATTTATATTTTCATTTTTCTGTACCACTCAACAAATGTATCCAAGTACCTTGCAAATGTTAATTACTTTGGTTATGAGAACTCTCTGCTCTTAGAACTCAGAACTTGGTCTTATTCCTGTTTTGTTAAGGGAAAAGCTCATGCACCGACTTTGGAACAGATGTGCAGTAATCACCGCCTGGTTTTGACCAAAATGCCCACGGTGAATAAAGGCCTAGCCCAAGGCTGAGTTCTTTAGGTGCAAGTGGCTGTGGTGAACTGAGTAACATCAGCAGCTGCGACTGTGAATTGGCTCGACTCCTGCTTGGGTCACTTTCTTCACTGGCAAAATTAGGAATGTTCATGTGAAGTAAAACTGACACAATGGGGAGCAAAGAGAAATGATAAATACGTGTTATCACTAGTGTTGGCTGACATTCAGAGAAATGCTATAGAGCCTTGGTTATTGTCTTTGAAGAACTCTTGAGTTCATTTGTTTGAAGGACTGGATTGGAGGAGCATTACAGACTGGTATTCCTGGGGTCATGCTGCAGAGAGAAGGGTGACTGAAAGGTTGTGGGTCACACGTAAGTTCTTCTGAAGGAGGGCTGCTGTGGTTGTTTGTTTGTTTGTTTTTAATGTAACGCTCTTACTGCCTAGCTGCAGGTCTCTGCAGGTGTTCTGCACGTGCAGTGTTACTGTGAGGCAGCAAAAAAACGAGGGAAGAGAGCAGCCGGTTCAGCTTCCCTTGTTTAACCTGAAATGCAGCATCACAGGTTTAACAACAGAGGGCGATACATCTCCAAGATGAGCAACTCCAGGACCAACAAACAATTCTTGGTGATTCACAGCATTTTTAATGGAGTGTGTATTGCCTGTTCTAGAGAACTTAAAGGGTGGAGTAAAACTTGACTCACTCCGACATCTCGTTGTTCCGATGAAAGACAGTATAATGAGCAGTAGTGCCCAGGTTATTACCCTTATTATTAATAAAGCAGGTTGGCTTATTTTTCCTGGTGAGGAACGCTACATCTTGTTGTCAGCTACCATAGCCAGCTGCACGAGAGCAGTTTCCCTGAAGTTACCACACTTGCCTTCTCCTCACCTGGCAGTGCTAAGGGCTAGAGCAGCTGGAGCAGCTCCCCTGCTCTCCTTAGGGTACCTGGGAGAAATTCAAGCTCAGGTAAGTGTGAACTCATTCTTACTCCATGTAGCATTTTTACTTACAGTATCAGAGCTTATGACTAGAAACTTTTATTCAAGTTACATTTAAAACAAACTATTATAATCATTTTTCACTCACTCGAGTTTACAAACTTTGACAGAAATAGATCCTGGGCTTGAATTTTTCAGCATATGAGTTTTGCATGTAGTCACAAAAAACACATTCTGCCCTTCTGGTTTAATGTAATAAACAGCCAAATTTGTGGGCTCTTTAGACAAATCTCTCACTTCTATACATTTTTAATTTGAACTTGATCTTTTTTTTTTTTTTTTTTAATACAAAATACAGTTCTGGCAAGCAAAAACACTCCCTGCTTTGGGACATGGAGAGATTAAATGTAGCTATTTCCCAAAACAGGATTTATATGAGAACAGAATGGTTTCTAGCTCCTGGACTTTTGAAAACAAATGCGGACAGGGAAATGAATCTGTAGTTGCAAGAAGAAAGGTATGATATTCTTAACTTTCTGGAAACTTATAGGGAAAAAATGATGTTAAACTTTGCATTCAAAATGAGCTCTACCTGTGAGGAATGTTGCATACCAGGCTGGTATATATGAGGGTCTCACTTCCCATGAACTCCTGGAAACTCCCATGTTCTCCTCCTGGTATCGCAGAATTGTTGGGCAGCTGACTTGAAAACTTGATCTGTGTAGAACGTAAGCGAATTAATTCCAGTATTGACCGAGGACCACATTAATTTTATCGGGACCTTAATTGTTGTTGGCTTCGAGCCAAAAAGACTAATTGTTTTCCATTGATGTTAAAATCTGCTGAGGTGCTGATGCTGTCATAGCGTAGAACACTGTTAGTAGAGCATGTAGTGCTAAAGGCAGACTTGCTCTATACAAAGCATTTCTTTTGAAACAATTAATTTAATTATAGTATGTGATAGTGCCAGATCCTAGGCGTATATAACTAATATGTTAATTTAAGCATGTATGAAGCAATACAAAAGGATATTTAGCGTTTTTGTGATGAAGTCTATTGCAGCTTTATTACTGAGTATAATTAACTGGAAGCTAAGTCAGTGCAAGGGGAAGCACTTGTCAGTCATTCTGCTGTGTTTCTTTGATCCACCTGATTGTTTTACTGACACCTAGAGTGCTAACTAATTGGCCAGCCTCAAACATTGAGGGCTGTTTGTCTCTCATTCCAAAGTGGGAAGATAACTGTGGACAGCCCTGGCACTCCCTGTACGCACTGTATTTCAGAACTGGCGCTACTCCTCAGCTGTGTGTTGACAAAAGCATGTGTCTAGGGCTAAATCTATGATGTAGAATCATGCAGTGCAGGATGGAAAGCATGTCCTCATTTGAGAAAGGAGAGAATGCTCATAGAACACTCTCAGTTCTCCAGGTTGTCCATTTAGAATCACGTAATATCAGTGTCATTGTCTTGTTGGGGAAGTTCCTAGGGCATATAACCCTACCTGTTCTTGCCCCTGGACTTGCTATTACAGGGGGTCTTTTCATTTTATCGGAATGTCAGTACTAGAATTCTAGGATGCCTTTTTCATTTTGTTCACTGTCTTAAGGGCAATGTGGTACTCAGCAATTAAGTAATAACTGACAGAAATCAAAATATTGCTAGGGTCAGAGGATATCTTGGGTTAACCTATAAATCAGCATTAGTATAACTTCATACATCTTGTTCTCCTTTGTTTCAAGACTTTGTGTATCTCAGAAGAGAAAGCAAATCCTTCATCATAAGGACTTTATTTTCTTTTTAGGTATGAAAATTCATTAAGTGATTATATGCTAAATTAGAGAATCTAAGTTAATTTAACAATGGAGAATAAAATTCTGAGAATTCCAAACCTAAAAAATCTGGGATTGTTCTGTGTATTTTCTACTTAATTCTTCTTACCCTATAATTTCTGTTTATGCCGCTGAGTGTTTTTTTTTCCTCTTCTCTTTCAAATATATTTTGGGTCAGCCTGGCTCTTTCAGTTTTTCACCATTATCTTCTCTATTTGTAAAAACTTTTTCAAGGACTTTTTCCTGATTGCTTTGATTTCCCCACTACTATCTCAGGGCTCTGATCTTCCATCTTACAGGTGCTGTTTTAAGAGGGAGATTGAGAAATACACTAGCGTCCATACTTCAGAGCTCAGTTAAGGCTTTGCTCCACTTTTGTACTGTGCATGTGTGTAAGACAAGAATGCTGATACCATGTTAGAACCTGATTTGGAAACAGTTTATATTGTCTCTAAAGCAACAATCAGGCAGATGTTCAGAGTGCAGTGCTTAAGGTCCAAGTCGGCTAATTTTTTTTCTTGTCAGAGCAGTTCAGTCTGGATGGTCTTATTCCTACATCTGAACAAACTAATTATTTTGCTAACTCATTGAAATGCAATACCTGACTTATCAGGGCAAAGGCTGTGACAGATGTTTGAAATAGAGCCAAAATTATCATTGCTGTGTTTTCCTACTGCAGTTCTGTAAGTGTAGGTGAGACTTCCATTCTTCTGTCTCGCACTTATCGGACTGGATGCACTCAGGCATTGATATGTTTTACACGTGAGTGCCTTATGTCTATTGTGCACATAAGTGTGCTGAAAAGGCAGAGTTCCTCCAAGACCCTGCCCAGAGGGAACAAATCCAACTGACTCAATGCTTTTAAATCACATCTTTATAGGACATGGAAGTCGTCTTCTGGTTAAGCTATGGAAGAGAAACCTTTTAACTTTAATCATGCCTGCAGTGGCTAGAATAAGCTTATGATTTGCAGTTTGCAGTGGGACACTGGGTTTCTGCAGTAAAAAAAGCAGCCCTGACAGGTAACTCCTGTGTAACGAAGGTGCAGCTTCTGTTTAACTACAACTTGGTAACTTCTGTCTAGAAGAACACCACGTGAGAGCAAACACCTGAGTGAAAATAAATGGGATTTCCTGTGAAGCTGAGTCACCTGCACCATGACGGCTGTCGTGGGCACTTCTAATGGCCAGAAATTGTCCTGCAAACTTGCTTCATTTCTTCACGCAGGCCTTCTCTTGATGCCTCTTAAATTACACACTAGCAACTGCAGACAGAGGAATTCACAATATCAGTAGTGACCTGCCTTGACTACACAGTGAGCAAAATATTACTGAACTTCCCATTTCATCTGCTCATCAGCTCTAAAATCAGAAACTACTGTATTTCCTTCAGGCAATTTATGTCTTCTTGGATAGGCTGGTTACAGACAGCTTGAACTTTCGATGTTATATTCAATTCTGTGAAGTAACATTCATTAGAAAAAAACATTTTTTTCCAACTAGGGAAGTGACATTTTCAGTTCTCTGTTTTGTTTATCTCCTCATCTCTTTGTTTAGACAGCCATTAATCATAGAATACTGTGGACTGGAAGGGACCTCTGGAAACTGTCTTGTCCAACTTCTGTTGGACTAGACCATAATATTAGGATTGGCTTTCCTCTCAAACTCTCCCTCTCCCCCCAAAATGAGCCACAATAGCAAAATTCTTCCATTCTGGCAGAACACCTCCATTTTCATTATATTTGTTGATTTATTTTTTTTACTCAAAGGGTAGACCACAGCTCTACAAAAGTACAAAACACCAAGTAATAGCCAAATGCAGAGGCATGTTTGTTCCATAATCTAACCAACTTCAGATCGGGGCTGATCCCTCTTCTGTTGGAGGCACTGGGTTCCCCAGCCACGCTTTCCAAGGGCTACCTCAGTAAAGCCTTGCTGGCTTATTTTCTCCTTACTGTAAGTGTGGATAGCTGCACATGGTGACCCCGAGCCTGGCGCCAAGCACATGGAATGGGAAAGGCTGCCTGCTGAGATCCCCAGCAGGTTAAGAACATGGGCCATGGCTGGAGCTAAGGCTGAGGGAGGGGCTGCAGGCACACAGCAAGAGGGGGCTCAGAAGGGGCCACTGAGGTACAGCGGTGGCTGCTATCAGCTGGGGGCATTGGAGCATCCCATGGATAAACCTCATCACAGGGAGGGATGGGTGGAGGTGCTCTTAGCACAGGACACTGGGGCCCTGCACCAGATTCATTGCTGGCAAGTCTTGTCAGTGACAGAATTTGTTAGAACGGTGCTGAAAAGAATTTGGCTATACTTCAGGCTGGGAAAGCCTCAGACTTCCCTAGGGGAAGCTTTTCTATGACATTGCCATTGATTTTTTTCAATGATGATGCTCTAAATGGTTCTAATCCTGTGTTCAACATATGTTTGCAACAAAACTCATGTAAATGCTTTTTGCTAGGTCAATTTCCCAGCACAGCCAAGACTGCTGGAGAGGTTAATTATGAACCTTTCTTTCTAATATAATTAGTTATTGATTGGTGTCTGACAGGCTGAGATTAAAAAAGAAACAGAAAAAAGAGAGAATACGAAGGCTACACACAGTATCAGTTTCTTGTATGACAGAAAAAACTTTGTATCTCAGGAAATAACTCCTGGTGGAAAGTTCTAGACTTGCTACCTTTCCTTTTTCCCCATTGCTCTGCTTGTGACCTGTAAGACAGATGTGAAACAGTTGACAAATGACTTTTCAGGAGTAACTGTTTCTGAGTAACTGAGAAAGAGTTTTGTTTTTGAAGGTCGCATATAATCATGCAACTTTTACAGTAAGACAACAACAGAGGGCAATAGATCTCTATGAAACATCACATCTTCAGAAAGGTTTCCATTTGATGACACAGATGGCAATTTTGGCAGCTCTTTTCACCGCCTCACAGGGATCATTCAGACACTGCTGAAACATGTCTGTATGATCTAGGAGTTTCCTGCGGCCCTCCGGTAGCTCAGCCAGCATGGTGAGGGTTTTGATTGCGTTCAGACGGGCTTTGCTGGTTTCCCCAGCAACCAACTTCAGTAAAGGTGGAATGGCTTCAGCACCTAGGGCTGAGAATCTCCCTGTGGAAAAATAAACTGGCTTTAAAATGTGTTATTGCATGTAATCAACAAGATTTTGAATTTCTTCTTTTGACTTCCTGCCCAGTTACAGCTCTGAACACCCGGACTGTGCAGTGTGAAGAGGTAGGACATGCTTTTCTCTTGAAAACCAAAGCTAGCTGCCAGCTAGCTTTTATTTTTAAGAAAAAAGATCTTAGTTGACGTTATCTGCCTTGCACATTATTATTTCATTTGCAACAAATTATCTGAGAAGGTGTGAGACACCAAGTGATAGGATGAGCTATTTTTTGGGGGGATTAGATGCCCTTAAGAACATCCTCCATTCCTCCATTTTTAAAGACACTTCAAACACTGAGATCCACGCCTGTGTTGTCTTTGGAAGATGGGGGGGACAGTTGCAGAGGAGGGTTGGAATACAACTACTATTATTAAGAGTCTTTTATATCTAATTATTCACTCATCACACTGAAAATTTAGCAGTTGGTATTTTCAGCGTCTTGTAACTTACTTGAGAGAACAACCACAGCCTTATTAATATTCACTCCTCTTTTAGCTGTGAGAAACTGCCTATGAAATGTCCTGATCTTACAATTTCTGGCACAGCTTTTATGCTACTAAAAACAGAGGATTTGGGGGGGAAGAGAACAGGGGCACAGGTATTAAGTTGCCTTAAAACTGGATTTCTGGACAGCAGCCAACAGAACTGCTTCTTTCTCTTACCCTGAGGTTTAACGGTAGCAAACATCAGTGCTCCTGTTGCGCTAGCTTGGATTTCAGGATCTGTGTCTTCTAACAGGCTCACCAGCACAGGAATAACTTCACCTACCACGACTTTTCCCTCTGGATGGGTACTGTGCAGAAAAAATGGTTAAGATGCTTTCTTGAACTGTGTCTGCTAACCATGCAACTACCCACAGCTTCTCCCCATGTCTGGCCCCCTGCAGCGCTCCTTCATTTCATGACAGTGGTGCTGACACGGTCCTCCTCTCTGTTCTCTTTGGAGTCGAAATGTTCTGACTGTTAGACAGATGGCAAGCACCACTACCCAGCCGCAAAGAAAAGAGAGGGGATGTCTGTTTATGCGTGGTGTCTATTAAGTCTACTTGCTGATAAAATACTGATTATTATCATATTAGCCTATGTGTGTGGGCTTAATAATTTTTAGGCTATTTTTCTGATTAGATTTTTCTCTTTTTACTTTCTATGATACGCTGGAGATTGATCGGCAGCAGCAAGGAACAGGATGTAGGAAGAAGTGTGCTGGTGCTCCTAATGGCAATTTAGTTAGAAACCAGTTTGTTGAACCCTGAACAGATTCAAACCAACTGCTATATTAGGGGTCTGCAAGGAATCATTCTTTCAGGTCAATTCTGTCTCTTTCTTTCCAGCTTCTTAAATGTGGGGAATATTTAACATGGCCCAGAAGACAAATAATACAGAAAAAAATAGGAGGAGAAGGAACAACTTCTCATCAGCCTCTGCTTTCCTGAGTGATTTGTAGCAGTTAGGATTTTTAGAGGTCTTCAACCTGTGTGTGCATACAGGCTGATATTATTTTCCTCGTGAAATATAACAGCTTCAATGTATAGTGGAATACCCACTGTACAGTAATAGACTTGATTGAGTTCATTAGCATTTTCTTGGGCTTAAGTGTTAT
The DNA here is from genome assembly GCF_013377495.2 of Cygnus atratus. Classification (NCBI taxonomy): domain Eukaryota; kingdom Metazoa; phylum Chordata; class Aves; order Anseriformes; family Anatidae; genus Cygnus; species Cygnus atratus. The sequence continues at coordinate 4,867,649 of NC_066378.1, forward strand.
AGATAGATTTCTTTTACCCCATTGCTAAAAGGACCCGAGCTGCTTTGCTTCTGATGGTCACCGATGAATGTGTGAGCTTTTCCTTCAGGATGGTAATGGCACCACTTGATAGAGCTTCAGAAGCCTCCATACGCAGACAGTTGGAGAGTGTATTTAGGATTAGCTCCTGGATTTCATCCAACTCAGACTTCAGTTTGAACATAAGTAAGGGAATCAAACCAGCATGCAGTATGTCAGCAGCCCCTGCAGGAGGAGACAGAAGGGACACAGGTGAAGGTATGAGTGCATTTTCTATTTCTGCCTGTACTTTGAATTTTTTAATAGGATCAAAATATATATGATAACTCATTTCCTTACACAGATGTGGGACTGGGACATGGAAACTATTACAACACCAGACTGTTCATGAATGCCGTCTTAGCATTGCTTTCTCAGTGAGCTTCCCCAACGGTTCTGTGAAGACATCAGCCCAAATAACACCCCCACTTGCTCTGTGTTTCCAGTTCTCCCCACCATAACATTCTTCCCAGAATTATTCCTGCTAAGAAGATAGATGTAAGGCACCTTATTAACAACTGTTATCTACACCTTATATACAACTATTCTCAACAACAACAGATGCTAAGACAGGCTGAGATGTGAGCCTTTAGAGCTAATACTTTGATACAATTCTCCACTATGGTTTCTGCGGGGAAGTCAAGGTTTTGGAAACCATCAGCTTCCTCACACATTTCTTTGTGGTAGTTCTGTTATGGGGGAAAATCACATTTTGAGCTTTCCATCAGTCAGTACACATGCACTATTTCGTAAAGGGAACAGCATCAAAGGTAAAATGATCGTCATCTGCGCTGCAAGTGATGTCTTTGCTATGAACCAGTGACTGACCCTTACACAATACTAAGTCAACACCGAAGGAGCAGTGCCATGGGGAAGCAGAAAGCAGAACATACTGTCCACAAGCAACTCTCTGAAAACAAAATTCTCCAGCTGTCTTGTTGCTAAGGCTGCTTCTTTGGTTGCCAACAGAAACGTGTCTCCTTTTGAAGTGATTCACATGCAGTTAGATAAGGAAGTTTTGTGGGTAAGAGTCATCGAGGTGTTTTCAAATGAATCTCCCCAGTTAGAGATAAAAGGATGAGTGAGAAAGAGATCTTAATGGCCTTTTGTGGTGCACTGGAGAAATCCCTCAACTTGACAACCAGGTGAAAAACATGATTCTTGACCTAATCTAGAGGTTATTCTGCTGTACATATATCTGAGGTTTTGGTGACATTGAATAATTTCTTATGTTACTAACTTATTAGGATCCATTTTTCTAATGCCAATGCAAAGAAATGCCCAGGGCTGGTACTATTACAGCTTTTACTACCTGCAGTACCTTCGGAGGTCACTTCCTGTGAGAATTCAGATAAATAACGAAAAACAGATTCAGACAATTCACTCTTGAAGCTATCAATGTTTTAAAAATAAGGATTTTTCTGTGTACCAGAAAAAACAGTGTGGAAGGAAAGTGGAAAAAAAAACCACCACTGTCGTTGAAGTTGTGGCTCTGTGTATCACTAGAGGGGAGTTGCATTTTCATAGTAGAAAAACCCAACTGTATATTTATTTTCCATGGAGGTAAAAAAGAAGAACATTCTCAAGGGGCCATTCACACTGTCCCCATACAAGATGTGGTAAAGGAAACCTGCACTATTGCTCTGGCAAGAGACTCCAAGGGAGGTCCCTGAGAAGGAAGCAAAGCTTGCACAGCTGACTCCATCACTTCTCATTAACTAATAACTAACAAGGATTATAGGTGTTCGGATTATAGGCTATAGGTATAGAAGGGCTGGGGGTGGTTACAAGATGACATTCCCTCCTTCCAGTGACTGATTTTTTGTGTAGGTGCTTTCCAGATAATCTGTGATATTTTCACATCCAAACTACATCTGGACAATTTGACATTAACTTAATTTCATTCTTTCCATATAAAGTAACATGCTGAATGTAAATGTAAATAAGAGTGGCAAAGAACTCCATGCTCCTCCAGAGCTTTGGGTACCTGTAATTCACACGACACCAATCTGTCTTGGGACAGTGTCGCACAACAAGTTTCATCATATCATTTCATAAGCCAATGCTAGCTCTCGCACAGAGTAGTCAGCATTCCACCTTGAGTCAAAAGAAACCATTGCCGTTCCATTTCTACTATTGCTATAGCATTGTTGACTGTTCTCATGCTTGTAGATACACTTTTTTCTTTCCCAGAGAGGTTCCCATTACTATTTTTCCATTTGGTTTTGAATATTTAATAGGCTTTTTTTTTTTTAAACCCATCATTTTTTATTTCATTTTTTTCTTTCCTGCACTTCCCTCTTTTACAGGCCTTCCTTGCTGACTTTTTTCAATTCCCTTGATTGCTATTTCAGCATATTCCCTGTAAGTATTCAGCATTCTGGTTTCACGTCTCTGTGTCTGTGTCCTTCACTTATCTTCTAATATGTTCAATTAATATATTCAACTAGACAGGCCTGCTTTCATTGGCCCTTGAGTTTATTCCTTCCATTTAATGTTTATTGACTTTCTTTGACTCAGCCATCTCTCATTCATTGCATTTGCACTTCATGGCTTCTTTTGGTGCTAGCCTTTGCTATTGCACTGCATTCTCAAGTGCCAAATATATAACAGAGACACGTTATGTCTTTCTGTTCCCATAAGCTGGCAAAATAATGTACAGAGCATTGTCTAAACTTTTATTCTGTGGAGCCATTAAGCAGTGTTTATTCTGTGGTCAGAAATCCCTATGTACCTAGTGGATGCTTATTTTGTATGAACACTCAGGCTGTTTTCATTTTTTTTTAATTGCTCTCTCTCTCTCTTTTTTTTTTTTATAACCAGGCCATCTTTCCTATCTACAGTTTTCGTCAAACTGTCCTATTCAAAATGCTATTGTGTGGCTGGAGGGAGCTTCCCAGATATAAATATAGAAACTAAGATGGATTGTTTGACCTTGTCAAAAGTCTCAATGTGTCAAGAGAAAGAGGGTGGAGAGGAAGGGCCATCAAAAACAGAAGAAAAAAAAAAAAAAAAAAAGAGACTACCTAACAGTGAGATTGAAGTTTCCAGGTGGAAATTCGTCATGGTTTTCTCAAGGGAACCAAACGGTGAAAGGTCTAGGGAGGTGAAAAGGAAAAGGGAGGAGACAGAATCGGTGAAGAGTTGTTTGAGAGTTGCTTGTAAATAAGAGCAGTCTCAGATCCTCACTTCTTACAGAACAAGCAATGGGCAGGGAAGGTAAGCTGGTGTTTCCAGTAGTCATATACTATTCTGGCATCCTCAGGGTCTTGACTTTTCATTGAAATGCTGTCCTTTCAGAGGTGCTTTATCTATGCAGAGAGTGTTCCAGATACTCTGGACATAGTGAAGCAGGAGGGAAAAAAAGTTTTCAAAATGCAAATAGTTGTATTTGCAGCTCCATTGTTAACACCATTATTGATCTCTTTCTCTGAGACCTTGTAATCTTCCTTTGGGCTGCTTTTTATCTCAGCACTCATCTCTTCTTCCTCATAGACCTCTGGCCACTCTCATTCTCCCTTTCCTGACTCTTTTTTAAAATAGACCCAAAGAGGTGTTGCCATTTATTCTGTTCTCTCAGTATGGCTGCAGGGCAAGTAAACAAATCAAATTTTGTAGAAAACAAAGGAGTCCTTTATAGCACATAACAGTGGTGTTTTGTTTTGTTTTTCAATTACATAGAGCACTTAAATCACATTACAAATTCTTTTCAGTACAAATGTCAGTTTTCAAATCAAAGCTGTTTAAATGTTTGTTTTAATAAGAAGCATGGCCACAGAGAGATGTACAGTGTAGCACCACATAGTGAAATTGTATGTAAACACAGATTCCATATAATGTGGATGTTTTGTTAATTCCTCAGAGGTCTCTTTGAGACCTTCAGAAACTATCTGAAATGATTCAACATAGGAAGAGACAGAAAATGAAAAGAAAAGCAGAGCCAGGCGCAGCTGGAGCGAAAAATGCCACCCTGCATCCTGATGTGCCAGCAACGCGTCCAGTGCACAGCAGCTGTGAAATCCCAGCGTGGGAGCTCACGAGCTGCAAGTAGCCAAACGATCCTGACAAAAATCCTACACGTAGTGGCTCTCTTGCTGGCAGTTGAGCATGGTTTTAGAGGTAACTATGTGTTTATTAAACTAGTGAGTGCTAGCATACATGATATACATTGAACAAGGCAGTGCTGGTTTAGTGTTGCCTTTCTGAGTGCCAAGATGACAGCAGCAGATCCCTCCCTGGCATACCTTCCTTAATAACTCCTTGCTCACAACTGTTTAAATTGAAAAAATATTTTATTCTTTAGACTCCCTGAGAAGACTTCTGAGTCACCAGTCACAAGAGCATAGTTTGAGAACCCTGTAGTAGCTAACTTAATGATAAGATTCAGTATGTTGAGTTGCAGTGTTTCAGGCATTAAGGCTGTGTCAGGGAATACATTAAAGATGAAAATACTTGAAAAATTTCTTTCCAGTATGTTTGGAGCAGGAGATAGACCACAATAAATGAAATAAAACTTACCTGCCTGCACCCCATCAGCTTTATCAAGTCTTCCAATTAAAGAGGAAAACTCTGTTGGTATCTTTGAAAGTCAGAATATTTTCCTCTTCTTTGCAACAATAATTCTCTGTCTTTCTGTAATAAGTTAAACAGGAATAAACAGTAGTGTCCCAAAGGATGCCTGTGCCTGGAGGCAAAGAATCATCTCTCATCAAGGACTGATAGGTGGAAAGTCCCTGTTTAAATAAACTGAAGAGTTATTTGGGCATTAGAGACCTGAGGAAAATACTGCAGATACTGGGATCTGACTAGAAATAGTAAGCATTTCTATTTCAAACTATTTCACATCTGTGCATCAGCTAAATGCGTTTATCTTATGGCAGCCCTAGGGACGTACCAGGTATAAAATCACAACCTCAATAATAGTATCTGTCATATTCTAACTAAAAATGCAATAGCTGTGTAACTGTGTAAATAGCTGTATAACCGTAGTAAGCATTATGGGATCTGCTCTTGTTGGAGCTACTGAGAATTTTTCCAGTACTGAGGATTTGGGGATGTGATGTGTATGAAAAACAAACAAACAAGTTATAAAAATATTAAAATGTCAGCAGGGTCCTTGAAAAACCTCTTTCAAGCAGCAACAAGGAATAGATAAGATTGGTCTGATAAATAAGTGGTAACTAATTCTCAGCAAAGAATAAAGAGACTCCTGTGCCATCTTGTTTCTGTTTTTAGAAAGTTTGTTTTAGTACGTGTGAAATTGTTATATCAAAGCAGCACAGACAATAATTAACATAGAACCTACAGCTAACGTAACTGCACTAGCTTTGCTGTTATAATTTAGAAATCCAAGAAACAGATGATCTTTTTTTAAAACATATATATTTGTCATTTTGGTACTAAATAAGACTGCCTGTGACATTCTGCTTGAAAGCAATGGGCTTAACCACCTAAGTCATTTATGCCCCATGAGAAGATTAGTGTCTAAATAACTTGGAGATTCTGGTCTACAGAGTGTCTTTGTCAGAGTACCTCTGGAAGCCCTGGAAATGAATTAGACAGAGTTGACTGTGTTTCACATAGAGACAGCTTCCAAATTGAAAAATAAATATTGGATTCTGATTTTGTACAAGAATTATCTACAGGGTAAAATCAATAATTGACTAAGACAAGTACCCTACTTCTGATGGTTGTCAGCTCCTCCTGTAGTGAAAATCACCAAAACCACTGCGGTGGTAATTATGAAATATGCTCTCAGTTGTAGTAGTGAATAATCCATGATCCACATGTGGATTGTTGGTCATTCGCACGGCATCAGAAGGTAGTGTCTAAAATAAAAGCAACTTTTCCTTCTTTTAATAAATCTGTATTCATACATTACCATATAAACGAAAGCAAACAGTCAAAATGATGGTAAAATAGAACCAATGCTGGCTTATAAAGATTTTTCTAGCTATAATTGTTGCATATTCTTGCACGTTGGAGTACAAGCATTGGTATTTCCTACAGTGGTGTTTTTTTTTTTTCCCCATCAGAACTCTAGCTGTTTGCACCTCCCATATAATTAATCTTTTGTTTTCTAAGTTTGTAACTTATATTCATGATCATCTGATATACTTAAGTGTGCAAATGCATATGCACATAGGGGTTCAGCTGATCACAATGCATATCAATGACAAATGAGGAAATTTCTCATATTTTATTTCTCTGGTAAAGTACATTTCCTTTATTCAGAGAAAGATTTTTATAAATTGTTAAAAGTAAAGACAGAAAATAACCCAGAGGATTTTTTTTCCTTGTTCTTTTGGATAAAGAAGGAAATGGCATCCTGAAATTTATTAATTTCCTCCACAGGGAAGACTTTGCCAATATGCAAGAGGGAAGGAAAACAGTCTGACATATGTACTACTTGCTCCAAAGTCCTCAGATCAATTACTGAGAGAGAAAATTAAAGCCTTGAGATAACTACTCTCAGAAAGCTGAGCCTTAGCCATGAATTCCTACCCAATTTCGCATTTTCCAGATGAAAATTTCTCCTTTTTCGTCTTCTGGTCAGGAATGGAGACATGAAGCGATAGAATAAGACTAAAGGGACCAGTGCAGCCTTTTACCGTAAGAGACTCTGGTGAATTCACTGCTTCCACAAATACTGGCTATGAATTCAATCACTCATGGAAAACAGTAGATTTAGTACATATGACACAGTCAATATGTTCAGAAGGTAACCTGGACTGGCACATCTGCAAGCACTAACTTAAATACCAGATTTTATGCTTAATACCAATAATGTATACCAAGAGTGCAGAAAGTGTTAACAATTACAATAGCAAGTTTCAATCACAGAAAAATTGATACTGTAAGGTGAACACAATTATCAGTTTGACAAATGTTCATGTGATTATTACTTACATTGTAGTAAGCTTTAGAGATTCCTATGGAGAAGGAAGGTCTGCTGCATCGCAGAGGCTTGTTGTAAAGAAATGTGAGAGACAGCTCATTTCCCAAGTGGGTTACGGACGGGGCAAAAGGAGTGGGTGGGAAGGAAAGAGGCCGAAAGCTGTTTAATTCTTCAGGTTGAACAGCTGAGAAATAACAAAGATCCGGTTTAGTGTCACGGTCCCAATGTGCTCTTGTGGCTCCCCAGCCAGAGTCTTGTGGCCAGAGGGCAGACACAAGCTGCTGAAGCCCTGCCTGCTCCGACCCTTGGGCTGCCCCTGTTGCTGTGGAGGGAGACGGGGAGGCTGGCTGGGCCCGAGGCTGGCTGGCCAGTGGGGAGCGGTGCGCAGGCAGGTGGCTTCCTCAGGGCCACGGCAGGTCTTGGTGTTGGTCGCGTTACTGTGGCATCTAACGCTTCCTGAGAGTTTGGAAGGTTGCCCTTTGGTGGACTGTGGTTTTACACTGGTAAAAAGGGTTTTAAACTTTTAAGGCTAACTGTCTTACAAGGCTTTAAGAGGCAAAGACTCTTACAAGGCAAGAGAAATACACAACTGGGGGTTTTCCATTTTCAGAACTTCTGCTGAGAGAATAGTTGTTTTTTTAAAAAAACAACACAGTCTTCTCTTTTCAGACAGAAAGCTGAAAGACTAAAGCAATATTAATAAAGTTCAAGAAATAATTTTATTAACTATCATAAATTTCTGTTTCTGTAAGGCTATATCTGTGGAGCTGGTATTCTGCATTACTCTATGGACTTCCTTTTTTCCATTTTCTTCATTGTTACAATTTTCTTCCATTTTTTGTCTATTTTCTTCCATCTTTTTTTTTTTTCTACTTTAAAAAATGGTAGAGAATTTCAAAGAAGAAACTGGTGAAATTGTAGCACCGACAAACCCACTGGTTGTGTTTCCTGATCTAGCATGCTGGCAAAGCTGCAATAAGTGAATTTTATCCTACAGCTCACACTGCGAGCAGTTGTGCCCAGACGAGCACAATTGAATGGTTAAAACTGATAAAATCTCTAGGTAAAGAAGACTGCAGTACTGTAGGTGGGTGAAATCCTCTTCTGCTTCAAATGGTCTGGCTTGGCAATTTTGTTCGAAACGAAGCTGGAGGAAATGCATCTCGATTAGACCGGTAGGCCCAGATGGCTGCACGACATGAGTGGAGCTGTATGGAAAGGCAGATAACGCTCCACTTCCCACACAGGCCTGCTGCATTGCAGATTCCACTTTTTCTGTGGAAAGCCACATTCTTAAGGAAAACTACTTATACTACTCAATGAAAATTTCTTCCATTCTTGGTGAGGTTCTACAATAGGGCTTTCCAATTTTTTAGTGCATATTTTAGTTCTGGCAATGAAAAATTCTTAAGTCTTAATTGAGTACCAAGGTATGGGCTGCTCTGGGGGTGATTTGTGCTTTGAAGTGATCCCCAGTAAAGGATGCTCTTGGGTTGAGAGCCCGATTCCTCCAGTGAGCTGTGAATCACAGATGTTGGCTGAAAGGAGTCTATCACAAATAGGAACATAACAGTAAATACACTTTCTACCTAGAGATGTTTTCCTGAATGACGGTCTCCAAGTGAACGCATAAAGGTGTTCCCATAAAATGACCTTTTTATCATGTGGAAACATGCCAGATTAAAAGGTATGCACTTGGGTAGTGCTACTAATGTGCTTACATTTAAGAACATTACATACAGTGTATTCAAAACATTACTACCTGAAGCAGAGACAGTCATATTTGCAGCAGTTATAAGGGATAGCAGCAGCTATTTAATCAGCTGATGAAATTACTGCCATTTTAATACCATGTTTTTAAAACCAACACTGATACAAGTAACTCTGAAAGCTACGTTAACTGAAAGATGTGATAGGGTGTTTATCCATTTAGTCAGTTCAGGCAAAGTTAGCACAATGTGCTTTGCCCACTGTGCTGGCTCCATTGCCCAGTTAGTCAGTAAGGGATTCTGGTGGCCAGACATAGGCATCTAACACCAATTCAGCCATCCTTGGGTACCTGAGGCATCTGTCTGGGACTGTCGGGTATGACATAAGGCCAGCAGGACACTGGGCCATTTCTAAGGTGCAGCAGGAAGCGGATGGGATACCCTTGAAAGCTGAAAGTGGTCCCAGAGACTTGTGTCTGGACCTGTCCTGGAGACTTGTGTCTGCAGACCGAATTGCTTCCTGAGTCACCGCCATTTGTTTGTTGAATCGATGTTGTGCATGCCAGTGAGAGAGCAAGAGCTCTCTTTTAAAGTAGGAGTGGCAAATCACAAAAATCAGAAGTCACATTTACTCATTTCTCTATTAGTTTATCACCAACGTAGTCCTAGACCGAACTGGCCTTTGTGCAGTTTTTTACCCCTCTCTGAAACTACTTTGCGAGGGGCAGTGACCAGTTACAGCCAGCTGAAAGCACCGCTTTGTGCATCTCTGCCAGTGACCACCGGTTGGTGGTGGGGTATGTATGTGATATCTTTATGGAGATACAAAATTAGCCATGGCCTAACATGGAGGTGTACAATTATTTAAATTCCATTACCTAAACCTGACTGCAGCCATCCAGTTATTTACAGAACTGCTCTGGCATCTAAAGCCCCTGCAGTAAAGCTACCCAAGTGTCCACAGCTCCATTTCTGTAGCTTCCCAGAATTACCTCTGTGTCCTCAAACAAAATTTGCAGCCTTTTTTAAACTACCAACTTCTTTTTCCTGTTAATCAGATATTACAAGGTAATGCAATTGAAAAAAAATAGTGCCTGCTGAAGTTGTAGCTACAGCTCATGGTTCCTACATGAAGTAAAACTATCATCTGTAAAGGATATAAAGAAATATGAAATTGGATTAAAATTATTTTTCTAAGCATCTATTAAAATATATATATATATAAACAATTCTTTTAAGGCCCCAGTTTGATGCTTTTTCAAGTAGGGGCAAAAACATCAGTGAAAAAAATAAACTGAAATCAAGACATTGCCTCTTTTTATTTGTTTATTATTGTAAAAAATAAACAAAACCTAAATGCCTGCCTGTAACCTCAGGTGGGAGAGACCTACTTTCCACTCACTGCTTCAATGAATATTTAATCATTCATGCAAAGTGGAAAACCTTCAATCAGGAAGACTGGAGGAGGGAAAAGGGTATCCCAAGAGTAACCTAGAGCCTGTTGCTCAGAGCACTTTAATAGGACATCTGAGGCTGGTATTTTTTGTTTTAAAAGCTTTGGTTTCAAAAAAAGATTTTTTTTTTCTGTTGAAAATTTCTTTGCTAAAATAATTTCTGGCACTCTTTAATTGCATCTCCTTGGGTGCAATTCCCTAAGGATCTGTATGTTTCAATCTCAAGTGATTTTGTCAGTTGTTCACATTTCACTGATCTTTCATTCTGTGCTGTACTAAATGATCCCCTGTTTCTTTTGGGGTTAAAGTTTGAGATGTTGTGTTCCACTCCCCCTTCCCTTACCCTTGATAACAAAGAAGGAGGAAAGAATATATATATATTTTTTTTCTTAACGCCTTCATCTTATTCATGGTATCTCTGTAGCATTCTTCACATGGAGGTTCTGGAGGAGTCAGGGCCCGCGTACCCAGCACAATGCTTATGAGAAGCGAGAACTGCTGTGAAGTTAAGTGCACAGGAAAGCCAGCATATCTTTCAGGGCTCTAGGCAAGTCTCCCAAGCAGCTGTCCACCAGCTGCTGGATTTAATGCTTTTTTTTCTAGACTTGGCTTCAGTGGAAAGTGCTGATTCAGCAGCCAAGCCAATGACTGTGAACTGCAGATACAGTAGGTACAATAAAGCCATGAAAGAATGTAGAGGCACTTACATTTTTAGGGTTTGGTTGGTTTTTCTTTTTTATTTTTTTGTCTGTTGGAAAACTAAAGAAGTCCTTCTCTTTAGTTGTTTGTGGTGTCAGCTGTAATCCATTATCTGGGATCACATTCTCAAGTATCTCCCATGAAGGAGATAGGAAGATTAAACAGTTGATACAAAGTGAAGCCCTCTGCTACCTGAAGGATATGAGAACAAGATAAAAAGGCGAAAACCTGGCAGAAAGTGAATTTTCATCCTAAGCGATAACGTGAAAGGAGTTCAGGCTGATACCACCTCCTGGAAGGTGCATTCATGATTTTTTTCCCCCCATCTCACAGCCACTGGTACAAAGCAACAATTTGCCAGATATTTATAAATATCAGACTCCAGTCATCTGCACTTGATGCTATTTTAACATCTTCCAGGTGAGAAAAAAGGGTTAGAAATAAAAATATAGCCTTTTTATTCTTCTCTAAATGTTCTGTTCAGTTCTTCATGCTCAAAGAGAATCACAGACCTGCCTATAAATATCTAACCCAGATATACAATTGCTTGTTAAAAAGAGGGTGTTTGGTAGAAAATTGAATGAAATAGAAAACGTCTTTTATTATATTTTTATTACAGACCAGATGTGGCCTCTCAGTTTTCCCTCTATCATTTGGAGATGTAGATTCACCAAGAACATTGTATGTGTGCTTATAAATATTTTGATGTTGTCATGGTATAATAAGGGTAATTGATTAGAAAAATCCCTAGGGGATTTTGCACTTAAGAGCACGTTTCTGTTCCAGCACTATTGTCTTCAAACTAAGCGTGTGCGAATGCATCTATTTTGATTGATCCCAACCAGAAAGCAACAGTAAACAGGCAAGGACTTGGCTTTTGGTCAATGAGCTGCACTGGCAGGCTGAGTGATCCTTGTGCAGCTGGGGGTTCCAGTAGGCTGCATGCTACAAGCTGCACACCAACAGCCAAACGCTGCCTCCTTCACATTAAAACCTGCTCTGAAACAGCAAAAAATGTGCGACCTGCCTGACATGGAAGAGAGAGCAGAGATCCTGTCAGCTCATCACTGTTTCTTCAAACTACTAGGCAAATCACTACTTCCAGGCAAAAAAAGGTAACATAAACTATTCATTTTCAGTATATATGTGTATATCTTCGGGCTGTCTATATAGAAGAATACCATTTAGAGCACTGAGCTAAAGAAATATGTTTTGACACCCCATCTGACATTGGGCTGTATGCTATTTTGAGCCATATATTTCCCTTCAAGTTCCTCTGGGGGCTTAGCAACACGTAGTGCAATCAACATGAGCTGAAAGGCCCTGAGTGAGAAGTTCTGGGTGCAGGACAAGGTGCAGTTGAAGAAAACAGACAGATCTGCTGCTTTGTTTTTTGGATGAGTTGGGTTTTAACTCTGCCATTAATGAACAGCAAGCTCCCCTACTGTGGTGTTGAAACAAAACCACCCAACTTCTCAGAAGACAACCCACCCCATTACTTGCGTGCTGCGTGCTCATGATCCTTCCTGTACAACACCTATCTACTGTTAGGTGCCTCCCACAAAACTGCAAGATAGCAAGCGTTTTGTTATATCAGTCAAAAGTATTGAAAGTGCTGAAAGCTCTAGAGAGCATGTGAACGAAGATCGTCCTACCCAGGATGATGGCAGTTGATGCTGATTTTTCTACCGAAGTTGGTAAATGTTTGGAAGATGCTTTTCTCAGATATGAAGTACTATACTGAAGATACACGTAATGCGACAGTTTCTATAGTAACTACTTGTTCTTTATGGAGGAGCAGATTAAACCTGTACACTTTGTTATTGTTCTTTCATCCCATTATCTAGACTACTCAGCTACCACAGATGCACTGCTCTGTTCCATTCCCTTGCCAACGGAACTATGTCAGGGCTTTATGCACTTGCAAGCAAAGAGTGCCTTTGGGACGCACAGCATTCTTGGAACGTAACTGACCACTGCCTGATCATATGAAAGTGTCAAAGGATGTAGACACATTGTGAGATATCAGAAGCTAAAATTTCAAAATTAAGTTGTAGACATGAAAAGGTGATCGATCACCTTTTTTTTTTTTTTTATTATGATGGGGCACATTTATGATTTGAACACTGCCATTTTGCTGGGAAAACAAGGCCAGTTATGTGCATGACATTTCTTTGCAGAATGCTAGGAGTTCACCAGACTAATTTTGCCAGTGGGGTACTCGCGTGGTGCGAAGAAGACCTCAGATGTGTTACCACACATGTGGAACCACACGGTACACCGATTCCTAGCTCTTATTTCTGTGCAAGAAAAATAATGTTGGTACCTTGTGTTTTACACTAAAACATTTCATTGTTATAATTCCTGATAATCTCAGCACTGCAAGTGGTATCATTTACAGGAATTGGATGCTTTCTGAACTGTGTTAGACTTGTGGAAAAAACGCCTGTGTTCCACCTATGCCTGAGCGCCTCCGTTGCCGTCTCCAGCAGAAATGCATCAGCAATAAATCGCGGTTATGAAACTGGCGGGGCAGGGAGGCATCATCGCTGCGTGGCCGGGGCTGCAGGCTCCGCAGCGCAGCCAGCGTGGCAAGGCGGCTCGGAGGAGAAAGACGCCAGGTGAAGACGACGCAGGACGCGAAGAGGGTAAATCTGCCGAGGAGGAGGAGGAGGGCGGTCAGCGCTACCTGGAAAAGCCCCACCGCGCGGTGCGGGACGCGTACGGAGCCCCCTGCCCGGTGCTGGGCCCGGGATGGGAGCAGGGACGGGCCCCGCGGCGCCGGGTGCTCGCCCCCCGCGGATACGCGCGGCGTGGCCCCCGCGGGCACGCGCGTCTCCGGACGCGCGCCCCCGCCCCGGGAGCCGCCTGCGGGGCCCCGCCGTTGCCACGGCAACGGGTGCTCACCGCCCCCGGCTCCTCCTCTCCTCCCCCTCCCCGCGCCCCCAGCCCCGAGCGCCTCCTGCCTGCCGCCGGGGCACGGCGAGCGCGCCCGCTGCCGCATTTTGGGAGGGGAAGTGGGGAGGAAAAAAAAAAAAAGAGGATTTTGGATGTTGTGTTCCTGGAGGAAAGCGGGGAGGCGCTGGCTCTGCCTCCTGCTCGGGCCGCGGGGGTAGCGTCTGCGGCCGCGGATGTGCGGGGGGCCGGGGAGGCGGCGGCGGGGGCGAGCGCCCGCCCCGATGGACTGAACGGCGGCTAGGCGAGGCGAGGAGAGGTGGGTGAGCGAGCGGCCGCGGTCCTGTTCCCCTCCCCGTCAGGTTGGTGCTCCGAGCCTCCCTCTCCGGGCGGCTCCGAAAGGCGAGGGGGCTCCCGCGGGGGAAGGCGCAGCTCGGGGAGGCGGCGAGCGATAGCTGGGGCGGCGGGTCCGGCCCGATGACCTTCTCCGGGGGTACCGGCCTCCCCTCGGCGGCTGCTGCTGCTGCAGCCCGCTCCCTTTCCCGCAGAGCTGCCGTCGCCCTGCCCTAGCCCGGCTCCAGGGCCGCTGGCAGCCCCCGGGAACCTCCGCCGGGAGCTGCCGGGGACGGCCCCGGCTGGTGCCGAGAGGATGCTCGGGGGGCTCGGTGGGGCCCGGGGCTCTGCCTCTGTCCTGCGCCCCCCGTGCCGAGCAGGGCGAGGTTGCAGCCCGTTAACCTGCACCTGTGGACGGCTGCAGCCGCAGCTGCCAAGCACAAGTTTTTTTGGTACGTTCGCTTCTGCGTTTCTGGTGAGCGAGGGATGCACGCAAAGCCGGCACCTCGATGTCAGCCTGCCGACCGACAGCAAACGTGTGGCCGCTTCATTTCTGGTACTGCCACTGATCTGATCCGGGTTTGGCTGTTTCACTGCAGAAGCTGCTTGTAATGTGTTCTAGCAGTATTTGCTCTGGAGGCTACTGACCGATCTCAGCAACGTTTTCCTGTGCAAGATTGGTGAAAAACTTGCTGGATTGCCATTCAGCATTTCTTTATATCTCTATACTTGCCCATACTGTTGTGCCCACGATTTGTTTTTTATTTGGGCTCCACGTTTCGTGCCACTGTGGGTCACACCCTTCGGGCAGCTGTCAGAATTTCTCCTGCAACGGTTACAGCAGCAGGTCAGGTAGAAAGCCACAGTATCATGAATGCTTACTTGTGGATCATAGAGGAATAAAAATGAGCATGTATTTTGTGCTTCCTTAGGGAAAATTGTGGCTGACTTTGTGGATGGAGACATTTGAAGTCCAAGTCGATGCCTTAAGTGCTGTTATGGGCAGAAGCAGTGGCTTTTCAACAGGGCACATATTTGCTAACTGAAGAGATACAGGTACAGGGATGCAGCTCTGCCGAACGGAGAGGTTTTTGCTGTTAACTTGTCTGTCTCCATCAAATCGTTTGGTTGGAAGCTGTCACCCAGAAGCACAGATGCCTGTCCTTGGGTAGAGGACATTATTACAAGCTAGGCCTGTGTGTACAGAAGGATGAAGTTCCAGTCTTCAGCAAGCCAGTGATGAGTGAAATCAAGAGAACATCTTAGCTATATGGAGTATTTAGAATAAAATCTCGTATCTCCCATTACAAAAGCACTGATTTGCATTTTCAGAGAACCCCGTTTTGCCTGTATATGTATGCACACAAAGAAAAAAGGCAGACGAATTCCATGTAAGGCCACAGAGATTTCATTCTGGCAATGGGCCTTGCAGAGGTGAATAAACTCTGCTACATAAAGAATGTGCCGCCTCCGTCTGAGGAGTATGGTCTTGGCACTGCGTTGGCCACTGGTGGACCAAGTTGAAGGACTCTTCCGAAGGCATTGTTGCTTTGAAGGCAGATTTCGGAAGCTTTTTGCGCAGCTCAGTGTTTCAGCTACAGGCCTTGGGTTTGAATTTAACTATGATAATCTAAAAATAACCAGCCAGGTAGTGCTGGAGGACTGAAGTGAAAGAGTTCTGGTTGTCTCAGTTTGGATTACATATTAATGGAATAAGGTATATTACATTTTAAGAAATCTAGGCGGATGCAGAAGATAGTAATTTCTCCTTTCTTCTTAAGGAATCTACCTGCTGCGATGTGGGGAAGGGGATAAGCTGAGGGATAAGGATAACAGAAAATTCAGTAGCCAATAACAGCTTAAATCCTTAAATGGTGAAGTCAGCTCTTCCTCTCCAACCTAAGCAGATAATGATTTTGACAGCACATAGAGTCTTGGGTGACATGTAGTAGTGAGGCAATATAAAGGAATTGTGTCTCCCCTTTTCTCCTGAATTAAAGAAAAATTCCCTCTATTCTTTTGGGCTAAATCACCGTAATTCCACTTATTTCAGAAGATATTCTCCAGATATTTGTAACTGAAAATAAGAACTGAGTCTGAGTAACTCTGAGTAAAGGTTTGGTCCTGCTTTCATGGGAGTCATTGGAAGTTTTGTCACTAATGTCAGTGGGACAGAGCCCAGGCTCAATACAAGCACTCACTTTCACCAATCAGATTCTCCCATGCCCTCTGGGATCAACAATGTTGAACAGTTTTTATGGCAGACTTCAGTGAGGTCATGGTCTCAATGACAAATTCAGTAACTCTTTAACGGCATCACAAGCTTTAATTTATAAATTATCAATGATTATTAATCATGTTCTTGTAACTGAGAAAACTGTAGGGTCATTGCTAAAACACTGGCCTCCCATAAATGCTGGTAATGCTGATGTTACCCACCTCTAGCAGTAACAGCCTACTACAGGAGCAGTTAACTATTTTATTTTATGTAAGATAACTCTTAAACCAAAACCCTTCAAAATCAAAATACTGGCATAATTAGATATAATATTATTTATACTTGGTGAGATAAGTTGTCCTATTTTTATTTAAAAAACAAGATTAAATTATGTTTCTTGTGATCCCCAAGGTATCCAGAGTAAACCCACATACATTAATAGTCACAATAGATTTGCTCCAGTCTACCTGAGAGGAGAATTTGATTTACAATTGTTATATTCAAAGTCCATGTTTTTATTAAACTTTACAGAATCTAAGAATGGTGATTAAGAAGTCCAAATTTCAACAAAATAACAAATTTTGTTTCAAAATAACAAAAGGGAAAAACTAGACTGATTCAACACAAATAAAATTGACTCCCTTCTCAAACTCCCCTTGCAATTTCAGGTCCATGGAATACACGGAACACGACAGAGAATGGTGAAATTCAGCCCCTATTTATTCTCCTACTAAATCTGGAGTTGCCACAAATTAGTAATGTAAGTCATCCTAGCTTTATGCCAGTGTAATCAAGAACATAATTTAAGTCTTGAAATGAAAGCTAGAGAGAAAATAGGCTTCCCTCTCAACTGTTGCTTTTCATTAACACTGAAGGGCATTGGTGAAATAGGATGGAAGGAATAGATTATTGAATGGCCATCATTTCTATGTTACCTAGACTCCAAACACTTGTTAATATCAAAAAAATTTAAATCACAACTAACAAAACACATGGAAAAAATTCAGAAGGCAACAGCTTTCCTTTTTTTTTTTTTTTTTTTTTTTTTAGACTTCTGTAGCTCACAACATTATCTGTCGTTCAGCAGAAACTCAGCTCTCCCCAGAATCCCATTTTATTATTTAGCATTGGACATGTAATGTATATCTAGAGAATATAGTTCTATCCAACAAATCCTATTTTCCTCTGCCCTTGTTTTCTCTCTAAGCCCCTTACACCAGAAGCCTGTTTCTGGTCTGGATTGCTAAGTCATCACATCAAAAAGACAAGTGTGATAACATTTCCAGACAGTTCCATGCTACAGAAATAGCCTGTGAAATTACCAGTGATGATGTTGGCCAATAGAAAGACATAAAGAGGCAAATTTGGAAAACCGAATTCAAAGTCTAAGTATTCATTATACTGTTATACCACTGTGCCTATAGGAAAGTTAACAAATTATTTTCTCTGCGTATTTTGCACACCTGGAAACCAGTAAGTGTACGCAATTAAAAAAGCTGGTCCATACAGTGGGGGGACAAACAAAACTTGTCATTATATGTCCATTCAAAATAGAATGAGATTAGCATACATGTAAAGTTGTGAGATGCAAAAAAGAACGATAATAACCAGAAAGAAGAAGATCATTTCTTAGGAACTACAACTTGTTAATCTAATCGTTTTTTATAGTGGATTTATGCAATAGTAATTCCCTGGACTTTGCAGTTGGAAGGATTCTCATCACTTTTAGATACTTACAATGGGTCATGTACGTATGGGGTAGTTGGTTAGGCTTTCCATAGATTTGGTGGAGCAAAAAACCAGATCTGTACAGTGCAATTTACCAAACTATATTTCGATCACTATCTTAGACTGAGATGAACTGACCTCTGGAAATGACCGTTTGTCCCACTGGCTACAAAAGAAGCAGGGTGACTAGCTGAGAGATAGCCACCTACGTGCATATGCTAAATCTGGACAGATGAGTGCCACTCTTATTGTCTGTATTGTATTGCATTAACCAATTTTAACTAGATAATTATGATGACATTTTCATGTTTCACCACAAATATTTGTAAGTAATAACATAGTAGTATTCCCACCCCTACCTAACAACCCTGTTTTATTTGATAGTACCTAGGCTAGCAGACTATTTTCTTCCTCTAACCATATCTTAACAATGCTATTTTACTGTGCAGGAAGGACTCCACTCAAATAGTATAGTAACACAGGTCTTTTACGCAGTTTTTCCTACTACTACAGGTAGTAATTGTAGCGTGCGTTCCCGATGTGTTTCAACCCTTATTTTGCATGCCTGCTTTCTGTATTTTCCAACCTTATTGAGACAATTTGGGATAACTACCTTTACCTTCCCCAAATACAGTGACACAAACACAGACAGCATATCAAATGTTGATGCACAAACACAGTTGACACAGTTGTGTTGTGGAAAGAAAAAACACAATGAAACTGAATTGTAATCAATTCAGATGGAAGTGTCATGGCATGGTAACAAAAACACAGCTGGATGTTTAGCTCTGAGAGGGCTTGCTGTTTGGATAGGGTAAGTACCTGGTTATTATACCTCTTCCTTTAAAAGAGAAATATACGTATGATTCAAAAGAATACTTAAGTATTATGCAGGGGATGTCTTGCTGAAAATAATACAGTTCATGTTATAGTTTTGTTGTTGGTTTTTTTTTTTTAATTACATTTTTTCCTCTGGGTACCTACCAGCACAAGGCATAAAATTTGAATATTTACATTATATTAATAAAATACTATTTTATTTGGATAAAGATATATAATAACCATTTACACATATATGTAAATTAGAGTGTTATTTTTCTGATTGGATGTTTTATGAGGAAAGAAAGTATAGCAGCTGTTGACTGTCCCTAGTATTTATGCTCTGGCAGAAGATTCAAACTGATATCACTTATAACTTTTTTATATAATTTAAATAAATAAAATCTCTAAGTCAAGTAATGCATATGATATTAATCAAATCCATTCTAAACTAAAATATACAAGAATAAATTCTGTTGCGCTAGAGCATCTCCCTGTATTGCTAGTGAGTTGACAGTGTCCTTCAAAATACCTTTACTGCAACTGGTTCTTGGTAGGAAGATTTTCTCTCAAGATGCCTTTCAGTGCCTCGCCTTTTAATTTTAGCAGAGTCAGAGAGCTAAAATAGAAGCCATTTTGTAACTGGCAGATATTTTTATATTTTTACAATTGGTAAGAAGGTATTGTGCTTTCATTTTGTATTGCTCAGTAATGGTAGACTCTCTCCTTAAACATTAATTTCAGAGACATGTTTTTACCTCCTTTTCAATCCATTTATGTCCATGAACAGATAAACTTACCTTAATTTGTAATTCAGTGACATTTATGATGGTATTTCAAATTCTAAGTTTAGCTTACTTCGAATTTGAACAATTGTTCTATTATCATATTATTTCCATTCCCTGACTTGATGTGCATTAAGTCCTCTGATTTCTTGCTGTGAATGTTCCCAAAAGCAGATCTGAACTTTGCCTCATGACTGTGATTACGTATGTGTAAAGTTTGTTTTCTTTGCAAGCGTGTTCACAAATAGACATAGAATACCGAAGCCTTTCTACAATTTTTGTAAGTTATGGGAAAAAATACTTGGATGCTAATTTCAACAATTTATTAATTCAATGGATTAGCAATTTTTTGTTGTTTCAAATATGGTCAGATTTTAGGCTGAAATGCACAGTTCCTATATCAGTACAATATTCTTTGATTCCACAGGTCGATTAAATATATAGTGGTCTAAAAACATGAAAATATCAGGCATCAGCATCAACAAGGGGTAGGAATCTCTGTCTTAAAGTGCAAATGACAATTCTCCATTTTTGCAAAGAGGACTGATTTTACACTGCCATCCTGAGCAATTCTATGTAATAGAAGTTAAAGCACTGCTGAAGTGATAACCTACCACTGAGAAAAAGAACTCAATTACTGGTTCTGATACAGTCCCGTTCTCTGCCAGTGCAGGTGGGTTATTATATGGGAAAATTAAACGCTTATAGAGAATATTCCCCTGGTCTGTGACAAGAGACGTGTCTCTCCATGTTGTGTTGTTGGCCTAGAAACTCTTCACTTTTTCTCACTTCCGCAGCCAAGGAAACCAAGAACAGCCACTGCTGTCATGGCCTCTTGGGATCATACCTAGAAACTTCTAATTCACGCTCAGGTACAGACAGCTCTAAAATGAAGGCTGGATCATGAAAAAACATTTTCCCGAATTCATATCTTAAACTAAGCATGGTGGACTAGAACTATCTGAGATTCTCTGTATTTTTGACTTATTCATATTGCTTTTCTAGTCACGTCTTCTGATCCTGGCAAACAGTGAATGCCGAATAGAAAATACTGCAATATCCTAATTCAGAAATCATTTAGGCAGGATACTTTTTGTAAGAACTGATCTGAAAGAAATGTGTAATGCCTATTATATCAAAAATATACTTTAAAAGGAAAGTTGGACACAATTACATGGAACTCTAGAATTATACTATGAAGTTAATTAACAAATGATAGGTGAACTTCTCAGTGAGCAGAACAATCATCTTCCTTCTTACCAAACTCTTAGAATGATTCTACTAATAACATTATTTTATTCTGGGAGAATTTCATGGAAGTCACATTCAAGTGAGTACAAAGACTGCAAAGTGCTCTTCCATGACCCTATAGTCTACATTGCTTCTGTACTTTTCCACCAGTCTTACATAAGAATCAAACGGAAAAGGCTGACTAAATGGAAGTTTATAGTACCCCACAAAAAAGCACCTCTAAGATGGACAAGCAATTAACAATTACCCAGTATCATCTATAGGACTACCTTTTAAATACAGGAAAACAAAACAAAAACACCCTGTTCACAAAAACATTTGTATTTAAATGCTTAAAAATAATTTTGGTTGATATTATCAGGGCAGCGGCCAACTGAAAAGGCAAGAGTTCTTGTTCTTTTCTATTAGTGGGAAAGCACAGGACATTGCCAATGAAAACCTATGCAGATCTCATTCTATACTCAGCCTGTAATTCTGAACTAGAGAGCTTTTATTAGGCTAGGAATGCCTTCCTGTGCTATCCTGAATAAGCTTACCAAATGAGCTGACTGGAGACAAATGATAAGTTTGGCTGTCAGAACCAAGAAAGGCTAAATTTGATTAAAAATCTGAATGAATGTAACAACTCTTGCTGGGGGTACGACTTGTTAGTCCTCACTGAAAATAACTTTGGAGTAAAATAATTGAGGCGTTTTCCTTCCTCCTGCTGTCAAATTCTTGTTGAATAACAGTCCTCTGATCACAACTAATAAAAATGCCATTAAAAGCTTCTCATGTTACGTGGTCAGCAAAATAATACAGATTAACACTGGGCAAATATCTTAATTATTTTGAAAAGTATTTTTAAAAATAAAATTCTAACTTACTTTGTATATGCTTGTATTTGATTTGTATGTCAAAGTAAATGATACATAGAAGGTGTACAGTCCCCCCAAATTAATCTGTTTTCACCTACTTTATGGTGAAACATGATGATAATATCAGAGAGAATTTCGAACATATTGTTTCGATCAAACACATCATTTTGATATACTTGGACAGTATCTTACTCTTGGTGTTGCTTGTCTCCGTATATAGGTAGTCTGTGATTAATCCAAGCTTATCTATATGACTAATTTTGGATTCTGGATACTTAATGTTCTCATGATTTATCAGTCAAGAATTATTCACAGAGCTCATCGAAAGCTTACATAAACAAGTCAATTGAAGAAAATAATAAAGCGCTTGTAAATGTTTTTGTAAAGGAGGCCAGATGGAAAGCTGTCAATCTATAACAGCACTGTTCATATTCAGCAATGAAATATGATGTGCAAATGGAATTTTTTTTAGACATATTGTTTATTATCTGTCTTTACGTTAAGTTGTGAAGAAGACTTATATTGATGGAGTTAGATTAAGAGCCATCAACCTCATCACCTGGTTCACTTGGTGTCTGCATCTGTTTTGTCAGAATCATCAATTATAGATTCCGTATTTTTTTAAATATAACTTAAAATGGTATTTCAGAGTTATCTAGTTACAAAATCCCTATGAATATTATTTTTTTCTACAAATAATTTCTCCAGCTTGTATTAGAACTGGCCAGAGGCAGGTGGAGATCTACAGAATACAAGCAGTACAAGGTTCATATTAAAAGATTTCAGAAAATAGTATTTCACCTTGATGGACAGACTCTATTCTGCAACCAACCCCAAAAATGTGAAGGGACAGCTAAAGCTATTCATACGCAGAGCACCCATTTACACTACCTTATGGCAGATATGAGAAACACAAACCAAAATTGTACCTCCTTCTTAAGGACTGACAGAAAACATCTCCAGAAAGTCAAGGTGACAAAATCTGTATTTTGATGACACATCTACAGTCTGTTACTTCTATGCCATTCCTGTATCTCTAAAACAACAGAAGTATTTAAAACTCATAGTGGATATTTCCCTAATGTGTGGAACCTTCAGTAGGCAAAGGGATGACCCAAATTGTTTCTAGTTTTCCTCCTGAAGTACTTGGTGCAAAAGATAGCTTGGGAGGAGGAGACTGCTAGTGGGTATGATTTCAGTGGCACTGCCTCTTAATGGGATTGCTGCCAGCTGGTAGAACTTGAAATAATATTCCAATTGCTTTAAGGTGGGTGAAGTGTTTAGCTATTTCTTTCATTTGTCTGCCTTTGGGGGAGGTAGGAAGATATTTCATCAGGCATTTTCCTAGTGCTGAGAGGTAAGAAATTTTATATTTCTTGTTTTCTGGAATACTTTTAGCTTTTTGGGTTGATATTACATAAGGACTTATTACTTGTAAGAAGAATTGTGCGAGGAATTTTCAGTCTTGCAACAGTAAAGGTGCAAAAGCTGTTGTTAAGAGTCACTGAAGGCATCAAAAGGCAGTATTCATCTTTTTCTAGTTATGATACTGGCTTCAGTATCTCAACTTAAAGGTCTTGAGGTGTGTTGTAAATGAACTACAGCATACCACCATCTATGCTCTTACTTCTAAGCACAATTACCCTGAAAGGCTACGAGTGGTTATCAGGCAAGAACTGGTGTGATATGTAACCAGGGGTAGCTGAGAGCAGACAACTGTAAATGTAGACAACCTCCCCACCCTGCCCCTAGCTGAGTAATCTGAGTGGTAGAAGAACACAAGGATAGCTCTGAGACCAAAGTTTTTAAGACAAACTATTACTCTGTTATCCATTGTACGTATTGCCCCCTTTTTGGTAAACTTGCTTTGGGGGGTTTAGAGTGAATTTAGAAGCTGGAATCCATCCAGCTGCAGTAGTTTTTGTACTGTTTTGACCTACTATGCCTACTACTAATACCAGAAATGAGAATTGAAAAACTAAGGATTTATTGCTGAATAATGAATAAAGGCTAGATTAGCACCTTTCAGCTTTAAGATAATTTTAGGTAGTATCACAGCTATTTGAGTCAAAAAGAGATGTCACTGAGCATAAAGAGCAAGAAGAACAACCATTTGAAATCTTGCTGTTAAGACTGGTACTGTGTGCTTACAGTCATGTCTTTGTCTGGCTTGTGAAGCTCTTACTTAAGCTCTTCATAATGCTAAATACAGAAAAAAACCCTGCAAATTAGTCCTTATGATTGTTAAATGTAGCAGTAGATCAGTTCTTAGTACTTGATTCAAGAGCTTATTTTAAACAAAATGAATGAAATAAGGATCACAAAATGGTGAGATAACTAAGTACCTTGGAAGAAGAGGAGATAACACTGGTTGAGATGTGAGACAAAAGGAAACTTTTCTGACCTCAACATAGGACAACTTGTACACTGAGAGAGAGATGATTTTCAGACAGAAGAAAAGCAAACTGTAGTGGGGGAAAAATATCTGAATGCTGAAAACATGCTCATGTACAACTCAAACTTGAATAGCAGAAGTAATTACCACTTGTTTTGTGTTAATAAAACACCAAAACAATCCTGTGTGTTAAAAAATCTAGAACTAAAATTGCTACTGCTAATAGTAGTAGTCCAGTTACCAGTGCACAGGTGAAGAAAAACAAAATATATGGTCGAGAAAAAATGTGATTATATATATTTTTTCTGTTATTAGAGATGAACCAAAATCCACTGTATGTTTTAGGTTTGGGGAAAAGTGTTTATAGGCTTGCCTGAGGCTGAAAAAGACAGCATTGTACAGCCAAATCTAAACCATGGCACTCCTACGTTGCTACAACTACCCAGATAAAGAGTCTGTGCAAGCTTCCTCAGAAGATAGGCTTAGGAGGAAATTTTTCACTCAGAGGGCAGTGAGGCACTGGTACAGGCTGCCCAGAGAAGCTGTGGCTGCCCTATCCCTGGAGGCGTTCAAGGCCAGGTTGGACAAGGCCCTGGGCAACCTGATCTGGTGGGTGACATCCCTGCCCATGGCAGGGGGTTGGCACTAGATGGTCTTTAATGTCCCTTCCAACCCAAGCTGTTCTCTGCTTCTATAATATGATGATTAGGCTTATCAGCTCATTTTGCTACCTATGTAGTTTAAAAATACTGAATATTAACTAATATACAATATCTACTCTCTTATTTTTGTTGTAGACAAAAATCATACGCTTGAAATTACATGAAAGTGATCAACATGATAGCGATGAAGAGTGTATAGCCCTAAGAATGTGTGAAAATATCCTGGCTGTTTTTGTCATCGCATGACCAAACTTTCTATGGTCAGATTTGTTTAGGCCTAGTCAATCTTATAAGAACAAATGTTACAGAATACATACCAACAGAAGCCAGGCTTGGAACATGTGCATGTAGATAGAAATGAATCTTAAAATGCGATGATACTGATCATGCTTCATATCTCCTAATAATACAGTAAATGATGAGATCATATAGAAAGTTGGAGCTGAAAGTTTGACTGTTCATATCTATTCTTACAAAAATTTTAAGCTGTGGATATTCATACACAAGAAGAGTGTGAATCATGCACTAAATAGTAATTTTTCATCAGTAAAATTCCATTCATTGCTAGCAGTTCAGTAACCTGCCAGCAATATTTTAAAATACAAAGCAATACATTTACTTCTGTCCTGTTGGTCAAAACAAGGTACAGGCTCGTATCGATGCCCACTGAAGTCAACTAAAATCCTTCCTTTCATGATTGGTAGATCATAACCACAGACCTTTATTCTTATTTTTCCCTTATACAATGGCAGTGATACTTATTCTGCTGAGGAAGAAATAGGAATGTTCTCACCCCAAAGTATCGCTTATCATAGGCTGCCATTGCAGCACAGCTACTTAAGCAGAGTTCCTCTAGCTCTTATTGCAACCTCATTTAGTACCAACTAGGAATATTCTTGATCTTCGAGAAAAAATGAGGTTGAATATGGAAAAAAACCCTAACATATTTAAGAAATTTAGATCTCTCCAGGGGATGAGCTGTGAAAAATGTGCTAAGAGTATTGCTAGAATTGTTTGCTCTGAATTTAAGCCATAAGAATGCTCATTGTCCTTCATCATTCAAGGCTAAACTCATTCGTAGTACCGCCTCATATGTAAAATGTTATGCATCTAGATGACAAAGCAAAATGTACAAAAACTACTAGCTTAGATTTTTAAACCAGAAGCTAGCTGGGCATTGTATGATGCTGTACTGGTATGTTAAACACTTCTGGTTGCAGAGCTCTGTTTTGTGATGTAGAGGTACATCTGCTTTTTAGATTGTGTTTGATATGAAATTGTTTTGCACCCAGATCATGGACAACTTCATTCAGCTTGTTTTAAATAAATAAAAGCTCCTTTGGATTAGAGGGAGTGCAACTATGGTAAGGGCTCAGCTGTCTGAGGTGTATCTGCTGAAGCTCTTGCATGCAGCAGGATTGTAAGGCTGTCAAAGCTTCTGAATTTCAAAAGAGAAACAGAATGAGACCATGCGTAGGCTGCAGCTGTAATCTGTGCTTGGTAGCATACGAGTCCTTTCCCATGAGTCACATTTTATAGAACAGTGGATTCTGTTTAGCCTCGTGTGTGCGCGCATGCATGTGTTTGTTGTTGTTGTGCTGGGCTGTGATCTAATACTTTTTCCACGCCTTATCTCCCCTTCTAAGGATAAACTCATGTTTAATTTGAATTGTTAAGATGGAACCTAGGAAATCAACAATTCCCTTCTGATGTAGTTCATGTGATTAACTTCATATGTGGCACAAGGCTGAAAATTGCTCTCTAACCTACCCACCAAATTGATTCTTGATAACAGCCCTGTCCCTTATGCTGATATTTGCACTATTTCTTCATTTCTTTCTCATGCTGAGTGAGAAACGGCACTTTTACACAATGTTATGTCTTGCTGTGAGGATGATAGCTTCAGCATGTTTGTCAGGTTTACTTTACATTCTTCCCTCAATCAGGCTATCATGAGAATTATTGGCTTTATTCTTTCATGGTCTTGCTTTCCTCTTCTACTCTTTTCCATTTGGATCAGCTCTTTGCCCTTCCTGTATCACGTTGCTCTTTCTTCTCATGCTTTTTAAGCTCTCTGAACTCCCGTATGCTGTTCTCCTCATATCTCCCATATTCTTTTTTTGACTTCATCTCTTGTTGATAATTTGCTGTTCCTGCATACTCATTCAACCTATGTCTGTTTTTTTTCTGTGAAACATTACTCATTCTCTGTTGCTTGGTTCCCAACTTTAACTATCACATTTCCAGTCCATTCATTCCATGCTTTCACTCAGCTTTTTTGTGAATTCATTGTTGATAGTTTCTACTGAAACTTTCCTATTTCACCTTCCTCCTTCCAAAACTTTGCTCTGTCTCTCATTGCAACGTCCGCATTGCCAGCTACCAGCCTTTATTCACTCTGGGCAACGGTTTTTCTTCTGACTTTTCTACCATTCTGGCAGAAAGCTGATGACCCAACTGACTCTTTCCACTGTAGATTTATTCTCTCCTTTTATTTTTCTAATGTAATTAAATTCCATATGTGCAGATCCATCTTTACAACTTCTGAGTCAATCCTTTTCTACCAGCTTTTTTTCTTCACAGTACAGATTCCTGCTGATTTTGTCTAATATGACATAATAAGATGTATCCATCCATTCCTCTCAGCGTGCCTTTCCTTCTCTTGCTATCCCTTCCCTGTTCTTTTCATAGACATGGAAGTTTCTTGGCTTATGTGTTTATATATTGTTTTATATATTGTTGTGTGTTTATATATTGTTTTCAATTTGCCCTATAAATCTTACTTGGCTTCTGTGACTTTCTCTCCCATTCTTTGCCTTAATTTTTGCCTCTTGTCTGGTTTCTTGCTCTTAAACATACAAGCACAACTGTGATTTTTTTCTGTATGGTGTTATCAAAGATACTTTCATAACCATCATGACAGAAAATTCATCTATTGTTTCCATGGCTCCTACTTACTGGAGCACCTTCTCCTTGCCTCTTGCTCAGACTAGAGCTTCAATCTTTGACTCCTCACTGGCTGTTTAAATCCTATAACTTTTAAAACAAACAAACAAAACCACTTCTTTTCAGTACACTGTTATATGCACCCAGGCTCTCGGGTTCTTACTAAATTCTAGATTATGATTTTGACCCCTTGCTAGGTTGCGTCTGTCATTGGAACAGTTTATTACAAACATGTTTTTGCTCTCGTATGTGGCCTCTTATGCACAGGCAGAGAAATTTCCCTTTACAAGGCTATATTGTAATCTTGTTTCAAATCCCTCTAATTTTCTTCTGCTATAACACAATTTCCTCCTGCTTTCAAAAAGTATTGCATGCAGTAAGGTTGAGCAAGTAATAGCAAACTTGCTACTGTATTCATGACCAAACTAAATGTTTACTGTTTTTTATGTAATAAAGTCATCTCCTTAAGCTCTGTAACACTCCTAAACAGCAACCCCCTTTTCCAATGGTGTATGAGTCTTAGTTCATGAATAGCCCACCTCAACTACAATAACACAGGTGATAAAAGCTACGTAAGAACTCTAATGAAGCCATAAACTACACTGCTGTCATCACCCGAGCTGCTTACAAAACACTGATGCTGCACTGAGTGGGTGCTGCTTTTCATTTGTTGCTGTGTTACAAATTTTTAAACGGGTCTGATGTTTGTATGTCCCTAAAGCAGCTGCTGTGTGTGCTGTTTCTTCTCTCCCTTGTCTAGCAGCCAGCATTTCCTGCACACCCACTGTTAGACACACTGTAATATTCTTGTAATATTTCATTCTTTATGGAAGTCTAAAGGTCAATTCTAAAATGACTGCTGTGGGAGATTTTGGTCTTAGTTAAATCACTATGAAGCACAGGAGATTCTGTACGCAGTCACTGACACTACTACTTTCATCAACGCAACTCAGAACAGAACTGTTGTATTTTTGGCTCTGTTCAGGAAGCAGCTGGTGTTACATACTGGTTGTGTTGATGCTGCTTCTCGCTTTTTCACACTAGTTTGGGGTTGTTTGGACTTGCTAAAACAGGTCATGATTTAAAATGTCTACCAGGTGGTGATAGTATTTTTGATATTAATGCTTTAGATGGTTTGTTTCCCACTTCCTGAAGGAAACGAGGTATGTGTAGTTATCAGGGAAAATAACTAGCAGGTATTTGTACTCTAATGTGGTCTTGATCTTAGCTGCACTGGTGCAAACTTGAATGCCGTTAACTACAGATTACAATCTAGCCTTATAAAAAAAGGGGTTGAATACTTGGTTTATAAAATATACTTTGTTTTCACTATCAACTCTTATGTTTCCCTGAAACTTGGATCGAGATTACATGCTAAACTGTGACAGGATTGATATGCTTAGCTAGTGGATACCATTGACTAGCATAACTTGTATTTGGATACTGCTGAAGTATGTGGGATGTTTACACTTACGAATAAATAAGAGATTTTATGCAGTGACATGCTGTATTCTGTTAGTGAAGCCTACATACTGATAGGTACACAAGGACTGCATGGAGTAATCGCTTTCTCTGGGTTCTCTCCTAGTTCCCTGCAACACTTCCTTCTGACATGTATGCCCAGGTGGCAATTCTAGCAGGTCTGAGTATTTATATAAAATCACAATGAGAATTAGCAGATGAGAACCTAATGGAATTCCTGTAAGCAGTAGTTCCTACTGTTGGGAGATAGTAGGGAGATGAGGCTCAATTTCTTAGAGATCATGATGGATCAAGTGAAAAAAGATGACTTCGTTTAATATGTTCATATATATTAAAAACAGCTACCATTACAGTTGTATTTTCTGATCACAAGCAGTACCTCTTGTTGGGCATCTAAGAAACAAAAATCACAAGCTATGACCATCTTTGAAAAGATGGGCTTGAGTGAATTAACATCACAAAGAGCCACCATGGCAAAGGAGGGTAGAACTCAGTAGTCCAGCTCAACAAAGGGCTAATTAAATCATGACACTATCACTTCTTTCTTCAGTTGTCTGACTGATAGGATAGGCATTTTAACTGCAGTAACAAACCACCAAAGACAACAGCTTTCTCTGTTGCATTCTCTTGTTAGATCATTAGATCTGATCCAACCTGTGTTTTGGATGGGACTATAGTGTATGAATATGTAATTAAAACTTTTGCCATAACTAATATATACAACTTCTGGTACTTGAATATTAATCCTTAATATTCTTCTAAGATATCTTAAATTTCACAAAGGATTTTCTCCAATAAAACTAAACTGGATTCTACCACAAGATGACATTCTGATATCTGTACAGCTCAGTTTCAATTTGAAACTCTTGGATTCAAAGGAAAGGGTGAATATCATTAATAAGAGGATGTTACCTTTGTGTGGAAAGATAGAATATCAGGGATTTTCAAAAATACTTGCAGGCAAGAAGTGCATGATCGGACTGGTTTATGCTCTTGGCTCTGGAGACAAAGGCATTCTAGTGGATATGAAATATTTCTGTTTTTCCTTAGTATAATGTCTTTTCCTTTCCCTTTCTTTTCTCTCCTTTTTTCTTAACATTCTAGACTGTCTAGTCCAATTTCTCTTGTTGTACATGTTCTATTTGGAATTGAATCTAATCCAGTTAAAACTAAACTTTTGGAAGGTCTCTAACTTCTTGCTTTGTAAGAATAGCAAACACACATCCACACCATAAAGCTCACCTTCTGTAATGTCATATTCCTGTCTCAAAGTTTGGAGGCTTAGAAAGGTTTTAAAGATAAGGTCTTAACTTTTTCAGCACAGACAAAACAATTAACTTTTTTCCCAGGCACTCCATCCAAAAGTGCCCAAGCCTTTTTTTTTTTTATGAGAATTTTCCATAATTATTTAAGGGTAGATATTTGATGCAAATACTTTCAAATCCATTTTTTTTAACCAAGGCTTCAACTGAAAACAGCAACCTAAATCATATTGCAGTCAACTGCAAAAAGTTACATCCTCAAATAAGAGGATTCACAAAGGAAAAAAAAAATCTGTATTTTTTGTTCCTTTAGCTTTTCTCCTTTCTTTTCTTTTAGATTTCGAAAGTTGTCAAAGGAGAATGTTAGTAAAGTTTGTGGCTGCTGTTAAAAACAACTTTATTCTGAAGTAAATGGACCTGAATTACTTGCATTAAATAGTAAACTAACTTCTGTGAAATTATTTCAACTCTGGATTTGTACTGCATGAGTGTCTGGACACCTGTTCTGGATTTAAAATTCTGAATTGACTTCCCCATTCTTTATTAGCTTTGGTTCCTATCAAAGTGGTGCTTGCTTAATAGAATTCTTGCTTCTTCCTCTGTGAACTACCTTGAGTATTTCCCTATATATCATACTCATGTCTTATTCTTTCTTTAATAGTGTAAGAGGTGATTGAAAGTAAAACAAGTAAAAATAAGGTTTTGTTAATGTGCTGGAATCCTCTGTGGATGTGTGTAATCATTAGAAACTGATTACATTAGGTTAGCTTACACTTGTAAGTCTTAAATATGTGCTGTGCTACCTTTTGCTAGATTTGCCTGCATTTGCTTTTAAATGGGTAAGTGCTCAAACAGGCAGGTCTGCTACCTCCAAACTTTCAGTGCAGTACTTTGTTTAAAACCAATACATCTTCTGAGCATAGATAAAGAAGAAGCAATAAGAACCAATGAACTGGGAAAGTATAGCTTGGCTATGTGTTTTTCTTTTTTTCTCTTCGCTCTGGTAGCGTACATTCTGAAACACCAAATAGAATATCAGTCCTGAATTAAAAAAAGATTGCTGGCAATTATAACTAAAATGGCTGAGAAAAGTTTTGCCACAACTTTCTGAATTTCAATTAACTTTATTAAATTACATGCTACTGGGAAAAATCTTATGCATCATCTGGTTTACTAGGTTTGTTATATTGAAAAAAGCTGAATAAGATTACCTCCACACACTCTGTGTGTGTGTGTATGGAGGGATGGTGGTATAAAGCTAAATTATTATACTACTGGTACTGGTTGCGTTTGAGAGAATATAGCTTTGAGTCTGTAATGTCCTCTGAAATTCCTGCTGCTAGCCGCATACAGTGCGCAGTTTCCACATTGACTATGATAGTAACAGCTGCTGGCATTATCCTAAGCCTAGGAGCCAGTTCCTTCCAATAAAATCCTGGGGAAGGGGCATCTTTCAGGGTGGATTCTACAACTTGACATTCTACTAATGTGCCAGTAGCTAATGCAACAAGAGACAGTATTTGGCTCTTTCCTTAGGGAAATTCTCACAACTTGCTGTAGTTGTGGTGCCACTCCTCCCAATTACTTACGAACATGCTGAGAGAAGGGATAAGGGGTAAGGCTGCAAACACAGATCGGTTTGAGCAAGACAGAAGTGATGGATGGGGAGAAAGAGGAACATTAGGTATGAAAGCAACAATAATGCCTGCTTTATTGTCTGTGAAAGTATGGACAGAAGTGCATGCTAGTCTGCTAGGTTAAATGGGCTTCAATAGCTTTATATAATTGACCAGTGCAGAATTCTGTTTGAGTAGTGTTCCCACTCCAAAAATGAACTTTACTAACTGAAATAGATCCCTGTTAGTCTGGGGCATGTTAATTTTCTCTTGTGGGAAGAGATACCCATTAAGCTATGACAAGGTAGCCCACATATATCATCAGATTGAACAAATATATATGCCTTCCACTGACAAAACATGTTGGTTTAGATGCTCATATACAGCACAATGTGGTCATTCAAAGATTAAAGGCTTTTAAACCAAATTTAGACAGACGTGTGCATTGTGAAAGGAGACAATATCGCTTTCCATTAAAGTAACTGAAAAGGCTTTTATCTAATTAGGAACTTGCAGCCATTAAACACTTGCATTTTTAATATGAAATATGATTTAAAACAACAAAATCTAGGCTACTTATTTTCCTGTATTACAAGCGTATTCCAAGAAATAGCAAAAAAGAAAGTTCATCTGCATGTAGCCAGGACAGTAAATGTGGTTTACACAATAGTTTATTTTTTAAAAAAAGAAAAACTTTATGAAGTAGCAACTATGAATGTGGAAGACGCTGTTCAGTGCCTGTGGGAAAGCTTAATATTCTTATTGTAGTTAACTGTATTATCGCCTTGTAAAACCGGAGCAGTGATACTATTTCTTAATAATCACCTCATTGTATTCCTACTTGAAATAGTGACAAAAATCATAGGAATATATGTGATAGGAGAGACTAGAAGTAAAGAAAATGGAAACTCAGTACTGTGAAACTTTTACACAATGTTTACATACTCCAGGTCGTCCCTACAATAAGGAGGTGCCACTCTATCTTTTCCTGTTATTGCTTATTTATTAATGCCAAATAAAATAAGTGATATGTAACACCATGCAGATATGAACAACACATCTGAATATGCTGTAGAAATGTGTGTTAGGGACTAATACATAGAATGTATGAGCAGTCTTTTTAAAAAAAAAAAAAAAAAAAAACTTTTTTTTCTTGAAAGTGACTTTCTACGAAACAGTTTGTCACGGGCAATTCTTGAAGC
Organism: Cygnus atratus; assembly: GCF_013377495.2. Taxonomy (NCBI): domain Eukaryota; kingdom Metazoa; phylum Chordata; class Aves; order Anseriformes; family Anatidae; genus Cygnus; species Cygnus atratus. The sequence continues at coordinate 4,900,917 of NC_066378.1, forward strand.
AAATAACAAATTCTTAAAAAGATCTATTCACCTTATATGGGCATAAAATGTCAAGTTTTATGATAATTATTTATGTGTTTTAGGATGTGTGTTTACTTGCTTCTTATCTCTGGCAAGTCTCTCTCTTTCCCAGATAAAATATCAATGTAGTGGAAGAAGAGTTGCATGTGTTTCTTGCAAAATTTTTCAACTTTGATCATTGAGATGTAGGAAATGTAACAAAAGGTTGGACCAATGGTCTTATTAATGACATGAAAATAAGGCCTCTGAGGGTATAATGTTAAACTACTTCATAAATATCCAGCTCTATTTCTAATATAATTAAATATCGGGCCAAATTCCTATTTTAATACAGTCATTTCATTCTTTCTGTGTGGCTGGAAAGTTACTCAAGAAACAGCATCCTCAACTGTTTTCATCTCCCCTGACCGTTGGAAAAAGACAGTTATGTGAAGAAAGTATAGCTCCTCATTTTGTGTGTGTGTGTATTCTTTTCAGTTTCTTTCATGCAGTTGAATAAAGTTGTACTAATAACCATTCTACTAATATGCATGCTATTATTTTAATTTTCTACTTATTAATCTGTTCTTCATATTTTAATTTCATTCTGAAGTGCGAAGGGAAGTAAATTTTATAACTAGTTAAATAACCATAGCTGATATTAAGACTTCTAGCATTTTAGACCAGGTAATAATGCATTTAGAGCAAAAGACTTAAACCTCTTTAAATTGAAGGTACTCAAAATCCTTAAATTACAAGCCTGCCCATGCACTGTGGTCCATATATAAGCACTCTGAGCTGTCATGTGGAGGTAACCTTATGTATGGATTGGATAGCTAGTTTAGAACAACTGAGAGTAAGATTGTCACGGTTCATTTTTGGAGATGGCTGCTGTAAAAGGCTTGTTGTAGCATAACTGATTTCATGCACGTGGATTTGGGATGGATTTGCAGGCAGGTGTTAGAGCATGGAAATTAAAAGAAACATGGTAGGAAGGCAGCAAGGAAGAAGATTTTCTTGTGTTCGTGTTTTTTTTTTTTTTGTACTCAGAGTTCCATTAATCTTTTTCAACAATATAATGCTCTTCTCAGTACAATGGTACCAATTCTGACCTGTGCTGACTCATCCTGGTAGTCATGAGTTTCATCCAGGTCTACACTGGTTCAACTATATACCTGCCTTAAGCAGGGTTAGAGTTAGGAAGGGATTTAAAGATAAATATAGAATCAGTGAAAGTATTTAAGAGTGAGTGATAGCAAGCTCAACTGTCCCAGGCTAATGTCCCAAGAATCTTTAGGACCAAATCCATAAAACTCATCCATTGAAGCTGCCTAGTCTTTACACCTTTCTCTCTGATGCTAAGGAATTAACAATGATTGTTTTGCTTGTCCTTTTGTACACACATGCTTCACGTTATATATGTACTGAAAACTGCTGAAGAGGGATGCATTGTGCTGGGAGAACCTGCCTGGTGCCAAGATGCTGTTACAGAACTGTAGACCCCAGGAATGCATAACTGTGAGGACTTAGATCTGAAAACAGATGTGTAGACTCTAATTCCCACCTGCCAGCCCATCATAAACTAGAAGAGATCAGTAAGTTCAAAAAGCTTTAGGGAGAAAGCTATGCAAAAGACAGAAACTAAGGTTAGGATAGCCCACTGTGACAATGATTTAATGCATAAATGGCAGATGAAGAGTAATACCTTTTGTTAAATGGGACAGCCTGAGATCATTACGCTTGTTCCTACTACCCGAGGAGTGAAATTCTAGATATATAATTGACTACCTCCACTCTCCCACCCCTCTCCCTCTATAAATGTTCAAAGAAAGATGTTTTTCATGAAAATGTAAGATGCTAGGAAACTAAAACAGCTGAGCTTTATTCTCTATTTTAACCATACAACCCTTCTTCAGACTGTAGCTGATGTAATTGTCCTTATCTATTTCTGTGAAGCCCCCCTCCCCTCTTGCCCTGCAGAAGCTCTTCTGTTGTGCTGTATCTTGATTAATATCATTTAAATCTAGCTTAAACTATTATTTGGCGTAACTCCTCTACTATGGTGGCACTTCAGGGAAGGGTAAAGCAAGATCTTGCTGAAATCCATGGCTGATTTTTGGCAAGATAAATGCAGAATTGGAATTCTCAATAGTAAAACAGTATCCTAGAAAGCATGTGCTATAAAACTGTTTTTTTTTTTTTTTTTTTTTTTCTAACTATGGCAGTGTGGCCAATTAAGAATGAGATGCATCAGGCTGGCAGACAGAAGGTATATCTATAAAAGTGATTCTTATCCCACAATGTAACTGATGTCAGAAAAGGAAAAACACATATTGTTAAATCCAGTGCTCCGCTGCAAATACTTAAGTACACATGATTATTTTTGAGTGCTGAAATATCTTTTGCCCACTAAAAATTCTGTCGTTATGCTTAAGAAAGTAAAAGCAAAGTATGTGAAGCTGCAAGTAGTGTTAGTTTTTTTTTTTTTTTTTTTTTTTTTCCTCGTGAAAGCTAGCTATTAAACATCTGGCCTGGATCATTTTCTCCCTTTCCTGCTGTGTGGAATCATCCTTTTCAGTATGGATTTTGATGCTTTGTCCCATTTACATTGAAATGCTAGTAAGTGAATGTAGGAAAAATTTCTGAAGAATTTCTAGGGCAACATTTAAAATGGAATTTGAGAGACAGTCTTATTAAAATGTAATGGAAATTATATTCCTTTAGTAGACTTAAGAAAAGGGTCAAAACCTACTCTGAGGGTATGTCAATGGCATGTAGTCTAGTTTGGGGAAAAAAACAACAACAAAACCCACTGAAGACCCTCCACACGCAAGTAAGCAGACAGCAGGATAGGTGCCAAAGTGGGCAGGGGTCAGCATATGATGAAGAGCTGGAAGCTATGACTTCTGGTGCCCAGCATGTTCAGAGCTCAGTGGGAGCAGCAAGCCCTTCCTAGAAAAGAGGCAAGTTGTCACCAATCAGCTGTTAGCAATGTGTTTTTCCTCTGTGAGAGGTAACTGCTTCCTGCTGTTCCCTTCTGCAGAGCTCCAACTAGTAGGCTTAAACCCTAATTTGGGAAAGAATAATTGCTCTAACAGTCACTGCAAAGCTTTCACCTCTTGCTTTGGATGGCATTTCCTGTGCTTTTTGTATGAAACTTTTGCCTTCTGGTCATTGTTCACTTTCACTACCTCTCAGAGCTTGTGTAGTAAAAATGGAGGAGAAGAGGCCTAATAACACTATTGCTACGGAAAGAAGTTTACAAAGTTTGTTAAAGTAGTATATCACTTGATTGATTATGTAAGGTGGAGGCAGTATATTTAACTGTACCAGTCTCCAAGGGGAAGGAAGATATGTTGTGGAATTCTGCAAAGATCAGTAACTCTGACAAAATCATGAAGCAAACTAAATCACCTCCTTTTGCTTCCTAATTTAGTTGCTCAAATGTTCAGTGCAAACAAAACAGTAAAGATGAAAGAAAACTCAGGAGGACATCTGAGTACAAGATATTGATATAAATAGACTGGGAAAAGCAGTTGTGACTGTTTCATTTTTCTACTTCAGGAAAACCAGTCAGAACAGGACTGTGCAGGAAAAGCACTGCCATAAACTCTTGCTGAGGGAGAAATTGGGACACAGCACTGTTTGTTTTCATGTAGGTTTAGATAATAAAACGCAGAAGGCTTGAAAACAAGATTTGATTTACTATTGTTAAGAAACCACATTTTCTTAGGTCTGCAAGTTTCAGCTGTCACTACATTTTTGCTGGGGTTTTGAATTTTTGCTTTTCTTTACGTATTTTTCTATCTGTAGTTTCTGTTTGGGAAACAGTAGCAAGGAAGCAAAGTTGCTCGCTTCATTCATTTTTTCTCATTGTTTGGCAGGTGGAAAGCATAGATTTATTGAGCTGAACTGGATCAGCTGAAGAAGTGGGGGAAGAGAAACAAAACAAGTACAGCACCACTGAAAAGAGCGTCAGCGCTATCTAGCAGCATCACCACAGCAACCAGAAAATACAATTAGAAGACGAGGGCTAGAGCAGAGAAGGTGAAAGTGCGGCTCCTTACCTTTGGACAGAAGGCAGAAAAATAATTATGCAGAACAGAGAAGAATATTGGATGGACCAAGCCAAACTGTGGCAAAGGGAAGTGTCCCTTCAGTAACAGGAATGTGCCACTGTTTATGCACTGGAAAGGGGAGTGCCATGAGATCTACTGAAGAGACTATTTCTGTGGTTGCTTATCTACACGTGTTTGCATCCCTGCTGGAACTGAATTAGGTGGTACAGGCCTCTTGGACCAGTAGGTATTGGATTTTTTCCGTACAAGGTGTACCTGGCACGAGAGCTGGAAGACGCCACAGATCTTTCTTGGAGACGTGAATAAACTGAGACAATCTCCGGCCCTTCCCTTCTGTAACAGCCTGCTATACCATGGGATGTAGGCAAAGCTCTGAGGAGAAAGAGGCAGCGCGGCGGTCTCGGAGGATTGACCGCCACCTGCGCTCTGAAAGTCAGCGACAACGAAGAGAGATTAAGCTCCTTCTCCTGGGTACCAGCAATTCTGGGAAGAGTACTATTGTAAAGCAGATGAAAATCATTCACAGTGGTGGCTTTAACTTGGAGGCTTGCAAGGAATACAAACCTCTGATTATCTATAATGCAATTGACTCCCTCACACGCATCATTCGGGCTCTAGCCACCCTTAAGATAGAATTTCACAATCCTGACAGAGCATATGATGCTGTGCAGCTCTTTGCCCTGACGGGCCCAGCTGAGAGCAAAGGCGAGATTACCCCCGAGCTTCTGGGAGTCATGAAACGGCTCTGGGCAGACCCTGGTGTGCAGGAGTGCTTCTGTCGCTCCAACGAGTACCACCTAGAGGATAATGCTGCATACTACTTAAATGACCTAGAAAGGATCGCAGCACTGGACTACATCCCTACAGTGGAAGACATTCTGCGTTCTCGGGACATGACCACAGGAATTGTAGAAAATAAGTTCACCTTCAAAGAGCTGACTTTCAAAATGGTGGATGTGGGTGGACAGAGATCTGAACGCAAAAAATGGATCCACTGTTTTGAGGGGGTTACAGCAATAATTTTCTGTGTGGAGCTGAGTGGATATGACTTGAAGCTGTATGAAGATAACCAAACAGTAAGTGCATCTTCTGCTCCTTACTCCCTTGATATTCCTTTTCCATTCCCGCTCCCCAGTGTTCAGACTCTTCTCTTTGTTGAGAGAGTTATCCCCACTGGATAGGCTTTAAAAATGTAATTGTTTAATGTTATTATTGAGGTGCTCCTCAAATGACAGCAGAAATTTTTGGTTTGTGCTTTTTGCTAAATGTTCAAGTTTATCTGGTTAAGCATTATTTCAAATAATACTTATAACAGTGTATATCCTTGTGTACAGGATGATTAATTTGGGCATTGTTTTGTGAGTCCTAGGAAACTTTGAATCTAAAATAGTGAAAGCTGTTTCTTCTTTTTTGTCTCTAGGATTTTTTTATCAGGATTTGGGATAACATGAAATTAGTGTTTTTTAAAAAAAAATCAAATACAGCTTTTAATTAGAATGGAACCTTAAATATAAAATGTTCTTTGCTTTTGTTTATATGGCTGATTTGCCTTGTCCAATGAATAACTACTTCTGTTTAATTCCCCTTTAATGCTATTGTTAGTCTCTGGTTTGCACAGCATGCAAATACAGTAACTATGGAAGTATTTAAGCACACTTACATGTACGCAGCTACGTATTTGCTATCACATTTAGTTTGCTTGAGTTGAACTTTATAGGGTTTTATTTAAACTTTCTTTTGACAGCCTTGTAAAACGTGCTTAAGAGATGGGAGTTTGTCAGCTAGGAAGATGGAATGATTTTTACCATCTCGTGGTTCCTAAACATGTTCTATTTGCGTTTGAAAATAGCCACCCTTAGGAAGAATTAAAGTCTGTACTGTAAAATCAAAAAGTTAACTTAAAAAGTTGCTTGCTTATTTTTTACTCTTCTGTGAAGTCTTGTCTGTTTAAGATCTGAGTTCTACAAACCAATTCCTTTCCCCCTCAAACCAGCAAAAGATGAGAAGATCACTGAAGATAATACATAAAACTATTCCCTTTACATCCCATGCATGTAGGGAATTGGTTGTTCAAGTATCGTTTTATACAATCTATTATAATTATTCATACAGTGATGTGAAATTATTTCAATCCATTTGTACTTCTAACTCCGTTGTCAAGGTTTTAGGTTGCCAGTTTCTGGTTGCTAATATAGTTTTTTACAAAAATTTTTTTTCTTATTTAAAAGGAGCTAAGTGATAAGTTTGAGAAGCAATTATACTTAGGTTTGAACCAAGACTACAGAATAGTTTCCAGAAATAATCCTTTTGTTTTACAAGCTTGCCTTATATGGTTGAATCCCTTTTGCATGCACTTTCTATGATTCTTCAAGGAAAAAAAATGTTATTGTCAAGATTGTTTGCCTAAGCTGAATTTTGCTTCCAATTTATTCCAAATGGAATGCTCGTTATGAGCTACTAGGTAACATTCTATCTTACCAGAGAAAACGTTTGTAGCTATGAATAGACTTAGAAAAGGAAACAGAAACATTTTAGTGAATAAAAGTTATGCTGTGGAAGAAAAATGGGCAGTTTCAGATTTAAGATAACAGCTGACCTTCTCTTCTTGGTAAGAAAATAAGCTATTGTAGAAACACCTAAAGATGCTCTGTACTTTTTTTCCTCAATTTCCCAAACTCGTGATTTAGAATTGCAGGCAAAGTCCAATTGTTTGCAAACACATTAAGCCATCGTACGTCTCCAGAACAGAAACGTGCACAACAATCCACTTGATGAATAACAGTTGAGAAGGGGAAAACTGCACTAATGTGAAACTCTTCTATTCATGATTAAATGTATTCTAGACTTAGCAGCAGATGCTAGTTCTAAATACTATTTGGCATAGGATATAAGTAACTCTTTATGATTTCATATTTCCTTTCCAGAAAAAATGGTAAATAATGCTTCTAAATCTGAAGGTAGGATATTTACTGAGGACCTAATCTGGCATTTGGATGCTCAATTTAGCTTACCCTAGGTAAAATGGTCTGCTTTATATGTTCCATTTTGAGCATTCCACTGCAAGTATCTGAACATTCCAGCAACTTCACATTTCTACATGTTAAGAAAAAACGTACAGTCATTAAATTAAACATCGTGCAGGATTATGTAACACTCATCTTCCAGTCTGCAGGGAAAGAACAAAATCTGTTAGTACTACAATGTAACTCCTTTTCTGAGGGAGAAATATAACGTCCGTGTGATATGAGTAACTTCAAATGCTTCTGTTCTGAGGTCTGCTACTGAAATGCCTATGAAAATTAAAGGGGAAATAAAAAAGAATGCTTTGAAAATAAATAGACAATGTAGTTTCAGTTGTGTGGAGGCGTAATACTACTCTCTTATCTTTAACAGTCTTGGTTTTGGTCACTGCTTACACAATAGATTGTGTCTAACTGCCTGCCTTGGGGAGCATGCCTGGGACGTTGCGATGCTGGGATCCGTTTGGATTTGTACGGTGTAGTAACTTTTGCTTTTGCAGAGAGCACTGCAGGCACTCTCAAGTTCACATTCTGCTGACCAATGCTGCGATTTGTTGGTATCCATGAATAGCAGGTCTGAAAAGCACTTAGACTGGGGGAAAATGTGCTAGACTGAATTTTCTGGAATTCTCAAATTGAAGACTAAGAAGTTCTCCTTTATAAAACACCTTATTCTTTACCCATAGGCTCAACCACTATTAAAGGGAAATTGAATTTAAATACAGATAAGCCCTTCTTCCTCTTCATCCCTAAGTTTGTTAATCACAGTAACGTTTTGACTACTACACTGAGATCAACAGTGTCTTTTGATAGTGCTCTGGAAGGAATGTAGGAAGGAACAATTCCTAATGAGTGTGACAGGGCAGATCTGCAGTTAAACTAATGAAGGCAATCAGATATGGAAAAACAATTAACTTAGAGTGTTATGTGGCTAATCAAAAGGCATAAAACCTGAATGAAGTATATAGATGTGTTGGTATTTGCATTTCAGCAAGGTCTACAGACATCCCAAGCTAGTGGCTAGAAAATAAATTAATCTTATTATGTTTTAATCATAGAATTTGACTTGCAAATGAAATATCATATCCCAGATTTCCACTGGGTTATGTTAGCAGTAAATGCACTGAATCCGGAGAGATGAGTAAGTCCAGTGTCTGAATCTGAAATTCAGATACAGAGTCATTTCTGGTACTCTTTTTGAGCTTTTCTTATGATTCAGTTTGTACTGACTGCTGGTAAGAGCCTTGATTGCATAGGACTTTGATGTAAAAAGGAATTGGAATCCTGCTAAGTTTTTATTTTAAAGCTAGATCTGAAATAATATTTAATAGATTAGGGGAGTCAGTCATCTTCAACTCCATGTATATATCATACGACTGAAATAAGAGGCAATGAGAAATATCAGATCAAAGAAAATTGCTTTAGGGAGAAATAGGGGAAAAAGATTAAATAATTTTTAGTGGCATTCTCAGGTTTGTCTAGATTTCTGTTGTACTTCCATCGTGTCCACGTGTCTTAGGCTATTCAAAGAATATTTTATCCCCTAAGTGATTTTTGCAAATTTTTGGTGTGTGTGTGTGAAGAATTTCTGCAAATTCCTTGTCAGCTTTGCTTGAATTAGCTTCTTTTTATTTGCTGTTGTTGGTATAGCTGATCCCATACTTAGTATTTCCCAATTCTTTTCTTTTGTACTGATTTTTTTACAGTTAATCCACTGCACTTCCATCTCTTTCTCTGTACTGTACTAACTGATTCACCATTTGCTGTCCTACATGCAGACACGCACTTCATTGTCTGTGTGTCCTTGTCTTGGTACTGACACTGCCTTCCTATTGTAACAGATCACTGTATCTGATTTTTTTTTTTTTTTGTTTGGTAACCTCTCCTCTTGACATGAGAAACATTGCCCCTAATTCTTACTACTCATTTTCAGAGGGACTGAGAAAAACATCTCTTATTTAAATCTAGACACTGACTAGGGCTAAGTTGGCTTTTTGAAATTCTTCAGACTCCTCCTGCCTTGCATTTCAGATTTAAAAATCAAAAAGAAGTAAACCACGGGGAGAAAAATCAATATTTTCTGAAAGCCTGGAGAGCTAATCTATGATTGTTTTAATCTTTTTCAACAATCTGATGTTTTTTGTTGCTGCTACTTACAGAAGTAATCAACTATGAAATTCAGAATTTTGTCTCAGCTCTCATGTGTATGTAACTGCTGTCCAAGTATTTGCTGATATAAAAATAAAAATCTGCAGACATTTTTGACCTGTGGAGAAATAAGAGCACAGATGAAAAATGTGAGAACAGTTGTCTTCCTGAAACTCCCACTTAAGTGGCAAAGAGGAGGAGGGATACTAACAGCATTTCAGGATGAACTTGACTGTGTACTCATTTAAAAAAAAAAAAAAAAAAAGCTACGTTTGGCCCATCTACTTTTTTTTTAATCCAAGCACAACCGTAACTTCTCTTGTCTGTCGAGAGAGCACTGCATGTTCCAGGTGTGCTGAATACACAATAGTGTTAAACAGCTCTGATAGCTAAACTATACGAGAACCTATGCTGATAGATCACTTGAACTGCAATATGGAGACTCGTGAAAATAATCTACAAGTCCTACAAATAATAAGGTAGCTGAGTTCCTAAAATGCTTCCTAGTGTACTGACTATGGTGAAGAGACATAATTGGATAAAACCTATAAACAAGCCTTGTCTTTGAAGATGTGTTAAAATAATGACTATGAAATATGTTAAAAATTGAGGGGGTGAGGACAAAAAATGAGTGGAAAACAGAACCCTTCGTTTTTTTCATCAGAGTAACGGTATTTTCCAGTTTATCTAGGGTTATCTGCAAATCTGATTTGAGTCCATTTTCAGTCCCACAATTTACACGTGCTTTTCTGCCTAACATGTAGCAAGCGTAGTTTTATCTTTCTGTGCACATACCTAATATGACTCAACCAGGTACAGGTGCTGCCTCTTTTTGACATGATTGCAAAATTTTTTTTTTTTATAACAAAGTTATTATTCCTGACCAGCACTCTGAGAAGGTTGCCTTAAGGGCTTTTTATATCCCCACACTAATTCCTTCTCTATTATATCAGACATGTTACCTGTCTTAACTTCCAAGGTCCATAACAGCTGCTTGACCTATTCCATTTTTTATTCTATAGTAAGAGGTCATCTCTGGCCTTTGATAATGTTAGCATCCACCATCTGTTAGACTTTTCCAGGGATCATATTTTGCTTTTACCCTTTGAATCCTGTACTTAGGAGGAGTTTCCTGTTAATATGTGTCTCATCTTTACTCAAACTTTTCTCTTTAAGTTAATGTGATGCTAGAGAATGTTAAATAATCTTTACTCTCTGATGTTACACTACACATGCTTCTCATCATAAAAAGTAGTTTTGCAGTTTCTTTGAAAGTCTCCATTTGTGTGCATTCAGATTTGTTTCATATCTACTACATATGATGGATACTTTTCAACTTCCTTGTACAGTGTATAGCTGCAACAGCATTCTAGATAATAAAGATTGTTCAAGAATACAGTAATACAGTAAATAATGGAATAAGTTAAATACGAATGTATGACTTAATTCCTGAGATCAGTAGTTCTACAAAATTCACACGATGCACGTCTCCTTTTTCTAAAACTGGCAGTAGTTCAGTAACTTTACAAATGTGAATGTTAAAAATTTTTGCAAGAAGCTTAGGGTTTAGTTAATTTTTATTTCCTTTCTTACAGCCATTGCAAGCGGAAAAAATTAAACTTTAGCCTTTTTGAGGTTATGTTTTTAGTATAGCATCTTCAAAGGAAGACGGATGCAGATGAAAGATGACAAAATACTGCAGCAAATAGTTCAGACTGCAGCAGGCCTTATGCAAACCAAATCTCTGGGATCATAATTAAACCTTTCAAGTATCTACTGGTAATTTGCTTGGAAGGTCTTCTGTCATAGGCCAATTGTTTGAACTTCGAATACACTGAGAGGGAATTGTAATAAAGACCATATATATGTTAACAGCACTCTTTATCAGTGGTAAAAATCCATATTGGCCAACGTTGATTTAAGTGAAACATCCTTCTGACAAACTAAGTCTCTTGGGAACCTGAAAAAAAAGATTGACTTAAACTGCTCAGGTGTTCTCGCTTTTGCAAAGTATTTCCATTTCAAGATGTTTCACAGAGAATTTTGCGTGGGAGCAAAGCCTAGATAACTTCAGCATTCATATGTGTAATCTTTCAGCATTGCAAATGGAATTGTAGCCTTGCCTTTTTTTCCGTTTGAAAGCAATATATATTTTTCCTTATAAAAGTTTAAGTTTACATAGAGATATTCAAGACTCCAGCTTGAAGGCTTCTATCAAGCATGTATATTGTAAAATATGTAAATATCTGTGAATTATTGAAAGTATGTAAAAGAATGATCACTGAAGATATAAGTTGCAATGCTTTTTACTATATATTATTGCAAGTCTGAAGATGAATTATGCTGAATAATGTAACTGAAAATCATATGCTTCTGATGTGGTTATCTACCTACAGAACAGAACACACAGGACAGAATACTACTGAATATTCTATGAGCTTCAAGCTCAGAATGGTGGAGGTGGAGGGATATGGATACTGTCAGGTAAATAAAGAGAACTTAAGTAAAAAATACATTGTTCTGTAACATTACCACCCCCCAAACTATAAAAGAAAAAGGAAAAAAAAAAAAAGGCAACCAAAAAAACAAAACAACACACCAAACAACCCAACAAAACACTAATTTCAGTAATTTCTATCAATCTAGTGTGCAGGTAATTTTTTTCTAATGAGTTATACTAGCCACTAGAGTAGTTTGTTTGAACAAAGAGACACCTGTCAAGCACTTGCAGAATTGTAATGAGTCAGTAGCAAAGCCATTGCCACTGTCTGGTTAGTTTAGTCAGCATGAACAGAAAGCACCTCTTTCTGTTTCACAGCTAGAGAAAGTGATTGTATGATCTGGATAGCATCTTGTCAATAAGAAATTAACTTGTGAAGGAAAGGAACTGAATTTCTCAGCCTTGCTCAACTGAACGGGGTTGGAAAGTTAAGATCTTCCAAAACACATTCTCACAGAAAATAAGTGAAGTTAGAGCATATGTCATAAGGCAAATATAGGAGTTAGAGAATATACCAGAGCAATAAAGGTTTCTCCTATAGCAAATAGCCATCTTTACATGAAACTCTCAAGATTTTGCTTTTTAGTAAGTGATTTTTAATAAAATATTCTTTAATTGTCCTTGCAGAACCTCTTGAACAGTAAGAAATTCAACAACTATTAAGGACTGTGGGACATACGTACCAATCATGACCAAGCCTTTCAGAACATATGTGCAGTAGTTTTCAAGTGGGCAGAGAAGCATTTGTATATTTTCATAATACTACATAATGTCTACTTAATAAATGCAGGGACTAAGTACTTTAAGAGAAAAAGAAAAAATCCATCTTGATCTGGAAAAGCAGCAACTTTGGGTTATTTTGGTAACTGTGCTGAACAAAAAATAGATTAAAAACTGTAAGAACTCTCTGTGGTATGCTAGGCCTGGAGGGAATAGTGGAGTCCAATTAGCCTTAAAAACTAGCAGAGATTGGAACAAACAAGGAGGATTCTTACTGTTTGTGCAACTTTGCAATGAGTTTTGGTGTGGTGGTGTGGTTGAATTTTGTTCTATTATTAGAAAATCTCATTTTAGGTAAATATATTCTTCTATCATCTTTTTTTTCTACTAGTAGAAGTGTAACTTTGCATACGCCTGAGCTTTCTATGCTGTTGGGATGCCAATCCAAAAACCCTCCAGGATGTTAGAACACTTCTCCAGTATGTATTTCCAATACATATTTAACAGGGTGTCTGAAATCCTCGATGACTTGGTAGACAGCTGGCCTTATCTGGTTAGAAAATATATAACTAACGTGAATTAGCTTACATGCATTATTGTCAATGTGCAAATTTGAAAGGCTCCGTAACTTAAAAGGAGAACAGAGACATTAGATGTAGCTCCTGGACCTGTGAGTGTAGGAAGGCACTGCTTCCTGAAATGGAGTGTGGTAGAGAACTCTTCTTGTTGCTGTTTTTTAGTGGAGCTGCTCATTCTTTAGGGAGTAAGGGGGACAGGGGAAAAGGTTGATCTGAAATTTTACTCCCAAATTGCTACAGTACTCACTGTTCTTGCCACCAAAGGGGTACGTCTGCCCTGTGGCATTCACTTACTAAAACTATCTACTTCGGAAGCTGGTAACAGAAGAACTTGCAAAACAGTTGACGAGCTTTAGCTAAGAAAATTGTCTGACAAGAAAATAAGAAGTGGTCTTGAATACTAAAAGCCCTACAAGGTTTGATAGGATTAGTAACAAGGAAGTTAAATTATAGAGAAGACAAAATCATGTATGAAATCTATAAATACTAAGTGCCTGTTCTTTGAAAAGCATTACAAGGTGTGTAGCAAATACTTAATCATCTTGAAGGTATTACTACTAACATTGCATTCCTTGTAACTGCGCTTAAAATAGCTTTCATGAATAGCTTTTGTTGGTAGTCTGCCTGCAGAGGACAAAAGCTGGGAGAAACTGGTAATGTTGACTAGGATACACAAGCGCATGAGGAAAAAAAAAAAAACAAAAACATAGTGGGAATAAATCAACATGGTTCCTACAAAGTGAAATCATGCCTTCTAGAGTTGATGATTGTGTGGTCATTTCTTTGTTTCGTTTTTTGGGGTTTGGTTTCTTTGGGGGGATGGAGATGAGGGAGTGGATCAAGAAGCATACAGGGAAGTGAATCCAGATTATGAAATTATTTTACTTTGCGAAAAGGATTTTGACAAAGCCTTTCCAAGAGAAACTAGGCTTCCACAGAAAGGAAGGTTTGTCGTGAGTGAACAACTAATTAGAGATAGAAGGAGCAGGATTTGATGGACAACTCCTTCAAATGAAGGAGGCAGCAGAGGAGCAGTAGATGCTCAGCAACTTACACTATTTAATATATTTCTAAATGATATAAAAAAGCTGCTGTTTAGTCTGACCTGCTACTGATATTTTCAGTAGTAGTTCTGATATTTATTCTGCTACACTATCCTTTAATAGGAAATTTCATTTGTTCTCATGCTGGGGGACTAGATCCTTGGATAAACTTATCTTGGGTATGACTATCATCCCAGGTGATGTGCCTTGCATAAGGAATGGTTTGTTTTTCTGTATCCACTTCTCCAGTCTTCATAGTTCTTTTGGGTCTTCTTAATGTGGAACCATGAGTGTCAGCTATCTGCCATGGCTTCGGTGCATAGACTCTTGGAATTTCATGTCGTTATTTCTTAAAAGTATTAAATATATTTCTAGCTTTTCATTTTGTGGTGAGAAAAGTAACAGAAATATGGTTTATTTAAAAAAAAAAAAAGGAAGAGATCTTAGTATTAAGTAATCTTTGTTTTTAGGGGAATATAGTCAAGTAAGAGTTTATAAGAATACTAAATTTAATAATAGGACAAACTTTGTCAAGATACAGATTCCTGGATATTTGATCAACTCCACTTAACATATCTATTTTTTTTTCTGAGAATTTATTATTGTAGTACCAGTAATAGGAGAGAATTATACATATTTTTACAAAATATGTATCTTCAGTCTTTATTACAGCACTTCTCTCCTATGGAATATGTATTTGTGTTCTTGTTTAAAATATTTATCTAAAGGATTCTCCACTGTATATCGGCATGTACAATGCTTTCTAGCCATGTCAGGTATGCTTTTATTTTTTATTTTTATTTGGTGGGAGTAGCAGCAGCTGGTAAGTGTTCTTCCTTTCTTCTTAGAGATCATAGTTCTGGGTGTGCTGAAGGCCTTCACTGTGTATTTGTAGTAAGCCCTGTGTGTTCCCAGCAGTGACTGGCTTTACTGGACACCTGCAGCACAGGCATTCTGTTTGTGCATGGTGCCTTGCCTGCACAGCTGACCAACTAGAGAATAAGAGAGCTCATGGCAGCAGACTGCTGCCACCAGCAGAATGACTTGGGGTGGAGGAGTTGTGGGCCAAATGAACCATCTTGTCAGGGCAACGTTGTCCATGGACCAGTCACTGACCATTGTTGTTCTGTGGAGCACTATAAGACTGTTTTTTCTCTCCTCTTCATTTTTTTTTTGTGTGTGTGTTTTCTTTCTTGTATGTTTCTTAACCATTAACTCTGTCTACTGCTATTGAGAATAGTTTCATGCCATATTTATACAAATAAGCTTTTTGACTAAACACTTAAAAAAAAAAAAAAAAGCCTACTAAGACGCTACAACGTGAGAAGCTTCCAACTTGGAAGTTCTGAGTTCAGATCTTGAAAAAGAGGAATAAAATAGTAGGGAAGTGTTTATGTTTCCCCTGATCTTAATTGCAGCCCACCACAGATTGGATTTGGGGTTATACAGATTTTTGTCATTAGATGACTGTTCTTTTCTTTCTTATGACAAATAATGGATGAGACAGCATATGCATGTGTCATGGACATACATATGTATGTTTATTGTGCATTGCAAAGACTTAAGCCTGATTCTTGGGATAGATTTTTGAGCATCAAAATTCATTTTTTTTATAGCTATTAATAGGCTTAGTTGAATTTCAGACCTGTCAACCAATGACAGTGTCCCCTGATTATACTTCAAAATTAGCAGACAATGAATAACTCCTCCAATTAATTCAGTTCTCAAACTCCTGTCACTAATTTTTTAGCTATTTGTTCTTGATGCTGTCCTTTCTTTTCATTATTAAACTGATTGAAACAACTTGCTTTCAAAATACACAGTCCAGTCACTGTGTGTTTTTTCTCATTACTTACTGATTGGTCATATTGTAATTTATAAATAGGAACCAACCCCCAACCACTTATCATCAGTAGAAACAAACTACTGATAATAGTTTAACACTAGCTAGCATAAAATCCGTGTAAGAGAAGTGGCATTTTTAGAAGCAAGAATCCATCACGCTATCCATCAGTTTGGGGGAGAAGGCTTATGACTAAACTCATTTTATAGAATAACATGGTATCTCATAGGTATGCCACATCTACTTCAGGACAGCCTGGCTCTGAGCATTTTTTTTCAGAACCCCTCCAGTTTAACAACCTTATGTTCTCTTCTTCTGCTGTTTCCCTGGCAACATGGCATGGTAGAGTGTCATACCAGTCGACAATGAGCTTTGCTTCAGCTGGGTCCTGCCAAAGCTAGCAGTGCTTCTAGCAAGCTGAGCTTTCTCACAGCAACTGTGACATAGCAATGAGAGCTTCTTTCCATTCATGTTTGCCAAAATCAGTTAGAATTTCATTGCTGTAAACATTTATGCAGTAATGCCTTGATCATATTGGCTAGGGATGTCATCGCACTTACCAGAATAGACTAAATTTTATAATGCCTTTTAATATTAGGTATAGTCCAATAGCATGAATTCTGGCAGTGGTTCTAATGGCAGTTTGCACTGTGCCTTTGCTGTTCTTCGTATTTCAAAGGAAAGCAGTTATTATAAATTTTAAATCAACAACAACAACAAAACATACTTGCAATAAGGAAAACAATCAAAATTAACTGGATCCTAAAAGTTAAAGGAAAAAAAATCCAAGGCTGACAAAACTAAATGTAATGTGGCTGTGTCTAAAATGTCCTGGAGGCAGTGTGCCGCAGAGCATCTGGCTGTCATCGCTATCCAGAAATCCAGACTGAGACTTAAAGCATTTCAAAAGGTTAATTTGTTTTGTTAAGTAAAAAAAAAATGATTGCTAAGTAGCTGATTATTACATGAGTATCTGAAGGACCAAAAAAAAAAAAAAGGCAAAAGGCTCAATAAAAATAAGTACAGAAAGCTAGAGGGTAGGTTAGATAAATTCCAGATTGAAATTCTTTTGATTTTTACCCTCATAGAGGAGTCCAGTAAGTTCCAGATCTGTGTAAGGTATGCAGTTGGATCACATGTTCAGAAGCAATGAGAGAAAAATCAAAGGGTAGATGACTCAGATGAGTATTTTGATATATCAACTGTTAGAGCAGCTGAAGTCATCCTACATAACTAAACCTTGCTATAAGATCTGTTAGATGTGTATTTGGGTAATAAAAGTAGGAAATCTACACTGTTGTTACAAGGAACAAAACCTCTGTATCTGCATTTGACTGAATGCTAGATTTTTATGAGCTATTTGGGGCATTGTTAGCAAATGGTTAAGTATTAATGTTACCTTCTACGTTTTTTTTCTTCTGCAGAAGTCAGAGAATAGGCCACTAGGATATGAATAATTTCTTCTCAAAATGGGATTGCTTTATATATTAGAATCATAAAATTATTTGTGACAGGAATTAGGTCCTCAGGTGATTTGTTATATTTTTTCAAGTATGAAAGATCATGCATACACGGTAGGATGTGGTTAACTTTAATTCTTACTCTTATTCCTGCCCTCTCCATCACTCCAGTATCTATTAGCAGCTGCTTTTTGGTGCTCTTTTTTATGTTATGTTTATCACAGTGAATTATTCATTATCTTAGAAGATGCTAGAACAGTGGTTCACGGATAAGGAATGAAAAGCTTGTGCTTGACAGAAGTATAACAAATTGTAGGAAATACTGAATGTCATAAATGCCCAATGGACATACTAGAACAATCAGCTATAGTTTTATTTCTACAAGTAGATTAAGAATAGTATAAGTAAGAATGGTGTAGTAAACAGTTCTGCAAAATATAAAATTCGATTCCGAAAATTATTATTTTTATACTATCATATATGTGGTTAAATATTTGAAGCCTTTGTTTTACTGAGGAATAAGAGAAATGCTATAGAATTCCAGAGGATTGGGCTGTAGATGGTGACAATTTTAATAACAATATTTTTCAAATAAAGTGAATGAGAATACTATTACCACTGATCTTAATATGAGCAAAGCCAGGATCCATATTTTAATTGTTTGTTTTGCTTTCCTGCAATATTTCTACATCATTTGCTATGAGGAAATTGCTAACTGTTAATGGTGTTCATTCTCCTTACTAATCCTGCACTTCCTCAATTGTTTCCTTCATTGGTGCGTAGATCCTGGATGATACCTTGTTGGAAGTCTTTGCTTTCTGATTCATAAAGATGACTTTCCTATTTAGGAACTAGTTCTATATATCAAGCAAATGCGCGTTAGAACAATATAGATAGGGAAGCTCTTGTACAATGTAAGAGGATGCAGACTTGTAGGAGAATGGTTTAAGCAGAGGCAGGGTTTACAAAAAATTGAAAGAGAAATTGAACCGTCACATAATTCTACAGGAAACACTGGAGCTATCACCTGTAAACATATTTACAAAGAGAACAGATAACCAAAATGCAAGATTGCTCCACTTTGAAAGCACAGAAAACAGATTCACAGGAAAGCACATTGGAACAAGACTACCAATTTACAATCTTACAATGTAATCATTTCTGTGTAGAGAATTCTTTACTTTTGGTCATCTGCATATTATTTCCTCAGTCCCCTCTTTTTTCCTTCTTGTATTCTCCTCGGTCCTTCTTCATCACACTTTTTCATTATGCATCATAGATTACTGGCTTTATGAACAGTTTTCATGAACACAACGAACTTCTGAAACTGTCAGTTTCTGTGCAGTCCGTTACACAAAGCTTTTCCAGTTTTTCAGACGTTGTATCACATATCACAACACCTCCTAAAACATCACCTTTTGATAAGGCATGCCTGATGTTAACGTCTTCAAATTTTATTTAAAGTAATCAGATTTTTAAATTTCATATTATGCAAATGTAAATGTTCTTTGACAAAAAAGCTTGATTTTAAATCAAACTGTAATTTCGAAGTATATGGCTAATTTCAGTTGCTATTTTTCATGTACATTTCTCTTATTGGAATTTGTTTTTCTTTTGGACAACAGAGATTGTCATAGTAATTGAGTTCCTTTCCAATGTGTTAATGCTTTTAAAATGAACTTTAAAAAATCCAATAGTTTGTAAAGAAATTTACAACAGCCCTAACATGGTATATCAGTTTTCTTGCTTACTGATTAAGTGACATGGTCTGATGCCTTCAGTTAGAATGACATGATTTGTCAATCTGTTGTGCTGCCCATCTATTCATGAGAAATAACATAAAATAATGTTATATAATAGTACCTTGGGAGGTTTTCCTACTATATGTCCTGCAACAGTCTTGCCTGATTTCTATATAAAATAATGTGCATAGAAAGAAGGAATTCATTTGTTTCTCTAAAAGAGACTGATTAGGGGAGGACAATAACAACTCACTGTAAAAGCCTCATTAGAGAATTCTATGCAGCATTTTCACTGGAGAAATCAGCATCTCCTTTAGAAAATCTTTTGAGAATATATGTTTTCATCTAGCTAATGGTAAAAACCCAGTATAATGTCCCACTTCTTCTAACTTCCATTTATTAGTTATCATGCATTTATCCAGGATAATGGTTCAAGATATATTTCATGTCATGCACCTTACAATTCCCAGTTCGTTGTCACTTGTTCAAGAAGTGATTAAGCTAAGAGGCAAAACTGCCGTGTTTATATAATAGTATCAAATCCTTACAGTAAAGGAAGTTATAACCAAAAGCATTAGTGTGTCATAAGGTCATAACTATGTATCAAAAATAAAGATATCAGGGAAAACATATTGGATGGCTAAGAAATTATGAAGATAAAAATTGATCTATCTATCAAACTAGGAAAAGTCAATCTTGCTCTCAAATATGATTGCTTTCATTTCACTGAATTAATCCCTAATCTCGAACATCATCATTATATCACTTTATTTTTAGTGGATGTAGAAGGATAACAGTTTCTGCCAAGAGTGCATCAGTTATACAGCGATGTGCTGCCAAGCAAAGTGAAGCTATCAAGTAAAGAGATGGAAGATACAGTTGTGGCTCCCCAAAACGATTATGCATTGAACTTAGCAGTCTACTATATGGATAACAGACAATATTTTCCCACTGTTCATTGCCTGGCATCTGAACTCTTTGCCCACACATAAAGTATTTACACAAATCTTGATTCTTCCTTTAATTTTCTCCCATTCTAAAGTATTATTTATTAAAGTTAGCTCACATAAGTGTTTTCAAGTTTGCATCAAAAGCAGTAAGATTCATGCATGGTCTGAATTTAGCATTTACGCAACTGTATCTTTGCTGAAAGAGTTCTGCCCTTAATTTTTTTTGGAGGTAGGATTTACTTCAAAGCTGATAGCATCTTGCTTCACTGGAAGGTAACTGAGTGGTTAGTCAGATTTGGCTGAAAACTGTTCTGAATGTGGAATTTACGAATAGTATAATTTCAGTCAGTTATAAATCAAACTTAATTCCTCTAAAATCTTCAGATTATAATCCTCTCTCCACTGAGGGCTTTTGCCAGTTGCTTTTTCATTTTGCCATAAAAATAGCTAATTCTTTTTAAGATTCTAGGGCATATTCATTATGAAACAATCAGTGATTTTGAAATGGCTTGACAAATGCTTCTTTTTTCTACTGTTTCCCTGTTAAGATGATGATCCTCCTCTGAACAACAGGGAAATTTCACAGTTAGTTATCTTTGAGCTACCTGGTCTAGTGGGAGGTGTCCCTGCCTGTGGCAGGGGGTTTGGAATTAGGTATCTTTGAGGTCCCTTCCAACCCAAACCATTCTGTGATTCTATGATCCAAAAGTACAAACTGGAAACAAAAGGGTTTCCCTAGAAAATAAGTCCTAGAGATAAAATATCCCTACTGTTCTTTAAAGCAAAGATGTAAATGTAAAGCAGTTATTTCTGTCGTCATCCCCATGCAGCTGATGATTAGGCCATGTGGTATCTCTGATGACACAGAGGATAGTGTCTAAAAAAAAAAAAAAAAACAAACCTTTGCAAACAGCTGTGTAATACGATGGACACTTGGAAATGCATCTTCCAGAATAAGCAATCTAGCCGTTACTCTATAAATCCTCAAGTAAGTTTACTCGAAGTATCTTATATCTAATAGGGTTTTTGTTTGTTTGTTTGTTTTTTGCGTGTGTGTCCTGCTGTTCTGCCTGCCAACTTTGTTGATTTAATTTTGGGTTGCTAAATTGAACAACACAAAAAATATGAGATTAAATAGATATTAACATTATTCTGACATCTTCTGTGTTCACCAGATCTATGCATAAAACATAGTTTAGCTAAAGTCTTAATGTTCCTACTATTGAAATGCTCTTAATTCACTGTTGGCATTTATATCATATATTCCCATTACAGACCCCAGCTCCCAGAGCTGAGTCCAGAGTTGCAGCATTACAATACAGAATTGTATATGAAACAGCAAGCATTATTTTTTAATATTAATTATTAAACATCACAGAAAGATGCTTTTAAAAATACCTTATCTGTACTGATTTTACAAGTTTTTAAACTTCTCTGTATTATAATTTTTCTTTTCTGTGTTATCAAACCCTCATCTCAGCTGCTTTCTTGATTGTTCTATCATCTTGCGTCAGTGGCTTAATCTTCCTTGATCTGTCTTGCTTTTCTCAGCTACAGATGTATGGCTTATAAAAAGAAATCTTCTTGAAAGAGATATTTATTTAAACACTTTTTGCATCATAAAAATGTCTCAGGATATTTGTTGCATGCAGAGCTCAGATAATAGGTTTAACAGAGTGGTATGTTACCTTCTTTCCAAATGCCTTTCAAAAAATTTTTACTGTTAAACATGCCAAAAAACATGCTGATTTTATATGGCAAAGACTAACAAACATTTTGACAGCTCTTAATTGGTATGCACTGGTCATCTGTTTTATGCTTTGAGTTTTTGAGAGTAACTTCATGTACACGTCAGTACAATGTTCTTGACATCTACAGCTAGAAGTGACAATGCTGTTATTTTGACATACCGAAGTATTTGGTTTTGAGTATTTTTTTTAAATACTAAGTCTCTACATAGCAAACATTTTAATAGTGAGGTATATACCTCAAAAAGGTCTGTCCACTGTATAATTTTTTTTTAAATTGTCCTTATGTTAAATACAGTGTTCCATTCTCCTCAAGGGTCAAAGTATCATAGTGGAATCTGGGCATGCAGTGGCCACTGAAGGATTTTGCCTTGTATTTTTAATCAGAAAAGCTGACCTTCTAGGATATAAATGTCCATTTATTATATTAGGATGATTTCGGTAGTGCTTAGGATTTAGTTCTCCCTGTAATGAATAAAATAACCAAAATAGCTACTCTGAGTAAGAGTCATGAATAAAAATATAGATAAATACATATATTTCCTGTTTCCAATTATATTTTATATGATTAAAAAAATGTTGAGGTTTTATGGCTACTTCAGTTCATTAAATGTACTCACAGTTCAAATATGGGAGTCTTTTTGAGGGGGTGAAATTTTAATTGCCTTTCATATCAGATGTTCTATTTGCAATAAGTGAAAGAAATTGGAAACTTTATAAAGGCGACATTTTAAAATTTAATTAAATAGCTTGGAATTCTGCAATATTATTCTGGAGATAATTCTATTAGCACGTTCTAAAATGTTATTTTAAAATATATTTTGAAAGGTGTTAATGCTCACAGATTCTGATGAACCAATTTCATTGCTTATAGTAGCATCAGCATGACTTAAAGAAGGAGTCATGGAATAAAATGAACTGTCACAATAACAAGCACTGCTTGTTAAAAACATGCAACTGTTGTAAAGACTTTGAATGTAAGTAGAGATTGTGTAAAAATTTCAGGCAAAACCCTATATTTGAATACTACAGGTCAAGATAAAGAAAACAAGAAAATAACTACGTTTAGTTTTCCATTTTTCAACCTTGTCTTAGTTTTTGTTTCATTTGTCTGTGCACTGAGGTATACAGTTATTCCATAACTGCTCTCAAATATTACAACAGAATTATCAAAATGAGGAAACCCAAAATCTGCCTGACTGCAGCAGGCTGCATTATACAGAGCTGGTAGATGTTGAATACTGCAGGTAGGGAGAAGGGAAAAGAAGCACGTCCCTGGCAGTGAGCGCATATAGCCACTGCTAGGGGATCTCAGGATACCACCCCGGAGTTCTCAAATAGATACTTTCTATTAGTGCAAGGGAGAATAGGGATACAGGCTGTTTCTTCACCAGAATTTATTTTCAGAGTATGAAGAAATCCTGTTGGTTGTGTGGGTGGAAGAGAAGAAAGGTGAGATTTTTTTTTTTTTCCTGTGATCTTTGCTGACTATTTACATAATGCTGTTATCTCCTCACTGTACAAAATAGCAGAGACCTGATTTGAATCCCTTGTTAATTTTACTACATAGCAATCTGTTTCATGCATTGCTTAGCAGTAGCCCAATGTTAGCAGAGCCTTGGCAACAAGTCTAAGTTCAAGTTCCAAACCCCCTCCCTTTTTTTTTTTTTCCTGTGCTGTTCACTCACATTCTCCAAAATAAGCTATTTTTTGCTGGATCAGCTTACTGATCTCACTTACAATGTGACATCACAAACAGATGTGATGGCACAATGGACGGCCATTCAACAGTGCCTTGTTGAATCACAAGTAGGGTAAGTCCTTTCTGAGCTTTATGGCAATGTGCAACTTACCAGGGAGCTGCATTATTACACTTTGTCATTGGTCAGCAACTGGCCTAATACTAAACATCCATCCACAGAATTTTGCCAGTACCCTCGCAATGCAAGATTATTTTTTATTATGCTATGAAAATGAGGATGTTGAATCAAAGTCATGTGTCCTTGCTAAGGAGCAGTTGTGACTGTAGATTTGTAGAAATCTTCTGCACTGAGAATGTGAATGTTGTGTATCTGTATTTCCATGTTAGGATAATGGATTTCATCTCCAAAGATTACAAGATGAAGTACAATATCACAGAATAAAATGAAAAAGGTTAGAGGAAAATGCAGAATGTATCCAACAAATGCTATTTAAATAGCAAATTTAAATACTGGGTTGTGAATGGGACATGGAAATACAGGAAGTATATTTGCTTCTGAGGATGTTTAGATGTAGATTACTGGGTTAATATCTCTCTGCAATTCCAAGAGAGCAAATGACATAGTAAGTTAACTGCAAAATGAAAAAAAAAAAAAAAAAAAAGTAGTATACAGTGGAAAACAACTTTTCTCAGTCAAGTTGAAAAATTCCATTTTATAAAAATATTAGAAGCTTAAGTTATATTTTCACCTTCATCCTGTTATCTTGTTTAAAGAGCTCTTGCTGTTTTAATCTGCAGTCAGGACTGGAGCTGTTACTACCCTGAGTGTAATTACACCTTCCCTCTACTAGTAGAAGAAAGAGAAACTGTAGAACACAGAGTGTTCACATTTCCAATCTATGTGGTCACAAAATAAGCTGAACACTTCAGCAACTATTAGATACCACCCTCTCTCCTCCCCTCACAAATAATGCAAAAGATGAGGGCATCTATTGAAAAATGAACAAACCCAAAACCATGTCCATCCCCAACAAATAGACACAGTAGTCAATAAAAGAGTAGAACATAGAAATTACTAGAATTTTCTCCTGGTACTATCTGCTACATTGGCTAATCCGTGGGATACAGTGTCTAGAGTGGGTCTTTCACATTCGGGCATTAAATTCCCCAGGATATCCAGTGGTCCAGTCTGAGATGAGATTTCAGCTGCACACTGATACATGATGGTTGCAAAGCAGTCCTTCAACAAATTCTCCCTGAGTTGATAGTTAAATAAAAGTTGGGTGGAGGTAAAAAGGAGTTTGCTCAGTTTAATCCTGGGTAAAAAGAAGGAAGATAGCTGTTCTAAAATGTTACCACTGCTATTCTGCTCAAGAGAAAATTTAGCATAAAAAAGGCCATAGTGAATCACAGAAATGGCACCTTGTTCTGAGAACACAAAAGCCATTCTGTATTCAAATCATTCTATTCCTTCCTCAAAACATGAATATTTAAAATAGAAAAGTGCATTGACAAAAATGCTGATGATGTGAATAAGTGAAGAGAGCACTTGAAGAAATCAAATTTTTGAGAATTACCCTTGTGTAAAACTAAAAAAAAAAAAAAAAAAAGTACAAAGTTTCAGTCTTGGGAGCCTGATTGGCGATACCGGAGCTTAGTTCTGCCTAAACAAAGATTGCATAATTGCCATCCAAATGTTTGTTTCAGATCTAGATGCAAATCAGCACTCATCCCATGAGGTCCACTTCACTGGTTAAATGACTGGTCTTCCATAAGATACAGTATGCAAAAATTAAGAGTGTTTTTTTTGGTAATGAAATATGCAGAGATGTTCTTGTACCATTGCTATCTCTGGAGACAGGGTGATTGTAAGCCTTCCTGTAAACCATTTCTCTGGAATCAAGGACTACAAGGAATGGCAGTGCTTTTCTAGAAGCTTCTTTAAGCTGAGTAGCATAAAGTAGGCAAGTATTATTAAACTTTACTGTGGAATCTGTTATGAGACCTAGAAAAATCATGGCCCAGGGCACATCCTTTATTTTCTAAACAAGAAGAATTTGTTCTGCTTCAACAAAGTATTTAAACATGTCTGGTGTTCTTGCTTTGAATTAGATCAGATAAACCTTGACTTATTGAAAAAACTGTTGCAATCTTTTGTTCTGCATGTACGTATGTACATCTTTACAAATTCACAAATTTGCCTGTCAAAAGTGAATTCTTTTGATGATTCTACCATGCACTTGAAATGGCAAAAATAACTCCTTATGCCCTAGGAAGCCAAAGGTATTGGACAGACTGTGGCTCTAGAAGTAGCAGAGGTTTTGTTCAACTCACAGCAACAAAATATGTCAACAGTTTATTTTTTTAAATAATGTATATGTTAAAAGGGGGGTGACATCAGTCATAAAGTTTGTGAGTGTTGCTAGTTTAAACTGGATTTTCAGTGAGTAAATGACAGAATATTGTTGGTTTAACCTTATTTTGAATGTCTTGTTTCTTTATATTTTGATTCAGACTATAGTGATGATGGTTTTTTCCACGGGTTTTCTGGCCTTGTTCAATGAATATAATGATTTTTGTATGATTAATGAGGACTAATGTGATAAATAAGACTGTCAACTGTAGGAACACTGCCATCATCTGCTGCAGAGGGAGGAAAATGTGAAACGAATGAAACATAGGATTATAGGAAAATAGAGAATGCTCATGTGATTAAAGGAGTTGAATGCTATTCTGAATAACTATACTAGATTCCTGTGTATGTCTGTGGACCTTCTTGGTTCCCAATCAGTTTCTTAAATGAACATTTTCATAGGTAGTCCCATGTTCTTCCTTACTTTTCTCTAAGGGACCTAATCTGAAACCTTGTGATTTGATTTGTAGTAGGTCCAATTACTCACAGCTGTTACACCAGCTCAATGTCAACTTCAAAAACCTATTAAAACTGTTAAACAAATACATGTGCTGAAAAAATAGGTTCTAAGTAGCTACACTGGGTATCTAGAATTACTGGGTTCCTTCTAAATAATTTCTCATTGTGTAGTTTCCCATTTATAAGTTGCTGGTAGCAGTACCTCTTCATCTGACAACGTGCTGGGAAAACAAATATAGACAATAAAATACTCATATACAATAATTATAAGCTTGAGAAGAAACTAGTAATTCTGCCTTTTCAGTAGCTCATAAATAGTAATTTTATAGTAAAGCATGAGTCTATAAATTGAGTAGTGACAGTAAAGGAAAATATTGACTGGCACATGAAGAAAAAAGTATGTGTTGATGTAACATGTGAGTTCCATGAATAACATTATATAGGCAGCCATGGTTTCAGCATTTGATGTTTGAACATATAAGTTTGCACCTTTGATGTTCTTCTAACTTAGAACCTTCTTGACTTATATTCTCTAGTAAGTTCTGGTAAATAAATAGGTTCTTACTGAAATTGTAATTACTATTAGAAATACATCAAAGAAACAACAGTGGTATGTCATGTATAATTCATTTTGTCTCATTCTCTCTTTGTGCCATATTGTGTACTTCTGTGTATTTGTTTTGTGGTGGTCACTAGCTCCTGGCAAGTTCATTTCTAACTCTCTCACAAAAAAACAGACAACACTGAGAATCTTGAGCATGATTCAGTGTTTAAAGTTAAGGTGGTGTTAAGAGAAATCTCCTGCATTGTCTTCTGTTAAATACTACTGAAATCTACTGCAGTTTTTCTTCTGCTAACTTGGACTGGATGATGCGTTGTTGAATAGCTAGTAGATAGCAGATTTCTAACATGACTGTAAACTTACATCTCTGTTACAAGGACTTGTTTACAATAGAATTTCCATGGAAATGGAGGGAAGGGTTGCGTTTTAAATTCGCTGTCTAATATTAGTTCTTAAATATATTTGCATTTCATTCATAAACTGTCATTATGATAGAATTATTTAATGTTCTTTAAAATCATACTTTTCTTTCCAATATACTTCTAGTATATATTATGGTGACTGTAAATGAACCAGAGAAATCACTGTGATTCGTAGATCCATAATGCAATTGTTGGTATGACACAGAGCCATGTTCTGATGTTTACAATTTCACAGTGCCCTGGTAACATCACTAGAATGGCTCTAAATTTACAGCAGCATAATTGTAAACAAAAACAGACTCTTTCAGCCTTTCCCTTTAATGGATGTAGTCTTTCCACCTATTTTGCAGACTCAAAATCTGTTAGACAGATGGTAACAGTGAATCTCTCCCATTTTGCAGGTGAAAAAAAAAAGAGAGATCTGTAGATATGATTACTTCATTGCTCAATTCAGCTGAATTTCATAAAATTTGCATATTATGAAATGGCATCAAAAGAAGGGAGGTGGCCTGATAACTCAGATGGTACTGTAGCTAACCCTCTGCTGGGTGAATACCCAGGTAAAATGTGTAGGTCATTTCTTCTGGTGAATCACATTTGAATTTCCCATGCAGGCCCTTGACCTAGAGACAAACATTGTTTCTGTTTTTATTTTTTCATACTCTCTTGGGATTCATTTCCTAATAAATAAGACACAGGCATATAGCACAGTGTAGCATCTGTCCTTCTTTTGCTATAGATCGCTGGTTAATTTGTTTTCAAGGAAAACCTAGTAAAGGAACAATATGAACTTTCCTAGCATAGAATTTCATAACCCTCAGAGTCTGCAAGCCAAGAAAAAATCCGTATTAGTGTCAGTGTTTCAGGCAAATGATGAAAGGAGGGAAAGAAGCTCATGTCAGTAGAGCTGGTCCCTATACCTTTGTCAAACTTGAAAGTAAAGGTAAGTCATTGCAGATCACACAGCCAGCATTGTAAAATCAGCACTAAAAGAAAAAGGCTGAAAAAGGTGATGCTCGTTTAGATTTTTTGATAAGCTGAACTACATTTTATGCAATATATGATCACTGCAACTTTGCCAATGAGAATGGAGAATGAGGTGGCTGTAGTTATGCAAAAATTACTTAAAATAAGAACTGAGACACCTGGGGAGCCTAGCATTGGACCATTAGAGATCAGAAACATGGTCTGATGAGAGAGTCTGTGGATCAGTCTCAATGTCCACAAGAAGTGGAAGAGATGATCCCAAAAAAGGCTAAACAAATTCCACATCCACATCAAATTTTTTTTTTTCTGAACAACTTTAGCAATAGTAATTTATACCAACAAAGGAGATTTGTATCATTTAACCGCCTTTTTTTTTAATTCAATCTTGGTCAACCAAAGTTGTTTTTACTTCTTTGCAGCCCAGCAGTCTATAACTTCCATTAAAAATATGGGAGAAGCATTGTTTCAGAATCTATCAACCTCTCAATTTACTCTAGTAACTTCACGGAAATCATCTCTTACAAGTGATTTGATGTAAACTCCAGTAATGCTGCATAAAACTAGAAGAATTTACTGAAAGTGAAGACAAGATTCTTTCTTCATGCTGCACAACACGTGCAGCTTTTGCACTCCTGAGTGCTCCTCTCACCTTACGCAAACAGAGCGGAGACCAGACCCAGTTAAAGACCCTCTCTTTGAAGTTGCTTTGCATCTTTTCATTTAGTTTTATTCCTCTTTCTTCTTCATTCTTGACTCTGAACACTGATTTATGTGCCCTACAGTCTTTTATATCTTCTAGGTTAGTAGGAGGCAACCTCAAGACCATCATGATGGCAAGAACTGTTGGAATTGTAGGCAAGGCTGCTAAAAGATCTTGCTCCTGTAGTATGCTATGCTAATCTTGCAACATAGATGGGATAAAAAGAGAAGATAGCCAATTGTTCCCACATGAGCTCCAGCTGCACCAAACTCTGTAAGCATCCTGCTTAAAATATCTTCAAAGATGCAATGAAATGCAAGCTAGTGCTCCTGCAAGAATTTCATCTGTTTAAGCTGTGACAGCAGACAGTGTTCTTCTCCAGATGTCACACAATTTCATAAACAGTCTCAGGTTTTGTGGATATTCATCCCCCCCTTCCTCCCCCCCCCCAGTGATTTTCTCAGTATAAATACTCATTCACCTTTTTTATCACATAACAGGCTGCTTTTAATGTTTATTATTGTTCAGCCTCGATCTGGGCCAGTTTTCTTCTGGTGGTGTGTTTTTCCCAAAAAAAGATTTCTCTCATCATCTTCCTATCATGCATTATGCTCTGGTTTCAGGCAATGCCAGTAACTAGAGGTCAGCACCTCTAGTTCCAAGTCCCTTTGCCTACCTTTTCGGTGAGAAACACTCACTGCTTCAAATGATGGCAAAGTTTGTAAAACAAACAAACAGTTTTTGAAGCTGGACATGACTAAGGGGAAAGGAAAAATTGCTGAGGAACTGCAGCAATTTTACATTGGTTATGTAAAGGAGAAGATTTCACCAATATGGAATGTAACAGCTGATGAGCTATTCTGACAGTCATGACATACAAAACGCTTGTACTGGGTCACAGCAAATATCTGTGTAGCCCAATAGTCGATGCCCAATTGTGGGCAACGGGATATTTAGGAAAGAATA
Organism: Cygnus atratus; assembly: GCF_013377495.2. Taxonomy (NCBI): domain Eukaryota; kingdom Metazoa; phylum Chordata; class Aves; order Anseriformes; family Anatidae; genus Cygnus; species Cygnus atratus. The sequence goes on from NC_066378.1 coordinate 4,930,959, forward strand.
TGGGAACAGATCAAGCACACACTGATATCTCCTGCTATATATCCTACCAGAAAACTGAACTAAGGATTACATCAAGATCTTTCTGCTCAACTGCTCTTTAATTGCCTTTTGAACCCAACTACACTTTTATGACTATTACTATTATTATTATTCTCTAGCATCTCATGATACAGTTTTACATTAATTATGCACTGCATGGGAAGAATATTTATCTGCTGTCAGATAACTGAATTTGATGTTTCTTGTTTGCATTGTAAGAAATGGTGCAAAAATCATTCACTACTTACCCTGCCTGTGCCATTCACAATTTTATGAGCTCTATTTTGTTCTGTCAGCTATTTCTTTTTCTCTGCTGAACAATATATGTACTTTTTTCATACAACAGCCATTCCGTACTTGTGATAGCTCTTGCTCACTTTTTGTATGTTTTCTAATTCTGTTGCTACAAATGATCCCTCTTCTCATACACATCTATCAGTTTTCCTAAGTATCCAGAAAATCCTGGAGGATTCAGCCTTTTAAAGCTAGGTTGATGGTGTTGAAATGAAAACCTACTTACTCGAGAAGTCCTCCAAGTCCTCCTTTCTTTATATCTTTGGTTGGACCCTTGTCACTGATGTGTCATACTTCAAACCTTTTTTTTTTTATCCAGAGAAAGAGCATTCACAGGCACCAGATTTTTCAATCTGTCCTTCTGTTACATCAAGTTATTATGCTTACTAGTGCATATTTCATGCCAAAAAATTAATGAATTTTCCTCATTTTAGAAAAAAACGTGGATTTACTCTTATGTAATATATTGTTCCACTTCTATTAAGGCAAACAGTTGTCTGGGTGATGGACCCTAGGGCTACTCTAAGGTCCGGAGAACTTGAAAGAACAAAAAGCAATCAAGAATGGGTATTCCAGAAAGGCCATAGCTCCATTCTTTGACCATTTCCTTTCCATCCTTTATAATTCACAGCACTATAGAAAGATTGGCCAGATGTGATTTCTGAAGGTCATGTATAACATCCCAACTGCAGCTGAACTATTGCCAACAGTAAATCAGGCCAGCTATACCTTTATCTGGTGAGGTGAGGAAAAGCTCAACAAATGGAGATTTCGCAAAACTTCTAGTGATGCTTTTTTTCCTCTGATGTCTAATCTGAACCTCCCAAGCTGCAATTAGCATTCATTGCCACTTAGTATTTAATATGATACTGCTGAGAAGAGTTTATCCTCATCACCTTTTCAACTATGCTTCAAGTAACTGTAGATTTTTTTTCAATTTTATTATTATTAGATCAACACTTACTCTCCTCTCTGCCAGCCTAACTAGGAGCAGTTTCCTCAGCCTCTCCGTGCAGTGCAGCGTTAAGTTACTTACTGCTTAGGCACTGAGGGCTAAGATATTTAAGCTTAAAGGTCTCAAATGAGGACGGCTGAAGTCCTGGGCCACTTTATGTGTAAAACAGTGCAACATTTCAGCTATGCTGAATATGTACTTGAAACATTCCTTTTATCCTCAGGTCAAGCATAATCTAAAGGCCTGAAAGAGAAAAACCACCAAACACGAGCAAACAACACCACACACCCCCAAATTCAAAAAACAATATGAAACAATTTCAATTGAAATCAATTGAAATATATTACCGAGAATATAAAAAAAATAAATCTGTCCTCTAATAAAAAAGCTGGCTATATATATATGTATATACACATACATAAAATGCAATCTAAGGGTAAAACATCCAGGTGTTTACAATTAAAGTATGGATCTTCATGCTGCTTTACATCTATTTCCAAGAACTGTGATATTAAGAACTAGCTTAGTTTGTACTCAGGAAATCTTAACTTTTTTCGCACTCAAAAATGCTGAAGTTTTATTTTTATGTTCCTTTTATGGCATGTTTGCTCTCTTAAAACTTTTTGCCCCCAAAAATAATACACAGGGAAGCACAGTGCAAGGTCTCATAACTCTTATGTCAAGAGGCTTATGTAATGTAAAGCTTTGTTGACCTTTGAGGAGGTAAAAGGAGAGAGTTAACAATTGTTTGCTGAGCAACTGAAACATTGCAAGCTTTCCTTTAAGGAGAAAAAAAACAAGCTATCAGCTGACTGATGATTAAATGAAGTCCTGTGAAAAGGGGTATGTTCCATGATACAATTTAGCTTGTGTACTTTTACTACAGGCCAGGCAGTGCTACCTTAGCTGGACAATATCTATGTTATGTGCAGGTTTTAATATTTTGACCTGTTGTGTCTTTTGTGTCTTTCTTTTGCCATTCTATCCTCATTACTCCTTTCCAGAAATGTTAATTTATGTTTCAGCTCTACCAGGCACAGGACCAATATTGACTGCCCATATTTCTACTATCTTGGGCACACCTTTTTCTGTAGCTTTTCTTTGGACTTGCATTCTTCCAAAAGAAGTGATACATATGACATTTTATCATTTCCAAATATAATTTTCCTGCTTTAGCTTGCTTAGAAGATATGTACAGCTAGTCACAAGCAATAGCTCAATCTACATGTATATCTTCACTTTTATTCTGCCCCATTCCAACCTTGGCCAGACATTCTGGACTAGCCTTCATTTGTATCTTTTAACACCTCTATTAAATGATGAAGCACCTCACCCTTTTAGATCCTTGAACCTCAGTCACCTTTTCATCTATTCTTATGAGAGGTTTCTATATCCTTTCTTTAGGATCCCTTTAGTCTATAAGTCCTAGCACAAGCACCCATTGTTCTGTTCTATTGCTTGGAATTCCACCAGCCCAAAATCTAATCCACCTGTCAAGAAATTTAATCAAACATCTTCCCCAGCTCAGGCACTCTCCTTATCATATTCATAGCTTGGTATCAGACTGTACTTAGTAGGATTAATAAATCTGTATTATTCCTGGTGTCTAGGAATATAAAACAGTTTAGATAGTATTAAAGAGGAGTTTATCCCATTCTATCATTGGCACCAATACATTAACTACTATGTAACAATGCTTAGCTTATCATGCACGCTTACAGATGTGACTTGTTGTTAACTGCACACCTGAAAAGCTGCAAAAATTAAATTCTGTGATAAATGTTCAGAACTGTTAAAATAATTATCCCAATTAAATCTGTTTTGTTTAGTCCAGTCCATATAGTAACACTATAATTCTTTTCAAGTCACAGAGATCATATGCGATAAAATATTCATAATGTTTTCATTGTCATCCTATATAATAGCCAAGACTGAAGGTCCCAATGCAGTTCTCCTTCATACTGCCAGATTCTGTTATCATCTGCAGAGTTTTCTGTAATGACAGTTGTAATACCCCACAGGAAATCATCAAATGAGACAGTATGCTGAGGTACTACTTGGTCAGGTTTCTTCCTCTTTCTTCTCTGAAAAAGAGGCATCAAATGTTGCCTATTGCCTTCTGCACTTGTTCTACATTTTCATGTACAATCTGTAGATAGAAACAATGACAGGACATTTTCTATAAAATAATGAGGAATTAATTTGGTAGTTCACATTTTGTTTGCAAGTATATTTTTTCCTCCTGACTTGAGGTTGGATTTCTTTAAAAAAAGAAATAGAGGTAAGTTTGTTTCAGACACACTGAGTGAGGGCATTTCTTGTTCTCACTGTATAAATGTATTTTTCCACATCCAAAATCACACAAGATTCCTTCAGGGCTCCAGTTCATAAAATCCAGGAGTTTCTCAGCTCATTTGGTAGTAGAAATTCCTCTAACATAAATCTCTCTTTTATCATCCCTCAATTTCCCTGTTTTGCAGTGGCATAAAGTATATGTATACAAATAAAATGTCATACTAGTTTTCTACCTTACTGCACTTCACATGGCTCATACATGCATGACACTGAAGGGAATTCTGACAGGAAGGACAGAAATAGAAAGCATACGCATGTATATATGCCTTTGACATATAGCAATCAGCTGTGCTGACATAGCTGATTACTACTGAAATAGCGATCCTGACGTCCTTCCTGCTTTATTTACCACATAACCGGTCAGGATTTCCAGCAGGCTTTTAGACTGATGTAACATATTACTTTGGTGATGGAATAATGAGTTTGCTTGTACAGTAAGTTAAGCTGCTAAGTAAGCAACTTAGCACGTCTTAATAAATTCGCAGTGGGACTTAGCCCTTCTAAGTCACCCTTTCTAATTTTGAAATTTTAGAATTCCCAACATTTTCCAGAAAAGGTTTGGGATCCTAGGATTGGAAATAAAGGATTTAGAAAGGCAAAACACTTCCATCTAGTCAAACCCCTCTTGGTTACACTCTCCATTGTAGGAGATGCCAAAGATAGAAAGAGTTTTATTCTACTTTTATCATACCTCAGTGAGGTTCCTCATTTCTTGATCTGAGAGATTTAGAGGGTAAGGTGGATTAAGTCTATTTACTTCTCTCCAACAGAAACGTAGTTTCTTCCTTTTGGTTATTACATGAAAGTAATAATTCTTTGTAATTCATGAAATTATCATCTTTCCCCATTTTAGACCCATAGCTACTTGATCTTATGTGCTATTGCAAAAAATGAATCATACAATAGCCTTTTTAATTCAAGTCTGTCTCTCCCCGAGCTCTGACCAGAAAGCTTTCACACGAAAGCTGTGAGGAGATGCTATATTCCAGTTAGGGTCTATTTAACAAGTGTTTTTTTCTAATTACTTGCTATCTTGGTAACAAGGTCTTCCCTTTTGAAAAATCTTCGTTGTTCTAGAACTCTTTGCTGCAAAGCACACCTGTTCCAGAGGATGACCAGGGATATTTGTGTGTTTGGAAACTATTGGAAGAACAGAAGCAGCCGTCTGTTCCTTAGCACATTCTTCCCCTTAAGCAACCAATTTCTTGTTCTCATGCTTGGAGAAAAGTTTGCAATTAGACAAGGCCCCAACAAGGCCGTCTGGAAAAGACATTGGCATTATCTTGCTTATCCTGTGTGTAATTATGAAATTACAGGAGTACATTTTTTTCTAATCACCTAGCTATCTGCCCCCCTCAGGATTCCTGAACTGGACAAGACACTGCAGAGAAGAAAAATGCCTTTTTTAACCATTATTTTCCCTCCACATTAACAGAATTTTTCATAACTCCTCTGGGAGTAGTAGAGTAATTTATTCTACTTTTGTAATGGTCATAAGCCATAATCCTCTCAAGTTCCCTTTCCTGTAATACGTAGTTTTGCAATACTGTCGAAACTAGAAATACCTTTGTTGCGTATAGGAGTATGTGAGTGGATACATCACGTATCTTTAGGCTCAGATGCAGAGCGTTAGCCTTCACCTTAGAACTGTGGACATTTCACTTGCTATTTAAAATTTCCAGATACATCAAGATGTCATCTGGCTATAACAAAGAGCCATGTCATGCATTGCCCTTTGAAATGTGATAGATGCACTACACAAATCGTAAGCCAGCACTTAAAATTTATAAAGGCCTTGTACTGCCATGAATACTGTTTTCTGTTAGCTTTGTATTTACTTGTTTGTCATTTAATTGCACTTGGAAAGTGAAATCAAACTATGCGTTAATGTTTCCATTATTAACGGGTAGACAGCAGTAGTCTAACTTCATCTGCGTGTGTTTAAGCATTTTCCTGCAGTTCAGCATTTAGCATATCCATTTGCTCGTACTACATAACGCTGAATCCTTTTTAAAAAGTAACTCCTGCTTGTAAGAAATATCTAGCAGGTGAATAGAGATCTACTTCTCCAATTCCTTACTGAATTACGGTGGATTCACAACAACTTCAATACCTAAATTCTGTGAGTTACCTGGTACTTGGGTTTCAAAACAGATTTTGTATTTGCCACCTCAGACTAACATCCTCCACTTTTCCTTTTTGGAAAAAATGTAACTGTTACAATCATTTTGCCTGTGAAAGCAGGACAGACAGTTTACTGAAAACCAGTTATGTGCAAAAGGTGCTTTACCAATGCCACATCTTTAAATTTAATTTCCATTGAGTAAGTTTGTTAGCATTGATTAAGGTTATTATCATAACAAAATCCAAATCCTATTATCTTAATCACTGTTCTGGCTAATCTATTTTACTGTTAAAATTCTAGAAATTTGGTTTTCAAATTTGGGAGGGATATATATTCATTAATCACTGCCCTTTACCTAAAACATGTCAGCTGATTTTGATTTCTCTGTACTGTAGACTTTTACACTATCTGACCTAATTACAGTAATGGTTAGTGACGTTTCAGTATTCCACACAAATTCTACTGTGCTTTCAGCAATTTATTGTTTAATTGCTCAGAACCATGCTGCTGAATTATTTTGCTTCAGCAACTCCCACAACTTGGCAACCATCTTCCTCCCAAGATTATTAGAGATTTCTTCTAGAATTTTCTGATATTCTGTCCTGTCTGAATCCTGACCCTGAATCCCATTCCCTTTATGAATAGTTTTATCCTCAATAACAATACATATTTAGATTGTTTCACATAATTTTTGCATTGCTGCTAATTTTCCTTTCCTCATAAATGTATTTTTTTCTAATCATCCACAAACATTGTTGCATTGTTAACCAAATTAGCCTTCCCTTTTCTCCAGTGATACTAAGAAAAACCTTCAGCTAAGGTTCTTTACTCTGAGTTTTTACCTTCCTTGATAATGGGTGCTGTCTCTGGTGTTTTACTGTTAGAACTCATGTTGATGAAAAATTATTCATCTTCCCTGTCTTTAAATTACTCTTAACTGCACTTCTAGGTCCATTTGAAAAATCTATAAAGTGGTTCATCATCAGTTTAGCTGGAAAGTAATTTCAGGCGTGGTGTTAGCAAGAGCCTCTGCTTATTCGCTTCTCAGCTTTGTTCCAGCCACTGTGGTTGCACTTGAGAAATATAATTACATTTACTAAGTGGCCGTGTGTGTGTGTTTAGAAGGACATTCAGGTAAATAAGAGGAATTAAGGATATATCCTCCTCGCAGGTGAGCAGGAGGATTGTCTGAATTGCAACTCTAGTACTGTAGAACAGAAAGGTTCTATGAATCAGGTGGTCTCCCTTGGAATCACTAAGATCTTAACACCCTTTTAGATTTATTAAACTTAAGTTTGAATTAAAAAAGCCCCTAAGCCCCTACGTTCTAGTCTTAATATTGTGCAGCCAGCTCTAATAAGCATTCTTCTCCCTTACACAGGATGTTAAACAAAATCTGAGGCGTAAAAGGGTGTAAAGAAGCAACAAGAATGAGCTCCTCTAAAAGGGAAGATGAGCCAAGGGTGACAGGAAGGCAGGCAGTAACCTCTGATGAATGATGCAGTCCCCCAGTACCCAAAGAAGAGCAGAGCAGGTCCATCAGAGGTATCAGATTCAACCAACAGTCCAGACTGCTAGGTAACTCCAAAGCAATGAGGCAGGTCGGGAATCAAGCCAGAAAGTCACGTCAGGGGATCAGTGAGGGACGTGGTCAGGTATAGACATAGCAGCAACATAACTCAGGCAAAGACCAAGGGTGAGCGCCTCAGCTTCAAAGTAGCTGCAGGATAAAAGTGCAGGCTTCCAACAAGTCTTACAGCTCTTTTTGAGGGTTACAAAGCTGCCCTGTGGCAGAGCTGACCTTGAGTACACACAGCTAAATTCTGACAAAGACCCTGCTGACACAGGGTAGTTTCCATTTTGATGAGACATTTTAGTCATTTGGACAGGATATCAGCTTAGTGTACCAAAGGTATTTGCAAGACTATTTCTCTAAAGGCTGTTAGGAACAAGATAGACTGCTAGGTGCTTTTTTCTTGCAAAAGCTGAGGATTAAAGAGGGAGTGTAACAATGTTACTTTTTTCTTTTCTTTTCCTTTCCTTTTTTTTTGTTTTATTTTTTTGTTAGACTTTTCTTTGTTCCAGTAAATTGCATGAACAGACTCCCTCGGTGGCCCTGACAGGAATTATGCCAGCAAAACAGAGGATGCAGCATAGACAGAAAAGTAGGCTGGGTGGGGTAGGGTTATTTGAACTGCTACTACTGCTAGAGCAAATGTATGTGAAATCTTGTCTTCAGCTTCCCTACACTACTCCTTATTGTAGGGATGCATTTTTGATCAACTTGTATCTGAGTAATCCTCAATGTTTTCTCAGTTACGTTTCAACTCTTCTCTCCTTCTGGCTTCTCTTATGTACAAGAAGCTTCCTAACATCCTAAAAAGTCAAATTTCAACAAGAAAATTTCTTTCTTTTCCAAAACTCCAACTGAGACACCCCTTCGTTGTTGACAGAATCCCTTTATTTGTACCCACTAGCTATCAAAATTTGCAAAATAATTTTGTAGCTCTTTACAAACTTACATCTGTACTTATCTCTGGTCCAGTTCTTTGTAGCTCCCTCTTTATCCTTTCCATCTTTTGAACTGTATTTGTTTACATCATTCCCTCTCTCTGAAACATCTAGTTTCCTGAAATTATTTCCATATCTAGTTCTATGTCTGCCTTTGTGGTCTGCTTAATTTACATTGCATACTCTTCAAACAGAAATTCTGGTATGAATTTCCTGGAATTGTACATACTGATGCTACTAAGCAAGTATTTCTCAAATAAGAAAAAGAGAGAAGAGTGGATGATATGTTTTGGAATGTAGTCTCCAAGAAGAGAGACAAAAGTAAGCATTCACCTCACTGGTGAGATAGTTACTTTACCAGGGACAAGAGCATGAGTATTTTATGCAGAAAGGGGACAAACTGAAGAACAGTAAGAACACTAAGAGTTTAATCCATAGTTAAAATATTTTTGTATGCAAGTTGTGAAAAAATTCTCACCTTTAATAATTACAATGTCCAATTCTCACCTTTAATAATTACAATGTCCAGCCCTGCAACATCCATGCACAAATTAAGGTTGAATGTGTAAGGCTGGAAGTGGTTATTACCACTTTCGCGTTTTGTTGTCTTTTCAGCAACTAGAATTTTCCTCTCTTTTTAGTCTCTCTTACTAATGCGTTCTGGCTAATATTGATGCACTCCTATGCTTATTGACAAGATTTTATAGCTCAGACATGTCTATGCAAAAAATTTCACAGGAGATAAAGCAAAATGTCTATAAATTCAGTTTCTTCCTTCTTATGCATATGCACATTCTTTAACACATTCTAACATATCCTGCTCTTTTTTCTAATGACATTGTCAGGTTTACATTAGCTTAAAACTGTCAGTGCCCCTGTAAGCATTTGTTACACTTTAGAATTAAAACTCTTCCATAAATTGTAATTTTGTCCTTGAACTCCAACAGAAGATTTGGTAGTAGAGTGTCAGTATTATGATTCACTACAAAATAAAGCAATAAACACAAACCTCTTAAAATGCAATATCCTGCTGGCATGAATGTTCTGAGAGATTGCCAAAAACCTACACTAGCTCTAAAACATTTTTTCTTCCAGACAATTAGTAGCAAAAGCATTTCAAGTGAGCTAAAAAATTCTTGTAAGGTTTTATCAGATACAGATTCAGAAAAGGAAAGAAAAACATGATTCCTTGGAAACAGAGCTGTGATGTTTTTGTGGATTATGTATTGTGTCATGATTTGCATTGTGGAAAGTAAAGCACAAACCCTCAAACAGATTTTTTAAGTCACATTTTTACATCTATAGATCTATCTGTATGTAAAGTAGGTTCAAGTGTCAAATGATCCCACCTTTACAAAGGAAGAAGCAAACAAAAAACAAATGTAGAAATTGTATAATTTTGCTTACATTTCTGTATGTCTTAAAAGGCCTGTGATCTAGACTTTGACATGGCTATACACTGCTGCTGTGGCAGTGTCAGCCATCATAGGATGCCCCCTGTGCTCCTGGGGCTTTTAAAATAACCAGAAACTGACAGAAGTCCTTGGTTTCATCTATAAACACAGAATTATTAATTAAAATCACTAAATCAGTGTCTTAACGGAACTTGGAGAATAGAGGAAGTGGTTCTGACCAAGTTGATCCACAGCAAATGACAAGGAATTGTAACAGAAATAAAATGAGCAAAGTATAAGAAAGAGGTAATATGAAAAGCTCAAGTAAAACAGTCTCCTTGTGTTTCAGCAACTATACATTTTTAAGGGGTCAAATTTTTTTTCAGGCCCAACGTATCCTTTCTTCTATTAAAAGCCAAAATCAGCCTCTCACCTCCAAATTTCTGAACGGAAATGATGGCCACAATACTTCACAGTCAGACAACAACAAAAACAACATGGAGACTAGATTATTTTCATCCCCCCAAGCACAAGCCAGACAGATGGAACACATATTTGCTAATAATCTTGTAAACAAAATTTACTTTTTTTTTTTTTTTGTATCACGAAGCCTGTCTGCCCTTAGAAGCAAAAATTGTTGAATATAAAAAGGAATGCAATACCTGGAGAATAATCTGTATGGAATGGGCAGCTAATACTAGTTAAACAGTAAATTAATTACAGGTTGACATTATAAGAGAAAAAAAGAGTTAATTATTGCAGAAGAACAGGTTGGAATGCTAGAAATTAGTGAAGTATTATAGTGGTTTTAGAACCAGTATCCAAAGTACGTAAACATTCAACATATCATATCTATTGGCACAGTGAGAACACCGCCACTGTATGCTATGGCACATTCATTTGGTAGGAGGAATATATTACATTATACACAATACAAATCTGCAAATAATTCTGTGTATTGGCTCTGATTCCTTATTTTCACTGCTTTCTGTTAGTAAATTATAAAAAAGAAACCATGTTGATTCTCTAAATGTACTTGACTAATATATCTGACATAATGTGTTTATATAAAGAGTGATAAAATGCATAGCTGTTTTCTAGCCTGCCCAGTTCAGTCTTCTTATTTGCAGGAAATACAATAAATACAAAGATAGATGAAGTAAATAGCATTGTGCACTTTTGCAAAATTTATGTTCTTTGCATCAACATGATAAACGAATACTGAGCATAGAAGTCCATCAAAAAGCAAATAGTTTTCTATTTCAGTTGGGAAGAATGCTTGTATTTTATATCAGGGATAAATGCAAGAAGTCAAATTAATTTTTCTTCTGTTGTTTGTTACAAGAGGGATTTCTGAAAACAAGTTGCTTCCTGTGGAATGAGATAGATCTGGCAACAGTTTCCAAAATTAGTGCCAGGATCTGGGCATGTATGACAGCCCATGTCCATGACAGATGCATGAGAAGGGCTTGAAAACTGGACACACCAAAACATTCCACAGACTGAAATGTGTCTGTGGTTCACCAGTTGATCAGTCTTAAGTTAATACTGCTTCTGTGCTTTGAGGAATTCAGCTAAAAATCTATGTGATTCTAAGAAAATTATCAGTGTCTACCTATTTGTAGCTTTTGATTAATGTATTTTGTTTGTTGAGAGATCAGTCAACAGATATAAATGGAGAGGGTCTGAGAAAAAGACTAAAGAATAATATAAAAATATGTTAGGAGTAACACATGCTATACATGATCCTTTGAGGAACCCTACAGTGCTCTGTTTCTGCCAATTCAAAATACTTTTGACCACAGTAAAACTGTTAGGCTTGAGTTGGTTCGAGGCTTTTTGTTTGTTTGTTTTCAAGAAACTGCACTTCTTGAAAAATGTAAGTTCTGTATAAACCGATTCATTATGCCTTTTGGAAAAACTGGGAAATCAGGTTTCAGTAATCTCTAGGATTTTTACTAGACATTTGCAGTATTATTTTTCTCCTACTTAAATAATACCTACTTAAAAAAAATATCAAATCATCTGCTCCTACTTTCAGATAGCAAGGCATATCCCTATATAAAAAGTTTAAAAGCAGAGAGTTGCTCTTCCTGTGATGACTCCTCTGAAGTCAGTAAATTCATAGATGTTTATAGCTTATTTTAATTATTATTATTATTTTATTTTTTTTTAAGAAGGGAATGTTGAAAAAGCGTAACTCATGCTTTGGTAACTGATATGAAAATGGCACATGGAGTTTAAAATAACTAACAGCATATCATCAAGCTGAAAAATTAGTTGATCTAAACTTTCAAGAAGTAATAACTGGCAAATAGATAAACAGTTAAAATAAAATAGTTAAAATAAAAAGAAGAAGAAATTAAACACGTTACTGAAAGAATTCAAATTTTCAGCCTGTTATCTACATCTCAGAACCTGTAATACCTTCCAAATCTATATAATTTCTGTAATAGTTTCTTAAATTGTACCTTGTTGTACTATTACAGTTCTTTATCATACGTACTGTAGCAATTTATTCTTAAATGCACGTATTTATTAGAAAAAGAAAAAAAAGATAACATCTAATCGCAATCAAATCCCCAAATGTGAAACACAGAATCTGGTCACTGTTGCATTGTTTGAATTGCATATGAATATAAATCTATGAGGCCTGTAAATGCAACAAAAATATACCAGTTTAATATTACTGGTGTTACATCTGATCTATAGTTTCTCATGGAAAATCTAAGGCTAACATAAAAGCTAAACTGTCTCTCCCTCCCAGACTTTAATTCAGAAGGATAACTTTATTAAGCTATCAAAATGAAGACCCTTTGCTCTACCTATGATGTCCTCTCAGATTGTTTTGTTTGTGGACAAACTTGTGTGTCCTTAAGCTATTTAAGCCCTTTATAATGGGTTTAAGAGAGAATTTCAAGCCTGTTTGGAAGTGTATCAAATAAACATTCATTACACATTTCTCTAATATAAAAATGAGTGTAACTGAGGAAAGCACAAGTAATTACTATAAAATTTTTATTCAAGACTTCTATTTGTATGGAAATGTCACAGAAAAAGGAATAAGCTCCACACAACAGCGTAAGGACCTACCCATGGAAACCATTTTCATTTATGATTCAGGTTGGAGCACTGAAAGGTAAAGGGAATCGTTCTGTCAAGTCATTTAGTCATTTTAGATACGCTAATCCCCAAGAAATACAACTATGGTGATTTTACTTAATCTTCTCATTTTGTTTTTGTGGAACCATAATAAACTCCAGAAGGATATTAATTTATGTGATCAAATGTTATTGCTAGGCAGAAGTTATTCTGATTTGTAACCAGGACAGCGTGAGTGATTTACTAAAATACGTTGTTTTGTGCATGTTTGTTTCTATACTTTTTTCCTAATGCATTTGCTGTACAGAAAAAAAATAAAAATATGAATTTATTTTAAGCCCTTTCATGAATACAGCCTTTTCCTACTTTCAGCAGTACAGGAAAAAAGCTGAATTGGGAAAGAATAAAGGTCCACTTATTCCAGTGTATAGTTTTATTAAGAAAAACTATTGCTGGATATTGAAAAAGATTGGAATGAAATCTTATTGCTTAATTGTAATAGCTTTCCTTTAGAGAGAAAATATGAGTGCATGCCTTAGAAATGTTTCATGTAGACAAATATCTGACTAAATATTGGAACATGCTGGAAAACACCGACCTTTAGCAAAAATGCTTGATTGAGATATTTCTGTATTTACTTTTGACAATACAACGATCTTTATTTTATTCAGCTCAAATACTTTTCAAAACGTTCTGTTCCCAATAACCTCAGCCTTCTGAGAGCACCAAGTACCATGGACAGCTCCAGTTGCACCAGCAGTACCGGCAGGAGCGGTGCTCAGGAAGTACCAAAACGGCCGATGATTTCTGGCAATTTCTGCTTTCAGTTTAGAGCAGCATTGAATTGTTACTTCCAAATATGCAACTGTGTTGGTCATCCTACATTGGTCATCAATAGAAATGCCTGTTCAGGACAGCAGACAGAAAGATGTTAAACATGTCTGGCCAATTTCAGCTTTTACCTTTAAGTATACACCATGCAAGTTTTCTCACCATACTAGAATGTGGTTCCTTTTCTCATGTACTCTTCCAAGTTTACTATTTTACAATGGAGAAAAGTGAGGCCAGGAAAATGTTGGAGTGTGTACAGTGTGCTAAACCACACATCTAATGATGTAGTGTTATAATTGTGCTATAGTATTTTAGCCTTTAAAACTTCAACCACAGAATCTTTCAGTAGTGTGAAAATCTTAGAAATTAATTATCCCTTTTATTTTAAAAAAATGTTTATATTGCTAACCTGATTTTGAACTCAACCATCTTTTCCCAAGTTACACTTATTGTTTCAAAACATTTAGTTTTAGACTTGCCCTCATAGTTATCAATTATTAAAATAAATAAATAAGAGCCAGTCTCTTGTGAAATGTATTGTAACAAAATAAGTGAATTAAGGTTCCTGAAATTTCACGCTCAGGTAAGATGGACAGTCACCAAACAGAACAAAGTTCTTTCTATAAGCAGATTTTGCACATTAACAGGCATAATAATGCACTCCATGTGCTCTCCACAGTTATGCTACAAGACTATTATTGACCTTGTTTTCTCTCCTACAGAGTCGAATGGCAGAAAGTTTGCGTCTCTTTGATTCCATCTGCAACAACAATTGGTTTATCAACACCTCCCTCATCCTTTTTTTGAACAAGAAAGATCTGCTGGCAGAAAAAATCCGGCGTATCCCCTTAACAGTCTGCTTTCCTGAATATAAAGGCCAAAACACTTACGAGGAGGCAGCAGTCTACATCCAGCGCCAGTTTGAGGACTTGAATCGCAACAAGGAGACTAAGGAGATCTACTCACACTTCACCTGCGCCACTGATACCAGTAACATCCAATTTGTCTTTGATGCAGTGACAGATGTCATCATTCAGAACAATCTCAAATATATTGGCCTCTGCTAAGAATCCTTGGGCTTAATCTGTTTTACCGAAGCGATTAAATAAGAGGCTAACAACTTCCACTTCTAGTGGAAAAAATGGGGCAATGCTTAGTAGCCCAAGGAGAAAAAAGGGGAAATCTGATGTATGTACACAGTTCCTCTTATGCCCCCTTAGCCTGTTACATTATTTTTCACAAATATATGTTTTGGAGAGTGAGAGTCTCCTCTCTAAAAAATCATACATACACACCATCACAAAAAAAAAAAACAACAAACAAATCCCCCCCCAAATGAAAAATAAACCACACACACACACACACAAATCCAAACAAAAAGAAAAAAAGAGATTGAGGCCTAACTCTGTGGAGATGTTTTCACCACAGTCACTGCACTTTTATTCCATTTGTTTCATTCCATTTCCTACAGTGGGAGTGTTATCATGTTCTGTGTAAGAAATAATTCTTCATCCAGTTGTCCTAAAATTTTACTGACATGAAGATATAAAGCTGGTGAGTGACAGATGAACTCATTTGCATGGTGTGGAGCAGAATGGTTGTGTTGGGAGAAAAACTAGTTCAAATCAGAAACTACAAACAAGAGTGCTTAAGCAAAATACTACTTAAAGTTGTAGAGAATGGGCATGCACCCACAGTACTGGTACACACAGCCAAACTAAACACATGTACATCATGTATGCACATGACTCACAGCATATACTATGTACACACTTCTGCTTTACTTTTTCATGGACACCTTGCCTGTTAAAGGAATTGTTGGTGTGCAACTGTTTTGTGATTTCCAAACTGACTATCAGCCCTTTCTGCTCTTTAAGGCTTCAAAATATGCAGCAAAACTACAAGAAATGAATCTATGAATAGGCCAAATTAAGGTCAGTGTTTCTTCTACTGCTAGGGAGTTTTATACATCGAAACAGTCTTCTTTTACATCTTTTTTTGCCAAATCTTGTGGTGTTTCACAAAAAAAACTATATTTAAGAAGTAGGTTAGTGTTCCTTTTTTAATACAGATAATAAAAACAAATCACAAGGCATTTTTTTAAATTATTGTTGTAGTGTCTGGACTGCTGAATGTGAAAGTTGCCAACAGACAATTCTGTTCCACTGCTCCAAATAACTTATGGGAATCGTACTATTGTAACAGATTTCCCAAGAAGCAGGAGCCATGGTGACCGTGTAGTATATAGCCTCCAAAGTCTTCTTCTGTTGGGTTTTTAATTATTTTAAAATGTGATGTATTATTAGAAGGTTAAAGATGAGCGATACGAACAATAACTAAATGTCTTGATATTTCAATTTAATAATTTAAATTATTTACAGTTTAGTGAAGTCAAGGAAACTGAAGAGATGCATTCCTCAGCTCCAGGTTTCATCTCATAAAGAAACACTACTGGATGGAGTAACATTCCGGCAAAGGTTTGAATGCATAAGAAGCTCTGTGGGACTATACTGGAAAATCTCAAATGGATCATATAGACCCAAGTCTTTGGTCAGTTGATTCTTTCCCCTGCCATAGAAAAGACTTCTTAAAGACTTCAGTGTAAAGTTGGTGTGTAAATATATGTTTGATAATTGTAAAGCACATACGTACACAGAGACACAGACACACATGCACACTGGAAAATATCCTTCTACTTTTGTTCCCCCTATGTACTATGATTAGTGCAAGAAATCTCAGCCAAGGGCTCCAAGAAACTTAAAACAAAATGGTTAATAACATCAACATTTAAACTGTCCACTTAAAAAATAAATAATTCAAATGATACCCAACTTGTCTATAGTGTGTTCATTACTTAGTGTTATGATACAGCTGTTCCTTAATTGGGTAATGTTTGCAAACCTTTGATTCCTCTGTGGCAGACTGCTGAATTTTGTTAATTTGCTCTAGAATGTTTTCTTCAGTTTATTCACAAACATCCAGCAAATTTCAATCTTGAGCAACTCAGATAGTTTTAGGGGATGTCTTCCCACTTAATATCTTCACAAATTCTGACTGCATGTTGTTCTTGTTGGATACTTTAAGGAGTTAGTAGCAATTTTAGGAGAGAAGTCATAGATCAAGATTAAGATGAAGCTACAGGAAAGAAACTTCTGAAGCTTACCCACATATTGTCTTACACAAGCAGGCACTTTGCACTGATGATTTTCACAATCTCTGTGCTTAGAAATACAAGTCTAGGTATAAGCATATATATATAAATTTTTGAATAGTGCATGAAGTTAGTCTCCTAAACCTCTATTTAAAAAGTGAAAAATACGGTAAGTCCACATTTTTGTACTACTGAACTCTGTATGCCTCCAAACACCAATATGAACTTCTGTCTGGCACATACTTTTGAAAGATAGGCTTTAAAGCATATAAGTATTTTTTATGGGCACTTAAAAAAAACAACTTTTTTTTTTAAAAGTGCTTATATAAGGTCATTGATGTTTTGTCATTGAAGTTCTCCTGAAAATTCCATCAATTCAGAGTATAACAAGGTTCTTTACGAACATCCTCTAACTGAAATCTTTAAAAGTCTGGATGTAAGAAAAGTTGCAACTCTTGTAGAAACAGCGTATCAGTCTTATAGGAGGCTTCTTGTTTTATTCGCTTAACTTCACTTGTTAGAAGGCGCTAGGCAAATAATATCCCTGGAGTTTAAACAGAATTTGACTTAAAACCCTCACCCCACTAATGGCTTCTGAGACCAGCTGAAAGTACTTTACAGTGCCTGGATAGTTTCATTCCTTTGTTTCTCAGTATTTCTACAAAATACATCAAAAAGTCCTAACCTTTCTCACCTTGTATTTAAGAATCCTCCTTTTGAACTGTTTGAGGATATCTAAATTCAAACTAGCCTTTTTCTAAGTGACATCAAGTATTAAGTTAGTTGCGAGCTGTGACTGCCAAGAGAACTACAACTCACTTGAAGGCAGTGGTTCAAGCGGTAATCATTTTCAACCTTACTAGAGAATACAACCGGAACCAAAAAGGTTCTCAGAGGCTCAAGTCATGGGTTAAGACTTGAAAAGTCTTCAGTCCAGATGTAATCAGTAATGGGAACAATCCATCTAATTTTGTAATGAGGTATTTTATCCCTGTACTGAAGTCATAGAGCTCCTTTAAGCCCTGTTAACAGTTACACCTGAAGGACAGAAGTAAAAGAGCCAATGAGGCTGCACCTCAGGGGTATAAAAGGTTTGGTATGCCAGGCAGGGAGTATTTAGCTCTTCCTGGAAATAAGGAGGTACTATTACTTGCTTGTGGTATTTGTAGTTAGGCTGCTCGACTTGGTGAGTTTACTAAAAGCTAAATATGATAATTGATAGTACAATCCACAGAGCAAGACCAGAATCCCTTAATATTGGTTTACTGTTAAAGTACTTGAGATCTTATGTGGTGTTCCTAGTCTAAATTGCTTGCTATAGTGTAATGTACTATCATTAGATAATTGTGAAAAAGGTATAAAATGAGCGTGGACTTCCTTTTCTCAATGTTTGCACTATGGGATGGTATGTCTCCTTCACCTCTGGCTTGTGCGGTACTGTGGTCGTTTTGGACTGGTTAAAGAAAAAACAAGAAAAATACTGGCCTTTGTTAGAGCATGGCTTCAAGATAAGAAAGCTTAGTAAGAAAAGCAAAACCTGAAGCGTAGTTAATTTTGAAGAGGGTAAGAGATATTTTATGTATAAAAATCTTTATTCAGTTGAGAAGGTCCTTAGAACATAAGTACTACAGGCAACCTACAACAGAAGTGGAGAACCTAGGTTATTTTGTCAAAGGACTAAAGATATTTCCTAAAGAAAAAGAGTCAGTCCTTGATTTATCATTAAATGAAGATGATTTTGGGAGGGAAAAGAAAAAGTGAAGCAGTGCATTTGATCACATGTTCCTATCTAGCTTAAGAAAAACATAGGAATGGGGAGGAATAAAGTAGTAAATAAATTAAATAATCAATTCATATAATCATGTTCTCTGAAGAGCAATGGCTTGCTATTAACTTTCTAATAATTTAATTCCTATGAAGTTTTTGATTTTGATGTTCTGAGTAATTCATGATTACTGTTTGATTACTGTTTTCTATTTGAAGAATTCAAGATGTTAAATTGTTTTACATAGAAAAAAATATTTTTCAATTACGTAAGAAAAAATTGAGGTATAGGGAGGTTAAAAATAGAAAGTCTGTACAGTGAACAGGTGCTGAAATGAAATCCCTTGGCTCTCAGTCTTTCACCTAGACAAATAATGCAACTACATTTGCATCTACATCCTCAGTTCTCAGGTTTATCAGTGATGCAGTGCACTACCACCTGAAAAAAGTATTAATACAGCTGGGATTTCACTTCACCTGGGCAACAATGACATTCACAGAAGAGATGTTCCATCTGCTGCAATAGGAATGCCATCTGTCCTTCTGTCATTTGCATTCCATACAACAGAACAGGTTTCAAAGGTAAAAAGGTATCCTTAAACAGTCCTTATCCACAGATTTGGTTGGTTATAATTTTACAAAGGTGGAATAGTGGAGATAGTGAGGGTCAGTAAAATAGGAGAAATGTTAATCTATTGGACTCTTCCCAAACGGATGTTCCGACAAGCTTGAAAAATCTCTTGTGCCATCCAACCCACCTCAATCTCTGCCTAGAAGGGTTAAGTACCCGTAAAAAGATTATAGCTAAGAATTATTAAACTTTTCTACTATTAAACACACCTTGGGCAAAAGATTTTTTTTTCACAGCTTCTTTTTTTTTTGTTGTTATTGCTCAGGTCACTTATTGCATAACACTCAGTAATGTTGAATCTCAACTAACTGTTCTCACAGAGTGAAAGTTGTGCTAGTAATCTTTCCTGGCCAATGTTCTTCATTTTCTGCTGCCGCTGGTTCTGCTGCCTCTTTCATCCTCTATTGAATACATACATGTATCTTATTTTTGTCTTTGTTCTGGCTGTTATTTCTTGCCATTAAGTTGTTCTTTCCTCTGGAAATGCTACTCTACCCCTCAGTGTTTTCCCAATCTTGGTGGAGTTTCCTACTCTTTGGTGTTTAACAATTTCACTGTTACTGGAGGATGCTGCTATACACTTTTAAATTTAGGAATCGTAAGTAGTCTATAAGTGGATTCACTTAAAATAACCACATTTTCCTAAATTACTCCTATCTGGAGAAAGACCAGGTGGCCTGGCACAGAGCTAGCTGGAGTCATCGACCACTTTCCATTGAACAAAACCAACTTTACTCCATGCCAAATGCATGTACAGCTTATGTTCCTTTTCAGCTACTATGGAGCATACTGATTTTTGGCTCTGGAAATTTCCTCTGTTGTAGGAAACATCAGAAATTTAGCTGGGGAATGCTTTATTAGTTGCTAACTTCCTCCAGCTGCTACAAGACTACCTAGATGTGAGCATAGAAGTAAATACAAAGAGAGGAAGCCAGATGGCTTCTAGACTGGCTGAAGATGGCTGAATTACCAGGCAGAGGCAATTCATTTGACATATTACACAGATAAAGAAATAATGACTCTTATTACCTATTGGAAAATATTTGCTCTTCTCCCTGATAATTCCTCAAATTGCCTCAGCACAGGAAGCAATTTAAGCACTTCCCTGTTTTTCGTGTAAGAAACCATCTGTAGGTGATTCCACCCCATAATAAAAATTCTGCTCAAGGAATTATATTCCACCCCTTAAACGCAGGCATGTATATTTTTAACGTACAAAATACAGGCATATGCATATGTCCTATATTTTGTAGCTAAATAAGGATACATGCCTCAGAACAACATCTCCAGTAAAGAGTTACTGCTCAGAGATGCTTTCAAACACACCATGCTAGCTCAACATCTACACCACTCATTTTACAGACTGTATGTAGCTGACAGGCTGAGAAGCACATTTTTTTCTATTTTCCCCTCCAAAAATGTCCAAGTATATTCTATAAGAATATGGTCTGGAGAATGCTATGCAAGACTAACTTAATCTAGGCAAGGACTTCTATTCTGAATGTGTCTTGAAAGCTTTTAGTAGCACAGAAGTTGACAGAGTAAATGGTCAAAACTTGCAATCATTTCACAGCTGAAGAAATTAAGCTTTGGAAGAGAATTTCACCTAAAAAGGCAATAATTCCAGCCAAGTGTAAAGAGAAGGTGAGCAGTATCACATTTGCTGAGAGATTTGAGTATGGGATCAGAAGATAAAGTTCTACCTGCGTCACAGATGTAAATAGTTCCTCTACATCCACTTTAAATTTCTTCATAAATAGAAGGGGGTGGGGAGGATACAGGGGATAAGTTGGCCCACATAAACATGCAGTACATAAGCACTGCAAATACATCAGGATTATGCTAAATGCTGAGGATTAATGAAGGGAAAGAAATGTATTCAAAACAAAGATACCGAGTTTCTAATAGAGTAACTCTCATTACTTACAGTTAGAAGGAAACTGTAATGAAGGCACTGATGTACAGAATTTACCAAATAACTAATTCAAAAATTAGTTAAATGCTTTTTTTTTCCTCTCCTCATACTACTAATTACCCTTTGCTACTTCCTGGAAACTGCTCCCTCAAACAAGTTTGTGTTATTGATCACTTGATTTGAAAAAACTGATTCTTATCTGCCACCAGTACCTGAAGTGGTAAAGGTAAAATAGGGAAACAGCTATCAGTCTTAGCTCATGAGAAAGGTCACTGAAAATCAGCTGCCCTTCAGAATTGTAGTCTTTCTTTTAAATATAAGCAACTTGCACTAAGTTGGGACTGTAACAGGATTTGGAAGCTGCTCTTTTTGTGGCAGAGGCTTCTGCTCACCTCAGCTGCTGTGAATCTTTTGCATTCAACCAAAGGCAGTGTCCTGAGGGGAGAGAGAGTTGTAGCCGGCTCTCAGCTTTTACTGAGTTCTCAGCTCACCAGGGATTGATAATCCTTTCACTCCAGGAGGCAACATGATTCCTCCTTGTACAGTATTATCTTGTATTTTCCCCCTTATCACCAAACTAGTGCTTTATAGCCATGACAGTTCCTATCAGTGGCTCCTGAACTAAGCTGAAATATTCAGATGTCTGCAGGGACACAGATGGAATAAGGGTAATAGACCTGTCCTTGATCCCTAAGCAGCAGTATGATGCTCCATTATGTGTCCTCTACTTTGGACAAAGCATTGATTTCTGTGGAATTCTTAATAAGCAATGTTTTATGTTTTGGCACCACCAAGAGCGAATATTGCTTACTGCTACAATACATCTCTAAACAGAAATGATGGTTTTAATAAAATGCTTTCGATGTAACCCTTTTTCTTAAAAATTACTTAAACTGGCAGTCTCCCCATAAAATACTATTATTTTAAAACAGGACTCTGCTAGTATATTGCAACCTTAAATTAATACTAATGTCTGACACACTGCATTATCTTACCAGATTTACCGTATAAAAATTCCAGCAAACTGTGAACTGGAACTAGTTATTGTTATTGCTGCCAAAACCTTCACACAAGTGGTAACTACCAAATTATTAGCTAAAAATGCATTCTAAGACATCCTTAATGAATAGTTCCATATAATAATAAGTATAGTAGATTTTAGAAAAGATAAAAGTAGGTAAGCTTCAAAATACCTTCAACTTCCATTAAAATATTAAAAGTAAATCCTTAAAAGGATTAAAGAACAAGTCTTCCCACTCTGCCCAGACTGTATCAAGCACATTTCTAAAGTATTTCAATTGCAGCTGCTTCAGAATTCAATGTGTGTTGATTGTCCTTAACTTCAGTAGCTTCAAAATGTACTACAAATTGAAATACTAGTCTAAAGAAAACATTTTCAAAAATCTAAGAGTAAGCATTTAAATATTGCTAGTATACACTTGTAATAGTGGACTTACAGATAACAGATTAAAGACTAAATATTACTTTATGATTCTTTATCCCTTGCTGTTGCCAAAATGAGTATCAACTCCCAGCTATCAAAATTCCAGCTTGCACCCCACAGCTTTGACTATGTTGTCATAGACTTTCAGATCAAATCAGTGCAGTGCATTCAAAAAGCCAGCATAAAATTGTTAAACTTTATTAGAAAAGGACATTTAAAATGTAACTTTTTTCCATTAAGTCTAAGAACCTAAAGGTATGCAGGTGTTTACATAGAACATTAGCTGTTCTTTGCATTTTAAGTCTCAAATTCATATTTAAAAATCTTTTGTACAGCAGTTCCCAAACCGTGAAATTTCTAAATTTTACGTTGTGCACACATTTGAAATTTTCACCAGTAAAAGGAGACAAGTGGTAAGCTCCTACATTAGATGTGGCTAGATATCTAGTAGTCTGAAGGTTAGAGCTATGCAGAAAGTTCAGTACAGCAGGGAATAACAATAAGGCTTATAACTGAATTATGAGGTGATAACCTGTATGGATGAATGCTTAATAACTACTACTGATCTACAAACATTTTCATTAACTAGAATAGTAAGGCTTAACACTAAGGTTTGGATTATTAACTGTAGAAACTGGATATAAAAGAAACAAATCTGCATAAACTCCACTAGTGTACAAAAGATTTAGAAAACTATAAGCTATGTATGTGGTAAAAATAATCATGTACAATAGGTAAAATAACCTATTCTTGTGGTGAGTTAGACATTCTCAGCTTGAATTCCTTGATCTATGCATGAAACATTTAAAAACTAGACATCTGACCCTGATGTAATCAGCCTAGTTTCTGTTTATCTCACTGGAAATAAACGGACATCAACAGAGCAGAATTCATGTAATCTTAAGCTTTCCACCTATGATA
The DNA here is from genome assembly GCF_013377495.2 of Cygnus atratus. Classification (NCBI taxonomy): domain Eukaryota; kingdom Metazoa; phylum Chordata; class Aves; order Anseriformes; family Anatidae; genus Cygnus; species Cygnus atratus. Next base: position 4,954,391 of record NC_066378.1, read on the forward strand.
GGTCAAACCTTTTGCCCCTGGAGATGCTGATTTGTCTCCTGCGCAGGGAGTATAGGATGACTAGCTCAATTTGGCATCTTGAAGTTAAGTGACATTTATCATATTTTTTATCTTACCATTTCAGGCCATTTAACTGTATTATCTAGCTTTTGGTACTGAAGGACAAACAATATTTGAATAGAATATTGGAAAATACAAACTTCAGTGTTCCTTGAATCATCCCAAATTGTTTTTTGTCTTTTTTATTTAATTTACCACCTAAAAGCAATATCAAAGAGTACATTTAAGAAACAGTGTCTATAAGCCTGTGGTCAGAGACATTAATAGAGAATCTGTGGAATGCACAGTGCAATTGACTGGTAAGATAAATCTGGAAAAGAAAAACTTAGGTAAATTCACCTACCTATCTCCTTTGCTGATTTGAACAGTTAATTACAGATTAATCCCCTACCTTCAGGGAACTTTGCCATCATTTCAAAAACTTGGTGCATGTTCTTCCGACAGATATCTACTGGATCATCGAAGAGCTCAGCGAGGGCAGGTATTACTCCCTTTTGTATCAACTCTTGCCTACAAGCATTGGAAGACAGATTTAACTAAGCAAAATACAACTCAAATATTTGCTAGATGCATAATGTTAATTGAATACTTTTATTTACATCGCACTTATCTTTAAAAAAAACTTAGAAATTCTGTTTTTATTTCTTACAGAAACTTCTTTATTGCTTCCCACACCATTCAGTAAATTCTGGAACTATACCTACCTGCCAACATTATGCATGGCCATTATACAGAGGATTTCTGTTGTTTTTTGTCGTACAGTACTGTCATGATGCAGCAGCAAAGTCTTCAGGTTCTCCACGAATCCTTTGAGACACAATAGTTGATTTTAGTATTTCTTACCTTCAGCATTAGTTTAAAAGAGCAACACTTGTTTTTACCTCACACTTTGAAGTGCAAGCAATCAGAAATTTCATCTTGTCCTGCAGGTGAAACTCTCAATGTCGTACTACAAGTATGGCAGAACCTTAAAGACCTACTGTCAAAATGCCATGCCATCAATCCTCAATGATCTTAATATTCAAATAAAATGTATATAACTACCCCCAAATAATTGGCTGGTTTGACAGCTGGTGAGGATAGAAGAAAGTTCCCATTGACTTAATTTTGTGTTGGATAATGCTGCAAACAACCTGGGGGTGGGGGGGGAGGAGAAGGGCTACCATTTTTTCTCTGCTCCACCATAACTAAAAACTTTTTTCTCCTTTCCAAATATTTTTTCTATTTTATTTAGTCTATCTTAAAATTTAGCTAGACAACAAGAAAAAAGGTTCAGTGATTCTGCACTGCTTTTGTATTTAGGGAGTAATAGACCCTGTAGTGAGCGTCTGATAAATCCTGAAGTGAGTATACTCTTAAAATAACTGTTGGGTATATGGTATTATAATATACTTTATCTTTTAAGGTAAAACAAGTAAGAGATCAAACCCCCAAAATTTTTATGGCTATTTTCTGTTATCAAGGATACCACAGGGAAAGAAATCGGGCATCAGAGTAAAGTGTCCCTCCCCTCAGCCACCACCGCCATGTCAAAGCTTTTGATACCAGACCACTTACCTATCTGTATTGCCTGGTAGACTTTTTCTGGGTCATGCACCAGATCACAGAGTGCCATCAATGCACGCTGCTGAGTCAGCAGCTCAGGAGATTGGATCTCCTTGTTCAGTTTAGAAAGGGCCCTCCTTCCAAATGCAATAGGAGCTTTTGTGGGGTCTATATCAGGGGGAAGCCGGGCTGAGATACGAGTGCTCGCCATCCCTAATTTTCCTGGGACTGTCCTTATCCCTAAAAATACTCCAAAATGACTGTACCTGGTGACAAGACAGCTAATGAACCAAAACAACGACTGACTGAATGCTGTTCTGACTCCTGAAAGTGCAATTTTAGTACACGTTCGTTGTTAGGAAGCTATGAAAGAGGCGAAAGGACCGGCGACTCCCCCCTTCCTCGGCAAGGGAACGGGGCTGCTGACAGAAACACGCCGCTTTGAATGCTGAAAACTGCTCAACTACAAAAAAACCAGCTGCACGGTGAAGAAAACAAAAAACAACCCTACCTAACAACAGCTTCTCTCTCTGAAGAACAAGCCAAATGTCTAAATAACGAAAGGCCCTCCGTCCCACACCACACAATGTAAGGCGGCCGCCACCCACCCCCCACCGCCGCCTCAGGCCTTCCAGCGCCTTTCACGCCCGCGCTCTGGTTGCCACAGCAACCGGCTCTTTGCGTACGCCCTGCTCCGTGAATAGACACTACGCAGCCAAGCGCTCCTCTCCCTCTCCTGTTTTCGGCCTTGCGTCAATAACGTAACGAACGCGTTTGACGGTGGCTGTTGAGAATGAGTGGCGTCAACGGCGTAGTTGGTGAATAGAAAGCTGGGGTCTCTGCTAGCGTGGGAGGCGGCGGGCTGCTGCGGAGCGCCGCGGGCCCCTGAGGGACGGGAGAGCGTGGGGGAACGGGGTGGGCGCTGCCATGGTGTTGTGGGATCCCTCCACACCCGTGTCCTCTGCAAAACCGGGAGGGAGGTTCGTTCCCTGCCCACAGATCATAAAGTATTTTCACCTGACAAAATTGGAAAAAATTCAGGTTGAACAAATGGCAATCAAGTTAGTGGCGGTGACGTAGTAGGCTAGTGACATGAGGTACAAGGAGGCAGGGGAGCGTAGTAGCTTTGGGTAGCTTTTTTTCTTAGTCTCTACAGTATGGCACTATAAACAGCTAGACTGCATACCGAGGGTTTTCATTGTAATTAGGTAAGCTCACATAACTGTATTCACTGTTTAGTCATATTTTTAGTACGATTCAGTGAAATGGTATTGTTCAGAGGGCACTACAGAGGGAGCACATATCGTAGTGTTTATAGCAGAGCTTCGAGGTGCTCTGTGTTGTCAGTGTGGCCTGACAGCAATAAACTGAACAGCTTGAGCTATGAAAGGTTATTTCTCTGCAAATAGAGAAGTTACTCATATTTTTCATGATATTTGAGTTACAATTATCATAATCGAAGTTCTTAAACTAGATTTTACAAAGCCAAAGTCAATCAGATCAGCCGGATTAAAAGAAAACGGAGGAATAGATTCTCATTGGGTGATCATCAAAATCCACAGAACAAAAAGTATGACTAAATTAAAGTATCTTCAGGAAAGGATGCATTTTTTTCAGTATCATTTTAGAGCAGATTATTTAAAGTAGAGTTTATTTTCCTAGACTAGATTTGACTTTTACTAACTAAATATTTTTAAAGGTTCACCCTATTTCAGTAGAAGAATGTGAACTTTTCTCAATGTAGAAGGGATGGAGAAAAAGACTTCTCACGTCCCCCTGTTTTAACTCTGTTCTCATCCTCTTGGTGTGAGTTCTGGCTTGTCCCTCACCATAGCTTGGTATACTGATCCTAGTTAGTGGTCATGATATTAACTAATATACACAGTTTCTGAAGGCTTTCTTAAATCATTTGTCTATTCACAGAATCTGCAGCTGATACTGTTCCTGCATCATTGATGTAAGAAGGGGTATGATGCCATGGAAACAGTATATTCCCAGTACTCCTTGGTGACCAAGCTCTGTAAGAAGAGAAAATGTGGATCTTAGTACATAGAATTGTCAGTATTTTCAGCACCTTTGTGTTTCTTAAATCGTTGGTCTTTTTCCTCTAATGGTGTGGTTAACTTGTTGGTTTGGTAATTCAATGTGTGAGAGAAAGATTAAATACACTCAGTAAGTAAAAATGGCCTTTCAATTTTAAAATGTTTCTGTTTGATTACCTTGGTCCCTCCTGGACTTTGGATTCACTGAGATTTTTGAATTGATTTTTTTTTTTTGTAGCTTAGTTTGTGAAAGAGCTCTAGTAGACAAACAGTGAGTCATCCTATGTACACGACAGATTTTTACGTGCCTAGGATGTGTTGAACCAGAACTAGGAGAAAATGGAGAAAGCAAGTGACAATGTGATGGTCTTACCAGCTGGGAGAGTTTCCCTTTTTGTTTTCAGAATTACTATTTTAAGAAATTAACGTTGTCTTAAAATCATTCAATCTTGCCAAAAGGGCAGGAGCACATCATAAAAAGCATCTAGGTCTGTCTAGTTTTATAGTCAAAAGTAGCATGATGGCTGGAGCTATATATATATGGTTAAAATAAATTGTAATGCTGCCTTCTTTGCTGAATAACTCATCAGCTACAAATCTGATATTTTGTTTTGTTTTCAGTATGGTTGAGATCACATGAGTGCCTGAAGTGATCCCTTACCAAAGTAATTCCTTGCAAAAGATGATAAAACATTAATTCTAAGTAGTGGACTGGCAATTTTGTTGAGCATAATTCTTTGTTTATGGTTGTAAAACAACAGGAGTGTTTTTTTTTTTTTATATATATATACTTCACAGTTGTTTTTTTTTAATTACTTGTCCACACCGATTTGACCTTTAAAATTTTTAGTGTGCTGCAGGAATAGAAGAGGCTTGTTTCTTGGATGTTAGGACATCCAAGCCTGTTCCAGCATTATCAAAATAGGATTTTTTTTTTTTTGAATGTGAGAGCTTTTATTTTTTCCTGAAATTTGGGAGCTTAAATACTAATGAAACAAACAGCAAAATTGTTTAACATCCTAAATTACAGTCTAGCATACTAAATGCAGTCTAAAGTAATGAGTTGATTAACAATACTTAGGCAATACAAAAGAGTGGTGAGATTTCTTACTTCTTGTTTTTATTGTTTGGTATGTCAGGAACCAAGGTTACTAATGACTAGAAAGACATTTATATAATTCTAGATGGCTCATTGGTGGCATGTGCATCCTGACTCTAAACCGGAGATGGAATCCAGTTGAAATACTGAAAAAAATCCCTTAGGAATTCCTTTATAATTGCTATTTTGCTTAATATTAGCTCTGTAACAGTTCCTTACTCCTTTAGTTCCTTCTCTGCTGGGTTAGTCCTTCTCCTTGTATCCATATATGCAACTACCTTAGAAGAAAATGAACCTATTAGGATGAGGGGACTGTCGAGCTTACTAAGGAGCACTTTCTGATCAGAGGTATTCGAATGACCGCTAAGACCAGTTTGTTCTAAAACAAACTGCGTATAGTTCAGTTACTCCATTCCAACCCCGCCTTCTGATCTGTGAGAGAAGGGGAGGAAGGGAACTGTTGCAAGCCTGTTGCTATGGGCACGCAGCAGCAGGCTGAGCTGATCGTGTGGCTGGGATCCTGCCGCATCAGCTGCTGCACGGTGAGTCCTCCTTACACTTTGCTGCATGATGAATGTTCTTATTAGAAACATGCTTTTGAATGCCAGTAAGAAATTGGTATTGGTACCTTATTAAGAGTCCTCTCCCCTAACAACCCAAAAGGCTTCATTGCATAACCAACACACAGTGTCTCAAGTGGGATATCTTCATGCATTTGTGGCTTTTGTGTGAATGTTACTCTTCCAAGTCAGACTGTCTACTGATGTAGTTCTTTCTGAGGTGATCTTGGATGAAGGTTTCACGCCAAGAAATGTGGCAACTTCATTGTTCCTCCTTTCCTCTTCTGACCTAGTGAAATCAGATATCCCCTCACATAAATAAATGTGCTTTATGCAGAGGCATTTAAAATAATGATGAGCAGGATTTTTAAACTAAACATTGCAAAATTATTTGGGGACTTAACTGCTAGCACTTAGGTTTAATTAAGTATACAGTTCTCTGCCCAACTGCAGAATTAGACAGTGCTTTGTTGTTAGAGAAAACCACTATTTCTTACTACAGTTGTGCACACAGAAGTTGCCTTTTTTACACGAGAATCAATTTTCTTTAACACAAAGTCACAGAGCTGCCAGTTATGCTGAAAAGAAAAAAAGGTGATGAGTCCATAAGGATGGTTAATTTTTTTATCATGTTTTCCCTGTGTTAAGACAATTTCTAAATATCTCGTTTCTCTTTACATGTTTTCTGTCTGGTAGGATTGAATCGAATTTGGAGAATGAAGTCCAGCCTAAAGCATATGGTTCCCCCAGTGAGTAGGGACAGAATAATCTCCCAGTTTCCTAAGGTAAGCATTCTTTATCCCTGTGCTCAGAGTTTGTAGCACCTCCCACATTAAACTATATTTCCCTTGTATTTTATTTTAATGTACAGTTGATGCCTTTTGCTAGAATTGCAGATTTTTTAAGGTTTTCTTTCAGAGGTGAATGTGACCTTGTTTTCCCATTCAGTGCTAATATACTTAATAATCATATTTTCTTCTAACCTCAACAGAAAGTGACTCTTGCAACAGAAGTGTTATCTTATAATACCCGTTCTTTCAGCCAAACGTTAATAATTACCGTGGTTAAAAAGTTCCTCCACTGAGAGGAAATGAGAGCCATAGCTGGTAATTAATATTCAGAAAGACTAATTAGATCTATGTGGAGTTTTTGGTTAAAGAATTTGAGGCAATTTTCATTTTCTGTGTGTGCAGGAACCTTAGTCATACTGTAGATCAAATGTACTATAGAAACACAGAAAAAATCATTCTTGCCCCCAAAGAGTTTTATACTTGAAGTGTAACAGAAGGGTTAAGGACAGGGAAGGACAAAGTATTACCATTCTGATATATATTTTTTTTCAAAAGATCATTTTAATAGGAATTAGCATTTTTTCATGCTTGATCTCAGCTGCATATTTTACTCTTCGTTTTATGAAAACCATCACTGTTGTTTTCCTCATTTTTAACCTGCTAAGCTTAATTGAAAACTAGTAATAAAATCAGTGCTTCACGCAAGTAAGAGATTTTAAAGACTTTGCAGTAAGAATGATTTGCTTGTGGCATGCTCTCACCTCTGTTTTTCTTGTGTGCCTTGGATTATTGGAATGATTTAAGATAGTTATTATTATAAAGAGTGGTGAACAAATCTATTTGCTGTGGAAGTTTAGCTAGGGTTTGGATGCTGACACTCGAAGGTGGTCAAATGAGCTGTTCAAAGGAATTTTTACAAGCATACCCGTGGGGCAGCTGTATAGCCTTCTAGCCCAAGCTATCCCTTTTCTTAATCCATGGTACCTCTGTGTTTGACAAGCTCTTTGAGGTAGTCTCCTTTTCTATTTTTCCTTGCTGATCTGACTTGTTGCAAAGTAGACATCACATAGTTTATTCCAGTCACTGTTCTCTCCTGTCTTCAGTGGTACACACCCGAGGCCTGTCTGCAGTTTAAAGAGCACTTCCATGCACAGGTCAGAACTGCTTGTCAGCAGAGCGCTGGAACAGTTGGGTAAGTTGGTAAGAAACCAAGTGTGCAATGAAGCACGTATTTTAACCTCTTTATAGACTCCTTCTTTTATAGGCTTTTCCTGATTCCTCATGTTCCTTACTCCAGTGCATTTAAAGACAGCTGAGCCCATCCCCATGATGGTTCTGTACTGTTTGACAGTGAATGAATAAAGTACCTCTTCTTCTTTTCCTGCTGGAATAAGTAGAGTTGGAAAAAATAAGGTTGTTATTTAGCAACAAATAGCTGCACCCTTAGTTGGAACGATTTTAACGGTTAACCAACTGTTTAGTGTTGAGCCTGTGTAAGTCAGCACAAAAAGCAAGTGCTAGAGCAGTTAGAAGGAATAGAGCAGATATACTGACACCAACAGAGAAAACAGGCTCCATACAGAGTGTACCAAATGAGCACTTGATAAAGGCTTTGGACAGATTTAAACATAGCAGTTTTGTTCCTTGAAGCACATAAGAATCTAGTTTTAATCTTTTAATAGTATACATGCCGAGAAGTTTTCTTTAAATGTTTCCTTAAAACTAGATCCAAATTCTGGAGTAAATATATAGCACTGAAAAACAGATTTTTCTGTTTTATGCCTTTTTCATATTTTTTGTTTTCTCATGTCATCTCTCTCCCAGAACAGATACTTGTACTCATTTAATTCCTGAAGCAAGGCAAGAAATCTGAACTGTGTTAGAAATTATTCCTATTCCGTTAAAGTACATAACTGTATGTTTTAGTAATAAATGCTTCTGTGTTCCAGTGTAAAAGTTCTTTCATAAAGTGAAAGATCTATGAATACTGACAGTTAGTTCACTATTCTCTTAAATCTAGAGCTCTTAATTACCATGAGACTTGTCATGATATCCATCTTTAAATGGAATTTTTTATTCATTTCACTATCCATTAATTTTACTTGAAGAAAAAAAAAGCCAAAATATGTCTGTCTGAGAGACATCAATGAGTTAATAGCTTTTAGAAGCATAGCCACTGTTTTACTTCCATTTAAATTTGTTACAAGTGTCAGGACAATTCTGCTGGCAAGACTTGTTTTAGTGAATCAAGGCATTTTTTCCCCTCCATAACCAAGATGTATCTGTTTTTTTTTGTTGTTTTTTTTTTCCTCAGAGTAAACTGGAACACCGACTAATTTATTTTGTACATGTACAGTATAGCTAAAAAGCTTTCCATTCTGGCTTTGTGAATAAAATGAAAGTACTTTCCTGCCACTTTTCCAATCTAGATATAATTATTATTAGGTTATTTTTTGGCAGGGCATGGTGGTAGAAGGGACAGACAACTGAGTATTTGGTACAGGAATTATGAAACTTGTCACGAATTACCGTTATTTTTCTTTTCCATTATTCCAAGTAATAGGATATTTCTTTGTCGTTTGGAAAGGTACTCTGAGAAGTTCAGTAGCTAATGGCTATTTTTAAGACTCTTGATATTCCATCAGTGTGTTAAAATGTCTAATCTAGGGAGTGTTTTCTTTTCCAGAAAGAATTAATGGAACATATACCTTCAAACCACCACTTGCTTTTTTTTGCTTTTCCCTTAAGCTAGTTGATTTTCTTCAGTATTGTATCACTAACAGTTAATTAGACAGAGACATCAGCAGGTTAGGGGCCTGTGGCTACCATATTTGCATTGACTAGCACACAACATGCCTTCCTTTTTCTGAAATATAAGCTGTGTAGCTCACCAGTCAAGATTTAGACTGCTTAGAATCACTAACTTGAAATCACCATCGCATGGAAGCCTGATATAACCAGAGATAGCATTCAATAGAAGATTATTTCCCCTGTTTAAAAATCTATTTCTTAATACGATAGTATAGTAAACCTCTTAAAGCATTTTTGTAGCATGTGCATGGGAGATGTCAATCCAAGTTTCAGTCAACAAATAATGTTACATTCACTTATCCGCCTGTATCTCCTAACAGATACACTACATTTCAATTTCAAGAACGCAGGTTGAGTCACCTCAAGCCCATCTGCTGTATTCTGTGGGAGGACCCAGAACAAAGAGGATTATTTGTATGAAGCCAGCTTCAGATTAATATTGTTCCAGATAGTCAGGAAGTGTATTGGCTCTAGCCTTGAGGTTGTTGTGTGTTTTTGTTTGTTTGTTTTTTTTCCCAAGAGACTAATTTTGCAGTGGGTTATTTTGTTATCAGTAACTTCTTGTTTGTATACTTAGGACTTGATTCTGTAGTATTAAAGTCAATGAGAAACTTGTAATTAATTTTAATGGCAGAAGAGTCTAAACTTCTACTCTTTAAAGGGCTGATAAGGATGTAGATACTATATGGTCTTGTGTGCAAACTGCCAAGTGTATATACTTGCAAGAGCTTCTGTCCCATAGGAATATATTTAAGAAACGATATTAAGAAACAGAGTAAGAAATGGACTATTTCTTCTCCAGAGTTTTGTTTTGTGACCTTTTCTTTCTTACAATTTAAGATCCTGCTGCAGCACTGTGGCATTTAGTTAAACTGGAGTTGCAGATGCACATATTCGTCACTTGCTATTTAAGGATCTAAGTCAGAATTGTTTTAGTGAGAATTTTGAAATTGTTACTAAAAGCATTTAGTGTTTTCAAATATTTCTAACAGGCTGAAAATATCCAAAGTGGTTGTGGTAGGAGACCTGTATGTTGGGAAAACTAGCCTCATAAACAGGTACAGTATATCTCAGCAAATGGTTTGCATCTTTTCTTTCACAAGTTCAAAGTGTATCACTTGTAGCAGTAAAGCTTTCAGTTTTCTAAATTGAGTATGTATCCAGTCAAATATAATACAATGTAGTATTTGCCAGATGCTAAAAGTAGCTCTTGTGCATTTTGTGTCCCAAGTCCATTGAACAGAGCACTGAATTTCTGTAGCTTGTGATCACCATGACAGCCTTCTGTTTATCTTTACATTTTCAATTAATTCTTCCATGTTTGAGAATTTGGTAAGTTTTTAATCTTATCGATTAATCACATGTTCCTTTTGTATTTATGACCCAAAATGTTACCTCCTTTTTGGTAATTAGTTTCTCAGTGCTTTTATGTATGCTTCTGCAATATATAGCCACTCCACAGTTAGTTCATGCTTTTCTATATAATTTACCCTAGCTAGTGTTAGTTTTGCAGCTATTTGTATCTAGGTGTTACTAGTATTTCATCCTTTCATCCTTTTTTTCTTCATTGCAGATTTTGTAAAGATAATTTTGACCGACATTACAAGGCGACCATTGGAGTGGATTTTGAAATTGAACGCTTTGAAATAGTAGGAATACCATATAATCTCCAGATGTAAGTTGAAACATTGTGGTTAAGTATCACATAGAGTACAGTCTAGGTGGAGTTTGAATTGCTGCAGGCTCTAATGGAATAAAGATTAAAAAAAAAAATGCCCATTGCATAATACGATATGAAAAACAGGTTCTCTACCTGGACTTGCAGTTTAAGTTAATAAATAAACAAATAAATACATACGTAATCCTGTCTTGGATCTCTTAGTCCTAAAAATGTTAAAATTTTGTCAATGAAAATTAATTTTGGGTGTCTTGCTCCATTTCATTACAGTTCTGCCTTTTTTACTCAAGTTTCTTGGAAGAGAAGCAGAAGCTCTTGTAACAAACTTTGTCAAGTGCTATTGTTGTTCCATTCTGTCCTTTGGGTTTAGTGTGTGTTACGATCATGGAACTTGACTTTAATGGGAGGGTTTATTCCTGCAGCAATTGAAATCAACTGTAATGTGTCCAGTGGCTTCACTGTCTCCTAACTGCAAAATAAGTGGTTTTCCTTAAAACATAGAAGGCTCAAGTGAGTCCAAAAATCTTTCTGATTTTCACCTTTGTTTACCAGCCTATTGGGAATCCTGGCCTTCTCTTACCTGCTTTGGTTCTGCTTAAGGACGTCCTTCGGTATTTTAAGCATCTAGCTATATTTTTTCTGGAAAGAATGTTACTGAATCTACGCTGTAGTGTGATGTAGAGCAGAAATAAGATGCTTTGTATGAAGTATTTTAGTGCATGAATCTTAAAACTTTTTTGCTTGGAAACGTTTTCTCTGAAATCTCAGTGCCTAAATATGCAAATAGATGGCTAGTGGGATTTATTGGAAAACACTCAATTTCCCACTGATTTCAGTGCCACTCTGTTTTTGAAAATTCTGTCAGGCACTGTCTTCTACAAAGACAGGCAGAGAGAGCTGGGGTTGTTCAGCATGGAGAAGAGAAGGCTCCAGGGAGGCCTTATAGCGGCCTTCCTGTACGTACAGAGGGCTGCAGGAAAACTGGGGAGGGACTCTGTCAGTAAGTGTGGTGATATGACAAAGGGTAATGGTTTTAAACTAAAAGAGGGTAAATTTAGATTAGATATTAGGAAGAAATTCTTCACTCAGAGGGTGGTGAGGCACTGGAAAAAGTTACCCAGAGGAGTCGTGGATGCCTCATCCCTGGAAGTGTTTACGACCAGGTTGGATGGGGCCCTGGGCAACTTGGTGTGGGAGGTGTCCCTGCCCATGGCAGCGGTGCTGGAACTAGATGCTTTCCAACCTAATCCATTCTATGATTTTTGGAATTTGAGTGCCTTTAAAAATCTACACTGAAACATCAGTACTTTGTCAGCTGAAGCAAGAAGGTTCATAGCCTACTAACCTGAAGGTTGCCTTATCTACAGATTCTTCAGTGGCTGGGTAAAACATTTCCATATGATAAGCACTGGTGCCCCCTCTAGCTGAGAGGTTTACACACATGCTAAAATTGCAACTACCAATGACTGGTAGTGCTATGCTATAGCAAAAACCCAAATGTCTGTAGTACTGGCAGTAGCTGGCAGAAGTGTATATCATCTTTGTTATTAAGAAGCCCTTCTGTCTGTCCTTCTTTTTTTATTTTTTTTTAATTCTTTATTGGTGTCATTAATGGAGAGGTATCATATCATAAGTTACAAGATTCTAGTGTGGGCTAATATGTAATTTAGCTAGTATTAGCCCAGAAAATAGTTTCAAAATCAGATTGCCCTAGGAATACATAGCAGTGACATAGATGAGGAAATGATGCTTTAATAAAAGTTTTTGTTTTTTTTTTTTTACCATGCAAATATGAATGTTTGAATCGTGTTTCAAAGAACGGTCTCCAAAATGACCAGTTAGAAAAAAAATAAAAATTAAAATAAATAAATAAGGATAAAACCAGCGTTAAAATGGCTTCATTAAATAATAGGCCTTTACTGTATTTCTATCAGTAGTTAATGAATAACATGTTCCAGATGGCAACAATTCTCTGCTATCATATTCTTCTCCAACGCGTACCGGTCTGTTGCTTCATTAGCATGTTTACCCAGGTTGCGCTAGGTTTCATTAACCTGGAGTTTCTTTTTTTTCCCCATTGCACAGATGGGACACAGCAGGTCAGGAAAAGTTCAAGTGCATTGCATCTGCTTACTACCGAGGAGCAGAGGGTGAGAACAATATTAATCTGATCCTGGCTGTGACAGGATATTGTACTTTATACAGAAACATATATACATACACCTATATGTGCTCCTTGGACAGGTACCTGGAGATACAATATGATGGAATGGGCTCTCCGTTATTGGAGAGAGGAAAAGACTGAAAAACCTCATGAATAGATTACTTGTCACACCTGCAAGCTCTGAATGTTATGATGATGAAGTAATAAAAAGTGGCAACTGTGTCTAGAGGGGAAAGAATTTCAATTTTGGGTAAAATTTTTGCTAGACTGAGAACTGTGTATCTCTAGTATTCCCATGAGAGGCATTTTTTTCAGGAATTAAAGGGGTCCTAAAATAAAAGGATTATTTGATCTTTACCTGTAGTCTGCAGACTATAGCACTATTAAAGTTGAAGACTGAGGATGGCAGTCTTACTGGGTGCTAGAGAAGGAAGGGGAGTAAACAAATCAGTAGTCTCCCACCTCCTCTATGTTAAACCTACTGTTGCACTTTGTATGTAAGCATTCTTTCTGTTTCACAAGTTGAGTCGAATTGGAGAGACTTCTGATACGCTTTTTAACTTAATTACTTTTTTCTTTTATTGCAGTTATAATAACAGTGTTTGATCTGGCTGATATCCAGACTTTGGATCACACCAAGTAAGTTTCTGTATTTTGGCTTAGCCTTTACAGCTTTCACAGGGGGTTTAATTGCCTTCTATGGCCTGCAGTTGCTGAGGACTTGTAGGATTATGAGTGTGTTTTCCGCTGAGATATGAAATGAATGGTGATAGGCATGTGTTTGGAATAGTTCTGAGAAAAATGCTGAGCATAAATTTGAACATCATCTTTGACTTGCTTTGTAGTCAGTGGAGAGAAAAAGGCACTTCACTAAGAGCTGGATCCTTCCAAAACTAGACACACAGGAAGAGATGAAGAGCATCTCAAAAGCATCTTTTTTTCCTCCATTTGCTATAAACAGAGTAACAGGTTTGCATCTGATGTAGATAATGAAATCAATGTGATGCATCTCATGCATAAAGTCTCAAGAGTCTCAATATTATTTTCTTTCTCTAGTTTCTGTAGTGATTCTGTTATAATAGAACAGTTCAGTTGGAAAGGACCTTCAAAGGTCATCTAGTCCAACTGCCTGATCATTTCAGGGCTAATCAACAGTTAAAGCATATTATTGGCAGCATTATCCAAATGCCTCTTCAACACTGACAGGCATGGGCAATCAACCACCTCTCTAGGAATCTTGTTCCAGTATTTGACTGCCCTCACAGTAAAGAATTTTTTTTCCTAATGTCCAGTGTGAACCTCTCTGGCACAGCTGTGCACTGTCCCATACATCTGTCAAAAAATAAAAAAATAAAACAAAACTCAAGGTGTATATATAGGTATAGCTAAATTTGCTAGTTTAAGTACTTGAAATGTTTTGGGTATAGCAGCACACTAACTGATGTGAGCAAACTTGTTCTGCTTTTAGTGCAGGCTGCAAAACCCAATGTGGATCTGTGATCCACACAGTTGTTACCGGACTCGGAGCTTATATATTTCTAAGATACTGTTATGACTGTAAGGCAGGTATGTGTTTCTCTACAATCTGTACTCTGTCTTATTTAAATGTGTGTACTCCCTTAGAGTACTGTTGTGGTATTTAAATCATTTACATAGGACTTTGTAAAATTATATATATATTAGTGTCTCTGCTTGGTTGAAAATAATTGAAACCTGTGAACCTGATTTCCACCCCACACATACTCTCTTCCTTCCTTGACTTGTGTTGGATGACTCAAGAGGAACTTGATTGCCAGACTAACAAAAATATAAAAGCTTATGAGACAAGAGTCATGCTGCCTTCATAGGCAGATATCTTGTAATTTTGCTGAATAGATTATTTCACTCTTCTTTATTCATTTCTTACCTAGTCTGCTGTGTTGTTCATATTTTTAACTTTACTTCTTGTTTTTTATTCCTTATCTCTATCAAAACTCTGCCCCCTCCCGTTATACTGATAAATAACATGTCTGGGTGTTAATATTATGGGTGAATTTGCACTCTACAGCGGGCATGTTTGAACTTTTCATTAGTGGAAGGCATATATTCAAAGGAGCTGGAATAGCTCCTGTTCCCCTCCTGTCTAGAAAAAGAGGCTTTTGACACTCTCACAGAAGTTCATCCTCTTTCTTTTTTTGTGACCCTATTATCTACCTCTGATATTCTATACTTCCTCTGATACTCTCATCTCTTTTCTGCATTTCAGACAGTGGCTGGAAGATGCTTTGAGGGAGAATGAGCCAGATTCCAGCTTCATATTTCTGGTCGGAACAAAAAAAGATTTGGTGGTAAGCAAATAGCAAGATACTGGTATGATTGATCATGGAAAACAAATGAGAGGGAAAATGGTCTTAAAATAACACACAAGAAAGCAAAATTTGTGGAAGGGGGAAAAATTGTAGTCTTAGAACAAGAAGAAGAGAGAAGAAAGAGGGGGAAAAAGGTATTAAAAAAGGGTTGGGGAGAAGCTCATGTTTGAGCACAGTAAAAATAGATAGAATAGAAAAAAAGGATCCAAGACAGAGGCAAGGATTAAGCAAAAAGAACCATTATGATTATTTGGTCCTGTAACTCTTCTGCTGAGAAAGACAGAGTACCAAGAATTTGAAGATCAATAACCAGGCTGTTTTCTTTACAGCTCTCTGCTGCACTATGTAGTTAGATACAGTGGTCAACTTTCTTGTTGTTTTGTTTCAATGCAGTAGAAGGTGAACAGTCTTCCATTTTAGAAGCAATACTAAGTAATTTCTTTTCAAGTATTAGAACATTTTTGCAGTAATGCATGATTGCACAAGTTACGAGGCAAGGACAGAAAGGCCACTGTGAAAACTGTCCGCCTCACAGGATAGGTGCTATCAGTACCTCTGTATTATTACTAGCACAGGTATACTTCTTATCTTAAAGATATTTCTTGGTATTTACTCAGTCAGATGCTGTGTGTGAAAGGACAGAGATAGATGCTATCCGCTTTGCCAATGAGATGCAGGCAGAATACTGGTCGGTTTCAGCCAAAACAGGTAAGTTACTGCAAAGGATATAAAAATAAAGTAACCACAGATGCTAGTGTGAAAGAGGGAGGAAGTTAAAATTCCTTATTTCAATACAGTTTATTTATTTATTGTGTTGCATTTTGTTGCTATTAGAAACTTCAGATGGTTGATTTTATTTGAGCATCTGTATGTGTGCTTACATTGTCGTGTTTACAGAAAGGACTACTTAGGTTGCTGTGCAATGTCTAGGCAAGTTTAATTCATGGATAGTTACATAAACACGTGTGTGTACTGCTAGATACATTAGGAATGAAACAATTATGCCAAAAACTGAATTCTCCCTGTTGCTAATTAAAAAAAAAAAAAAAGGTACGGTAGAGGATACAGTATTCCAGAGTGGAAAAAAAAGAGACATTCTGTCTGCAGTGATCAGAGAAAGACTGTTGGAAATGCCTGATCCTTCACAGTATTGAGCGGTGGTGTGTTCACAGATATGCTTGTTCATGTTTGAACATGCACTGATGTGCAGTTGCAAAAATGTATCATTTCTGTCCTGTTTCCTAGGGGAAAATGTCAACGAGTTCTTTTCTCGAGTTGCTGCCTTGGCCTTTGAACAGTCCATGATAAAGGAGCTGGAAAAGACCATGGGGCATGTGGCTCAAATTGGGACGGGAAACCTCATCAGTATGTTAAATTTTGCTTCTTGTGTGTATTTTCCACATTTATGCTCTCAAGGACTGGGCAGATTTTATTGAGCATCAAAGCCTGTCTCACAGAGCTGCAAGCGTATTAACTTCGGTGTCTTCCGGAGTTCTGACATGTAGGAGTGACTTGGGATGCATCCAGCTGTTCTTACCCTTAATATTGGATGGTGTCATTTCTTGTGAATTGATTTTTATAACTTCTTGGTTTCTACAGAACTGGAAAAGAACCTGATGGAAATCCCAGAAGGCAACACTCAAGCCAGCCCAAGTTGCTGCTGACTGTCAACTGCTTCTGCAAGTGCCTTACTTCTCTGTAGTCCTGCATAGAGCACCTGCAACAACAAAAGCTCTCAGAAGTAAATCAGAAAGTAAAGTAAAGTAATCAGAAAGTAAATCAGAAGTAAAAAGTTGTATTTTTGGAAATGAGGGAGGAAAATCTTATCCAAGCTTTCTTTCTGAGTGTTCACTTGTGCTGGATGGTATGATTGTTAGATAAGCTTTTCTCTCTGTAGTGGAAACATGACATGCTTGTCTTAATGCAAGAAGATGTTGCCAGCACCATGTGCTCACCTGTCTGCCAGAAAAACCTGTAGTCAAATGTTAGGTAACTTTACTGTGTTGGGTTTTGATAATTCTCTAGAAATCTTGAGTACTGAAGTTGCATTCTCGTGGGAGCAGAAAACAAATGGCAGTTCAGAATAAAGGCTGCTATCCATCTTTTTGACTTCTAAAAATATTATTAGATCATAGCATAATGTTACTCTGACTTGTTTTTATGTATTCCAAATGTATTAAAACAGTTACAGATTTTTTTTTTCTTCTTTTTTTTTATAGTAAGGAACAGGTATGGAAGTACACAAATGCAGGCTGCATAGTTTTCATTGTGATTTCTCCATCCAGGAAAAATCTGTGATTTTGTCTTTTCCACTTGAGAATCAGAGCCCAGTTATTTCAATATTTTCAAGGCTGGGAGAAGTCCAGATAGGAACTTTGTTGTTTCATCCCAGCTGTCTAATATTTTGAAAGTGCTACCAGATAAGAATGCTATAGTTTTCCACTTTCTTGAATAAGAAAGAACAGATTGTGTAACAGTGAGTGGCAGAGAAAAAATAAGAGTTCATGAATTCCGTCTTCCAAAGAGGATGCAGAATCCTTTTCTGCATTAATCTTCTTGAAGGTTGTCTACAAGAACTGCAGTTCTATTATGTTGCTAAGAGTAATTATTGGCATTTTATTCTAATTGTTTTTTTTTTGTTTGTTTGTAGTAATGTAACATGATTCTGGAACCATATGCAGTCTCAGTCATGAACTTGTTCATCTCTGTCTGTGGTAGGAACTCTGAGCTGTTAAGGTTAGATTCAGTGCTGCTGCTAAACTTGTAGTCACTCTTTCTGCTTTTACTGGACAAGATAATTTGATCACGTTATGCTGGGAGCAATTTGCTCCACTGCATACTGGAAGCTGTAATAGTAGAGAAATAGTTTTTGCCATTTTGTGAAAAGTTTTAAAAGTACGTGTGCGTTTAGAGAGGTGGGAAAAGAGGTTCTCCCAAGAAGACACGTGCTCAGTAAGACCTACAGTATTTGCTGTATGAAGATGTCGTTACTGAATGCTTACTGTAGAACCTGCTCTCTGGACATCCTGCTGTTACTTGGTGTGCTGGCTGGATCAAAAATCATTGCCCCAGTTCTGGCTTTTCAAATACCCTTTAACATAACCTTGTGCAATCAGTTATTTAGAAATTGCAATCATTGTCTAATAGAGAGAGATTATCTCTGGGCACCACTTAATTTTACATAAGTAAAGCAGCTTTAGAAAACTCTTCTGCTCTTTGGGCAGCAATGACTGATGCCAAAAGATTCTGCTGTTTTAGAAGTCGTTCCTGCTGACAAATGACATTGCCAGAAATTGAATGACAAATAACATTGTCGGAAATTACTGTAATAAATATTTGCTCAGTATATGTGAAACGGTGTTAGTATGATTGATTTTGGTAATTAGGTTTCAACTGCAAAAGTAGAAAAGAAGTTAAAAGGATAAATAAAAAATCCCATAAAAGTTATAGGGAAATGAAATAAATGCATCTCACTAAACAGAAAGACTGCTTCTCTAGAAAACTCTTTATCAGCTGCTTATGACTTTATAATTCTAAAATTCAAATCCAGCATTACATGCTATACTGGCATAAGAAAGAGTGAAATGTCTTTTTTGTAATGTTCTAGATTTCTTAACTGCAACTGTTTTAAATGTGGAGAGACAAAAAGAAACCTGTGGATGGTTACAAGTTACAGTTTCAGAAGATGTTTGTTCAATCATTACAAGAACTACAGTATCTGGAAAACTGAGAAAATAAAGATAACTATTTGTTAATGAATCTACATATCAAGCTAAAAATATTCTAGACTCTCAGCTATTTTTAACCCCAAAATTGTTTCCTAAGAAATAGGAAAAAGTGGAAGAAAAAATGGCTTAAACAGCCTTTACTTTTATTAAAAGTAAATTACTTTTATACTTCTATGACTTATGATATGAACTAGAGGAGCTTCAAAGAATATAATGAATAGAGATCTGGGAACTCTCTCTCTCTCTCTCTCTCTCTCTCTCTCTCTCTCTCTCTCTCTCTCTCTCTTTAATCAGACAGTCTCCTATTTGGCAATTGTACCGATTCTGTTGGCAAAGATGCAAATGTAGCATTTGGTAGAGAAGGTGAATATGTGGGGGTATGTAAGGAGCTATTTATCCAAATGTGTGATATTTTGACCTTCTGATGTTCTGTGTATTTCATCTCACAAATCTCTTTCACAAGATGATGAGCATGTACTCTGCTTGTACCATGCTTTCCACTGAGTGGGCAACATAGCCATAATCTTTGTGTTCACTGAGTTTGAATGAGAGTAGAAAAAGATAGATTGTTCTACTGCAGTGTATTATGTATGTATATGAAACATCTTGCATTTGAATAATGCTTTTCAGAAGCAATTTTAGAAGCACGGTGGAGCCACATAACCACTCCTGTGTACTGTGCTGTGGATGAGTACTGCTATCCTTGGGTTATGATAGATAAATAGAAACTCACAGAAGTGGTATTTGTGACTTTTTAAAAAATTAGTCCTCTATTTTCATATGGAAAACTTTCTCTGAAGTAATTTGAAACTCACAATTTTGTCTTTCTTTCATTCAGTTATTCTCAGTTCATTTCTTGATTAAAGACTTTCTTGTATGAGTAAATGTTTCACAAAATAGTTATTATTCTAGAACTGGGTTTCGAACTTCTGTCTGCTACTTATGATGAATAGGCCTGAGCTTCAGACCAAATTTTGCTTTCATATATATTTCTTGGACATAAGCAGGTGTCTTGTCATGCACTTTGAACATGCCTTGAGCATGTCAGAGAAGAAAACTTGAACACACAATACCAGATAGTGGTGTTCCGAGTACAATAATGTACCTGTAGGTGGACAAGTTCAGCGTTGCTGCAGCAGTACTCCTTCAGCTGAGAATTGCCTATACCCACAGCACATTCTGGCAATTTCACGTGGCTGTTACTGAGCAGACAAACTGCTCTGGTTCCTTCCTGGAACCACTGATAATGGTCCTGGAGGCCAAAAGATAGGTTTTAGGATAGCATGCCTTGTCTTCTTGTCTAGGCTAGGTGCTAGGTTTTGGTGCAGTCATGGTGTCAGTGTCTGCAGCTGCAAAATGAATCAGAAATAAAGGAAAAAAAAAGTCAGGTTATATTTTTCTCAAAAAAAATAAAATCTCCCAAGGGTTTCTTTTGTTGCTGACTGCAATTCTTGTAGAAAATCAGAGGTGTAATTTCTTCAGCAATGCAGTCATGTTGCTTGGAAAATCAACTGGGACAGTTTTTCTAATGATTCAGTGCATTGCTTGATGTCATTATTGGTTTTTATCGTCTGTAGTTCCAAAAACTTTATGCAAAACTGTCAATCAGTAACTATCCCCTGGCAGTGGTCTGACTCCATCCAATCTATGACAGATGCTTTGAGATTTTTTTCTTTTAAGTCCCAGTGGGACTTCCCGTGCAAAGAACTAGGTATTAATAATTGATAATCTAAAATGAATCTTAGATCATATTAGCACAAAGGAAACCTAACTTTAGTGGGAAAATAAACATCAGTTTGCAAGTTCTTAAATGTTCCTGTCTGGTCTGTGTTGTATTCTATGCATGTTATTCCATTCTATCAGCAACTTCATTTGTTTTGAAGAAGCCTTAATATTATTGAAAACAATGTCAGAACAACTGACATTAACTCTAAACACAAGCAGGCTAAAACATAATTTTATACCAGTTGAAAACTTCATAGCGATCACGGCACCAGTTTCAGCACCGGCTTCCTTGTGGAATTTGCAGGTGAGAAGTTGGATAACTTGAAATTCAGAGAGAGTCTGAAGCAAAGTTAAAGAACAGGTGTAATAATCTCCACAAAGATGTATTAGTGTTATGCTGTTTCTTGTCTTAATAAGTACAAGCTAAATGGTTAATGAGCTTCTGTTTAAATAAGCATGTATATCTCTTTGAGGAAAAACTGATAACGGATCAAAAGCCATTCAAGAAATAGTCACCTGGCAGGCAAATTTCATTTTTACTATAAAACCCCCTTTCGTTTTAATCTTTAGTGGTTTTGTTTCTGCCATTTGAGTGACTATTTGACACTTAGGGTGTTATTCTTTATATTCTCATGTGATCATGTCACATGTGATTCAGACCTTTCCTGTTGGTTCTCAGCTCAGGCTCATCTCACTGAGGTACAACCAGAGTTCATTCTTCATGAGTAGATGTCGTATTCTGTGTCTTTTCAGGTGTTCATCAGTAGTCAGAAGTTGTTCTGGGGAGTATAACGAAGCCTACCAGTGTGGAAATGCAATAAACTTCTCACTGTATCTCATCCTCATAGGATGTGAGTTAAAATGAAGTGTTTGGCAGGTTAAAGTTGTAGCAGAATCTGCATTAGTTAATGGAGATGGCTGATGGGTTTCCTTTATTTTGGGCCATAAGGTTGTTCTCGAGGCAACAAATTGCCATTCTCTGAATCTTAAGAAATGGGGTTCCCGTGTTCCTGGTCTCACAGAATAATTTAGGCTGGACAGGACTATGGGAGATAACTGGCCCAACCAGACTCTACCACAGTGTGCTGCCTTGTAATACAAAAATACGATTTCTTAATTTCAGCCACATATGAATGACAAATCATGTTTTATTTCTCCTTAGAAAGACTCTGCTTATGTGCTTCCATTTTTTTTTTCGTTTTTTGTTTTCTTACAAAACTCTTGATTCTCCTGTGTGGAATCATGATAAAGTTCATAACCTGGAGCTCCGCTTTTAAGGCTAAGCGGACTAGCTCTTCTTCCCCACAGGAGGGAGCTCCATGGCCAGTTCAGTTCCAGTTCTGTTTCAACTGGCAAGAACTGGCAATCTCTTGTGGGCCAGCAGAGGGCGTGAGCTGGATGGGCTGGCTCTTCAGCCCCCTTGTCACAGCATGCTCTGTCACCAACCCCAGATAGATGTCTGCCTCCAGAACCCTAATGAAATTTTGTATCCTGATAAAACTATACTCAGTCGAATGTAGAAAGTATAAGCAAAAATTCAGAGACCCCGTCAATGGCCACCAGAACTTCTGATGCTGTACTACCTCAATGAATACAGAGGCTGCAGTTGTTTAATAGTGTTCACCAAAAGTTAAGCGTGCATACAGAAGTCCCTCTGACTCATCAGAATTCTTGCTGTCTCTGAAAAAGTGAGCCCAGTGAGTGTGAGAAAACACCCTAGAAATAATAAAACAAACCAATAACAACAAAAAAAAACTATGAACAAATGGGGGAAACAAATTCATAACATATCCTTATCATGTAATATGTCATTATTTTAATCATGCTAGTAAAATCTTAAATGTCATATTACTAGAAATATATTGTGTGTCATAATGTCATTGTTCAAACCGGCATGACGGCAAACAGTATCAATGGTGAAAAGCCAATTTCTTTCTGTGAAAGATGGAAATTCCCTGGAAGGCTTTTATAGATATTTACTAAGTATACAGATTTCATTATGATTTTGATTATAATCTGTTTTCCACATAGATCAGCCAGTGTGTTAGAAGCTGAGGAAACAAGTGCAGGAAAAGAGGTTAAAGCCAGGAAATGAACAGCAAAGGAGATGAACTATGCAAAGCTGAATGCATGATTAGCCGTTTGTGATGTCTGAAAATATTTGATATGTCGTATCAAAAAGCATGAAGAGGAAAATGGTTTAGTGGATTATGAAACATTGCATATTTTGAAGGTAAGAGTACTGCTCTTGTGGACTTGTGCTTTTCATGCTTAAGGAACTATACTAGTTATTGCTGGGGCTATATTCCACAATCTTTTCTCATAAAATGCATGAGAAAAGGTATTTCTCACTTTGGGGATTTGTTCTACCTCAGGCATGAAAGATGTCTTCTGAGGGATGTGAGGTGTACAATATCTCACTTTTCCCATCATTCAGACAGGAAAATTGCAATTTCAGGTGTGTCCATTGCTGCTTTTTCGGAAGTTGAATTAGTATGTGGAAAGGGTACAGGGCCTAAACACAGCTGTGTACCCTGATTTCAGGTGGAGTGAGAGTCAGCAGCCAGCCCCTGTTCAGCTTGTTTGCCCCCCTTTGCCCAGAGCCGGAGAGCAGGGCTCCCGCTTGTTCTGCCTAGACTAACATACAGGACAAAAGCACACCTAATCTCTGAACAAAGCAAACTTTATTCCCAATATCAGAGCGCTTTCGGAGCACCAGCTGGGCACTGATAACACAGCAAGGACCAAATGAATGACGAGTCTGCTAGTACCCAGCACCTAGGTTTGAGGTGAATTGTAGAATCATTAAGGTTGGAGAAGACCTCCGAGATATCTGGTCCAACCATCACCCTACTACCCATGCCTCCCACCAAACCGCCAAGTCCAGCCTCTCCTTAAACACCCCCAAAACCCTCAGCGGGGCCTGAGGGGTGCAGCTGGGAGCTCAGGAGGGCCAGAACAGCCCCCTCCGTGCTCACACCTCGCCTCCCTCCTCCCTCGTGCCCCCGCTTCGCACACCGCTGCCTTTGTCTCGGCACCAGCCTCCACCGGGCCGGGCGTCCAAAGGCAGCGGGGGCCCGGGCTGTCCCTTTAAGAGGCCCCAGCACCGTGTCAGCCGGGCTCCTGCCCTGCCTCCCTTCTTCCATCCTTCCCTGCCTCCTTCCCTCCCTCCCTGCCTCCCTCCTTCCCTCCCCTTCCGCAGCGCCGCGGCTCGGGGCGCCGCCGGAGCCGGGCCGCGATGGGCAGCCGCGGGCAGCCTCCGGAGCCTCGCCGCCAGCCTCTGCTTGCAGAGCCGCGCCGGGGAGGCTGCTGCGGGGCCGCGGGGCGTTCCGGCACCGCCGGGTAGCGGCCGGACTCGCCGCCCTGCGCCTGGAGGCCAGCACAATAGCTGGGAGGAGGAGGAGACAGGGAAAGGGGCAGGGGGAAAGGAGGAGAGAGAAAGAGAAAGCACAACACGGGGGCTGGCCGGGGGAGGACGGAGCGGAGGGTTGCCGAGAGCGGCTGCACTGAGCAGCAGGGCCGGGACGGCAGCGGCAGGAGGTGGGTGGGTGGGTGGCGATATTTACCTTCTCTCCCCCACCCTGAGCTTGCTCCTTTGTCCACCTCCCCTTTGAAGTGCTCTGAAATCGCCGGGGTGGGAGCGTTGTTGTTCGCTAGCAAAAGAGCGGTCATGACGGGGGGAGAGTAGCGAGTGCACGGGGGCTGGGGCCGGCGAGAGGTGGAGGAGGCGAGGAGCAGAGATTATTCCGAGGATTGCCGTTTGCCTCCCAGTTCCTCCGCATGGACCGTGAAAGAGACGCGTTGAGTTGACCCTGCCGGAGCTGTTTCTGCTTCTACATGTGAGATCCGGTTGCTTTATTCTCTTCGGCTATCTCTCTCCAGCTTCCCTCCCTTATTCTCCACATATTTACTCCTGTATGCAAAATGGTGGACCCTGTGGGGTTTGTGGAGGCTTGGAAAGCACAATTTGCAGACTCTGAGCCTCCTAAAATGGAGCTGAAATCTGTGGGAGATATTGAACAGGAGCTGGAGATGTGCAAAGCATCTATCCGGAGACTGGAGATGGAGGTCAACAAGGAGAGGTTCCGCATGATTTACCTGCAGACTCTTCTGGCAAAGGAGAAAAAAAGCTATGATAGACAGAGATGGGGTTTTAAACGTGTTTCTCAGTTGCCTGAAGGGGGTGCAGAGCAGCAGATCCAGGACCTGCATCATCACCAGTCTGCTGACCAAGATGAATATGAAAAAAGCAAGTCACACCACGGGGAGGAAAAGTTCAAACCCAGGATACCTTCTCTGCGGAAGCTGTCTACCCAGAGCGACGGGTCAGACCTGTCGCCTTTGGACAGTCCCCATCACGGGGAGGGAGAGCAGGACAGGTGTAAGTACTATGGCGAAGAGAAACTGAAGAGAGTTGTAGAAGATACGGAGACTCGCTGCGATACAGATGGATCTCCTTCAAAACACAGATCGGCTTCCACTCGCAGGCTA
The DNA here is from genome assembly GCF_013377495.2 of Cygnus atratus. Taxonomy (NCBI): domain Eukaryota; kingdom Metazoa; phylum Chordata; class Aves; order Anseriformes; family Anatidae; genus Cygnus; species Cygnus atratus. The sequence continues at coordinate 4,979,433 of NC_066378.1, forward strand.
GCGGGATCTGCTGAGAAGGAGGCATCTTTTGAACCTATTTCTAAGGACAGAGGGAACAGCACCAATGTGGCAGCCCTAAGGTCTAACTTCGAGAGGATTAAAAAGGGGAATTCACATCATTCTGGAGATAACAAGGATGTTGTTGAAAAGCCCTTCTATGTGAACATGGAGTATCATCACGAGAAGGGTCTAGTGAAGGTCAATGATAAAGATGTTTCTGATAAAATAAGCTCTCTTGGTAGCCAAGCCATGCAAATGGAACGCAAAAAATCCTTGCACTCCCTTCCTTCTACCGTGGTACCCAGCTTCAACGAATTCCAGAGGCCTGCTTACAGGGGAAGGTCCTCAGAGAGCAGTTTTGGCTATGATGGAGAATACGAAGATGCTGAACTGAACCCCAGGTTTCTCAAAGATAATCTGATTAATGCCAATGGCAGCAACCGCTCACCTTGGCAGCCCATGGACTTTCAGCCCTATCAAAGTATCTATGTTGGTGGAATGATGGGGGAGGCAGAAGGGAAAGGACCTATCCTGAGAAATCAGAGTACAACCGACCAGGAAAAACACCTCACTTGGCCCAGGAGATCTTATTCCCCAAGGAGTTTTGAAGATATTGGAGGAGGATATACTCCTGATTGTAGCTCTAATGAGAACCTTACCTCCAGCGAGGAAGACTTCTCTTCAGGGCAGTCCAGCCATGTCTCCCCCAGCCCCACCACTTACCGCATGTATCGGGATAAAAGTCGTTCTCCATCCCAGAACTCTCAGCAGTCCTTTGACAGCAGCAGTCCACCGACCCCCCAGTCTCAAAAACGGCACCGGCAGCAGCAGGTCGTTGTGTCTGAGGCTACTATTGTGGGTGTACGAAAAACAGGACAGATATGGCCAAGTGACGGAGATTTGCCTTCTGGGAGATGTCACCAGGACAGCTGCTTCCACGGGGATGCAGGTGTGTACCAGATTTTTTTTTTTTTTTTTTTAATGTACAGAGCAGGAAGTGGCATCATGGAAATGAATGGGAGAGATTTTCTAGGTTACCCTAGGTGAATCACCCAAAGGGGGCAAGTGTTTAATATGAAAAGTCTGTTTACCTTGTAGTTGTCCTGTTCTAGGAAGGTCCTGCAGAAGTACACCACAGACTGCATTTTGGAAACAGATTGGATTCCCAAAAGGGTCGGTTCAGGCTTCTCTTGAGAGGATCAACCGAGTCCTACATTAATCGGTTCTCAAAGTTTCAGTGTCAACACTGACGTACATAGGGGCCAGAACTTCTCAGGGGTTGTAAAGCGATCATTCCTTCCCTCTTATTCTTGCATTGAGTAGTTAAACCCTCCCTCAGAGGTGATAGTATGGCAACATGCTCCAACCTGAAGGTTTTGCTGGAGTTTTACCAGAAATGATGCTCTTCCCACAGTCTTGTTTTTTTCCTGCCAGTATTAATTGGATTGCTAGTTTCTCATTCTGTTTTGTGTCATCCTTCAATTAAACTGATTGGAGGCGATGATTGTGCAACCCTGTCGAAGCTTTCTGCTATCGCTAAGTGAGAGAATAACTTTGAATACCAGGAAGCCCTGAGGGAGAGCTCTTAATTTAATTTTAGCAGAATCAAAATTTTTGTTTGGGGAAGAATGGGCCATGTTTGAACTCAGTCTTGTGTGAGTTATTCAGGCACGCAGATGTCTGTGTGGAACTGCAGTGGATTTACAGCTGGTGGAAGAGGTGAACTATGTTTATTCAGGTAGACTTATTGAATATATGTGGACATCTGAATCTATCTAGCAAGGCAAGGTACATACTGTAGACGATTTCTTGTATCAACACCAGCACTAGCCTTCTGTGCAGTAAATGAAAAGTGATTAAATCCAGGAATGAAAAAGCAGTATGGGTGTTTTGATAGACTTTCATTCTAAATCTGTGAGTTATTCTGTGTTCTTTTTTTCCTTTTTCTTTGAATCTGTCATTTTAATAAGGGGGTTAACATAATGTTTGTTAAAAGGATTGAATTCCTGAAGTAGTAGGTGAATGAGAGGTCTATGAGATGTTACTTTCCCAGGTTCATAGAATCACGGAATGGTTTGGGCTGGAAGGGACCTTAAAGATCATCTAATTTCACCCCCCCGTCATGGGCAGGGACACCATCCACTGCACCAGGTTGTGTGAGTTTGGCATAAAGCAACTTTGCTGAAAGGAGATTGCTGGTTTTGCTTTCCATGCTGGTTTGTTTATTTTGCCAGCAGCACTTCTGGGAGTAACAACAGAGGGAGAACTCCTTCCTCCCACCCCCTGCCATCCTTGCAACCTATTGTTTTATTAGTGGGAAGCTGTACAGTAGTGGATCTTCACTGTACATGGAACCTCAGCATCCTGTCCTCACAGCGACTTCTTTATCAGATGGCATATACATACCTGCTTTCTATCTGGGACTACTGCGTTCTAGTTTGAGCTTATGCATATGTTTGTATCTTGTGGGGAGCACTTGCGATGCAGGAGAGAGGCTGGATTGAGTGCTGTTTTAAACTGAGCTGCAGCCATCTGTCTCTGCTCTTGTTTACTGATGCTCTTTAGATGACTGGGAAGCCTCCTGGCAGTTGCAGTTTTTGCAGAAGAAAACAAAGGGGCAAAACCAACAAAGGTCGATGAAGCTCGAGGACAAATTCAGCTTTCAGAAAGGCAGTAGATCATGTTTTAAATAGTTCAGCTTATGCTTTATGGAATGCAACGGTAGTAAAAGGGGCTGCTGAAAACTCAGAGTTGCTAAAATTTCTGCTTGTGCTGGAAAGCCTAGTGCCTGTTCCTGAGGTGGGCCACACAATTGCAGGCAAGGACAGAATGTAACTGATGCCCCTTGTGCTTTCTGCAGCATAGGGGGTAACATGCTTAGCAGGAGCCTTCACCAGATGGCTAATCAGTATTGTCTTGCCTGTTAGCTGGTGGCAATTTTTTACTTAACCAAGAAGGCTTGTGACTTGAGGAGGACTGTATTTCGGATTAATTCTTACTGAGCATCATTTTATTTTTTATTTTTTTTTTTTTCCTGATTTGAAAGAAGTTTGATCAAATCTAATTGATAGAACCTCCTTTTCATAAAACAAAAGTCACGAGCAATCGCTGTGTGATTAGCTGCTTGGCTACCGTCCCCAACTATCATGCACTGATGCGGCCTGTTCTGCATCACCATATGATACAAAGGCAGTTCACAGATATCTGCCAGCCTTTCTGCACCTGTGGTTCAGTCACTGCTTCTCTCAGTCTTCCCTGAAGTTGTGCGTGGACAGAGAGTGCAAGTTTAAATCCCATCAGGTTCTGGCCAGCCTTAATATTAATTAGCATCAAGTGGGATTTGTTCAACAATGTTTGGCTTCTTTGTGCATTCAGATTTATGTATGCTTGCTGGCCTTGCTCTTCAGAATGCTGCCAATAATAATGCTGAATGTGGCGTGACAGGTACAAAGCAAACTTTCTGTTTGGATCTGCCCTGCCAGTGCATCTTGAGCTTGGCTTGCAGACATGTGCTGTTTTATCTAAATACTTGGTTGAGTTCACAGTCAAGTGATGACTTTTTGCCTTTGCATTACAAAAAGGACTAGAAGAAAGTAACCTAACTGGAGTGAAAGAAATCTAAGTCAATATTTGTATCCGGGTTCTTAGAGATGGGTTATCAAAAACCTTAAATGAGACCAAGGTAGTAGGCTTTCAGTTTTTTCCAAGGAGCAGAATGAGAGCTTGAGGGGTGAGCTTTGGTAATAACTGTACTTTCTATTAAATATACTTAAAAAGGAGTCTGGGCAAAGATATTTATGTTAGGATAAATTATGTTACATTAATTTCCTACAGTGGGAATGCTTAATTCTGCGTTAAACTTGAATATTTTACTGTGATTTTGGAGGAAGAGCAATATATGAATATATATATATATATATATATATATATATATATATCTCCCCTCTCTCTACATATATTTATTTAATTCTGTCTACTGTTAAACAGTAGTTTTAGACTCACTGGAGACCCCCTTGTGCTTTTCTGCACATAATCGAGGTGAGAGCTGTGTAGTGCCCTTAGGCAGTGAAGAGGCCTTGGTTGCTAGTAAAAGTCTGTTCATTGAGGAGCACACTCGAGTTGCTGCTTGCCATTAGAGCTTGCTTCATAAAACTGGTGCTTGCTCTCTCAGGTCTGTGTATGAGCAGATTTTATCTATCTGCATAACAACATGCAAATTCTTTGTGCAGTCCACATAGATAAGGAAGCAGCTTTACAGGTAAGTACTGTAGATGCCCCAGAAGTGACTTCTGTCCTCTTGAGAGGACAGGATGGTGCTCTCCCGAGACTGTCAGGCTGTAGAAATCTGCCGACAGCCATAGTGCTCAATATAAAGTCAGTTTGGGGATATGTGTAATTTAATTTCATTGGGAGTAACTTTTATCTTATTGTAGCCTCTAAGTGTGGGAGTGCAGAGTGTCCCTTTCTGAAGGGCATGCAGTGTTCTTGGTGCTTTTAGTGAGTTTGATGTGTACAGAGGAAAGAGCACGGGTATTTATCTATGCATGTGAACTGTAAGACTAGAAACTCCTGTTATCTTAGCTGGGCAGAATGCCATTTTAAAGTGCATACTTGCTTAGAACTGTAGATTCTTTAGTTTTATGTGTCTTAAATGCCTGACTAGATAGACATGCATCTGAATTTCCTACTTTTGAGATCATCCTTATTTAATGGTAAAGCCCCAAGGAAGCATACAATATATGGTCATGAAAGGACGCTGCTCTGTATCAGTTTCTGCGAGGGCTCTGTTCCTGAGTTACTTGCATGTTCTAGGATCGTGGACAAGTTTCTCAATTATGCACTTTTTTCCGCCCACTATTGTCTTCTGTGGATTTTACAAGATGCAGTTTGAAAAGTGCTTTGCAATCTTTCAGCAGTATAAAGGCGACTCATGGGGGGCAATGCCAGTGCTGTTGCTGCTGTTTAGAATCAGTTGTATTTGAGCAAGAGGCAGACTCTAGTCCCACATATCGCAATTCTTCCTTCTGAGGATCTGAAATTAGGAACTTTCATAATGTGCAGTCACTTGTTTGGTTTAAGGGCTACCGGCTGCAGGTCCTGCTGTCAGTCTGTGACTTGCATTGGGGTCAGGAAAGAAGTTTAAACTTTCTCTGACAGTTGATTAGTTCATTTTGCTATTATTTTTTAAACACGTTTGATTCCTTTGCTCTGATGGTCAATGGATTTCGTAGGAGCACTGAAGACAAGATGCTGTTTAAATGCTTCCCGCCACCAGTGCTTTCCAGAGATTTAATAGCTTTTGAGGTTATCTAGCTGCTTGCGCTACCACTCCCCTCTTTATAGTCCAGGGGAATGAAGAATTCTCCCTCTCTCTTTTTCTGCCAGATTTCTTTTTCCCTCCAGCTGAGTTTAAGGGAGTCTGTGAAGCTTCTGCTGTAGTGTATTCTTTAGTCCGTTTTGGTTTGGTTTGTTCCTTCTTCCACAAACAGTTGCTGACGCTTACCTCAGGCCCTCCATAAATAATGACATGTAGACGGATTTTATTTCTGCTTTTCTTAGGTTCACCCTAGATCATGGAACTCCTCCCACCCCAACCTTCAGGTTCTTCTGCAGTTGCAAAGCACCTGCTTTGAAATGAGAGGGCAAACCAACCCAGATAGTAGTTGGTTGATACTGGGAAACTCTAAAAAGTGCTGATGTGACTTGATCTGCCTGTATAAAGCTCTTTTTCTGTTTGGGGCTGTTTTTCCCATGGAGGAAGTAGACCAAGAGTTATGAATTCTGGCAAAGATAGATCTGGGAGTAATGCATTGGGTATAAAGAATCTTGTCATTGCTGCTTAATTACCAACAGTTTTAAAGTGGTCTATGGGGCAGTAGAGATGAGTCTGCTCTGTGCAGCTGCCATAGCTGCATGAGGGCCTCTCAGGCAGGCAGTGACCTGCAGATGGGCTGGTTAAATATAATACCAGTGCATGCTTCAAGTTTGGGAGTGTTACAGGAATTTAAAGTAGGACCAAGTTGCAACAGAGCCATATGGATATCCATATCAGACACAGACACAGACACAGATTTCTAGGTTGGAAGAGACCTCAAGATCATCGAGTCCAACCTCTGACCTAACACTAAGTACTCCACTAAACCATATCACTAAGCTCTACATCTAAACGTCTTTTAAAGACCTCCAGGGATGGCGACTCCACCACCTCCCTGGGCAGCCCGTTCCAATGCTTAATAACCCTTTCGGTAAAGAAGTACTTCCTAACATCCAACCTAAAACTCCCCTGTCGCAACTTTCGCCCATTCCCCCTCGTCCTGTCACCAGGCACGTGGGAGAACAGACCAACCCCCACCTCACTACAGCTTCCTTTAAGGTAACTGTAGAGAGCGATAAGGTCGCCCCTGAGCCTCCTCTTCTCCAGGCTGAACAAGCCCAGCTCCCTCAGCCGCTCCTCGTAAGACTTGTTCTCCAGACCCCTCACCAGCTTGGTCGCCCTTCTCTGGACTCGCTCGAGCACGTCCATGTCCTTCCTGTAGCGAGGGGCCCAAAACTGAACACAGTACTCGAGGTGTGGCCTCACCAGAGCCACACCATCGTGATGTGATGACCACAGACTCGAATGCTTTTCTGTATGCCTAAACAACTGGAGCTAAGTATTTTCAACCTGGTGATTTCACAGAACTAGAGGCCTAAAGTATCGCAGTGAATGCCACAGAACAAGGTGATAATGCCTTTGATCTGAGCAGGAAATGTGTAGGCAAGTGGAGCCAGAATATTAAGTCTGTGGCTGAGTGAGCTGCTCTTCTGGTCCATGTTGTTGACTCTGTTCAAAGTACTGAAAAAGCATCAGTTTATGGCCAAAACAGTCAAACTGACAGATGTGCATGTATTGTGCATCCATTGTGCTTCACTGGTGTCAGCATCAGTCCCAACGCATTCAGATGAAAAACACAGAGATGTTTGTTTGGCACAATGTTTTGATCCTGCCCCAAGAATTGGCAGGAAGAGGTGGGAGCATCTGCCTGCTGCAGTGCACTACCTGTGCAGATGGAGGCTTTCTTCTGGGTGGCTGAAGGAAAAATAAGAAAAAGAGGGAGCACCAGAGGTCAGCAAGAGGATGGAAATGAGGATGGATATGAGGATGGCAGAATAGATCAGGGTTTGGAACTAATGTAGGGATTGTGCTTGTGCAACAAAACTAATTGCTGTGTAGAGGAATAGTCAAACATGGCAAGAAGGTAGGTTTGTCATAATATTTGATGTGAACACTGACCATGGCTTATGAAGCCATTTACTTGCGGGATGGACTTCCAAAGCAGTGAAATGCATTGGGGAATGAGATACTTTGGTCTCCTCTGTTTTGCGGTCTTTAGCAAAGCAATAGCACACGTGTATGGTTTTAACCTTGAAGATTTTTGGTGGTTGGCATAAGTGCAGATGATTCTTGCAGCTGGCATGATCTCCACACACAGACTTTCAGAGGAGCAAACCAGAAAGGTTTTTCCTTTTGATTCTTACAGTCATGTTCCCTGAAGTTAATGCTGAGGCAAAGAAATATAGGGGGCTTCAGAGAGTTGGTGTGGCTACTGATCTGTGCAGTTAATTGCATCTTCCATAAGTGCTTCCATTCATTGTGTGATGCTTCTAGTTTGGATATTTGTATAAAGTGCTGATTATTGTATCCAGTCACTTCTGGACTTGTTGCCTTGTTGGACTCTTGGCTTTTTTTTCACTGCTTGCAGAAACGCAGCTGCCCCTTTGTCACTACAAATGCAGCTAGCCTCATTGTCACTAGAAAATGTCACTGAGATGTGAACGAAGGTAATAAAGTGATTGGAATGGGGAGTAGACATCCCAAGTGACAGACTTGGAAGGGGGAAGAAATAAGGTTTAATTCCCAAATTTGCTAAACCTTCAAGTGTGGGTTAGGAAATAGTTATGTGAATAGTGGGCAGCGTGCTCTAACTCACGGCTCTTAAAAGAATTGTTGTGGGGAGTGGAGGGTGGTTAATAATCCACGTCTGGCTTTGCAGGCTGTCTGAAATACGGCCCAGCACAGGAGACAGAGAAGAAGCCTGTGAGGGTTTGGGAGCCAGTAACAGCCTGGAAGTGGGTACCTACCATCCAGTTATAGCATATTTTGCAGTTCTCTCCCTGGTGCCCTCCCTGTTTCCCCAACCTGTTAAGAATAAACATAGTGCAGAGGCAAGGGAGACCTGCATTTCAGCTTCAAGGAATTTTGGAGGTCAGTTCATAAAGGTTAATGAGGTGAGGCTTGGCAAGCTGTTTATGGAGAATTGCTCCATTTCAATTACCATAGGGAAGCATATTGCTGTTCATGAAAATCAGGCTGCACAGCCTATCTGGAGCTTTCTTTTCCCCAGAGAAACCAAGGCTAGCAGGTTGTTTGACTGTCCCCTCTTTGATTTGTTCTGCCCAGTCAGATAAGCATGAAGAGAACAATAAGGGCCTGATTCTGCCCTGTCCCTGGTGAAATATCATTGACTTCAGTAATCTCTTGCTTGCACATGTAGGTAAAAAAATGGTGTTCTGGTACAAGTTGAATTGCAAACTTTGCTGTGCAGATAGAGGGATAGACTGCAAGTGACAACAGAACTGCTGGCAGGGATTAATTAGCTTGGGTGAACTGCATGTGAATCAAGTACTTCCAAAATAACCATTTAAGTGTCTTAAGTTACAAAGCAGGTTTTAGTCAGCTCACTGATAATGAAGTCAATTGCATTCCTGATCATATCTTTAAATTATATGTGATGTGAAGGTAACCATAAATCGTAAGTAAATCCTCAAATGTGGGTCTGTTTACTGCTGAGGAAGAGATTTACAAGTTCATAACTTATTTAAACTTGTTCTGAGTTGTACTGTATGTATTTTAAACAGTAAAACTGGCCTGCACAGGACCAGCATGGTGAATTTCTGTCACAAAATCTGTTTGTGGTTTGCAAATCTTCCTGGTTACTGAAATAACAAAAGCATGTCTCTTTTGTCTTCTTCCCAGCTGCCGAAATGGTATCTCTCAGACCCGTTCTTAACCAGGTTATGGCTAATGTAGTAATACAATTATTGCAAATGTAATTGGAATCTCTGTTTCAGAAAAGCTCTGCCCAAATGTGGCAGCTGGAGCTGAATTAGTTGCTCATGGCTACATGAACGCGTGAGGAGTATGTGTGTGAGAATCCACAATGATTGCCCTGCAGGAAGAGTGAATCGGTAAAGTTCAGTCTGTTGGTTTATATTACTGAATTGTCTCTGTTGGTGTTGGAGGCCGTTTGGCTAGTTGTTATTATCTGTTCTTTTGTTGTTGTCTGCAGCCATTTCACCGATCTTTGTTGCTTCTTTTCTTTTGTTGTTGTTGTTTTGTGGAGGGAGGGCTTGTTTTATAGGGAGAATAAATCCGCCACTACCTTCCTCATTTTAAGTATAACAACAACAAAACACACACACACAGGCGCACACACGCACAAAACAAACAAACAAAAAAACCACACACACACAAAAAACCAAATCGACTCTTCTGGAGCTTCTGCACATGTTTGGTTTCTCAGTGATGTATCCAAAGACCCCAGATTATTTGCAGATTGGCCTGTGACAACAGAATAGTAACAACTGCTGCAGACTGCTGTGGATCAAACAGCATTATCTGCAATCTAAGAAAGCAGCTTTTGCAGTAGTTACTTAATAGTGAGCAATTCATATTTACAGACTTGGCTGCTCTTCCGTGTTTGTGACCTCTCCATGATGTGTGGAGAAGTGCACTTGCGGCCTTGGCTCACTTTGTCTGTTTACTTTTTCTTAAGGACTTCAGAGTAATCTGCTCTCAACACTGAAATGCAGCTACTTCTCTGATGGGACATATACCAGCTATTATGTTATTAGAAATCCCATACTGCATTGGCTGCAAAGCTGGGTAAGGAGCGTCCATTTTCAACGCGCAATACATGTGAGACTGTAGAAGGCTCTAGTTGTTAGGATAGGTGTTTTATTTTTAAAAAATAAAAAGGAAAAAACAACCATCAGTTACCGACTTGCCTCATCTGTGTGTTCTTCTGAAAAGGGCCAGCAGCCTCCTGGAATAATCTGTTCTAAAGAAAAATACCTCATTCCCTGGAGCATCAGGCTACAAACATGTCTGAGCTGCTAAAAAGTAAATGTGATTGGTCTATTGTCACTAGGGAGGTGTAACGTGCAAGCAGAGAACTGTATCTGTTGCAGTCTACAATTACACAGCACTGCGTGATCTTGCCCAGGATGATAGTAATGGCCTGTCAGCCTCGCTGGGCTCAGGGCTTCCCAGAAGAGATTAGATTATGGTGCTTAGTAGGAGCCAAGACAGAAAAGCATGTTCCTGTGACTGTTAGCATGCAGATCTCTCAGTTTAGAGCAGCCTTCATTTTTGTTTCCTGCTAGTCTAGCTCCTGTTGCTGAATTTTTAATTCTTTTTTTATAGTGGTCAGCACTGATATTATCATTGAAAGTTTCAGAAAATAATATGCTGAGAAAGTGAGTTGATCGTTGTTGGTAGACTTCTGTGTGCGCTCACCCCCACCCACCTTGTTCTTCAGCTCTACCGCAGGCTATCTCCTTTCTTTCAGTCCTTCTAGGTTGAATGTTTGACTGTGGAAGTTCCCTTGCTCCTCCTTCGTGTCTAATACACTTCTTGCTTGGCATTCTCCTGAAATGCTCACTGGATCTCTCAGTCTGATAGGGATGAAATCACTGTCATCACTCGTTTAAAACAAACAAACAAACAAACAAAAGGCACCCAACCCCAGAATAGTGCCTCAGTCTGGCAATGTTCTGTCATTGTCTTCAGGGAAATCTTGCTGTTTGGATACGTGTGCTTGTCTTTGCCAGTTAAGCTAATTACTTGCTTGAATTGGTGTGAATTGATGGTTAAAGTAGACAGAAGATTTGAGCTACAGGAGTGGGGGCTTGGGCGCTGGTTACTGTGTAAACATACCAGAAACTTCACATTGATGCTGATCTTCTTCTGCTCCAGTATTACAGAAGATGGTTTTCTTCTCCAGTAGTAGCCCTTGTCTTTTTTACAGGGAGATGTGTGTGGGGAGTGATGCAGCGCAGGGGAGCACCCCGGAACAGAGCAGTAGCATCTGTAAGGCTGGGGAGGAGACAGCATCAAAGTTGGGGGATACCTATCCCAGGAAGATGTATGAGACAGAAGGACCTGTTGGCACTTGCAGCTCAGAGTGAGGGGTAAATCTCAGGCTATCTCATCTCAACTGAGTTTTAGTAGAGAGAGAGAGGAACTAAAAAGTTTTACTGTCCTCTTACTGAAATGTCTTAATATTGCAGTGGCTGTATCACAGTGTTTCTGTAAGTACCCCCCACTAGTAGCTTGAGAGCTCCCTGACAATGTCTTCTATTTGGCATTGGTTTCATTGTTATATTCCTGTTCGTGTTCAGTGTCTAACAGGACTGAGAAATTCTGCTCTATACTGAAAAGTTTCACCTGGGAGGTGAACAGGTGAAATAATGCTGACCCCAGTGGAGGAGAAAATCTAGCACTCCCTAAAGTAAATAAAGAACTGGCTGTGCTGTAACAGTATGTGATATAACAGTATTTCATGAAGGGCTTGATCCAGGACTTGCTGATGTCAGGGGATTTCTAGTGACTGTTTTGCTGTGACAAAACAGCATGAGTTGTATATTTCTTCCTAGCTACCTGAACCAGAATTTCCCAAGATACCGTGATTTTCAGGTGTGGTCTTGATCTTTGACTTCAAAAGAGCTGATAGGCTTTTCACAGGCCTAGGTTATAAATGTTTTAAAACTTTTATATGCATGCGGCCTATGCTGTCCAGTTTCAGCAGCAGTACTGCAGATGTGGTTGAGAGCTGCACTGGGCAGGCAATTTGAAAACATAATTCTGATTTAAAGTTTTTCTTACCTTTTAGAGAACAGTGTCAGCTATACATGTGCATCTGCTGTGCCTCCTGGATGGGTGCTACGGAAACACTAATGTGGTTTAGAAAGCATTTTTACTTTATTAATTTTTTTAGCACCACTTTAACTCTGCTGTCTTAAGAAGCAAAAAGAGAAGAGAAAGTGATAAAATCTTGTTTACACCAAAACATCAGATATGCTTTTTTCAGTTTGACCAGTCCTCTGAGATAGGTCTCTGTCAAAATGCATTTTGGTTAGGTAGGGTTTTTTAGTATGCATAGAGAAATAAATGTCTGTTACATATTTAAAGTACCCAAGACAACAGAACAAGGTGCCATCCGCTCAGCTGGACAATTGTCTGTAACAAACTGAAGTCCTCTTACGCCAGGGTGTGATGGGAGCTGTTTGAATGTGACTGACCTGTCATGTTTGTGTTCAGCAAACATGCCCTAGCCCTGACCTTGACTACCCCAAATTTATTCAGTGTTGAGCACTGACCTATACATAATTTGTTGTGGACTCAACGTCTGGTCAAACTAAAATATGTACTAATATGATCTAAGGACTGCTTTGTTTTACATCGAATATTTAAACGTAACAAAATTTGTACTGCAGGTACAGGGTTGTGCACCTTCCCATAGTTAGTGCCTGTCCTCCATTTCAGTAATTGTATGAAATCTCAGGATCTCCTCTTAAAGCAAGGAAGGAGACGTGATTATTTTTTTATGTAAATGTGTTCTGCATCTACATGTACGCAGGAAAGATCTAAAAAGGAAGAATTTTTGAACCTAAGTCTTTTATTCTGTATGCAGATGTTTCAGAGTAGTTTCAGTGTATGTGCAAATATGAAGTGATGCAAGAACACGAACACCCTTATAAAGGTTCCACCTAAACTTTGCAGCAGCAAGTGTTTTTTTTTTTTTTTTTTTTCCTTATGTCAACAGCAGGTTAAGGAAACATTCCGATGCTAAAAACTGTTTTTCCCATTAATGGGCATTTGCACGTTGCAACCAACTACCAAATACTATTAAACAAGCTTGTTTTGTTTTCTTTTTTATTTTTTTTCTTGTCATTGGTAGGGAAGCAGTTATATTTGCAAATATTTTTCAAACACTTGAAAGAAAATTTCCAAGGATGTATGCAGCTCAATTAGTCTTTGAGATGCTGAAGTTCAGGCTTCTAGCTGGATTTGGGTGAGCCCTAGTGTCCTGGAATCCAACTTGGACCACACGTCTTTTAACTGGGAAATGCATTAATGTCCTCTGTATATACCTGTTTAGAAATTTGTTTATATTCATATATAACTTTTAAAGGAAAATACTGTAAAAAGAAAACACACTGAACACACTTCTGCTGGAGATTTGTCCTTCCACTGATTTCTACAATTCAAACGCTTTCTTCCAGTGCTTTTTTTCTCATTTCTTTCTTCTTAATTGTGTGCTCCTATTAACTCATACAGGTTTTCCCCACTAAGTAATTAAGTTCAAAATCTGGGCTACATTTGCTTACCTATGGCTGTTTGGGTCTGCTTATGTTTTGATGTCTTTTTTTCTGCTCTCTATTTTTTTCTTCTTTTTTTAAGATTTGAAGCAAGGGCTGCTTTGTCTGACAACATATATTTGTATACGTCTTGCAGTATTTTCATATTGTGCCCCTTGAGGCTGTCTTGATTTAAATCGTCTTTGGTGATAATGCTTCATGCTGTGACGTGCTGCCCTGTCAGTTTGCCAACAACTGTTCATTTGTAGGTTTGTGCTGAGAACTGAATCAGGGAATTCGTCTGCTTTTTGTTTCTCTTCTTCCCAAACCAAACAAAAATCGCTCCACCTCCCCAAACCATACCACAAAACCCCTCTAGCCATGGATCCCATCCATCCCCCCCCAGATGTTTGCGTTGCAGCAGCCGCCGATTGGTTGGTGATGAACGGGAGAGAGTGTAAGGCTGTGATAGACAATGTATGTTTAAACCCCCGTCTGTTGGGACTCTGGGCTGGTAATTCAAATAACAATGGAAACATTACTGCTGAGAAGTCATGTTTAACTTCAGCAATTTCACTTCTGATTAGGCAGCTGCTTTGGGATTTCAGGAAGAGATTTGGAGTATCCTTTGAGCAGAGTACCTCTTTCCCTAGTCAGATGCTTTGTTTCTGCAGCTGGGGGGGGGGGGGGAGAGGGGAACGACTGCCTGAGGGTTTGCTGCTGTTTGAAATACATTTCTTCTACAAAATGGACACTAAGTAGAGTACTAGAACTGAAAATGAGAGGGAAGACATTTACAGTTACCGTTGTTTGCAAAACAGACCTGATGACATCCTAGTCCATGTGAATGACTTCCCCTTCAGTTGCCTTTGTAAGTACTACATATTTTTAATTATTACTTCACCAAATACATTGACTGTTTATGGCCAGAAGAAAATAGAAAAGAAAATACAATAGTTCCTTTTTACTAGAACTAAAACCACTGGCTTCTGCTAGCAGATTGTTCAGGTGCTAACTCATCAGGAAAAAGGACTGTGTTTGTCAGATTAGCACAGCTTTTAGAGGGGACTGGATCACCTGGGTAACCTGCCTGTGGTTTCACATGGTGCATGAGTGGTCATGGGCTCAGATTTCATACTGTTTTTATGATGTAATTGCTGTAACAAGACGTATAGAGTAGTCTCTTACAACTATGTATTATGTAAATATTTTCCCTTAATGAATGTTTTGGGGAAGGGGAGTTTTAGAGGTTATTGCTAGCCCTCTTGCACTGATTTGTTCTGAAATATAAAATTTCATTCTCCTGGCCTAACAAGGCAAATAAGGCTTGTATCAAATAGCATGATTCGCTTAAAAAGCTCAGTCTAGAACAAGGAGGGAGCTGGGGTCCTCTGGAAAAATACAGGTAGCTTATAGCATTGAAACATTATTACGTTTTCTCAATGAAATTGAATCAAGTAAACATCCTCACAGTTGTGTGTTTACCTGTGAGTAAAGGTTACCAGGTTCTCCACAGGTTTGTGAGCTCTTCTGCTTTAGCTTGCTGTAATCCTGCCTCTGGTGCATCCAGGTGCTAGGTTTCTGGCTTGCAGCTTGCTTTTTCTTCTCTCTTTCTGTTCCTGCTTGGCCCACAAATGTGGAAAAGAATGCCCCACCCTGCTGACTCACTGTGCCCAGAGCACTCCTTATATTCCTGAAATAGGATTAATATCTGAGCCAGTTTGAACAACTCAGCGTAGATGGATCTGATTCCCTTCTGCCAAACCCCTTTTCAAACAGCTGGTTTCTTCTCCTAGGCCCGTGAATCCTGTCTCTGTGCTCTATCAGGCCTCTGCCCCAAGGTGATTTCCTTATCTCATAATCATTTAAAGGGCTTTTGCAACAAATACAACTGTTGTAGAAATCAACTAGTATGTAGAATAATCCTCTTAACAGGTTTATTCAGATACTTCTGCTGGTTTTTAAGTGGATTTAACTGCATAGTTTAGTATGTCCTTGAAGATGGTTCCAAATGAAACCTGCTGCTGTCAAATTCTGTCATATCTCTGTATGCATACCAAGTGTGCCTGGGAGATGTCAGGCAGTGCCGTAGGCAGAGTGGATGGCTTGCTATTTAAAGGGGAATCCTAGGAGTAGCCAGCCACTTCTGCTGTTTACCATCGTGCTGTCTATAACTTGGTGTCTCAGATAATACTCAGAAAGTCTAGTTGCTCTGCAATGACTTGCAAGAAGTTATTTCCCTGTTCCAAGGGCAAACTCATGTTCTTTCTCTTCTCCACCTTACCAGTATGCAGTTGTCTTGTGGCTTACCCCAGGGGCAGATATGCTTCAGGATGTATCCCTTTACTTTGTTTTGCTTTTGGATCAAAGCATTGTGTGAAAGGAAATGTCAGTTACCAATTCTTGGTTTTACAAATACACAAAGTGACACGCTTTTTCCCTTAGACTGAAGTAAACAGGAGTCTACTTCTTCCCATCAGCATACTGTGCGGCCCTGTTTTAATGTCTCAGGTTTTCAATTCTTGCAAACAAGTGCATCCCGCAAAGTGCCGTATTTGGCAGTGAAATAGTCAGCAAAATGCCTGGAAAAGAACATTACAACCTTGAACACAGCCCTTAGGAATGTAGCAGGTTCCTGATAAGGCAAAAATTGGGTGGGTGAACGTTTTTCAGAGAAGGAGGCCTGTAGAAATGAACACTGTTTAAGACATTAGAAGCACCCCCCTCCCCCCTTTTACTTTTTAATCTTTTGTTTCAAATATATTGAAATTAAGCTTTAATATAATTAAAGTCTGTATGAAACTTGTGATTAGATTCATTTTTTTTTGCCCAGCTTTTGAAATAAATAACTTGTCATCCTAGCATTGCAAATTACTGTTTTGGAGGCTGGCTTAAAAATGCATTTAAGCATCCAGTATCTGCCCAAAGAGTGAGGAGGAAAAAAAACTCGGTCTAAGATTATCTATAACAAAGAAGAAGGATATGTGCTATTAAATTTGTATTTTAATTTCCAGATCTTTAATAGTGTTCTCGTAATGATAGGAGCTCATCTGCTCGTTGGATTTGCAGGTGTTTCATGGAGAAGTTAAACTGTTAATAGCCCCATTCACCCAGGTGAACCTAGGCACTGATAGTTCCAATTAAAATGTCCAAGATCATCTAAGGTGATAAGTCTGGGATGTGGACCCTGAGCTTTTGTTCTCAAATCTAGAACCTAATCTCTGAGTCTACACTTACATACATCTCATTTGTGAACTGAGGTGGCAACATGGATGCTAAATAAGCTTTATCCTGGCTCATCTCTGTCTGTGGTGGTTAGATAAGTATGGTTGAATCTTTGTAGTTTTCACCAGCCCTGCTAGAACCCTGCAGTGGATAGGGCCTAAAGGGAAAAGCTAGTTAAATCCACGTAACTGTCTTGTCTTTCCATTATTGATGTGTTTTACTGGCTTGTTCCACAGTTGCTTAAATGATAAAGAACCATACTGATGACCACAGCTTCTTTTATGTAACCCGACAAACAGCTATTTTTTAATTACTAATGAATGTAAATGGACTGAAGCTATAAAGTAGTTTGTGTTTATTATTAGACTCCTTCCTCTGAAGCTCCTGCATGTTTGTCTTTCTCTCCAAACTTTTCGATGACACCTAGTGCAGTAGAATCCAGGGTTTTGGCTTTTATTCACTTATTACAGTGCAAGCAACACTTTTTGCTTAAGTGAATGATACTTTGCAATACAGAAATTAAATTTGTGGCAAGAGAATATTCCAGGGAAGTGTAGTTTATTCCCCCCCAAGTTTGCGTAAGAAATCAACACAGCCTCTAGCGGGCAACAATGAAAGAGACAGGAATTAAACAAATTCTCATTTTCCTGTGGTACAGGATTGACTTCCAGACTAACCGGCTTTTCTTATTTACATTTGTCCAAAGGCAGATCTGCACGTTGGTATTTTTGGAGGTGTGTGTTTTTGTTGGTGGTGGTTTTTTTATGCTTCTTGGAAAGGTGCATTTACAGCAAAGGTCATTTGTGTTTCAGATTGACTTACTAACTGGTAAGTTCCTGCCAGAACACAACTCCCCCTAAATTTTAAAGCCTTCCAGGTAGGTCTTAACATTCTCTTGTAAGATCAGTGGGAGAAGCTGGTGTACTTACTCAGCAAAGGAATGCAACTGCATTCTGACTCTGATACAGTAGTGAAGCCTAGATATTTTCAATATCTTCCTTGCAGCAGCTTTGCCTAGGTTTTCACTATCTAGTGGTCTGTTTGTACTCCTTGTATATGTTTTTTCCCTAAAGCTGCTTTCTTCAGGCCCTCTGCTTGTTCTGTCTCTTAAGGAAAACTTCAACATCCTAAGTTCCTAATGCTCTGAATTGCCAGCTCCCTAAGCCTTTCTTTGCAGTGAGTCTGTTTACAGTAGTGTCAAGAAATAAGGTGGTACTGTTCAAAGGGAAAAGAAATACCCAGGCTTCAGGGAATGTACCATCGGAGTGCAGCTCTTGCCTCTTCTCAGTTAACTTTTGCAATGGTGAGCCCTCCTGCGTGTGCACCACCCTTTACTCATCATAGTAAGAGGCAGCAGGGTGCCTTGACTTACAGGTGTGACAGTCTTCCAGAATGGTGCAGTTTGTTAGAGAGCACTCAGCACTTGTTTTGAGCTGCTGTTGGTAGGATTCTATGTCTTGCTAATGCAATGAGAGGGAAAACTTGATTTTTGCACTGGGAAATTGTTTTTATTTTCAGTGTTATTCTTCTTGCCCAGATGTACAACCTGACCTGTCAGATACTGACTCTAATCCATCTCCTGATCTTCTGCTGTGTTTTCAGTAGCTTTTTCCTTGACCGCTGAATTGTTCATTTTTGCAAGCCCATAAGGTGAAGTTTACTTCTGCCCTGCAGTTGGGAACAGAAATGTATTTGCCTTAGAACTGGCTGCAGTCGTCTCAGACTCCGATTTGCCTCTTTGAGAGTCGTTTGTGGTGTTTTTCTCCCCTCTCAGTACTCTTTCCTGTTCCAGTCTCTACTGGTGTCCTGTCTGTACATGCTACCTACATCCATGGGTCACTTTCACTTGTGATTAGTTTCCTCTTTGGTGATGATTCCTCTATCCTTAGCCTAGTTAGATCCCCTAATTGCTAGCTGATGCCTGGGTAAGAATTCTTTCTGCGTATGATTTGCTGCTACACAAACGCGTACTCACTCATTAGACTGTCTCAGCCATATAATTGAGCTATACCCTCAGCTCTTTTCAAAAACTAAGTGCGCTTTATTTCTGACTCTCTCTATGTCCCTATCTAAACGTTTTGCTTTTTGGTCTTTCCTTTCCATCCATCCCCTGGCCATCATCTGCTGCTGATGCAATGCGTTATTACCTTTGGGGCAGCCCTGCAGTGCGGCTGGGAGGGAGGAGGGGGGAAGATTGCATCTGTAACAGCAGCCTTGGGGAAGCTGTGCAGCATAGGAATAGAAGCAGTGAACTGGTGAAGGGAGCTAATGGACTTGGGGGGCTTGCTTCTAGCTCCACTTTTTGCTAAAATGATTATAGTTTGTCTTACACAGGTAGCAACCGAGTTTGAGAGTCTCAGGTGACTGACAGGAGTAGGGCTATGGTAAAGAAGAATGTATGAAGAGAGAGTAAATAGCTGAAAAGGTGTTAAACAGTAAAAACACCCTTTATCTGCTCTAAGGCAGTTGTTCTGCTGCCCTTAACCTTTGGTGCCCCATGTATTTATTGTCCCCAGGGATTACTTCTACAGCTGCAGAATTGCTGCAAGCGTACCACGAAACAGTGGAGTTGCAGCAGCTACACCGCAGCTATATCACTGAGTAAGAATTGCTTTCATTAAGACAGATTGTGAGACTGCTGCTAAGGAAGGTACAAGTCAAGACTGAAGGAAAGGGCAGAAGTTCTGTGGATTGTGTCCTTCTAAATTGTTACCAGCATTTTACTTTTTATTTTTTGACCCCTTTTTGGGGAAAAAAAAAGAGGGGGTAGGGAGTGGGGAGGAAGGGGTGTCTTCAGCAGCATAACAAGAAAGGGTATCTAGGTTTATTGCTCTGCTTTCATCTCAGCAACTGCTGTGGTACCATTTCCAGCTTGAAGATATAGGCAGGGGCTTTCAGCAGCAAGCTGTGCTTGATCCAAAATGGACTGGCCAGAGGGAGGGAAAATAGCTGTCGCAGACTGGGATGAATAGGCTGCCTGTCTGATCCATCCTGAAAGCTCTGACCTGCAAAAGCTGTCAGAATCTGGGTATGCGCTGGAGGATAAGCCATATTCACATCACATCTTGGAGGGTGTGTGAGAGAGGGCGAGGTTGAGGGGTAGAAGGGGTGACATTTAATCCTGCTCACTGAACCGTAAAGTTTGTGTTGGTCTGCTCTCCTGCACTTCCTTCCTACTTTAATGGCTGTGATGAATGACAAATGGAGGCAGAGCAGTGAAAACAGGAAATATAATCCCTCAAAAATAACTGGTGGGAAAGGGAGGGAAGAAACTGTAAATAAACGAATCCCCGCTTTCATGGGGCTGCCCCACGAAGAGCTAGTGGTTTGGCAAGGAGGAGGACCTGCTACTCTTTGAGCTTACCAAGGGGTTGTCGAGCTCCTGGTAGGGGGAGGAAGGCTGAGTGGTTGGAGAACTGTGGTCTGAACAGTGTTTTTTTTAAACAAACAAACAACAAAACACTTGTCTACAGGTGTTAAGTTTTGGACCAGATGTCATTTATATTTGCTTATTGTTTCACTTATATTCACTTATTGTTTATAGGCTGTAGAGGCCCTAGTTTTCTCTGGCTGGGAGAACTGAGCATTGCTTCTGTCTTGTCTTTCAGTCATTTGAGAGCACACCAGCAGAATTACTGTTTGCAGGGGAGGGGAAGCAAGTTATGATGGACACTGGAGTATTTCAGGAGGCATCACATTGTTGGTTGGCAACGGTAAAGGCTAAAGGGCACAAGAAAACTGGATAATGGATGCCAGGAAGGGAGAAACATCCTGCCAGTTCAGGTGGTTTATATTGTCATTCCTTTCATACCATAGTTTTCAGTGGATATTGGATGGAATGTCTGCAGTGGGAAATTCTTAAGGATAATGAAAATGAAGAGCCCAAAAGCAGCTGTGTAACATCTAATGGGAGAAAACTAGTTACAAGGATCAGTACTTTTGAGCCTTTTGTTCCAAACTGGAACCTGTAGTAATAGAAGTGGCCCACACCTGTGTGCGTTGACTATTGCACGAAGCCTGGTGATGGCAGGTGCATGGGATGTGGCGGCAGGGCCTTGGAAGCTGGGGAGTCTGGGCTTGATAACAGGATACCAGAAGGGCACGTGAAGAACTGAATGACTTGCCTGCTTATTTCTTGTTTTCTTAGGGCTTAGGTTGGTAGAGTATGGTTATGTAGCAGTGTTTATTTAACTGTAATGAGGTCAGTGATGGAGAGATTTACCTGTGTATATTTTTAGGGAATTTCTGCCAGTTTCAGCAACAGTCTGTTTGTAAGGTTGGGTGGTTCTTGCACTCTGGCCTCTGTGCAGCTCTGCTTCCATTCTCGACTTTTCCAGAGTGCTGCTGCTTATGTATTTGTCCTGTTTAACCCCTGTTAATCCAAGAGTTTAGTGCCCAAACTTCTGCTGCATGGCCTGACTCTTTAGCTTGCAAGGGTACATGCAGAAAACAGCTGGTAAACCAGCTGACAGCATTAAAAAACAGAAGGTGCTGTCAAAGCTGATCTGGTGTTAATTAACTGAGCTGTGCTATAGAGTATAACTGTACTTAGCTTGTAAATTGCAGGATGGGCCAGTGTCTGAGAGGAGTGTGGTATGTATACATTTGAGTTTCACTGGTTACTCTAAAGAGGGATAATATTTGTTTAGCTAGAGGAACACAGAGAACTAGGGGAAGGTGCAGAAAAATTACAAAAGGGAGCACGCTTCCTTTACAGAAATTGGTAAATGTTACGGAGCATGTTGTATTGATTCTTGTATTGCCCCTCCCGTGGTTACCAGGCTAGTTTTGCTTGCTATTTCATTTTAAGGACTGAGCTTGGGAGACTTGGCTCTGGGAAAACTGTAGCTTTCCCTGCTGCATAGATGATTTGCGGCTGCCGCTGCCCTGGACACTTGCTGAATTCGGTTCCAGCTCCGGTCAGCTGAGAGCTTTCACCTGCTCAGCTGCTGCTCCCTTTCCGTGGCTTTTTAACTTGCCACTTGTTCTGATCCACCTGTTGCCTGTGGTATGGGGGCCTGTTGCACGCCCCACCATGGTATCTGCTTGCTGGCTGCCCGGCTGTGGGGCAGGACTGAGATCCTGTGGCAACGTGCCAGCGCTTGCAGGACACGCCAGGGCTTCTTTGGCTTGTTCCAGTCACTCATCACCTGCATCTTGCCAAAGGCTGGCTAGTGGAAGCTGTGGGTTACTGTGGCTAAAATGCTTTCTCAAAGGGCTTTTCTCCTCTTTATCCCAGAAAGGCTGCAGACAGACACGGTTGTATTGAGCTTCACTTTTTCTTTTGTAAACTCCCCAACCGTAGGTGAACTTAGAATTTCCCCAACATTTAAAAACAAAATAGCATCTGGAATAAGTAAATGGAAAGGAAGGAGAGCAGTCAGTACATGGGCATAAGTGTGTTTCTTCTGTTGCCTGCCCTGATTTGAGTCCTTTTCTCCATGCTTGCTGATGCTCTCCCCTGGGTGTGTTGGGGAGAACACCCTCCTCCCTGCCCCCACACCTCTCCCCTGCAGCTGCCAGCTGAGAGATGCACAAAAGATGTCTGTCTGCTCGCTTCCTGGGCACAGCTGACAGCTCAGCCAGAGTGGAGAAACTTATACTGCTGCTACAGGTGCTGGGGAGGGGGGGGAATGCTCTGGTGCTGCTTTCTTGGGGGCTAGGTGGAGTTTCTGGATTTTTATCTGCTACAGAGAGGAGCAGCAGGAGGGGTTCCTTCCCCCCCCACATACACTACAACGCCTTTGGATCCTCAGAGGTTTTCTGCCTAACATAGCAGGATGGGATTTCCTCTGCCAGCCTTGTCTGTAACAACTGTTATTTATTTTTTAAGGGTAGGATTTGGGGGTCTGGTCAGCTTTTCAGAAGTACTCTGCATTGTCTCAGTGGTACTCTGTCACTCATAAGTTTTTGTCACTTTTGAAGGGATTAGAGTGAAGTTAATTCTGAGCATCTCCTGAGAAACCTGCCCTCAAAATGCAAATCTTTCAAAGTTACACATTCTGAAGAACAGCAACACTGTGAATTGTTCCATACGAGGAAGCTGATTTGCTCATAGACAGAAAATGCCTTGGAGGCTGCAAGTTCAGCTCTGTTTAACAGCCCCTTGGATCAGTTTAGAATCTATTGTAAATTAAAGTGTATGGGGAAGCTTTGTTCTTCCATATTTGCTTAGATAGGAAAGGCTGGAGGTTGGGGAGAAGAAGTAGAGAAAAGGAGTACAGAAGACAATAGTATTTTTGGTTACAATAAGGATGCAAAGGAGCTCTTTCCGTAAAGGCTCGTGTAAAAGAGCAATCATTTTGGAAAACAGAAAGACTTTCTGTCTACAGTTGTGTTTAGGCACTGCAGCGTGTGCTGTCTCAGGTTACAAAGGGGTGAGCTAAGGATAGTGTAAAATCTGCTTATGTTTTAAGAAGAAAAATGTTACCCTATTACTTGAATATACTTTGGATTTATAAAGCTGGAGAAAATTACTGCTTGGACAGACTTTCAATGAAAGCTCTGAATATGAAACAAAAATGAATTTTCTTTTACTGCATTTATGTTTTTGCCGAGAAGCTTCATGTGTGATCTGCCAAGAAATTACTAGTTAACAGGGAAAGAATGATGGCTTATTTTCCTCTGGTGCACAATCGGTTCTATAAGTTTTGCACATCTGAAATCAGCGCCTCTTAGGATGACACTTAGTACCTTGTAGCATATTTTACTACTTTGATTTTAGTTTTTTTTCCATCTCACTGGCAAAACAGATGGTGGTTCTTGCATTGGCTTGTTTCTTCCCTTCAGTCTGATGGTAGCCACACCCAGAATTCAAGCCCTAGCACACTTTACATTCCTAATTCTGTAACTGCTGAAATACAGGCCAGAGAGTGCCAATAAATTTGTTTTGGGGGGTATGGTTTTTCTGCATGAGTTGAAGTGTCTGGAAGTGTACTTGAAAATCCAAATCTGTCACATACACTTATGATTTAGAAAAGCCTTGGAGTATCAGCTCTGAAAAGCTGTTCATGTCTCACATGTTGACTTGCACATGTGAACATAAGGCAAAAAGAAATAAGCTCCTTTTTGTTCAAAAGAAGTTGCTCTGCAGAGTACGACACATTTGTTTAAGTTTGATTCCAGAGTGTTTTAAAGCTGAATTGTTGCAACTGAATCAGGAAGTTCCTGAATGATGATGGTTGATTAGGGATACCCTTTTCAAGGGAGAGGGTGTCCTCTTTTAGCAGCAAAGCTGGGTTTATAAATGGAAGTTAATGGAATAGCTTGATGGGAACAGCACACAGTGACCTCTCCTGTCTCCTGGTGTTCAGTCTTCTCCCTGGGAATGTAGTTCTGCTCTGCTCAGAACTAAGGCTGTAGAAATACCTGCAGGATTTCCTAATTTAATTCCACGTGTCGGAGAAGCAGCATATAAAAGATGGAGTGTTACCACTTCCTTTTCTGTTACATGTAACCTGTAGATATGTAGGGAGCTATCATCAGGCAGGATTCCTCATTTGATCTGGCATCCAACCTTTTTCATCTGTGTTGCCTCTGGGGTCATTGTTTTCAGAACCACTCTGCACCTCCCTCCCACTCCATATATGTCTACTCGAACAGCCTCGTGGCTTGGCCATTGTCCCTACAGCTCTATGCCCTTACTGTCACTGTAAGGGGATGCATAGGGAAAAAGGGTTTTATCGCTGCAGTAATCCTCAGGCAGCTGGTTCTTGTGGTGGTCAGAAACTATTTCATACTCTCCAGGAGGCTGATGTCTTCAGGAGTTGTTGAATAGCTATGTTGCTGCTGCTGCCATAATAAGCTGTAGTTGCAGACAAACGTGTGTGCAAGTTGGTGGCCCACACCATTTTTGTGCATGCACAATGTCCTTGTCTGTATTCTTTTGGGTAGTTCTTGCAGTCTGGTCTTACTTGCTCTGCCGTGGCAATGTTGAGAGGCTCATTCTCAAGGAAATCTGCTTTTATAGTGGTCTAAATGCAAGATAGAAATGCTCCTTCACAGATGCTATCAAAGATGTAGTTCTGATGTTGCAGTTTGCCATGCACACATTATCACACACTGTAAGACATTTTAAATATTTGGTAACTTTTTGTTTGTATATCACAATGTGGAAAATTTTCTTGTGGTTCAGCGGAAAGGCCTTTCCATCTCACTTTTGTGCTGTGGCTGTAGTGTGGGTTCCTTCAAACCTCTTGTTTCAGGACAAGATGGACTACCTAATTATTGGCATGCTGATGTTCTCCTATCCAGTGTTGCCCCCATGCTTATAATGCAAATGGGATTGTCTAGTCTACGTAAGAGCTCTGACGCTATAAGTCTTGGGGACCATGTAACTTTCTCTTACTTGCAGTGTGTGCAAGACATCAGTGGAATGGTTTGGCCACTTGGAGCATCACATCTTCCTCTGCCACTACTACCATGAAAACATTATCACGAGCATGGAGGTTATCCTTACTCAGTGCAGGGTCTATGTAAAGGCTAATGTGTACCTTCTCTTCCAGAGTCACAGTGTAAGGAGGCAAGGGCTCCTTCAGAGCTTCATGGAGGCCTTAATTTCACTAAATATTTAATTGCATGGTGTAGGCTATTCACTGATGTGTGTGCAGTGTGGTCTTCCTTATCTGTGTGTGCTGCACAGAGTGTGCTGCTTGTATAGCCCCTGAGCATGCTGTGTAGCCTGTCAAATCTAAACCACTTTTCAATGACTTGCCCCAGGGTTACTCCTTTTTCTTACTGAAGGGTACTTCCCTGCTTATTTTAATTATGAGCATTTCCTCATTCTATTTTAAATAAAATAGTGTATCCTTTACTTTTATTTTTTCCTAAATTGACAGGCAGTCTTGTAGCACACTGTTGGGGGGCGCTGATTAAGCAAAATATTTGGATTTGCCTAAGTGCCTGATTTTATAGAAACATTATAAAGAACCAAATTAAGTCAAATGATCTGCAGATCCTAGCAGTGCCTGCTTGTACATACCGAGAGCATCTTGCTTTATGTTTGTTTATCTGGAGGAGTGGTTTTGTTGTGTTTTAAATTGGATTATTTTGCAAATTACTTTCTTGTCTTTTAAGGGGCATGTGCTCCTAAGTACCAGAGTAGTAGTCTTTCTGTGTTTCTTCTGTGTGTTCTGAAATATAGTCCCAGTGGCTTCATTGAAAAGAATTTTCTCAAATGAATTACAAGAATATATATATTTTTAATAAGTCTCTATAGTATTTCTTCGTCCTGGCCCAGAAATATCATAAGCCTTTCATTAGGGGGGAAGGGAAATTCTAAGGGAGAGACCAGACCTGTAAATGTTTAAGCCCACAGTAAATATTTTGATGTGTTATGCTTAGGGATAACCACGGGAGTTCAGATTAGAAATGTCTCTGAAGTACAGACTATCTACTAGATCAGTGCTGAAGAGCATCCACACAGGATTTGATTTAGCAGGAGAAACCAGCTTGGAAGTGGCAGCGTAGAGGAATGCTCTATCCGCATAAAATACAAGGCAGCGTTTTGATGAACAGAGCATATTCTTCCAGTGTGGAAACATTGTCTCAGCTGTTTGACTAAGAATTTCCAAATGTTTGATAGTACTGGCTTGTTTTCTTGTATCTCGTTTTGAAGACTTTTTCATCTTAAGTCTAAAGAGGGATCTCCAGTTTTATAATGACAATTGCCATGCTGATAGCTGTCTTTAGGAATGTGGCAATAAACTTAAAAGCGTTGGAGAATGCAATGCGTGAGCATAAGTGAAAGCACAGTTGCTGAAATGGGTTTAGGAATTCAGTTAATCTGCCTGTATATTTCTTACAGTGGTCTCTTCTTTTTTTTTTTTTTTTTTTTTTTTTTTTTTTTTTTTACCCCCAGGGGAAAAACTTTTCTCGGTCAGGATCTTCAGCATGACATGGGTACAAGTTATAAAACAAAAGCAAGTCTGAAACCTGTCCGTCTCAATGTAGTTAAGAGGTAATAAGGAATGAAGAGTTTATGCTGCCATGCCGTATGGAGTGCAGTTTCTCTGCATGTGGGCAACAGCATACAGAGTTAAGGTACACCAAATAACTTTTTACACACCCTTCTTAAATCATGCCATTGTATTTTGGGACAAAACAGGAGGCAGGACTTGCAATTTCCTGGCATTTGTTGAAGCACTAGAACTACAGTATGTTTTTTAAATCCTTGCCCTTCAGCCCCCCTTTTTCCCCTCCCCTCCTTGGCATTTGTAAGCATTGCTACCTATGCCTCACTGCAAAGCATGAGACAGCAAAGCTTCATCATCTTTCTGGCTGTGGTCTTCAAATTCTTATGTACTAAAGGAAATTTTAAAGGGAATTAGTGTCGCTAACGGCTGGCTTAAAAAGCTTCGCCAGTACTTGTTGCTCTCCGAAGAATGGTGATGCATGTCAGCTATTTGTCCTCAGTTTTGCTGGGGAGGAGAACTAATTTTCTTTCCTGTGGAATTAAAAGATTTGGTTACTTCCTGAGCCTAAAATAATGTGCCCTGTTGCTTAGACCTTGTTAGTGAGCCTGGGACTTGCTGAAGAAGCATTTGCTTCTTCCACTCCTCAACTGTCAAGTTTGCAGATTATCCTTGCTCGTGTTCTGGTGGTAGAGACCAGGTGGAAAATAATAAAGCCCCTGTGCTTATCTGTAGTCAGCACTGCCTGAAAGGGAGGGCTTATCTCTCCTCCCCATGTGTCCTAGAGGAAGCCAGGCTGAAGCAGCGAATCCCAGTTCTTAACAACAGGAAAACCCAAAATTTGACTTAAAGGGAATGATTGATTGGAGAAAACAAAAAAAGTCACCAAATAATTGGGATTGGTGTCAGGTGACTAAAGCTATGTTTATGGTCTGCTGCAGTATGGCAGCGACCCAACTGAAAATACAGGGCTCCTGGAGCAGTGGCACCTGCTCAGGCTGAGCGAGCGGTCTGGTTGTGTGTCTTGGAGGTCAGGGCATACAGATCCTACACATTTAATCATTTACTTATGCCTTTATGCTGCCTGTCTGTGTGAGTGGAGGGGTGGTGGTGGGATGCATACAGCTGGCTTTGCCTTTGGCAAGCTTCCTCCTGTGGCAGCACCCGTGACAGTGGATGTTATGTTCTATGACAGCATGATTTTAGGAGAAGAGGAGGATGTGTAAGAGAGGGGAATGCCTCATAGGGTGACCTTCATACCTGTAAGCTCACAAAATAATAATGTGTAAGTGTTCAAGAAGATGCCAAATCAATTACTGCATAAACTCATCCCAAGAATGGCTGCTGGGACTGGTATCTGTGAAATCACAGCTTAAGGGAGTATGTGGGGGTGAAAACATAAACATTATGAGTTGGTGACTGATGTAGGTTTCCCTACATGCCCTTGCAGACACTTTGATTTTATACACTATTTGATTTTTATACACTGAAGAGTGGTGTCCATAACAGCTTGATTACAAACTAGTGCATTTTGGCTTGGTGATGATGGGGATGCACGTAGATTTTGGGGGTCTTGGATGTAAGGAATTTTGAAATCCTGTTGTTGGGTGTGGTTTTGCTTGTTCCTATAGTAACCGAAAGGTGTCTAATTTTCCTTGTCTCAAAAAATCTGTTCCTGTCTGATGCTTTGGAATTTCGGCTCTTTGCAATTGGATAATTCACCCCTTAGCTGTGTAGCCTGTTCTGATCCACTTACCAAAGCCTGTCCTCTTTGGAAATGGATTTGTTGTGTGCATACTTCCTGGCAAGTGGCTAGCCTAAGTAATGAGTAGCTGAGTTAGTTACCTGTAATAATGGGCTTTTGCCCAAAGATCTCCAATTATTTTGTGATTTTTTTTTTTTTTTTTGCTTTAAAGTTCTGCTTATAAGCAGTTGTTATCTCAATTTTAAAGTGGAGGAAATCAAGACATTTCTGGATACTATTCTGCTTCTTCCTAGAGTCTGAACGATTCTCATGCTGAACAAAATACCCAAATTTTAGTGGTTGTCTTTATTGCATGACCTGATAGTAATGAATAGAATAATAAATCTAGCACATCTTTACAAGTTAGAGAGGATTCTTGGATGAACAGCAATATTTCTAAAATACTAGGGCTCATCCCTATTCCATGAAAGGTATTGCTATCCCAGATGGCTAAACACAAAGGGATTAGATATACAGCAGGATTTTGTGCCTTGTATTGTCTCAGTAACCATGGTGCCACACCGTGAAACCTTGCAAAAGCGAGTTTCCTAGACACTTTTCCAGTGATTGCTGTGAATCACCGGCTGTTATGGTTTTTAGCCAGACATTGTGCGTATGCAAGATACGGAGAATTGTGAGTTTGTTGTGCTGCCCAAGTGATACTGTAAGGAGTGGTAAGTTTAGCCAGTTTCTAGAACACTCTGATTGCATTCAGATGGCTGTAATGTTATAAGCAATTGAGTTTAAGTTACTGGAATACTCCTAATTTTCAGCAGTCCTGAAGGTGTGGAAAGTGAAGTGCTTTCTGCCTTGGGTTTCCTGCGTGCCAGGACTTCCTTTCTCCAGCTGTCATTCTCAAAGAAGCCACCTTCTCTTTGCTGGCCTGTCATTTTGGACTGAATTCTCTGTTTGTGACCAGCTCCTCTGCTCTTCTTTGAATTTTTGTCCCTACCCTTGCAGAGAGAAACTTACCTAAACTAAGTTTTAGTCCTCCTAATTTGCAGTTCTAGCTCTGTCTGTGCAAAGCTATTTCCATGTAAGTTAGTTTTATCCTTTGTGGTGGAATTTTGATATAATTCTTATGTTACCAGGATCATCCATTAACTACTGCCAGGAGAGGCATTAACTCACACACATAATCTATTACACAGCTGACATTACACATGTTCGCCATTTAAGCAGGAGAAAATTTTCGATTCTTCTAATGCAGTAAAAGTCTCTGTAACTATGACCCTTTGAATGGAGTACTGAAGGAGCGTTCAGAAATTATTGGGAGTGTTTTGCTTCTGCAGAAAAAAAAAATTTTGATGGGTTTCCCTTTATAGCAACTGCTTGTTTATAACTGCAATTTCAAGCCTTCAATTTTTTCTTCCATTTCTTCTGGACACTACTACAGGATGTCTGTGCTCCAATTCTTGCAAGTAATGACATCCCAAGAAATGCCACTTCTTTTTCCATGTGTGAGCACTTCTTAACACCAACTGAGAGCTTTGTTCTGTAGGATTGCTTTCATGGGCTCTGCTATATAAAGAATGGAAGAGTTTTTGGCATCGGATGCCACTGTATATTACTGCCATATTTCTCATATTCAGCACGAGATCAGGGGTAAGACTAGCACTGGCAACAGGGAGATAGCTTTGACCAGCCCAGCTATTGTGTTGTAATAATTAAATACATAAAATAACTAGCCATGGTAGTGGATTATGCTAGTTTTCAGGTGCATGTGGTAAAACTAAATGGGAACCTCTTACCATTTAAAGAAACTAAGCAGGATGGGCATGTCCAAGGCGGTTCCCTTGTATTAAACTCAGTAACCATGGGCAGTGGGAAGGGAGAGATTTAAAATACACAACAACCAGATGGGGAGTAACTCCTGACATAAAGGTTTCTATTCATGCCTTTTTTTTCCTCCCCCTTCTCTCCTCCCTTAAATACATACATTTTATGTGCAGCATTTGGGCCCATTAGTTGAGCTGTTTTTGGTAGGTTCAAAATGGTAATGTGGTGTTTTGAGGCTAGGCACTAAACCACAAAACTAGCTAAGTTGATTGCACGGTGCCTAAAGGTTCCTGGCACATGTGACAGCCGCGGCCTCCCGTTGTCTGCAGGCCTCCAGATGTGGAGCGAGGGCTGTGTACATGACCCGTGCTGCTGCATTCTCAGGATCTCAGTAACGGATGGGCAGCATTCAGTAGGAACCGTGGGTTATGAACAGGATTTGAGGTAAAAATCTTTGCTGTTTCTTACCAAGCTGCATAGAGCAACTGGCTGTGTGGCATGCCAAGCATCCTGGCACTTGGACAGCTGTACACGGTAGCATTTGTCTTGTCTCGAGAAAATGCTGGGGACAGTGAAATACTCACATGCAAAAACTTTTTGAGACTTGACATCTCAGCAGACTTTTGGGCTAAGAGAGAAAAGTGTGAAATTCTTGGAGGATACCAGGCAAGAAGAATCTTTATGTTCTGGTCAGAGAGAAAGCAAAGGGGAAAGGCAAACCTGGCCTGTCCAGAGGGCAGATTAGAGTGAAAATGCCTTTAATGGAAGAAAGGGACATTTAACTCTGGGCTGTTTGTACTCCTGAAAGGTGAGTATGGATTTGGATAAGAGATCGTATACCCAGAGGGAAGCTTAGTATTTTGTAGAATGATCATTCCAAGCTTTTGCTGAGCGGTGGGTTTTGAACACCTGTGTTTTGAATGCACAAACTTTCTTAATACCTGCTTGTGCCTGTCCCTGTGCTCCCCAGCATGAGACACAGCGTGATTGCCTGCACTCCCATGGGCCAGCAGTACCTGCTGGTCATTTCTGTTCACCTGGTGAGACATAGCATCCATCAGTAACGCCCTTGTGAGACTAGTCCATAGGGGTGCCAAGACATGGCATGGTCTCCAGTCAGCACCGGTTCCACTTGTGCCATCTACCTGCCCTGGAGTGGAGGAGGAAGGCATAAGCTCCCTGTTTAAGGGATGCTCAAGTGTTAAGCAGCTTGGTGCCCTGCTACTAGCTGTAGAGTTAATGTTGTCATCTGGCAAGCCCCTTGCTCTGCTGCAGTAACTACTTTTCTCTGATCCTTGAAGGGGGTTGATATGCAGTGTGTGCATGCTGGCTTGTTATGCCTCTGTTACCTAGTGTCGGTGTCATCCCATGACACCTTTTCCTGGGAGAACTGCCAGCCTCATCTGAAGAGCCCCCTCCGAGGCTGGCTGATAGCCAGTAATCCGTTTAGAAAAGTCTGTGTGCTGGGAGACTGCTGGGCTGCAGATCCTGCTGTTACTAAATTTTGTTTCGCCTTGGCCTTTTGCCAGGTCCCATGGGGAACTTGGTTTCCAAGAAGCAGTCACAGAAAAGGAGTAGTGGCTCCTGTTCTCTAGGGACTTGTCAGCACTCGTCCTTCCCAGTGGGAGCGAGGTGGCCATGGAAAGGAGGCTCATGGTGGGCTCAAGTCCTTATAACCAAAGAACAACAACAGCAGCAGTACTTTGTGGTACAGTGTCCCTTACATGAGTGCTTCAGGTCCTCAGATTCTCACCACCTTTGCTCCTGTGGCCCTTTCTGCTTCTTTGTGGCAGAACAGCGGGTGTGCATGACTTCAGACTTGGGAAGAGGGACCTGGCTGTTGTAAGGCCCTGTAGTGAGTTGTAGTGACTAAGGAACCAAGTCCTTTGGTTCACATCCACTTTATGTGATGTCTAGGCTATCATGCGGCTACCCTAGAATTATAGAATTGTCATACCCTATGACACGGGTCCACTGTATTTTTTTTTTCTTTTTTATTCCCCCCCTATTTGCCAATGTCTGCTGCTAGTCATAGGCAGAGGAGAAAGTGTTCCTAATCTTGCAACAGAGTTGGGCACCGTATGGATCCTCACGCTCCTATTGACCAGGCGCATCCTAGTCAAAGGCAAGAGACCAGATCTGCTTGACACAAAACTGAGGACTGAGTACTTTAATCTCTGAAAGGTAGATGGTGGGCACAAGGGAATACTGGCTTCACCTAAGAAATTCTCATGTTGCTCCCTGAATTCTGCTTCCAGCTTCATGACAGCCTCCTATTAAGACCCATTAGTGCACATGGGTCATTGGTGCAGGTGTTTATGAAGTCTTTGCAGGCGTTTTTTGGTGGTTGCATTCTGCACTAATATGTAAAGGGGATGAATTATGCTTGTTTTGTTTCTTTTCTCCTCTCATCCCCATCTGTTGAAAACAAACTCATAAATAAAAATGTGGCTATTCCATCATTTTTCATCTCTAGCAGGCTGCTGCTAAAAGACAGCTTGCCCTTTATGAAATGATCAGTTGGTACTGAGCTCCAGCCCATTTTTATTTTAGGAAAGAAGAGGCACGTTTCACTTCCTGTAGTTCCTTCTGTCTAGCCACTTGTGGTCCACAAGCCCTGCGTTGCTGATGTGAAACTAACAACTTAAACGGTTGTGATCATTAAGAGGAAGAAAGTACCCAAGGATGTTTGTTGTCTGTTTTTTTGTGAACTGTTTCCTCCATTGCTACTTGCTGTCCTTTTCTGTAGTATCTTTAACACCTGCTGGTTTTATGACCTACACTGCTTTGATTGAAAGCTTCTCGGCCAGGGATCTTGACTAAAATTTGCAGAAGTAGCTTGGTCTAAATTTTTATTTTCCTGAATTACTTGGGTTTATGAGACACCAGTGTGGTACCAAAAAATCAAGCCCATGTTCTATGCCAGTACTCCCCTTTTAGTTCGCTTTCCCAAGATACCTTCATTTTTTTTCCTATTTTAAATGTGTTTGTTTGTTTGTTTTGGATCAGAAATTAGTATTTGAGACAGAATAGGAGACTGGAAGGTGGTGGTTGTT
The DNA here is from genome assembly GCF_013377495.2 of Cygnus atratus. Taxonomy (NCBI): domain Eukaryota; kingdom Metazoa; phylum Chordata; class Aves; order Anseriformes; family Anatidae; genus Cygnus; species Cygnus atratus. The sequence continues at coordinate 5,012,549 of NC_066378.1, forward strand.
GTTTTGTGGTGGAGATGTTCTGAACAGGATTTCTGCTGCCACGTGAAGCTTTTGTAACCAAACCATATTGCCCATACTGCTGGGTGGGTGCGTTGTAGGAACTGTGTTAAATCTGTACTGTGGTATGCACCGTTATGAGGAAGTAAAATAAATCTCATGTTAAACGTCTTGGTTTTTTGTTCACTAGTTTTGTTTTTGTTTTGTTTTCCATTTTGGGCAAACCCAACTCTGGAGGTAGGGATCAGCTTCCCACTTTATGCAAGCAGATCCCAAGTTTGGCACCTCAGTCCCACACAGAGACTCAAAAGTAGTATTTCTGTTTTTCTGCTGTAGTAATATTGACAGGAGTCTTGTCTTGTCCCATTAATTCTTGAGTTATCTCAAACCTATCAAAGTGCATTAGTCTGTCAGGCAGCGTAGCTGCTGTTTAAAAATGCTACTGAAAATAAAACTGAAGAATTAATCCAGGGTACGTAGTTGTGTGCAGAAGCTGTGTAGAAAACAGTTACTGTGCTGTTGAACAGTGTCTGTTTTGTGCAGCTCGCAGTCTAAAACGTCAGAACTTCTATTTCAGGGCTGTGTGAAATTGCTTGAAGCTTTTTAAGGCTGGACCAAGCATCAACACAACATGTCTTCCAAGTTTCTGTAAAAGTCCTAGTAAAGCAGTATCTAAATATAGTACTGATGTACAAGTGTTCCTTTATTTTCCCTGTTGTGTTTTACTTGCTTCTGGTTGTACATTTGCTCCATTTAAAGAGGGTTAGGTTTTGCTCTGATGTTTTCACTCAAAATGTTTGCCTACAAACATGATATGAAAGGCAAGTGATTAAAATAAATAAACACATTTCCTTTTAAAAGGAGTGAATATAGGAGGCAGCGAAGCTTCAGAGCAGCCAGGAGCCGCAGCTGTGTTGCATGGAGGAGTGCAGCCATGCTTCTGGGTGTGTGCTCTGTTACTGGCACAAAGACTAGCTGTATGTACAACTTAGCTCCAAGTAAGTATCTGTGTCTGGCTAATCTTCTTCCATACAAAAATGGTTTGGTCGAGACAGAAACCGTGGCCTGGATCCTTTCCCTCTGATGGGGAGTGCATAACTGACAATTTCTTCTGTTTTCAAGTGAGGGATCGTTCTTGTAAGCAATTTATCCTATCTAACATCTTTGTCTGAATACCTCTGGGCTATATGAGGAGTTTAGAGTGACACCGTTGCTAAGTCAGTTGTTTGAAAGTAGGTGGGGTAAAACCATCTTCCAGTGCAACAGAAATTGAATTTATATTTTCCCACCTCTGTTAACTTCAGTAGACTGAGGCCAAAGAATCATTTAGGTTTCTATTATCTCAGCATCTAGACCACACACCAGAGAAATATGTGTGTTTTTGCAATGCACTTACGCACAAAGTTCAGTTCTCTTGCATCATACAAAAGACTTCTTGAACCCCTGTGTCGATGGCTTGAAAACTTTAGATTTTGCCTCATTTTGAGGTTTTTATCTTTGTAGCTATAGGTGGCCCTGTAGATGCTCAGTATTAAGTACACATACAGCTTTCAGTACTTAGAGGGGTCTTAAAAAAAAAAAAAAAAAAAAAAAAAAAAGACGGAGAGTAACTTTTTACACTGACAAGGCAGAATGGTTTTAAACTAAAAGAAGGCAGATTAAGATTAGATGTTAGAGGAAATCCTTCACTCAGAGGGTGGTGAAGCACTGAAACAGGCTGCCCAGGGAAGATGTGGCTGCCCCATCCCTGGAGCTGTTCAAGGTGATCAGGTTGGACAAGGCCCTGGGCAACCTGACCCAGTGGGTGGCATCCCTGCCCATGGCAGGGGGGTTGGTCTTTGGGGTCCCTTTCAATCCAAGCCTTTCTGTGATTCTGTGACTAGCTACTCAGCTGCTATCTTTACCAGTTTTATTAAGCAATGGAATTTGGAAATGAAAGTATTAACAGAAGCAAGCATTTCACTGGCTGTGTCTGCTCTGTATGTGAGCGTCCATGCTGCACTGGTTAACCTTTTAAACTACCCTGGTGCGCAGACTGCTCAGCAGGAGTCTGGTGTGGATCCTTTGGGTTCAGCCTGTTTTAGGGCAGCCTAGATAGTTGGGACAACTCATCTTTCTTCTACTGTGGTGTATATGTATACACTTGATGTATGTATTTAGTGTTTTTTTGCATTTTGTATCCGGTAAAAGTGTTTTCCTAACAAGCTTCCATCAGCACTAGGGAAAGAGAAGGCCTTGTGCAGGAAAGTGGGGATGGTGGGATACAACCTGAAACCCTGTTTTGTGTGTGACTTGTCCGGGAATGAGTCCTCACTGTTGACAGTTCAAGAGCACCTTCGAGTTCAAGTTCAGAGCACCTCATCTGCAGTGCAGCGTTGTGCAAAAGCTCTCTGCTGCAGGCTCCAGAGAAGCCGTTTTCACAGGCAAGTTCCTCTTCTGCTCTGCCCTCTTCTCCCACACCAGCTGATGTGAATTACAGCTTGAGTGCCCTTGGAGAAGTGCCTGTGTGGCGGTCGCAGCTGTCTGCCCCAGCAGCTGGGCTCTGATACTGCCCAGGTTTGCGTGCCTCTGCACCTCCAGCAGCTCTCCGTGAAGTTAACAGGGAGTCACAAGAGCTCAGCACTTGGTGCAAAGTTACCTTGTGGAACAACTTTGTGACTTGCTGGGCGAGAGGGCCTCTGGTCATTTGCTTTGGGAGCTGCTGTCCAAGCAGGAGCTCTGCTTTGTGGGTACCAGTCTGCATGCAGAAGAAAGCTGTTGGGGAGGCCATCATCTGTAGAGGTTGGCGCACCTGAGTTGGGACCAGTGTGGTCCTGTTTCCCTGTGGGTCAAGTTCAGTGGCGCTTCCCCTTGGCATGGCTTCACAATCGTGGTACTTGTCAGCTCGTTCATGTTGGGGAATGGTGGGACTCAATGAAATAGTGGTGTAACACATCTGTGTTACCAAAATAAGCTCCCTCTTATCCTGCCATATTCCAAATGTGAACAGCCATGAAGTTGGTGATGCTGAAGTGTAAAACAGCATTGTTGGTGTCTGATGGAGAACACCACAGGCTCAGACTGAGAGGCCATTCCTCTCATCCACTCTTCAGAGAGCTTTGACCGGCACTGCTGTGCTTCTTGTGCTTGAATCATGTTTTTCTAGATTTTTCTCATAATTAGAGGAGAATTTCCCCTCCAAAAGCAGATTCTGAAGAAAAATAAAGCAACAACAGGCAGTTTAGGAGAAAAGATGGTATGGTATGTCAGGGGAGAACGTACTAGCCCAGAATGAACCTTGACGTGTGACCCCAACTACCTTCATCTTATCTGGTAGGTTCAAAGGAAAAGAGGTGGGGAAAAGATGGTATTTATTAATGGTGGTGGGGAGCTGTGTTTCACCTTCAGCACCCTTTAAAAAACAAAAACAAAAAGTAACTATCTTGCTGTGGTTATAAACTACACCGAAACTGTTGTTTTCTCCAGCCAGATGACAGGAAGACACTAAGCTTGGGCAGCAGCTGTGTTCAGAAAAGGTTGTTAGTGGTGTAGGCAGAGCCATCTGCCTAGGAAGCTTGGGTTGCTTGTTCCAGGCCAAGATGGTAAATCAATCTCTCTCGATATATTTTACAGTGTAAAAAGAAAGATGTCCGTGATTTACAGTGTAAACAGGAAAATAGCAGCTGGCTTTATTGGCTTCTTAGTGTCCATGCTGCAGTAGTGAGAAAACAAAACAATATGAAAAAAAAATGAAAGCAGCTCATCCTGAGAGAGGATGAAGATCTGGACACAGACCAATATTCTTATCAGGCGTGTTTACTTATTTTTTTTGAATAGACTTTAAATATCCCCTGCTGCCTAGGCTTGGTCCTCCCTTTCCTTCTCACAAACCTGTCACTTCAGTTAAATCCGTGTTTTAACAGGTGCTTTCCTCTCTGCATGGCAGTACTTTTTGGTCTGCTCTTGGTAAATACAGGAAATGGAATATATACATTGTGGTTGGTGGTTTTTTTTTTTTTTTTTCCTCTAACAGACTGTACTGTGACAATTTAGTCCATTTTGCTTCTATTAATTTTCTAATCCCTTCTACTTCTCTCGATTATCCTGTTGCCAAGCGTTATTTGAAGTGGTTGCAAAATTCTGAAACAACCTTGAGAACATAATAGTAAATAGTGTGTTGATCATTGTTGGAATTTTTACCATTCACGAGACAAATGACAGCACCCCAGTAGGTGAGGGAGAAGCAGCCGCCCCGATGGAGTTAGTACATACAGTTTTCTTTTAGGCTTTGTTACTAGATTTCTTTTTTAGCAAGGAAACCAAGGTTGTAGTTTGAGCACAGCAGTAGTACTGACCTGAACAGTCACATTTGCTCCATCCCACCTCTCTGCTCAGTTTATGCTGCTGCATTTTGTGGAGACAATCAGCGAAATGGAATAAGGAGCTGCTCTGTGTTACAAAATAATACTCTTCTCCAGTTATTTTTAGTCTGGCGAGGTCCTGCTGTGGTTTGCTGTGCTCCCTGCAAACAGGTCTGTTATGGGACAATGGGGAAGACGTGGATAGGAGCCTACAAAGAAAATGGAAACTGCCTGGATCCTAAAAACTTTACCTCTCCTAATGCACTTCCAGCTTTTGTTGGGAATTAGTCTGACTTCTTGGCTCTTCTCGTTATAGCCATGTGTGGTTTGTTCTTGTTTATATTGCCTTGCTTTGCTTTTTTACCTTATTTTTCATGGAAACCTTTTCTCCAGTGTAGTCAGCTTGCACCTCTGATTGAGTCAGTGCTAAAGTTTCTGGTGCCTTTCATGCAAACCTGTATGTGCTTGTGGATGTATCTACCTGTCCTTGTATTTTCGTAGTGGAAAAAAAGGCTTTAATTCTGAAGGACTAGAACTAGAATTTATTTTCTGCATATTAGGCTTGCAGTGAATCAAAGCAGATAAATTTTGTGCACAATCCTGAGTGAGGAATGGAAAAGAAAAACTGGGAAGGCATTCCAATTTGCTCTGGGACTTGCTTTGCCAAGAACATCTAGTGGCCTGACTGCCAACATGAACTGAACATGGAAACGTTTCCAGCCTGCCTGGGACAACACAGAACAGGAGAGGAATCTGGAGATGTAGACCCTGGATGGAAACAGATTCACTTTGTGCTGTCTCCAAGGCAGGAGTCTGAGGTATTCATCCATATTACAGGGTGTTACATTGTGCCATATGACTTAGTGCTAAACATTTAGGAGAAACAGTAAGAAAAGAAAAAAGGCATCGGAATTTCATTGTTTGGGGGGGGCTGTGGCCTGCCCTGTAAGTTAAGTATTCTCACACTCTTCCTTGAATGGAATACAATATAGTTTGGATCAGAATTTGTCTTTTGCTCTTGGCAGCATATTTGTAGCCAGTGATGCTGAATGTAGACCTCATTGATACATATGTGTGTTTACTGACTGATGTTTAGGGCTTTAAGTGACAGTGATTAAACCCCTTAAATGCCTTGGGGGGCATGTAGCAGCCACTGGGTCATAGGCAGAGTCAGCTGTCAGAGAAGTGTTCAAGTCTTGCCTTCTGCAGTAACTGTGGGTAACTTTCTTTTCCAATGTTAGTTACACACAGCACATTTGTAGTGTATCCCAAAACTTACAAATTGCTATGGAGACACCCTGTATTTGAAAGGCTACATCTTCAAAACATGTGGCCTGTTTTCCTCCTAATCACAGCTCTTGTCATCTGCTGGGCTCCCCTGTCCAGTTTGTGGTGTGCAATGATTGTGATTCCCTCCTGGTGTTTCAGCTTGATCACAACTGAAAAACCAACCAAAACTCAGTATTCCCAGCTTGTGGCTCATGGCTGGATCATGGAACCTCAGTCTGCATGGACTGTGTGGATGCTAAATCTGTCTTCAGGAAAATTCCAATCAGAGCAAAATGCAACAAACAGCGTGTCTAAGTAACAGGCGGCCACAAACTGTCCTCCCCTCTAGTCTCTGCATGAACTCCTAGAACATACGGGCGGGTTACATATCTCTGGTCTTCTTTCATAGACATCTAATGATCTGGGTTTGACACACCTAAAAGATTAAAAGTGGACTGGAGTTAATTCATCTCCTAATGACTTAAGGGCACTGTCTGCTATAAGGATAAAGCTCGTCTGTGGTAGAGACATAAGTTTCTTGGGGGCTGGTTAAAGTCTATAGTCTGAGATCCCCTGTGGGAGGGAGGGTAGAGACAGAGCCACCAGCTGTCTTGCTGCTTCAGTATTGCTTTTTCTGTCTTCCACTTCAAAAATACAGTTTTCATTGATGCAGTTCTCAATCTCTACATGCATACACACGCACATGCACATGGTTATCCTTAAAAGAAAATGAGGCATCAGGTAAAACTTTACATGTGACAAATAGTTGTTTCTGTAGGAAGATGGTTTATTACAATGGGAGAGAGGAGGATACAGACCTGAAATTAATATGGTGATTTGAGGAAAATCTGCTCAGTTTTTGGGTTCACAGCACTCTGCTTTTGGTTGTGGTATAAGCTGAAGTTGTTATTTCAGGGTCCGGCTTGTATTTAGAAACCTCTTTTCCTGGAGTACTGCTCCCCTCATCCTATTCCCAGAAGAATGTTTCACTGCAAGTCGCCAACACCCAGCTTGCTTTCGGAGCCCATTTCATGTCTGCCCACAGATGGGAAACTCCAGCTTGGCTCTGTTGTATGGGAGTGCTCATTTAGCTCGGCCTTGTCTGGGTGTTGATGGGTGTTTCCTGTGGTTGGGCTGTGTTCTGTTTCACTACAGCTCTACCTCTGCAACCCGTGCTCCCTAACAGGTTTTTCAGCTACCACTGAAGGAAGATCATCCTGTGTGGATTTTTTTTTCCTATGGCATACAATAGGAGCCTATCAATTAGCACAGAAAGTTGGATTCTCTTCATCTGCTCGAGAGAGGACTAATGCTTGAGGCCATAGGCAGGCTTGGAGATAGCTTTTGTTATATTTGCCTCTCTGTTTTTGTGCTCATCTAACACTGAAGAAAGGATTTGCAAAATAATGAAATAATGCTTTTTTGGTTGTTTGTTTGCTACATGAACTTGGTTTTATATTTGCCTGGGGACTTCAGGTTCCACTAGACCTCTTTATATGCAGGTGTGCTGTCTTCTAGCTCTGCGTCTCTGTTCCGTATAAGAAGAAAATTTGTTCTGAATCTGTTTAGTGTCCTAGGAGAGCCTTTGCTTCATCAGTCTGAGAAGAATAAAGCCATAGGGATATGACATGGAAAATGGAGCGTTTTTTATCCATACCTGACCTTTGTTCTGGGACAAGCTCCTGCTATAGGTAGGCAGTATAATTATTGTTTGTGGATCTCAGTTTTGTGCAAAAGTGTACAAGTGCGCTACATCCTGGTTTTGAAGATAACTCAGAAGGTGTCACGAAAATAAGCAAAATGCTCAGTTTTCCATAGTTTAACTTCTTTATTCTTTAGAGAATGCTGCTGTATTCCCTAGGCAACTGCATTCACAGCCCATCCACACAGATGTACTTCTGCATGTGCTCAGCGCTGGGACTGAATCCCTGATCCTTCTCCAAGCAGCCTGGCCAGCACTAAGAAATACGATTACATGAACCTGCATTGTTTATCACCAAGCAAATGGTGGTGTGTAAAAGCTGGAGCTAAGAACAGCAAGGTATATCAGTAACTTAAAAGTTATCAAAAAGTTACATTAAAAAAGAAAAAGAAAAGTGTTGCATGCTGGTAATTTGTTATCAAACCAGTCAGGTCTAAAATCCAGGAATTGACTGAACTTCTGCCTAAAGGAAACTGAAGCAGTGCTTTGCTAATGCATTGTTTTCAGCTGCTCTACATAAAGCCATACAAGCTTCAAGTATGCCTACTCGGTAGCTACCATGCCTATAGCCTTGCAGTTGGGATTTCTGTGCCATGAACTAGATCAGAGAGCTGATCCAGCTTAGAAGGGAATTGCCCAAGATATTTTTCTTTGAGCTGGCTGAGTTCTTTATCTGGATCACAGCCATTTATGGGGCTGTACAGCTGAGGGGATAAGAGGCAAAGGGTCATGCTGTGGTTTATGGCTCAGTGGTGGAAACCTTAGACCTTTCTTGCTGCCAAGACAATGCATTGTCAAACTGTGGCCTTACACATTCCCTGGCGCAGAAATGCATTGGCAGAGCATGCAAACTGCCTTAGCTCTCTTCTGCCCTGCAACTGAGGGAATGTTTTTGGAGTGAGTATAGACACTGCAAACTTGTGTAAGTCTTCATACCATTTACAATGAAGCCACAGTGATGTGGGGCTTTGGCACGAGGTGCAACACTTCCACCCCCTTCAGGATGCTAGGTATTTACTTAGGCTGGCAGGTCTGTGCTTCTGTGGCTTCACCGCTCTCTTAGTGAGATTAGCTGGAGCACAGCTAGCCTGGAAGCAGTTCTGCGTGCTGCTGTTAAGCCTTTCAAGCAGCTATAGATGCTGTGATGCTGCAAAATATGACACACTTGAACTATTACATGGCCGTGGATTAGATGCAGCTAATCTTTCTTTGTAACTTAGAAGTTAATTTATTTTTTCCTCTCTGCTTGCAAGGTAGATCTCTAACTTGATCTCATACTCACGAAGAATGAATGTGACACACAGCAGGAGGAGTGTAGGCAGTAGGACAAAGGAACAGTCCTGCTGTGTGGTCACTGAGTGCAGTGAATTTGTGTCTAACTGCAGATTTGTTAGATTCTCCCCCTCCAGGTGAATTTTGATGCAGTGAAGGAAGGGAGCAGTTTAGAAGAGAGAAAGAACAGAAAAATGGAGAAAAGGAATGTTGAATTATAGCAAACCATACTGAAATAAAGAGAGATGAGAGGATGGAAGCAGTAAGAGAAGAGAGGGTTAGTGGGGCAGGCTTATAAAAGTTGGACCAAAGCAAGGCCAGGGAAGCTATTGCAATCAGAACCAGAAGGTAACTGCTTGAGTTTTTTAGCAGTGCTTGCAAAATTGATGTAGAGCCTTTGTAGTCCCAAGTAATTCATTGCACCTGAAGATTGTGCTGGTGCAGGAGGGTACTGAGAGGGATCATCAGAGGGCCAATGGTAGAAATAGCTACTCTTACGGAAACGAGTTCTCTCGACACCGGAGTCACAGCTGCCACTCTTCTTTATGGGGTGGGATCTCTTACGAGCTTCTGATAGAGGAGAGGATCCTGCTGGCCAGGTGAGAGAAGTGTGAGCATTTGTTGCCCATTGGCTATCAGAGGACAAGCTCTGTGGGTTAAGCCTTGTAGGGTTAAATGGCCGTGTTGCTAAGTCAGGTCCAAGTGTGCAGAGCAGCGCTGGTGCTTTGCACCATTTGAGATGGCTTGTCTTCTTACTTCTGCTCCCTCCTCTGCTCACCAAACTGAGCAGAGCCCCCCGAGTGGCATCTGCCAGTTCCACAGATGCTTCCTTGGTGCAGTGGGCATGCATGGGCTGGTGTCCTAAGTATTTCCTTCTGGTGCTCTCTCATATGAGCCCAGCATCCTCATATCCCTCCCCTTTTTATCTTAGTTGTCCCTTGTCAGCAACTGTCTGTCATACCTGTGTTTCATCTTCCTCTAGCTGCTGTCTCCACCTGCCACCTCCAAGAGTGGCACCCAGCACAGCTGGAAGTGTTGGGTGAGCTCCTGGCTCCAGCCTCTTTGCAGCAGTGTTTTTGCTCCCAGGTAGAGTCCAAACAGCTTGTGCAGCATTGTGCTGGGTTTAGGAGAGCTGAATAACCTCGTTTCCCTAGCAACAGTGGTCTCTTTAATCAGAGGGATCCAAGTCTACCTCTGTTACTTGTATTAGGACTTGCATAGTGTATCTGGCTACAGTAATACTTTGCTTCTGTTGGAATAAATGGTGGAATAAAAGCAAGAAAGTCCGTCTGCCTCAGAGATAATTAAAATCTCCATAGGTGGATTTCAGTGCTGTATGCAGCAATAATAGAAAGAAGAAGGATTATAACTGCTTCTAAGCTTTTTAATGTTTGGAGGATACAGTATTAAAATTTTAAATTGTATTTGGAGCTTTCTTGGTATGGATCTCTTGGCAGATGGTGACACTGGATTGACACTCTTCATTCCCTGTTGAGATGTCTTATTTTCATTTTTATAGATAGGAAGACAAAGTGAATGCTTCAAAGGTAGACTGAATCTTTTTGTAAAGCTAGGAATAAATTTCTTCTTCCAAGCTCAAGTCTTCCAACCTTCCCTTTCCTTCCCTTTCAGGTAAAGGTTTCCCTGTGCAGTAGGAAGAAGAATGTGTTACACAAGAAGTATGAAGTCCTACTTCTTAGCAGGAGAAAGTGAGGAAAGTGAAAATACTGTGATTCACTCCAATCTTTTTTGCTAATATGTTTCAGATGGAGTTCACTCCCCCATTAACAGAAATGGAGCAAACTATAAAATTAGAAAGCGAACACTGGGAGTGGAAATATTCCTGCCTTAATTTCTGCACAGCAACAGGGTGTTTTTGCCTGTTTGGGTAGTGCAAGGCAAGGGCCATGCTGTCTTCTCTTCCGTATTCTTTTAGCCAAAGGGCTCTTGACAATTCAAGAATGAGATCTGGTTGGATTGCAGGTTTGTAGGCATTATCCAACTTCAGGATATCTAAAAATATTTTAGATACTTTTATTTGTGACTGATTATCCTTACTTCAGCAACTCCCTTGCAAGCCTCCATTTACCAAAACAACTTAAACAGGGTGTATTCCAAATAGTTGAGAAACTCCGGAAAGCCTCTAACATCTCAATAAAAGTCCATTCCAGAGAACATGTGCCACTTTTTTTTTTTTTTCCCTCTCCCTACCTTCCCCATTCCTGTGGTCTTGCACAATCTAAAAGTCTTCTGAGGAACTCTGAGGGCTTGAGCACAAGGTAATACCATGAGGGGGTTGGTGACATAAAACTCATTGAGTTTGTTAAAATAATATTGCCACGGGCATTCAGCAGCCTGAAGGCCTCATATACAGCTGTAATTTAGCTGGGTGGTATTTGGTAGAAACTGAGACAGAGGCTCGCTTCTACAGTGAGTTTATTGTTGGGTTTTCAGTATATTGTTTGCATAAATTCCCTCGACCAGCTCTCCCTCCTGAATAAGCCACATGGATCAAGTTTTATTCTGTTCCACACAAAGTTCACATCCTTTACTGGAATGAGTCATGCTTTAACTAAGTTTGCTGTGAGGGAGGAAAGTGGGCTTTAAAATGTTACTCCTCCACCCTGCCTTAGTGATGTATAACAGGATTATTAGTATGCTTGGCAGCTGCTGCTTATTAGTTTTGCAGAACCTAGATATTTGTGAAAACAAGTAAAAACTAATTCTACAAGTAAAAATTGTGTTCCAGTGTGGTGAAATTAATACAAAATTTTAGACTCAAGACCAGAAAAAAAAAATAGTTTGTGGCTTTGTCTTCTGTAAGACTTGCCTGCCACAATAAAAGTGGATCTAGCTTATCTGCTATAATTATTTTTCAGTTTTGGGAGAAGAGTGACATTTTGTGACTTGTAACTGAAAGAGGCGGAGGAACCGTGCCATTTTGTGTTCAGTGACCCATGCACGGCTGTTACCGCTCACCACTTCTGGGCACTGGTGGGTGGAAGTGCTTCACGTGCACGGTACCAGCAGCAGGCCCCTCAAAGGTTGTCTCCAGCTTCCCCCAGACAAGATTGAAGTGCTGCTGTGCCCCTGTGCAGAAAGCAAAATTACCTCTTCCATATGTATTTGTGCAGACAAGTAAAAGATCTTTTTAATTTATGGTAAAGGGAGCTGTTCTGTTCAATGTGTGTCTTCAATACAGATTTCTGCAGAAACAGTCTCAGTATGCCCCTACCAAAGATACTCATCTTTCCTTCAGTAGTTCATTGGTATCTGATGCAATAATGGTTAATTTGGCTCTTCATAGCACTGTCAATTTCTTGTTTGGCTGGTTGGTTTGGGGTGGGGTAGGGGGTAGTGGAGGGCAGAGTGGTTGTTGATTTAAGGTATTAGTCTCCAAATTGAGGAGGAGCGGCAGGCAATAGAAGAGGGCCTTTTAAGATTTTATTTTTGGCAGCGGGCCGCTTCACTTGACACGCAAGACCTTTCTTTGATAGTCCTCTTGTTCTGAGAGGTCTGAAAAGAGTTACAGAGTCATAGAACCATTGAACCATTTAGATTGGAAAAGATATTCAAGGTTATCAAGTCCAGCCATTCCTCTTTTGAGCTATGTATTACCTATGATTACTAAACTGGAAGGGGCATCATCTGTTCTTGTTCCACAGAAAAAACAGTTTGTTACCCTAACCCAGTGCATTCCTAAACCTACATAACTTTTATGGAGCCTGCAAAAGGATTTAATTTTGCTAATGCTTTTGAAGTAGAACTTGGGGAAAAGAACTGCAATTTAAATGAACACCAGTATTAGACATTAGAAAGGACTTTATCTTTTAGGACTTAAAATGATTGAATGTTTGGTGACAACAGAAGTTTAATTAAATTTACGCCTCCACTTGGTCTATATTTAACTATCACTGACTCTGGATTTACTGATAAGTAATCATCATAGGTGGGAGGCCGGCAGTGCCGTGGTTGACCAGTCTGTCTCCCCGTCTCCTGTCCAGCTTGACTCTGACCAGACAGATTTTTCTGCTGTGTTTTACAGATGCTTCGTTCAGTGGCACACCACCTAGCTATGCGTACGATGCAGACCGTGCTGAAGAACAGAGGCGACATCATGATATGATGCCCTATATTGATGACTCACCTTCATCTTCACCTCATCTCAGTTCCAAGAGTCGGGGCAGCCGAGACACTTTATCTTCAGGGTCTCTGGAATCTACAAAATCCGTGAGTCCTTTCCTGCCTTTTTGGAGTCAGCTAAGCCCTGTAGAGTTGAAAAGGGTAGGCTGCTTTAACAGGGGGCAAAGTTAGGGGCTACTAGCATGGTAGGACAGATTAGCTGATACAATATAGTGGGTCCTGGTTGATATTGTGTATTTAAAATCAAGTGCTAAACATAAACTTCAGGGATGTGTGTTGTGCATATGATTTTGAAGACTCAGGTTTTCATCCCTTCTGAATTTTATTGGAGTAAAATGATGCTTAATTGCTGCTGAGAGGGTCTCTAAATATAAGATATTTCAGGCAGGAAACTCTGGACCAAACATCCTAAAGTATAGTTGCATTAAGGGGGTGTGTTCAATGTGTGCATCTGTGCCTGTGGGTTGTCCTTGCATTTCACAAGGAAAATTCAGATTATTTTCTGGTAGGTTAATGGCTTTGATAAAACATCCAGAATATACAATCCATTTCCTTTGCCCTGTGAAAACGGAATAAGAGGAATTAAAATTGCAAGCTCTGAAGTATGATGACTTTGGGTGGGAGATGGCCACTTCTCATAAAGAAGTTTACTTACTATTCACCAAATACCTATCTATATAATTAATTACGAGCTCAGAAGGGACCACTTAGCGTGACTTCTGTTTTCATGTGGCCCTTCAGGCTATCTTGCATTATTTATTTTTGCTTTAGGTTCACTAGCATGGCTATAGCTTGGCACTTTTTTTTGTTGTTGTTGTTGCTTTTTGGTCTTGATAAAGAGCCTACCACTCAGTTTGGTTTAAAAAAACAAACACTACTGTCTTCAGTCAAAAATGTCTTTTATTTAGCTTGAATTGATCGGTTCACCTTTCTACCTTTTGTCATCTTTATCCTTTTGCTTCCTAAACTGCAAAGCACTTCAATCCCAAACTGCTATTTCTTTGAATTTATTTGTCATCTGCAGACTTCTGTTTTCCCCAAGTCATTCATAAAAATGCTTAAGAGCACAAGGACAACTGTCACTTCCTTCCTGCTATATTTCTAAGACAGTGTAGCTAACCAACCTTGAATTCCCACGTTATAAATGATGCTTTGAAATCTGCAGTAGTTGTTAAGTAGCTTAATTTGTGTTGACTTTGTATTATTCTGTCCTATTAATCAAGGTGTCATGGGAGAAGATGATGGGTATTTTATAGATATCAATGTACATGTAAATCAACACCACCACCTGTATCAGACGCTTATTTATCTTACATCAAAAAGATTTCAGGAGCCTGATGAGTTTCACAGATCATTGCTATTTAGCATTCATTGTATACATCCTTCTATAACGCTTTATTGGTTAGTGTCATATCATATGTTTCCTTACTTTTTGCAGCTGATTGTTAAATTAAGAAGCCTACTGGAGACGGTGTTGTTCTTGTCAAGATCTCTTAAAGCATTATGAAGTACATATATTGTTGGTTTGCTTTATTTTATTTTAATATAGTGCATGGCTGCTTCTGCTTTAGCCTATTAACTCTGATATGCTTCTTTATCTCTCAGGATGAGAATTCTTGTGATATGCAAGAGCCTTTTGAATGAAGAAATGATCATTAATAATTTCAAAAATTCCAAGAATGTTTTAATATTGGCTTGAGATTTTCAGGTTACGTTTCTTAGGTTAAGGCAAAAATGGTATGTGACTTCATATGGCTGAGAGTTGTCTTAAAAGAACCAGTTGTCATAGTGTCTGTAACTGGAGGCCTGGAAGAGACACTACCTAATATTCCATCTTTTTCTTGGTTTGTTTGAATATTTCTCAAAACCTTTTAGAGTAGTTAATTTTAGAGTCATCTTAATAATGCTAGAATATTGCCCGTTAAAAAAATTGTTTTAACATAAATGGCTGCTTTCTTCTCTTTAACTATAAAAAGATGTTTTACTGTTTCCAGTAGAAGTGTCTTGATACAGATTAGACTTCTAATCGTGAACCTCAACTGCTTCAGCTGATCCTGCCTGTAATTAGTCCACAAATGACAATGCCACTCATGAAGGAGGGTCTACAACAAATAGGAAGAGACTAGCTTATATATGGTTACGTTATTTCCTAAACAAGTTAAACTTTGTTATCACAAGTTGTTAGACAAGTTTTACTCTACTTATGTTTTCAACTGTAGTGGAAAAGACATCAGTAACAAAATTAAGTGTCAAACACACTGTGCTGAGCCAAGCACAAAAAATGTGTTGGAACAGAAGCCTCAAATTGCAGGATGCAGGTCTTTTTTTTTTTTCCCACTACACCTGATTAGCAGAAAACATTTTTCTTTACATGTGCTTGCTTTTATAGTTGTCCCCTGTCCCCTTAGTTGTCTTAAGTGCCTGCAATTAGTTAAGAACATTGTAATTATCTTTGTGACCAGAGTCTAGAAATGAACAGTTACATTATGCAGCAACGTGACACTTGTGCTATATATACCACTGTCAAAATATTAACATTGTAAAGTCATTCAGAAGTTAAGAAATGGCTGATTATTCATCCCTGCCTTCTGCCTATAGCCTTGCCTTGAGTCTTTATGATAATTTTCAGTTATAGAGTTGTGTCCTATTTTATTTTTTGTATGAGCTTTCTGCATTGTTTAGTGTATATAGGCAATGATACTCACCGGATTCAATGTTTTATCTCTAGTGCTACATGTACAACTTACCTGCAGGACACTTCACACTCTGCTCTGAGTACAGAAGTACTCATTTCCTTTGGACATGACCATTAATTCCAAATGCTATTAGAATGCTACACAGGTCTTAATTATCCTTGCAATGTTCCTGTGAGATAAGAGGATAGTATGTTCACTAACCACAGGTAACGAAGGTAAAGAGATTATAGGAAATGCATCTGCTAATTTTGGGTGCTTAATGTGAGATGCCTAATGTTCTACAAAACCAGGTTCTGACTTTTAATGCATTCTTAACATCCAAGGGAAGTCCCTTTAATATCACTTGCAACCAAGAGTTAACAGCACTCCAGTCTGGCACCCAGAAGATGGAAAGCATGACCCCCCCACCAAAAAAAAAAAAAAAAAGGGAAAAAAGGTGATTCTGACCAATTCATTTATCATCACCAGACACAACAGCATTCTGGTGATGTTAATCTGCCTTATCCATGAGACCAGCCCTGCTTTTGGAGATTGGATCATTGATATCTGAACATTGAGGTCATTTTGCTTTGACATATTTTGTGGGGGGCCTTATAATTTTTGCAAAGTCTTTGACTAAATCCCTCCATCTTCTGATAGCAGCTATATAATTTGGTTGGATAGTGTGTCAAGCTGGTCTACATTTGGTCTACCTCACCAACGTAGAGAAGGTGCAGAGTGACAAAAGCAGTGTCTTGTTCCTAAAGTGAATGAGAGGATACCTCCTGGAGTGCTTGCAGAGGGGCTTAATTTCCCTCAGTGTGTGGCGTGACCAGCTCCCAGCACCTCATGTTCTGTGTTCCAGGAAGTGAGGGCCACAAGTTGATTTCCAGAAGGTTTGTGTACTTCTTAAACTTTGTCGTTTGGGATCTGTTTTCCAATTCCCCTCTCACCTGTACCATCTAAGCAGACTACAAGACACTGGCTGGTCTGCCTCCAAACTGTAGGACTTCAGGTGGAATATAAATACATAAAAAGTGGCTGCTTTGTTTGTCACACAAACATCTCCTGCTATCCAGGGAGGGTGAAAAGAGGTGGTGCACCAGCCTGTTTCCTCTTTGATCTGGAGAGGACATAAACAGCATGGGCATTTTTATTGTGTATCTCAACATCCCAACTCATCATTTTTGTGGTAAGGAGGCTTTAACAAATGTTTGCATTGAGCAATCTAGGCTGTACCCCCTCTTCTGGCTCTTCCAGAATCTCATGCTGAGCTGCTGAAGCATATCCTGGCATAAAGCCAGTGCTTCTGCCAAACTGTTGCCCTGAAGCAAGCCTACAGGGGAAAGAGGAAAAGGGAGAAATAGGTTCCATTAATGTGTAAGGGTAAGTTGTTTGTTTATTGAACTTGAGAAGTTATTTAATTTTCCTGAACCTTGCTTTTTGTAACAATTGAACTGTTGTTATTGAAATTCCCCAAAATTCTGGAAACTTTTGGAAAACGTCAACCTGTACATTTGCCAAATAAGACGGAACTGGTAGCTTCAGGAGGTGCCAGACAGTGTTTGTAATAGGTAGTATTAATTCCATCCCTTAGAGCAGAAAGAACAAGAATCTTTCTGTCCTCCTCATATAGTTAGGGGAAAAAGTAGAGAAGATACTTGGGTAGTTAGAAGAGGACAGAGGGAGAGCTTGCTCCAGTGCTTTCGGGGCAGGGGAAGGTGTTGGGACAGCTGGCAGTGTTAGTGACTGACACCCTTCACTAGAGGAGAATTACTGCCAAGAGCTTTGGAGTAGGTAGCTTGTCGCTTTGAGGCTAAAGACATTTAGAGGGAATGGGAAGCATCAGTCATGATAGTCCTGTTGCTATTACTCATGTGAGGAGAGATTAGAGCAATGGGAAGAGTCGAGATGAGAAGGCCTTTCAAGATCTGCTTGTTAACAAAGCCAGGCCCAGAGATGTGTGGGTCGAGGGTGTTGGGCTCTGTGGAGATGGGAGCAGGACAGCCTGTGGAAAGGCTGCTTCCATGCCCCCACCCACACCACCAGGAAATGAGAGAGATTAATCTAGAGATTAAGAGGTGATTTTTTTTTTCCCAAAATGGATCTCTCCAATTTTTGTATTCATCACCTCTGAGCAACTAATTCCTACTTTATATTCTGTTTGGAAGGGAAGTTGGCTGATTCTTAGAGATTTCCAGGTAGAATTTCTTTTTCCAGGTAGAATTCTGCTGCGCAGTCCACTGGTTTGCACAGCACTGGCAGCTATTGCCAGTCCTCAGCCTAGATTCTCCTGTTCCCACTACCTGGCAGCCATCTGGGAAGCAGGGCTGCAGCACAACAGGCTGTGGACTCTTCTCCTAGCTTGTTCCCAAGGAGGGGAAGCTGCATTTTAGCTCCAGGATAACAGCGCTTGGTAGTTGTAAATTCAACCTGCTTACAGTCATTGGCTCAGTGACTTACCTTCTTGTTCCTCACCTTTCTAGTGATACCAAAATGTCCAGCATCTTCTAGCTGTCTCCTGCTGTCCTTCAAAGCTGTGACCATGGGGGAACGTGAAGTGTCATTTAAACTTGCAGGCAATGCTGCCCTACTGGCTCTCTTGAATACAGCCCAGGACTCTCTGCCATCTCTGGCTTGTTGCCTCCTAGTAAGCATCATTCCTTCGGCCCACTTGCTCATGGAAGGAGCCTTTTTAGTGTCCTTTGTGTGCCTGTCTTGGACATGTCTAGAAATCTGTTGTGTGGCTTTTAACCAATAAGAATGTCCTTGGCACCTTGATGATTTCCTTTTTTTTTGGTCAGGATTTTAACTGCTCCAACAAAAATAAAATGACGCTCCTCTGAATGCTTTGAGATGTTAAGTGCTGCTTTAATTAAAAAATAAATAAATATTTAGGGTGTACCTTTTGTTGTCATCTGCTCTGTTGTTTAACGCTTGGGTCTAGCAGGGTGGGTGGGGACTGAGGCTCCCCAGAGCATGGAGAGGAATGAAATCTGGCATGGTTGCCTAAGGTTCTGTGTAAGCTTCCTATGGGGACAAGTCTGGAGCAAAGCAGTCAAATTTTTCTTCATCCAACTTTTTTCCTTGCAAAACAGGAGGGATATGCACTGCTTATCCTACTGGGGTTGAGTCCTGACAGACCTGGGGAGAAAAGTTGACCTCTGAAGCTACATCAATAAATAAGGTTACTTCTCTCACAGCTCTGCTTACTACTGCTGATGCTGGTTTCTCCTCCCATTTCCAGCATTTCCGAATCCTTCTCTTTTCTCCCTCTCCGTATTTGTTTGTATTTATTTTTTTCTTTATTTACTACTACTTTTTTCTCACCGCCCCCAACAGATGCAACTTTTCCTTTTTCTTCTCCAACTCTGTGCTGCTTAAGGTTTCTGCCTGGATGTACAGCCCTTCCTGAGGAGAGTTGGCACACCAGTACTGATGTTATAAATAATGTTGGCTCCTCTCCCTGCTCCTTCCCCTCCCTGTGTAGAGCATGATATGGCTCGGTTGCAGAATTTGCCCTGTTTAATATCACCTAGACAATGAGACACCTCCAGCCTGTTTAGTGGAAGCTTTCAAAGATATTTACACTTTAAAAATTAAAATGAATGTTTTTTTTCTTTCATAGTCTATGTTCTCTATGAGATTCTGAGCTGTCCTTACAGGAAACCTCTTCTTTGAACACATTCATTGCACAGCATATGAACACACTGTACCAAAGGAAGGTCTGAGAGTTAAAGTGCCTTTTATACGCCCACTTTGAAGCACTGCTTCCCTTTACAGAGCTGTTCCAGCAGCAACCACTTTGCAAAATCTTACACATTGTGGTTTCGAGATTCTTAATCTGTGTTTTTCTAACATTTGCAATAAAACAATTCTTGCTGTTATTTTAAACAACAACCAGAAAGCCTTGAGTTCTTTAAACAGACTTGGGAAGAGCTGACGTTGTCTAATCCTTGGAGCTGGTGAATCTCAGGCTCACAGTAATTGAATTCAACATGCAATGCCAACCTGGTTAGTAAACAAAAGTACTTAGGTTGACAAGCTGTAAACATGTTCATAACAGCCATGGCTTGAGGTAAGTGTATGCACACTTTCTAAAATCTTCAGTGCTTCTATCCACTCTGACTGGCCTTGATTCAGGTTGCAAGATTG
Organism: Cygnus atratus; assembly: GCF_013377495.2. Taxonomy (NCBI): domain Eukaryota; kingdom Metazoa; phylum Chordata; class Aves; order Anseriformes; family Anatidae; genus Cygnus; species Cygnus atratus. The sequence continues at coordinate 5,032,102 of NC_066378.1, forward strand.
CATTTATGACTGTGACTCAGTCTTTTGGTTTTTAAATCCTTGGAATACCAAGAAGCACCACCCAGTTGAGAAGAAAACAGCAGAACACTGTAGGCATGAGATATCCATGCAATTTCCTTTATTACTGTATTCCACCTTCCTTTTATTTTGCCTTTCTTTTTACCTTTTAAAATGTAGTTCATGAGGGGTGGGAGCAAAGTACTGATTTCTAGCTTTCTTTTTCAGAACTGGCTGGTTGTTAGGTCCTCACAGCTGTCATGGCACACGTACAGGAATGCTGTTTGTTGCCCCAAGGTAGTCTTGTAAGACAGATTTATTCCTAAACATGTGGGTAGAGGGGCAGTCAAAAGATGGAAGGTCAACGAAGAAAGGCTAGAAACAGATGCTTGCGTCAAAGAGGTAGGGACAGAGTCAGAACATGAAATACTAGTCAGACTTGTACAAGTGCAGAACAGGCTGACCAAGCTAGGTAGGAAGCTTGGGATGGATGGACTGCTGACCACCTGGCGTTCCCTGCTGAGCGGTTGGAGTTTGCCAATATGGGGTTCTCCCACATCCTGCTGGGAACATCCCAGCAGGTTAATAGGTTATTTTCCCCTAACTGATGTGGTGTGGTGGACATGGTAGCAGCTCCTCCCCTTGCCACAAACAGCTCAAAGATTTCATACTGCTTCCTTCCTGCCAGGGTAAGGGAAGTGAGCGTCCAGCTTTGGCAGGTCTCCCTGACACCGTGTGTGTCTGGGGAGCTTGGTTCCTAGGCCCAGGATGTTCCCTCTCTTAAATGCCTGGAGTGCAGAATGGAGCAGTCAGTGAGGCTTTGTGGTCACGGGGTTGTTCTTTGTTCTTTTTTTTTTTTGTCAGATATGGCCAAAGCAGAAAATGCTCTTGGCACTGGGTGCATCACATTTTTGTGTACTTTAAGGGGAGAGTGGAAGGACAGTATCACAGTATCTTTGCCTGCTAATTGCTCTGACTTGTTTCGGGTGTGCAGGTGAGCCTGTTCCCAATTCTGTAAGTGAGAAATGTTGTAATACCAAATAATAAATTTGTTTCTCATCTTCCTGGTTTTGGCACCAGCTCCCAGTGAATTTCTCAGTTCCGGAGTGAGTTTCATAACAAGCATGACTTAAAAAGCACCCTGAGGCTGAAGAAGAACAGGGACTGGTCTCCAGAAGTTCGTCTAACAGCAAGAGCTGCTGCCTAGTGCAGCCCCAGATGACTTTGTCAGAAAAGGCCTTCCTCAGCAGGAAACTCATGTCAGGGCACTGGTTCTCAGGAGGAGATGCAGAGTGGCAGCACAATGGAGACAGCAGCAGCATGGTAGCATATTGATCCCTGACACAGCAGGAGCAGCAGGAGATCATCTTTCCACATTTCAGGAATCTGTATGTAAATTGGAGGTATTGCTCTGGAAACCTTGCAGTGTGCTCTGTGATTGTTGAATAAACTCCCCAGAGGGTTTCTTCAGCAACTGCTGCCCTATATCTTAAAGCAGCCAGGCCCTGCTCTGGCTGGCTGGTGCTGAGGCTACAGTTTTGCAAGCATTGCACTTGGAAAATGCTCCCATAAAAAGGATTAGGACAACGCTGTGGACTTTTCAATGTGACCTTGTGGTAATGGCCAGGAAGGAAGGTCTGTAGTGTGTCCTGGGAGATGTTTGTCTCCCTGAAAGCAAATCTCTTTAAAAGAGGAAATTAACATTCAGACAGAAAATGTCGTCTCTGTCAGCTGACGATGCCCAGCAAGAACTGGCTTATAAATTAAAGCTTTTATATGTGAAGAGGAAAGCTGTTCTCAGTGCTATAATGAAAACTGTTGTGTCACAGTTGTGATGGGGAAGTTTGAATCATTTAAACGACTCGTCATCATGTGTTGCTCTTTACAGATGTTACAAACATACCCAGCTGGTTTTTAAACCCTCACCTCCTCCAAGAGAACCTGCTAGACATAATTATAGTGCTGTGTCAATATTGACCGCTTACCTCATCCGCAGCAGTGGGGACTTTGCAGCACTGTTAGTTTTTTTCAATGCTTCTTTGTGAAGCTGCATTTTTCTTTTGTAAATGTTGTAAGAAATCTTTGGAAGCCAAGAGATTTGTGTTTTTCTTGTAACAGAGCTCCTGGGAGTTTCACAGAGACAGCTAAGTGCTTGCCCCATTAAATGGAAGAAATCTTTGTTAGACGTCTTGGTGCTGTCTTTCTTGATTACCTGTGTGCACCATGCCTAACCTGGGGGTGGACATCCAGGCACTACTGGTATAGAAATCAAAAGGAATGGTCATAATATTGTTGCAAATTTCTGACTGAGCTGTAACAAGTGCTCTGTAATGCACAGAATCTGTTGCAGTGTTCCTTTTACCATGTAGTTTTGCACTGATGTTTTTCTTAAATCTTCTGAATGTGGCTGCTGAAGTACAAATTCCTAGCTCCTTTGAGATGTCCTTTCAAGATTTTAAAAGGCACTGTGGCTCTTACTGAACCTCTCTGAAAGGCAGGATGCAAAGACAAGTTCTTCTTTCCATGTAGTACCTGACATACATGTAAATCTTATTCATTTCCTTAGAACAGCTTCTGTCTGCCACTTTCACTTAGGAGGTGTTGGTGTTATTTGGCACCTCACAAAATTTTTATAAAGGAGCTGCTGCAAAGTCTTTTAGCCTAGAAAATAGCTTGTGAAATTTAATGAAAGCGTTCGAAAGTCAGGGTAGTTACTGATGAGATTGAATCCAAAAATATCTGAGAGCGTGAGGATATGTTTCGTTCTTAGTGTGGTGCGTGGGCTCAAAGTCACATTCAGTGTGATGGCTGCTGTAAGCTTACCTAGAGTCAAGGTACCTTCTCTCCATAATGAACCTCATCTATACATTTGCAGAGTTCAAAGCATAGGACCCTAAATTAACTGGAGCTTTTTAAAATCAGCTATAGAAGGGCTTTATGTTCAGCCAGTAGAGTGGAACAAGCTGTTAGCTGTTATGTTTCCTAATCTCCCTGCTGCTAAAATCAATAGCCAAAGATTCCTCTGGATATTAACAGGAGTAGGATGGAGCCCCAAACAACCTACCCAAAACCCTTGAAAAGTATTTACTTTTTCAGATCTAACTATTGACTCTACTCTCAGAGATATTTAACAACATAATAATGGTGCAAAAATTGTAAAAAGCCATTTCTGTGAATGGCAGAAATAAAAAGAAATGGAAATAAGGTTCTGTAAAAGTGTGGGGTGGGGATGTGTTCTCATTATTTCTAATCTTCATTGTCTGGCCAATTTATTTTCAGAGTTTGTGGAAATACTGAATTTCATTTTATCAGGTTAAACATTTTTCAGGTAGCAATTTTGAGATGGATAGTTGAAATGCAAAAGAAGAGATTAACATCAAGTGTTAAGAGAAGTAATAATCTTCCCTTGGTGTGTACATTAGCTCATGAACTTATTTATTTTTTCTCTCTCCTTCTTAAATTGTTTTGGTTAAGAAAAGCTTTGTGGAATCCTGATAAGAAAATCAGCATGTGCATTCCAAGCAATGCTGATTATTCCATCTTCTCACTAAAAATAGACATTATACATGCTGGCACTGAAAAATAACTTGGTGAATAGTAGAGAGTGGGAGAAAGAACAGCCATCTTAACAGCAGTGTCAGCCTGTAACTGCTCTATATTCATGCGCATCTGTGTAGATACAGGGGAGGTGATCCTGTCTGCATAGAGAAACACATGGCTTTGGAATAGGATCATAGACAACTCTCATGGGAGGAGGGGGTGAACTGCACAGAACCAAGGGTCCCTAAAATTTGTTTAAAAAGATAAATTTTGAGTTTTGAAGTTTTAAGTTTTAAATTATGTGAAGAATCCCAGGCAACTAGCTGAGGCACCAAATTTGGATGACTAAGGCTAACACCCATAAACAATCTAAGTGGCATCAGTTTCTGGTAAATAAAAATTTTCCTTGATGTTTTTATTAATGTATATTTCTAGAAACTAGACACTAAGCAGAGGTGTTTTATTTTGGTTGTTTTTTATTAGTCTGTTAAGTAAATCAAATAACTGAGTATGCTGTGGTCAGCTGAATTATACCTCCCCCCCATCCTCATTCTTTTTTTTTTTCCTATTTCTTTTTTTTTTTTTCTTTTTAACAACTTCTTTATAGAGTGAGCCAGATCTGGAGAAAGGCCTGGAGATGAGAAAATGGGTCCTGTCAGGAATCCTGGCCAGTGAGGAAACCTACCTGAGCCACCTGGAGGCTCTGCTGCTGGTAAGCACTGGTGACAGACACCATTTCAAACATGGGTGCTTGCCTTTTCACTGCTGCTTCTGCCCAGAGTTTCCCAGAACTTCAGGTACCTTGGCTTATCAGTTGCTCAGTGCAAAAGGTTCCTGTTTCCCCTCTTCTCCAGTACAGAAAGAGAAGCCTAATGAGAGGACTGAATATGGCACAACTAAGGAGTTATTAGTGTGCTCGCATACAGGATCCCCATCTTTCAGTATTCACTGCTAACTATTAGACACAGTGCTCTACAGCTCACAAGAGATTGAGGAAACTGAGTGCAAAGGGATTTTAATCACCTTCAAATATCCTGGGGAAATCCATATACCAGGGGTGGCTGATTACCATGAGAGGGTTTGTTAATGTCTAGCTTTCAGGAGTTGTATGAATGCAAATATCACTTATTAATAGGACAGCTCTTTGGAAGGATGTGTTGTAATGTGGTAAGGGTGGATGTACTTGGTTTGCATGGTAATGATTTCCTTCATTCCTCATTTCAGCCTATGAAGCCTTTGAAAGCAGCTGCCACCACATCTCAGCCTGTGCTGACTAGTCAGCAGATTGAGACAATATTCTTCAAAGTGCCTGAGCTCTATGAGATCCACAAAGAATTCTATGATGGGCTCTTTCCCCGAGTGCAGCAGTGGAGTCACCAGCAACGCGTAGGAGACCTCTTCCAAAAGCTGGTGAGTTAGCTACTATCGCCAAAGCTTCTCTTATCTCTTCTTCATCTCACAGGTGCTGCTCTAATTCCTTATGGTGACTTTGCATAGACTAAAGGGATGAAAGCCCATAGCTGGAGTAGATGACAGGCTTATAGCTTTGCCTCACTGCATTGAAGGGCCTAAAGCAAAAGTGGCTCTTTCATTGCTGTTAATTAAAGGCTCCAACAAGCTGTGCTACTAATACAAGTACAGTTTTACAGAAATGTTGAATCTCCAGGGTGTCCGCAGTGTCATCAAGCCATTTACTTTAGAGGAAGATGGGACAATGGCAGTGTTTAAAAATCCCTACTTTTCAACGCTGAAAGATAAGTGTTTCTCCTTGTTGCTGAGCTCCCTTGCACATACTTCATTCTCTCTGTGGTGCTTTGCTCTATCTTGTGCTGAGTTTCTCTGTTTTTATGGTTGTCACCTTCAGCTTTGCATTTCTACCAGCCCACTTTTTGAGATTCCCCTTGCTGCTCTGATGATGCACTCAATCTGCTACTAAGACTCCTTCAAACAACTTCAACAAAATTCTCTGAGTGCAGAACAGGACAAAGTCATATCAACTATATTCCTGTGGCTGAATGAAAAATGCTGAGTTTCTGAGTCAGATGAAAAATTGTTTACATTCTAGGAAATTCCTGTGGCCCCTTTAGCCTTTCCCCTAGCATGTGCAGAGAGCAAAGGATTAAAGGGGCTGTTTTTTGCCTTTTAGAAAAGAAAGGAATCTCTGCATTCCTGAGGTGCTTCTGATTCTCAGGGTAGGAGTTACATTCCGGTGAGGGGTTTATTGGGGGGGGGTACACTTTACCAAGGTCACTCAATTGTTAGCAGCTGTGTAGCCCAGTACCAATGCCATTGCCTATGGAGCAGGGGGAGAAAGGCCAGGAAGATGATGTTTTCTATGCACACCAGCATCTTGATGAAAATATATGAACCTACTTTTCACTGGCAGCTTGTTTTAGCCAGCAGGGATTGAACTGGTGCCTTGGTGAGCAGCTCTGCATATGCCATTTGAGCAACTGGTTTAAGAAGACAAAGCCACCTCTTGCTGGTTGCTGAACCAAAGATATAGAAGGTTGCTGAAAGTGGAAACCTCTCACTGCATTGAAAGTGTAGTGCAATAATGAACATAATGCTAATTGAAGAAGAGCTGAATATATTATTTACCACTGCTGGCTGTCAAGCAAGCTTTGACTCACTGTGCAGCTTCTTAGGCCTTTGTTTAAGACCGCTTCTTGCTGACGGTGATCACAGGCCCTTCTGTAGCACTGTATTTTTGTGTTCCCTTGATTCTTGTGCATATGTAACCTGATGATTCTGTTGGGTTAGTATCGGAAGGCACTCTTTGGGGAGTGCCTTTTTCTCTTCCATCATTTCTTGCACAAAGCTCCACAGAGAATGGGAAACACAATGGTTTTGACAGAGCAGGAGAGGAAAAGAGCACCTACTGCTCTGCCTGGTGCCTCTGTGGGGCAGAGGTGGTAGGGAAGGTGCAGAAATCATAAGTGTAAGCTTTTTTGGGGAGAAAAAAAAAAACACAACTTCATTAAAAAGAAGTCTTTTTCAGCACTCCACCTGTTGGCTCAGTACTGACCACACTTCTGCAAGCACATTCAAGCTGCTGAGGTGTTTGCAGCACAGCCTGTGGAGCTCTGCAGCATAAGAACTGCTCTGCAGTCCAGACAAGCTTGGAAGCTACCCAGGGGTTTCTTGAGCTGGATCTTATGTTCTCTGGCATGAATATCGCTGCAATTAATAAATAAGTCAGCAAACAGAATCAGCGCTAGGGCTCAGTGATGACCGTGGTTTATTGCTAGACTCTGAGGCCTACTGTGTCTTCATCCAGACCAACGGTGTATTCCTTCTGCTTGAACTGTCATTCTCTGTCACCTAAGTGCTGCAGTCAGTGCCTTCCAAACAGATCGTGCTCTGGATCTCTTCTGTATTTTCAGCACTCTGCTGCCCTTTACAACAATGTTTGCTGATGCAGATATAGGTTAATATCTGGGTTTGTTTTCGTGTGACCAGCACGCGTGCAAAAGCCAACAAGTAGCTTACTGCGGTCACATTTGTGCTGTTGGGCTGAATCATTCCTGTCTGATTCATATTTTGTGGCAAACAGCCAGCAGTTCCAGTTGCATCAATGAGCTAAAATATTAATAGATACTGATCTGGCAGTTCAGAAGGGAAAAATAGATGGCAGTGATAAGGGTGTGTCATCCTCACAGGCCAGTAAGTGAACTTATTCAGGGTAGATGGAGCTGGATGCATAGGACACCTGCCTTGGTTAAGCAAAGCTCACAGGTCAGAGCTGTCTTTCTGGGCCTGCTCAGCATTCCCTGTGATTCTTTGTTGTGAAGGAACATGACCTGATCTTTAGATGCCAATGCTGGCCATCCCAAAACCGTCTTCTTCCCTAGCGTTTATATTATTTTATTTTGTTTTGCTTCCTGCAGGCCAGCCAGCTGGGAGTGTACCGGGCCTTTGTGGATAACTATGAAGTTGCTATGGAGACAGCAGAGAAATGCTGCCAAGCCAATGCTCAGTTTGCTGAAATCTCTGAGGTAATGTCATGGTATTCAGACACACGAGACGTCTGAATCTGACTAGTACCCTGCAGTGTCACTCCTGTCTATTCTCCAAGTATCTTTGCCACCCTGACTTCTGAAGGAGTTATGAACTCCCCTAGATTCACTGCTTCAGCTTGTGTTCTTACAGCAATTTGCACTTTGGCCTAATAGAGTTTATCCTATGGACAGCCTTTATGTGCTGTTTCTGCCCAAGGAATCTTGTCATAACTGGCATTACTTTGAAATTCCCAGCTCTGTGCCACCTGCATGCATTTCTAGCAGGGAAAGCTGTTTTTGAGCTTCTCAAATATTTCTCTTGTTAATGATAATGCTGACTGTGATGTAAAAAGCCATCCTTAATGGCTTGTGTTATGGCTATCTGTGGAATTGCAGACTTCACTGTCTTGGAGAGGATGAGAGTAGCACAGGAAAACTCTGTTTAAAATGGCAAGTGTGTCAAGCATAATCTAGATTATTTACTGGCCGCTCTGATTTCCTCTCTTTAAAAGGAGTACTTTGTGTCAAAGCATTTTGAAGGCTTTTTCAGGCTTCCCAGGCCACCAGCTTTGCTGGCAGTGCATGGTCTCATTGACTGTTTGCACTGCAGTAATTATATCTTGAAGAACTCAGTTGCCAAGAGAATGGGAACTTCATATCTGTGTCCTTAAAAACAACCAAATAAATAATCAGAGCCGAATGATACTGGGAGTGCTTATTGCTCTGAAAAAGCTAATGAATACATTCAATGTTGCATGTCCCTTTAGATTTTTATAATAAAGAGATAAAGTGAAACAGTCCCTCTGTGAAACAAGGGAAGCAAGGCTTGCCTATTGGGATCTGCTGTACTACTCATTGGAGTGCAAGTGCCTTCTATTCTCTCCTTTACTGAGGGTTTCCACCAAGTTCTGGTCCTTTGCCCTATCACTTCTGTGCTCCAGTGGTGTCAGCTCATTAGTAGAGTAGCTTCCCCTGTGCTTACTTTTCTTTCAGTACTAAAATGCATTCCATAGAGTTTCCTATTTATTAGTAGTACTGTGTATAGAAAGTGTTCCAGTAACACCTAGAAGATAGAGACTAGGGCAGCAGGGTGCTGGGCTCTGTGCAAATGCGATCCCTCAGTCTTCCTTTTTTCTGAAGGATAATGCTGAAATTATGCCAGTACCTGCTGCATTTAGAATGATGGTAATGATACTTTTGCATTTGTGTTAGTGTCCTGCTGAGGATTTCAGAGCACTCAGCACATTAATACGTGCAGCTTCATAGTCCATGTGCAAAAAAAAGTGTCACAAATATCGTTCGTTTTTGGCCATGAAAGACAATGACTTGGCCAAGGTTGCACAGCTCAGAGCACATATAAGGAAGTATAACCAGGGGGTGCTAAATCCCAGTCCTGTACTTTATTTATTGGTGGCATATGCATGCTGTGACAATGGCTGCATCCTTATGGACATGCCTTTCTCTTACAGGTGATTAAAAATTCCACCATCCTCTGTTGCTGTAGGTGGTTCCCTGCTTTGTTGCATCTCTATTGACATACACTCCTAAGAAACCTGATTAATATTTGAGATGCGTGGGTGCCTGTGACATGGCAAGGGTGAAGTTATCAAGAAGGAAAGCATGTTTTTCCTTCACTGACTTGAAATGTGAGAGGGCTGTCCTCCATTTTCACTTAGGCCCTTCTTTGGAGGAGCAGATAGACTCTTACATTCCCATGTGATATTTCAAGGTGATTGACTGCCTGCTACGTGGGTTTTCTTTTTCTTTTAGAATCTAAAGGCTAGAAGCACAAAGGAATCTAAAGATCAGACGACGAAAAATTCCTTGGAAAGTGAGTGATCCATGCAGAGGAGACTGGTTTGTCAGGACTGTGTGGGGGCTGTTGCCAAACCTCCACTCTCACTACTTCTTTTTAAATGCTGGAAGATTATGGAGTCTCTGCTGGCTTTACCTAGGAAATCGGTTCCCTTTTGCTAAGTAGCAGAGCTTGTGCATAGTAAACTGCATGCATGCATGGGCAAACCTCTGCCCCAGCTTAAAACCTGATGAGTCCCTTTGGGCAAAACCAGGCTAACCAAAGGACTGCTGTGTTCTTAAGAAAACGACTCCTACACAGTGATAGCACAAACGTCAGCCTGCAAGTAATTGTTTTTTTGCCATCTCAAGAGAGCCTGGTCAAGGTCAGCTTTCATTGTGCTTGTCTTTATACATGCACATAGTAGAAGATAAGCCATGTTATATGAAGATTGCATACTGACTAACGTAAAAGCCAATCCCCTTCCTTTTTTGGCCTGTTATCAGGGTTTGGAAGCACTCAACAGTTTCATGCTGAACTCCAGAAGGAGGGATGCACTGTCGACCTTTCAGGGACCTCCTTGGCAACTTTAAGAGTGCAAGGCCTGATTCTGACCTGTGGGACCAGGCAGGTTGCCAGGGAATTGCTGGGAGTGTGCCATGCTGTGTGCAGTTGTTCGGTACTGCCTTGTATGCTCATCCACTGTCTGACAGGGTGTGCTCACAAGTGGGCATTTGTTTCCCGTGGAGCATGTTTATTTCCTCTGTGTTTATGTGTGTTTAATTGGCTGTGTAGCACATTAACCTTAGAGAAGGGTTTCTGGTAGCTCGTTGGTTAATAAACCTGGGCCTGTACATTCAGTGGCATTGGACAAGTTGCTCTGTAGGGGCTGTATTTAGGTACCTCTTTTTTATGTTTCCATTGCTTTTTTTTCCACAGCTCTCCTATACAAACCAGTGGATCGAGTGACTCGCAGCACACTTGTACTGCATGTAAGTATCTGAAGGGTAGTTTTCAAACTTTTTGCCACCCCCCCTTTTAATGTCCCTTTAAATTTTCCATGGAGCTGCAGGACTGCAAAAATTAAGCTGTTATGCTGCACAGGAGCCTCTTCACTTTACACTGAGGAGGAAGAGCCCATGGATGGTACCTCTCCATTGGTGTTACAAAATGCAGAGGATCATTTTCTTCTTCCTCTGTACATACAGCCTTATTCTACTGTGTAAGAAGTCATGGACCATCTTGTCCCATGGCTCTAGTTAGGGGCCTTCAGACCCTTCTGCTTTCCAGTGGTACTCATGGTTCTCTTCTTTGCTTGTGTTCCTGGTGGCAGGATTTGCTCAAGCACACTCCAGTGAGCCATCCTGATCATCCACTCCTGCAGGATGCCCTGCGGATCTCGCAGAATTTCCTTTCCAGCATCAATGAAGAGATCACTCCTCGTCGGCAGTCCATGACTGTAAAGAAGGGGGAGGTGAGTCTTCCTGCTTCCATTATTTTCTTGGTTCCTAAATACTGGTTGTGCCTTTGTGAGGCAGACTGGGAACTTGAGCTATTCGTTTGTTTGTTGCTAAGAAACAGTTTATGCAGTGTCCTTGTTCTCTAAAGGATATAGTACAGCTCCTCTCTGTTTTCTGTTTGGAAACCCAGACGAAAAGTGTGATTAGAGTTTTGTCCTTAGTGGTGTTATAATAATTTGTCATACATCATTTCTACGATGTGTAGTTATGTACTAAATGGATTTGTATTTTACCTGCAAACTCAAACCAAACAGGAAGTCTAGGAGGGGAAAAAGGTAAGGAAAACATCAGAAATCATAACAGGAAAAGCTGTTTTCCAGAATATTAATTTGCACTATAAAACTCAGTTTTGCATCCTTATTTCTAAAGAATAATGTTGTAAATGGGGCTAGGAAGCAAAACAAATGGAATGAGTTGGGAAAAATAAGGGGGATATTTAACTCCTGAGGGTGTGATGAAGCCCTTCTAGGCTCTGCTAGGAGTTGAAATGTGCCCAAGACGTTTGAAGTTGTGAAGTTCCCTTACCTGCATGTGGTACCGAGCAAGGAGGACATAGACCTACACAATAGTAAACTCTTATGTGCCTCACTGGGCTTGATTCATCTGCCTCGTAATTTCATTAGGAGGCAGTTCAGTCCTTCCCGATGAGGACACACCGGGACTGACAGAAGTACTAAGAGACAGAAGGATGTAGGAGATTGGACAAAAGAGAGGTGCAGCTCGGAGAGTAAATTCATAAGAGGCATTGTGGCAGCGTGCCAAAGACACTGGCTGATCAAAAGCGACCCAAATTAGCCAATGCAAAAACATCTCCTACAAAGCCCAGGAGATTGTTAACGTACACAAACCTTCAAGATATATTCCCAGATCCTGTCAGCTGAACATGCTTGCTTTTAGCTGCTAAACGGATTATCAGCCGACAAAGATCTGCTAGAAGCTGCAGTACTGGGAATTGGGTGTACTGTTTGTCTTACAATTCTTGGTCATATTCTTATTTTGTTAACTGAGGAAAACTGCAGCTGAGAAGAGGGAGGATTGAGCAATCAGAGACTGAGGTACAAGCTCAAACATCAGTCACCAAGGCCTGGAGATAGTAGATGGCCTCATTAAAGTGGATGCTGATTGAGTCACAGCAGAAATTACAGGCTGGAATGCCCCCTCGGAGGGGAGGGAGCACTTTGTGTTCTCTGGTTGTCTGTCAGCATCTCAATGAGGGATGCAGGCTTTGGAAAGTGTCATGCAGAATCCTAATGAAGTGCTAGAGCCCAGGCAGAGGGGCAGGCTCGGGAGGATAATCCTGATGATCTCTTCTTGGAGCAGTATGTTTGTCAGATCTTATGAAGCAGGAAGGGGGAGGCCTGTCAGCATTGGGCTCAGCAGGCCTGCTCACACTCTCACTGGCCCTGTAGTGACTTCTTGTATGATGTGGGGAGGAAAAGATGACTACATATCCAAGGAGAGGGCTGTAGGTGTGCTGGAGGGAACTGGGAACCCTTTGTGCTCTCTCCCACACCACACGTGGCTTGCACTGAGCCCAGGGAAGAAAAGTACTTGCTTCTGATGCTTCCCAGCCTTCCACTCTGGAAATCTGAATGAGGATACTTTCTTCAATCATTTGGCACCAATAGCCATCATTTTTCAAAGCAGTAATGCTTTGGTTGACACCACTCTGTCTGGAGAGTAGCTACATTCATTCTCTTCATAGTAATCCGAAGACAAAGGGAGCTTCCAGCTACTCTGGGTGGGTTAGTGATGGCTGCTGTTTCCTACAAGCTATTCACCTTGGGGTCATAGCTGGGTTTTGTTTATGCTTGTAAATTTTTCCTTTTCTGCTTATCCTTTCCTCCCACTCCCCTTGCTTGTGCTTCCCCTGGGGTGACAGAACAGTGTGCAGTTTGCATCTCCTAATTGACTACTCTTAATGCATAATGCATTTTTTTTTATTTTAATGAATCACCAGCTTGCTTTGATGGCTTTTCTCATTATTTGTCTTACACCACTTTGAAATTTCCTTGGTGGAAGGGAAGGAGGGAAAACAGCCTTTTCCCCTCATGTATCGCTTAGGTGCTGATCGCAGTTGTCTTTTTTCCCCAGTCCTCGCCTTTTATGCAGAATATTTTCCCCTTTGAGTGCATTGTCGGGAGGAGTTGAATCTGCTTTGCTCCAGCTCTTTTTTTTAAGGATCTTTTTGAACTGTGGGAAGAAGTGAGTGGCTAATCTCCCTAGTGATGGGCTGCTAAGAGGTGTGGGTCAGGAGGCAGTACAAGTCTTCATCCCTTTTGCAAAAGGTGGTTCCCTGCTCTGGGGGCATTGGCTCGGTCTGACCTGCCTGCTATCTTCCTGCAGGATGCCAGATGTTCTTCCTGCACACCAGCCCCCCAGTTCTGCTTGGCTCAGCAGGCTATTTTTCATAATTCTAGGTTTATGCATGTAAACTGAAAGCTTTCTGTGATTCGTGGACATGGTTTAATCTGCTGGAGCTGAATGAGTATTTCAGTTAGTGCTAGGAGGTGGGTACAAAGGGAGTAAAACCATTCACTCAGGGACAGAAGGAGCTACAACAGGGAAGACCGTATTGGTGGGCTGAACCTACAAACCAGGGCTGAGGGAATGCTACACCTAGCTTGGCCCTTGCTGCTGGCCAGCCTCTGCTTTGTAGTTTGCTGGGGACTGCTGCTACAGACGAGCTAGGAGAGCACCAACCCCAGCCTGTTTGGTTTGTGAGTGGTTCACTCAGTGTGCTTGGTTGGGGTTTGAAAAGGCAGGAATGGCCCTGAGGCTGAATTTAGCTAGCAGAGCATAGAGGTCTTGAGCCGAGGATGTTTTCTCCATGATCTGCAGAAGGGTTTGGATGTGTCCTCACAGTAGGACTGAAAGGAAAGGGTATGGGAGGAGTGAAGGCCTTGCAGTTTTTTGACAGCTTTTCTGGTCTTGCCCTAAGAATTTCAGGCCCAGCACTGTCCCCGTACCTCTGAGGAAGGGTTTGAGCCCTTGGTAGATGACAACACAAGGAAGCCAGGAGGGCTTTTTCCAGACTTTTGGATCTGTCTCCCTTCAGTCCGTACTGTTCCTTTATCTTACTGCTTCTTTTCTTCCTACCTTTCTACTTTGGTTATTTTATTATTTATTTTTTACATTTTTGATGGGTTATCTGCAGATATCCACTTCACTGACTCTCTAAATAATCAAACACATTCACAGAGGGAAGGAAAAGGGGGGTCTGAGTAGCACAGCATCTTCTGACTCAGAATGGGAGTGGTGAAAAATCTTCCACCTTTTAGGAGCATGGAGCAGGCACCTTATTTGCTCACTGACTCTTCTTTACTGCTATCCTCTGGTCTTGAACAGGGAACCTGTTTAAGGTTTTACAGAGGGTGGTCCCCTGGAGAAGCAGGAAAATGTATGCTTTGAGGTGAAGGATGTGCCAGATAAGCTAGAAGGGAAGAAGTGATAGCTCCGCGAGACTGATTAACAGATCGCTGATGTGGACTGTGTATTTTTTCTCATCTGAACCTGGATGCAAATGACTGTGAAGCTGGTGCTGTCTTGTGCTTCCAGATAGTTCAGCCCATTCTTGTAAAGCAGGAGTTAATAAAACTGCAGCAAATCACAGAGTTAATTTGGGAGATGCTTGGGCCCTCCCTTGACTGCAGCTCATCCAGTGCTCTTTGCAGTGTGTTGTTTCAGGGTAGTTCAGACCAATCTGAGTGGTGGTGGCTGCCATTCTGCCCTGCCCATGGCCATGCAGTCCCACCCTCTCTGAAGTGTTGGTACTGGTATTAGTGTGATCCCACAGTGGTATGGAGGAATGGAGCTGCCTGAAAGCTAAACCTTGGCTTAGTGTCTTATCTCCTCAGCACACAAGAGGGCAGACAGGCAGTTCCTTCTGGGAACAAGTCCACTAGATCACATTTTGGATCAGCTTATGCTACTGTGGACCTTCCATGTCTGCACTAAGGAGAAGAGGCTGCTTGGCAGACTGCTATACTGTGTATCTAAATGTGGCTTGTAACTGCAATCAAGGGACAGGGTATCATTGTTTTAGGCTCCTGTTCGACTTAGCAGAGGCTGTTGTAGGAACAAGAAAGGGCAAAGGAGCTATGCAAGGGAACAGAAGTGCAAACTAAAGCCATTGGAAAGCTGGGGACTAAGTTTAGACCCAGGCAGGCATGCACAGCTTGAGGCCTGGTGCCTACTGCTCCTGCTGCCTTGGGCAGATGTTGGCAATAGAGCACTCAGAAATGATCTTGGATGCTTCACACTCTCTCGCAGCTGGAGTCAGAGAGCTCCTGGTGACAGAAGCTTTGGAAAGAAAAAAAAAAAAAGGCTATTAAAATGCTCAAAGAGCAGCCAATTTAGCTCCCTAGGCAGAGAATCCCTTTATTCTGCAATGCTGGTCTTGCAACACATGCACACACACACGAGGAATCATTTTCTTCCTACGCTCTGCAGAAAACCAAACCACCTCTTCCTCGCTGACATATGCCAATACCCATCGCCTGCTCTTACCCTCCTCCTCCTGCATCACACATGTTCCAGTCCTTCCCGGGGCTCTCACCCACGCACACTGCAGGCCTCTGCTGTCACCACATCGGATGAGCTCTTTCCTTGGCACTCACGTGAGGAGACAACTCTTTGTACAGCTGTGGTTCTGGATGAGTATATTTTTACATTCCACTTTTTGTAACGTGTCTCAGACAAGCTGGTCTTCTGCCACACTTCCTGGAGTTAAGTGGTACGTGACAGCAGCAGGATTTATCATGTGCAAACAGCACAAAAACACTGTAGGATGAATAGATGAGCACATAGGTAGTCGTGAGGTTGGTAGCAGAGAAGGGGGAGATGCTTGTTAACGGAGGTAGGAGGAGGAGGACAGCAGTAGGCAATCCAAAGAGGTATCCAGGCACTGAAGGATGTAGAGGGAGAGCTCTTTTGTCCAGAGTGCTGAAATGGGTGGGAGAAGCAGCAGGTAAAAACATGAAAAGGAAAGCAGGGTCTAGAAGGGAGACTTGGGAATTTTACTGCACCAACGCAGGAGCTTAGCAACAGCCTCGTGGAGGTGACAGTCTGCCCAGGCCCTGTGTAAGAGATTAAAGGTGATCCCAATTCACTCAATTTTGATACGAAATGGGAGGTTTTCCTCTAGGCCTCCACAAACATCTTTCTGTAGCTGAGCTAATCTCCTGGGCTGGACATCTGCTAGTATTGGGGCCGTTTGTGGAAGAGAGGGAGTCACTCTGCCACCAGACTGCCACTCTGATACTAAACCCTTGTTTTGTTGATGTTAGTTTGGTGTTTTTGTAGCCTGTATGTTATTTCAGGGTACTTTAAGAAACACATGAGGTATTGTGCATCTCATACAGCAGGATCACCAAGCCAAAAGACTTTGTGTTTCAGGAGACCCTGTCTAGCAAGAGGCCACTGAAAGAACAGTTGTTGCTGCCCCTAGGTGGGAGTTGACCAAAGTGGGCTTTGGTGCCCAAAATGCTAGAGAGGACCAGTGGAGCTAAGGTGGCCTGGGCACCTGACGGGCACACGTGCTGCCTGAGGGGGCTGCTGGCTCCCCCAGGGCGGGATAGGATGAGCTGACTCATGCTGGGAGGTCAGGAAGGTGCCCTGCGCTCCCTCACCGTGGGGCTTGGCAGGGATCTGGTAAGCCAGTTGGGAAATGCTTTTATTGTTTCCCACTGACCTACTGAACCCTCCCGGCAAGATGAATCATCTGCAACAAAGGATGTGACCCTTTGCTGGAAGTGCTCTTCCTCTGCTCCACTGATGCTGCACAGCCTGGTGCATGCCTGTTGTGGCCAGCCCTAATGAAAATCCTGTTTTCCCAGAGAAGCTGGTAGTTAGACCTAATATCAAGCTCCACGCCCTTATGACTTGATCCACAAACCCTTTCTCCTGTCCTCTTCTTCCTGGATCATTGGTTGCTCATTGTGGCAGTGTACCCCTGCTCCCTGTGGGAGACCTTCCCACCTAGCTCAGGAGTGAGACAAAATGAAGAATGAAAGCTCAAGGAAGCTTAGTGTTTTCCTCAGAGTGGATGACTGGAATACATCCCTTTCACCTCTTCTCTTCCAGTCAAGCTTAGGAAATACGCCCTTGTCTTCTTCCCACCCAGCTCTCTTTCTGAGAGATCCTGCTGCCAAAACTTGTGTCTTGTCAATCTGGGTAATTTGTACCCAGGAGTGCCAGCCAAAATAAACTCAGTGCAAAGGAGGGGTACCCAAGTCCCAGATGGGAAGTGCGAAGGCTGTTAAATCACACCCCTATTTTGGCATTGTATAGCTGAGCTTTCTGCTTGGGTTTTGGGGAGATGTGGGACAGAGAGCAGGGCTGCTTGGAGAAATTCTGCTCGGATGATGACAGCCAAGGCCTGTGCAGTGGCAGATTAGGTGCAAATTTAGTCACAGGAGAAGGGGTCGTCTGGGTGGAGCAGGCAGGCTGTGTGAGGAGGTCTGTGGCCTTGCTGCAGGGAACAGCGATGGGCTCTTCTAGTCTCACTTTGTGGAGGCTTGATACAAGGACTTCCAGTCACTGGTGCCTCTTTATGGGCATCCCTTCACTTGAAGACATGCTTATCTTCAAAATACTGTGGTCTAGGTGATGGTAGAGGAATACTGCCAAAACCAAACACACTGCCAGTGCCTGGCAAAAGGGGGACACAAAGCAGGTCAGGACTGTGGCACATGCCTGCCTGGGTAGCAGAGGTGAGTGAGTTGAAAGAACATCTTTACACCTAAGAACAATGGGCTGAGGTTGGGCTGGCAACAAGCAGCTATTCTCATTGCCCCGGAGGAGCTGAGCTGATTTGCAGCATAATTAATATTCATCAGATCTACCAACCTGAGATCAGGGTTTTGGCTTGTTCAGAAAATCTCTTTCCCTGCTTTGTTACTGCCCCCAAATGAAATTCTTTGCAGCTGTGGAGAGTGTTTCTGTTACTGACAACATACCTCCTTATTTACTTATTTTTAAAGCTGGATGTTTCTAGTTTCCTGCCTACCTGGGATTTGTTGACTGGGCAGGAGTGGGGAGGCATGCACAAGTGCACATCATTAGCAGAGACATCAATGCAGGCAGGCATTCTCTCCAAAACCACGAGGAGAAGCCAGGAGGATCACACCCACCTAAAAATAAACATTAACATATGTACAGGCCTTTCAGAGCCTGAATCACTGCTGGATACCAGATCTCCACAGGCTCATGCCCAGAGATGGTGCAAGAGTCTGCTAGGGAGCAGCATTAACTTCCTGGCACTATGGGGAAGGTGCAGCTTTGGTTGCTGCTGCTCGCAGATTCCCAGGACTTCTGTACATTGGCAGGTGGCCCCAAGATGAGATGCTGACACTATCAGCAGCTTGCTGTGGTGCTAGTGCAGCTGCAGACAGTAAAATGCAGACTCTTAGCCCATGTCAGGAAGTTTGGGGTGCTCTAGGACAGACTGTGGAAACAAGAATTATGTCTGCAAGGACATTTCTCTCCCTTGTGTTTCCTGCCATGATGTGTACTGGGCTCGGGACTGATGTGGTTTGTTTTCATTTGGAGAGCCAAGATGGGAAGGATGGTAGGAGGAAGGAGAGGCAGTGCGGGGGTTTGCACTCCCACTCTCTGCAGTAAATGTGTTCAAGGCTTGTTATGTCATGCAGCAAGTAAAACCCATGAGGTGTAACCCAGAGAAACTGAGGCACAGTTCTGCTTTGGATGTCTTGACCTTGCTCAGGTTAACTGCTTTCCTACTGCACACTGCTGCACACCGGAGCAGAGCTGCCTTTGGAAAAGGAGGATGGCTTTTGCATGTGTGGTGATTGCAGAGATGCTGCAGGCCAGCAGCGAGTCCTACTGACAAGTCGTGCATGGGCCTGGAGAAAGCTGGCAGTGAAACAGCAGGAGGGGTCTTGGCAAGCGTTGGGCAGTGTTAGATCTCTCCAATCTCCAGCCATGACGTTGTCATGGCATGTACAGCATGAGTGCCATGTCACTCACTGGTATCAGGGGAGCATCCTCCTAGCTGGAATAGAAAGGAAAAATACTGTGGGTCAGGAAAAAGTGTCTTAGCAGACCTGCGTGGATACACTGATGGTGCCTGCTTATACTGGCCATGAAGCGAGGCAAAACAGACAGTTATCCGAATTTGTGGGAATAAAATTTGCCCTGAGTTTCATATCCTTGACTTCTGTTTGAAAATCAGTGGGAGATGTTTATTCTTCCAGATGTGCACTCAAACTCTTATTGATCCTGACACATCAGAACAGAAGGTCTGAGCGTGGAGCAGGGCTTGAAACTCCTGCGTTGGTCGCTGGTGACAGCATAGACCCATCCGCCTCAGTGCCAGCGCTCCAGCCTTTTTGTCTGCAGAGTCCCTGTAAGGGAAATAGGAAAGAGATGCTTCTGCCCTCCAGTGTGTGTCTCTTATGTAGAAGGTTGTAAAGCTTCCTGGAACCAGAGGCAGACATAATGGCATCAGTGTTAGGCACTTTCTTTACATCATCTGGGTTTGAGGAATGTATATTTGACTTGGGGGGAGAAAAAATAAAAGGCTTTTAACAGGCATGGGGTAGGGGACATATCCAGATGGTCCTGTTTAAACACAGGCTGGTAAGGGACTACTGAGGAGTTTGCTAGGTACACATTTTGGTCAGGAATCATCCCTTAACAGCAGTTATAATAAAGAAGCAGCAATGGCATTCACCTGTTAATGCTGACAAACTGCTGCTGGGAATGGAGGTGTTGGTAGGCTCCTCTCAGTGGTGGGGTAGCTTCAGCTGGATCCAGTGGCTTGGGAAGTGACTCCTGGGGAGGGCAGGGAAAACCTGGATAGAAAAGTGGTGTTTGCTGCTCTCTACTGGTTTGTGGAGGGGATGATGTGCTGTGAGCAACCGTGGCCCTCGGGTATGTAGAAGCCAGGCAATGACTCACCATAAATTATACGGGCTCAGAGACAGGTGCTGGAAACAAGCCTCAGCTCTGACCTGGAACCAGACGAGGAAGGAGGTGCCTGGCCATTGTTGCCCCTGGGAGAGAAGGCAGCAGTAGGGAGCAGAGCTTGCAACAAGGAGCATTTAACAGCCTTTTTTTTTGTTGTTGTTTTTTTCCCCTCTGTATTGGAACAATTTACTGAATTGGCTCTGGTAGGAGTCATGCATAAGGAGTATGGAGTGTGTTGCTGAGGGGGCTCAGTGCCTTACCTGGGCCCTTCCTGCACTAACCAAAACATTTTCTCTGTTTTTCACCAGCACCGGCAGCTCCTGAAGGACAGCTTCATGGTGGAGCTAGTTGAGGGGGCTCGCAAACTACGTCATGTCTTTCTTTTTACTGATCTATTCCTCTGTGCCAAGCTCAAGAAGCAGATTGGAGGGTGAGGTTTCCCTTCTGGACTATGTACTTTGCATCTCAGCTTCAGCAGAGTTTTCGGTTTAGCCAGCAATGAGAGTTGAATACTCCAGTTTCTTACTGGAGAGCAGCCTTTTACCAGATTTTTTCCACCTGGAAGTCACACTGAAGCTGTGCCCATTTCTGAACTATAATGAGGAAGGGCTTGTGGGAAGGGGGAGTGGGTGTTGCCAAGCGCCAGTAATAGTAAAGGCTTGGAACTTCTGTCTTTCAGAAAAAGCCAGCAGTATGACTGTAAATGGTACATCCCACTCACGGACCTTAGTTTCCAAATGGTGGATGAGTCTGAGGCAGTGCCCAACATCCCACTGGTACCTGATGAGGAGCTGGATGCCATGAAGATCAAGATATCCCAGATCAAGAATGACATCCAGCGTGAAAAGGTAAAAAGGGGTTGAGCGCTCCATCCAAAGTATAGAACAGATTCAGTATCTTTGCTGACATGAGATGCTGATAGAAGCAGCGTTCCCAGACCTACACAGCACGGGGAGTCCTGCAGAGACAGACCACCCAGCGGAGATTTGTGGTGCAGCTCTGTTAGCAGTGATATCTAGACTGCTGCGCAGCCCATCATTGCTCATCCTACTGCACCACTTGAATTATGGTGTCCTTTGAGGATGCAGGAACTGCAAAAGATGCTTTATGGTAGCCAGTAGCTTCCCTACTTGCATGGGACCACCTGTAACTGCTTTATCCAGGCACTCATGTGGA
This sequence comes from Cygnus atratus, assembly GCF_013377495.2. Taxonomy (NCBI): domain Eukaryota; kingdom Metazoa; phylum Chordata; class Aves; order Anseriformes; family Anatidae; genus Cygnus; species Cygnus atratus. The sequence goes on from NC_066378.1 coordinate 5,053,062, forward strand.
GAGTGGAGCTCTTATGCTGTAGACACGAGAAGGACTGGGAGTGTGGCATACCACTTTTTAGGAAGTCTGACTTCTAGCTGTCTGAGTATGATCCTGCAAGTGATTTTGGTCAGAAGCATGTACTTTGGAATTTTTGCAGGCTCAGTTATGCTTTTCTAGCATTTTCTGACTTCACCAGTGTCAAACAGCAAGTATACAAAGAGCATACAAATTATTCTGACTGGACAGTCTGACACAGATATGGTGTCTCTGGCCCAGGCTTGTCTTTGCCTGCAAGACATGTTTTCTCCGAGTTGTTAGACTTTGAACCATTTTGCCACACAAATGAGAAACAAGGCTTTGAAAGCTAAAAGCCTGCTGGTCTATAGAGAAGGATATGAATAAAATTGCTTGTACCATGAGAAGAAAATCCCCCGCACTTCCAAAGAACATGGTTCTTGTGCCTCTGCCCTGGCTAGCTTTCAGAGAGGGTTTCCTGGAAAATGTGAGATACTAAGAGGAACACTGTGTGGAAGCCTCTTACTCACAAGGTGCAGGTGTCTGGGAAACACGCTTTGGTGCATCAGTGCCAAACAATGTACGTGGTTGGCTTTGGGGCTGTTTTTTTTCCAAGAAAAAAAAACTTGTTTTTAGGTGACCTCTGAAAATACATTGGTGAGTAGCAGATGGGAGAGAATTTTGGTGATAGAGTTCCGAGCTGCTTTTAGAGAAGTTGCCTTCACTCTGCTTGACTAAGGATGCTTGTGGAGGACCTGGCAGTGCTATGGCTGCCCAGTGATGGGATGCTGCCTGCAGCCTCTAGAACAGAAAATACAGGGTGTAACTGGGGCAGTGGGTATGTACCCCTGCACCTTCATCTGGGGCAGCTGGAACTGGGCACAAAGTCTGGCTGCAGAGATATTGCAGTGATAACACCTTCCTGAGCAGCTGGAGCCCTGTGAATCCTATTGACAGCGTTTCTCCTGCCTGGGGCCTTTTTGCTACTCTCAGAGGGAAGGGACCATGGGTCTGAAAATGTATGTTGATGTAAATGGGGGCAAGTGCAGGAGAATGACATTTATGTCTTCTGTCTCCCTCTCTCCCCCACCCTTCAGAGAGCCAATAAGGGCAGCAAGGTCATTGAGAGGTTGAAAAAGAAGCTCTCAGAGCAGGAATCACTCCTACTGCTGATGTCGCCCAACATGGCCTTCCGGGTACACAATCGCAATGGCAAGGTGAGTGGCTTTTCTGGTCTGCCTCAGGCCTTGTGTACAAGATAGTTGTCAAAGGACTGTGTGTGTGTCTGTGTGCCTGTATATGCCATATACAAATGGACCTGCCCTGGCAGAGCAATAGGAAATGCTCTCTTCATCTAACAAAAAGCTCTGCAGCAACTCCCTTTCAGACTCCCCTTCAAGCTCAAGGCTTAGTGCATTCAGGGCTGTCTCCTCAGAACTGTATGCTACACTTGGCACCAGGGATGCTGAATGGTTGCGAACAATCTCCTTTTAGCTCCACAGGATGCTCAGTGTGCCAAAGGTATCACCTGCTCTGGCAGTACTGGGGCTTTTCACTGTGGCCTTTGCACACACAAAGACAAAGGATGCTCCCAAGATCCTGTTACTAGTCAGTGAAAATTCACAAGCTGGTGCATGCTTCTTCAGCTTGTATCAGCCTCTTGGCCTGCTGTAGAGGCTCTGGGGTTTCATGGTGCAACTGGTACAAGGAATATCATGGGACCCCATGCTGCCAGGGACACAGCTGCTCTTTGCAGGGTGGAGCTCCGTGAAAGCTCTGACTGCAGGAGTCCATGTTGGTACCACTGGCACACTGCTGAGAAGGCACGTTGCCAGAGTCCTGCCTGTCACTGACAAAGCTGTGATGTAGGGCAAGTGGCAGTAGTACTAGAAGGACAGTATAGCTAAGAATTTTCACTGGAGGAGATGTTGGAGGCAGGTCTGCTCTCAATGGCGTGTCAGACTAATGTTCTTCTGTTTTCCTGGGTAGAGTTACACGTTCCTCATTTCATCGGACTATGAAAGGGCAGAGTGGAGGGAGAACATCCGGGAGCAGCAGAAGAAATGTGAGTGACCCTCAGCTGGGCATTGGTACAAATACTGTGATCCAAGAGCAGGAGTCCAGAGGGTGAGGTCTGGGCAGAGTTTCCTGAGAAAAGAGGACCACGCATTGAAACTTATAGTGCAACATGGATGTCTTTTGTCTGTGCACATCTGAGCCTCTCTAGGGGAACTTTGACTGTAGTACCATGTAGGGAATGTGTGGGGAGAGATTGTCCAATTTACCCCAGAGCTCAGAGATTTGTGCAGCTCCAGGTGGAGGGAACAGCTGCACCCTTTTACCTGGCTTCAGTCCAAAGAAACTTTTATTTTGGCATGGGTGGTTTTTGGCTTTGCAAGAATATGAGTGCCCCTTGCTTCCTGTGAACCATTGAGACATTTCACTCCAAGGAGTAACTGAATATGCCCTAAACAGAGCTGAATATGCCCTAAATGGAGATGGGTTGCAGCAGCAGTACAGACCTGAACGCTGTGGTACGATTGCCAAGCAATGTCTAGGGAGCAGGTCCTGTCCAGAACGGGAGAGCCCAGCTTTTGCTTTGAATTTTAATTCCTCTTCCTTTGAATCTCCTTGGCAGGCTTTAAAAGCTTCTCACTCACATCAGTGGAGCTTCAGATGCTGACCAACTCCTGTGTGAAACTTCAGACAGTCCACAACATTCCCCTCACTATCAACAAGGAAGGTGAGACCTCTAGTTTGTGCTTTCTTATGGTGTATCTGCAGAGAAAATCTGTCTCTGTCTGCCTTTGTGCATTTCCCCTAGAGTTGCTTTTACTGCTTCTATCTGCTACAGGCTTCAGCCTGGTGATGATTTACAAACTGATGGTTCCTGTAAATCAAAAGCTGAGACCTTATGTAGCCAACTTTTGTAGCTTAGTTGAAGCAGATGATAGCATACGAAAAGAGAACAGCAGGAGTGAAAGCAATTAGTGATCCTGATCCCAATGTTTGCTGCAACAACAAAAAAGAAGAAACAAGCTCCAAATTATAGGGCTTCATCTGAATCAGTAAAATATTCCTGGACATCCTCCGATATGTGTCCACTGATTTTGCACGCAGCCATCATGCCAGGGATGTGCATGCCTGTTAGAGCCCTGGCTTGGGACACCTTTGAACTATGCCTGGGAATCCTTTGGAAGAATTCTGGTTAGCCTAGGTCAAAACTTTGTCAAAGGCCATCGTTTATTACTATGTAACCTGGTGGTATAGATATGGCATTTTTATTTTTACTTTTCTCCTTTGAATCTCTTCCATGCTGTCATGCTGACCCCAAAAGTGGCATTGTAAAACCCCACAACTGCCAGAAGATACTGCAGGTGAAATAGACACTGAACCTGGAACAGTATCCCCCTCTCTTTTACTAAAACAGCTAGGTTAAATGCTCCTGCCACATTTGTTTTTAGGAACATAAACCTGTGTAAACCTGTGCTCATAAACTTGTGTAAAATCAGCTCATCACTGTCCTTCTCTCTTGACTTCTCTGTGAACTTAATGGAATTCCTTGCCTCTTTTGTGCAGATGATGAATCCCCAGGTCTCTACGGATTCCTGAATGTCATTGTCCACTCTGCCACAGGATTCAAACAAAGTTCAAGTGAGTTGCAGTTCTTTAATACAGAGGTGTTGACGGAGGTTAGATAGTAGGGGTGAGGTAATTCAGGTGCTGTGACAGCTGGTCGTGGACTGATTTAGGATTACAGCATTTGGGATGATGGTGAGGAGGTGATTTGGAGAACTAGAAGTGAAGTCAGGATATTGGTATAAATTTAGGGGAATGCAATGGAGCTGGCTAACATAACTTAAAACATACAAATAGGGGCAATGTCTGCAGCTTACTACTAGTTCTTCAAAAACACTAGGTACCACATAGTTAATCACTTTGTGGAGATAATGAGTTTTTGATGGCTAGCCCCTAACCTTGTCTCTGAGGGATATTATGCTAATGCTGTTGTCAGTGAAATCAGCTCTGATGTGTTGATGAGATCCAATATCTACCTGAGGAAGTTTCATTTCTCATTGGTGTACACCGTCTGCTCATTGTGGATTGATCTGGGAAATATTGGATGGTAGCAAACAACAGACTCATGTTATAGGTGAAGGGCTTGTCTGTGATGAGGTTATTTATAACACTGTACTGGTACTTCAGCTGCATAAAAGTAATTCTGCTGGTCCAGATGACAAAATTTGCCTTGGCCAGTGCTATAGGTACGAATACAAAGAAGATATAAATGAAGTAACGCCCTAAAACTTAGGAAAAGGTACGAGTTTTAGAAATTTTTACAAAGTTTCTGCATCTGCCCCCCCTCCTCAGATTTGTACTGCACATTAGAGGTGGATTCTTTTGGGTATTTCGTGAACAAGGCTAAAACTAGAGTTTACAGAGACACCACGGAGCCCAACTGGAACGAGGTAGGTTGGATTTTCTTAATGTGGCTTGTTCCATGTGCCATCAGTTCATGAGCAGAAAAACTACAAATGAAAGAACGTTTTGTCTGCAGCTCATGCTGCTTGTTTTGGACTTGTGCTGCATGTGCTGCCTCTCAGCACATCCTTAGCAGGTTCACGTGGCTCTCAGGTCTTGTGGCAGATTTTTCTTGGATAGCTAAACAAACCTTTCAGTACAAACTGAGTCTTGCATTGTCCAGCATTTCATCATTTAAAAAGGTAAGTATGATTATTTTTTAAGACATCAGTGAAAATACATTGAAGAAGGAGGTTTCTTTGGAGGTGTTCTTGTCTATTTGTTCTGAACAGGAAGAATTAGACATTGTACCTGTTTATTGCCAACTTGCAAACCTGCTGGAGAGCAAAATTAAATATAAGGAACATGGATGAATTTGTTTCTTTGAATGATGTGTTACTGAAACTCAGTGAAACCTGGCTAAGGAGTCAAGCATCTTAGTCTCTGATTTGGCCATCTTGTATATACAAAATACAATTCCAGTTTAATCCTGGACTGCCTGCATTAGGGAGGAGGTTTTTGTCAGACCTTAAGTGCTCCTTCCTGATGAGTTTTAAAGAGATTCAATTGATTATTAAGAGACTGGTGTCCTGCTGTGGTGTATTCATTGCTCTCTCCTTTCCTGGTACCCTGCAGGAGTTTGAAATTGAGCTGGAAGGCTCACAAACTCTGCGGATTCTGTGCTATGAAAAGTGCTACAACAAAATGAAGCTCACCAAAGAGGACGGAGAGAGCACAGATCGCATAATGGGGAAAGGACAGATCCAGGTAAGACTGTGCTTAACTCATTCCTGCTATCCTTACTGCAAATCGTAATTGGCTTTTGAGTCCTGGAGTGCCCCAGAGAGGTTTTTTCCGCCTTCTGATTTTGAGAATCATGGAGATTTTTTCCTCCAAACAGTGAGGAATACAGTGTGATTCACAGGTGGGAAGTCAGCAGCCTTTTCCCTCTTGTCTTGTCCCCATGTCTGCTTCAATATCCTTGTAGAAAAGATGCTTTTTCAGAAGAAAATTAAATCAGAGAATCTCTGATTTCTCTGTTATATTCAAAATGTCTAGCAGAGTATACAGTAACTACACGGTCACTGAGCCCTGGGCTCTGTTGAGAATACTCCATTTGTGACAAAAGAGGAAGTAATGAATATAGTATCCCCTCTGTAAAACATGCTGAAGAAACGCTATCTTCCCTATGTGCTAGAACTTGATTGATGTGCTAGCGAGGCCTTGGAGGACAGGCTTATTGTCCTGATAACTGCCGTGTCCAGAGTTTAGTGTCCATGACAACAGGCTGCCTCTGAAATAAATGGATTATTTGAACTTTTCCACCACTGTGAATCAGCATGGGACACTTTGTCTCTGTGGCAAATTTGCAATATGATAGGGGAGGCAATGAGATGATTGCAAGCGGATGCTGCTCTCAGGGAGCTGCTGTGTAATAAAGAGCTAAAGCACCATGCAGGAGAAATCGGGGCCCTCAGTAGAGGATGTCATGGTGGACATGTGTTCCTGCTCTTCCTCCAGATTGTTGCATTGTCTGTGCACAGCTTTAGGGGGAGTGTTTGAACATTTGCTCTGAGGATGCATTCTTTAAACTGGACTGGCTGTTGTAAGGGACCCTGCCCAGATATCTTTTCCTTATTGGCACACTGAAAAATATCACCAGTTCTCCTTCATTTACCTTTAGCTCTTCACCACTTCTTGTATTTCAGCTTTCTCCAGTGTTTGAGTGATGATCACATAGGCTGTCATTTGTGGGATTTCAGAAACAGCTCTGATTGAGGGTGGCTTGCAGGATCATATCTCACTGTTTCTCTAGAAGGGTTCATTGTCTAAATGAATTTCGTGAGGCCTGTTCCTTTCCCTCCCTACTTGCAGCCCTGAAGCTGCCATGCTATTTTCAGGGAGAGCCTTGCCACCAAATGCATGGTGGGTGTTTGAAATAATGTCTTGGTTTGTATGTACATTTTCAAGTATAGGGTGACTTCTATGTACATTTCTCAGGCTAATCAGAGATAAGCACGTCCCTTTTGCTTACAAAAGCTGATTTTCTGTGGAGCTGAGCAACTACAAAAAAGCAAGTTTTCAGCCCTAAAATGCCCTGGAGATTTGTGTGTTCTCATTAGAGAACTCTGGAATCACTGACCCTGTTAATTCTTCAAATGTTTTACATAGAGTGGTATAAGATCTTAATTTTTTGAACATTTTTCCCCATGAGAATAGGCATTTCTATGCACAAAACGTGTACATTGTGTTAAAGCATTTTATGCTTAAGTTAATCTGTGACTTAGAGTTAGCGGTATTAATGCTGTCATCGTCTTTTCCTGTCATTAGTTTTATATTCATTTTCTTTCAGGATTTTCGCAGGCGCTTTTACATTAAGTTTTGTTTTATTGAGAATTTCCAGTGTAGGTAGGATTTTCCATTTTGTTTTTATCCATGGCTTCTTGTTGTTGTCACTGTTGTTATTCAGTCAAAGTCCAGCCTACGTAAAGGCAAGGTCTGTGAAGCTGGGCGAGTTTTTTCCAAAATTCCCTGTAGTTAAAAACTCTGAGAATATCAATAATCATGTCTGCATCTTCCTGCTATTAAAACAGGAAAATTTCTGTGTTGGCTAAATTGCAACGTATTGTTAAGCCATGTATTATTGTAAATCTGCAACTTCCTACTCTGGGATTTCTGACTCACCAAGTTTTCTGGGCTGCAAAGATGAAGACAATGCATCAAGGAGATGAGGGCTGTTTTGGCTGTGAAACGTTTACTGAATCTCTCCATTACATAATGGCACTGGAGGAAGGAAAACTGAAAATTGGTCCGTGTAGTCAGAAGCTTCCAGGAATGGGCAGTGATTTTAATATCTCCCATTGCTTCTATTTTTTCTTTCTATGGAATATTTTGTTTACCTGTTTTTATAGACACATTTAAGAGGGTCGAGGTTTGCCAATCTGCAAGTTTTTTCCCCTCAAAAGTAAAACCACAAAGTTTTAATATGGGAGCACCTCTGGTACACAGAGAAGTGAAATTCTTGTTGGACCTGGGAATGGCAGCACTGGATGCGCAGCTGTTTCACTAGTGTGTATTCATGGATGGGGGCTTCTCTTATATTTCAGAGAAATACAGGGAGAAGGTGCCATTGCTGGGTACACTGAAACCGAGATTGTTGGGGAGTTTGGGGTAGGGGGAGGAAACAGGTATCATTTTATAGCAGGAAGCATGAGGCTTAGTTCAGTTTTACGCATCAGTTTGCCTCTCATTTTGAACTATTTTTCTTTCTGTTGTTACCTTGCAATCCATCTTTGGTACTTGGGTGGCTGGCCCTTTTGCTCTTTGAATTTTGTACTTCTTGTGGCAGGCATCTCGCCATGTTTTGAGTGTGGCAGCCTTTTGTTTGGTCTTGAGACTCTGCATCCAGGCGAGCACATATGTCAGCAAAACTGGCCTCAGCACTGGGAACAGACTGCATGAGTAAACTGATGCTTCATCCTGTGATCAATCTCCTCCAGTTGGTGCCTCCTAGATATGCGGCTTCCTTTGTTACTTTTTTTTTTTTTTATTTCTGCATGATCAGCTGAGACAAATTGTTTCCTTCTCTCTCTCAGCAGTGCTGGAAAATCAGAGAGGATATGAGCTTAGATCAGTCATTCAGTGGTAGCAACGCGCCATCATTCCTCTGTTGCCATGCAAAACAATCACTCTTATCTGCTTAATTATCTGGGATGTCTCATAGCAGCGCACATGGCAATCGCAGACATCTAGGTTGTTTTCCATGTAAAACAGTCACTTGCAGTACCTCTGAAGTGTCAGCTCAGAAAACCTTTTACACACTTGAGTTCATTTGAACAGTTTGCTCATGCAGAACAGTATTCCAGCAATAAAATTGGGTGGAAATGAAGAAGGCAATGGGTCATATCTAAAGGGTGATGGCAGAAAAGATTAACATGTCAGTGGGGAGCTTTGAGAAGAATGGGGTTGTGGCTGGACTGGGAGTTTCCAGCAGCAATGAGACTGACAACATGTATGTCACATCAGTTACACTTAAAAATTGATGGAGTGTAAAGTTGCCAGGGAGATTTAATAAAGGGAGGAAGTAATGCGAGTAAATAACATAAAACACACTAAGGTTGCCTCAGTTCTTGCTGCCAGGCATTTCACTTCCACTGATGCATCTTTGCTCTTTTTTTTTCTTTTTCCCTCTTTCTGTGTGTTATCTTTTCTCTTTTTTTGGGGGAAAAAAATCAGCAAGCTCTCTGTGGTGGTTTCTTAAGGCAGAGCACAGACTGCCTGCTTAGTGTTTGGCTTGCATTTGCTGTTGACCAGTGTCCTCAGTTCGCCTTTTTCCCAGGTCCCCATCACTTTGTGTTCTGCACGCTCAGCCTCTGCTGACTTCTGTACACTAATTGTCTGTCTTAATTCAGTGCTAAGTTGCTACGAGTGCTAGAACCTTGCACTCAGAAATCCCTGTGGTGCCAAGCCACTTTGTTCTATTGTGTTTTGTGCAGGATACAGAGAGCCATTTGCTTGATTCATTAGTGAATTTGGGGCTGTAGCTTGCCACTGCAAATGCCAAAAAACAGGCCACAAGAGGACTGGAGGTGCCAGGGGAGCTCAGCCTAGTCTGTATTTTTCCTTTGCAGCATGTGCTTGTGGTGGGGACTGCACGAACAAGCCCACGAGGCTCTTAGCAGGTCTGTCCTATTTGCCTAGGTTGTAGAAACACAACACAATCTGTTGCGGTTTCAGTGGAGATGAGACAGGGCCTTTCGTCACTCAAACCAAGTAACTGAAGGAAATGTTTAGAGGTGCAGTAAATTTCACTGTCAAATTAATGCAGAGGCAGCCATTTCACAGTGCCTCCCTGCTCTTTGGGCTGGTAAAGCGAGCATTGTGTGCTCGCTCGCTCGGAGCAGCCTCCTTTTGGCACTCTGTAGACTGCATTCTCCCACTCGGTGTTCCTTCTTCCAGGTCACCGCTCTCCAAATCAGGCCAAAAGACAGCATGACCCCATTTGTCACTGGCCTTCTGCATGCTGGAGCATCACGCTCGCTAACTCTTTGTCTCCAGTCTGGTCTGTAACCTGTCTGCTCCAGCAGCCCTTTCCTGCTGCTGCTCTTGCTGGCCTTAGAAGGTCGGTCATCTGTAGGGCGCAGAACCAAAAGCTTGCTCCAAGTGTAAATGACGTTCTGTGCTTCCTGTTGACTCTGTTATTTCTGACTGTGATTTTATCAGACTGTTAGACCTGATCTTCCTGTTTCACTCAGTATTGCTGAGAACTTACTCAAGCTTTGTTCTTTTATTAGTTTCGATTAACTTGGCTTTGTTACTTAGAAAACACCTCAGGTACAATATTTTATTGTTGCTCTTGCCAGTGCTTTATGCAGGGTTGTCTCAGGTCAGCCAGACCCCCTGCCCAGTGCTCATTCTCCCCACCTGGCTCCGTTCGGAACAAGCTGTTCTCTACCAAGAGTCAGCCAGCAGGAGGGGAGCGCAGGGGTCCCTCTGGCCCTGAAACAGAGTGCAGAGATCAGGGAGCAAGGGGTAGCAGCACGTGCAGCAGCAGTCCTTGCTCAGCCTCAGTTGTTACCCAGCAAGGAAGTGTCTCTCTGTGAGCTCTCAGCTCCAGAGCACTGCTTTTGCTCGCTCTTTGCAGCCATATGACATTCACTGTGGGGACAAAGCTGGGCTTTGACTCATATTTTTAATGTCTTATTGGCTTACTTTTGTTTTGCACAGTGGTAGGAGTTCCCTGTTCATAATCTAGCCATAACTGGTAATTCCTGATAACTTAAATAACCCAGGCCATGCTGGAATCTTCCTTATACTTTTTTGCAAATATTCAAAACCCTCCTTTCCCTGAAATCTTAAGCAGTCTCTGCTACAAATAAAACACTCTTGGTGACTCCTTTCTAAAAGCATATAGAAAACTGTTTCTGACTTGGAGGATTAGCTGTGACTGCATGATCAGCAGGGCCATTTTGGCAGCTTAACAGGATGACTTTTTAGGCAGCTGCAGGTCAAGTTTTCAGGAATACTGAGCATGGTTCCTCTTCATAGGAAACCAGACACTTCAGAAATGGTTTCCTCTTGCTTCTGGGAAAGAATGCAGTAGTTGAAAGGAACCAAACTTCCAGCACGGAAATTCAGGGGAGAACAGCCTAGATTCTAGCCAACTTGTAGGGACCTTGGCCAGTCACACTGGCGGGGGCGGATCTGTTCCGCCAGAGTTAAAAGCAAACCCTCTTGGCAAGCAGTCTGTTATTTGGGTTTGCTGAGGCACTGAAGCTAAGCGCTGCTGCCCGTTGGCCTCAGAGACCTTTCTGCAGTCCCAAAATGTGGGAGCTATTGGTTGCAGACTATTCCTTACAAGAGGTCTTCAGGAATTTCTGCCACAATTGCACCTACAGGAACCGGTCCAATTCAACAGGAAGGCATGTGTGTGCTGGCAGCATCCCGCTGTGGGCTCACGTCCGTAACAAAGTGCGTGGAGATAAGGTTGGCTTGACTCGCTCATCTGTTGCTTCTTGGGGGTTCTGTGGTGTGAGCAAGTGGGGAGAAACTTTTCTCTCTGCTGGTTGTCTTTTGGGGGAAGTGGTGCAGGGGTGGTGGGATGTGTCATCTCTGTAGCTGACAGCAGCACCGGGCTCATTTATTGAAGAATCGAAAGAAAGATGCGTGCTTGCATCTAAGCTCTCCCAGAATATACAGGAGCTGCCATTGTTTTAACTTTTACTTCTGCCCTGCAGAGAACTCTGCTTTTATATGGGATTTTGTAAGAGGGAGGAACTGTGCTGCAGAAATAGCCCTGGTGTCTTTGCTTGCTGATAACAGTAAATTCCCAACACAGAGCCCAGAGCAGCTGCCTCCGTCCACTCTTACTGTGCCTCAGGTGTTCCAGAGCCAAGGATCCCAAAGCCATCTCAGGAGGCGCTGAAGTCTGCTTGCTTTGGCTGGGTTCTGGTTGCTGATAGCAGTCCCCCATGCAGGAAACTCTTTTCTCTCTTTTGCCAGCATAGCTTGAGCAGAGTACCACTCTTCAGCAAAATCAGATGTGTTTGGACTCTTCAGCCAGCACTGGAATTGCTGGGTTAAATCTGAGTACTTGAGCCAGCTGCTCCCCAGCCTGCAACTGGCCACTCCAAGGAGGTCAAGCAAGGCTGAAAACGGGAGCTCAGGGCTTTGCTTCACAGCACGTTTCTAGTTAGGGAATTCTTGCAATAGCAGGGCCAGGTGTTATTCCTGCCTCTGTGCTCAAAGTGAAGTGAAAATAACAGGCAGGTCAAAGTGGGACAGCTTGCCGTGATTCCTGGGCTGACTTTCTCTGTTTCAGCTGGCTTCCTTCACTGTCAGAACCTGGCAGGTTTGGTTTGTTTAAAGTTACTTGTCTCTGTATGGATCACTTTATATTTCTTTTTGTCTCACTGTAGGGTCGTTATGTCTTCCGAATTCAGTGGAACAGAGTCCTTCTTGGAAGCTATTAGCTTGCTAGCCAAGAGCTATAAAGTTCTTAAGTCTGGCTTTTTATTTCAGTACAATAATTTCACACTCATCCAACCCCAGCTGTCCCTAGAAGACTGCAGTCCACTTTCCCCAGTTGAGACCAGACTGCAGCATCTGATTTCTGCCATGTATTTGGAACTTTGTATGGTACTGTGGGAGGAGCAGCTCTTGCAGGAGATGCTGTTCAGCAGCCGTGATCTCTTTCATGCGTGATGCCCGTGAGCTTCACCGTCTCCCTTTTGTGGTGTAGCAGACTTCTGTCTTCCTTCAGGCTTGTGCGCAAGGGGCAAAGAGCATCTGGCCCTGTGAAGAATGAATTTTGAATGTTCCTGTGAGGAATGAAGTTTGAATGAATTCAAACTTTTTAAATGCCCAATATCTAAAGCTTACAAATTACTACAGAATCGAAAAATGTGAGAGCTTAATACAGAGCTCTTTTTGTGTCCACCGTAAGGTGTGGGTTTTTTTTGACTATGTGTCTGTCTGACATTCCTGTGGTAATTCTATTGTAAGCCTAGACAGGTCAGACAGAATTAGACTTAGTGAAAAAGACAAAGTTGGTTTTTAAACCAAGTTGCTCTTTTGGAGCAGATGTTTGTGGATGTTTTTTGTGCTTTTTTAAACTAACAAATTACACAAAAGTTCTGCTTTTCAGTACAAGAGAACTGATACACAAGGTCATAGCCTTTTCTTGTCAGCTTTGAATGCTTCGGTGCTTACATTTAATGAACTTTTTTGATTGTTGAAACTATGAGAAGGCTTCCCAAACTGAAGTAAAGCATACAAGTACACATGCATGGACAGACAAGGGGTTTCCTGTGTATATGTACATACCTCAATTTCTGATACCATTTCTGAACTTTGAAAATTAGTTTCAAAGCCTCTTTTATGAAAGAAATTGGAAAACAAATGAGATTCCCTCAGAGTTATGGGGACCCGCAGCTCCTTGAGAGAGAGGAAGACAAATAGTTTTCCTCTATTTCAGATCAGCCTTATTTTCAAAAATCTTGCTTCCCCGTTTCTGACTCCTAGCCCTTTGGGATGGGACAAATTTGGCTGTCTATTCATGTACTACAGCAATAAATGCAGTCTTCCTGTCTCTGAAATGTGAGGTTATTAGCTTTCATATATTGATTTTTCTCACTGAACTTTCCTTTGTTGTTGAGCAGATACTGCACATGTTGCTGGATTTTCCATGCAAATGAGTTATCAGCCTGCTTAGAGAATGGCACGGTATCTGAGTATCCTGTTACTCAAAACTTGAGAAACCTTGGAATGTGTGTTTTTTCTGTGGAAATGAAATAACACATTGAAAGTGGTAGAGCACTGCTCACTTACAGAAGCCTTCCAGGCTAGCTGACTTCTCAGAAAACTGTTCCTAGCTCATGGTAACTTCCATGTTTTTCAGCTGGACCCACAGGCGTTGCAGGACAAAGACTGGCAGCGCACAGTCATCTCAATGAATGGGGTAAGTACAGAAAGCAGAAGTTAGCACTGCTTCTGCACCTTTGATGTGGTTTATTTCTTTGCTGTTCATTGCAACATTAAAAAAAATTAAAAAAAAAAAAAAAAAGAAAAGAAAATGTTGTTTGAAATGTAACAGCTGTTCTCTTTTGTTCAGGTTGAAGTGAAGCTGTCCGTGAAGTTTACCAGTCGAGAGTTTAGCCTGAAAAGGATGCCGTCACGGAAACAGACAGGGGTCTTTGGGGTCAAGATCGCTATTGTCACCAAGTGAGCTGATGGGTTGAATTTCTCCTTATTGCTTTTCTAGAAAGCCAATTAGCCAGCGGGTTGCACCTGTCTTTACCCCACTGAGGGATTTGTCAGTACAGTCTGCTTCACTTGAGTAGTAGTGCAGATGGCTGCTGCTGCAGAAGGGAGATGGCGTACGTTTTGTGAGCTTCATTTTTTGCATGGGTCAAAAAACAACATGCGCACAGGCTTGGAAACCCAGGGTTGTTTGCTTTCAGCATATCACTTTTCTGAGTTCTGGAAATGCCCCTTGCCCTTTTAGTCAGTAGTTAGCTGACTTGGTCACAAATTTCCAGAGCCACTAAACAGTGATATTTCCTTTCCATAATCGGAAATGTTCAAGTTCTTTGGATCCTGTTGTATTGTTTTAACCCCTGATCTTTTGTCATGAATTGTTTGCCAGAAGAAACCTGTTTGTTCCATCAAATAGTTTGGGAAGTGTGGTATTTCCTCCCTCTGGAACTGCATTAATCTGAAAGCACCAGTGTTGCTATGTAGCCAGGGAGTTTAAAAGGAGTTTTTCAGCTCAGTTTTGATTACCTGCTCAGACTTTCTCTCACCCTGTTGTTCAGAAGAGGTCTGCACAGCAAAGTGATGGGTGATTTCAGGGTGATTTCAGCCAGCTTGGCTGGCTGAGGTAACAGGAATTGAGGGCATGGGCTGTACTGAACTCTTCTATCTGGCTTTCTTAAGGAGAGAGAGATCAAAGGTGCCTTACATAGTGCGCCAGTGTGTGGAGGAGATAGAGCGACGTGGGATGGAGGAGGTGGGCATCTACCGTGTCTCTGGGGTTGCAACCGATATCCAGGCTCTGAAAGCTGCCTTTGATGTCAGTAAGTATTTGCGTCTGATGTTTTCCTTTGTGCTGTGAGAACATGCATGAGCTCCATGTCAGATGGCTGTGCTATTTTAAATCTTCTGTTCCCCAAGAAGCACTAAGAGGTAGAGATTTTCTCTCACAGAGAATCATTTTAACCCTGGCTACATGTTTTATTAATATTCTTCAGCTACAGATATGACCCAAGACATACAACGGGATGGATCCTCATACCAAATAACACATTTGTTATTCCTCCCAGCAGACATGACGTGGTGGGTTTGCATGCCTTGCCAAGGCTTTGTAAATGGCAGATACCTTCCTCAGGGGAAGCAGCAGCAATCAGAAGCTGTAATTTTCCTTATTGCTGCGAGGTCTCCAAATTAATAGAAGTACTTGAAATTGTTTGAGAATGTTTTGTGAAAGGAGGCCAGAAAAAAATAATATTAAAAAAATCAAGGCTTGGCTGGGAAGAACAGGGTGTTTACCAAATTGAAGATGTAAGGTCAGGGCTCTTGATTTTATTTTTTTTTTCTTGACTCTGTGGCTAGGTTGATGTGTGCAGACTGTAAAATCAGATACCAGCATTTGTAAAACCTTCCTTGATCTTGTGCAGAAAAGTGCTCCTTAGTGCTCTGCATTTAAAGGAATGACATGTGTGTCCCAAAAGGCATCCAAAACCAGGCAGATGAAACACCTCCAGATTGCTGTGGTACAAAAAGTGAAATTTCTGCCTTACTTCCAGTCCCCACGTGGTGATCTAAGGACCACTGAGCTCTGTTTTGATGCAAATGGTCATGAGGTCTAGGCCTGGTGCCTGATTTCACCCTTTCTGCACTTTGTTCATTGTTGTTGTTTGTTTGTTTGTGAAATTTCTTCATTCCTGTATTTTCGTTTCAATCTCCCTAAGCTACTAAAAACATTGATTTATGAATCCTCAGTAGTGCAAGTAAAGTAAGGGTGTTTCATATTTTGAAAAACAACTTATGTGCATTTACATTAAATGCTGTTTTGCACTAACCTTCATTAAACCAGCACTGGCTCTGCTGGTTGATCTGTTTGTTTTTGGCAAAGGAGGTGGTTTTGTTGTTCTTAATAGCATCAGAACTGAAATGCAAGCCCTGAATTGCCTGTGTTCTTTAGCTACACTCAGTGGGGAGTTAGCCTAAGAGTCTCTTATTCTAAGCTGCTTGAGGCAGGGAATTGGAATAACAACTGTGGTCATTAACAAGAAGTTGAAGTGCATATAAATACAGTCATGCAGAGCCTGTTCCAGATCAGGCCCATTGCTGGCGCAGCATAACTAACCCTGGGTAGTGTGAACTTCCCTCTAGTTAACTTTAAGCTGGAAATTGTTTGCAGTCATTTGTGCAGCACTTCTCAGTTATCAGAAGTTAGCTCATTTAATCTGGAGAAATGTAAACAGGAAAAATCTCAGCTGTTTGGGCAAAGACAATGGATAAACAAAGAGAGTCAAAGCAAGCAAAAGAATGAATGCAAGGCCAGCAGTTTATTTACCCTACTTCCCCTCTTCCCTCTTTCAGATAACAAGGATGTGTCAGTGATGATGAGCGAGATGGATGTTAATGCCATTGCAGGCACGTTGAAACTGTATTTCCGAGAACTACCTGAACCACTCTTTACTGATGAACTGTACCCCAACTTTGCAGAGGGCATTGGTAGGTAGTAGCAGAAATAACCTTTGATAACCAGCATCTGTGTTAAAGACACTCTCCTGTAGCAGGCTGCTCCTGAAGCAGTACAAAAAACATATTGATAATGTTGGACAGAAGCCTGGAACAAGCTGTAAGGGAAATGAAATGGAGCTCAGAAATGAGCTCTGGAATGATGTCTTGCACCAAGTTTGATGATGGGCAATCACCATGCTTTTTTATAAGTCAAAAATGTCCAGGTTTCTGAAGGGTGGGTTAAGAATAGAATGACAGCCTACTTGTTGAGGTTGTGCGTATTGGTTTTTCCTCATTCGGTCTTCCAGGGAAGTCCTTTTTGGAGGGGATATACCTTGCAATATATTAATGCAGGGGAAAACATCCTAATGAAAAGATCCTAATGAAATGTCTGAAAGTATTTGAAGTGCTTGAGGGAAAAGGATTCTCTTTCTACCCCTCTAAGAAATAAAAGGAAAAGATCCAGTGCAACTCTGACCTTCCAACCCGTGATGCAAGTACAGTCTATTCAGGACCATCCATATCTGTTGGTTTGGTAAATTATGCAGTCAGTCAAATTCTCATTCACTGCCTACGGTGATGTTTTATTATTTTCTGTCTTGTAGCACTTTCAGATCCTGTTGCAAAGGAAAGCTGCATGTTGAATCTATTGTTATCACTTCCAGAACCCAACCTTGTGACATTCCTTTTCCTTTTGGACCATTTAAAAAGGTAATATTTGGATCCTTTAAATACCTATTTAATGCATAAAACAACCTTATTTTGGAAAGTGGAGCCTGTTCCTTGAACATGCACTGAATCAGGCAAATTAAAGAAGCATTTGCAGATTTGCTATGAATGCTCATCAGGTAACTATTGTCTCATGCTCATTTAGTGAAGCACTAAATCTTGAATTCCATTCTCACTGAAACCAGAAAGATTAGAACTGAAGGAAAGGGGTAATAAAAAAGTCTCAGGGCTTATCTAGTGCAAATGCAAATTCCTGCCGCAATATCTCCACAAAAGTGCACCTACATCTGGAAAGGTTTTAGTGTAAACTGGGAAGCTTTGTCTGTGTTTAAGGACTTGTGACTCCTGTCTCAAAAGGTGTCGCAATCTAACATGGTATGTCTTTACAATTCCAGTTTTGTCCTTCTGCTAACTGGAGTTGTCAGTTCCTTGCTTAGACTAGTCTTTCTGATCTTGTCTATGTCTTTGTAATTTGGTTGTAACTGTGAAAAAAATTTCCATGCTTTTGATAATAATAAAATAAATGTGTTTAATATATACACAGCATTTTAATTTACGTTGTATTGTACACACCAGAGACTGTCACTGCAAAGATGAGAGACGATCTTGTAACTGAGGTTCTGGATTAAATTCCAGGAAATCTGGGTTTAACTTGTTTCTGCTGTAGACTTTTGTGCCCGTAGGTAAATTTTTTACCCTATGTGCCTCAGTTGCTCACTTACAAAACTGGCATGAAAAACATTCCTTTATTCCTATCCCATTTTTGTCTGACCAGACAATAAGCAGCAGTCTCTTTCCCAAGTAAGCTGTGTCTGTAGAGTGCCTAAGACTGGCTGTCAGATCAAAGAAATGCTTATGCATACAGTTAATTTGGGGGCATACAGAGAGAGTGCTTGCTTCAATGTCTATACCAAAAATTTTTACAAACGGAATAAATATGTTTTTGTACTTAAGAACACTTCCAAAGTTAGATATTTATGAAGATCCACCTTGCCTGTTTTTTCTTCTCCTAGGGTTGCTGAGAGGGAAAGTATCAACAAGATGTCCCTGCATAATCTTGCAACTGTCTTTGGACCAACACTGCTCAGACCTTCAGAGAAGGACAGTAAAATTCCTGCTAACCCAACCCAGCCTATAACAATGACTGATAGTTGGTCACTAGAAGTCATGTCCCAGGTAAAATGCTAAATGTGCTATTGAATATTTTGAAGACAGTAGCTGGGAAACTGCAGTCCTCTAGCAAGGCGTAGTTCAGCTGTCTTTTGTGTTTCAATGAAGTTTTTTCATAAACAACTTTCACCTCAACACAGACATTTTAGACTGTTTATAGAACTGTGTTTTTTCAGGCAGTTCAGTTTGCATCTGTACTAATAGAGCTTTACGTGAAAAAATGTCACAACACACACATCCTGCATTCTTTGTTAGCGCATAGTAAGATTTTTGAGAACTGTCTCACAGTGCTGTATTTCTAGCCTAGGATAAAGGGATGGTCTGTTTTTTTCCACAATGCTCCTCAACACATAAGCCATCTTCACTGATACACAAAAAAAACATCCTTGATAGATTCAGCTTTGGCCCTTGCTGCTTCTGAAGGCAGTGCAGAGAATTGGAGCACAGAGCTGTTAGCTCATCAGCAAGTTTTGTACTTTCTTTATTGAGTGATAGCAAATCCAAAATAGCCAGGATGAGAATGAGTTAAAAGGGTTTTATTTTTACCTTTTTCATTCTCTTTTCAGGTTCAAGTCCTTCTGTACTTCCTGCAGCTAGAGACCATCCCTACCCCAGACAGCAAGAGACAAAGCATTCTCTTTTCCACAGAGGTATAAACGCCTGTGATACCAACAGGACTCAAAAAACTGCTCTTGGCATAATCTGCCTCTCCGGAGAAAAAGAAGACTGGTGTTTCTTCAGACATTTCTGGCCAGTTCCTGTCCTGGGGAATTATGGCCCTCAGTGCTTCTGTTGTTTGTTAACCAGAGACAAGCTGAAGAGAAAGGAGAAAAATCTCTACTTTTGATCAGTAGAACCAGAAAGAATTGAACTGGAGATAGAGCTGTGCGGAATCTCCACTAGAAGGAGCAATAGACACTTGAACAAATGCACCACAGAGTGTGGCTGTTATTCTTGTTGGGAATGTGACAGAAGGTATTCCTCATTTTATGGATTTATCATAAAGAAACTTCAAGATTTCTACTGGACCACTTGATAGGATACCCTTTTTTGGGTGAGGGGGAGTTAAAAGATCTATCACAACTGTGTCTTTAATAACTGCTGTTTTTAAAGTACTGTTCTAGGCCAAAAAAATAGCATTGCTTTGCAAGAAGAGGAGAGAAGGGAAGGGTCTGGGATCTAAGATTACCTCCTCAGAAATTCAAGTCTTGATTTGAACAGGGTTCTAAAGAAATGGAACAGTTTTGCATACAACTAGAACTTTTTCTTTTTTGTCTTGCCCACCCCCTCCCCTGCAAATGTTTATACAAACTCTAGGGAAGGAGATGCCCTGCTCTTGCCTATGTTGCACTTCAGATGTTTGGTTGGGGGGTGGGTTAAGGGACCCAGACCCAACAAAGTTACAGTATAAATAAATACAGCAAATTAAAGAAAGGCAGGGAGGATTTGAGTCAGTGCTTTGTGATTGTGTTGTTTGTTTGCATATAAAAGCAGGAGCAATACTATCCAGAGAGGATTGCTGAATTCCTTAGACCCTGCCAAACTTAATGAAAATTAATTGGGAAGGCTGTTAATTTCCAACACTCCAAAGAAATGATGTTATCATTGCAAAAATAATTGAAGCATTTCTGGACAAAACAAATTATTAGTGGCTATCAGGTTGGCTGGCTGCTTACTCCAAACTTCTGTCATAACAGCTTTTTGTTTGTTTCTTTTGATACTTGAATTTTTGGAGGCTTTGTACATTGCTTCTACAAGAGTCTTTTTCTGATAGATATAAATACTTTGATAAAATATGTCAGAATGTACTTTATGGACAACCTAGCCAGTAGCATGCATGTGTATTCTTCAGAAACTTCAACCTTGTTTTAAATAAGAGCAGGGAAGAAATTTCTGTGGAACTACATACAGCAGTACAAAAGGTCTAGCTAAATACTAGGTTTGTGTTTTCCTGCCTAACTTGGTCAAAGCCACGGGGGTTACATAGGCGTAAAGGGCAGCAGTATTTGTCTAGGGAATTGAAAGCATAATCTAATTGCTTAATCCAGAGCAAAGTATTCTGGCTATGAAACAGTTGTGCCAAACATCTTGGGGGAGGTGGGAATTATTCCATTTTCATAAAGTACTCCAGCCCCCTTTACTTCCTACCCGGTTATGCAGCATCCAGTTAGCGGCAACCATCCATCATCCTGGCAAGAAGAAAAGTGCAGCTCAAAGATGAAGGAAGGAATCAGCAAGGGAAGAAGGAGGGAGGGACGGATTTTGAAAGAAGTAATTGGTATAGTTAGGTTGTCAACATCATTTGAGTGGAAATACCATGAAGAAAGCAACCCTCGTTATGCTGAATTTCACGTTTTCTGATGATGAGTAATCTGCAATCTCTCAATTAGAAAAACAAAACCCAAAACAAACAAAAACAACAACAATATAATAATAAAAAAAACACAAAAGAGTCTTTCAAACAAATGGAAAGAAAAAAATAATGGAAGGGAAATGGTTTTGTAGTCAATGTAATTCTGACTGCTGCATAATATTAGAAACTATTGTACTGTGAAGTTGCAAATTCAAAAAGGAACAAATAGAAATTCCAATTTTGTGAGTATATCAACATTTTGCATGCTTTGTAAGGATCCTTATAGGAATTTAATATTGCTTAGTATCCCTTCTTAGGTCTGGGAGCAAACTGCTTCGTAATGTAATGTACAACTAGAAATTCCTTCTCTATTGTATGTATTTCCACTACATTCCAACTTCTGAACCCAGAAAACAGAAAAAATGTTTATAGTAGGAGGTGCTTTTTGGGGGAGGGAATGAAGGCAAGGAAACTTGAAGGCTTAAATTTTTTATATTTAATTTCTTTTTGCCTTTTTGAAGGTAAAAATTAGTCACAATCTTGCAAATTTTTGACTTAAGAAAAGTCATGCAGACCAGGAAACCATGCTCAGTGGTTTGGGTTTTATGTATTTGTTCTCATTTTTCCATAGCAGTTCTGTAACAATCCTTTGATTGCTAGCTGCATACCTACCCATTCCAAGCTGTTGTTTGGTATATTTGACACAGCAGCACTGTTGTTAACTTCATTAAAAAGAAAAGATAAAAATAAAAATTAAAAAACACAAACAAAACAAAAAACAACAAACTACACCAGGTGGTTGGGTGATAGCCTTTTCCTTTTGGTGTTTAGAATTTTTGGCTGCTCTTTGCAGTGTTGAAACTGGAAAGCAATACCATAATGACTGTGCCAATTTACTTTTGCCCAACTTTTTAATTTTTATTTATATAGGAAGTTAATTTTAATATTAAATTACTGACCTATAGTATGTAACCATGAGAAAATAGCTTTTGCTTTGGTTACTGTTACAGGTTGTTGCTTTTAGTCTCTCATTGCAATGCTCAGTTCTAATGTAACATTATCTAACATGCAGGCATGTGGATCAGGGAAAAAAAAGTTAATTTAACTTAACCCATTAATTATTTCTGTTAAGTATGAATATGTTTTCCCCAAAGCTGGTAATTTTGGGCTGGAAAAGATAGCACATCTTACTGCTAATGATGGAATCGTGGACTGATTTGAAATACGAGAATTGATTTCTTGAATTTCCTTTAATTTTGCAACCAAGCTCTTTTAAATAGACTTACGTTTTCAGAAATCAAGAATCTCCAAAAGACTTTCCTTTTCCCAGGGATGTTGTGGGTGTGCTTTTTTTTTTTTTTGAACTTTGTTGTGTTTTTAATAAGCCTTATCATATTTAAACATAAAGGGACTTGCAACACTTGGCTTTAGAGAAGGCCTTCTGATTTCTATGCTTATGTATTCACTTCTGAGTTGTGTCAGAAAACCTAACTCTTCCTTTTTCTGCATTAAAAGGTACAATATAACATATGAGCAAACTAGCAAAACATTACCCTTTAAATGTGCACTGGAAGTTTATATTCGCTCTGATTCTAGTGTATTGGAGAGACCTTTCTAAAAATGTAGCTTTCAGCTACGTCAATGTGAAACATTAAAACTTTCAACCAAAAATTTTCAGGTGATTAGGATAGTCTGTGTATCTCCAGTTTAAGGAGAGGAGTAAGCATCCATTTCCTGGCATTTAAAAACTTTTAAAGCTCTCATGGGATTTTTTTAACACTGAAAAGGTTTTTAAATTTAAAAAACAAAACAAAACAAACAAAAAAAAAACTAAGGGAAAGAGTTTTAAAGATGGTCAAGAAATAACAATTACTAGGTCAGTCTCAGCTTTGTGTGTTGTGTGTGCTTTTTATGGGAGGAAAGTGTCTGAAACCAAATCGAAACACATCCATTAAAATGCTGCTGGTGTTCTTTATTCTTGCACAATTTTAACAAGTTGAGGTAGTAGCTAAGCTATTTCAGGCTGTATTTTAATGCTGCTATTTTTTAATGTATCAGCTAAGGGCGAAATACAGCAGTGCATTCACTATATTTGCTGATGCCCACTGCCTGCCTTGATTGTGACTTTCACTTGCTAATCGAAGGCAATCAGCGTGAACCATATGAAGCAAAACTGCAACATTTTTTGTTGGCCACTAGGTGGTGGAACCACAAAGTATGTTTATGGGAGATGCAGTATTTTTACAGTTCATTCATTTTACCTGTTTTAAAATGTGTTTTACAGTTGTTTGTTAGTTTTCTATGAGTTTATTTAAACAAATGTACTGTTCTGTAAAGCATACATGGATTTCCAAATTTGCTTGTCACCCCTGTAACACTGGAAGGCATGACAACGTGTTCTTTATCTTAATGTGCCATTCTTTCAAATATGTATAAAATGTAAATTGACCAACGTGGCTTTTAAAGATACTTAAAATATGATGGGAAAAAACAACAAACCAACCCTCTCTGATTCCTCACTTGTTAATCCTTCCTTTTGTTTCAGTGCTTGTTGATCTACTGAGGCAATATTGTACAATGTGGCATTGTTATTACAAAAATTTTAGGAAGAAATGGAAAATCTTGTAAGAACGGCCTCTACCCAGTCCCTTTTGACTTTATTTCAAGAATGCAGGGACTTACAGTAACAGAAGATTCATACATTCATGCTAGATTTAAGGGATTTGCTTCATTCGAAGAAAAATCTGAAAAGACAAGTAGATATGATCAGACAAATCAAATTTTTGGTGTAGTTAGTAAGTCAGAAACTTGTTCACTCCCTTTAAAATTTGTAGTCCAGGTATGTTTTTCTTTGTAAGCTTTGCTAACATTCTGATAGTACTGTAGTCTGAAAAATAAATCTGATACTGTCCGCTCCCTTTAACGTAGGGTATGTGCAACTGAGATGCTGGAGCTTTCAAATGAGTATTAGCAATTCTCCATTCTGAACTAGAATGAAATGAATGTTCAGAATTAAGTACATGCATCATCCTTAAAATCAACAGAAGCTCTAAACGAAGCACAACTGGAAAAAAAATATAATTAGGAATCACTCGGATTACATCGTCTGGAACTGTATAGAGCACAAATTCTCCTTTCAAGTTACAGAAGAAGGCCTGTGCCCCAGATAACTGTGAGCAAAGACTATCTTGCCAGTAAATAAACATTAATATAGGAACGCTAGGAATTCAGCCACTGTGGCCTCCCAGTTCTGACGTGCTGCAATCCCTTTATTGCTACTGAAAATTCACAGTTCAGTGCTAAGAAAGCAAAGCTTATCACCTGCTCTCTGCATTTTTTTCCCCTGTGGAAATAGATAGGGAGGAGCAATAGAGTCCATGTATTAGCAAAGGTGAAACACCACTGCAAAGGAAAATGCTAACAAAACCAGGAAGTTATACTATAGTTTAAGCTAAACTCTGCTTCTGGGCTGCAAGGCTAGAATACCGCAACATACTATAGTGATAAAGTGGTTGAAACAGAAGGACCAAAGCAAACAAGAGCGTATGTGTTATCTTGATTCTCCTTCGCTCGACTTAGGCCTTCTAGGTGAAGCAAATACATAAATGCTACTGCCAAGAATTAGAAAATTATTAAATGGCTTAGTTTGTCGCCACTGTTGATTCTCCTTGTGTTTCCACGTTATAGCAGAATTGGAGGAGACAACTGTAAAAGCATGCAGGTGACCCATGTAAATACTTGTCTTGTCACTTACTTTCTACTGTCAGATTTCACTTTTCAGTAGGAAAGACCCCCTCCTTTTCCAACAGCAACCATGTCTTCTATTCTGTAGAAACAGCCACCGCAGCGGGAGGTTCAGTTTATAGCAGGGCTATTCCTTACGGAAACTAAAATATTTCCAGTCTTCTGGTTCAGAATGTACCAAGTACTGCTAAAGCTCTGGGCTTGTGCAGGCCTGTTTTGCAAGTATAAATAAGATTCTATTCTTTCCACCTGTTCAATTAATATGATTACAGAGTGCCCAAGCCTAGCAGAAGTGTTTGCTTTACTGCTTGGTTGTAACTGCAATCATGCTCAAATCATCTTGTCAAAATTATTCATCAGAATGGAGAATTATTTTCGGATTTTCCACAAGAACTTTTGTTTGCGTAATAATTGCAATCTCTTTCCCCGGTGGTAAGATGTTCTGAGATTCCAAGGCATTCTACAGATTAATCATTTCTCTAATCTGCAAAATGATTTATGTTACAAGACCAGTTTATGCCACCGTGAATGTATGGAAGAGAATATAGCAGCTTCCCGCAGATAACCCAAAAGGAGTGTCGCAATGGGTGGAGCCCACCAGTGAGCAGACGGCCTTGGTCCTTAGAGGCTCGTGTCTCCCCTGGGGCAGTTTGAGTGAGGCCCAGAAGGCAATTATGGGATAAGACTCATCCAGTTCCTTCTTTATAGTGCCTAATTGAATTATCAAAACCCAATCTACATAGACAAGCTCAAATTTCCTCCATTTTAGTCCCATTTTGGGAGAAATTGGGATTACGCTAACCTTAGGAATCACAGAAGTTGCTGAAAACTGATGTATACCTTAAAACTCTCCCATATGCTAGTAATGCGATGTAAATGCTGCCATAGCAGAAGAACATTGCTTCACAACAGCCTCTTCCAATGTATTCACTCCCTGGTCTCTTCTTTACTGCTTCTCACAGCCTAGGAGAAATCTTACATCAGGCTTCAGAGTAACATGCAAAAACTTGTAGAATTGCTAAGTAATTTGGAATCCTGGATAAAACTTACCTGTGCAGGAACAGATCTTTCAAAAGGTGGGATATCAGTACTAAAAGTGGTAATGAACTATCCAAGGCAGCAAAAAGAGGGAAAGGAATCTTCCTGTTGGATGACTGAGAACACCACAATGAAATGGTGAATTTAAGTACGAGCTCACAGCAGGACACTGTGAAATGTCGTCCTTTCTGTGTCTGTCTAGCAAAAAAACATAAAACTAAGCCTTCTCTTGCCTATGTAGGTTGTGTAGTTTGTTCTTATCTCTAGTATTACAAGTGTTTATAATCCATGAAGAATTCCAATGAAAGGAGATAATAAGACTATTTATTTAAATATAAATACAATTAAATTATATAATTAGTGCTAAATTATCAGGTGTAGAAGAAAAGCAACTTGTTATTGTTTGGATAATTTTGGATTTCTTCAGAGTTAATATTGTTGGCATTGTTTTAACTCTACCACGTTACAGAGTCTGTTTTTGACATTTTATACTGCTGTTGTCAGTGCTTCAGTATCATAGTGCTCCGTTTTTGAAAAGAAAACCTAATCCTAATAGCTTAATCCAGAAAGGTGTTGAAACTGTACTGCTAAACATCTTTCAGTTTAGGCCCAAAGAGAGGAAAAAAGGAAGGGGGAAAAAAAGGGGAAAAAAATAGTAATTCAGGATTTATTTTTTTTTTTAATATTCTGAGATAAGTGGTAAGAGAAAGGGACACAAAAACTGTATTTGGGGGAAAAAAGTCTAAGGCATTTGTAGCCTTTCTTTGTACACAATGTTAAATAAAATCTCCTGTATCTATGTTTGTCAGGTTCTTTGGGTCTTATTTAATTAAAAACTGGGCCTACATTAAACTGAATGTGTCAATTGCATTTGATTGAGTTTGCTAGAGGTAAGGAAATTACCACTGGTGTTTCAAAATGAAAGCTATTTTATGTTTTACAGGGTAAAAGCTGTCTTACTTAAGTAAAAGCTACAGGTTAGTACAGGGTTCTTGCTGAATTAAACTAAAGCAATTATGACATACACAAACAGCTTGTGTGGAAGGGAGGAAGTAGTGGGGCAAAATGGTACGTTATCAGGTCTGTATCAATCCTTTTGTAGGAGTACTCCCTCAAAATGCAGCCAGTCTCAAACCCCATCACTTTACATCTTTGTGCAGAGCATGTTAGCTGTAGTTACATATTTGCTAAGAAATCAGCTTCAGCCTCTGGTTCTTTAAATGTTACGTTAAATTAGCGTTTGGTAGTAACCAATGTGGAAATTGAATCCGTTATTTAAATCAAGTTCTCTCTGTGCTTTATTTAAATAAAATGTTATTAAAATAATTAGTGTAATTAAAGTACATTTATGTTTTAATAAAGTCCAAATTTAGTATGAAATACAAACCCCTCTAAAATAAATATCTGATTGAAAGTTCATAAACTGATTCTCATCCAGTTGGGATCACAAGGTCATGTCTCAAATGCAATATCCAAATTAGAGAAAAAAAAAAGTTGCTAAAGCTACACTGAAATGAGATGCAAGTCAAGAAAAAATGCATCATGCCCACCCCTAAATTGGGAAAAGAAGGGGAAACTCAGAGAGTATTACTAATACTTCTTGCCCATGGTGTATCTGTGTAATATAATTTCAAAACAGTTTTCACATAGCTTCAACGTGGAATTGTTCTGCAAAATGACCCTCACTCAATTAGAAAGCCTATTTCTGTAGTTCTACCACACTGAATATTACCAGGATACCCCTGAGCGAGCCTGGAAGGTGTTGCATCCTACCCCTAGTGCTGGCTCCTTACCAGGGTCTTTGTTTACACAGCCATGCTAGTGCTGCATTAAGCTCTTCACTGATTACCAGGTGGGTGCTTCTCAGCTGCTCCTAGCTCCTTTCTGCCATCTGAAGACCCTGGGTGAGCAGCACAGCTACTAGCATAAGCTGAATCTCAGGGCACAGGCTTGAGCAAATTCACCTGGTAGCTATTTACAGTAACTGCTTCTCTGTAACAAGAAAGAATTAAAACTTCAGGGTGGGGAACAACACAGGAGTGCCTAACTGTGGATGTTCCTTGCAAATCGCTGCAGAGTCCACTCCTAAGCAGGTGGCTTTTCATTTTCCAGGCAGCACTTGTATTGCTTCCTGGGGCTTTGAGCAGGTTGCCCTGAGGTAGCTGCTGCTCAGAAGCCCTGCAGCATATAGCTATCGGTCTGAGACAGGATCGGCTGTACCTGCCCTGCTCCCGAGAGAGGCATTTGTCTGCTCTTTGTTAGAAGCCTCCAATTATGGAGATTCTGTAATCCTCTTGGGCAATCTAATCCACTGCATAACTACACTGAGAAAGTTTTCCTAACAGACAGTTGGAATGCTCTTGCACA
This sequence comes from Cygnus atratus, assembly GCF_013377495.2. Taxonomy (NCBI): domain Eukaryota; kingdom Metazoa; phylum Chordata; class Aves; order Anseriformes; family Anatidae; genus Cygnus; species Cygnus atratus. The sequence continues at coordinate 5,080,729 of NC_066378.1, forward strand.
CATTACAGGATATAGTGCTGCACTATTATTCTTTTTATTTTATTTTATTTTGCAGTGTCCTTTTAAGTTCCTGAACTAGATATTAGGTATATGCATTGTCATTTAGCAGCTTGCTCATTAATTCATTGAGCTGAATGAACCACATTTTGTTTCCTGCTAGAAAACAGAAAGCAGAACTTTGCGGGCTGTGAGAAATACATTGCACAAAACAATTACAGACATTTTTCACATTCCCTAATACAGAAGTAATGCTGTCATTGGAATCATAGACTCATTTAGGTTGGAAAGGATCCTTAAGGTCATCAAATCCAACCATCAACCTGACACCACCAAGTCCACAACCAAACCATGATCCTAAGCCCCACATCCACACAACTCTTAATTAACCCTAGGGATGGTGACTCCACCACTTCACTGGGCAGTCCGGTCCAATGCCTCATCCTCTCCACAAATTCTTCCTAATACACAATCTAAAACTCCCCTGGCACAACTTGAGGCCGTTTCCTGGCACCCTAGTACTTGTAACCTGAGAAAAGAGACTGCCCCCTACTTTGCTACAACCTCCTTTGAGGTGGCTGTGGAGCAATGGAGTCTCCCCTCAGCCTCCTCCAGTCTAAACAACCCCACTTCTCTCAGCTGCTCCTCATACATCTTGTCATCTAGACCCTTCGTTGTTTGTCTGAATGCATTCCAGCACCTCAGTGTCCTCCTCATAGTGAGGGTCTGCTGAACACAGCACTCGAGCTGTGGTCTCACCAGTGTCATGTAAAAAGGACAATCACTTCTAGTCCTGCTGGCCCCAATAACCCTTGAGATTCATTCCAAAAGCAGAAACATAGAACAACAGTTTTTGGAACATGTCATGGATCAGAAAAACCTACGTGAATGGCACTGGTCATATCGTTTCAACCCCAAATCGGAAATATTACTGAAGTGTAAAGGAGCTGTTTAATGTCAAACAAGCAAACCATGTCCGTGCAGCAACCTCCCAAGGGAATCCCTGCCAGCTAAGGAGGGGCAGACTGAGAGAAATGGATTGGGAAGGGCATCTAAATAAAAGACCGGTTTCATAAATAGATAAATAGGAATGTTTTCCTCACAAAGTAAATCAAACTATGTTGTAACATCTGGAAGCAAACATCATCTCAATTTTAAAGGGAACTCTAATGAAATCTAGATGTCATTTACTTTGATTTACAATATTAAAAATTAAATTTCACCCATGATAACAAGGGGACTGTAAATTATACTTGTCCTCACTGATCTGCAGCACTATGAATTCGAGGAAGGAATGTACCTCAGGGGAGAGGCTGTGATGCAATCTTTTACCAAAGTGTTTCTTTTGATAAAACAGCTGAATTGCTGGTGGGAGAGAGGCTTTACACCATGGTCTGAGCTAAACAGAACTCCTGACGGGGAAGCTTTCACAGGGATGTGTCCCATCAGCACATTTTCTTAGTTGCTGTGCTCATAGTGCTTTCCAGCCAATGCCCGTAAATACAGACCGTGCTACACCTCCCACCAAAGCGCCAACGCTGTAATTTGAGTTTATGAACTGCAGCCACTCGGTATTCACAACAACCAGACGTCCCTCACAGCCATGAGCCACAAACGTCGGCCTTTGGGAAGGAGCTACAAGCCTGGAAGTTTGCGTTCACACAGCTCTTGTAATCTGAGGAGACAAAGCCATTCCCTACAACCGCCTCCATTTACTCCTCGCTCCTATGGAAGGCTGTAATTAACGCAATTAACGTAATTCTGTCCCGTCGGGCTAGCGCAGGGTGAAGCCCCCAGACCCCGTTCCCACCTGCCCCTCAGGTGCGGCGCGAGACACCCCAGTGCCGCCCCCCTCAAGAGGCGCGAAGCTCGCAGCGCGCATGCGCCGCCCCTGACCGCGCGCCCCCTCCCCTCCAGCCGGGGCTTGGCGCCGGAGTGGGGGGGCAGTGGGCAGGAGGGGGGGGAGTTGGCGCCTGCGCAGTGCGGCGTCCCCGCCCGCGAGGGGAGGGGCGGGGCGGGGCGGAGGGGTCCGTGCCGTGCCCGCGCGCCCCCTGCGCGCCCCCTGCGCGCCCCCTCCGCCTCCCACCGGCGGCGCGCGCGGCCCGGACCCCCCCCTCCCATCCCCCCCCCTCCCCTCTCGCTCCCCTCAGCCCGGGCCTGCGGCGCGCAGCAGCGGGGAGGAGGCGGCGGCTCCCGGTAAGCGCCGGGCCCACACGGCCCCCAGCCCGGCCGGGGGGAGGGGGGGGCTCCTCTGGCGGCCGCGGCGGGGCCTGGGGGGCGGGCTCGGGCCGCGCAGCCCCTCAGCGCCGCGGGGAGACCCTTCCCGCCCGGCCCGGGCTCCTCCTCCTCCTCCTCCTCCTCCTCCTCCTCCCTGCCGTGCCCTGAGGGGCCGCCGTGCCGCCCCCAGCCTGTGACAGCCCCGCCGCCCCCTCCCCGTCGCCCATTTTGTGCCCGGCCCCCGGGCGCCGTGAGGTGACGGCGGGCGGCGGGGGAGGGGGAGGGCCGGGCGTGGGGCGGCGTTACCGAGCCGCGGGCTGAGCTCCCCGGGCCGTGTCCGCGGGGGGATAACGCGGTGCTGCCGCTCCGGGAGCTGCGGGCTTCCCTCAGCATCTCGCCGCCCTGCCGGCGGGGGGTGGCTGGGCCGGGGACCGAAAAGCTGCTGGTTGGGGGCAGAAATGCGCGCTGCTTGCGGCTCCTCCGGGAGGAGAGCGTCGGGAAGAGCCGGAGGTTCCGCCGGAGGATGTAGCCTGAGCAAGCCCTGCTCACCCCAAAAACAAACACAGACCTGGTGCTTCCTGCTCATTTAATGGTATGGACTTTGGCTGCTGAAAGGTAGGCGAGCTGAACCCAGTGGCTGCTTTTAACGCTCCGTGGGTCGTAACGTAGTCCGGTAGCTCAAAAGTACAGTTCCTCCTCCCTCCTCCAGTGGATTGTAATTAGGTAGTAACTAATAAAAAGGGAAAGAGCACTTAATTTTAAACAGTCTGAGATTAAAAGTGAGAAACTGAGACCGGAGTGTTCTTCTGTTCCCTGTAACAATGCTGCTTAATTTTGTTAGTGGAAAAATCAGCTTCTAGGCTGGTGGATGGTGTGAAGGAAGAGAAAGGAAGACTTACGTTTTCAGATGTCTTCATGTGTCTGAAAAAGCATGTCTTTTTTTTTGTTTATTGAATACAAGACATGGTTGTGGAGAACAAAACATCTCATCTGAATTGTTTAAACTTACCCATTTTCTGTTAAATACAGTGCCATCTAGTTAAACCCTGCAGTCCACGTTTCCCAATCCTTTTATCTACTCAAGACGTGGAGCAATGTGTGGATGCGAATTTTGGTTTGGGCGTTGATAAAACGTCTGTGTTCTTACCTGAGAGGTATGAAGGGCTGTTTTATTAGAACCTGACGATGGTGGAGCATCACAGTGGGCAAACCTCCGCAGGGATCTGCGGCTCTCATGGATTGCACTTCATGTTGCACTTTGCAGCGTAGCAGCGCAGTGCTGTTCCCCTTTTCCTTCCTTGTTCAAAGGCAGATGATCCCTGTGGCCTTCCAGGAACGCTGCCAAAGGCAGCTTCTCCATCAGGCCTGAGGAGAGGCTTGCATGGATGTTCTCCTTAATGGCTGGTATGGCCGTGGTAGCCCATCAAAGACGACTTGGGTGTTAGGCTGAGGTCTGGCACATGATCTTTATGCTGGTAAATTGTCAGCTTGGTCACTGGCGTGGCTGCACCAGGGCTGCCAGCATCTTCCTAAGTGTTGCCTGGGCATCATTCACAGGTGGCATGCACCAGGGCTTCTCCACGTGGGTGTGGGACGCGGCCACCCTTTCCTGGATGGGGCAGGGGGAAGGGTTTTGGCTGCACGTCACAGATCAAGCTGTGCAAGTTTTCCTTTGGAGTGGAAAACGATCTGTGGCCTCTTTTAATTCCTAACGTAGGCATAGCCAATGAGTTTGATAAGTTTCTGTCTAAGTTCGTGTCGGAATTGTTATTTTTATGCTTCAAAAACGTCATTGTACATCATCTTATCTATTACTCAGTACAATTAATGTTTTAGGTATGAATAAATGAATACTAACAAATAACATGATGAAGGGAAATAAACGTATGCCCTTTTTGCTCTAGTGGTACCATGAGAGAGAAAAAACACATTCTGGAAATTTCTTTCACTAACGTACTTCAGAAGTTTTTTTTTTCCTTGATCTTGCAGCCCTGGAGCCTGTCTTGCCAACTAGGATCCAGTTTTAGGAACGTATAATACTATTAATATGACGGAATCCCTATTGCTCAGTAGGAAAAACAGCATAAGAAATGTTATGCTTCTACTTCCCAACTTTAAAAATCACCCCATTTGATCTTATTTTTAGTCTTTATACTGAAAAAGGGAAAATAAGCGGGTGTAAGAGGCTGAGTTATATGCTTAATCGTAGCATGAAGTGACTAGTCACAAGGAACATATTACTTGTTTCTTTTGAGCTTATTCCAACTGAAACGATCAGAGAAAGCCACCATTTAGAGCACTTACCAGTTTAATGCAGCCAGAAAGTAATCCTAGGATACTATCTCTTAGCAGATAAATAATTCATCGTTAGGGTTTTCACACACATACATGATTTTCTTGGGGAAAGAAGACTCCCTTAATGTAAGGACACTGGAACTTTTGATCTTTGTTGTTGTAAATAAATGTCTCAGGATAACTTAATTTTGCAAAGAACAGACACAAAAGGCAGAACCAGCAGCTTCCAAAATGACAAAAAGGAAGAGTAGTTCACAAACAAATGGTGAAATTAGTTAAAAAGAGACTTTCTAAAGGGATTTTGAAAAGTCTACAAGGTTTTGGTGCCTTAAAATAATAAAAACGAAAATCTGAACTTAGAGCTACCTTTTTTTTTTTTAACTTATGAAAGGGTAGTAAATACGCTCAATCAAAATTTAAAGAGAGAAAATATTCTTCTTTAAACTTTTACATTAAGACTTGATTTGACACTTAGGAAAGATCAGGCTTACTTTATTCTGAGCTAATTTTATTTTTGCTAATGATCAAGATAACTGGTATATATAGAGACAATTTTATTTAGGAAAATAAACTGAACATCTACCTTCCAGTATTCAGATAGTGTTGAAAGTGAATGTATTTGATGACATCACCCTGCAAGTATTGGTATTTTTCTGATGCTGAAAATACTTTCTGGACTTTGGCTGTTTACCCAGTGTAGGATACGTATTTTGCACGTACACATGCAATGAATAATGATTTCCGATGGGGATGCATTTTGGGGGGACGTAGAGCTTGACCAAGAGGTTGACGTTCATATAATACTCCCTGAAAGTTTCTGTGTGCTCAATACAACTCGCTATACAATCTTAATTAAAAGCACACATGGTGGTTTTGGCAGAGGGAGCCTTCTTGAAAGTTCGGCTGCAGAATTTCTTTGCTGTGTGAGAGCTGGTGCTGGAGAGAGTCCTGCAGCGTGCTCCTCTGCGTTGCTAAAACATTGGCAGTGTTCGTATGGACAAGCCTTAACTGACACAGACACGCTTACGGGAGTGATGTATCGGAGCCTCGCTTCTTCTAGTTAGCCATAGGATTTCATATATTTATTTTCACCGAGTTGCCAAGTTGTACTGAGCTCAAACTTTATTTTAATTAGCAAGCTAAACGATACTGAGATTTGATAATGGGTATGGATTTAAAGTAGTATCTGTGGTGCAGTTAATTTTTTTTTTTTCTCTGCAGACATTGGTTTTCCTTTTTCATTTTGATTTTCTCTAAAATGTACCCAGCATTGTGAATAGTTAGTTAATGGTCAATATTTCCTGTAAATCCCTGGAGGAATGGATGCGACAGGATTCCTTTGTGGTAGCAATCGCAGAGGAACTGTGCTCACTTGAACTTCTTGTTTTGCTTGTTTGTTGTTTTTTTTTCCCAAAAAGAGATCTTTTTCATGGTAGTGACAGAGTCATGCAGGGCTCATTTTATCTGCAGTCGCTGGGGTGAAATGGACAGTTACGTGTGGATGCATTAAATAGGTATAGTTGCTGGAAGTTGTCATGAAATTTCTTGACTGATGATTTGTAAATGTGATAAAAAAATGACAGTGACATCAGGATAGACTTTTTAATAGAAAGACTGCATCTTGCAAGACAGAGGCCTTCAGTTACTGGTGAAGCCAGCAGCAATGTCCTTATTCCAAATTGCTTAAACAGGGATTGCCACCTTTTAGGTGGAAGGGTCTCCACTTAAGATATCCCTAGCTGATCTTGCAGTATTTAGATGCTTCAAATTATTTTGGTTAACCGGAGGGAATGGGGAAACTCTTCTGAGGCCTTCAGCCAAACGTCAGAGATTTGCCACAGAAAGCGGAGGTGTAGGAGATTCTCTATGAACTACCATGGAAGTGTTTCACAAAGCAGAGTGCTGAAGTGCCGGGCGCTTGCCATTCGGTGGTGTTTTGGCTTGCCAGCAGTCACATCAGTTAGGGATGCCCCACTGATGGTGGCTGTTCAGTGCTTTTGCCAGCTACAGCTGCCGTCCCTGTGCAGAGTGCCTCGCTGCTCCGCCGAGCAAACTGTCCGGGGAAGCAGGACTCCGTGAACTGGTCAGTGTTCACCCTTTTCCAGAAGGCTTGGAACAAAAACGTAGAACAGAAACAGTATCTGATCCTCTTTTCCGGGTCTGGGGGAAAAGAGTGGCTGCAGACTGGGGACTCCAACCTGTCCCAAACACTTCTCTCCTGTATGACTCAAATGTATGTCTCCAGGCCTCCACTCAGAGGTAGGTAAATGCTCCTGTCCCAGTGGTACCGGGCTGTTTAGGAAGGATTTGCATGCAGTTCTGTCTCATCTCTGTGTGGCAAGCCTGACGGTTTCAAAACGAAGTGATGAGTGTGCTGCCGTTGGGTCTCGGAGACAGGGAGGACATGGGTCGGAGCACAGAATTCACGCCTACACATAGCTGGTCTTTGCACCCTCTGGTGGTCTCTGTTTTGTCTTTTGGTGCTTCTCTTTCCTCATCTAGCTTCTTGTGTGGCTCCACAGAACAGTGAGACGCGGGATGTGGTGGTTGGGCACCAGCAAGAGGCTCACTTCCACCAGGACTGTTGCTCTGCCCAGCAGCCTGAGACTGAATTAAAACCAGTCTGGGGCTACCGTCCTCGAAGGGTTGAGTCTTCCTTGTTCCCAGTTCCACGGTCCCGCTGCTTTCTTTGCATAATGCCTAGCAATTATAAGGTGAGTCAGATCAGTCCTGATCTGATGAAAAACGAGCTCATCCAAAATGAGTTACGATCTCTAGAAACCAGGGAGAGGACTGAGGAAGGGGTGGGACTGTCTCTTTTGGTGGCAGGGTGCAATTAAATTATTTTCACGACTGGCTTAAGCAATCCCCAGAAGACACTTCCCTCCCCTAGCCTCTGCAGGGCTGGCTTGTGGGTGGGCTGTTCCCATCAGGGCCATTCTCTCGATCCAGCCAAGACCAGGACAGTCCTGGGCTGGGAATCCAGCTGTGAGCCCCTGGGGGCTGTGAAGGCCTTCAGGTGATGCATCTCTGCATGCTTGTCCTGCTCTATTTTTCTTGGGGCAGTGCCTTCAGGAATGTTGCCAGACCAGGGCAGCGGTGAAGTGGACGTGGAGAGCACCCAGTCACCTCCCAGTTACCGAAACGCAGGCAATAGAAAACCACCACGATGGGGCTGCGTTAGGCAGCAGCTGGTAGGAACAGATTTATAGCTGTAACCAAGCTGGAAACTGGTTTTGCACAAACTCAAGACTTGGTATTTTGGATGAACATGGGATCTGGTCGAATTCGTTCACTTCTCTTACAGGTTTTTCCTGTAATATACTTGTGCTGGGAGTCACTGATGTAGCTCCTCAGCTGATTGCACATCCTGTAGCGTTCTGTCCCCTTTTTTCTAGTGGGAGCCACGGCATTGCCTTTTGTCCTTCTCCCGATGGCCTTTGTGCTGCTGAAGGCTTTGCTGCAGCTGTTAATGCCAGAGCTCAGCTGGTTTGAGCAGAGAGAAGGGAAGAGGCCACCACTGGTCACCTCCTGTAGCCTGCACTGTTGGGTACAGCTGTGCCGGAGATGAGCTGCGCTGCAATGAAATGTCCTCTGAGCTAGTCACTTTGGAACAAAATGAAGCTGTTGTGTTAGTCGTGCACCTTTTGTTGTGCCATTCTGCCAAATGCTGGGCTTTTAAGATAGCTCCTTGCTGGTTTTGAAAGCACTTCCTTGGCAGCAGGAGGAAAACTTCCACATGTGCAGGGGAACGTGATTGTTGGTTAAAGAACGTGATTTATACCTAAGGTTACGTGGCCAGAAGTGCCCCTTTGTAACTGGAGGCTCATTGATTTCTGTAATAACAGTCAACTCCGGAGCATGCCGGGAGCGATAGCAGATAACTGACCAAGTATCACTTTTCAGACCAGCTGGTTTTGTAGTTAAAGGTGGCCAGTCCTTTGGCCAGGAAGTTTGTGTTTGTTAATTTATTTCCCCGTAAAACGTACAGTGCCCAAATAATAGTTGTATTTTAATGGATACTAACCTGAGAGTTTTACAGAGAAGGCTGGTATTTCTGCGAAGTCTGTTTAAACCTTTAACATCTGACACAGAGGTGTAGTTGCTCTCCAGGAAATAGGTACCTATTGCATCGTCAGCTCATGCACAGCTTAAAATTGGGGTGCAGCTTTGAATTTCACAAAAAGGTGTGAAAAATGACAACGTAGCCAAAACTATTGCACTAATATTCTGCCTATTATATTCCCTCCTTCTGTCCTTTATCATGTTCTGCCCACTGAAGCCTATGGCTTGCACTGTAAGGGACACACAGGCCACCACCTTCAGATACAGGAATATTTTTTACCACTGGGAAGAACCAGCTGTATTTAGCTGATGAACAGTTTTTTCCCCTCAGCAGTGGCTTGAAATAATGTCTGTTTAAAGTAGGAGCTTGAAAACAAGACTTCATTTAATTTTGTTATGAAAAGGCTTTTTTAGAGCACGCTTCAGAAGCTGGGAGTCCTTCTGTAGCTGCTCCTGTCACTTGTCTGGAATGTGAAGCGTTGCAACGGTTACACATTGCTCACAGCAGTTAAAGTCCTGCAGTTTTCTCCAAACAAGGAGCAGAGGGATTGAGGTATATTACAGCCAATTCTTCCCCAAAGCTCTCTTCTTTCCTCCCTTCTGTTTTAAAAGAAAAATAGCAATAGTAAATGTGGCTTGAAAACAGTGAAGGATAAGTATAATGCAGCTTAAAGGTAGAATTCTTTTTTTTTTTTTTCAATTCCACGACTTGTAATGGAAAATTCTAAAGACTCTCTTGAATTTTTAAGATAGAAAGTAAAAGGAAAATGTTTCCTCTCTAAATAACTACCTACAGCAGTTAGTCCAAAATTGTCACACCCATAAATCACTGACATCTTTATGTTTTCCTCGTGGCATAAGAATGTAGCAGGAACCGCCCCGACGGGAGCAGGGATCCGTCCCACCTGGTGCTCTGGGTCCAGCCGAGGTTGCGGGTGGATGCAGAAGGAAAAAACCCAAAGCCCTCTGTCCTCCCTCCTGCCCTGGCTGCTTTCCCACCGAGGGGACTTGTGAATGCCCTCGGAGCCTTCTGGGCTCTGGCTGCATAGCATCCATTAGGGCATTTCTCTTCCTTGTGTTGTCCAGTCTCCCCTTCCACTTGTGCTTCTTGCAGCCACAGCACCCTTTCATTCTGCACTAAAATACAGCTTGTTTCTCTTAGTTTGAGCCTGGCTCTTCAGCAGTTGCTCCTTAGCTTTAGGAGTGGAGGAGACAGTCAGCAGCCAGCCCCCGTCCGCCTTCTCGGTGCCACTGGGGGCTCGATAGGCTGTTTGTCATATTCGCCATGAGGTGTCTCATGGGAGCTGTTAGGTGCCTTTGATCTTATTTTTGCCCCTTGCTGGACCCCTTTCAGGTATGTAAGAAATCCTTTTTTTTGAGGTTAGGGGACCAGAACCGCACATACCAACTGAAGCGTGGGCAGACGGGCAAGAGATGGATTTGCTGAGTGCCATGTTTGCTTTAGGGCTCTGTACTACGTCCTCAGTAATTCTGGGAATTGCTTTACTCTTTTGGCTTACCCCAAATGCTGTGCCGACGCTTTCATGAAGCTGTGAATCGAAACACCAAAGTCTCGCTGAGCAGTTTTGGTTAGTTCAGAGCATATTTTTATACGAAGCTGAGGTTGCTCTTCCCCAGGAGGCAGATACCTACATCTGATTTTACTTGATGGTTTTATTTAGTCTCGTGTCTGATTCCACGCAGTGTCCTCTTACCTTTGGTATCCTAAGTAACCCTAGCATCAGCAAACTTTCATCTCCCTGCAAATGGAGTCTCGAATCCAGCTTGAGCAGTAAAACACACGCACTGCTTGCTCTGGGCTTGTGAAATCCAGCGGTTAAAGGAGCGTGTTTTTGGAAACGTTGAGCAAGGGGCATCGCTGTGGCACGTGCAGCTTGCAGGCTGACTTGGAGCTGGGGACGTTGTGAATGCAGCAAACTCTGCCTCGTGGTACATAGCTTATTTCGTGGTCCAGGCATTGAATTGCTGGCGATTGTGCTTTCTTGAAGAAATTCTGAGTCTGTATTTTACAGGAGGCTGAAAGGGTTATATTGCATAATCTTTTCTTCACGTTTCTGCCTTTTGGGACTGTGGAAGTGGCCTAAAAATGTCATTCCCTAATTATTTGGGCAAAAGTTGTCAGCCTAAATACATCAAAACCAAAGAATTTGTACAAACAGAGAGTGAGTATACTGAGTCCGCTGCTCTTGGGTTTGAAGATACATATTTTCCTCTGCATTTTGGATATCTGTTTTGTTCTTCATTTTGTCCAAAAAGGCTTGTTATCCTCAAATATGTGGATCACTTGTCTGTAGTTTTATGGAATTCTTGAAGGAGATTCAGAGATTATTTACCATTTTATTAGTAAATCAGAGTTTTTTAATAGATAAAACTGCTTGATGCCTCTTGATGAAGCATTTTCAGTGAGTGGCAAGAGGCTGGTGCTGTTTAATGCTCTCTTACCTTACAGGCACGGGAAACTTATTTTTCTGTTGTAATTAAGCCTTATCTTTGTGACAACAAGATTTGCATAAATAAGCTTATTAAATAATGGATGAGGTTGAAATGATCCCAGGAAGAAATCACCCCTGCCACTACCTCCAGCGCTGGGGTTGCTAAAAACCCCGGGCGTGCGTAAGAGTAACCCCGACAGCACTTGGCGTTGCTGGGGAGGCTGCCTCAGATCAGCTTACAGGGAAGAGCAGAGCTGTGCCATTGGGCAAAACACTTTCAAATTATTATTTATGGAGCCGTGCTGCTCTCGGTATAAAACGTAGGGCTGCTTTCCCATGCCTCACCAGAGCAATGGGAGCACGCTCCTGAGCCAGCCTGGCTGCTGTTTCCTCTGCCATGTGTGCTGTGGAAAGAGAGACCTCCGGGAAAGGATACAGGTTAGAGGCAATGGTTACACTGCAGCTCAGGAATGCAGTCTTTCTGTCTGATAGTTTGGGCTTGTTTTGGCTCTTTTCCAGCCCGATTAATTCTGTAATTGGTATTGTAATGGCAGCGTTAATCAAATGTGTCACAGAAACGTCTCGTGTCTGCTGACGGATCAGTATTTCGGTTAGCGGTGCGGTGAGGTGCGCTCCCCCAAGTCTCTCAGGACTCCTGTGGAGATGCAGGTCTTAATGCCACTGCAGCTTTCTAGTTTTAAACTTTTGCATTCTTGTTTTTGGGTAGTGGTGGTTGTGTGTTTGTTTTTTAGAGGTGGGAGGGAGCATGTGTAAAGGCAGAGGAAGTCTCTCCTCCTCTCTCCCTAGGGCATGTTACAGGCTGCAGGTCTGTATGCAGTACTGGCTCTTTAAAACAACAGTGAAATAGTATTTTAGCTCTGATCTGAATTATTAGTGTTGTGTGGTAATCTTCAGAAAATTTGAGTTGGGTGCTGAGCGTCTTATTTCTTATTTTAAATGTAGCGTTGGGCAACTGTTCTGTGCTGATAGCCAGATCTGCTGCTGGTTCTTAATGCTGTGCTTTCCAAACAACGCTTTCTTCTTTGGGAGCGTGAAGGTGGTCTTTGCCTGCAGTGCTGCTTAGGGCTTTTGAGAAATGGGGTGAAGCAGGGCTTCTCTCCCTTACAGTTCAACGACATCGGTGTCTTTGCTTTCAGTACTGAAACCCTTCCTTTTTTTCCTTCATGGAGAAGGAGGGATAGGAGAAGTTTGCACCAGGAGGTCACATGTTCACTTAGGAGCCTGAGTGAGCAAACACTTTTAGAATCTGTCATACTAATTGATGCCTTGTCCCTATTCGAGGGTAAGGGTCTGGACTCATTTCATTCTTTTTTGCAGTTACTCAGCTATAATTACAAAGTTGTCTTTCAGTAAGAAAGTAACTATAAGAGCTCAGTTCTCTGGGAGAAACAGAGGGGCAGGGGTACTGACCCTTCTTGTCCTCTAGTGTCTTCCAAGTTTGAGTTTCAGTAATCACAAGAAGTCTTTTCCAGTGTCAGAGTTTGGGATATTTAATGGCTATTTTAACACTGTGGTGAAACATTAGGATTACACTTAGTTACTGTGTTCAGTTTCACTTATTTAAATTGCTTTGCTCTGGGTGACATCACTGGATGCTAGTGAGTTAAACCACTGGATGCCACTGACCGAGTGGGTCACATCCCTGCCTGTGGCAGGTCCCTTGCAGGTCCCTTCCAGCCCAGGCTGTTCTGTGACCCTGTGCCCAGCCCCAGCCGAGCCTCTTTTACCATCTGAGTGCCCCCCCCCCCCCCCCCCCCCGCTGTGGCACTGCTCTGCCAGCTCTCAGGGCTGCCCGAAAGCAAGGGCTCTGATTTCCTGCTTCTATGCAGGTTTTCTTCTTTGAAGTAACTTTTTTTTTTTTTTTTTAAGTGCGGTCAGCTTCGCAACAAGCTGTGCACTGAATTTTTTTCAATTATTTCTCAAGTGTGCTATGGGCAATTGTTTTTATGTAGTCTGTAGAGCATTAAAAATACCCTTCATTGTTAGTGATGGTGCCGGTTTTACTGAACTCGCCATCCTCTTTGGTCTTTCCAGTTCTAATTCTCAATTGAGTAAGATCAAAAGCACATGTAAGTTTTCGACTCTTAAACATGAAAAAGGCAAGAAATGTAAGGGCAACTTACATTTGTAATGCAACTTACCTATAAATATTAGCTTCTGTAGAAATATTTGTGTATAGCGGTGCTTTTTTAGAGTGTCTCATTTCAAATAATCTCTGTTATTTAATCTTCTGCGAAGGCGTTCTGGTTACCAGTAGCAGGATGGCAGGACTGGTGCATTTTTGACATTCTGATGATGAAATTACAGCAGCAGGCAAAGTCCTCTGTGTTGGTTCATGCCAGCTTTCAGAGCTAAAGGGAGTCTGTAAGCTATAAACAAATATTTTCAGTGCCTTAAAATGAGACTTCTTGTTGCTTACGTTAATGGCACGTCTGAATGGGTCTGAAGATGCAAAGCTGGAGTTTTACTGACTTTCAGAAAAGTCAAGCTTAAAATATGCCTGTGTGCAGCTGAGGTGGTGCTGGGGAGGGAGGAGCATGTGCAGTGTAATTATCTTAGCATAATGAATTAGTCCTGATCACCGTGTTCGTGGAGCACTTCTGCACTCAGTCATCAGGCTGTTTTTCATGCCTTCGAAATGCTTCACTTTTTAAGAGATGGAAAGAACTAGATGTGTTTTGTGTTTCTAATCAGCCACAGGATATGGGGCTCAGAGAAACTGGATCACTTGCTTCCATTCAGGGTCTGTCAGACTGAAAGGGGAGTGGAAGTTTCCTCTCTTAATCTTCCATCCTCTGCCTTCTGGCAGTGGGGAGATGAAGAAGGCAGCTGCCAGCTGTCCCACTCTTGCAAGAGGGAAGAAGAGCCTGATGTGTCCAGTCCTTTTTGTAGTCCATGCTTCAAGGAACGGCTGCCAGCTCCTCTGCCCTTCCTTCGGCTGCCTTCCGGAATTAGCAGTTATTGGGACAACTGCCCTGTTCATGTCTGCTGCAGCTGCTCCAAGTTTGTGTAAAGTCAGCTTTGGTTTTGATGATTTAGTTTATTTCGTCATGGCTGGAATGCCGGCATTGACAGTTGTCTGCTGCTGCAGAACACTTGAAGGCAAGGAGGCAAAGGCACGCAAGGGACCTGACTGCGGACCACGCTGGGTTCCTTCTGGTTTCTTCTTGGAGAGAGCCCTCATGATCATCTGAATAGTATTAAATTTTGAATTCAATACACGTGAACTCCTATGTGTTTATTAACGTGACTGCTAATAGTAACTGATTTCAGGGAATCTGAGTTTTTCATCTTTTAGTTTCTGTATAACACCTTTCTCTGCAACTGCTGTTACTCTCTCAGTACTTTAGTTATCAAGCTGCTGGTAATCTTTTCTCAGATCCAGTGTTGTTGGTAGTCAGTCTGTTGCCTGAATGCTCCCACGGTATTTTCTTTCCCACAGTCAGAAATAAGGAACATTGCAGTCCTAATAAGCCTTGCTTTTGCTAGCTAACGAGCGAGCTTAGTAACACGGGTCACTTATAAAATATCCTTGGTTCAGTGCCATTTGTGGAAAGAACTAGAAAAAAATGAAATAAAATTTCAAAAAAGATCCTTTTTTAAAAAGGCAAAAAAAAGCCACAACAACAATAAAAAAAAAGTTGGTCAGTCACATACATATGCTGTTTGGCTCTAGTTTGTGGTCCTTACTGCTATTCTGAACTTAGTGTTATAAAACTATGTTGCATTTTGTATGTGTTTTATATTTAACACTTCTTTCTGTTTGCAGATTTGTTTGTAAATGCATCATAAACAGACAACCCAGAATGAAGAAAGCAAGCAGGAGTGTTGGCTCAGTGCCCAAAGTGCCTGGAGTAAATAAAACTCAAACAACTGAAAAAAACAAACCAGAGAACGGCTCCTCATTGTCTGCAGTAACAAAACTCTCCAAAACCGGGACATCAGCATCCCTTTTGAAGGTAATAACTAATAGAACATTCTGGTAATTTGTAGTTTTGATGATAAAGAGTTAAGAGTAGAATTTTAAGGCATGTCTTTAGTGCAATTTAAGCTAGAGATTTGTTACACAGGTAACCGGAGGGAATTGGCTAGCTACACAGCACTGGGCAGGGTGATAAGATCTTGTGTGGCGTTGGTGCTGTATTTTTCACATTGCAATGTGTGATACGATGATGGAAAGCAATATGCTTTGCAGAACTTAGTCGTTCTGCAAAAGGAGCAGAGTGGCAGTTGCATTCAGATGAGCATTATTAGTGGTGTCGTGTTATGCTTGAATGGTGTGTCTGTGACTAATGGGATTTGATAAGAGCTATGTACTAATTCTGAAGAAAGAACTAATGAGGTATTTAACATGAGAAACTTCTTGACTTCGGTGATCCGTGTCAGGTCAGCGCAGCTGCATTCTTCTAGCTGTTTTGGGCTTTCTTTGTGAGAAGTAATGCTTGGGCTCAATTTGCACAAGTTGGTTCTTGCTCCTAGAACAGGTTCAAAGGTAGAGGTTTTCTCTTATATTACCAAAACAGGGCAGTGGATTTAGGAGCGTATGGTTTTCAACAACCAAATAAAATAAGACATACCAAGGTGTGCTGTTTTTTTTTTTTTTTTTTTTTTTTTTTTAACCTGGGAGCACACACTGCTGGGTTGGATGATGTTATGAGCCTGCCTGGTCTGCCCCCTGATCCTGGCAGGGAAACGTGGCTGGACTCACCTCCTCCTGCCCTTCTGCAGCCCAGCGTGCAGAGCTATGGCAGTTCTGCTGCCCTGGAGAGAGCCAACAGGACGAGCAGAAGGGCTGGTGTCTGCAACTGGGGCCGGAGCCTCCATCAGCTACAGGAAGGCAGATAGGCTATTTAAATAACTGGCAAGACCTAGAATTAAAGAAGTGGTAATAGTTGAGGTCTCTCTGTAATAGCTATGCAGAGTTACCAAAGTCAAAAGGTGTGTCCCTTTCTTACAGTCTTGCTTCTCTGTTATGGTTAGTGGTGGTTCATATTGCAGCTGATGAACTCGCAAGCCAGGTTTTGGCTAGATTTTTCTCCCTGTGTCCCCCTTCTACCCCTGCCATCCAATTTTGCTGAACTTGAAATCATCTTTTGGTGGTTGATGACACTATTCATTTTGCATTTCTAGAAATCTCCCAAAGAATACGGAAGCAAAAATGCTGTGTAGTGTACTTACTGGGTTTATGTGATGCCTCTCGGTGAGGTAAAGGAGGAGGATGATCTAACGCTACAGAAATTTGACCCAGTATGCTTTCACAATTTCACTTCTTATATTAGTAACACTTCTGGCAATGCTTGGATGTTGGATTAGAATTTATGACTATTGTATGTTTGAGGTACAATAAAAAATTTTCCCTTAATTACTAAGACTTATCTCTGCTTTGTGTTACAGCCAGGCTTACTCATACAGTTGGATTTCTTTTACTTGTTAAGCTGCTGTTGTGCCAGCTGTGTGACTTAATGACGTCTTTATCTCCTTTGAGTGTTCTGTACTTACACAACAAAGTTAGTTGCTTATGTTTTGGGGCTTATAGATACTGTCAAATCACATGTATAATTCCTGGCTTGAAAGAAGTGTCAATAACCAGTTGTATTATTTTTAAAATCATTTTTCACATAGTTCAATATTTGATCTTGTCAATTAAGCTTTTGGCATATTGTTTTCCTCATAGAAGCTTTTAGGATCTTCTCTTAGACATGATGAGTTAGTGTGTGTTTTATAAATTTCATTTATCATCTCATGGAGGGGAGGGAGAAACATGGCTGGCAGTAGATAATCAGTAACTTAATTCAATCCCCAAAGTAAGTGTGCATAGAGATACACAAAAATTTTGGTTTTTGAATGAAAGGTAGCTGTAGCTGTTAAGAAATAGAAATACATGGGTACAATACTATACCAACCTTCAATTCAGTCAGTAATAATGCTTTGCAATTGAAAATGACTTTCTAATTACAGCATGTTTTTTTTTTTTTTGTCTCCTTCACGATTCATCCATAGGCAGGTGTTTAGCTGTGGGGGGACCTTTTAGCTTTGAGTTGTTCCATAGATTTGTCCTTTTCTGGGAAGTTTCCAGAGTGTCTGGACAGTGAGTACAGGAAGAAATGTGAGACCTACCCTTCTATACAGCTGAATACTGTTCCAGGGGTTGGTCTGTCTGCTCAGCAATGCCTGTATATATATTAATGCCTGGTTATATATCAAGGAACTATTTCAGAAGCTAGTTGCAGTTAGTATTGGTTTGCCCAAGACTTTGGTAGATGCTCAGCACCTCCCCACGTGTCATTACAGCAGAAGGTTAACTGCCAGCCACTTCTAGTTTTTAATCTGTCAGAAAATACTTTGGGCAAATAACAATGTATTCTTATTTTTAAGATCAGTATTTTTAGGCTTTTTTAGCTAATGAGCTTGTGATCATACTAACACAACTAATTAGACAGCCGCTGTACTTGATGCAAATGAACTGCAAAATCCAGCCTCCCTGAGGAGTCAGGGTTTGGACATGGACATTTGAATATTAAAAATTAGAATGTGTTTTCAGTATTCCTCTGTCTAGGCTTCAGTATTCTGTTTGAAAAATGCAGTAACTTAATTACAGATTGTTGTGAAGTTTACTGTTTGAAGCTCTCAAATATAGCAACAGTGAGCATCAAAGAAAATCCCACGTAGGAACAATTATATACGTATATATGGGATTTGAATGAGGTGCAGTAAATAGTATATACATGTTGAGAAACTAACATGAAATGAATTAATAGAGGTGACCATTCAAGTTTCATTGTATTAAAAGAATAAAGTTGTGGAGGGAAAATGGTATATTAATTTTATAATTATAAGGGGTTTACTTTTTATACAGAAAATCAGCATGTGTCTAGATGAGCACTTCTAATTTTCTAATTTTTCAGATCTTTAAAGAAGAGTTTTTATTGCTAAGTAGGATTGCATTGTTTTCCGTAAATGGGTGAAACTGTTCTTCTTTGAGAATAAACTGTTTGATAAACATGTGACATTGATTTCCGTTCCAATAAAAATACTATAAAAATACTTTGATTTCTAAAGTCAAGCACAGTTGCTCTTATGAGTGTACAGAAGAGAGCTGCTGGTTTGTAAGTTTTCCAGAGCTTTGCTAAATAGTTTTCTCTGCCAAGAGTGTAGTGTTACAGGTTTGAGAAACTGTTTACGAACTGGCTGCGGAGGAGGCTGTGCCTTCCAACCTAGGCTAGAGATGGGGTATGGCTAAGGCAGAAGGGCTGTCTTAAATCCCATTGCTCAGCAAGGACTGGAGGTGACTAATGTCAGAAAGCGTGTGTTTTATGTACTGTGACTCAGCTTGAAGAAAGAAAACATCTTGACCTATTTGGCTTGATAACATGTACTATAAGCGTCTAAAGCCTTAATCTAATTTCCCCACTCTTTTAACAAGGTAAAAGGGCTGACAGCTCATCGCTTGAACTCTCTTGTTTGCCGACTGATGTCAGATTCAGTAGAAAATTGGAAAAGGCACCAATCTATGTCTTTCTGTAATACACTGTTCTAGGTGACAGTTGCATCACAAAATGGTTTTCTTCCTGCCCCCACACCCAGAAAATGAAGTTTAGATTAGATATGTCTGATTGGATTACAGGTTACGGGATTGCCAGCCGGTGACAGTTTGTGTTCGCTCCCCACTGCTGTCCACAGAGCCTGCTTTGCTGACCTGGTAGCCCTGCAGCAGCTCCATCCTCCTGACTTCGAGCTGCCGGTCTGCAGGGTGCAACCTCGGGGCTCCGGCGGCAATCGGGCTCCTGGGCAGAGGGAACCCTTTGGAAAGGCTTCGGCTTAAGCAGTGCCATGTGGCAGCGCAAGGAGAAAAGCAGAATGGAACAACAGTGGCTCTTTTGTAGCAGAAAGGCATTTTAAATGCACATCAAAATACAGTTTTGGAGTGATATGTTTTCCTCCAGCCTTTCATGATCCACTTCAGAGGGCTATATCACGTCCTACATGATTTAATAAAAACACCTTTGTCCTAGCAGATTTTACCCTTCCTGATACCTGCTTCTGTCTGATGATTATCTGTATTTCTAATGGCTGCATGCAGAACAAATACATTATCTTCCCAAGCTCCCTTTTGTTTTGCAGCTGCTCTTTGTAAATGGCACAGATCCCATCCATGACCTTTGCACATCGCTGTGATCAATGTTGCTAACTGTTCTCAAATCCTCAGCTGTAAAAAGCTATAGACTGGTTTGAGATGCAACATTGGTTTTAACCGTGTAACTTCTTTCTTAATGTATAAAGTCATAATGTCTGGCATATAGTCTTTAATATAAATATGTATGTAAGCTGGAAGTTACAAGCCTGCAGAATTTGTAAGCCATTATGTAAAGCAACTGGTTAGGTCCTGAGCACTACTTTTTAGTTGGGCTCTGAGACTTCAAATGTTTTATCCAGCTGAATAATACAGTCACTCAGGGAATGCTTCTAACACAGATGCTTTCTTTAAACTTTTTTGTCCTTATGATGGGAAGAATGTTTAGCATATTTTGATTGTTTCTCCATTTAACAAATTGCATTTTAAAGAGTGGTACAGTCTGCCAATTCGTACTTAGGAACTTAGAGTTTTTAGAGTTTGCTTTACAGTGAAGGATGTGTTCTCTGTTTGGGAATCTGGCTCTTGAGGTCCCTTTGCTTACTCTTGTCACATTCCAGGCAGCTTTTGTGGCTAACAGTAGTTTCAGGAATGATGCTGGGAGGTCAGACAAAAAGTTCATCAACCAAACATCCTGTCTCTAAGAGTGCGTAGTAAGGAGCATGAAAACAAGGCAAAGATATGCGGTGAGGGTGGCTCTTCCCTCCCCTCCGAATACTGTCCTTGTTTCTGGTGGTTTGTAGCTTAGCATTTTGAGCTAGAAATGGTATTTTATTAATCTTGGATTGATTTCTGTTTGGTTTGGTTTGGTTTGGTTTTTGTTGTGAACTTGTCCACCAGAAGATGCTTGATCATACTCTCTTGAAGGACATTATGGTTACTTCCTGGTATTTGCTGTTTTAATTGCCTAAACATAGTTTTCATTTTTATAATTAAGGAACCTTTCAGTCAAAATTCGGAAGTGTTAGGCTGCGTTATTACTGTGATTTCATAATTGTTTTTTCACCTTGATATTAAAACATTAATCATTCCCTCTGTCTGGGAGAGGGGAGGCAGTTTCTTTCTATGGTCAATCGTATGTAAGTAGTTGAAGTTCAATTTCAACTCCCCTACTGTGCAGTGCATCTACACTTCACCATACTCAACTAGACGCAGGGCTAGTCAAATATGTACTTGTTAAACTTGTGGAATCTTTACCAGGAGAAATGTTGGCTATGCAGACTTCTCTGCCAGCTGTCTTAAAGCCACATCTTGCCTTTCTTTCAGACTAAGAGTAACGATGACCTCTTAGCAGGGATGGCTGGTGGCGGTGGAGTGACAATGACCAATGGTGTCAAGGCAAAGAAGAGCACTTGTGTATCAACAGTGTCTTCAGCTGCAGGGACAGCCATGAACAGTCTGGAAAATAAGCCTAAAACAGTTGCAGGTAAATGGATATATCGGTCCTTAAAGACAGTAGTTGGGTAGATTTTTAGTTTCCTGCTGTGTAGTGTGGATCCAGACTGCCTAATGAAGTATCCTGTTTTGTAATATTGTAATTGCGTCTTTGGAGGCTGCTCCTTTTAATTTTTTTTAGTACTGATTATGTAACTACTGTATAATACCAGACAATGTAATTAATCTAAAGAATTATAGTTTAATTTGTCTAAAAAAAAAAAAAATCCATGGCACAGGCATTAAAATTTTAAGATGTGATTGTTCGTTACAGTCAACGTTTTGAACATTCTTGATTGTTTTTATAAAAATAGAGATCTTTGATAAACTGTTCAGAAAGGTACGGTTATTTAGTATGTTACCAATACAGATGAAATATGTCTTGCTTTCTGTTGCTGTGTTTTGGATTCAATAATGCTTGCAAAGCTATAAATCATCTGGAAATAAAGTAACAGTAATTCATCCTTGTCTGTATGAAATGTGATGGAAAAAAAATCTTTTAATTTGGGGAATCACAGTAAACAATTCATCTCTTAAAAGCTTGCATTCAAATTTACTGAAAAGAGAAAAACTTGAACTTTCAGGAATAGCACTGCTGTAGTTTTTGTACAATTTGTCAGAAACTTTTGAAAACAAAAAACCTAGCAACTATTATAGTTAAACTAAGATGTGACTCATTTTCAAAATATTGGTAAAATACAGCAACTGGAAAAGCATGCATCAATTAAAATATAACTGCATTGATTCATAAGTAAGATCATTTAAATGTTAACTGTAAATTTATTTTATGGAGTATGTTTGCCAGCATGGTTTAAAAAAACAGCCATTGTAGAGCTGATACAAAATACAGAGTCTCCCGTTACAGTGCTACATTTTAAATGAATGTTCCTAACTTTCAAAAAATGTACAGGTACAAGTTCCACAACTAAGCGTAGCACTTCATCTGGAAATAAAGACTCAGGCTCTTCTAGAGAGAGAATACGTGATCGTTCCCGTTTAAGCCAGAGTAAAAAATTACCTTTGACTGGACAGGGGACCAATGATACAGTACTGGCAAAACGTTCCCGTAGTCGCACCAATCCAGAATCGGATATTCGAATGAGTAAGTCCAAATCAGACAATCAAATCAGTGACAAAGCTGCATTGGAAGCAAAAGTGAATGATCTTCTGACATTAGCAAAAACTAAAGATGTGGAAATCTTGCACCTGAGGAATGAACTAAGGGACATGCGTGCCCAGCTGGGACTTAATGAAGATCAAGTTGAAGGTGATGAAAAATCTGAAGAAAAAGAGGCCATTGTTGTCCATCAGCCAACTGATGTAGAGTCTACGTTGCTACAGTTACAGGAACAAAACACTGCCATCCGAGAAGAGCTCAACCAGCTGAAGAATGAGAATCGAATGTTAAAAGACAGACTGAATGCATTAGGCTTTTCTTTGGAACAAAGGCTGGACAACTCTGAGAAACTCTTTGGCTATCAGTCTTTGAGTCCTGAGATTACAGCTGGCAACCACAGCGATGGTGGTGGCACTCTGACGTCTTCAGTGGAAGGTTCTGCCCCTGGATCAATGGAAGACTTGTTGAGTCAGGATGAAAACACTTTGATGGACAATCAACATAGTAACTCCATGGATAATTTAGACAGTGAGTGCAGTGAAGTTTATCAGCCACTGACATCAAGCGATGATGCCTTAGATGCTCCATCATCTTCAGAGTCTGAAGGTGTACCAAGCATAGAAAGATCTAGGAAAGGAAGCAGTGGCAATGCGAGTGAAGTGTCCGTAGCTTGTCTGACAGAACGGATACATCAGATGGAAGAGAACCAACACAGTACAGCTGAAGAGCTCCAAGCCACGCTTCAAGAGCTTGCAGATTTGCAACAAATAACACAAGAGCTAAACAGTGAGAATGAAAGACTGGGAGAGGAAAAAGTAATCCTCATGGAATCTTTGTGCCAGCAAAGTGACAAGTTAGAACACTTCAGCCGTCAGATTGAGTATTTTCGGTCCCTTTTAGATGAACACCATATTTCATATGTAATTGATGAAGATATGAAAAGCGGTCGCTACATGGAGTTAGAGCAACGTTACATGGACCTCGCAGAGAATGCACGCTTTGAGCGAGAGCAGCTGCTAGGTGTTCAGCAGCACTTGAGCAACACGTTGAAGATGGCAGAACAAGACAACAAGGAGGCCCAAGAAATGATAGGGGCATTAAAAGAACGAAATCACCACATGGAACGGATTATTGAGTCAGAGCAGAAAAGCAAAACAGCAATAGCATCTACCTTAGAGGAGTACAAAGCCACAGTAGCCAGTGACCAGATTGAGATGAACAGGCTGAAAGCTCAGTTAGAGCACGAAAAGCAGAAAGTGGCTGAGCTGTATTCTATACACAACTCTGGAGATAAATCAGATATACAAGATTTGCTGGAGAGTGTCAGGCTGGATAAAGAAAAAGCAGAGACATTGGCCAGCAGCCTGCAAGAAGAGCTGGCACATACTCGCAATGATGCCAACCGGTTGCAAGATGCCATTGCTAAGGTAGGGTTTACATCCTGTGCTTTAACATCACCTGTATATCATGACTCTTACTGTTGAACATTGTAGTTCCTTCAGAAGTAAAGGATTAGTGGCAAGGTTAATCAGATTATGGTATGGTTAGGATTAGCGACTTTCTTAACTTTTATTATAAAAAAGCTGAAGGCTTTTTAAAAAAAAAAAAGTGCATGGGTGCATTCAGCCGCAGCGTAACTGCTTCGTTACTTTTTAAAATACCAGTATTTAAACACCAATACTTATGTCCAGGGTCAAACTTGTACATTATCTTAAATACTGTTTGAATTTTGTGCTTAAATTGCATGCCTTTTGCAAGAGTTTCAAGGAGTTGGTGCCAAACTGGTGGACGTCACTGAGAGGGTGCCTGGAGTAAAGCTTTGAGGTGGTAACCCAGCTATTGATGGCTTGTAGAGCCTTTCACAGATGTAGAGATAATATTTTAATGTTTCAGCTTATTCAGGTTGGTTCAATTAACTTAGAATAAACTAAGGATAAAGAAGGCAGAGAAGTGTTGTCTTTTTCTAATGGAGAAATGACTAATTGAGGGAGACAGGTATTTCACCAAATGTAATTTAATTTACTAAATAAAGGTTTTAGTTTTAATTGGAAAAAAAATACATAAGCTTTTAAGTGATCCTTAAGTATGGCAAATACATAAAGGTTTTTGATAATCATCCGTCCAGGAACAGCTTATGTGTTAATTGCATTTTGGATGAAAATGTTTGAGTTCTAGAACAGCTATTTGGACTTAAATGAAACTAATTTTGTCTAGCAAATGTATTTCTTATGCATTTGAAGGTATATCTTCCTGATGAGAAAGTTTGTTTAATGTCTGAGCTTTATGTTAGTTGCAGATCAACATTTTACTCATGATGATCAACAGCCAATTAGAATCAACCTTAATTTGAGATTTAAAAAACTAAAATAAAATTTTAATAATTAAACTTGGGTAGTACTATTAAAATAAATACCAAAACAGGTGATTTAAAGTAGGGCATTTTGTGGATTAAAATTGCTGCCTGTGTTGACCTGCCCAAAGGCATGACCCTAATTTTTCCTGTTGGGCATAGGAGTGAATGTTAGAGACTCTGATCTCAGCTTGTTATTTAAGTTGCAGTTTCATGAGGCAGGGTAAAACGGTCTTGCTGCTTCTGAAAAGAAGTCTACTACCTTTCCCTGTGCGTTGTTGTTTTGGTTTTTAACTAAGCAGATCAGTGGCTTCTAAGACTCTTCTTGGTAATACTTCAACTCACGCATCATACACACAAATGTGAAACTTGCTACTAGGTTAATAAAATGAATCCTCTCAGATCCAGCAAGCACTAAAACTGATACACAAAAGAGTGGACTTCTTATGGTTGAAGAAAAAAAAAAAGTATGCTAGTTACAGAATTCAGTGTGTTTTAAAATGCAATCAATTTAGTTATGACACATGGTATTTCTTTTTCAGGTTGAAGGTGAATACAGAGTGTTCCAAGAAGAAGCCAAAAAACAAATTGAGGATCTTAATGTGACTCTAGAAAAACTTCGGACAGAGCTAGATGAAAAAGAGACTGAGAGAAGTGACATGAAAGAAACTATCTTTGAGTTGGAGGATGAAGTAGAGCAGCATCGTGCTGTGAAGCTTCATGACAATCTCATCATATCTGATTTAGAGAGTAAGTGTTATGAGTTGTTCTTGTGAGAGAAATGGGAATTTAAGAACTGATGAAACAGAATGTTGAAATAGAGAAAATATTCTCACTTGTATTTTGTATGTCTGAATTCAAGTCAGACTGGGCTTTACAGAGCTCTTGTAATGCTAGAAAAAAAAATCAAGTTGGCTTTGCTTCTCCAGTCCTAGTAGTAGTTGGTGTGGGAACAAAAACCTGTGAAATGAGAAGAAACATGTAATCTGACAATGCTGTTTTCAAGGTGTTTTTCAAAGTAGGAGAACGTGTAATTACATGCTTAATAATAGTGTACTACTTGTGTATTTTGGAGACTAGATGATTGATTTATTTTTTTTAAGAATGCTCTCTTTTTCAAGTGTCCAAATATCAGGATTTACCAGGTAGCTTGAGAATGTTTAAAAGTGATTTCTCCCACCTGAAGAAAGATCTTTTTAGTTGAGAAATGGATAAATGGAAGTCCTGAAAGTTGGAAATATCAGAGCTGACTTGACAGTGGGGATGTATTGTGCATCTTTTTCTGTATAGGTTTGCTCAAGTCATGAAATTGATCTGTGAACATAAAAATGAATCTAACAAACTTCAAGCAAGTCAAAATAAGACATTATCTGTTGACTCACTGGAGAAGAAACTGTTGGAGCCTGTAATGAAATTCATGTTTACTGTATACTTGTCTATCTGTCTGTGCCTTAGTTCCTTCTCTGATCTGAGACCTGCTCAGACATTCCTACCGCAGGCTGAAATTCTGCAATTAGTCTCCATCTAAACAAGAACTTGGGCAACTGTACCCTGTGGGAGCTGTATTTGCACAATACTACTTACAGGGTTCAAATATGTGCTATGCTAAATAAGACAGTGAAAAAACAAAGCATTATTTGTTTTCACAGCGAGTGAAATGTTCATAGAAAGTATTTTAAATTTGTCTGCTATCAAAGAAAAGGTAGTCTTTAAAGCAAGCTAAACTGATTATTCTTCTGCAGACCAGTGTCTTCAGACATGTGGCTGTCAGCGTAGTTTCCCCAAGCAATACTTCCTTATCTTGAAAGACGATCACTGTTTCTCTTTACAAAATCGGTTTAGGTTTTTATTCTGCTCTTTTTCCCCCCTTTCTTTGCCAACACGAAAGCAAGGTCCTTTTTGGGAGCCAGATCTGAGGCGCATGGTCAACAGCTCTGACATTGGAAGTCATTTTGTAGCAAACACTTAAAGATGGGATACTTGGTTTTTTTTCTACTTGCTTTTTTTTCTTTGTCTTAACTGAAATACATTCATACAGGAAAGAGCACCACAGTCAAGTAAACATTTAGGTGTTTACTTAGTAATACCTAATTACAAGGCAGCCCTAATCTTTAGATGCTTTTGCCTTGGGGGTAGGACAAATGGTTTTGACAGATGTCTTGTAGGAATGTTTCTGCAGTCTCACAAAATAGCTGTCAGATATTTCCCTTAAAAGGGTAAAAAGCTGGTGGAAGAACTTCTATCTGTGCTCAATTTTTCAGCAAAAATTGCAATAGTCTGTTACTCATCTCTCTAGAAATAGTTCAGAAAAATCAGCTGGACTGATAGCCTGGTGTGATTTGGTTAGGGGTGAAATCAGCGTAGTTATAGGCAAGAAGGAGAGTGGCATCTAGTGGCCATAGGAAAGGATGGCACCTGAAAAATAGTATTAATCTAAACTTAAACAAAAAAACAAAAATGAGGGAAAAAAAACTTAGGAAAAAAAATCCACAACTTTCTTGGACAGCTTGAAAACGCTGTTTATTATGGGTTCTCAGTTAAGGCTTGGGCAGGAATTTTTTGGTGGTAGTCTCTTAAACAGTGAACTTGTAAAATATGACAAAATCTGGCATTTGCCTAGGGGCAAATATGGGAGAATCTGGGAGAGTTTGCCTAATGGCAAAGTCACTGGGTGAATGAAAGTGGTGGTAAGACAACTGATAAGTGACAGGTATTCAATGATAGAAAATTACCACTGAAAGAATTCCCAGAAGACAGACTTTACAATGGGGGTAAGATGCTTCATAGGTGAGCTGGCATTCAGTTTAGTGGCTAATCAACACTATACATGGTAGTGCAGGAACACGGAATGAATGCCCCAGTGCTGTGACTTAGGGAGTGCTTCGTCGCTGGCTTTCCAAATGCTAGGAAGAAGTCCAAGGGACGGGTAAGGAAACATGTTTCACAGTGATTGGAATATGAAGTTGCCACATTTTAGCTCTTACTATAGGTGTGCCTGTAAAAACGGTGATCTCTCCAGTAAGGACAGCAGAATTTTGGCTGTGCTGATTGAAAGCACACAGTGTGCTCCTGCTCAGTCCACGTGCGGCAGGACCTGTGGTCAGCGCAGCTGAACTTGTTACTGGTGGGATTAGGAGTTGCAAGCAAAGTGATTCTGTGTTATATCTAAAAAAGAAACATTAACATGAAAAAAAATTTCTTTAAAATGTTAAATTTCTTAAAAAAGAAACATTAACATTAAATACAAAACATAATGTTTTGTGTTATTGTAAGTACACTGAGATGAAGCAGCCTGTGGTGGAGATGGGTCCAGGGGGTACTGGGGTGGTGGTGAGGGGCTGGAAGAGGGCAGGGGAGGGAGGATGGCAGCAGGAGGGGGCCGGGCACTGCACTAGGTGGCGTGGTTGCTCAAGTTTTCATGTGTGGTTTGGAAAATTTTCAGTAGTCAGGTAGCAAAGCTGTCAGTTCGTCATCTTTGGTGACTAAGGGGGTGGAAAGGAAGCCTTTTATTCTTCCAATAAGTTAACAAACGAATTCGTGGGGAAAACTTTGTATCCTGGTTTGCAGAAAATTGATGCTTATGGGTTAGCTCATCAATTGTCAGATGGTTCTTCCAAAGCCTGAAAGCACTTGTTGCATGTTCTCTTAGCACTGTGTTCAACATAGCGGTTCCCTTTATTCATAAGGATTTAAGCCAGAAAATTTTTTGGACAAGGGTAGGTGAGTGAAATGTTTGATATATCCAATGGTCAGTGAATAAGCAGTTGTTGTAGGGCTGGCAGAAATTGTTTTTAATGCTTTATATCTCATTTTGAAAAGGATCTTGACAACAGTTATGAAACGAAATTCTTACAAATGGCATTTTGTCCTTTCCTACCATAACGTTGGAAAGGTCAATCGAATGTTGGTTTTTAATTGTTTTTTTGGCTAACTTTGGACACTTGAGATGTTCATTTGTCTTGCTGTATAGACCTCCTGGCTGACGGGGGTGAGCTCAAAAGCCCAGCGGATAAACAAATAGCCTGAGCCTCTGTATGTTTGTGACTGGTGCCTCTTGCTTTGTAAGGAAGCTGCAGTTCCTAGTAACTGCTAGGCTGATAAAACTCTATATAGATGTCCTAATACTGGGATAGCCTTTTCTGTGCTCCTAGTACAAAGCAAAACAAAGTAGCTAGTACAAAAACTTTTTGAAAATGCCTCTGTGGATCTGTCTGTGTCAGGATGAATTGATTTGGCATTGCCTATCAGGGACTGTAATGTCATTTTGTGAAACTGCTCCATATTGTAAATGTTAAAAAAACAAAACAAAACAAAAAAAAAAACCACAAAAACAAACATACAGAAGAAACATATCTGCATATTGTAACTTTTCTTTTTTCTTCTTTCTTTTTACAAAGACTATTGAAATTAAATGATTGAATGTTCATGCTAATTTTCACCTTGTAGTGAGGGATTCTAGCTGCTAACTGTAACTAGTAAGAGGTACAGTATGCAGCAATACTTTATCTATGGCATCCTTATAAAATTAGGATGGCATCCTATTCCTTCCTCCTGCTTCCAGCCCTAGTTTGTAGTTTTTAACACTTGTAGTCTGCATTTCATGTAAGTTATTTTGCTACCTTTCAAAAAGCAAGGACTTGTCAAACTGTGATTTAAAATGCAGACATAATTGAATCCTGCAGTAAAACATAAGCAGCTTGCTGATTTGTGTATTTGCTATCTTTGATTATCCTACTCATTTATCACAACGGCTCCCTTGTTCTTTACTTACCTCCAGACAATAGTTACTTCTCCTTTTATCTCAGTCCTCTTTCTTGTCTCCTTAAAAGGAGGACACTGGATAATGGTAGAAGGGAAGTACCTGTCCCACCATACTGAAAACTGCAGTGCATACAGGTGTTACGGGGTTGTGCATATTAGAGAAGAATTAGGGAGGCTGTGAAGATGCACAAAGGACGGATACCATAAAGCAGGTGTGCAGAGGCTGTTGCCTCTCTGCCTGCTCTGACTGATGGAGTTCTCAGGCTGTGACTGGTGGTACGGTGCTAAGAACAGAGTTCAGACTGGACGGGGTGAAATCACCTATCTCAGTCGTAATTTCTCACTAGGTTTCAAATTCTTGCAGTTGCTAATTGGTAGTTCTGTCCAGTCCTATTTTTTTAATCTCTGATAGATTTGGGGTGGGGGAATGACTGTTTCCAACAACTGCTGTCAAATGCTCTGTATTGTTTATAGGAACTGCAGAATATTCAGACCATTGTGTTTTACTTCAAAGCATAAATATACTAAAACTTAATGGTGCGTTTCATATCTCACAAAAGCTCAAAACAATGGTATTATATAAGCTTTAACTCTGAATGCAGTTATAGTTTCTGGTTTGTAGTTATTTTTAGGCAAGCTGCAGCTTCTTGTTAGTAGTACAGATTTTATTTTTAAAAACATTGTCTGTGAACTATCTGTAAAAGAGAAAATGTTCATGCTCTAGATTTCATTTCAAAGTGCTACTGGAAGCTCTTTAGGTTATGTTGACTTGCTATCACTGTTGAAAATTACGTAATTTTCAGTGTGTGTTTTTTTTTTTTTAACATTTGTTTAAAGGAAAAAATGCTGGGGAGGGGGAGCAACTTTTGTAAGTTTGACCTAAAGCTGGCATCTAAATGCTGACTTTAGCTCAGCCAAGTTATATATAAAGAGAGAAGCTAAAAATTGGAAAGCTCTGCTTGAATATTATGGTAGCATGTGGTTTGGTTGGCCCACTCTTGGGCTTGTCTTCAGAACTCAAAGATCAGTTGGATGCATCTTAAAATGGGCAGTCTTGTAAGAAGGAGATATGTAAAGACATATGTCTAACTTTAGTGTTTCAGCTTTTGCAAGCCTGAGAGGTTATCATGTTATCAGGCCAGCTGAGCTTTGTATCATTCTTGTAAAGAAATCAACTGTGGCACTTAAAGCCTCTGAAGTTGGGACCATTGAGGCAAAGTTCAAGAAGTTCTTCTAATGAAGAAACGAGAAGGAATTCCATCACTCGAAAGTTAAAATGTTCTTATGAATGTAGTTGAGGCTCTTAAATGTACACATCAGCATACATCAGTTTGTTGCCTTTGATTTGGACAATTGGAAATGCTTACTGTCTTCCAGTTAGTCTGCAGCAGCTTCATCTTTATTGTTAGGAAAAGCTCTTTGACAAAAGACAAGGAGTACTGAAGTTATAGGCTTACTTGGGAAGATATTGGTATTGATGGGTATTGGCAGAACAATGACTTTGAATAAACCCTGGATTTGGTGCTTTTCCCGAGGCCTGACAGCCAAGTACAAATACTGGAAAGTGATTCATCTCGGAAAATCAGACACATACCCAACCTGTGTCAATTGGTCTGTATATGTTGGGCACACTTCAGTTTTACTGTGAGAATACCATTGCTAATACAAGGTGAAAAAACTTGGTTCTAAGCAGATCTTGAACCTGAACTAAAACCCCCAGTTAATTGGTCCATTGTTTTTACCGTTTGGAAATAACTGAACAATGCAGTGGAGATGAAACGCCCTAGAATCCAAGGATCAGTGAAGTGACATGCTAATTAGAAATTTATGCTGTGTTCTTCTTCATTAGTTGCTTAGTTATAAGAATGGAGTAATCAATCACACTGTTCTTGTGTATTGAATCAAGTAACAAATGAATAATAATTGCAGTTGCCAGTCTGTCAGATGCCGCATTAGGGTTTGGTGCTGATCAAGCTGCATTCCCTTTTGTATCGCTGCTGACAGATTTAAGGGACCATCTCTTTCATAACATGATCTCATTGACTGTTTGTCCCTTTGCTGTAAATATAGCTTGTTTCAACTTCATACAATAGCTTGATAGACAAGAATGTAAGGATTTTACCCCCGTTGAAGGCATAGCAGTGGGTGTTATGTCAGCTGCTTTGTGGCGGAGGAGTAAATTGTAAATCAAAAGGCTTAATGTATCTGCAGCTTGTGGTTGAAGAGGAGAAGCCCCTGGATATCCATGGTTTTAGGATCCTTCCATGTTAATCTACCTACCTTGTATATACTGTTTTTGTTCGCAGTTTATTGCATTGTCATTTTAATGTTCTGACACACAGAGAAGAGACTGGTATTTGTATAAGAATCGATCTATGCTGTTCCCTACCAGTCATAGAGCAGTATATACTTACTGACTACTTCTGTCAAATTATTTCTGATCGTATGATTTTTCTCCAGATGGCTATGGTTATAAAAAATGCATTCTGTAAGTTTTTAAAAACATTTACAGATTGTTTCAGTTACTATTTCTTAAGTAAATAGATCCTTAAATAAGATCTTACAGGGAATTTTACTTTCTTTTCAGATACAGTTAAAAAACTTCAGGACCAAAAGCATGACATGGAAAGAGAGATAAAGAATCTTCACAGGAGACTCCGGGTAGGTTAAAACCTAAAAACTCAATAAGTAAAAACTTGGAATGTCATAAGACCTGCATGTGAAATTGTGAAAAAGTGGTATGGTTGGATGTAATACCAATACAATTAATTCTGAGGAGAAAGGCATCATAGGGGAATACATTTACTAACCTACAGAGACTAAAGACTAATTCTAAAAAATCCTGTGTCATAGAAATATGGTGTTGGGCTTGGGAGAAAATGTTCGTAGTGAAGAAAACAAATATGCATTAAACTATGCATGAAAAGATAAAGGAACATTGTCTCTGTTTCTAGAAAAGAAATTCATGACCTTTGAAGTAGTTTCTAGCAAAACTTGATCAATGAAACTTGTAAGTTAGGTTATGCATAATACCAGAGATGAGTGCCTTTATAAATCCTCTAAATTGTTTCCTGTAACAGCAGAGGGAAAGTATGAATAATATGGATAACTTTAATTTGACAATTCTTGCTGCTGCTTTCATTGTGAAGTTTTATTTACTTCTAGGAGGAGTCAGCAGAATGGCGTCAGTTCCAAGCTGATCTACAGACTGCAGTGGTTATAGCAAATGATATCAAGTCTGAGGCCCAGGAAGAGATAGGGGACCTAAAGCGTCGATTACATGAAGCTCAGGAAAAAAATGAGAAGCTCACTAAAGAGTTGGAGGAAATAAAGTCACGCAAGTATGCATAAGACAACAGGGATATTGTCTGTTTTGTAGGGGATACAGTTTTGGAAATCCAATATATTAACTGTTACTGAGGCTCTGGACGTTTGTAAATTCTGTCACTGTAAAGATGTGTATTTCAACAGGCTGCTTTATGCAGGCTTTCAGGGGGTCAAAATAGGTAAGCTTAGAAGAAAAATATTTGTTTCTTTATTTTGTATACTATTTCTTTACGAATATTTAGTTTGGCACTTCTGTAAAATCAGGTTGTGATGGAGGATTTTTCCCAGTTAACATCTAGACCTGATTTAATTTTCCTCAGCATGAAAAGCAAGCAGAATTAGCTTTTCTGTACCATCATTAATACTTCCTTTTAGTAGCCAGGGCTTTTGGTGCAATTGAAAATACAACTGTATCTTTACCTGAGAAGAAACCTTTCTCTGCATGCATCTTGTAATGTTTTCTTTCCACGGATAATTGTTTCTGGGAATAATTAGAGGTGTTTTGTATAAAAATTAACTTTTTAAATAAAACATTTCAAATTATGACGTATTACAGCTTGAATTAGGTCATACAGTTAGTTAAAAACTGAATCCTATGTCTTTCAGGAGTGTTAGTAACTCCATAGAATAGCAACATCTTGGGCAGCACCATTGTAATCCTGACTGCATTGTCTCTAAAGATTGAATAGTTTACAAGTACAGTAATGATGTTTGCAATGTGTATGTGTTAAACGTTTTTTTTTCTTGTTTGAGCTATTTATAGGATACATTATACTTACCTCCAATCCTACTTCCTATGTAGGCTAGGAGAAAAGTGTAGGAAAAACATGATAGGGGTAGGAAGAGCAGACTGGTTACACTGAAAGTAGAAAATTATCTGAATGGATGGGTGGTGGTTGTAAGCCTCCTTATCTGAAGTAGGATCACCAAAGTGAGAAGGGTGAATATTAATACCTTTTGGCAAGAACTGTAATTATTCAATTACTCCTCAAAAATGAACCTTTGAGGTTACAGTTGCACTTTTGAAGGTAGAATTGGCTTGCTGACTCTAGTCAGTATATTCCTTACTTGTCCAGAAACACACAACATTTGACGTTTGAATCACTGTAGGCAAAGAACAAGGAGGCAATTGACATAGGAATTGAAAATGATATAATTACTGTATTGGAGGGAAGGTGGTGAGAAATTGTATTACAACATCTGAAGCAAAAATCAGACAATGTTGAATTACTTCAGGCTATAGAAAATAGGTTGCTTCAAATCTATTTTTTGTCTTGTGAGTGACTATGAATACCATAACCACAGTAAGTATTCTGTTCTAAAATTCTAAAGTTTTGCTTCAAAACAGATTTGGATGCTGCCTAGAGATTAATGCCAGAAATATATTATTCTCGTCTCCTTACTCTTGATTTAAATTGTTTTCTCTTTGTGCAGGCAGGAAAAAAAATCTCCCCTCTGAGCTGATTATTTTCATGTGGTGAAATCTTTAAGCCTCAGTTTTTCCATGCATGCATCTGTATGTTTGTACTTATGTATATATTTGAGAGAGGAACAGAAATTTAGCCTTAGAGTATTGATTTGATAGATTTTTTGCCTGGTGCTTAAGCTGTCTGGCTGACAAATAGTAAGAACTCTTACATTGGTAGTTTAGGGTGATCATCTATTCCTAAATTACAGTGGAAAGAAAACTAGGTTAATGACTGATTTTTTTTTTGACCATAGAGTTTAATTTGACTTCAAATTTGTGTTGATTTTGTAACACTTTGCGTGTTAAGATGTTTTTTAAATGCCTTAAACAGGCTGCATATCAATTTCAGGCAGGAAGAGGAACGTGGCCGAGTATACAATTACATGAATGCCGTAGAGAGAGATTTGGCAGCTCTGAGACAGGGAATGGGCCTGAGTCGCAGATCATCCACCTCCTCAGAGCCAACTCCTACTGTAAAAACACTCATCAAGTCATTCGATAGTGCCTCCCAAGGTAATTATTTTCAACCAATGTAGTGTCTGTACTATGTTATGTTTTTTGGGTATTTTGACTTGGACATTTCTAATGGCTTAGCTAAATTCAAAGGTAAGTTGTTTTATTGTACCATCATGATTTATAAGTGATGGCTAAAACAAATTAACCTAAACTTGATTGTACAACAGCTTGTTCACTGTGGTTAAGGGCAAGCATCATTCTTTGTTTTCTGTTTTATCTTCACTGCTGCAGTGCCAGTGTTTCATATGCTAGATGCTTTGATTCAGTGCTCCCATATATTAGAAATACATAAACACACAGTACATAATTGTAGCTGGAATCACAGCTGACTTCAACCTTCCTATTAAGTTGTGTACATAACGTGCCAAAGTAAGCATTCTAAAAGCTATGGAATAGCTAGAGCCAAGTTTGTTTCTTTTAATAACTTACGTTTTCATAGACAAAGCGCTTATGAAAGTTAAAAATAAGGTCCAACCAACATCACTATTAGAAGATATAAGGAGTGTTTTCTGAAATGAAAGGGATCTCACTGTTGAGACAGTGGAGTTCACTGTAACTTTCTGATTGTGAAAAAAAGGTGCTGTTGTCCTTCTCTATAGATGAGTAGAATAAGGAAACCAAGCATTTCTTCTGAAATGAGAAACAGGTTTTAGGTTCGATTGCATGTGAGATGCTGTATGGATTAAAACATTTTCCTCACCAAGCCTTTTGGACTTGAATTTCACTTATGATAATGTTGCTGTGAGCTTCTGAAGTAAAAAGACCTTGCTGGAAGTAGCCTATATTACCAGAGAGATTTACAGTACCTGTATTGTGCGTGGCAAATCAAATTTTACACACTTAAAGCCTGAAAATGTAGTATGCTATAGAAGTATCTCTGTATTATTTGGTGATTCTGTAAATGATTCTATTTCCTTGCATATTTTCTTATTTCATATGTATTTAGTTTTTAATTTTCCTAGAGTTAACTTAGAAGGTTTTCCAATCTGTTCTTGAATAAGGTTCTCTCTTGCCAGAGTTTGGTAAAACAGTAAATTCCCTCTACCTTCTTCTTAACCTTTTATTTTAAGCTGGTATCTGTTGTCTTCAGCACTCATGCCTAATCATGCTGTTAAGGAATCAGATGACTGACTCAACCAGCTCAGTATTTGTCTGTTTTCATACTTTTCTAATCATGGTACTTGTTTAATTCAAAATTCTGGAGACTCTTACATAACAGTAGGCCTATATTAGCTGTGGACTATGTAGTACCGATGGCCTTGGATTGAAAATGAGAAAGGAGAAGCAGGTGACAGTGGATATCTTTCCTATCTTACTGTCCCAGGAGCCTGCTACCATCTCTTTAATTATCTGGAGATCAGAGAACTAGCAATGCTATCGTTTACATCTGCCAGGGTAATAGTATCCTGCACCTTAGCTGTGTCCACCCTGCAGTAAACTTAAATATGTTTTTACCATGGATAATATATTCAAGACAGAAAATGAATGTAATTACAGAGGAGTGAACGTGTAGGTAAACTTCTAAATGATTTTGCAGACAGTTACTAATTGAAATTTTTAAAGATGTGATCTGGTAAAACCAGTAATGTAAAATACAAGGAGAGTGTTCGCCATATGCAGCCAGTCAGTCTCCTTGTTCATTGCAAAATGGTGCAGTGCTCACGATGGTTTCGTTTCTGTGTTCCTGCTAGTTCCAAGCCCTGCTGCTGCCACAATTCCTCGCACTCCGCTGAGTCCAAGTCCCATGAAAACGCCCCCAGCTGCTGCTGTATCCCCTATGCAGGTAGGTGTTTTTGTGACTGCGTTTAATCCTTCTTTGTGAAGAAGAGCATGTGAAACTACAGCCACTACTATTGTTTGGCTTTGGGGGGACATAATGATAAAATGCTTCTTCAAGTAAGTAGCTACTAAGTTCAGTCTAACAAAAGGGTGTTTCCCCAAGGAAACCTTAGAGAAAATGACACTTAGACAGCTGTATTAGAAATGTAAAAACCCCTTGGTTTTGATACAGATACAGCCCATGTCTCTTCCTTCCTGATCACTGCACCTAGGGTCCACATGGAAATATCTCCTTCAACTCTTATTTTCTTGTAAGAGGTTATTATAACTTAGGTATGTTTTGTAACATGTCCTGTTTGTGTAACTTCTGTTTAAGCATTGCAATTGAAGAAAAGTTACAAAACACTCGCCTACTACTTGAGTTCCTTTGGAGTCCATCATGGAGAACCAAGTTGTAAATACAAGATTTGGCATAATTTGGAAATTCTTGTTAAATATTCCCAACCCTTGCTATTCCTGTAGTACTGAGAAGACTGCAAGGAAAACTTCATCTACATTCCTTAGTTTTAGATTTGCTGTTCGTCAGTTGTCATTCCTGTGCCTGGAATGGAAACAGCAGTAATCCCCTTCAGGCAACGGACTCAGATCTGTGCAGAATCTGTCAGCAGTCATCAGTATAAATGTATCCCATGTTGCACGGGCTTTTGATATCAGACCTGACCAGAGAGGAATTAAATCATTGTAAATTGATTATCTTTGTTCATTTTGTACAGACTGTGAGTTTTGTCCACTTGCTGATTGTACTGTTTATTTTGTGCTGTCCCATTTGAAGCTTTGTCCATTTATTCAGCTGCTACAGGAGTCTAGGTACACTTAAGACTGCATCATCAGTAATGCTCAGCTTTATAGATCACTGCTGTTTTTATGATCTCACTCTCTGCATGAAGAGAGACTTCAGCAAAAGCAAACAAGCATAAGGACAAAGATGGGACCAGATTCTCAAAAAAAAAAAAAAAATGTTTTACTCCTTTAATGTCAGTAATTCTCCCGTTGCCTTCAAGATATTGCTTGAATGACTTTTTGAGAGCTTCTGCTATTTTCTGTGGTTCAGTAACTCTTGGCAACAATTTTCAAAATTATTTAAATGTGATATTCTCTGACATGCATTGTTTCTATTGATCCGTCTCTATATTTCTGTTTATTTCTGTGCTTTTGTAGGAAGAAGCACACTTAATTTCATGTTCTAAAAAGCTAGACTACAGCTTTGGCAGACAGAGGACTTCTTGACCAAGCCTAAGGCTTATTTAACTTTATTTACCTGAAAATTAACCATGACTCAAAATGTCTTAAAATACTGCAAACTTGCTCAAATTTACTGATCTTGTTTTGTTGTACTGTTTGCCAGAATTATTTGAATCCTGAATTCTGTTATAGAACCAAGTCATTAATAGCTGGATACTCATTATTGGGAAACATTGAATGAAAAACAAAGGGAAAGGCATGTAAATGAAAACAGCTGCTATTGTCTTTTTTGATGATAGGTGGTTTTCTTGGAAGTATTTGTAATTATCCTGAAGGCAACTGGGATTTATGATCTCTGTTACGTAAACTTCATTTAAAGAATATTTTCTGATCAAGAAGGGGTTCAGGTTCAAAAACAATTTTCATCTTTTCCTTTGCTTCATTTTCATATTACTGCTTTGTTTTCTACTGTTGTCTTCTATGCAATTTTTTTTTTTTTGCTCTCTTGTAATTGAAAAGCAGTATTTTTATAAGTAGTTACCGTATGAGTTGATGTAGAGGCTCTCATCTTACAGAACTCATCTGTGGTTTAAGATCTTGAGTAAAGGTGGAAGAGATGATCTTGGTATGAGTGTTACCATGCTTATTATCATTAATCTCAGCTGCTTTTAAATGCAGTCACATGGGAAATACGAAGTGGGCACCTACTGAGAAACTGACTTAGTTTTGATGTCACAATAAGATGGATTGGCTGCCAGGAAGATTCTCCAAGCACAGATGCATTGATATGTGGTCTCTGATGCATATCATTTCATTTTTGAATTGGACTGTGACATGAATTTCCTCAATCTACAGAGGTTTTGCTTGATTTGTTTATCTTCACAGTAACATGTGCATGGATAAGGGGAGACATTCTTAAATACATTTTTGCAACTGAAAACAAGCAAAACCCCTTTCTGGCTTCGGGTCCAAGCCTGTAGTGGAGCATAGAGGTTATTTACCATAGCTTAGTAATATTGCAAAGCAGTTAGGAAAAGATGTATAAGGAGATTGCTTTTCAGAATATAAAATAACCCTTCTGGGTTCATCCAAATGTTTAGTGAAAAAGTTTGCGTCTGGTATTCCTCTAGGAGTGTCCAAAGCAGATGCCTAGAAAGGAGTGTAAGGACAAGGAGGTGTAACTCCCAACTTTGCTGAGTACTTTCTTTTTCAGTTTCGTAGTTGGAAGATTCTTGGAAGCAGACGTAGTTTCGGATTCCCTGCTCACCAGTGGATGTCCAGCTTTGCTTTGAGCATACAAACATTCAGGCTCCAAGCCATTCAGAGTCAGACTTCCGCATAGTAACTACTTAATATGCAAAAAGCCATGTTTGTTTTGAAATTGCCATGTGTAGGTACATTGGCATAAATATCTTACTGAAGTACTTAAGTACACAGTGAAGTGCAAAGTACCCATCAGGAATAGGTACCTGGACAGTGGTTGAAGGTCATGTTTCTTTCCATAGCCAACAGCAGATGCAACAATTAAGAGTCAGAAGCAAAATATTTGGAGTTAACGGGATTAATTCATCCTGTCATGGTTCGGCCTCAAATTTAGTGTGTCAGATGTTTGTTCTTCTCTTTTTTTTCTGACCTGTTCCTCTTCTGGGGCTGTTACTTGTCTTACAAAAGAAAAAGAAAAAAATCTAATGACTAGTAGCTAGCTAGCAGAAGCTAAGAATGGCTGTGGGCAAGTAACTGTTGATAATCTTAACATCTTTAATTGTATCAGTTACTGAAATTGCATTATACAGAGACTACAACATAAAAACATTTAATTTAACTCCAAACAATTTTCTTCATTACATCCCATCTAAAGTACTCCTTAAAGGTTCTAGCATTTCCTTCTGCTAGACCTCAGTGTAGGAGGAATGGGAACCAGGAACGCAGATGGCAAAGCATCTTGAGTAATTTCTTTCCCATTAGTAATTTCAATGAGTAGCCTCAAAGGCATATGATTCCTTTAAACTTGTGATCCTGTTTTATTTAGTGTTGAGGAATCTAAACACTGGTGTAATGGCCAAATGGTGTTGAGCAACTGAACGAGTTTGAGTATGTTTGCAGTTGAAGGAAAAAAGCTATATATCAAGGGATTGGTAGCATCCATACTTGCTTCATTGCACATCAGATGCGTTTTGTAAATGAAGCGAGTGGCAAATCTGCAAGTTCAGCAGATCACTCAAGCAAAAATGTCTTTAACACTTGTAAAACGTTTCAGGAAAAATTACTCTCCCAAGAGACACTTGTGCTCTACTACGGTAAAGATACTGCCAAGTGAAACTTGATACATGAATGTATTGGCTGGATCGTTTTCCTCGAATTACCTGAGTCACTACGTTACTATTGGTAGTTGTAACAGTAAGATATTTAATAAGGAACTAGCAACAACGAAGTTAAGCCCAGACTGCAGTGTCAACGGGAGCAAAAAGCAGAAAAACAGCTTGTTATAACAAGGAGACAAGACCGATATATAGCAAGTTATCAGTTGAGTACCACGGTCGTTTTCTGACAATATCCGTAAAGGATGTTTGTTTTTAAGTGATACCCGGAAGCTGAGAAAGTGATAAAGCTATACGGTGATCCAGTACCATGCCTGTGCTGTGTGTACCTTCCTTTCCTGGCCGAGGCTCTATATTGCTCTGTCTTTATGGCAATCCCAGAGCCAGCCAAAATGAAAACTTTTTTTTTTAACCTCATTGATTATTGTATTTGTTTCCTTTATTTATTTATTAGAAACAAAGACTCTCATTTTGATACAGTCCTTTATTAATAAAAATAAATAAAAATCCTAAGAGGGTGAAATGAAATACAAAGGTATTGAAACTTTGAAATAGCAACCCTTGTGGTAAGCTGTTGTGGGGAGCACTGTGCAAGGCTCACAGTTGCTGTTGCTTTTATTTACATGTTTAAGGGAAAAATCTGTAGTATACCTCAGGATTTTGATATATAAAGCAATAAAATTCTTCACGCTGTGTTTTGTAGTTGGTTCTTAGATGCTGATAGCTGTTTTCTCCATTTGATTACTAGCACAAAAACATAATTCTAGTTTGGCCCTAAATGACAAATAAGTAGTCCTATAATCCTGCCTGTGCTACAGGATGCTGCAAAGTATATACTGTGAACTTCTGTTTATCGCAGTTCTGGATATGTCTGTCTTGCCTACATGATTTGGCATGAGAAACATCTGAGCTTTGTTATTTTATGAAGATAAGGCTCATTTAACCTTCTCATCTAATCTTGGGCCAGATGGAGAGCTGAAAGTTTTCAGGATAAACACATTACTGGACTTATTATGATTAAATATAGGAACCTAATGTAAAAGGGTGAGTAAAGAATGTAATGTAACTTGCTATAGGCTCTTTGAAATCATTCTTTTTTCAAAAGAAAGCAAACCAGAAAAGCACAAAAACCATCTGTTGACAGTCTTCCTTAAGTCTTCAGCACTTGGATATAAATTTCAGGAAGTGTAGGGGTAATTATTGAATTGTGCAGGTTTTATTTGTGTGGCTTTTTATTTGTGTGATGGTAAAAAGCTTGTTTCAGTGTTATCCAGTGGTTATTACATTGTGTGCAAGATGCATCTGTGGTCATACACTTGCATTTTAAGCTGCCAGAAGCTATGAATTGCTAAACATTTTACGTAAAATTTGAAAAGACAATATTAAGAAGGTGGTTTGTACAGCTTTCCTAGCAATAGTTAAAGCTGAGGGGAATGATACTTCTCATTCAGAATGAGAGGGAAAGCCTTCATTAAACAGTCCCCAGGGTGAACCATGTCGTGAAAAAAATGGAACAAATTTCTAGCAATGATGTGGACAAATGAAAAATGGTATTTTGTTTTATTCCTTCCTCCCCCCCGGAAAGAATATTTAGAAGTTGTATTTTGTAGAGGTTTTGTTTTGTTCTGCTTGGTTTATATGTAGCAAATTGTTTGACACAAGGATTTTTCTGTTTCAGAGGCATTCCATAAGTGGACCGATTTCCACTTCAAAACCCCTTGCTACACTGACAGACAAAAGACCGAGCTACGCTGAAATCCCTGTTCAAGGTATTCATTCAAGTTCATTTAAACTTCTCAGCAATGCTAGTAATTTTTCTATTGTATGTAATATCCAGATCATTGTCATGTTAGGTGCTTTTTAGGCAAAATATTTTGACTTCTAAATGCAAAATAAGAAATATTTTTATTACTTTTTTCATCACACATGGTGACATATCAAAAAGATGCTTTTTTGAGTTTTCGACAGAACCACGATTATATTCTAATAACTGGGCATTAATCTGCTTTTAATGTGTGTATATAAACTGAGATCACTTGCAAAATCAAGATGAGATGATTTTAGGGATTTATCATGCTGCTGCTTTCTAGATTTTAAAAATACACACTTCTGGGGCTTCATTATGTATTGTGGGTTGTGTGTGTGTGTTTCAAACTGAAACTGGGATGATAGTTTTCATTGTATTGCACATGAATAACAAAATATAAACTTAGTAAGTATTGAATCTTCAGGAGCCAGGTGAAAAATGGAATGGAATTGAGTGTTGATTTATCTGTTTTCCAATATTTCCCTGTTGTGTGAACTTTGTTTTGTCTCTCAAAATGTTCACAATGTGCTCTTCCTGTGAGAGTGAATGGCTATCATGTGTTGGGCGTAGCTCTCTGATTTATGCCTGTTTTAGTCTTTTTGTAGATGTTTCTTAAGATAATACCGATATGACTCCAGACTGAATATTTCCTCTTGGTTTGGTATTCCTGAAGTCTGATGTTTTATAAAGGGTGCTTTTTTTCTTTCGGTAGCATTTCGTAATAGTTCGTTCGTGCCAGATTTCCTTTTTGCTTTTGTTGAATGCATATTGAGGTTTTGTTCAATGCAGCTGGCGTTTTAATTTTAGAAACATTGATATTTTTAGGAATATTTAAATGCCTTTCCAAGAAGATAGTTTAGGGTTCT
The DNA here is from genome assembly GCF_013377495.2 of Cygnus atratus. NCBI lineage: Eukaryota > Metazoa > Chordata > Aves > Anseriformes > Anatidae > Cygnus > Cygnus atratus. Next base: position 5,122,893 of record NC_066378.1, read on the forward strand.
TTCATTGTTACAGAGTTCATGGGTAGACATAAGCTTAAACACAAAATGAGTGGTACGCTTTATGTAGTTTCTGTGTTTTCATTACAATTAGTTAAATGCAGAAGCAGGAAAGCATTGCAATAGAGAATTTGTCTGACAGAATTCCTGTTCACAAGTGTGTGTGTGTGTGTGTATATATATATATATATACATACACATGTGTGTGTGTATATATATATATATATATATAAAAAAGCAACGTATGTTCCTTATATCATGTTTTCAACTAGTGAAGTGGGTTTAACATTTTATTTTGAATCCTTGTTCACCTTTGTCATATTTTTGTACTCAAATTGCTGGCTTGTAATTGTATCTACAGCAACATGAGTATGTAAACTTTATGCATGGAGTTTAAAGGTTTTATTTGAAGGAATATTAATTTTAAATAGTAACTAACAAAAGCTAGTTTCGATTAAATGCTACATAAAATTAGTTTTGCTGAAGCTTGATTTTACTCATTGTCAGAAGGCTGAACCAATCTTTCCTTACTAAAAGTGAAGGCACCTTTTTGACCCCAATTCATGGGAAAGTCAGGAAAGCAAGTTTTTATTAAAAAAAAAAAAAAAAAAGTCTACCAAACAGACCAAAAAAGGAGGGGAGGATGACACCAAACAGTTCACAACAGGGACAAATCAATCTGCTTTACCATTCCAAACTGTGAATGGCATATCAAACATTTTTTCCGGTGTGCTAAATGGGGATTCCTTGCTTGGACTTTGGGTTGTACAATTCATTTTTAATAGAACAGGACAACTGTGAGAGAGGCCTTACTGAAAAAGGATTAAGAAGGTCATGATATGTTCATAGTGAACTTCAATGGTAACGAACAAATTTTAGGCCTTTTCTTTTGTACAGATAAAATCTATTGCTCTCATTAAAGTAACCAAACTCTGGCATTGGTAGGCAATATTCGTGATGCATGCCTAAATGTCTTACATTTAACTGGAATCTTTGTTAATGGTGTTCTGTCTTTGTTTTTTTTGTCTAGAACATTTGTTGAGAACGTCTTCTACCAGCAGACCAGCATCTTTGCCAAGAGTACCTGCTATGGAAAGTGCCAAATCTATTTCGGGTAATACCACGTTTTCTAGATGATTAATAAAATTAGGAACTCTCATTTCAGTGCTGTACTTACAGATCTATTTTACTTTTTCAAGAGAGACCTTTTGGTTTCAGACCATCAAGGTCTTGTCAAAAGATTGTTTGGATATTTAGAATAGCTTACTTTTCAGTGTTTGAGTTTTCTGTTGAAGTATATGAGGAAGGAGAGTTAAGTCTGATGGTTTAATAAATAAAGAAATGCAATTTCATTGCATCAAGTGGAACAGAACAGATTTTTTTTAATTGCTTTTCTAGTGTCAGTATTGTTGCAAATAGGGATTTGCACCAAGATACTATACTGTATGGTTGAGTGTCAATCATGCACGTAACAGCTGACTTATATGTTCCAAGAAATTCTACCTGGCTGTTACCTTTTACTGCTTGAATGTAGGATTTATTTTAAAGAGATCGAGGGAGACAGAGAAACATATTGTCCTTCTCTAACTGAGCTATTCCATTTTTGTTTGTGAGAAGAATTATTTTCAATGGCTGGAGAAGGTCTCTCCTTGAAAATTGGAGGATTGTTCTTTTTAGGTAACAAATGCATATTTGTATCTTACCTAATGCATGTAAATATTTTCCCATGTTACCTAGCAAAACTTCTACCCATTCTCTAGGACAAAAGAGTTTGTAGTAAATCATTTTACAGTAGTCTATTTGGTGACTGGAGAACCTACAAATATTTACAGTTTTTACTCTTCGTGGCTTCTGCATTTTGCCTTTTTTTTTTTTTTTTTAAGAATTGAAAAATATAAGTTTTAAAAGGTTTCTAGAGACAAATCTTTAAGTTTTGTAACACAAATAGTGGGATAATGTGAAAATGGTACTTCCTGTTAAACTAGGCAGAACCACTTTGAGAGGCACGTATATATATACATATACACATTATATATATATATATATATATATATATATATATAAAAAATCCCTGTATTTGAATAAATGGTTTCAGGGGGAAAAAGCAGTTTAGTTTATTTTGATTTGTGTTGAAAACATCCACCCAAAATTATTTTTTCTCAACTCTTGTGTCTGGTATTTATAAACTAATTTACTTGCCATAAGTCATTAGAAAATAACTCTCTGAAATATGTGGAGAGTCACACATTTGGTTTGCAAACGTACAAACAATAGCGGCTGTGTAGATATAAAAGGCAAACCTCATACTGTTAACTGGGATCTCTTCCATGTAGAGAAAACGTGACCATTCTACAGAATGTAATGGTTGCTTTTTTTTTTTGACAAAAACGTTTTGTCCTGTGATTAAAAACAAACAAAAAAAAAGGCAGATTTTTCTCTGTGGAGTGTTGTTGGGTGGTCTCAGGTCAATCTTTAATTTGCCTGCTGATATTTAATTCAGGTCCAGAGCATCACATAGATGTCAATTCTTGATTAAAATTAAATGGAAACAAAGCAGCTATTAGCTAAATTATTTTTTTCTTAGCTACATAACTGCATGGACTAGAGAAAAAGTATATGGTTTGATGTTAAAATTTATTTTCATTCATGAAGTCTTCCAAATGGAAGTATTGAAATATCATTATACCATTAGATGTGTTCATTGAATTATCTTATGATACGGCCTGTATGTCAAAACAAAATGTTGGTAGTGCACTTGAAATACTTGATACTTCTTAAGTGGCAAGTACCAAGAAAAATGTCAAAGCCTAGGACTGTATATGGATTTCCTTTCATGGTTTCTGAACTAACACTTGTTAGAGAGCAGGAATAAGTTCAAAAGCTTTTATTGTTTGCAAATGATCAATATATGGACATTTTTCACTGTATAGTGTCTCGAAGAAGTAGTGAAGAAATCAAACGGGATATCAGTGCACCTGATGGAGCATCTCCAGCATCTCTCATGGCAATGGGTACCACCTCCCCACAGCTATCACTCTCATCTTCCCCTACAGCATCAGTCACCCCTACAACCAGAAGTCGAATAAGGTAAAAGCCTTTTTCTGTTATAAACCAGAAAGTGTTAATTTCATAGCTATCTGTTTGCGTATATCTAGGATATAATGTTGGCACCAAGACTGCAGATTTTACTGCCACCCATGCAACAACAGTCTTTGGAAACAAAGTGCTTCCTGCAGCTCAGTACACTTTTTAGAGCTTATATGGTCAATGCTACGATTTTATGCTCCACTAGAAAACCAAGCTAAATTATGTCACTAAATAATAACATCACATCAGTTCAATATACCATGAAACCAAATCCAAGAAGTGGGCTGCAGCGTATTGTAAAAGCTTTTCAGAGTGGCTTGCACTTGGAGAGAATGTGATAAACTTTAAATTTATTAATCACAGCTGAGGACAAAAAGTAGTATGACTGGGTCTTAAATCCAGACACTTCTGAATAGCCAGGACTGAATGGGCCTGTGTTATTTGTACCACACTTGAAATCATAATGTAAATCTAAGTAAGAATGGCCAGGCACCCCTCTCTTATTAGTATGATAAAAAGATAAACCTTTACAGATAGGAGAAGGTTTACATTTATCAATCTTATCAGTTACAAGGACTTCAGAGTATTTAAGCTTTATGTTATGCAAGTGAAGTATGTACATAGTCTTGCCTCTTAGATTGGGAAACTGACAGACAAAGGTAAAATGACTTTTTCAGGCATATTTTTGACACTGAACTTCTTGAGAGTTTTTGTACAGCAGAAACATTAAATCCTTAATGTTCTGAGACATTACAATATGTAATAATTGCATTATAAAATTGTGAAGTTATTTACAGCTGTGGATGATATTGAAAATGTTTTCCTGAAATCAGTTGCAACGTGTCTCTGTGTTGCTCTTTTCACTGTGCAGAAATTAAATCAAGTTTGGATCTGCTACTTTATCAGCAGCAACGTATATTGTCTATGTTATCACTTAAGTGTAGACCAAGTACATGCAGAAATAAAAAAGACTAAAACACCTATATATGAACTTTGAACTGGTAGCATAAAATTCATTGATGGCAGCCTGAAGACTGTAGAAAATGTGGCGTTTCATGATGTAACTGTACAGTTGTAATCATGATAATACGCTGCCCAAGCACTGCCTGAAATGCAAGCCCTATAACAGGAGGAGCAGTGCACACTGCAGCAGTGGGTGCATAGTGATGAATGGGCTCTCTGGAATACTGCTCACAGTGCTGCTGCTGGACTTGAGTGTGTTTTTGTGATAGAGTTTCTCGTTTTCCCCTACCTTTTTCTGAAAGTCGTGGTAAAATAAACAGTTATTGCTATAGTACACTAAAACAAATATTTGAAGTTTACTGTTCCTGTTCTAGTTGAACCTTCATTGGCTCTGTTGATTTCGAATTAAGTTAACCTAATGCACTAACTTATAAGATTTGTATGTCAAACTATTTTTCATTGTCTCCATACAACTTATGCTAATTTATTTCCTTTAGCTGTGTTCTCATAACTGAGAGAACTTGATATAAACCATGTGCATTTACTGGAATTTGAGAACAGGGTGTACAGCTCCTCCATGGCTAAACAGTAAGGTTTAGCATAGAAAGGGAGCTTGAAATTTGAGGTCTAATAGGTAGTCCCGAACCTCTGTGCTGAAGTTCTCGTAGTGTTGCATAATTCTCGTTGTAGATTAAATATGCAGTCCCATCATTATTTGTTTTGATTACCTTCTTCGACCTCCTCTGAGCTGGACTTCAGTAAGGCCTTTGACATGTGCCCCATAGATCCTCAGGGATGAGCGGTTGATGTTTGGGATGGGTGTGTGGACAGTGAGGTGGGTTACAAATTGGCTGAACGGCTGGGCCCAGAGAGTGGTGGTCAGCAGCGTAGGGTATGCTTGGAGGCCAGTTACTAGTGGAGTACCCCAGAGGTCAGTACTGGGTCCAGTTCTGTTTGCTATCTTCAATAATGGTCTGGATGATGGAGCAGAGTACACCCTCAGCAAGTCTGTGGATGACAGAAAATCAGAAGTGGCTGATGTGCCCGAGGGTTGTGCTGCAATCCAGAGGACTTCGACAGGCTGGAGGAATGGGCTAAAATAATATATATATATATATATATATATATATATATATATAAAAAATAATATAATATACATACACTTATTAATCTAAGTGCTCATTTCTGAAGCCTGGTTAAAAGAGTTTTGATTACAAAAACTCTTTTAAACTCTTTAAAAATAAGACCCAAGTGGAAGAAATGGCCAACCTGGATATGATCATTCTTCCCTTCCCCAGTCTTGCCTTCAAGAAGAAATGACTTAAGATAATTTGACACTGGAGGTGAAATTAATTGATAGCTTTTATTGGGAACTGAGCAGTGGTTTTCAAAAAAAGTGAATCGTTGTTGTGCCAATGTATCAAATAGCAGATCAGCCTAGCAGATCTGCCCCCGCCTTTTTGAGAACTCCAGTTCTCAGGCAAATGTTCTGTTAGTAACAATGTGCAGCTAATATGCAAACCTGTTGTTTCAAGGTGACACTTGTAATCAGCCTTGAAATGCAGAAGAGATAGCATCAGTTTATTCTCTTTCTAAATACAAAATAAAGTCACTTGAGTTAGCTTAATGGTTCAAGCTGGAACTTGACGTGTTTTGAGTTGAATTTTCTAAACTCTTAAGAAAATATCATTGAGAATGAAATACCTAGAAAAAAGTTTAGTTTCAGGAAAAAAGGATTTGCTAATGAAAGAATTTCTCCAAAATAATTCTTAAGTCTACAGGTATTCGTGTATTCCATTTTTCACTCAGTAATGCTGCACCTTGCTACTTTCACTATGACAATAATTTGGGTTTTTTTGAACTTTGCAATATGTATTTCTGTTGTCTAAGATATGTTACTAGCTATAAGTTGTGCTTCTCTCTCGTTACTAGGGAAGAAAGGAAAGATCCCTTGTCTGCCCTAGCAAGAGAATATGGAGGATCCAAGAGAAATGCTTTGCTGAAGTGGTGCCAGAAAAAAACAGAAGGCTATCAGGTAACTGCAGAGTTGTTTAACATAGCATACTTGTAGCTGCAACAAATTAGAAGCTGCCAATAGCATAAGCCAGCTTGCTCCACAGTTGACTGCATAGATTGCAATGGCACTGGTATGTACTGTACTCTCTTCTTGGAACACATGCTACGAGTCCTAACCTAACTAACATTAATAGCTCCTTAGTCACTTTGCTCCACGTTGTTAATGATTTTTTTCTTAAGGGGGCAGCTGTCCTCCTATTGAGGCACTTCACAACAGCCTTTTACAGATTGCACTTTGGAAACTGTAACTTTCAGTTACAGTTGGAACTTCAGCAATTTAAATGTTAATGTCTCCCCAATGGAGGTATAGTAATGTTTCTTGGATTTTAGAAAGATTTTTTTTTGAAAGGTAATTAGTCTGGTTGTATTTGGATCTGTCAATGTGCTCCCATTTAGTCTCTATTTAGGGACAGTTTGTTTTGTGAAGGTTGCATTGTCTTGCATTTTGTACTTGGCTTTCTAGTACAGTTCCAGATTTTTTTCAGTTGGTCCAAATGTTATCAGAACCTGAAAGAAGTAACAAGATAACTATCCAGAGTTCTCCTGATTACATTATTTTTTCAAAAGAATAGTGGCTTCAGCAAACTAAACCAGGATGTTAATAGTCTGACTGTGATGTATTTGTTTGGTTAACTTGTATTGAAAGTGGTTGGAATTCCCAACACAATCCTCAGTTTAAGAACTTTACTCTTTCCATGACTTGAGACTCACAATGCAGGAGGAAGTTCAGAACCGCATAACAGGATGATCGCCCATCCATAGGAAAAGTCGTCTTTCAGTACAATGGAGACGCTTGTGGTATAATCCCTCCCCCCTCTTCCTCTGGCACGTCTAGTGCTAAACTGTGCTATTTCTGAGGATAAGCTTCTTTGTGGAAAGAGCCTTTCTCCTTCCCCGCATTTCAGAAAAGGCAGGATGTTATATTTCTGTATAAATCCTGTAAAACAGAATGCAAAAATATTTTCCCATAATGTCTTGAAATGAAATACAAATTTGACAGCTTCCTTACCTGATTAGGAAAAGTAATAGGAAAAAAAAATCCAAATTTTTCAATCTATAGCTGTATGCACGTACAAGAGCTTTTTTTGTGTAGATTGCTGTTTAAAACTACTCTTCTTGAACTTTATAGATGCTAGTAGAAGAATAGGTTTTGACACTTACTGTACTTGCTTCAACAACTGTAATATTGTTCACTGATTGTCGCTACTGGAAACCATAGCATATAACGTCTGTAGAACTAATTTATGCCTTCTTTTGAAGGAGTGGGATAATACAAGGAGGTTACATGATGTTAGTTTTTGGAGAAGAATGTCTTCCACTTCAAGCATACTCACTTTTTGTCTTTGTTGTAAAGAATTTAGTTTTTTTCAGCATCACCTGAATTTCAGTTCTGATTGAAATCATGTAAGTGGTGTTCTAATGTTAAAAATACATCTAATACTGTATTCTTTCTGAATGGTGATTATCCAGCTTTTTGACATCTCAAAAACATTATCAATACCAGATCTATTTTTGGAAATAGAAGCTTTGAGTTTTAATTTTGTGTTAAAAGTGTGGATTCAAAAGTGACAGGCAGTAAACAGGTATCAGAATAATGAACATCTCCTTTCCTCATTCAGTTCTAGTTCTCTTCCTCCTTCCCTCTCCCCAGATATCACCAGGGTACCTTTTCACACCTCCAGCTCCTCCTAGTGTCCTATACTCTGTGAAAATCCCTTTTCCCAGCACTTCCCATTGGTACCACTTCTACCTTTCTCCTATGTCACTGGTTGCTTGTGTTTGGATTGCCATCTGGGCAGGAGCCAGCACGTGCTTGTCAGGGCTGCCTGCATGCTGGCTACCAGCCGGCACCTGGCTCTGAGCTACCACGTGAGCCAGAGGGCCCAGAGAAGTCCTCAATGTCCCTGCCTCTGTTCTCTAGGAATAGCTGTAGGTCCAGATTCTAGCTAGTTACCAGATTCTAGCTAGTTATAAAAACAGTGTTACAAACTCAGCTTGTACATATTTTTCATTTAACAAGTTCTAAAATGACCTGGAAGAGTTTAACCCTGATTTTGAGGGGGAAGATGGGGATGCAGAAGGGGGGAGTAAAAGGGAGTCCTGGAAGGCTTTTGTTTCTGCATGGTATTGGTGGGACAAAATTGACAACAGAATTATTTCAATGGTTTTAATACATATTAGTAGTCTTATTAGGTTGATAAGGAAAACTCAGCTTCATAAGCCAATATTTGAGTATGTCTTTGCACCCGTGGAAAGATGTGTTTGTCTTCAGTAGTTGCCAACTGCAAACACTTCAGTTTTGTTTTCTCAGTCTCATCTGGAGACTGTCTCACGGGTGTAATTTTCTATGCATACATGTATTTAAAATTGTATTACGCATCGTATTATGCACTGGATATTGGAAAACAGTTGAATAGGCTAACAAATAGTAATCAAATAGCCAGATATAAATCTTAATTAAAATTAAAAAAAAAAAAAAAGCTTAAAGTATACAGAGTTATGGGTGAGTTGCCAGTTGCTTAAAATTTTAAAAACAAGATGTGATGTAGTTGGCTTACCCTTATTAATGAGCAGCAGCATATGATTAAATGTTACTCTCTTCGAAGACAAGCTGTAGTTCTTGAGCTGCTTTTTATTCCATTTGTTGAAAATCCTAATGGGGGAGAAAAAAAACCATCCCAGGTCTGTACTGTTTCGTAGACAGAAGGTTTCCTGTATCCATAAGATACTTTTGTAGAATACAGTACTACTTAATTGCTTGCAGCAACCAGCATTTTTTTTGTCTGCTCAAATAGAAAGAAAGAATTACTTCTGCTCTCCTATCCCTCCAGGAAATTATTTTTAAGCATTTAATCAAAAGTCTTAAGTATCTGTTTTAGAAGTCTGAAATTTTGTGAATGCTAAATAATTCAAAGACAATAGCATTGTGGAGCTCTTATTTCAGCCCATTATAGTGGGGGGATTTTTTTTAAACCCTTCATACACATTCACAGACTTTTATGCCAAACTTTACTTTCCAGTTCTGACAAATACATAGTTCCGCATACGATTTTTTAAAGCAATTGTATGCATTCACAGAGGTGAGAAATTTAAGATTTTAAAAAAAAAACACAAAAAAACAGTACTTAACTCTGTTTAAAAACTATAATAAATTACCAAATTGTGCAGTTTTCTTGATATATTCAAGCAAATTTTGAAGGAAATTGATTAATAGAAAGGTTGTAGTCATGAAACAATATTTAACTGTATTTCCAAACCTAGCATTCTTTTGAGGAGTACCTCAATAAAAAAAAAAAAGGTTAAAACAGCCAATGAGAATAAGAAATTCTTCCTGATGTAAGAAACTGTATGACTTTATCTGATATTGTTGTTTTTAATACCCATGCAGTCTGAATGCTGTTTGCAAGCAAGAATGCTCCTTGACACTTTGCTTTGAGACTTGCACTCTGCAGAAGGTCACTGCAGAGCTAACAGCAGGCAGGTTCCCTATCAACTTTTATCTAGAGGCTGTTCAGTCCAGGCAGCATTGCACTCACTAAGATAGTGTGAGTTTAATTCAGGACTCAACAGATCCCTAAGCCATGAAAGAGCGGAGTTGGTCTCTTAAGATAAGTTGTGTGTGTGTGTGTTGTTTTGTTTTTTAGCACATAGATAAAGGAGCAGCAAATCTCCATTAGTTTTCAGATGAAGAGGGCACAGAATACTTGAAATTTGATCGTGTGTTAGCTTTATTCAGGGCCTGACATACTGATTCAGAGTTCAGTGCCAAGTGCTGCATTTTCCAGAGAGAAGAGAATCCTCCTGGCTCCTCTAAAATATGTGCAGTGTCATAAAACTGTCATAAATTCCAGATATCTTCAAAGCACAACACAATCCCATCCAGCTGTTACAGAGCATTTACCCTAGCTGAAACACAGCTACTTTCATTTTGAGTACATAACTAATAAAAGTCCAAAAAAGGATGTGAGCATGCATGTTTCATGTTAAGAATGGGACCAATAAACAGGATACATGCATCCTTTACCCATTCTTATCTACAGCAATTTATTTTCCATTTTTGTCAGCATTCTGAGAGAGGATTCACTTCCAGAAGCATAACACAAAAGAACAATTGTCACAAGGTTGCTGCAAGAATATACAAAAAAAAAAAATAGCTTTCTTTAAGTTTTCCATGCCTTCTAATGACAGATGCACTGAAAGATATCCATATGGTAGCCTTGAAGTACCTGTCCTTTAATTATGGAATGATGCTTTTTCTGGGAAGGCCACCTAATTCTTGTAACCTGTACAGATCAAATCATGTCTTAAAAAAAATAAAAATAAAAAGCCACACTTTTTATCCACATGGCAACAATAAAAAAAAAAGCTAAGTTTTGTATTCTAAATACTCTGGTGACATACAGAATTCGGTGACACTACTGTACTTGGTCACAATAGGATAATTACCTGTTGAAATGATTGTGTGCACTGAATACATCTGATTTGAGCCTTTGTTGAAAAAAAAATTTTTTTTGATCCGGAAGGTATAAAATTATTTATAGACTAACACTATTAAAGACTCCATTATATTTAGTCAACATGTTAGGATTCAGGCATTTCTTGGTCACTTTTAAAATGAAACTGGCTATGTAGGAGGATATGAGTTTGACTTTCCAGAGGCGATTACTGTGGGACCAAATTGAGGTTGTTCGGGTGAATTATGTTAGAAATGGGGCTTTAACTCAGTTAACTCAGTGTTCTTGGCCTTTATTGCTGTAGTGGACTATGTAACATGAAATTGCTGATATGTATCTGTAGTTGTAAATATATTTTGTTTTTGAAATGGAAACTGCATTTTAAAATGAAGTTTCATCCCTGCCTCTGGCAGGGGGGTTGGAATGAGATGATCTTTAAGGTTCCTTCCAACCCAAACCATTCTGTGATTCTATGAAAGTAAGTCCAACATTTGCTTTGGAAAGAGCACCGTCTCTGTAAACCTTGAGAAATATCCGATATGGGGGCGTGGAAGATTTCTTGACAACTGAATGGTACCTGTCTTCCACCTAATTAAAATATGTTCCTTATTTCTGCCCTGTAGAGGGGAAAGAAACAGGTGATTAGTATATCAAAAGATCATTTATTCAGTGTGCATCAGTCAAAATGATTATTTTATTATTTCCTTATATGCACATGCCTTGTTTTCTTTTTCTTCACCTCAATTTCATGGAAGAAAGTAAAGGCTTAGGATTCTACCTAAGGCTAAAGATTTGGCAGGTTATTTTTGGAGTTAGTGTTTTGCTTCCATTGAGGATAAGTTGCAAATGAGCTGGTTGGAATAAGCATGCAGGCGATCTTCAGGTAGTTGTGTGGTTTATTGTTCAGTTACAGCACTAGGTGTTTTTGCTGATGAATATCCCGAAGAGGCCAGAACAAAAAAAAAAAAAATGGATTAGCATAGGATGTACTTAGGATTTCAGCCGCATAACAGTCCTAGACTTCAATAAGTAATCCAAAACAATAGTTAGTTTTGTCATTCAAACATGATAATAATACAAACTTCATATTCTGTGTATTTTGTGTATTTGTAGTGATTGAGCAGTGTGATTATGCATCCATGTGTACTTAATGTTATGTTGAATGCACCTTTCAGTTAAGAAATGCTTTAATTTCTTTTCAAATGGTAAATGTAGAGTAACAAAGTTAAAGGTAGAAGATGCTTCAGGTTGCTTTTTAAAAAATTTATTCTTTTATAAACGTCACCAATACTATATTCTACTCAAACTATTCTGTTGACTTTAAAGAAGCACAGAAAGAGGACAAGATGCTGTGCACACGAAAGCCCATGCTGAAATAACGATTCCAGGGTGTGCATGCATTCCCTGGTGCTGTCTGGTTGATTCATCAAAGCAGTCAGGCTGCCAAAACACTTCTCTCCTTGGTTTAAGCTGTGATGCTTTAGCCAAAAATTATTGAATTAAGGAAGTATATACTTCCTTTTTCTGTTTGGTTTGGATTCTGATACAAGAGAAATGTCAGCTTGTTAGACTTAATTATGACAAAATTTAGAGCAAATTGTGGAGCTGTCTTTATCTCTGTAAATGCTTCAAATGTTAATGTCTGAAGCTATTATTGTGTGTTTTTGAGGATGACTGCTCCTTTTATGGTCTTTTTTGTGCCAAAATTGAAAAATATGCACTGCTGGTCACACTGCTACGCGGCACCATAGTTACCTTTCCTCCAACATGAGCTGATCTCCCTGCTTTAGAAGAAACCATCTGGTAGGGATGGACCCAACTGTTCCCAGCATAAGAGCCCGGCCTGCCTAACCCCAGTGTTGACTGTGGGGTGAGGCTTCCACTGAGAGACATGCTGATCTCCTAGGCGCAGGGGAGAAGTCTGGTTGCAGCCCTCACTTTCCATTGGCACATGCAGTCATGAAGACTTTTCCAAGGTGAGCTTTGGCATGGGGTAGATGGGAACAGACATGCCTCTCCCCAGTGGAAAAGCCAACCCTACGTGAGAGGAAGATGGATGAAACTCAGAGAGCAAGCATGGCTCAGATGATTCTATCACAGCTTCCCTATAGTCTGCAGAGTGCCTGGCACAAGGTGCAGGGCACTGCTGCGAGCCTGTAAGCACAGGTGTGTGGTGCTGTGTTGTTGGGAAGGGTCAGCGGCTAGTAGGAGATGGATGATGGATGTCTCCAGTAGCGAGTTTTGTAACTTGGAGGCATTACCAGATGCTGTTTCACTGGACCTACTAAAGGAAGGGTGATACTGACTGATACCACGGAAAGGCTACAGGGAAAATACACTCTAGAAAGTCTTCTGAAAGCTTAACGGGAAGACTTGTTTAGTAGTTTACCTCTATTTTTTTATGGATGCTCTTTTCTTTTTTTGTGTGTCTTTAAAAGCTTTTAAAAGCTTTTTAATAGTAATTTTCTGCCATGGTAAAAAGCCTGCCAAGGTCTGTAAAATTAAACCTCAAATCTCGTTTTAATGGTTTAATATATTATAGTACAGAATCATATTAATGCTTTTGCTTTCTCAGCCCACTTATTTCATTAACTAATACAACAGAGACATAGACACATGGTTTTATTTTCTTTATGTCCTAACTCATTTGCGAGCCAGCCTGACTTAGGATGTGGGAACATCCTTTACTTTGCAGAGCAGGGGCTGGAGAAATAGTTGCTATGCAGTATGCTTCTCTGCCCAAATTGTAATGTTTGTAGTTCAGAGAGATTGAAGACAGATGTGGGTATGTCCGCTGAAGAGATAATTAAGGAAACTTTGTCCTTAGTTTATAACTGGAAGTTAGAAACCATGGCTTCTATAGCTTTTTTAGCAGCAACGTTTTTTGGGGGGGGGGGTGGAAGTTGAATCAGAATTATAGTTGATATTTGTATCTTGCATTAAAAAAAATACTTTCTCTGGTTGTAAAAGAGCCTGTATTTTTAATTTAGGGGAAAAAAAAAACACAATAGGACAATTTCAAAATTATTATTACACTGGTTAAAAAACATTTTAGAATTGAGGATTCTGGAAAAGTCATAGGTTGGAAGAGCCCTTCGACTGATGTACAGAACCCTGTTGAGCAGTCCTGAATGTTTCTAGTGAGGGAGGTTCCTCCATTCTCTGGGCACCCTATTCTGAAGTTTGTTTTATGGTGAACACCTTTTTCTTACAGCCAGAGAGAATTTCCTTGGAAGCAAACTGTGCCTATCGCCTCTTGTCCTGTCACCATGAAGCCATGGGAAGATGGTAGCTCCATCTTCTCTATAATGCCTTGGAAGACTGATCACTTCCCTTCTTCAGGCTGAATAAACCTGCTTCCTTCAACCTTTCTTCATTGGTCAAGTTCCTCAACCTTGTAATCATCTTGGTAACACTCTGCTGGACATTCTTTAATTCTCAATGACTGTTTTGAGCTGGGGGGACAAAACTCTGTCCAGCACTCCAGGTATACCCTGACAAGGGCCCAGTAGAGTGCAATAATCCCATCCCTCAGCCTTAGTGATGCAGCTCAGGACATGGTTCGCCTTCATTGCCGCACACTGCTGACTCATCTTCAAATTCAGTTCATTTACAGTTAAACCACTATCATATTTCAGCCTAAGCTGATGGACCATTTTGTTCCTATTACATTTTCAACCTTATTTCAGGAAGAAATTTCTTTTTTTTCTTTGTGAGCACAAGGGAATTTTATTTCATTTATTTCATTTATGTTGACTTCTGCTACTGTGCTCTTTGCGTCTTAACAGGATCTTGAGTCACGCTTGAAATGTTTTTGGTTGTGGGTCCACCAGTGTGTTCCTTTGCCATTGGCTGTTCTCCCACTTTGTCAGAGCTGTAGGGTGGACTATAGCATTTGGTCTGTTCGATTACTTGAAATGTTATATTCTTGCTTATACTTTGTCTCTAGAAAAAAAAAAAACAACTCTTATAACTCAACTTGCAATTCCTGGTTGGCACATGTCTTCCACGGATCTTATCGCAACAGCTTGTTGCTTAACTCTTTGTTAGAATTGCTTTTTGTGAAAAATCTCTCCATAATTCTAGAAGTGATTTCACTCCCACGCTAAGTATTAAAAGTTAATGGACAAGGACTGATAAAACTCCTCCTGGTTCACCTCTCTCCAGCAAGGCTTATTCCTCATTTGAAAATTTATCTGAAAGTATGCCCTTCAATTGCTTTAATATTTTGTGGTCTGAAATGGCTTGAAGAAAAATTCCGGACTAGATTCCAGCAGAATTCTCTTAATAGAGCCAATTACTTAATAAAAGCAGTAACAAAGAAGAAATTATGTCAGAGATCTTAGGCTGATGTTCTGTTTAGCGTCAAGTCTTTGAGAAATAAGAGCTTAATGCAAGATTGATTTCATTATACTGACCACGCTTTTTCAAAAAAACACAAGTAGTTAAAAGCATTTGGGAAATAAAATTATGCTGTGTTTAAAAGTGCCAGTTATGTGCTCAAAGCCCTATGTAAAAGATTAAATTTTAAGTTTGTCCAGTTTCTAGATTTGTGCCTGACCAATATAACAATTTTTCAGTCTAAGAGGTAATAATCATTCGTAATGCTTGGAGCAATTGGAAACAGAAACCAGTCCCTTTTAATTGTTTCCTTCCGTTGTATTTAATTCAGCTTCTCTGGATACATTAAGATTCTTGGATGATGGATTTGTTTTCTGCTTGTTGTCTTAGTAATAAAAGCTGGACCCTACAGGAAGATTTAGGAAAATGGGGTTTTCCAAGTTCCTCTTGAGTACTAACCAAACTTGCATGTGGACTTTTTTAAATAGCCTCTTTTTTTCCAATGTTTATTTTCAGAATTTAACATTCTGTGGATGTTAATAGTATTTGAAGTGATATTTTGCTTATACAGCTATAATGTTTAAGGAAAAATGAATTTCTCTTAGTTTCCTTTGCTATTTTCAGCACAACTTTGTCCCGTTTTCTCACTCGTGTGGGGGTGAGTGAGTAAACTTACAGAACTGTTTAAAAAAAAAAAGTCTTCAGTTTGGAGCTGAGCACTCCTCCTGTTTTTTTTAATTGTGTGAAAAATTCTGTCTTCAGCACTGTTGTTCTATAGGTCTATTGTGTACTGCCTGCAGACTATTTTGATACCTGTCAATTTCTTTCTTCTTATAGTCTGGGCACAAGTCTTTTTTCATCCACAGGGTTAAACCTCAGGTGTAGGTTCTGTTCTCATACACATCACGGAGGCATCCTATTTTCTGACGAATGAGCTCTTGCTTGTTGATGCCCATCCTGAATTCTGCTGCAGAGACCACTGTTCTAGCTTGCTACTTTAACAGCACTGTATTTTTTGTTTTTTCTTTCTCTGTACTCCTGAATTTCCAATCTTAGTGATTATTTTTACTTTGAAGGCTGCGTATTCTTTCATCTCTCTTTCAGTACTGGGATCTCCTCTGTGCTTCAGTGATGCTGGTGTTCCTGCTCAAACTCTTGCATTTTCAAATAAATATTGCTGTGCCTCCTCTGAAATGTGTGGAGTAGGCTGGGAGAGTTTCTCCCTGTAGCCAGTCACAAAATCTCATTCTTCTTCAGAATCCTCATTGCAATTCTCCTTTGCTGTGCTGTATAAGCTGTAAACAACATCAGGTGATGAGCTGTAGGTAGTATTTATCATGCTAGTAGTTGCTCAGTTATCTTTGTGCATAGCCAATCAATGTAAAATAAATAAACAAAGTAATAGTAAGCTTTGAGAGGCGAGGTACCATCAAACTTTGATTGTACAGTGACAGGCTTTATGAATTCCCAGTCTACAGTAAACAGAGTATGTACTGTCATAGTAGCAATTCATTAGGTACTCATTGAAACTATAAGCAGCATTAAGTCACAAGACTGGGAATCGGTGTGTTAGAAACTGTTAATCAGATTCAGCAATGCTTCAGCGTCCCTCCTTGCTGATATTTTTCTCTTTTTCCCCAGTCACTCACTGTGTCTTGCATTTGTTTGCCTAATTTAAGTAACATCAAAAAAGTTTTAAACGTGCATTGATTTAAATCCAGTTTCCTGTCTCTTGAGGAGAAAGGAGGGAGAGCTTCTTTTTTTTTCCTTTTTTGTTATTATTATTATTATTATTATTTTCCCATCCCTGTGGCTTGAGGAAGCTGTGTGAAGAACACGTTCCCACAGACTGGGGGTCTCCAACAATGACATTTCCGTTCGCAAGCAGGCGGCTGGTCGGCAGGCAGGGCTCAGACCACTGCCCTGGGCATTGTGAGTGCGAGCACGTACACGTACGTCACCATAGTCTGAACCTGCATTTTGCAGACTTTGTATTAAAAGTGCTAAAGCTGAGCAGGAAATAGAGATTTCCCTCGCATTCTTCTAGAAATTGCATTTAGTTTTGTTTTTTTTCCTCTGTTGGAGGGGGGTTGCAGTTGTCTTCCATTTGTAATCCGAATCATCAGTTTCACAAGAAATGTGACTGCCTCAGTCGTCAGCATGTTTGGTGCCTTAAAATGGATCCCATGTGCATTTTTCTGCTAGAGGGATGAAAAGTTTGGTGTCCTGTCAAAGGCAGGTGATGCCTGCTAACTTTGTGTCAGCTGAAAAGGTGATTTGTGAAAAGGTGACATTTCTGTGATTCTGTGATGGGAGGTTATAAATAATTCCTGCTATATTAAAGCTTAAGTTTAAAAAACTGGGTAGGGCAGCTGGTTAGCTTCTGCTTAAACCCAAATAAGAGTTAGATATTAAAGCATAGTTATATTTCTCCATAGAGGTCTCAAAAAAAAAAAAAAAAAGTTGTTGCCACTGGTTGGTTCTTAATTAAAGTTTAAACTGACTGCTATACACTGAGCTGCTCTAGCATTGTTTGACTGCCAACAGCCAAGTGTACAGTAATTTAAAAGGTCACTGAGGCATCTTGTTCATAACTCGTTTGGACAAGGCTGCCTCTTTTTACAGTAACCTTGTATGCAGTTTCAGGAGGTTGATTTACCAGTAGCACTGAGTTTCCTACTGGAACCAAAGGATGAGGAGTGCAAGATAGCATTTTTCATTTTCGGTTTCAGTCTCCCAAACGTGATTCCCTGCTACTGTTGCTGTTAAATCTGTTGGAAGATCTTTATTTGCAATGGCAACTTATTTTTTGTTTGCGATGTTGTACACGCAAGTTTTTTTTGTATAGAAATGGTTTGTTTAGAAGAGAAAATACTTTTCCACATTGATTAGAAATTTTACCTGGATATTAATGCAGGTGAAGCATAGAAGTAAAACCTTATCCTAACAGAAATACTAGCATGTGATCCATTTCAGGGATTTTAGAAAGAGTCCTGGCACGTGTCTGTTACACGTTTGCTTTTATATCTTGCAGCGTACTATTATACCAAATCTATTCTTTTAACACTTTCTTTAGCATATCTTTGTACATCTTTTAACGGTATTTGCACATTTTTGAAGTTTAATGTTACCTAGTTTGTGTAAGTAATATATAAGTTAACTGACATTTTTACCGTGACTTTTTTATTTGCCATAGTAGTGTGTTTTGGGTTGTTACCACAGAACTTTGATGTTAGGCTGTTTGCTTTGTGTGCTGATTTCTTCAAAGGCTTAATTAAAAAAATAAGTGTTGATAGAACTGATACTTGTTAGATTATGATTTTAATGTTGTTTTTATTTTGTTTGTATTTTTCCCTTCAAGAATATCGACATAACAAACTTCAGCAGCAGCTGGAATGATGGCTTAGCTTTCTGTGCCGTCCTCCACACGTACCTCCCAGCTCATATTCCCTATCAAGAGCTAAACAGCCAGGACAAGGTATGACATCAAAAAAATCCCATTCCAGGGACTGAGGCTAAATAATTTATGTGGGCATTTTATGTGGGAAAAATGAGCAAATTTAAGCTCTAAAAAAAACAAACAGAAGCAATCTTACTAAGAATCATATTTGAAACACTTCAGAATACCTTACTGCTATTCTTTTTATAACTCTCCCTTTTATTTTTAATATTATAAGATCTTTGAAAAAAGGAAGATCATAAATTTAAGTGAGTTTATTTTTTATTTTTTTTAACCTTAACACTTGGGAAATGTTTTCAGTTAAAGTTTTTGGCAGCAAGGAGCATTTAAACCTAAAGATTTGAAATCCGTCAAACTTCTATCTTTCAATATTTCTTCCATCTCTCTAACTATCACAAGGATGTTCTTTTATCTGACTTTATCATACTCCTAAGTAACTGTGCTCTCAAGTTGGATGTGAGAACTGAAGGAGAACTTGAAGATGTCAAGACTGTAGAGTAGCCTGTCTGTATCGTAGTGTGCTGTTGTTGATACCTACTGGTATGTGATCTGGAAATGTATTATTGGTAATTCCAAAACCATAAAATAGTATTTCATGAATGTGTGCAGAGATTTTTATATTTATTCTTTTTTAAAGATTAAACCACTTATTGTTTAGCATTTAAAAAGTCAGTATTCTTCATTAACAGTGATTTTTTTTTTCAGCATTATCTTATGAGTAAGAAATTAATAAATTTAAAAAAACTCAAATTTTTAGATGATATTAGGACATGTTCATTCCTATGGCTCTTTTTAAACCAATAGTGTCAAATTATAGACTCCATTTGAAATAAAAGTAGCAGCTTTACTATAAACATTCTTAACACCACTTTATTATGTTTGAAGTAGTATCTCCTTCTAATATGTTTTTTTATTTCCTGCAGAGAAGAAATTTCACTTTGGCTTTTCAGGCAGCTGAAAGTGTTGGCATCAAATCTACTCTGGTAAGTTTGAAATACGTACTGAATGAATTACGTCCCATTTGTAAAAATCAAATGATTCTATTTTGTACTTTTGAAAGATTTTAATGCTTATTACTTAAAAATAACAGCAGATGAGCTCAGCTAGATGTTGTAGTCCCTGTATCAGACTTGACTGAAAAAACAATGATACGCCCATACGTTATTGGCTTTGTTTAATCTCTGTCAGTCTAATATAAACCCAGTGTGGTCAACAACTTAATACTGTTTTTTTTCACTAAAACAGTGACTGAGATAAAGATCTGTACTCAAGCTGCTGCAGCAAAAGCAGCAGCATGACCAATGACAAATAGGGAATGGCATGAAGCTGTATTAGGGGAGGTTCAGGTTAGATGTTAGGAAAAGGCTCTTCATTGAGAGGGTTGTTGGGCACCGGAACAGGCTACCCAGGGACATGGTCAGAGCACCAAGCCTGACCGAGTTGAAGTGTTTAGACAATGCTCTCGGACATACGGTTAATTTTCAGATTAGTCCTGTGTGGAGCCAGGAGTTGGACTCCATGATCCTTGCAGATCCCTTCCAATTCAGGGTATTCTATGGTTTTATGAGATAAACTCTTATAAAAGGAAGATTCAAAAAAACTCATCTCTCAATATAGTAAGAAACAATAATAAAGGTAATGTATTTTTTTAGAATACTTTGAGAAATAGTTAAGTGATACCGTCTTCAAGAATAAATTAATTTTCTCCCATCCCTAACCTGCTTTCAAATTATTTGCCTCTGTCGGACTTCCAGAGTTATAAATCAAGCTATGTAAGTTGTTCTTTTGCTCAGTGTAATATAAGTGTCAAGATTTTAACTATATGTTTAGATTTAATTTGTTGGGATTGTAAGTTACTGAAAGATTTTTTCAATTATTGTTTATTATAAGCTTTCTTACACAAATTTCAGCTTAAAGGAATTCGTTTTTAATATGATAGTATTTACTGGAAGACTCCTGAAGTAGGGAATTGGGAGTATCCAAGCCCTTTGTGATTAATTGCAGAAATTCTGATCCTGGGTGCAATTGCCAGGATCAGAATGATACTCAAGTGATACTTTTGGAACCTAGATTGTAACAAAGCTGCCATAGTTAGCAACTAAGAATAAAGTCAGACATTTTTAAAAATACCACTTTCCTTGATCCTTATCAGAGCGTTTACTCCACCATTGTATTTGTTCACAATGGCAATGCAGCTCTTGGGTATTACTACTTCAGCTTTGTCAGAGATTTGAAATCTGGAAGTTTCTTACCAAGTGCTGATGTAAGAATTAGATTGTGGAAAATAACCTGTGTAATTCTTACATAATTTAGCTTTAGACTAAGTGATTGCTGTTTGTCCTTTTGATTTTTGCCATGTACTTAATTACAGGCATCCTGAAAAGGTAAATTAAAAGGAATTAAATCCTCTGTGCAAATTGTGTCCATCTTAAGGATTTAGTATTTATTTACATACCTACATAAGTAGTGTGCATAGTGTTTTGTTTCATTTTCCTCCTCAACCATGAGTGGAGTGTGAACAAGGGTTTGAAAACTACTGTATGCAAATAGTAGTGGTAATGCAAGGGGAAGTTATTTGTTCACAGAATAGGAAAGTGTTCAACTACTTTCGTGTGCAGAATTAAAAACAAACAAATTTTCTCTTTCTAGAATTCTGGAGATTCTTGTAACCAAAGCTTACAAAACAGTTCCTTACAGTAAATAAAAACACTTAGGAACTACATCACTGTTATCCTTTGTACATGTGCTGAAAAGGGTAAGTGAGGCTGTGTTTGCCTGGCTTATTCCCAGATAGTCTGGCATACTGTTGTTAAGAAACACATGAACTGGCCTATCAGTTAAACATGCACTGATGCTTTGAATCTTGCACGTACTGAACTGGCGGTAAAGCCAACTTCCCTCTTCCTTGCCTATTTACTCAAAAATACCTATCAAAGTAACCTCAAGTTCAGAGGTCTACTGTAAAGTGAGATCATCATTTATTGACTCTTATCCTGGTACAAATTTTGAGCTTTAGGTTCAGTTAATATCTGGGCTTTGATTCTGTGCCTCTCAGTTCCTGGGTAGATTGCATTGGCTTGTGAGGCTGATGTAAGGGGTTGGTGAACAGTAGAGTCGTGATGGCTAATTGTACTAAAAGGGGCACAGCTCAGTATTCACTGTTAGCTGTTTTTCTGATTTGAGATTGAAATGGCTATCCACAGATGTCCTATTCATAGCTGTTTACATTTTGAAGGTAATATAAAGTTATATGGAGGAATTTTCTTCCAGATGCATGAGCGTTTTCTTCATCAGCACTTTAAATTGTAGAGACTTCACAGATTTGCCATTAACATGAATTTGTAAAAATACTACCATGTTCCTCACGAGATTGTTATTCCTGATTTTGACCAATCTGTTTTCTGTGACAGGACATCAATGAAATGGTGCGAACTGAACGTCCAGACTGGCAAAATGTCATGCTGTATGTTACAGCAATTTACAAATACTTTGAAACCTGAAACCCTAATAATTCAAAAGATTCATGGGATAGAACCAACATTAGCTACCAGATCGAAATCTTACTGAAATGCTAATCCCCATTTCACTGAAAACTGGCAACATTTGAGTCCCCTCAAACTTCAGTGACACTGTTCTGGATTGCTTCAGATTGCTTCAGCTACTAAGCTTGGAAACAACTGTTCGAAAGCAAGAACTTGTTGCCACGCTTCTTGGAATAACCCAAGTTATTAAGCTATTCAGATTAATTATGTAGCCTAAAGAGCCTGGACTACTGATGTACTGCCTTTCCAGCCAGACTTCCTGAAGCTTTCTTTCCTAAGAGAGTGAGGTGAATAGATTCTGTAGCATATAGGAAACTAAATGTACAGCTAATGCTTTGAGAAGGAAAAGGATAACATGGCATCATATTACTGAACTTTCTGTAGTGTCCTGATACCACAGAGTCTGAATCTTCCACCCACGGCCTATGGCACCCCAAGACAGTAGAGTTCTTAATGATGATTTAGTTATTGCCTTTACTGCTATTTTCCCTCCTTCAAAATGTGCACAATATTCTAGGAAAACAAGCTTTTGTTCCATAACGACAACTTGAGTGGAAGAGTGGTCTTGATACCTCGAATAATTTGGCACAGAAGAACTCTTCATTCTAAAACTTCGTTATAAGCCTACCTCTGTCACAGCGATGTGGCTTCCAACTTGATCTTATGGATTGTAAAGACTAGCCACGTACAGCTCCTGGTTTTCAGGGTACGCTGTACTTAAAGGGATCTGTCACAACCTCCCTGTGCTTCCATGATAACAGAAATGAATCAATAATCAACCCTTGTATGGTGTGTTCTTTCCCCTCTTCCTTCTTTGCCTGTATAGCATGCACAGCTACCCCAGGCTTTACTTCGCAGCAATACAAGCAAACATCATGGATATCTGTGGTAGAATTTTGGAACTGGGATAGCATTTCCTCTGCAGAGAAGATACTTTCAATAAGATGTAATAATGAAGTAATTTGTCTCAAAATCCAGCTTTGCCATGTTTCCTGTGTGTTTTTTTCGTTGATGTCGCACATCTTTATCTGACTGACAGAAGGTGAGATGTTCTCTGACAAGAACTGTGGAGGAACTAATGAAATGTGTGAAGACCCAGTAGTCTTGAATATTGCGTGGAAAAGACTCACTGTCACAAGGAAGGAATTGAGAAACTTTAGTCTTGATCAGCTTTTATTTTCCTAAAATGTACCTGAATTCATGTAACAGCTCTCGGGCAAAAGAGTTCAAGTAAGTGCCTTAGCTATCATTGAATTGATACATCCTGGCACTTCAGGGCTTTGTAAAGAATGTTAATGGCTCAGAATGATTTCATCTATCCATTTGTCATAAGCTGTTAAAATGTTTGTTGTAACCTTGTTTGTCAAATTGAGGGAAGGCTTCACTCTGCCATTGCTTCTGCCTCCTGTTTTTCCGAATATTTAGCAGCAGTTAAGCCACAGTTGAACATGTCTTATTAATATTAAGCAGAAGCCTACTTTAGAAGTGAGTTCTGTAACAACTGCTATTTATAAGCACATGCTCTTTCAACACAGTAACCCTGTTATTAAGAAAATTAATCTGCCATTCCTGTGGTGCTCTTATGACTGTTAAGGACAGTTTGAATGTCATGGATGTTAACCCGGTGAATGCATCCCTGCTTGGTATCTGTGAAACTTCATCATGGTATAAAAGCACAGATTTAACTCAGAATTATTGCCAAATCTCAAAAGCTATCATTTGAAGAACATAGCCCACGTGAAAAATAATAATTCAGCAGTTAGCATTAGATAAAATTACTTCTTACAGTGCTTGCACTGACAGGTCTGTAACACAGTAAAAATGTGGTTGTGAGAATTATGAAAAGTTGCTAAATAACTACTTAATCCACAATGAGGGTCGTTGGAGAAGTTTTCAGAGCAGCAGTGTCTCATACATCCTTACAGTTCTTTAGACCGAATGTCCCTAAAAGTAGCTAGATACCCTCAGATTATCAGTTGGTACATTTGAAGAGCCAACATTGTCTAAAGACAATTGTTGCAAGAGAGGCTTCGAATGAAGAATCTTCATTAACAGATTTTAATAAGTCTGAAATACAATTCCCTCTCCCGTACGTTTCTTCTAATATTTTTATTTTACTTCTTCAAATTAGTCTCAGTAAGAATAGTCCTATAGGAAATACCCACTCTTGCTGTTTCACATTGCATGTCTTACTAAATTCCAGTTTGTGCACATTTGTGCTTAAAAATCTCTGCTCTTCCCTTCAACAGACATCCTTGTCTGTGATTCTTATTCATTGCCATATATTTTAAGAAAATATTTTTCTAATGAAAAGGACAACATTTTTTCTCTAAATCTCTAAATCCACTAATGACCAGTTGAATTTTTAAGCTGATTTTTTTCTATCTAATTGTCAACTTCGTTTACCCAAAATATTGTACTAGTCTTTAACCAAAATAACACTTAATGGTATAGCCATTTGTAGAAGGGGAAATCGCATTTTTCAGATAACCTTCATTTAAAAGATGAGCTGCTTGTCTTCAGAGAGAGAGAGAGAGAAGTTATGAGTAATTATAGAAAAGATCTTATTTTGAACTTCATAGCTCTGCAAACTTCTTCTTGGTGTGGTCTGTCTGATTAAACCTCTTATCTGTAAAGGAATACTGGGCTCCATAAGATTTTTTTTTTATAAAGATATATCTGAGCCTTTACAAATAAGATGCCATACAGCTGTCCAAGTGACCATAATGAAGCAATGAAAGTTATCAAACAAACAAAATACCCTGCTGCATTCTACTACGTGTTTTTTTCTAAAGGTTCAAACGGCATTTAATTTTTCAAATAGAAGGATAGCTGTAGTCCTTCTGGATGTGGGTGATACTGTTCTACTTGGTTCCTACTTACACTTAATCCTGAAACAGCCTGTTGGTTTTTTACATACAAAGCGAGGTTTCTGCTGATTTACTTTCCTCTCTTTTTCAGTCCAGAAAATATTTCAGAATGTAGTTTAAAAAAAAAAAAAAAAATTATCATCTGTTTATATTACTGCATTTTAATATGTGCCTTGCAAATGCCTGTGCTGTAGTATATCAGGGTTACTCATTGCCAGCTGCAGGGGTGGGGGGCAAAATTGATCTGTCAAGCATATTGATGTAGATACAGCTATGTAATCTTCTGGATCCTGTTTACTGAAACACTTTCACAGACTACAGAGATGTCAGGTTAGAGCCAGATGTGCATTGGGGTTGGCTAGATGTCATCCTGATGCAAGATCATAAACAATGAACTGAGCAAACACTTGTGGGGTTTTCTTTACCAAAAAGAAGGGATGGAAAAAAAGATAAATTTTGGTAATTCAGGAAAATTTCTGTCAGTGAATGAAGTTTTGGTACAGAGTGTCTAACAATAATGGAATTGCGGTGACTTCAGAATGATTTATACTTGACTTGGTTTTCAGTTGGTTTGGTTTGATTCGATTTGATGTGGTTGTCTTGTATATTTAAATGGAAACACTAATTCAGTACCTCTGTTGTGAATCTCAGTGACTGTCACAAAGACCTTTCATTCTTATGCCTGAAAAATTGTGCACAAAATTTTCCCTTTTAAAATTGTGTTTGTGGATAGATTATCCAGAATATAGTATTTATTCACTACGTATTCTGATTTAAAAGTAGTTTTCTGTCTCTTTTGCATAAAATATGTTCATCAAGTTACACTTATCACTTATTGGATAATTATTGATGATTTCTCTCCAGTTCTGTAAAATATTCCCACTGTTTTTGTGTTTATGGGAAATTTGTTATCATGCTTTTGTTCATTCCTTTATTTGCCAGAGCAAAACAAACTCAGCTTTGATATGTTGGTTATTAATGCACCAGCTGCTGTTAATGCTGCTGGCTGCCGGCAGGTTCCGGTCATACCTGCGCAAGGAGAAACAAACACTTGCTCTGGTGATGCGCACGGTGCAGTGGTTTAAACTGCTGAGGATCTGCCTTAAGCAATTTATAGCTGAGGCAAAAAATTCTCCTTGGTGTCTCCCTTCTGCTAATGATCTCGGTGTTAAATTCTTTGTTTGTTTTTTCCAGTTCCCTGATTGAACACTTTAGACAGTTAAAAACTGACCATTTGGATTCTATTGCATCTTTTGCATGACCAAAACCGTACTTTTTCTCAAATCTATCAATTTCTATACAGTTTTCACCTAAGTACAAATTTTATTTTAGCCTAGTTCCAAACAAGATCATTTGGGAAGTTGGAGATATGGAAAACTTCTGGGTGTTTTTCTTACTTTGTTCTGCTTGTGACCGGCTTGGGAACACTGTCTGGTTTTTAACTGATATGTGACAGTCTCTTCTAAAGCTGCCCCTCCTGACTGGCTGGCTGGCAAGAAGTTATGCACAGGCTAAAGCTAAGCCTTTAATACTGTGTTTGTATGACTCATGTGGTGACTTTACCTCTTATTTGCCTATTACAACTAACACAGTCACAGTCAAGCTGCAGGCTGCCTTGAGCAGGAGCTATTAGAGAGCACAATTCTTCTGGGAAGGAGGCCAGTTGTATACCTGACACCAGTTTTTGCCTATTATGAGAAATACTCCTGTTGAGGTGGCCTAAGAAATGGAATTTTAAAATAGTGTTTGTGTACAGGTTGATTTAACTATATAGTTTGTTTGTGGTCCTTCCCTTGACTTGGCAAATATTTATTTCTGTGTTATTTTTATGTTCTGCCAAGCTCTATTTCTGCAATCCCTTTAAGCTAGCAGTAGTGTATGAATACTTAATAAAATTAACCAGTTTGAGAAGTGATTTGGTGGGAAGTGCTGTCAGAGTAGTCATCTATGGGTTTTAGACATGGTGCTGTGCTTTCCCAGGTTAGTGTGTGTTGATTGGCAAAATACATTAGAACTGCTCAACTCTTCTTTTACTTCCTTACCTCCCATATGGTCTGCCTCACCCCAGGGGATCCATCAGGTGTTCCTGCTCCAAATTTACCAACACCTTAGACGTGTTGCGGGTTCATAGGCATCTTTCAGAACGTTTAATTGTCTCCATTTAGAAAGGTACCTCTAATAGTGTTTCTGCCTTCAAAGGAGAGTGACTAGCTGGGTTTTGGATTACTCTTTGGCTTACTGAGCTTGTCCAGTCCTTCATTCAGCTAAGTTTTTTTCTGTATGTTCCCTATTATTTCAACATCAGTGTTGAAGTATGCTTGGTAATTGTCAAATCGATTATGTTGAGCATCTGGAATATGTAGCAAGTACACTTCTTGATAATTAATACTAAATAACTAAAGTTCAAGTTTTGTACGCTTCTGATTTCTGTTAATGTTGACAAGAATGTCTTTTTTTCCTTATGTGCTTGCCAGTTTTTGGGCCACAACACCCCTGAACTCAGTTTGACGAGGCCACTATCCTGGCCTCCATAAATGAATTCATTCTGTGAAAATAGACGTGTTTCCTCACACTGAGACTTCAGTAACACCTACGAATACTAGATGACTTCCTTCCCACTGACATTCATCTTTTATTTGGAATATTCCTTACTCTTAGGCCACTGTCTGCCAGAGTTACAGATAAAGTTGCCATCAGTTCCAGCAGGACTTGTGGATCCAAAATGGTAGGGGAAATTACTTGCAGCATATTATGGCAGCCTGATGTTAGTAAGCTTGTTTCATTTTAATTCCCAATTTTTAGGGGGTTTCAGTTTAGTCAACATCACTTACTCAAAGCTGAAATGTGGCACATTTTTTCTCCACTGGGAAGTATGCTTCTGTTTAATAATATTTTTATGAGATTGTATTTATGAAAACTAAAAAATGTTGTGAAGCTAGTTTTATTGCACTTTTCTAAGGCTTTTGTATTTTGCATAGTGTTCTAGAATATGAACAAGTTGTTTGGGGAAGTTAAGGTTTGAAACTTAACTCTGCCCCAGCTTAGCAATGTATTATGTGCATTCTTATTCTAGTGGCGTATGTATTATTTCAATTGCATGTGACATGGGTATTTATATGGTAGTTCCGAAGCCCAGTGGACATTTCCTGCTGCAGAGGAGCCATTGGCAGTCCTGGTTCCACAGTTCATGAACTGACCTGTTTTGACAGTAGACTGCATTTGCAATAATGGAATAGCTGATTATTTTTTTTCCTGAACTCTTTCAATAAATGGGGAAGAAGAGGCTCTTCTTTTTTGTTCCATTGTTGAAGTTTCTCTGGAGGCTTTTACTGGTTTCCAATGATTGCATATGTTCAGCTAGGATGATTACTTGGGAATCAGCTCAGTAAAGAGGGCACGAGTACACGTAACATACTCAAGTAATTAATCCTCATAACTTGCAACATTTCAGTTTGTTAGGAAATTGTTTTTACATGTATAGTAGGGTCATTTTTACTATTTTTAAGTAGCACTTTTATACTTATCTGAAGGGTTTTTTGAACAGAAATGTCTTCTGTATGTTATCTAATGGAAAGAAAGTATAACACTATGAAACAAAACATAGAATAGCTAGCTTCCAGACCATCAGTTCACTTTAGGTCAGTAATGATCAAGAGTTGTTCAATGTGTATGAAATATATCAGTGATCCCATTTAATATTGGGCAACTCTCCAGATCAAAGTCAGAAGGGCATTAATTGGTACCCTCTAGCTCATGGATGTGAGGGTACTTTCAGTTCAGGTGTGAGGCAGAATTGACAGAACAGTGTGATGAATTTTGGACTTCATGAAAAAAAAAACAAAATTTTATCGATGTCTCAGTCTAACTTCACAGCACTATATTGGATAAGGACTAACCTTGTTTGAATAGACACCACAGCCAGTACTAATATCTCCTAAATAACTAATTTAAAGCTCGTTTTCCATGGCCTTTAAAGATGACATAAAAAAACAGTAGCTCTTCTCTTCCATCCTGCTTTTCTGATTTGTGTTGGTTTTATACTCATTTGAAACACAACTGTTAGACTGACCTAACAGCACGTCTATGGATTTGATAATTCTCATTCTAAACAAGCACTTTTCTCTATTCCAAAACCCTTGCAAATGGTTTACTTGCACATTCACATACATTGTTTTACATAAATGTGTATTTATATGTACATATAAATACACACATGCAACTGTTTGTGTGTGTATATGTACATATGCAGATTTTTAATAAAACTGAACATCTTTCAAGAAGTGCTTGATTCTTTAATACTTAGGATGGTGTAGTAGCTTCTGCATTTAAAAGGTAAGGAGGAAAAAAGTATTTTGTTTCTGGTTAGATCTGAGAAATATAGTTTTGAGGAAAAATTGTAAGTGTGTTCAAATTGTATTTCACTCTGTTTCTGGTTTGAAAGGCACAACCTGTTAGGTATTGGAACTTAAAAGGTCAGCAAGTGTATTTGAAGCTAAACCTTTTGGAGGACCAATATGCTTTTAGTTTGCAAGGACCACTAAAGATCTGGGCATTTACTTTCTACATAATGTATTCTGTATAAGTATTTAGTATGTATGCCTTCAATTTGCCAATGTTGCCATGTTTTCTTCTTAATTATTCATGAAATAAAGATTGCAAATAGCAAAATGTGTCTTTGTTTTCTTGAGTGAGGCTGCTACAAAAAGGGATATTTTAACACTATTTCTGACACTGATTTTTCAGGAGTAAACGTGACAGGAAGTAGTTTGTGGAGGTTTATGTGCCATGGATGAGAAGTACAGACCAATGATTTGCATGCCTATAACTGCACGATTTTCTGGAAATCATCTCTATTACGGTATATCAGCATATTTTATGATATCTACCCCCAAAGAATTTTAAATGATAACATGGCGAATACTCTGTGTATGAGGTATGTATTTAAGGCATCTGCCTAGTCTGGATTAAATATGAGCAACAGAGAAGGGAGTTCTAGCAAATATTTTCAATTTAGGCAACTTCTTTAATATAGAATAAATAATGCAGGATTAAAATTATTTAAATATTTAGTCCAACCAAGTAAGGCAATGTGTTCTCTATCTCACAGGAAATCAGGGGGGCTGGAGGGGAGCTGGGCATTTTATCACTTGAACACTTCAGTGCATTTAAAACAGATGCCTAAAAGTAAGATTTCTAGGTGAAAATAAATATTAGAACACCTTAAATGTAATTTGTTCTCATTCATCCTGGATGGTAACTGTTTTTAAATTCAGTTTTATCTGAAATGGTGTAAAAACAGTTACAGAGCTTTAGTCTTAAGTGCTCTGAAATAAACTGGATCCAGAGGTTTGGGCTGGGATCCTTTTATTTCGAACTTTGTTCTTAAATGCACTGGTTAGCGGATGTGTTTCAATATATCTGTTCCTTAAAGGTTTTTTTTAAGGTTTGGTGTGTTGTTCTCTGTTCAGAAATGCCTTTCACTCAGTAATGTTATTCTGCAAGAAAATGTCTTGCTTTTTTCTTGAGGTGAAATATTCTCACTGAATTTTGAGTGATTTAAGAGAACTCTTCTTAGTTCTCAATTTATCTATATCTTGTTTTTAAGCATGGGTCTTCAGTTTCTGTACTTAAGAATAAACGTTTTAGTGTGTAGTAAAATCTTGCGTCAGAAAGTAGATGTTTTTCTTCTCTGTAGCAAGTGTGTGACAGCATTGTAGAAGTGACTTGTACACCTGCACTTGGAAACGTGAAGGTCAAGACAGAAGCAGCGAGCAGGATGTAGGCCAGGCCTGAGGTATGTTGAAACAATAGTGTCTGCATGATCTGTGGGGCTGCAACTTTTCTTACCCATAGTCACTGAAATAGCATTCCCTAACGAGAGTTTTGTGGCTTTTTTTTTTTTAACCAATTGTCTTACAAGCTGTCACTAGATAATTTTGTTAAAAATGTAGAACTAGTGCCATAAGTGTGTTTAAGTTGAACGTAATAAAATCAGTTAAATAATTTGGAAGGTTGTACTGTAATGAACTGCAGCTATCTGGAGTAGTAAAATAAAAACCTCAGAAGCAACAGCATTATAATATCCCGTTGTATTATATCAGAAAAGCTTAGACTGGAGTCATGGTTGCTCGTCACTTAAATTCTGTACAGGAAGTAGGTTAGTATTACAGAATTTGCAACTCAAATTCTTATCAAAAGAGTTTCACAGTGACTTTGACCATAGAGAGATACTTGGGTTATATTGTATGTTACAAAGTCCCAGTACTTGGACTCACCCCTCTCCTGTTTGTGATTCCACAGAGCACGTATTCAAGAGGGGCTCATGAGGATGTCAGTTTTTCCCAAATGCAATTCTTTTCAAAACACAGATACTAATTTAGCACAAAAAGCTTACGCCCTTCTCCAGATGGGAAGTTATTAATAGCCAGCAGCTACTGCTAAGACAGAAAAATAATAATCCTGAATTCTTTGCGCTTCTTTGCAGTGCCTTTACCATTGTTCACCCTTTCTTAGCTTCCCTCTCTTAGTGTTTTGCCTAGCTTTCATAAAAGCTAGTATCAACGGTATCTTCCTTTGGGCCCAGCATTTGGTTTTTTTTGGTATGTTTTGGTATGTTTTCTTTTTCATTATCAGTCCTAATGGTTGAGTAAGGTATAATATTCTTTAACATTGTTCAAAAAGTAGTGAATATAGGGTGGAAAGCTCCAGTACCTTCCATATAAATTAGTGCTTGATGCTGTAACCCAACGGTATGAACAGAGAAGTTAGCTAGTTAGCCTCTCCATTCCTGGCAGCTCAAGGTTAGAGGAACATTTATTTATCTAATTATTTATCTAAATAAATTGTTATTATACTCTCTTCTCTTAGAAAGGTTGCTCTGAAAATTTTCCTGTGCAAGTCTTTGTTTTGAAAAAAAAAAATCATGATTTAAAAAGACAAAGTAGATAAATGACTGATGCCATCAGTCCTGTTCCATGTTAAGGTTTTTACTAGTCTTCATCTGCCGTTGCCCTCTATATCACCATGGTTTTGTTGAAGTCTGTTTATAGAAGTGAATTTCTGTATATGAAATGCCCTGTTTGAAAAATAAGATCTCAGCTTCTCTTTGATGTTCTTGGCCCAGTTCTTTGGAGCCTTCTTACCATCATTGTGAAAATTGGGTCGAACACAGTAGAGTGACTTACAGTATTTTTACAGGTAGACTTTTGCATTGATTACGTAGTGTGAGGAAATACTTGTGCTTCTTTCCAATGCTGTGCACAGCTCGCTCCCTTGTTTATGCTTCCTTTTCTTAAACCATTTTAGACTCTTCACGCCAGAAGCCTCAAAGTTAAGCTCTTAAAAATGAAAGAAACTTGAGGAGGAGACATAACAGTCTGGAGACAAATTCACTGAGCTGTTGACGATATCATATTTTTCAAAAAATAAATAACCCACAGAGTACTGAAATGCCAGCATGTTAACGCTGTGAGTCTTGGGGGGGGCAAATTCAGATTCCATAGACTGCAATGGAGTTAGCCCAGGGTAGAGCCTGCAGTGCATGTAACCAGTCCTATTGCTTTAAAAATAAAATCACAATGTTGGAAGGTTTGAGTGTGAGGGGTGCTGAACATCTGTAGTTTTGCACTTCAGGAGCTGTTAAAGCGTTCAGTCCTTTCAAAAAATCTATCCTGAGGATGGGTGGTCTAACAATGATGTAGCTGGAATTCTTTTGTTCAGCAGAGAAGAAACTTAAAGGGAAGGCATGCAGCAATTTTGTTTATGGCCAGAGGTACAAACATTATAAAAGCATTGGAACAAGTGCTAAAGTACTAACTGAACTTTATAAAGGTACCAAGTTCTATCATTTTGCACAAACACTTCGAGCAGGTCAGTCATTCTGAGCCTGAGGAGGGAGTGGTGTGAAGCAGGGTCAGTAGCTACTTTCTGTCTCTTCTGTGTTGTAACAGGAGCTTGGATGTACACAATGTGGATTTTGTCAAGTTAAATAAGGGTTGCCCTCTCATTGCTCCTTAGAAAAAAATGAGAATAGTGTTAAGTGAAGAGGAATCATCTGACTACTTCTTGCTGGGCCTTGAGCTCCAACAGTGTATTGTATAAAGGTAACTTCTATATATTATTATAGAAAATAAATAGCTGTTGCTCTACAGCTCCCACGTGATGATTCATGCTACCAGTTTTCCTCTATTAATAGTCTACAAAGAATGCTTAAATTTAGATTGAACTCCGTTCTTGTTCTCTGTCACGCTGAATAGCGTTTGAAGAAATGAAGCCAATCTCTTTGGGGAGTGCCTTTTATGGAGACTAGTCCAATTCCTGACTTGAAACTACTGAAGATCCTTCACTGGTTCCTGATGTAAGTGCAAATGGCAGAATTTAAACAGGGTTGTGGATATGGGTTTACATTTCCTTGTGAGCACAAATCTTACCTTAATTGTGGCTTGTTTTCCGTAAGCTAAACTCTATGCTGGAATTTAGCCATTTGTGAGAAGGCTTTGGTCTTTGACATGGAAGATTATCCTTTAGTTAAGATGCTAGTGATGGGCCTTTACAGCCATGTTTTTCCACATGTAACTTTTTTAAAGGACTCCCTCCTCAGAAAATTTTTTTCTTAGGTTTATTTTAAAATTGCTAACAAATTTCATGTTGAACAAGGTGAGAGAAATAATTAGATATATATGTAATATATATATTTAGTATTTAAGGATTTGCTAGTGTTTCCAAAGGACCTCAAATAACCCTGCCTCAGTCTCTTCTCTTAGACTAAGCCAAGTGCCTTTCACTGCTTTTGAGGAGTTGCAGGCAGTATTTGTAGGTATGGGATTATGTACAAGTCTGAACATGTCATTTTAAGTGTCTTCTATACCAACATTACTTATGTTTGCTAATGCTCAGTTTGATGCATCTTTACAAAATAGGCATCTCTTAAATGCAGTTGTGCATATATCAGATGGTTGTGTCTGGTTAGAAGTTTCACAATCCAGTATCCAGCTCCAAAACTGGTAAAGAATAATCCCTGCATGGATGTGAAAGGCTGGCAATGAGAGTTTGTTGCTGATTGGTATACACAGCATACAGGATTCGTGCTGTAAGAGTAAAGCATTGACTATCATCTTAGCTCCAATGCAGCACTGATATACAACCTTGCTGTTGTCACTTATCCATTAACCCTGAAGTGGCATCCAGTCAGTGCTTTATGTTGGTCTGCTGCGATTCAAGTACTGGCCCATTTAAAATTGACACATCTAGCAAAAGTGTATAGCCAACTCCTAGCTTATGGTTTAATGAGCAGAGCTGGTTGTTTGGGGACAGTTTCTAGAAGCTAGAGTATGTGTGATGCAGAAGTACTTCACTTTGTCCTCCAAAAAAAAAAAAAAGAATTATTAGACATAGTTTTTTTCTGTTTACATAAACACATTAATTCTTCCAGATTGTATTCAAGACAAACTGATGATCATTTTCTGTAAGGCAGTTTTCCATACAGCAACCTCAGTACATGTGTGTGACTTTTGTGCTATCTTGCTACATACAAAGGTGGGGGGCTGGTTTTGGTTACAGTCATTATATTAGTCTGTTTTGTGTTTACAGTGGCCTTGATGATGTGCCCAAGCAGGCTGTTGCTAATGCAGTATCAGCAAAGTGAATGGTGAGCTTCATGATAGGTCTCAAGTGGGAAGTCTTTATTTACTTTGCTGTCATCTTTTTGAGGGAAGCTTTCCAAGCTTTATTCTACACTGTATTTCTAGGTTTTACTGCTTTAGTTCAGTTACTAAGTCTGAGGAGGGCAAATAGTCTTATCACTGCTTTTCAGCTGCCCAAAATTCAGAATTTTGGCTTGTTCAGTTAGGAGACAGTGTCCTGTATATTATTGCAACTCTGCTTTTTAGGAATGCAAAAGCTTTCTTGGCTGCATTTGGGAGAACTGGAAATTTTCCTTTTTTCCTTGCAGTCCGGGACTTCTTTCAGCTCAAGCCAGCAGCCTGCTCTAGACGAGTGGCAGTACCTTCAGTGTAGCTGCTGAGGCTGCTGGAAGCTCTCATGTGTCCAGGTAGTTTCAGCCTTCCTTTTCACGTAGTCCCTTCTCAGACTGTGCCTGGCTATAGCAGTCATAGCAATGCTGTTTTTTTGCCTTCAAGTGTTGCAAAGAAGGGAAAGAAAATTAGTGCTCTATTTTACTGCCCCCCACCTCAGAGATGATTAATATAACCTTTTATAGTTAGTACAAAAACCGATTGTATTCCTTAACCCTCAATTTATTGCCATTGTTGACCGCTGATAAAGGAGGACATAAGCAGAAAATCTACAGGAAGGACAACACACAGAATATACACAAGAAATATGATCTGAAGAATGGTGTGGTTCTGTTACTTGACAGAAGCAATAGCATTAATAATAAGCAATTCATAATTCAAAAAGAAGGGAACATCTATTCAAATATTACTGTAGTAATGAAAGATAAGCTATCCAGCTGCTAAATGGGATATAAAACAGCAGCTGCTAATTGTAAACACTTCGTGTGCAGAAGTAAAAAACAAGCAAGTAAAACCAAGAGTAATAGAACTGGCTGAGGAGCTCCAGGAGCTGTTAATATTGATTTTAACAAATCTTGAAGCACTGCAGATTTCCCAGCTGCACAGAGAAAATCAGTGTGTGATAATGGGAACCTAATATTCCATCCAAATATAGTTGGTAGTGGTAGACTGAATAATATCCATCAGCATGATTTTATGGAAAAGAAGTAATTTCTAACACTAGAAGCTTATGGTACCATTATCAGCCAGCCCTGTGAAATCACTCAGATACTTGCTTTACATCTTTTGTGACTTGCTGATTTAAAAGAAAATCAGCGTAATCTTAAAATTGATTAAAAAAATCAAAAGAATAGTTGCAACTGGGAGAAAACATCTAATGAAGCATTTTTGGGTTCTTTCAAAGATACATTGATCAACATCGGTGACTCAGGAAACTTGTAAAATGCGTTGAACATAAGGCTGTTGGAAGAAACCAACCCCATGGCTTAGTAAAGTGAGCTGACTGCAACAACTTCGTTTTTAATGTATTCAGGAGCAAAATCATATTTAGAAACTGCAGCCTTGCTCCCTGTATTTTGATTCTCAGCTTTCATTAATTTCAATGGGAGAGAGTCATTTGGATGGCTTTGAGGATCTGGGCCAAAGACCAGAGGCCACCTCTACAAAACTGAAATCGTTACCCAGGAAAGGAGCAACACTGAACAGGCACAGCAGATCCCGGCAGGCAGCTAACTGCTACAGCACAGCACTTGCACCCCCACTTCAAATACAGTTGCACAGCATAAATCTTTGTGGAAAACACTACCTCTTGTACAGGGCAAGAGTGAGACCATTATGGGAACAGTACCTGTTTCTGGTGTCTGCATTTTCCAAAAAGCTCTGGCAAACTTCATGTAGGCAGGCAGCATTTCTAAATTTATCAATATTGCAGTATGTTTTGATGAGGCTCCTAAATTTCTCATAATCTCCCCCGTTCTTGTTTTTCTCTTGAACTGGTTTGTCAGTATATATGGTTCTTAAAATCACTTTGTGTCACTTTGTGGTGCTCCAGCCTTTTTCTGTCACTTCTGTAATTCACAGCTGCATGGCTGAGGCAGCCAGTGTGCCAGCCTGCCTTCCTGTCCAGGAGAGTGGAGAAGAGGACAGCATGGGTGCCTGATGCTGCTGCCAGCAATAAACCTTTGATGCTTCGAGGCTCACAGGTTCTGAGGTTGGTGCTGAAGTGGCTTGTACCAGGTCTGCTACTTTTTTTCTACTGTCTTGATGCACCAAAAAAAGCTTGGTGCAAGCACACAGCTGTAGCTGTCCCCTGCTAAGAGGAGTCAGGGCTGACTGTTGTGGAAATGAACCTCGTCTGCAAAGGCTGGGGTCTGCTATGGGGTCTGTGTAGTCACGCTAGTGGCTTTTCCTGTTCATAAAGTCAAACAAATAGGAACAATGTGGATAAATTACTCACTAGGATGCAAAGTTTAAAAAAAAAAAAAAAAAAAAAAGAAGCTTAGAAGATGCCTGCAAAGAGCAGTGGATGCATATTCTTGAGAGGTTCTCTCCCAGCTTCAGAATGGCCGAGAGCTGAGCGATGGCTGGCAGGGGCAGAGCAGGGGATGCCGGGGGACACATGCGGCCCCGCGGGCACAGCTGTGGCCTGCACTGCAGCCTGCCCAGTGGGAAACGCAAAACTTCTGTGAAATATTAAATATCTTCATTGTGAGTTTTTAAACGCTTCCAGAGTAGTTGGTGTGCAGGGATCCCCTGTCCATTCTGCTGGTGGTGATGAGGGGAAGCTGAGACAGGAGGGAGCTGGGATTTCTCCCTGTTTGTGTATAATCCTGGGAGTACTGTGTGGTGCCACTTGGTCCAGCGGTGGGCTTCAGCGGTAGTTCAGCCTAGAAAGACCTGGCTGCTTATAGGGAAAGCCCTCCTCTCCCTGCCTGTCATTACATTCGGCTAAAAGGCTCTAAAAGCCCCTTTTTCTGTCACTCCCAGGTCCCTCAAGTCAAGCCCTGGACCTCCTGAAGCAAGCGGCGACCTCGCGGTGCTGCCCCTCCGCCTGCCCTCCCGGAGCCGCCAGGTAATGTCGGGGGCTCTGAGAGGGCTCCGGGGGGGCCCGGCCCGGCTCGGCTCCGCTCCGCCCCGCTCCACCCGCGCCGCCCTCCAGGGGGAGCCGCCGGCTCCTGGCCGCCGGGCTGCCCGCGTCCTGAGGCGGAGGGCGCCGCGGGGCGGGAGCGGGAGCGGGAGCCGGGCAGCGGCCGGCTGGGAGCGGGGCCGCGGCCGTGAGGTGCGGAGCGGCGCGGAGCGGAGCCGGAGCCCTGGGGGCAGGTGGGTGAGGTGGGCCCGGTCCCGCGCTGGGGGGCGGCGGGGGGTGGCTGCCGGGCCCCGGCCGTTGCCGGGAGAGGTTCAACTTCCCCCGCGGCGCCTGAGCGGAGCTCTCCTGCCTCCGCTGCCCACGAGACCGGGGAGATTTGGCTGTAAGTTGCCCCGGCCCGCGTGGGGTTTTTTTGGCTCTTCGCGCCTTGCTCGCTCCCAGCTGTCATTCCCCGACACACCCCCGCACCCGGAGCTGTTTGCCCCGCGGCTCTTTGTCCAGACAGCAGGCGCTGGACTTTGTTCCCCTGCACCCAGACCTCCTCCTCCTCCTGGCTCTTCGGCTGCTGTTCGTGCTCGAAAGCAATCAGCTGTAAAATAGCGATTCCCTAGGAGCACCCTGCATCCTGTAAGCTCCTCTGTAGCGTTTATCAAGGGAGATTTCCATGCACTTTGCAATCAGGCGAAAGGGAAAAAGGGCAGGGACTTAGTAGACGGCACTAACTGCACGCAGTTTATCCCGCTCCTCACTCCGCAAGCCCTGACCCTGGCTCGTCTGTGCCAAGTGACCAAAACAGTTTTGGGGCAGTGGCACTTCCACCGTGACCGGGTGCTCCCTCAGCGTGGGTACATGGCGGGGATGTCGGCGGAGCTGCGAGGCCCCGAGGGGCCCGGTGGTGCTGTGTTACGGGGAGAGGGCTGCTGAAGAAAAGGGGCATCAGGCTTCACGGTGCCGATTGCTGCCAGAACTGCGGGAAGGATGTGCGAGAAGGCTTTCTGCCCCGCGGGACGGGGCTCCTGGGCCCTGCTGGGGTGACCTGTCCTCGCGGAGGTGCTGCAGCCCATCGTGGAGGAGAGCGTCGAGCAGCAGGTGCGCTCCCGGTGTGCGGTGCCTTTGCAGGGACATTCCTGGGAGGAGATCTTTCTCCGTTTTGAGTGTGTGGTGTAAGTGTTGTCCAGAAGCTCCTCGGTTGCCTTAATGCTCTTTTATGTACTGGTGTGGTATGAGCTTGGGTAGATTTTGAGTGCAGATGTACTGCTGGCTTTGTTGCTAGCTTAAAAATAGTAAAGGTGGCCGAGCACCCTCTCCCAAACTGTTTTGGGCAGAGGGGTCACAGAGGAGAAAGGAAGGGTTAACTTAAGCAACATGACTCATTTGGCAAATACTAGTTAATAGAATTGCCTTAACTACTTAAAATTATTTTCCTAAGCAGATGGTCAACTATTAGATAACTCTATCTTTGGATGTATTTTTTTTCAGGTTTCTTATCTGGCTGGTAAGTCTCAGACCTGTGTAACACAAGAACTGTAGTAATTGATAAATCCATTCTTCTGCATGAGAGAAAGCATGGCCAGCTCCTGCTGTTACAGAGGGACACCCCCCAGGCATATTGCCAAAAAGATAACAACCAACAGGCATATGAGAAATATTTAAATTGAATTAGACCTGTGGAAAAAATATCGTATTTTGAATTTCCATTTTAAAAAATCAATATAAATGTAATTGTAATCACAAATAGTATGAAAACGAAATCCTGTCTAATGTGGCAAATGGATTAAATTCTAGGAAAGCTATGAACCTCTGAATTTGTAGGGGAAACACATGGGTACACACTGCAAACATGTATGTGTATATATAAAATAAAATGACCTATTTCAGGGTACACAAAAAAAAAAGGCAAGCAGACTCCTTTTTAGTGCAGTTCCTGGGACAAGTCTGCAATTTACACACATACATAATCTGTCTCTCTTTCCGTACATATTTTTATACCTAAAAAAATGGAATCAGCATGATCCCGTGCCAGATCAGGGGATGTCAGCCTAGTAATGATGTTTTTAGCCTCTGTCCTTCTGACAGTGGGTTCAAAAACCTCCCACCAGGTCTCCTGTATTTGCATTTCTATTTCTGCTGATATTTTAATAGGATGTTTCCATAAGGGCTGCTGGCACTATTGCATTTGAATGTAATCAACTTTTGAAAGCTATTCATCTTTTTGTTTAATCTTCAATAGTGGATTTGATGTTGAGCCATGTGGTTAAGCCCTCTTAAGAACCACTGGGAAAAGCTCAGTCCAGCAGGAGGTTTGGAGGGTCTGTTGTGAATCTTCACTCTTCCTTTCAGTTGTGTTTCTCTGAAGGATCTGGGCTGGCCGGCCATATATGTCCCCTCTGGTCTTGAGCCTGGCAGCTTTTCCATCTGGTGTGGATGGAAAACCCCTACCTTCACCGCTTCCTTTCTGCATGGTGGCTGTAGATTGTGTCATCTTGTCTATACACAATGCTTAAGGTTTCACAGATATTTCGACCAAAACATTTTCACTGTGCTTCAGCTCTTCACTTTGGTTTGATGTTTCCACCCATGTTTTTGCATGTGAAATGGAATGAAACATTTTGTGGCTAAGCTCTGCCTGAGAGTTCTGCGCAGCTGCGAGCATGAGGTATTTTTTCATCCAAAGGCTGTCATCGGCATCTCTCTCTTGCTGTACTGCAAAGTTTGTCCTTCACTTTGAACAGCTCTTGGATTCTCTTCATCCTTTGTGGATGGTAAATAACTCTCTAGGTCCCTCCGTGTTGTATGCTTTCCATCTGAAAATAGATGGGCTATTGAAGCTTTTTTTTTCTTTTTATTTTGTTGTTGGACTCTAAGCTAAAAAACTAGAGATCTTGAGCTGTGATTGAAGGAATCAGTGAGGGTTCTCACACATCAGTGGAGAGCCAGTCAGCCGCTTTCATCAGGGGTCTGTTACTTAGGAGCAGAAGGCTTGGTTTCATCATGGATCACCTTCGGGTTTGACATCTGGAAATAGCATCTGAACAGCCTTGGCAAACGACCTGCACACAACAGCACTGGTTCCTTGCCTCTCTTTTCCTTTTAAAAAGGAAGAGAAAGTTGCTTAATGTGATGCTCAATGCAGCTGGATTGTGGTTTGGTCCATTAGGAGTAAAGAACCGGCAGCGTTTTGCCTCAGGAGGGTAAGTGGATCCGGGCAGGTGCACTGAAGGTGGTTTAACCTCTGAAGGCTTCAGTTTCTTCTGTAGAATCAGAAGATGCCTCTCCCCTCACTAAGGTTGCATCTGAGTCAGGAATAATTATTGGTTGTATTGCACTTTTTTTTTCTAAAGTAAACCTCTGTAGATCGGAATGGCCAGATGGCGCATACAACTCTCAATTATGGAAAATATCCTCAGGAGGTGCTTTGAGGTCATCTAATCCATGCCTCTGCCCAAAGGCAGGATCAGCTGTGCTTGTGCCTTTCCTGTGACAGCTATTTCTCCATCCTGCTCCTTAAGACCTGCGGTGGAGTCTCCATGCTTTCCTGCAATGCAGGAAACACCCTGATGTCCAGCTTCAATTTCCTTTGCAGTAACTCATTTGTCCATGGTGGGCAAACCACAGAGGAACCAGCGAAGAGAATTTACAGCTCCTTCAGCAAATGCAGGTAGTTGTTAAGTGGCAGTTCATAAGGGTGTGATCTCTTTCCCTCCTCCACCTGAGTTCTGTAAGGAGCAAACCATACGAAACATGGCTAACTTGTGTCTGTATGGCTGGAGGTCGGCAGTAGCGTGGGAAGGATGGGGTAAGTAGGCTGCGCTACATCTCCGGATGGTGGCACGACTGCAAAGTGAGGATAAAGTTGCTCGGATAAACACACAGCGATGAGGTTATGAAAAGAACTGATGAGCCACTAAAGGAATGCTTTGGAAAGTTCAGAGAAGAGCCAAGCACATCAAGATGGCTTCTGTAAAACATCTGTGTTCAGGGTGATCGCTGGTGTTAGGCAAAAGTGTTAACAAAGCTTTGGCACATGTTTGAGCACGAGCGTTGTCCCTTCCTGTTCAGGACACCCAGGGTTTAATTCAGTGCTTTAAGCAGACATCAGTGCTGTGTGTGGCATCTCAGTGGGGCTGGCAGAGAATAGGACAGTACCGAAGGGAGATACGTACCTTTCTGAAGCGATGGCAGAGGTTCTGGTGATGGTTTGGAGCTCTTTAGATGTCCCTATCCACTTACATTTAAGCAGTCAGCTCAAACCCCGTCACTTTATTTTGACTTGCTCTGGAGAACGGTTGCTTTTCCATCATTGGGCCTATTAGTTGACTAATTAAGAAAGGAAAAAAAAAAGGTAGAATAAAATACAACGAATCTTACAGAAATTATATGCAAATGCCATCACAAAAGATATACAAGAGCAGGAGTACTGGAACCTCCTTGCTCTCAAAGCAGCAGTAAATCCAGTGCCAGGAAGGTCAGGCTTGAAATTTTGTTTTGAGGCTATAGCTAGTGTTATTTTTATTTTTATCTATCTCTATATGTTTTGAAATGTTACCGATTTCAAGCCCAAATAAAATAAGTAATTTTTTACAACTACTGCAGTGGAAGGCAGGATTTGAAAAGAAATGACGGCTACAAGATGGATCGTGTTTATCTTAGATGATAGGTCAGAGGTTGCATGCAGCAGGCTTATCACTATCTGACAGGTAACAAGATAAAGGCCAGGTGTTACATGGGGATGTGGAAAGACCTAAAAACAGGAATACTGAATACTTTCCATGGCATTTTTAGGGAACATTTGCAAACAATGCATCTGAGACAATGGAGAAGTTAGCGGGGGGTGAAACTTGCAGAGATGGTTTGAGCCAGGGACAGGGGGAGGGAAAGGCTCACTTGTACAGAGGATGAGGGAATCTTCCTGTCCCTTGCTGCTTCAAGGAGAGGAAAGGGGGGTTTTCCTGCAGCTTTGGAGACGTGACGAATGACATGCTGGGCTCCTGTCTGTACGTCGATTAGCATTTGTGATTACACTCAGATCCAGGGTGGAAGGCACTCAGCCATTCTCAGGAGGCCTCCGGTACTTGCAGATTGGGGCTCTTTTATCTGCCAGCCAGCTGAGATACAGTGCTCTCTGCCTCCTGTCACAGGGACACTTGTGGCTCCTTGTTCAGCAGCTTGTCAAGGAGGGCAGGAGAGGGATCGTTCACTCAGCTGAGCCCGAGCCAGCGCCGGCTGGGGGTCATGTCTGCATATCTCTCTGCACCAGAGTCCTTGTGCATCTGAGTGAGTAATGCTGTTGAACACAGGGAAGTGTAATTTGGTCTCATTTTGCGCTTTTAATGCATCTTTTTGTGGGTGTGAAGTTTGCACTATTTTCCCTGTTAGAAGTAGTTTCTTTCCTTG
Source organism: Cygnus atratus (assembly GCF_013377495.2). NCBI lineage: Eukaryota > Metazoa > Chordata > Aves > Anseriformes > Anatidae > Cygnus > Cygnus atratus. The sequence goes on from NC_066378.1 coordinate 5,165,695, forward strand.
TTTAGTATTCAGATCTCAATGTCTCTGCCATTCTTCTCCTGCTCTTGCTTCTTTGGGGTTATTTTGGCTTGGTTTTACAAAGCCTCCTCTCGCTTCTTATCTCTTTCTTTTTTTTCTTATGAGGGGAGCCTGAGTGTTTCTGTTCTTGTCTGTTCTGTTATGTTGCCCTGTTATCCACATCTCCCTTCTCGCACCAACAAAGTCCTCTACACACTGACCCGTCATTTCGGTTGCTGAGGTTTCCCCAGAATAGGATTGCCAGATCCTGGTATGAATCAGTTGTTAAGGTTAAGGAGTTAAGGGAAGTAGGCCGTTAAGTATCATATTCTGTGTTGATAACAGCTTTGGTTTCAGTATTAGATCCGTATACTTGGGCACAGGCTGGCATTTTCCATAGGAAACATTTTCCAGGATAAAAGACAGCTAAGTATGTGGTTGTTTAGTACAATCTTCAGAAGAGAGACACGTGATTGAAATTGATTTGAATAATTACAGTTTCCACATACGTCCAATCCACAGATCAGTGCCCAGGTTCAATGGGACGGTGGAAAATAACATCAGACTGTCTTGGGCAGGCACCAGCACCATTACAGTTCCTGGAGCATGTGCAGGGAAGCACACTGACTTTTTAAAAGTTAAGTGTTCTACAGCTTTGGTTTTGGGCAAAACTGATCTGTGCTAAGGGTTGCCTGGTCAGGGGTTCTTTAAAATACCCTGATTCCAAAAAGTGCTCCCCTCTCAGAAATCAGGCCTCTTTAGCTGGATCTGTTAAAACTGAGGCACCTGACTTTGTCAGCTTGCTTAAATGCTGATCCAAACTCTGCTTGAGCATTATGATGCATTAAGGGTTGTAACATGGGTAGACCTAGAAGATTCAGGGGGATTCTTTTTTTCTGGTACATCTGTGTGGTGCCAGCTCTTCAGGATACAAGGTAAGAAGCTGTGTTTGTGGACTGAAGACTGGAAAGAGGACTCATTGATGGTTTTTGTTGTTTTGCTTACCCCTCTCTTGAAGGGAGATCTTCCTTTTACTCCGTGTAGCCACCATGCAGCTAAGCTGTGTGATTTCAGCGAGCAAGAGGTGGACACAGTCCTCTCAGGAGACTAAAAGTCTGGGGATGTATGCTCTGGGTGCCTCCCTGGCTTCCATCTCAGCTTGACTCACGTCTTTTGTATTTGAAGTCAAATGCTGCCGTTCCTTTTTTTTGTCTATCCTGGTTCAGCTGTTTGTGATGGTGGTTGTAGGTTCCTTTACAGCTGGTGCTTTTTATCGTCTCTTGTTATGCAGAAACTGTAAAATACCTTCTGTTCTCATAGAAGAGAGGGACCACTTCTCAAGTGCAGTAGAGCTGTTTGTATTGTAATGGGCTGCTTGCTGCTGGTTGTCTTTCTGCTTCCTGTAGACGAGCATGCTAACTCATAAGCAGCTACCAAGCTGCTCAGTCCAGTAAAATGTTTTATAAAGTGATTTATGAATGGCTACTGGTTCTCCAGTGCTATGGTTTGATGTAGAAGGAAAGAAATTGTAGAAATGTCATTTTGCATAGCAGCGTATGCTCTCTCCACCAGAACTGGGTGTCTCTGGCCCGAGCAGTCGGAGGAGGAAGCAGGCAGAAGCAGCAGGCTGTTACTTGCCAGCGGATGTGTTTTTACCACAGCACAAGGACTTAGGAAATGAAGGAAGGACTTCGTCAGGGTCCTCAGAGCATCAGCTAAATGGATAAAATAGACTTTGGGATCAATGAGCAGCAACACTGGAGAGTTCTTCGTAAATCGGATTATAATCAAGGACTTGAGGGGGGAAAAAAAAAACAGCTTGCTTTGAGGAGTAGTACCTCTAGAAGGGCTTGTTGTATTGCTGGGGCTGACTGATAGTGAAAATGCAAGTCATTTTGCAAGAGTGACAGAAGTGTGGTGCAAGTCATAGCAAACAGAAGAGGGAGGGACAAGGAGAGCACGTGGCCTTGAGACGTTGTCAGAGCATCAACTCCTCCTTACCAACAGAGGATGGCAGAGCCCTAAAAAGTCTTGAATAGCTTTGAGACCATGAGGCAGAAACACTAAGGGGATGGGGAGGTGTGACACAGAGCAAACGGGGATTAGCGAGGCAGGGTAAGCACCTTAAAAAGGAGGGAGAAAAAAAGGAAGAGGGAAAGTTGCTGGAAACAAACTAAGCAGGCAGAAAATTTGTCATTTGTCTGGTTTTTGGGATGAACACACAACACCGGCCTCATCAGTTTAAATGCTTTTTCAGTGGTAGCTGATTGATGAGCTGAGGTGAAACGAGCGGGGTGAAGCATGCTGGTGCACAGCCCGGGTGTGCGAGGGTCCACGGCACGAGAGGAAGCAGGGAGCCTGTGTCAGCCAAAACCCAGCCAGTGTTGCAGGGCACGAGGATTGCATGTGTGATCCCTGTGATGGAGCCAGCAGCGAGCAGCCCATGTAGCAGAAGTGGTCAGTGGGGATGGGGGAGCTCCGGGGCTGCTCGGGCACCCACTGCGGCTGTTTCTGCGGGGCACGGGCCGAGTGCTGCCGCTGTGTCACGGCTCAAAACGATAAGAGAAGGGGGTGAGCTGGGAGGAAGGATGTGATGGGCTGTGTGAGCAACTGAATGGAGGCTGGGCTGCTTTTTGTGCTCTGTGTAGATGAGTCAAACCACCTGGGTGGGAATGGAGCTTCCTGGTGGGTCCTCAGCTATAACCCTTGCTCTGAGGGGTCAGTGAATGAGCCACAGATGAGAGAGCTTTGCTTGGCTCAGAGGTAGGTAGGTTTTGCTCATCTCCGTTCATAGCGTGCGGTGCCTTTATTGGGATAGGGAAGGACAGCTGGGGAGTTGTTTTCAGCCACATAAAGGGGAGATGGAAAGAGCTTTATTCCTTCTAGGGTGGAAGACAGGATGTTGGCTGACCTGGTACAGCAGCAGTCCCTGCACTGCGGTGGGGTTTAGGGGCAGAGCCTGGGCAAATGCCGCTTGCAACCTGCACAGGGACAGAGCTCACAGGGAGCAAGGGGGGCTCGTGAGGCCTGGCGGGGAGCAAGCCTGTCGTTAGAGAAGGCAAATAGGTTTTGGGAACTGGATAAAAATACAGGAAAATCAACAGATGTACCTAATTTGGAACTGCCTGTCTGGAAACTTCATATAAAAATGAGAGATGAAGTCACATCTGGAGAGAAGTCCACTGAATTATTTTAAAGTATACCAGAATGGATGCATTAGCAATATGACAAATATTTTTGGAGCAAATTCCTCCCTAGTCTGTATTCCTCAGTGGGTCACCTCTTCTTGAAATCCTGTTTCCTCATTTCTCTTATTTTGTTCTTGAAGGAAATGCTCCTTGTGTGTGAACACAGCTGGTTTTGGTGGGGCTGTGGGGAGGCAAAATTTGCTTTTGAGTTCTTTCCTCACACAGGAAAAGAAAAATGGATCCTCAGAGACATTGTGGATGATATTGGCAGTAGTAACTTTTTTCTGGCCAAGGTTGGTTGTTTTAATTATGCTTTTTTACACGTCAGTTTTATGAAAGTTTACTTGAATGCTATTTTTTTTTGAAATGCCACTGTAGGTAAATTAGTATCACCAATCCTGGATGCAAGTGGTTTGCTCAAAAATCAAGCATGTTTCTGTGCCTTTTGGTGGGAAGTCATGATGCCTGCTGCCCAGTAAGGCTTTATTCTAGTGGACACAGGAGAGTCTTTTGCCGTTTGTTTGTTTGTTTGATCTGGCTTATTTAACTGCTGGTCATTCAGCCTTACTTAGTTTTGCTCTCCCTGGCTGTTTGTGACCATTAGAATGGGAATAATTACTGTGAGTTTTTTTTTCCCTGCTTGCTTTTAAACATTTATAACATCCACTTAGGAAAAAATAATGGTCAAATGTGTTCTGCTCCAGTCTTCTCTTCCGCTACTGCAATAAAAATTAATCCACTCCTAGCACTTGGAGGGCAGGAGGCGAAGCTGAAATGTTGGTTTCAGATTAGCCATTTCTGTTAGCCAGCTCATCGGTGTTATGACCTTTGCTCGTTGTCCAGTGGGGTTTCTCTTTCTGAGCTATTTTGTTTCGTGACTTTATATTGGCAATAAACAGGAAGAGGAGAGACACAGGACAGGCTTCAGGGGTATGATTGCTTATGGGGTTTGTTGCTGTCACAGGTGCAGTAGCATGGGTGTATCCAGTAATCCCCTCGTTGATAAAAACGTTGCACCCAAATTCACTGTGCTTGTTCTTGGTGTGAGTATAGACTCCCTTTTGGGCCTGAACTGCAACAGAGGTGGAACCATAAGAAGAAATGTCTCTCTTCCCCATCTGGGGCAGTACAGATCTGAAAAGCCATTTCTTTTGCCTTTCACAAGTATGTGAAGTGCAAGTTCTAAGTCTTGGATGGCTGCTGTTTTCCTGTAAGATGGGATTAGACTGAGTTCAGCAAAGCTGAAGCCTTCATTTTGTTCAGTATTTCTGGAGAATTTGCAAAGCTGTTCCGTTGCCCTATTGTAGGGTTTACATCAGAGGAAGACTTCACTCCCCAAAGGAAGACAAGCTCTGCACTTCAAAAGGTACTTGGCCCTGCATTTTTCGTCAGAGCATTAGTGACTTGGAATATTTTGGGTGAAGTCTGAAATGATGTTCAGCAAGGGTAAGACTAAGGGATAGAACAAGGATTTTTGATTGTTGCCATGATCTGCCGTTGTGTGGGTGTCCCTCAGGCAGGTGTGCCAGGACATTGGGTGGCTCTAACTCCAGGGAAGCCTGAGGGAAACTGCAAGTGCTCCAGGTACCTGAAAACCAAGAGCATGGAGCAATGATAATTTTGCCTGCTTTGTTTCACTTGTATTCTTTGTTAACAAAGAACAGTCTAGAGGGAAATAGTCTATTATTAATATTTAATTTCCTCCTATTACTGGAAGCAGACGACCTAAAGGTCGTGTAGCCAGCAGCCAATAATAAAGCAAATAGGGAAACCAGAAAAATTGCGTCATGGTTAGAAGGGTGATGCCTCCATCCTGCCCTCTTTCCTGTCACACACCGTCATGTCCCTCCATCCTTCAGCAGGGCAGGGAAGCAGCAAGGCTGCTCTCCGACAGCTCCCAGCACACTGGGCTCATGCGACCAGGTAGGGATATGGGGAAGCTTCTCTGAACTAGAAAATACCAAACTTCAGAAAGCAAATCAGTGGGCAATGCTGGAAAGTGCTGTTGCGGCCATTCACATCATTCTCCCCTAAAGGACAGCTATTTTCACTATGTTTACAGTGAGCATTTTGTGTAGTGTCTGTGTGCACATGGACTTGTTTATTGTGGCTTGATCCTCTGAAGAAATGGGGAGAGACAAGTTTTCTTGAAAACTTGGATTTAAAAGATAGCGAGATCCTCTTTGAGCTGAAGGGCTTTGAGAGCATAAAAACTGACAAGCATCTCCCCCTCCAGGCCTTAGAAAGTAGGAAACAAATGAGGGAGCAGCACTACTTTACTGCCTGCAGCCATGTGTGAATGCAAGGATTTTCCCTGAGGGAGTTAGGTAATCTGTATGTGGCTGGTACCTGGGAAGGGTCATGTTGTCAGGAGGAGATGTAGATTGTGATCTGTGGAATGGGGCTTGGTGAAGACTTCCCTCATGGCCTCCTGAGCTGCCTGCTGTGCTGCTGCCTTGCTAGCCCCATCCTGAAGCAGACGAGGAGAAACCAATCCTTTCTGAAGGCTGGGGACACTGCAGCCTGTCACCTACATGCCCATAGATGTCTTGAGTGCCCTGTGGGCTGTTGTACCCCAGGAGATTTTGCTAATATGTAAGAATAGCTGTCAAACGGAAGTGTCACAGACATGTCACGTGTGTCTGTCTGGCATGTGGTGTGGAGGGTGCGTCGTCTTCCCAGCGTGAAGCCAAAGCTGAGGTGACTGAGCTCAGCCTGAAGAGGCCAAGTGCTGGGAAGGAGTTTGTTCGAGGTGGGTGGTTGGAAGCAAGCAGTGGCCAAAAGCTGACCTTGATCTTTTGGTGCTCAGGAGAGTGAAGGGGCAACACCTTTGTCCAAAGCCAACTGGAGATGCCAAACAAAAGCTTGCTTGGTCTCCAGTGCTGAATTGCTCCATGGGAACACGCTGTTCAGATGCTTTATTGAATTTTCAAGGAGCAGTTTTTCACTGAGGCTGAAATATGGGAGAGAACAGAGTGTTCCAAGTCACTAAAAATGAACAGAGCAACAGCTTTACTGGTTTGTGAGTGGCAAGAAAGGTTTATTTAATAATGGGGAGAAAGCCGGAACATAGCCCAAGGTATCAAGGAAGAATTAATCCAATTAACAAAACAAAACATGAGCTTGAGAAGAAATACTAATTGTAGCTGTCCAGCATGTTGTGTGATACAGGTTATTCTTCTTAAGTTTCAGGAGGTTTGCCATATTGATCCCTTAAGGGCCTGAGCTGTTAAATATACACTTCCCCAGTGAGTAAAGCAAGTTGTTAATTAATTTTGTCTTGTCAGACCTGGTTGCTGAGCCTTCGGGTCTTGCATGAAGTAGATGATTCTATAATAAATTTTGTGTTGCCTCTGGATACGTCTTCTTTTCTAGGTGGTCTGCATTTTATTTTGTCGCTGTGCAGTAAATTTCTAGTCATATACACAGAAAGACTGGACCTGTACTTGTTTAAAAGCAAGTGGCAAATGTCTGCAATTTAAGACTCATCACGTTGGGTAAAAGCTGCAGCAGGCTGACATTGTGAGAGGTGAATAAAACAAGAGAGGGAAGTTTGGGTCAAATACGGGAACCTCGTGGGTGGTGACACCTCCTGTAAGTAGCGAGTGAGGCCCCAACGTGCTGCGTTGGGTGGCTAATAATAATAATTCCTGCTTCTAACAGCAGTTGCTTCTGCAGAAGCTCTGGCGCTGAAGTGAAGCGGACACAAAATGTTGTTCAGTTGTGGCTGGGACACCTGCTCAGCTCTGGTCATTTCTCTTCTGAGATGTGCTGGCTCTGCAGAACTCTTAAGTGTTTTCCAGCCCATCTGGGAGCAGAGTGGGGTGGAAGGACATGTTGTCCTCTTCTGGACGTAACATCTCAAAGCTTGCCTCAGGATAAATAGCTGGAGCTGGGGCTCAACCATCAGGCTGCTGTTTGTGAAGGGGGATGGGAAATGGGACCAAACAACTTCAAAGCTGTATTAAAAAGTTAAAATCAGGCCATGAAGCACACAGCTGAAGTAGAAGGTTAAAAACTGCAGTGCCAGAGAACAGTTTGTGATGCGGTCATCAAATTTCAGATGCCAGCAGCATGCTTTTTCAGGTTATATGGAGAGCTGTCAGTAATTCAGATTCCTCTTTGTGCTGAATGATTGGCATGAGGGGGACCTCTACAGTGTAGGTTTGCTGCTTCACTCCATGTCCTGTTGGAAAACACGTTTGAGATGAGCCACTGAAAGAGTCAGGTTAAACAAAATGGGACCCGAACCACTTACAGCCTTCAGGCACAGCCGCGTGTCACCCATCTGACAGACACGCACGGTGTTTCTCTTACGGACTTGTTTTTCCCCACTGCTTCCCTTGTTTGTTTTTTTGTCTCCTGCCCCCTTTTTCCTGCCTTTTCCCCCACCAGCCCCTTTCTTGCTCTCACACACAAAGTGTTGTAGTTTAGCTTTCATCTTGCCCTTTGTTTTCTTTCCCTCCCAATTTTCTTTGTCTCTATCGGATATTAATTCTAATCTCCTTCTCTGGAAGTCAGGCTGGAGAGTTTTCGTTATTGCTGCCTTGAAACAAACCTATTGGGATTTGAAATGGACAATCAGATGCTGCAGAAGTGATGTAGGAGCACATCACTGATATCCCTGGAATTTCAGAAGGTAGAAACAATCTATGGAAGGTCAGTGACAAACAGGGTTTTTGATAAAAAGGTAATATAGAGACTTGTTTTTTTGTTGTTGTTCTTTAGAAAAGATTAAGTGGTGGATGATCATTATCTCCCTCTTAATAGCTATATCACAAACTAATCTGTTCTGTTCATTTCTTCCACACAAACCAAACAAAACACATACAAAAGATTGTTGAAGGTGGAGAGAAGCTAGGTTTTTGAAATGCATCCCACTGCAAACCACCAAGAGCCATTCACTTTCCTTTCAAATGCAGCATTAGCAATAGAGCTCTAAATCAATGAAAGGTCTAAAATTAGATTATATTCCTGAGATCAGATGTGAATCACAAGCTAATCATATTTTCATTTATTATCGCTGTCTTTACCCTTTTATTTTGTCCTGAGAAATTAGGTTTCTGAATTCAAAACAGTGAACTGTGAAGGCATGAAACTCTGCTGGGTTAGACCACAGCAGGTCACCTGCGGATGAGGTATCAAAAAGCTCTCGGTTTGGAGGCGCATGTTGCTTCTGAAACTGAGTTAGTCATTTTTCAGTTAGTGCTATGTCTCTCTCTCCCAACTCTGATGTTTCAAGTTGCTGTTCTCTTAAATTAGTGAGAAAATATTTCTACTAAAGTCTGCTAAACGAGGTTTAAAACCTGCTCTGGAATGACAGGATAAGACAGCAAACAATTCTCTTGACTGTGTAACGAAGCTTAGGGCACTGTATTCTCTTGCTATATTTTTACCTGAAACTGGGGTGAAACGCACCCATGTCTGAAAGCAGAGATGCGAGGTGACCCACAAGATCAGTGTGCAGATGAGGCACATGCACTTGTAGACGATGTGTATCTGTTCTTGTGAAATGGCAGCTGTAGGGATTGGATTTCCCTGCAGACAGCACCACGTTTAGTCCAGGTTTGTTTGTATGATGCAGGAACGTGAACGTGTACTCCAGGAGATGCTGGTGGCATTGTGCCTGTGTGTGTGTTTCTGGTAGGGGTACGTCTTGGGTGTGTTTCTGGCTGGTTGTAGTCGAAGAATCAAGCTGACCTTATCTATAAAGTGTATCAGAATGTGTGGATGCAAAAAAAACCACTGTGTATAATGCAGGCATAGCAAATAAAATGGTTTGCCTGTAGGGTAAGTATTTATGTGAGCAAAAAGGTGGTGTTGCAGGAGAGGAACCTAAAGAGACCATTGTAGAGGGTGTCCGTTCTCAGCGGGAGAGTACTGATAAGCACTCTCTGGGGTGCCTTGAACTATTTATTTTCCCTGCTGCTGATTGCGTTTCACTATCTGTGGACTCGGAGGAAAAAGCAGGTACGAGAACAGAGTGAACACATGCCAGCAGTGTCGTCATCTTGTGAATGAACGAATGTTCGTGTCATCGCAGAGCAGCATATTTGTGCAGCACGCCTTTGTGGCAATGTACATGAGGGTGGGCAGCACGTGATGGCCCGCGTCCTGGGTTTGGGACCGGAGGGAGACAGGTGTATGTAAAAAGGCTCCTCCACCTTTCCTCCGTGCAGCCACGGCGCTTGCCAGGGCATAATTAATGGGGCTCTCATGTTTCAGGGCAGACTAGTGAGCAGCTGCTGAAGTGCCAGCTCAGTTGGTAGCCTCAAAAACAAAACATCCCTTGTTTCTCATCACCACTGTGAAATACTGCCTTCCTGAACCTTGGGCCTGGCCCTGCAGCTTTCAGGATAGACAAAATGTGAGACTTTTGTCAATGATGTATTCTTCTAGGTCTGTTTAATATCCGTTATCAATTTAATGTGCCACTTTAATGAGATTTTGCTTTTTCCATCTCCGCCGTGGAGCTGATTACTTAGCGTATGTGGTTTTTGTTTGTTTATTGTTATTATTATTTTTTAAAGGAAACTACAGAAGAAGTCGAATGTTTGCTTCAGCTGAAGAGAACGTTTCCCAAGTCCTGGGCAGAAGAAGGGAAGAGAGAACCAGAGGATGTTGCTGGTAGGTGGGTATGACAGGAAGCCATGACTAGCAGCGTGATTGTCAACAGGAAGCAAAAACTCCCAGCCGATGTGACGCTGCCATCCAGCACACTTGCTGTGTCGTGTTGCCTGCCAGACTTTGTGGCCTGGGAAGCAGTGTTTGTCTACATGAGGTATTCTCCTGTACATTCATCTGCTGGAGTTTGAATTACTCTACATCTGGTTAATCTACTTGGCTGGAGTTGGCAGGCCCTGTTTTCTTCTCTTTACACCTGCTCCTGCCAAGATCTTCAGCAGCCATGTGGAGAAAGGTGTGAGGGTGAGCCACCCTCGCTGGCTGGCAGCTGAGTGCTCCTCAGACCCTGGACAGCTTTGAGGTGTCTTGGCTGTTCAGTGCTCTGCA